>NC_138102.1:68923366-70277532 GCF_964146895.1 Miniopterus schreibersii | reverse complement strand
CCTCACCCAAGGATATGTTTTTTATTGAATTTTGAGAGAGAGGAAGGCAGGGAGGGAGGGAAAAAAGGGAGAGAAATATAAATGTGAGAGAAATATCCATTGGCTGTGTCTCCTGTATGCATCCTGACAGGTGATTGAACCTGAAACCTAGGTATGTGCCCTGACTAGGAATCAAACTTGCAACCTTTTTTGGTGCATGGGACGATGCTCCAACCAACTAAGCCACCCAGCCAGGGCTCAAACTGTTTTTAGAGTTATATTGTTCTACCTGTCTGAAATGCCTGCTATTCCATCATAACAAACTACTGCAAGCTTTTTCAATCAAAATAACTATGAAGTATCTGCACCATGTCAGGCACACTATGTTAAGTGCTAGAAATACAAATGGTATGATGACATCATTCCTCACATCCTCATTTTAACTTACAGATTAGCTCGTAAGTAATTTCAGTGATAATCTCTCAGATTCACATAATCATAATTAATTCCTATTTTGGCTCCCATATAATCTTAATTACATCTCTATTACATCGTAGCTCTTTAAAATTCCTCCTTGTACCCTGCTTGTTTATTTCTGATACTAAATTTTATGTTTCTGGAGAGTAAATATATAACAAATGTATTTATTTATGCCAGAATTTATATGGAATAAAAATCCCAAATACATTAAAAAAAAAAAAAAATGTCTTTATTGATTTGAGAGAGAGGGGAGAGAGATAGAAACATCAATGATGAGAAAATCATTAACCACTGCCTCCTGCATGCTCCCCCCATATTGGGGATCGAGTCTGCAACCTGGGCATGTACCCTGATTGGGAATCAAATGGCTATCTCCTGGATCCTAGGTTGATGTACAACTGCCAAGCCATGCTGGACGGGAATACATTTAGTTTTAAAGGAAAATAAGATGTTTTTGATAGTTTTACTAAGAAATACCATTGTGTGTTTTATTAGAAATTGATATCAAAAGCATTAATTGGGGAGGGGTACTTTACTAAGTAAATCAAGATAGCTACAAAGAAGAAGAAATCAGTTTCTGATTTCCAGTCTGCTTTTGGATAGGAAATCTCCTCCACAAAATATTTTATATCAAGAACCCCTGCAATTTGCAAAGTGGATCTGAAATAACTTAATTCCATGTAAAATGCTTTACTTGCAATGTGGTTCATTGTTTTAGAAGGTTTTACTGAGAAAATATAAAGCTTCAGTTTATTTGTAGGGAACCCACTACTAAGGATTTAAACTAAGACACTGAGTCACTATGAGAAAGGTACCTCTTTAAAGGATACATATATATATATATATTTTACCATTGTGGCAAAAATGTAAAGATACAGACTTTCACTGTTTAAATATTCCAATATTAACAAGAAGTGTAAAGACAAAATAAACTATTAGTTATTCTCTGCAATTCAATGCATACATGACTTACCTCCTGTGATAAGATCATAATAGTAATGGTAACCCTCAGAAGTTATGCCTTCTACCCATCTGCCCTTTGAAGGGTCTTTTTTCTTTTTCTTCTTTTCTTTCTGCTGATTTGACGCAGAGGGGGGTGGGACAGTGCTAGGTTTTGGTGATATGCTTGGCTCTGAAATTTCTAGTGGAAAGGTGAGAGAAAGGTGAAGTAGACAACATAACCCTCCCCCAGGATAAAACATTAATACTGTTATTACAATAAAAAACCTGACCCTACAGGACACCTACTATGCAAAGCTACTCTACCAATTCCAGGAGACATAGCGGCTCTACCTAATATATAGAAACAAACACCAGAAGCAGCCAAAATGTGGAGGCAAAGAAACATGTCACAAATGAAAGAACAGAATCAATCTCCAGAAAAAGAATTAAATGAAATGGAGCCAAGCAAGCTACTAGATGCAGAGTTCAAAACAACGGTTATAAGGATGCTCAAGGAATTCAATGAGAATGCCAAGGATCTTAGTAAGACTTTTAAGGAAACTAGTGAATTCATCAATGATATAAAAAGAAACAGTCAGAAATGAAGGCTACACAGACTAAAATGAATAACTTACAGGGAATCAACAGTAGAGCAGAGGATGTGAGAATCAAATCAGCAATTTGGAACATGAGGAAACAAAAAACACCCAATCAGAAGAGCAAAAAAAAAGAATCCAGAAATATGAAGATAATGTAAGGAATCTCTGGGAACACTTCAAGTGGCCCAACATTCACATTATAAGGATGCCAGAAGGAGAAGAGAGCAAGAAAGTGAAAACCTATTTGAAAAAATGATGACAGAAAACCTCCCCTACCCTGGTGAAAGAAATAGACTTACAAGTCCAGGAAGTACAGAGGGTCCCAAACAAGAGGAACCCAAAGAGGTCACAACAAGACACATCATAATTAAAATGCCAAAGGTTAAAAACAGAGAGAATCTTAAAAGCAGCAAGAAAAAAGCAGTTACCTACAAGGGAGCACCCATACGACTGTCAGCTGATTTCTCAACAGAAACTTTGCAGGCCAGAAGGGAGTGGCAAGAAATATTCAAAGTGATGAAAAGCATGGAACTACAACTAAGATTGCTCTACCCAGCAAAGCTATCATTTAGAACTGAAGGTTAGATCAAGAGCCTCACAGATAAGAAAATGCTAAAGGATTTCACCATTACCAAACTAGTATTACATGAAATGTTGAAGGGTCTTCTTTAAGAAGCTAACGAACAAAAGAATCTGACAAACTAAATAGACCCAGAGACACTGAAGCATGCAACAGACTGTTGTATCTCAGAGGGAAGAGTGAAAGGTGGTGGGGAGTGCAAAGAGATTAACCAAAGTAGTTATATGCATTTATGCATAACCCATGGACACAGACAATAATGGGGTGAAGGCCGGGGAGGGGGTGGGAGCAAGGTGGAGAGGGTCAATGGGGAGAAATAAATGGGACACCTGTAATGCTTTCAACAATAAATATAAATTAAAACAAACAAACAAAATACCTGTAAGATTCTTTTGGGAGCTTGACACATTATTATAAAGCTCATTTGGAAAACTAAACATGCACCAATATCCAGGAGAATTACAAAAAAGTGAAAGGGAAATCTAGTACTACCAGGTATTAAAACTTATTCTAAAACTATGTTAAAAAAGACAAATAGTGTAAAACTGATCCAGGAATAGGCAAACATGACTGAAACAGCAGATCCCTGGTATTTCCTATTAGAGGGAAAGAGATATCATTTAATAAATGATGTTGGACTGACTGGCTATTTGGAAAAATGTTAAGCTATTTACCCCTCCCTAGTACCTCTCATGTTTTTATAGCAATATAAATTCCAGATCAAGGATATTAAAAAAACAAAAACAAAAAAAATCCCTAAAGTAAAATAATGTTAAATTTGACTACATAAATATTCAAATATTGTATATGGTAAAAATAAAAACAAATATATATCTCCAGAAAAATGACAAATATAACAAATGTGACAGAGGATTAATGTTTCTAACAAAAATCCCTTACAAATCCAATACTGTAACAGAGAAATGGGCAAAAAGTACAAAGGTAATTCAGAAAATTAATTTACCTTCACTAATATTCAAAGAAATATATATATTTTTGTATTAGATCACTAAGCAGAGAAAAGAATGACCAAATCCAGTGTTGGTCTGTCTAATCTATGGATGTGGAAAAAATAGTTAAGTTTCTATGGCTTTACTTTTTTCTAAAGGACTGGCCAGTTATTCCCAATACTTATTAACAAATTTATTTTTAGCAAAAGTATAAATCTTGGAGACATTTCTGGAGCCACCTTGGTATTAAATATAAATCTATAAAATATATTCAGACTTGGATTTGGCAATCTTACTTCTAGAAAGTAAACTTACAGGGATAAATACGAAAACAATCATACCTAAGGATGCTCACTGAAGCATTCTAACAATGAAAAACTCTAAGTGACCTAAATGTTAACTGGGAAGAAATTAGTTAAATAGATATTGGCATTTTTCCCTTTATTAAACACTTGTTACAAACAAGTGTCATTGTAATAAGCAATTCATACCATTATATTACTTTACTATTTAATTTTAGTAAAAATTGAAGGTAATATAGCTAGCAAGAGATAATTCTTGACTGGAAACCTGTGCTCCTAACCACTCTGCAGCCACAAAAAATGATGTGTACCTTTAGTTATTCAAAAGAAAAGATGTACTTGACATATAAAAGCAGGAAAAAAATAATTTCCAAAAAGACCATAGCATAAAATGTATAACTTTTTAAAAAAATTCTGAAAATTCTTTGTACTGCACTGTCATACTTTTAAAGGAATATATACCTTATTCAGAAAAACAAGGCTATAAAAATAAGAAAAATCCACTTAAATAGAAAATGCTGAGATTTATTTGCTCATAGGGCATTATGAATTCTCTCAATCCATATAACTGATGAGATGAATTTTCAAGTACTACTCTTTAATTCTGCAGGAATGCCAACATCCTTTTCCCCCTTAAAATAAACATATAGCTTTATCTTTGTGAAAATAATGCTTCCCCTATTTTATTTATTTATTTATTTATTTATTTATTTATTAAAATATATCTTTATTGACTTCAGAGAGAGGAAAGGAGAGGGAGAGAGAGAGAGACAGAAACATCAACGATGAGAGAGTCATTGATCGAGCCCGCAACCCGGGCATGTGCCCCGACTGGGAACCGAACCCCGATCGCCTGGATCCCAGGTTGACGCTCAACCGCTGAGCCACGCCCGGCCGGGTTTCCCCCATTTTAACTAATAATATCCAGGATAATATTTATATATAAATTAAAAAAAAAAGTTTTTATTGATTTCAGAGAGAGGAAGAGAGAGATAGAAATATCAATGAGAATCTTTGATCAGATGCCCCCTGCCCGCCCCCTACTGGGGGTCGAGCCTGCAACCAGGGCATATGCCCTGACTGGAATCTGAACTGTGATCTCTTGGATCATAGGTCGATGTTCAACTACTGAACCACGCCAGCTGGGCCAGGATAATATCTTTCAAGTCTGGTTACATCTGTTTTTATTTGATGAGGGCAATGTTAGTTAACCGCTATTCTATTAAAAACTTAATTGAAAGCAGCTTTTATTAAATACCATTCCATGCTGACTATTCCAACCATTATGTAAGATCAACAACTGTGACTTGCAATATGCCTGGTTTAAGGACAATGAATTTATCATGAAGAAATGATCATGAAAAGTTCCCAACTTAAAGTCTAAATTCAATGACAAGATAGATGAATGTTTTTATTTGGAACTGAGTATCCTCAAACCCTCAAATTATTTACTTTCTTGCTGGCAAAGATGTGGCGAAAAGGAAACCCTCAGACATTCTTGGTGGGAATATAAACTGGTCTAATCACTGTGGAAAACAATATGGAGGTTCCTCAAAAAATTAAAAACAGATTTATCATACAATCCAGCAATTCTACTTCTGGATATAAACCCAAAGGAAATGAAAACAGGATCTCAAAGAGATATATGCACTCCTGTGTTTATTGTGGTATTATTCACAATAGCCAAGATATGGAAACCTAAAAGCCCATCAACAGATGAATGGATTAAAAACATACAGTATATATACACAATGGAATATTATTCAGCCCTGGGAAAGGAGGATATCCTGCTATTTGTGACAATATGGATGGGACCTCAGCACACTGTGTTAAGTCAGAAAGAGAAAGACAAGTTCTGTATCTCTCTTCTTTGGGGAATTCTAAAAAATTCAAACTTGTAAAAAACAGAGTAAAATGGTGGCTACCAGGAAATGGGGGGTAGGGGAGTAAGACTGATGCTGTTTACAGATACAAACTTGCAATGAGTAGTAAATAAACCATAGAGATCTAATGCATAGCGCAGGGATTTTCAACTGTTGTGCCGCAAGACTTTTAAAAACATGCAAAACCTGATTAGTCAGGGGCACTGACCTCTTTTTCTTTAGATTGTCAAATAAAAAAATGACAACAGCCAACACAACAATAGCTGTCTGGTGTAAATAAATCAAAATTATACCTATGTTTTTTGTCAGATTGAAAAAAAATAGAATATATTTCTTTGTGTGCTGCAGAATTTTAGTAATTAGTTTATGTGTGCCATGAGATGAAAATGGTTGAAAATTGCTGGCATAGAGTAATAAATACAGGTAAAAATATGCACTACAATTATGTAATGTGACGAATATCACTATAATGGCAATGGTGCTACAATATATGTTTATCAAAGTAACACACTGGAGAGAGGAAACAAGATGGTGATGTAGGTAACAGCTACACCCACGGCCTCCCGCAACCACATCAAAATTACAACTAAAATACCGAACAACCATCTCTCAGAGCCTCCTGAAATCTGTCTGAACAGAAGCCCTACAACCAGGAAACTGAAGGAGCACCAGGAACTGTAGGAAGGGTGGAGACGCCGGGGGATCGGGGCTGAATTGCAGAGACACATCCACCGGACCACACCCGGTGCTGCGGTTGCAACCCGGGAGGGAATCTCAGCGGTGGGGGTTTCCCAGAGGAGTAAGGGGTCCCAACCTCACAGCAGGCCCCCAGCCCAGGGCTCCAGGGCCGGGAAGAAAGGTCCCCACAACTCCGGGCTGTGAAACCAGCGGGGACTGTCCCTGGGGGGATGCAGAGGCTGCGGGAGCCCCAGCAGCTCCTCTTAAAGGGCCAGCGCACAGACTCATTCAGACGCGCTCCCTCTGAGCCCCAGCGCCGGGCAGCAGCTTCAAAGGAACCTGGGATACTTGGGGAGGAATTAGCCTGTCTGAAATCCGGGCGAGAGCAGTAGGGGCAGCTTTCTCCCAGGCAGAAGAGCTGGCAGAGGCCATTGCTCCTTTGGTGAGTCCTCCCCGTACAGAGCCGGCAGGCAGGCACCATATTTGAATCGCCAGCACCTGACTCACACCTGCCCGTCCCCACCTGCAAGCTCATCCAGGCCATTTCCAGTGGCTTTTCTATGCAAGTGGCCTCTCGAGCCTCATGCTTAGGGCTTTCCTAAAGTCTCTCAAACAAGCAGCAGCGTGCCCCATACAGCTTGATAAGTGGCCCCAGGCCTGGCACTAGTGGCATCCTGCACTGGCTCATAGCTTGGCCTCTCCTGCACACCTCCAAGCCCAGCACAAGTAGCCGCCATCTATGGATTGTTGTGTAGCTCAGGCTGGATGGCCCTGGGCAAGGCACTGGCACAGGCTGACTTTGCACCTCCCGGGGGGCCCCAGAGACAGTGCACCTGGTGGTCAGACTCGACCACGCTGGATTACAACCCTACCACATCCATGAGTGACACACTCAAGGGGTGCACTTGGTGAACACCAAAGCTACACTGAAGTAAATCCTGCTCCATAGAGGTGTCTCCAGCACAGCAGCTGTCTGGCTGTAGTTGCAGCTGGTCCTCACAGCTGATTGGTTTGGGGGTCAGTTCCTCCCAGTGACGCAAACAGCAACCAAGGCTCAACTACAACAGGAGAGTGCACACAGCCCACACAGGGGAGCACCTAAAAGGCCCAGCTCAGGTGATTGGGGAGGCTGAGCCACTGGACCCTACAGGATACCTACTACACAAAGCCACTTTACAGATTCCAGAAGACATAGCAACTCTACCTAATAAATAAAAACAAACACCAGGAAGCAGCCAAAATGTGGAGGCAAAGAAACATGTCGCAAAGGAAAGAACAGAAGAAATCTCTAGAAGAGGAACTAAATGAAAAAGATCCAAGTAAGCTAACAGATAGAGTTCAGAATAATGGCTATAAGGATGCTCAAGGATATTAGTAAGAGTATGACGAAAATAATTGAGAAAATTGATGCCACACGAACAGAAATGAAGACTAATTTATAGGGAATCAACAGTAGAGTAGAAGACGCTGAGAATCAAATCAGCAATTTGGACTATGAAGAAACAAAAAACACCCAACCAGAAGAGCAAAAAGAAAAAAGAATCCAGAAATATGAAGATAGCATAGGAGCCTCTGGGACAACCTCAAGAGGCCCAACATTCGTATTATTGGGGTGCCAGAAGGAGAGGAAAGAGAGCAAGAAGTTGAAAACCTATTTGAAAAAATGACAGAAAACTTGCCCTCCTGGGGAAAGAAATAGACTTACAAGTCCAGGAAGCACAGAGGGTCTCAAACAAAAGGAACCCAAAGAGTCTCACAGCAAGACACATCATAATTAAAATGCCAAAGGTTAAAGACAAAGAGAGAATCTTAAAAGCAGCAAGAGAAAAGCAATTATCTACCTACAAGGGAGCACCCATATGACTGTCAGCTGATTTCTCAACAGAAACTTTGCAGGCCAGAGGGAGTGGCTAGAAATATTCAAAGGGATGAAAAACATGGAACTACAACCAAGATTACTCTACCCAGCAAAGCTATCATTTAGAATTGAAGGTCAGATAAAGAGCTTCTCAGACAAGTAAAAGTTAAAGAAGTTCATCTCCACCAAACCAGTGGTACAGGAAATGTTGAAGGGTCTTCTTTAACAAGAAGCTAATGAACAAAAGAGTCTGATGAACTAAATAGATCCAGAGACATTCAGGCATGTAACAGACCATCATATTTCAGAGGGAAGAGGGAAGGGGGGTGGAGGGTAGGAAGAGATTAACCAAAGAAGTTATATGCATATATGTATAACCCATGGACACAGACAATGATGGGGTGAAGGCCTGGGGAGGGGGTGGGAGCGAGGTGGGTCAATTGGGGGGTAGAAATGGGACACCTGTAATACTTTCAACAAAGTAACACACTATACACCTTAAATTTATACAATGGTTATGTCGAATGTATTCAATTAAAAAAGGAAAAAATTATCTATCTCCTATCGATAGTTGGTTAATCTGTCCACAAAAGGCTAATTCACTGTAATTCAACCATATAAACAAACATGATTGTTTTCACCATATGGCTAAAGTGAACTGTAGTTATAATGCAAGGCCTATTTTTCAATAGATCCTTTTAGCCAAATAATTAGAATACTTAGAAAACTCACATGTCTCTGAAATGAATCACTGACTTAAGACAGAGCTAGGACTAGATAACCACCCAGGTAGTATAGTTGTTGTGAATGGAGGTGTTAAAATATGAAGCTTTAAAAGCAAAACAAAAGTGCATGAACAAACTCCCACAGTCTAAATAGGACTATGATGCACATGAAAAGCACTGAGTATACCCTGAGTATATAACCTCTTTATGGAAACAATAAAAGCTAACTTAGCATGACCTCTGATGTTACTTTTAAAACATGTTGGCTGTTTTTTTACCTGACTCTAAGCCAAGCCTTTTCAAATCCTCTTGGTATGCTTTCAGGGCAGCTGCCTCCATTGCAGCAAACTCCTTTGATGCCTTTTCTTCTTCTTTTGCCTTATCCAGGCTTTTCTGTTTAATCTATGCAAGACACATATAAAAGTGAAAGCTAGATAAAAGACTGATATTTACATAGAAAAACTTGCAAAGAAACAAACAAACTAAATTACCTCACTGATCCTCTTTGCCACATTTTCCTTATGATTCTTTCCTCTTTCATGAAATTCAACACTCTTGAAAATGAAAAAAAGAAAATACAAAGTAAAACTACATAAACATCATAATGTTCACATTAATGTATCAGTAAATTTGGGAATGGAACATAAAATTAAAACTAAAATGACTGGCAAAAAATAATTTTAATGCAAATTGGCCCTTTTAATCAAATGATGCTACAGAACTGAACTACATTATTTATTATTATGCCTTCTGACTAGGTCTCCTTTGGTGCTTAAAATAAAACTACAATTACCATATTAATGGAGAAAAATACAAGGTACACTTGATGACTAATCTAGTGACTATGATTGCAATGAGGACTCAAACAAGACATGAAGCCAAAAGAAGAATGGGAAAAAATCTAACTTCAAGAAACACCTCTCAACATACAATATCAAAAGCAGTAAGTCTCTAAAATTTATACTCCTCTATTTGCCACATTAGGTAAGAGACAATAACCAATGATCCTTAGAACTGTAATCCTTTATATTGGGAAGAAAGCAGACATTAAAAAATTTACCCTAAATTGTAAACAAATACTTTTATATAATGTGGTAATTGTACAAAATGTGAAACTCTTATGCAGAACAATTTGGAATTATCTATCAAAATTAGACTGCCACATTAGAGAATAAAGAGGCTGCCTAAAAATTAATGTGGAGAGAGCTTCAGGATATACTGTTCAATTAAATAAAACAAAACAACTATGGTGCAGTATAGTATATATAAATAGTATGCTACCTTTTATATATGTTGGAACAAGAATGTATGTCTATATGCATATAAAAACAATAGAAGGATAGATAAGAAAATGAAATAGTAGTAACTTACGAGGAATGATGGTAATGGATGAATGAGGACAGAGGTGGATGACCAAATGTTATTACCTATTTAAAACAGGCAGAAATGCTTCCTATGGTTGTATACAATAAGAATTATCTGGTAAAGTTTGCAAAATGAGTTTTATAATTCAAATCTTACATAATGCATTAGTTGAGCTACTCTAAAGTATTATGAATTCCTTTTTAAGAGTGACTTTTTAAAGCAAATGTTCATCCTTTATTTTATTTATTTACTTAAAATATATCTTTATTGACTTCAGAGAGAGGAAGGGAGAATAAGACAGAGAGATAGAAACATCAATGATGAGAGTGTTGTCATTGATCAGCTGCTTTTTGCACACTCCCGACTGGGGATTGAGCCCGCAACCTGGGAATGTGCCCTGACCGGGAATGGAACTGCGATCTCCTGGATCCTAGGTCGATGTTCAACCACTGAGGCACGCCCAGCCGGGCCATCCTTTATTTTTCATATAGTAATTTTTCTAGAGTTTATTATATACAACAGACTATTACAGGTCCATTAAAAAAATTGATTTTGTTTAAGTAAAGGTTAAATCGGTGTGTATTAGCAATTAATTCAAGGAGATGAAGAAAGACTATCCAAGAGAGATTATTTACTCTACATAACTCATAGAATTCACTGAACTGCTTGGGTATCTCCAAGGAAGAGACTATCAGTGATTTGTAGGTTTTAAAATCTGTGGCATTTATTTGTAAGGATGGCCTAAGTTAAACAAGATAGTAAAGACCTTTAGAACTTTGGGTCTTTATTCAGAAAGACCCGAAACAAAACAAAACCCAAAAGAAAAATATCTCCAAACTCCTTGTAGACAATAGTAAGTAAATGTCTACCAAACAAACATAACATTGATACAGACAGGGCTACTCTTCTTTTGTGTATCCAACTCTACCAAGTAAAAAGGATATGAATATGTAATATATATTTTACCCTAGGCTATAGGTACTATGTACACAGTACTATGACATGCAGGAGAGGGGTTAAAAAAAACCATTTTGTTTTATGTCTTAAAAGCTGAAACTAGACTAAGAGATACAGTAATGTGCTTAACAGAATTGCTATTTTCATATTCCATGACAGAGCTAATAAAGTTCTTTCAAATTTAAGCATTTATAGACATAAAGCTCTGCATCAAATATATTTATCTCTAGAGCAAAAAAACATGCAAGAAAAACTACCAATGTTTCTTTTTACATTTTAAGGGTTTTCCACTTTTACTTTTCTTATGTGATAGTGTTACAAACAACACCATCAAAATTGGATGTTTCATAGACATGGATGAGATTACCCACACTCACTGTTCATTTTCTGAATTTGACTGAGGGGCCATAGTGAAATAATTGGGCTTAATAGATATATATTTATATTTAGGCTGATGAAAAGGAAGAAGGCACACAGCTTTCCTACAAGGAATGAAAAGATAACAGATATCTTTCAATGTTTTGAAAAATCTAGAGCAATGCATATGAAAATGTTTTGTAAACTGAGTTTAGATTAAAAAAAGAACACATAAATACATTAGAATCTCTAACAGTGGAATTGTCATACAGGCCTATTGTCCGCTATCCAGCACTTGCAGTAATCACAGAATTTCTTTGGTTGTGACTTCCAGTAGTCGGCCCTAAAAAAGGGAAAAATAAGTCTAAGCTTATTTATAATTTAAAAACGTAAAATTCTGCACGCCTTACATCTTCTTAGAATTTGAAATAAAAGCCTCTATTATTGAATCTTGTCTCGTTACACACAGCACCCTGTTTTATTACGTCTGATTGAAGCAGTCCAATTGTTGCCAGTTAAGTTAGAAAAGTCTGCACCGCATTTAAAACTCCTTTAGATAAAACAGCTTAAAATCCTCCCCTCCCAACTTTGTTACTGTCATCAGTGTGAAGAAATAAGTAACATCTTAGGGAAGATTTATCTTTTCCATTCCTTTCTGGCATTTTGAGAGGTTGCTGTAATGGAAGTCTGAAAAAACTCATCGAGTTTGCTTTAAAACCAAGTTACTTCCAACAAAAGAACAAACAAAGCACAAGACTCCTCTGGTGGGAGACAGTGGTTCCTCCGAGACCATCAGTTAATACAATTTGTTCTTGAGCCTCAGGGCAAGAGAGAGTTGGAAAACCCAAGGGACCTCTCAGCTAGCGAGGCAAGGAAAAAGAAAATCATTCCTTTAACCAGGGCCGACCGCTTCGAGCAGGCGGAGTCGTCAGCGGTGGCCGCAGTCCAACCCTGAAGTTTCACAATACCCCGGGGTTCAAGCACGACAGAAACCGCAAGGCGGCCGGCGACCCCCGACTGTGCAGGTGAAGGGAGCACCCCCGCGGCCTCGCGGGCGGCCATCCCACTCCACCTGGGCCAGCCTCCCTCCCGAGAGCCGGTCCTCCGGGCCCCCAGGGCGCTCCGCGGGGTAGCATTTCCACCCCGCCCGGAGAACCAGCCCCGCCGGTCCCCAGCCGGTCCCGAGCGAGTTAAGAGCGGGCCCGTCACGCCTCCAACCGAAGGGCGGGGGGGGCGGGTGGTGGAGAAAGAGACCCGGCGGAGGACGGGCGGGCAGAGAAACAACGCGCCCTTGTTTAGAGCTTGAGACCCAACTCACATGACTGGACCTGCCGCTCCGCGCGTCGCCCCCGGGTCCGGCTCAAGCTCGCGTTCCCCACGCGGGGCGAGAATCGGCGCGGCCCAGCGCGAGGCCCACCACAGCCTCCGAGCCCCGACACCTCCCTCCTCCCGGACCAGGGTTCCCCGGTTCCCAACTACGGGTGCCCAGATGACTCAATCCGCGTTCAAACCGCCTCCTCTTCCCCTCCCCCCACGGGGGCGGGACTCCCGACTCCCGAGAGGTGGGGTCGGTATAAAGAGGTTGAGGTCACGGAGAAGGGGCAAAAGCTCGACGGGACCTAAGCTGAAGGACCTTAACCTGAAGCCTCAAGCCCCCGCGTCATCCCTCTTCCTTTCTCTTCCTCTGGGATCCAGAACCTCCACCCTTCTTCTAGGCTCGCTGGCTCGAGGCCAAGGAGCTCGCGCGCCGCCTCCGCCCCGAACGCAAACAGCTGTTCCCCGAGACGTCGCCGCCCTCAACTTTGCCAACTACTCCGCACGCACTTTGACCAGCGGAGCAGCCCGTACCTGTAGGCTGGGGGTCGTTGGCGGAGTTTAAAAAAAGAAAGGTGAAACAGCTGGTTTCGGGGCCACGAGTTGCTGGGGTTTGCTTCAGAACTTTCCTGAGGCGGCGGTGCGGCCGCGCTCCCCCTCCGCGACGCCCGCGCCCTCGGTCCGGGCTTGTTCCCTTGCCGGGAGCGCGTGGGCAGAGGAGGGAGAGGCTGGAGTGGCGCAGAAGACGCGGCGGGAGTCGCAGCGACGGGGACTGGAGAGGAGGCAGCGGCGGGCGCGGGCGCTTGTCAGGTGAGTCACCGCGGCGTCTTCAGCAGCGCTTCCCATATGGTCTAGCGGTTAGGATTCCTGGTTTTCACCCAGGCGGCCCGGGTTCGACTCCCGGTATGGGAACGTCCTAAGATTTTCTTTTTTTAAATTTAATTTTTAAAAATTTTTTTAAAGCCACGGGGAACTAACTTATTCATTTCCAATGACAGGCTCCCCTCACCGGGTGAGTTTGTGGAAAACGAGACTTAGTGTACCGGTTACTTGCGCCGTGACCCGGGCTGCGGCTTCGAGAGTCACGAGTGCTGCGCCGGGCGGGCTGGAGGAGCGAGTGCGCTCGGGCTCCCTTCCCTCCCGCCCTGGGCCTGAACCGCCGGGAAGAAGTTTCACTTTCCTTGGGGCTGCCCTCCCGCCGCTTCGGTCCCCAGCGGTCCTTTTCCAGAAGCTCGCGAGGTGATGATTAACTCTGGCCTCGCCTTATCTCCTCCCCGCGCGCCTCTCGGGGGACCGCACCCTCCTCGGCTGCCCGCTTCCGACAGTCCCAAGTGACGCGGGGCGTGTTTGCCCCCTGCCCTCGGCATCCGGTAGCCCGCGCCCCGCTAGCAGCCCTCGCAAACTCTCCGCTGGGTGGTAACGAGACCCCCTCTCCCCATCACTAAGCAGGCTCCTGGGGGGCGCTCGCGTAGAGCAGGCGGGAGATCCCCCGCTCGGCGAGCCCGGGTGCCCGCGGGTGCGCGCTCCCGTCCGCGCGGCTGCCAGTCACCCTCCCGCAGCGCCCGAGCCCAGCCGGCGAGTTTGTCCCGACTAGACGTCCAGTGCACTGGCTGCAGCTCACAACAAGCCCCTCAGACTCTTGCTTGGGAAGGCCTCGGGGGAAGGGAATCTTTTCTTTCCCCTCCTTCTTTAAAAAACCTCACATAAGCTGCGGAGAAGAAAAATACCACTACGATGAGATGTATTTGAAAAAGAAAATTGGCTTTGCATAGGGTCTAGCTCCTTGGGTGCCGAGGATAGATAATCCTGGGGTGGAGGTGGGGCTTGGAAGAGAGAATATTGGCCGGAGACTGGGAAGGGGATGCTATAACAAAGTTTCACTGTATTTTTAAATATAGAAGCCTTGTGTTTATCACGAAGAAGGGGCAGCTGTGTCTGCAGCATGTGAGCTGTAAATGAAACAAAAGCGTTATATTGAATGCAAGCTGAAATTAGAAAATGGGGTGAGCTATATAATGTTTAATCTATTGTGCCTCTGGGACAGATGAAGAAGGAAAAAGTGGCTCTTGTGGAGGGTTTCTGGTCAGTGCGGTTACTAAGAACAGAAGTTTTGCGTTGCCAAACTGTTTTATAGGTTTAACTGCACAATGAGTTTTGAAATAATCTGTTAATATGATCTTTGTGATTAAGGGTTATTATGTTTACATTGTAAATAAACTCCACAACTAAAAATATTTTGAATTATCTTTATTAATTCAAATATTTGAACATTTTCTCTGTACCAAGCATCATTAGATGCTTTTGAAAGTTACTGGTGTTCATTCAGGTTCTTTATGTTAGAAGGTAGCGGATAGAATACTGAATGGAATCATAATTTGGCTCTTGTGATTAGCTATATGACCTGTGTAGACCTTTCACTTCTCTGTGCTCTGGGTTTATAATCATAAGTTCTTGATAATATACAACACAAACTTTGCTGAGCACTTCTTAAATAGGTTATGAGAATGGAAAAGTTTCATTTAAATAGTGGGATTGTGTGATTATTAAGAAACCACTTAAGAATTATGTCTGAGTTTGGAAGGGAGGAAAGACAGCTCTGCCTTAGTAGTCTCCAAAGAGGGCTTAATTCTTGACCTTGCATTTTGTAATAACTTGGTATCATATTGTACCAAATGGTGCTAAAGTGAATATGGTTTTTACTGAGCACCCAGTAGCAAAAAGCTTTGCTTTGTTTGTACTTGAGGGTATGTTGAGGGGAGTGGTTTGGTGATAATGTTTCTGTCCAGGATGCAGACTCATAGAGTTTTCTACCAGGCAGCACTGAGTAAGACAGCATCTGTGCTGTGGAAGTGCTGTAGGAGCACAGAGGCGAGAAATCAGTTCTACTCAGGGAAGAGGACTGGAGGAGAGACATGGAAGGGAGAGTGTTTGTCCTGGACCTTGAAAAACTGGTTGGGTTTCTCCTAGTGGGGAATGTGAGTCAAAAAGCTGAGGTGAGGAACAAGTATGAGGTTGGCAAAGAGTCTGGTTCTGCAGGAGCACACAGTGCCTGGAGGGAGAGCCATAAGAGATGAAGCTGGGACTAGATAACAGGTTCTTTTATCAAGGGTGTGACATTTATGTCAGTAGAGTTTTAAGAACACTTTTTGTCTCTGGGGAAAAAAAGGCAGTAATATGTGAAAATGCTTGTTTTAAAAGATCTAAGCAATGGAAAGACACATCGAATATTTTGTGTTCATAGGTTTTATGTTTAGCAATTGAATATTAATTTTTAATTAGTAGAATGGAGAAAAGCAGTCAATTAATTAGAATTCAATGAAAAAAATGAGATCTAGGTTTAAATTATGAGGATGATTGCAGCTATGTTTTTATTGGCTTGCTTTTTAAAAAATGACCTTAATATTCTAAGAGCTGCTACTTACTGTCAGTAAGGCATATACCTTAAATTGGTTAAGACTAGATAATAAATTTGTAAGGATTCTTCATATGCTTGTAATTCATATGAGGAACTACCAAAACACCATTGGTACTCATGTTTTAAGTGTTTTGTCTTGGGCTATAAAATAAAGTGATAACGAATTAAATGTCATGGATTTACCCAAATAGCCTCTTTAATATTTACTACTATTAGTTGCAATTAGAAGATATGTTAAAGTTCAACAAGTGTTTGCATAGATGGACACCTGTATTTAAAGAAATATAAGGTATTACCCTAGCAGGTTTTGCTCAGTTGTAGAGCATCAGTCCACAGACTGAAGGGTCCTGGGTTGGATCCCAGCCAAGGGCATGCACCTCGGTTGCAGGCTAGATTCCTGGAACCTGGAGCATGTGTGGGAGGCAACCAGTCACTGTCTCTTTCTCTCACATCAATGTTTCTCTCTCTTTCTCCTCTCTCCCTTCCACTCTCTCTGGAAAGCAGTGGAAAAAATATCCTCAAGTGAGGATAAAAATTTAAAAAAAGAAATATAAGGTATTAAAAAAATGATTGCCCAAGATTATCTGGTCTCTGCTTACCTTCCCAACTTCATCTCCTACCTTCTCTACCTCTTCATTATACTTCAGTCACACTGGCTTCCTTTTTATTCCTTGAACTTGCCAGACTTGTTCTTTTCTCAGGTTTATTTCTTGCTGTTTCTATGCCTAGAATATTTCCCCTCCAGCTCTTCACATCTCAGGTCAACATTAACTTCTTAAGCCTTTTCTGACCATCCTAGCTAGAGACTCCCTTTTGTTCTGGTTACTTTCTGTTTGGTTTACCTTGTTTTTTTTCCTCCTTTTTCTTATTTTATTTATTGTGGTGACATTGGTTAATAAGATTATATAGGTTTCAAGTGTACATTTCTATGGTACATGATCATTGTATTGTGTGTTCACCACCCAAAGTTAGACCATCTCCTGTCACCGTATACTTGGCCTCCTCCTTTTTCTTATTATCTAAAGGTAACACGTTTATTTTTTTTGTTTATTTATTGTCTTATTCCACTAGAATATAAGTTCCATGAGCTAAGTATAGTGAGATCATTCTTATTCTACAAGATTCAAACAGTAGAGATGTTGGAACCCTCACACATTGCTGGTGAAAATGTAAAACGATGCACTTATTTTGGAAAAGAGTTTGGCAGTTCCTTCAAAATATTAAACATTGAGTTACCGTATGACTCGGCAATTCCACTCCTAGGTATATACCCAAGAAAAATTAAAACATAAGTTCACACAAAAACTTGTGCACAAATATTCATAGCAGCATTAGTCATAAGCAGAAAGTGGAAACAACCCAATGTCCATGTGGTGTATGCATACAATCGGATATTATTTGGCAATAAAACGAATGAAGTACTAATACATACCACTGCATGGATCAATCTCAAGAATGGTATTCTAAGTGAAGGACACTAGGCTGAAAAGATCACATCTTGTATGATATCATTTACATTAAATTTCTAGAATAGGCAAATGTATGGAGAAAGAAGATAGATTATGGTTACCTAGGATTGAGGGGTGAGGGGCTGAAATAGGAGGATGGGAAGTGACTGCTAATGTGTAGGGATAAGGTTTCTTTATAGGGTGATTGAAATGTCCTAAAATTAGATTTGATGATGACTGAACAATTCTGTAAATATACTAAAAACATTTCTATTCTCTTTGGGTGAACTTTATGGTATTTAAATTATATTTCCATAAAACTGATAAAAAAGATTGAAGCAATAAAAAGCATATAAAATATTTGTCCCTACATTTTTTATTTATCATTTGGATGTTAAATATCTAAAAATAATTATGGAATAATTTAACACTGTAACTCTAGCTCCTAGATAGTCGAGGAATGTAGCAAGTGCTCAGTAAATAGCTGATGAAGGAGGTTAAAATATACAAATATTTTAATTCTGATGGAGTGCATAGTGGGATAACTGCTCAGAGGGGACTAAGCCAACGGTTGGTTATAAGGGTTTGAAGGTCTCCAAAATATCTGGATTTGTGTCAAGGGAATGGGGAAGGGCCTCCTCTAGAAGGCAGTATTTGAGATGGGCTTTGAAGTCAGTTTAGCCTTTAGCTGGTAGAGATGATATGGTGGGAGGTGAGGCAGGAACAAAGGTACATTAATAGTTATTAGCATAGCACATTTTGGCTGAACTGAGGGAACAAGTAATATAGGAGTGGGAAATAGGAAATAAGGCTACACAAATAGATTAGGGTCTATAGCAGACAATGATAGTGCTGGCAGATCTCCTCTGGTGTCTTTTTGTTATCTCCCAACCCCTGGTGTTCTTCCAATGGTCCATACTTGGGAAAGAGAGCAGAAAGTGTCTGGGGGCTTATCTCCCTTCCCCTAATAGTTCTCAACCCAAGATTTTCCAGTCAGGAGTATAACCTTGGAGCAGGGACTTTGACTTGTTCCTGTCGGTATCATCAGCGCTTGGAGCAGTGCTTGGCGCTCTGTAAGTATTTAGAAAATATTTGAATGAATGAAAACCAGGAAGTTGCAAGGTCCAAAGTGAATTTTATTTTACAAATCCCCTTGACTCTTGCAGAACATTTAGATAGAAGATTTTGGAAGGTTCTGATTATGAAGATCCTTGAATTTGGGGATAAGGAATTTACTTAGCTAGGAGAAGAGATTTCTGGTAGCATGATAAGTGTTTAATGGAATTAATTAGGTAAGTGTGCAGGATGAACTGAAGGTTGGAAGGATTGTGTCTGTGGTGTCCACTCCCACCTTCCTATTCTTGCTGTCATTCTCCCTGGGTTAGGCCTCAACCAAGGTCAGGGTCTGCTGTAGTAAGTAATAATCTGTAACAGCTCTCCTTACCTTTAATCTCTTTCTAAATAAGGTAGTTGCAGCAAAATAGAAAGGATCAAAGGAGGTATATTTAAGGAAAAAATTTAAGATATCAGGAAGTAAACACTTCTAAAAGAAATAGGGAAGTTACAAAGGATAGATTTTTTTTTTTTTTTTTTTTTTTGAGAGGACAGGCAGCTTTCATTCCTAGGGTTGGTCAGACAGTAAATTTTTATTGCCCACCTGTGGGTGTATGTGTGTGTGGCTTTTTGAACACTGTAATTGTACATTGAACCCAGAGACAAAGTTACGACTGTGAGACTGCCACCCTGTGGACAATATAATTTAGAACTAAAACCCTCAATATTGTAATAAAACTTAATTCATTTGAAATTCACAATTTTAGAACTGCTTATGGTTCTTCAACATTGGCATATGGAGTTATGCTCATTAAAAAGAAAGTTGAAATTAGTTTTCTGAGGCTTTTAAAGGAACAATTTAAAATACCATCAGAAGCTTAAAAAGTTACAAAGAAATTCAAGAATGCTTTTTAGATGGCATGCTTCTTTCCTCCAGTAATTTCATATCAAAGAGGGGTTTTTATAAATTGATTTGAGGGAGAGAGATTTATTGTTCCACTTATTTATGCATTCTTTGTTTACTTCTTGTTTGTACCCTGACTGGAGATTGAACTTGCAACTTTGGTGTATCAGGACAATGCTCTAAACAACTGAGCTACCTGGCCAGGACTTAAAGAGTTTGTTTTTTAAAACATTGTGGTATGTAGGCCTGTTGTAAAATGGTCTTTTTTTTCTTTTATTGTACTGCTTTTATCCTATTTTATAATAACATACGGTATTGTTCTTGAGTTATATTTCTTGAGGAATATGTGAAAACTCCCATGACTTTTTTGGGTCTAATTTCCATTTTTTGTGAAGTTGGATTTTATTGTTAGAAATTCTCCATGCTTTGATGAGTTGCCTAAATTGTAATTATGTAAACAATTTGGATTTCATTATAGTGTGTGTTATTTAGGCAGTCTGCTCACAAATTAAACTGATAAACTAGCTTGAATCAAAATGAAATGGTGATTGTGAAAGACTTATTTGCTCTGCAACTCAGGAAATGGTTCCATCTTGAACTCTGCAAGACTTTCCCAACAAATGAGCTGTGATTACAGCCTAATGTTGTAAGCGGCTTACACACTTGTATTCCCTGAGGTGTCAGGAGGGGTGGGGTTTTAGCGTTGAAATTTGTGTTACCAGTTAGGCAGAAATAGGCTGCAGCAGCATTCTGATGTCAGCAATTGTATGTTCTTTCTGATTGTGATATCCAGGCTGATGAAGAGAATAGATGAGTATCCACTGAACTCCTAGCCCCTTAAGTTACCTGATATTCACCTTAGGGACCTTACATTTTGGTAATGGGGAGATTTTTCAAAAATAATGTTAATGATTTTAAATATTTCTCTTGAGTATTTCTGAAAAGTGCAGCGTGACAAACATGATAATATACTTTAAATGTTTATTTACTCTTTTCAAAGTAAATGTATGGGATTGTGGGTGACTTTTCTAAGTTATTTTTTGCTACATTTATATTTTATATTCTACAGTTGATGTATACTGTGTAATTTTAAGCAAAGTAGACTATAAATTATGAAAATGCAAATGTTTAGGTAGGCCCATACGGTTTGCCACAGAAACAGTATTATTTAGGTATTGCTTAAGGACAGTAACTTTCAAAATACTTCATGGTCTATTTGCTTTTTTCCTAATATTGGAACCAGGAGCCAATAAAGGTAGAGATATATTTGTTTTACAACCTTCTTTAATGGTTTCATTATCATATTGTTTTTAAAACTATAAATGACAATGAACTTATAAAAAAGTTTTAGTTTAATGTTTAGCCTATACTTAAGAAACTTTGTTCTCACACAGTATCTGCCTTTATTCCCTCCCATTGCTTTTCAGAGAGAGTGGAAGGGGGAGAAAGAGAGAGAGAAACATCAATTGGTTGCCTCCTGCATGTACCTCCACCGGGGCCAAGGATTGAGCCTATAACCAAGGTATGTGCCCTTAACCAGGAATCAAAGCCGAGAACCTTCAGATTAGGGGCCGATGCTATAACCACGGAACCAAACCGGCCAGGGCAGTATCTGCCTTTTGTGCTAGAATAGTAATTTAGGATTAATGGTAGTTAGCATTCTCTTTTACTGTTCACACTGGGGTTCATTTTCACAAATGTAAATATAAAATCTTTTGTTCTTTGAAAATTAATTTTAGCATACATCACTTGGTTTTTGATAAAGCAGTAACAACTATTCCATAAGTTTTGTTTGTGTGTTGAGTGCGTGTGTGCAAATTTTAATAGGTTTTTGATTTTTAAAAGCAAAAACTATTTACTATTAAAGAAGTACCTTTGCTTTAAAACTTTTTTTTTTTTTTTTTGCTTTATTTTAGATCTCTGGAAAGGTACTTAGCTAATGACTTCTAGATCTAGAGTCCTTCTAGATAGTCTTAAGTTTTTATTTGTAGTTTAATCTTTTAGTTGAGTTAAAGTTTCTTTTGGATTCAAAATACCATGACCAACTTGGCTGGTGTGAACCAAGAGGTCACCAGTTTGATTCCTGATCAGGGCATATGCCCAGGCTGTGGGCTCAGTCCCCAGTCGGGGTCATGCACGAGACAGCCAATCAATGTTTCTATCTTGTCCCTTTCTCTCTCTCTGAAATCAGTAAAAACATTTAAAAAAAAATACTATGACCAGGATACATTTCTGATTTAGGATGTGTTGATACCTTGCTTTTTGTGAAGCTTTTTATCTGTTTCAGTATTTAATTAATTCAAGCTTTTAAGGTTATCATGGGATTGGTTTTACCCCAGCTTTCCTAACATCAGTGTTTATCATGATACCTCCTTATACCAAGGGACACAGATGACCCTATTAAATGGGAAGGATGGGGCCTTGCCACTCAGTCACCCACTGAATAAGGCAGGCGCTGACCTAGTTGCAAGAGCTTAAGTAGAAAGGAAGTGTATGATGGGAAGGCCCTGACCACAGGCAAAGTCCCAGCACACAGGTTGGGGTAGGGCTGAGGGGAAATATTCTGATGTCAGGTGGTAGAACATAGGCATAAGTAATTAAAAACTCTTAAGCAGGCAGTTGGCATCAGGGAATTTCAGATTTGAGTGGGAATGCCTTTTCTTTATTTGTTCTCCCTTGTTTGTTTGTTTGTTTATTTACTTGCCATTTCACACCAATCATAATTTTATTGTCCCTTAAACTCCTGCTTTGAAAGACTTTCTCCTTTTTCCATTTTCGGTACCTTCTCGAATGTCTTTTGTTAGTTTATAGAGCATATTTTAAGAGGGTTATATTTACCATGTTTGTAGGAAAAACAAAGCACAGAATGTTTGTGTAAAAGCAAATCCATAACCTCACACTCATTTGGATGGCTCCAATAAAAAACAGAAAATAACAAGTGTTGATGGGGTTGTAGAGAAATTGGGGCCCTCGTATACTGTTCATGGAAATGTAAATGGTGCAGCTACTATGGAAAACAGTATGGCAGGTCCTAAAAAAACTAGAGATAGAATTATCACATGATCAGCAATTCCATTTGTGGCTATGTAACCACAGAATCAGCTCAAAATGGTCCTATCCTGTTTGATGACCAGGATATAACCAGAACTTGAATACTAGAACCCTTTCAGAAGCCAAGGGTCCGTTACCCAGGAAGATCTGGTGTTTATATCCCTTTACCATGAGTGGCCAAGTTCCAAGGTCCTTCAATTAAAACTTGTTCCACCCAAAATTATGCTAAATGAAATAAGCCAGGCAGAGAAAGACAAATACCACATGATCTCATTTATATGTAGAATCTAAACACAATAGTCTGATGAACAAAACAGATTCAGTGACATAGAAGCATGGAACAGACTGAAGAATCTCAGAGGGAAGGTGGGGGTGGGGAGAGATTAACCAAAGAATTTATATGCATATATGCATAACCCATGGACGCAGACAATGGTATGGAGTGGGTGTGGGGTGGAAACGTTCAATGGTGAAAAAATGGGACATCTATAATATTGAACAATAAAAGGAAGGGGAAAAAGTGATAAAAATAAAAATACACTCCCCCCCCCCCCCAAAAAAAAAAACCACAAACTTGTCCGGCTAGATATGGTCAAGATGGTGGTGTAGGTAAACGTGATATTTGCATCCTCCACAAACATGCCAAAATTACAACTAAACTACATAACAATCATTCAAAACCACCTGAAATCTGGCTAATGGAAGTCCTACAACTAGGGAATTAAGAAGTAGTCACATTGAGACTGGTAGGAGGGCATAGATGCAGAATGGGCTGGTCCCACACCCACATGTGGTGCTTAAAAATTGGGAGGGCTTTCTCAGCTGCAGAAATCTCCCCTAATGAGTGAGGGGTACCAGCCTCACATCAGGACCTCCAGCCCAGGGTTCACTGCTACTAAGAGAAGTCCCCATAATGTCTGGCTGTAAAAACTGGTGGGGATTGAAGCTAAAGGAGATGTAGGGCTGTTCGAGTCCCAGGCATTCCTCTTAAAGAGCCTGCGCATGGACTTATTTGAACTCCCTCCCTCTGAGCTCCGGCACTGGGGCAGCAGCTTGAAAGGCACGAGAGACGTTCAGGGAGGAACTGAATTGTCCAGTATCAGGGCAAGAGTGGGAGCAGAGCTTTCTCCCAGACAGAGGTGTTGGCCGAGGCCTTTGTTCCTTTTCTGAGCCCTACCCCCACAGATTTGGCAGGCAGGCACCATATCTGAGACTGCATTAACCTGGCTCATACTGCCTCACTCTGGTGATTCCCTGAGGCCCCACCCAGTTTTCAGGCCCACCCAAGCTGTTCCCAACAGCTTTTCTATACCAATGGCATGTCTTGGCTCATGCTTCAGATTTTCCTAAAATCTTTCAAACAAGTAGCTTCTGGCCTCAGTGTGACCCTTACATCTTGCTAAATGGCCCCAGGCCTGGCACTAGCAGCAGCCAACCTTGGTTCACAGCTTGGCCTTACCTGGGCACCTCAAAGCCCAGCACATGTAGCAGCCATCTGCGAATCATTTTGTAGCCCATGCCAGCTGGCCCAGGGCAGAACATAGGTGGCAGCTGACCTTGGCCTGCACTTCTCAGAAGGCCCCAGAGCCAGAGCACCCAGTGGAGAGCCTCGGACAACATCAAAGCACTACCCATCTCCACAAATGGTACACTCGAGAGGCAGACTCAGTGGGCACCAGAGCCCTGCTGAAGTAAGTCCTGAGATGTGAGGCTGGTCCCTGTATAGCTGGTCCTGCATGGTGTTTGGTGGTCACAGCCAGCTCTTCCATCTGATTGGCCTGGGGGTAAATCTCTCCCATTGACATGCCAGCACCAATTAAGGCTAAACTATAACAGAAGGGTGTACACAGCCCACATGGGGGACGCATCTGGGGTGCCTAGCTTGGGTAATGAGGGAGGCTGTGCCACTGGACCCTGCAGAACACCTACTACATTATGCCACTTTACCAAGCCCAGGAGACATAGAAGCTCTACCTAATAGATAGAAACAAACACAGGGAAGATGCCAAAATGTGGAGACAAAGAATTGTGTCCCAAATGAAAGAACAGAACTAAACTCCAGAAAAAGAACTAAGTAAAATGGAGGCAAGCAATCTACCAGATGCAAAGTTCAAAGCACTGGTTACAAGGATATTCAGTGAATTTAGGGGCAGAGTAGATCAACTTAGTGAGAACTTCAACGAAGAGAGAGGAAACATAAAAACAGAGATAGAAAATATAAAAAAGAAACAATCAGAAATGAATACGGGATTAACTGAAATGTAGAATATATTACAGGAAATCAACAGTAGAGTAGGTGGAATAGAATCAAATCAGTGATTTGGAATATAAGGAAGCAAAAAACACCCACTCAGAATAGCAAAAAGAAAGAATACCAAAAAAATGAGGCTAGTGTAAGGAGTTTCTGGGACAATTTCAAGTGTACCAACATTTGTATCATGGGGGTGCCGGAAGAAGAAAAGAGCAAGAAATTGCAAACCTATTTGAAAAAATGACAAAACTTCCCCAACTTGGTGAAGGAAATAGGCATACAAGTCCAGAAAGCGCAGAGACCCCAAAACAGATGAATCCAAAGAGACCCACACCAAGATACATCATAATTAAGATGTCAAAGGTTGCCTGGCCAGGTGTGGCTCAGCGGTTGAGCGTCGACCTAGGATCCAGGCGATCGGGGTTCGATTCCCGGTCAGGGCACATGCCCAGGTTGCGGGCTCGATCAATGACTCTCTCATCATTGATGTTTCTATCTCTCTCTCCCCCTCTCCCTTCCTCTCTGAAATCAATAAAAAGGTACATTAAAAAAAAAAAAAGTAAAAGGTTAAAGGCAAAGAGAGAATCTTAAAAGCAGCAAGATAACGCAGTTAGTCACCTACAAGGAAGCTCCCATAAGACTCAGATGATTTCTCAACAGAAACTTTGCATGCCAGAAGGGATTGGCAAGAAATATTCAAAATGATGGAAAACAAGGATCTATAACCAAGATTACTCTATCCAGCAAAGCTATCATTTAGAATCAAAGGACAGATAAAGAGCTTCCCAGACAAGAGAAAGCTAAAGGAGTTCACCACCACCAAACATGAAATGCTAAAGGGTCCTCTTTAAGAAGAAAGAAAAAAAAGATTAAAAATAGGAACAATAAAATAGCAATAAGCAAGTATCAATCAATAATTAAATCTAAAAAACAATCAGAACAGAAACAGACTCATTGATACAGAGAACATTTTGATGGTTGCCAGATGTGAGGAGGCTGGGGAGATAGGTGAAAAAGGTGGAGGGATTAAAAAGTACAAATTGGTTGTTACAAAAGAGTCATGGGGATGTAAAGTACAGCCTTAGGGAATATAGTCAATAATCCATGTATGGTGTCGGATGGGTACTAGCTTTACCAGGATGATCACTCACTAAGTATGTTACGTAATGTCTAAATCACTGGGATGTACACCTGAAACTAATATAATGTGAACTGTAATAAAAAAAATAAAAAATGATTAAAACTACATATATAGCAAGATAAAAATGGTCAGAGAAGACACATTTAAGATAGGGTGGTAGAAGCAAAAAGGAAAGAAAAAAAACTTGCCCACCACAGTTTCACATACCTGTTTTCCCTAGCCCCTTAAAAACCCTTGGCCTGGTCCAGTAAGCGAGATGGATTTGAGGTACCACCAGCTCTCTCATCTTGGTTGGCGTCTTCTTCGTCAGTAAACCTTTCCTTACTCCAAACTTCGACGTTTTTAGTTTTGGCCTTTCGAAGGATTGGGCACATGGACTTTGGTTCTGTCTCAAAAAGATATTTGTACACCCGTGTTCGTAGCAGCATTATTCACACTAGCTGAAAAGTAGAAGTAACCAGAATGTCCATCAGTGGGTAAATGGATAAACAAAATGTGGGATATTTTTTAGCCTTAAAGGGGAGGGAAATTCTGACACATGCTACAATATTGAGAACATTACACTAAGTGAAATAAGCCAGTCACAAAATGATGAATTCTGCATGAATCCACTCATATATGGTACCTAGAGTAGCCAGAATCGTAGTGACAGAAGTAGAATGGTGATTGCCAGGGGTTTTAGAGAAGAGGAATGAGGAGTTGCTTAATGGGTATAGAGTTTCAGTTTTGCAAGATGGAGAGTTCTGGAGATTGGTTGCATATGAATGTACTAATTAGTACTAAACTATAAGCTTAGAAATGGTTAAAATGGTAAATTTTATGTTACAATTTAAAAAGGCAAATAGCCCAGCCGGGCATGGCTCAGCGGTTGAGCATCGACCTGGGATCTAGGCGATCGGGGTTCTATTCCCGGCCAGGGCACATGCCCGGGTTGTGGGCTGCAGCCCATCAATGACTCTCGCATCATTGATGTTTCTGCCTCTCTCTCCCTCTCCTTTCCTCTCTCTGAAATCAATAAAGATATATTTAAAAAATAATAATAAAAATAAAAAGGCAAATGTATTTGGATGTGCAAATTGAAAGAGTATAAAAGCATCTGTAATGAGATTAAAGTTACTGATTTGGTCAATATTCAGGTATTAGGTTCTGGGGATGGAGAAGTAGACTTGGCCTCTTGATGGGAGAAGAGGCAAAGTCACATTGCATACAGAGAAGTATGAACAAATTAGTAGCTGTTACTGCAGCACTTTACCACAGGAAGCAAAAGTGTTAGCTACCTGAATATCCAACAGAAAAGCTTCCCAGGAAGTGAGAACAGGCTGTGCAAAAACCTAGAGGGGAAGAATGTTTGATGTGTTTTTCATGGGATAGCAAGGAAAGGTCAGTGTGACTAGAAGAGAGGCAACAAGTAGGAAGTACTATGAAGTACGATCATAGAGGCTGGGGCCAGGGTAAGATCTTGCAGTCCGTGTAAGAAGTTATGAAGACTTTTATTTTTGTGTGAAAAGAGGAGCTATAGGAGGGTTTTTAAAGCAGGAGGGTGATAAGACCTGACTTACCTTCTTAATTAGATTACTTTGCTGCTGCTTTGAGACTAGATTGTAGGAAGAGAAGAATTAAAGCAGTGACTGCAGTGATGCAGGTAAGAGATGATAGTAGCTTGAAGCATGATATAACAATGAAATTGAATGGTTATAGGGTCTATGTTCTGGAGAGTGAACCAACAGGATTTCTTGACAGTTTGGATTTGGGTATATAACAGAAAGAGGAGTCAAGAGCCAAGGTTTTTGGTTTGAGCAACTAGAACTGGAATTATTGAATCGCCACTAAGATGACTGGAGAAAACTGTGAGTACTGTAGGTTTTGGAGGAAAGATCAGGAATTCAGGTTTGGATATGTTAAGTTTGAGAAGACTATCAGCCATTTGAATGGAGTTGTCAAGTTGGATAGAGGAATCTGTAGTTCAGGAGTAAGACCTGGAGATAGAAATTTGAGAACATTAAACTACTTAGAGCATTGTATATGTCCAAGAAATACTTCCTAAAATGATTGTAAATCCAAAATACTTTTAAGTTTTAAAGTTTCTTTGTACCAGTGATACAGTTTTAAATATGGAAGAAAAGCAGCAAAGCAGTTTAACTATAGTTAACATAACATGTATCCTTTGTGATGATAATAAAATAGTTCAGAGAAGTCATTAATTTTTCCATCTGTGCAGTATTATGAAACATGAGTAATAGGAGCTGTAGGGTATTTTTATTTGAGTATTCCTTTTTACTGAAACCTTTACCGGCTTGCTTCTAATTAGGGAAATTCATTGACAGGAGGCTTTTAAGGCCCAAAAGGAACAAGACCAAAAGTTGAAGGAAAGGGCCACATTTGGATAATTAGTTCTAATCTAATGGAGTTTTTCTTTATTCTCTCCTTCTCTGTCTGCCTGTCTCTAACTTTATTCATACTCTATTAACATAGTAAGATGTTCAGGTGTAAACACTGGACTAATCCAGAAGCTGTTCTCTCTCAACAAATGCAGAGCTGTGGGCTTAATCCCCAAACAGGGGTGCCAAAAACAGCCTAACCAACCTATTCATAGATTTCAGACTATTCAGGAAAGTTAGAAAGGGGCCTTGCTTTGTATAACTTAGACTTACACAGACTTGTGAATGGTCTGGATTGTGTAGAAGAGAAAAAGAATGATTTATCATTGAACCAATATTTAGTTGAACTTCCAAATGTTTTCATTCAGCAAATATTTATTGAACAACTATTTGTGGGTCAGGCATACTATCAGGCTGAAATAAATGGCCAATGAGGTATGTAAACAAGTAATAGAAAAAGTACAGTATTCTTCACCAGATATTCCAGCAGAGTAGGCAGGAGGAGTTATGAATGAAATCAATTCACCTTTAGGTCCCCCAAACTTATCAGAGTGCTTTGCACATTGCAGCAGTGCATAAATGTATGTATGAATGGTTAAACAATGTGATTCGTGCTTCTCTGTTAGATCATTTACAAAATACTGTGGGAGCATAAAGAAGGAAGAGGCCAGTTCTTTCTTTTAATGATGGAGGACAGAAAGACTTTGTACTCACTGGGTGGGGAAGGCTAGAAAATGTGGAGTGAGAACTAATAAATTCAGCAAAGCTGGATTGTGGGGTCTGTGTTAGGAGGTAGAATGGCTACAGGTGAGGCTTTAATTAAGTAGACCAAAGTCAAGATGCAAAAATATCTTGTATTGAAATTTATTCTGTGGGGTCTGGTTAGGCCATTGAAGGTCTTAAAAAAAAAAAGGAATATTAAGAGGTAGAGTGTATGAGAAATTTCTTTAAAGAAGACATCATTCTTGAATTCAGAAATCAAATGTTGATAGAATTTTTAAAGTCATAAACATATACATTGGAACGAGCATGGATAATAAGTCATTTATAGTAAAGCCTGTTTTGTCCCTTTCAGATAACATATACGATCCTTAGTGTAGGTGTAAAATCTGTACTAGGTAATCAAACTTACACTAAGGTAATCAAAATATGCAGGATAGCATTGGTTTGTTTTTGAAAGAGAAAAAGTGTATTTTTGCATTATGAAATTATTGCAAACTTTACTTTTTCTTAAAGATTCTGGCATTTGATTTTTTAAAAACTTATTTCAGAAGGATTTTAGACTTACAGAAGAATTACATAAATACTACAGAAAGTCCCTGTATATTCTTCATCCAGTTCCCACTAATGTTAACATCTTACGTAATCCCAGTTCAGTGATCAAAACTAAGAAATTAACATTGGTACAACACTATTAACTTTATTAGGATTTTCAGTTTTTCTACTAATGTCCCTCTTCTGTTACAGATCCATCCAGGATATACTACATTGCATTTAGGTGTCATGTCTTCTTAATCCTCTCAAAATCTGTGATGGTTCCTTGTCTTCTTTACCTTGACACTTTGAAGAGTACTGGGCAGGTATTTTGTTGAATGTCCCTCAATATGATTTTGTCTGTTTTTCTTGTGACTATGGACTGGAGTAATTAATGGGTTTTGGGGGTATTGAAATTTTTAAAAATTGTTTTATTTTTAAAACGATCATAAAATAAAATTGACCCTTTTGGGGGCGGGGGTATATAGTTCTGTGAATATTAGCACTTGTAAATTTGTGTAGCCACCACCATAATCAGAATATAGAACACAGAATTCCGTCACATCTCAAAAGTCCCTCATGTTTTCCCTTTGCAGTTACATCCTTCCCCTAGTTCATATCCCTGTGAGCCCTGATCCGTACAGTTTTGTCTTTTCAAGAATGTCTTACACATGGAATCATGTAGTATGTAACCTTTTGACACTGGCTCCTTTCGCTCAGCGTAATGCTTCTGAGAGTCATCCAATTTGTGTTTATCAACAGTTTATCCCGTTTTATTGTTGAGTCTGGATGTACTGACACTATGTTTGTTTACTTCCCCTTTTTTGATAAGTTTTGAGAACACATAATGTTGGCACTATAATCAATTTAAAGTGAATATTTTTGTGTGAAATAGGGATTTATCATTATTCCTTTTACAGAAGTTAAAACAGAGGCTTAGAGTTCTAGGTCATACAACTGGGTAACAGTGGACTTGGGACTCAAACCTGGGTAACCCACTCTAAAGCCAATTGGACTTTTAACCATTGGACTATGTGGCTAGTTGCTAATGTTGTCCCTGTTTGGATCAGCAGTGTAATTAAAAGAAACTGAAGTTTTTGTTTCTTTAACATATCCTAAAATTTTCCTAGTTTTTTGTTTATATTTGGTTCTTTTTATTAAAAAGCAAAAATAATAGCAAAGTATTTTTTTTTTATGTTGCTGGGTTTTAGTCTTCAGGGCTAAGCATTCTGTGATTCAGGCCTAAAGCAAAAAACTCAAGCCAAGTAAATTATCAGTGCACCTTCAATTACGAATTAACCAGAATATATCCACTGATAAGAGTTAAAGCTGTAATACTAAGCTTTTTCTTAATGTCCTTGAAAACGGATTTTAATTTATTTTATAGATAAATAATAAATATCAAATATAGATATAGACAGTCTGAATTAGTCTAGTTTATTATTGTTTGTGTGTGTTTTTTAAATACAGTACTTGTACTATATTTCACAAGTCCAGGTAATGTTGTTGTTGTTTTTTTAATTGATTTTTAGAGAGAGAGAGGAATGGAAGAGAGAGAAACGTCAATTTGCTGTTCTACTTATTTATACATTCACTAGTTGATTCTTGTATGTGCCCTGACCAGCTTTCAACCCTGAAACCTTGACTTACTGGGACAATGCTCTAACCAACTGAGCTGCCTGGCCAGAGCTGAATCAGGCTAGTTTAAAATAAGAGGCTTGCTTTCTATTACATTTTCTTAAATTTTAGTCATAGCAAAAGATGTCTTTTAAGAGCATAGAGTTTTGATGTATCTAAGGAACTTTTCTGGGCTTGTAATAAAGGACCATTTGCTTAAATATCTTACTGCCATAAGATAAAAAAAGATTTCTAGAATATTAGTTTTAGATTTGGGGGTGGGTGGGTAGATAGTTGTGTGTTGTTTTTGTTTTTACCTTTTATTAGTAAAGTATAATTGAATTTTGGAAGCTTTTATAAAATTTCAACTTACTCTTTTGAGTATGTAGTAATTTTATGTATTACTCTCGATAAACAATATAAAAATTTGATGAGGAGACATCTTTTTAAAACATAGCCTTAGTGTGATTTTTGTTTTCAGTTCTTCAGATACTTTTCAGAGGTCTTGCTTAGAGAGACTATAGAATCATAAAAGTCAGAACTGAAATGGATCTTCAAAATTACTAGATCTCTAGACTCTACCAACATTTTACAAAAATGGAAATTGAAATCCCATGGTAGTTTGAAGTAATTTCTCTACAGTCACAATTGATTGTAGAAGCTGCATAATATAGTTCCACCCTCAGGTAGGTTACCAGTTTATCAATTTAGACACAAACTTGTGCATAATTAACTGCAGTACAAAATGGAATGTTCTGAGCAGTAGAAAAGGAACCTCTTTTCTTAAACAGCAATCACCCCTCAACCCCCCCACTCAAATCTTTTCTTGACCTCTTCACAACAAAATTACTTTCTATCTTAATTTCTTACCTCTCATTCTTTCTTTTAACTCATCAGATGCTTTGTTTGTTTGTGTTTTGTCTTTTTTATATTTACCATACCATGAAGAACTCTCCTTTCAAAATCAGTGGTGATGTCCATGTTGCTAAATTCAACTGTCATTTTCCCCCCCAGACCTCATTTTACTTGTCATCATTTGGCACAGGTCTTCATTCCCTCCTCTTGGAAACACTTTTTACTCAAATTCCAGGATAATATCATATTCGCCATGTTTTCCTGCTGCATTTTTGGGTACTGCCTACTTTGATTGTTCTACCTCATCTCCCCCACCTCTAAATATTGGAGTGTCCCAAAAGTCTATTATTGTTACCTTTTAAATCTGTAGCTTTTATATATATATATATATTATATATAAATGTTAGTGACTCCCAAATTTATATATCTAGCCCAGACCTCTACTCTGGGTTCAGGACTTTGTCTTCAACTCCAACTGGACAATATATCCAATTTGACATCTCCACTTGGATAGCTAATGAGCATCTCAAACTTAATGTGTTCAACACTGATCTCCTGATACTTCCCTACCCTAAGTGATTGCCATCCGTAGTCTTTCCTATCTCAGTTTTCGCAACTGCAGTCTTCCAGTTGCCAAAAATGGAGTTTTGAAGCCTTTTTTCCCTGCACAACCCACTTTTCATCTATTTAAAAATCTTCTTGGCTATTCCTCAAAAAAGAAAAACATGTCCATAATTTATGCCTTCCTCTTTTGCTTCCTCTTTTGCCTGTGTTATTATTATCTTTTTTTGGGGTTATTGCATTAGCTTCTCTTTGCTCCCATCCTTACCCCTCTGCTTTCTGTTTTCAACACAGCAGTTAAATCTTGTGACTTATCTACTCAAAACTCTCCAGTTAAAATCTCTAAAGAGTGAGGCTGTTAGTTTCAGTACTCTTCTCTTCCTATTACTCTCTTCCTTATTTTCTCTTCTTGAACCACATTTGCCTCAAATATCATATTAGGCAAGCTCCCTTTTAAAAGTCTTTGCACAAGCTTGCTTTTTTTTTTAATCCTCACCTGAGGATATTTTTTCCATTGCTTTTCAAAGAGAGTAGAAGGGAGGGAGAGAAAAAGAGAGGGACATTGATGTGAGAGAGAGACATTGATTGGTTGCCTCCCACACGAGCCACAATCAGGCCCAGGGATCGAGCCTGCGACCGAGGTACGTGCCCTTGACTGCAATTGAACCCGCGATCCTTCAGTCTACAGGCCAATGCTCTAACCACTGAGCAAAACCGGCTAGGGTTGCACAGGCTTTATTCTGCCTGGAATGTTCTTCCTTAGATATAGCTACACAACCAGAGGTCTTTACTCAAAAGTGACCTGGCAAAAGTAAGTCCAACCGAGCTGGTTTATCTAAAAGGTCATACATATTCTCTTTGCTATTTTATTTTTTCCTTCTTCGTCCCTATCACTAACATATTTTATTTTTGTCTTGTCTTTTACTTATAATTAACATTCTATATATTTAGTTTATAATGCTTGTCTCCCTCCTTTGTTAAAACATAGGCTCCATTATGGGTAGGGATCGTTTATCAATGTGTTTCTTTTGTTCACTGCTGAATAGCAAGGGCCTAGAATAGTGCCTGGCACATAGTAGGTGCTCAGTAAATATTTAAATGAATGAGTATCTAGGATTATCTCAGATCAGTATTAACTTGACATTGATCAAGGCACTTCTCTCTATATAGAACTCCTTTCCCTATAAGTGGGGCTGTTGAGGGAAGCCTTCCTGCAGAAAACACATTTGACTTGAGACTATAAAGGAAGGATCAGTAGGCAGAGAGAAGGGATGGGTTAGGAAATAAGCTAAGTACTTTCCAAATCTAGGGAAGGCTAACAAATAGAAATGGAGCAATCCAGAACGTTTCAAAAGCCTGGAGCGTCTGTGTGTGAGTGTGAGTGAGTAGGGGTGGGAAGAGAGGAGTGGGGAGAGAGCGAGAGTCAGAGAACAGTGGGGAGAGGTGAGGAGTGGGGAAGATAGAGGCTGGAAAATGGTTAAATTGAGGTCAGATTATGAAAGTCTTAGAAACTATGATAGATACTCTAGCTTTTTATTTTGCTTCTAGGGAATTGGTTTTTCAGCCACGAGAGATAATCACATCACTCAAGAGTTCTTTAGGAAACTGTCTCTGATAGCAGAGTGAAAGGTAAATTGAAAGTAGGCAGTTGGTGGTAGGGAAAGGGACAATTAGGATGCTGTGTCATTATATTTCTGCATGATGCTTTTCCCTGAAGAATAGCAAAGGAGGAGCTTAGAATTTCCTTTCCATAACATGTACAGATTATTGAATAGTAAGGTGACAAGTGTTCTTTTGAGTGATTGCTATGTCAGGAGCACAACCTACATTAGGTACTAGGATTAGGGAGCAACAGAACAGTGGTTCTTAAAAGCCTGGGCTCTTCCCACACTACTGAATCTGTTTCTAGGAGTAGGCATGTATCTTCAAAAAACCTTCTCCAGACAATTCAGAGGTGCAGCCTCAGATACCATGTTGTCTTTAATATGAAATTTAAAATTTAACTGCAAGATAAAATATCATGCCTGTATGAAACAATTTGAGATTGAAGTCAGCATATTACCTAGGAGCATCATAGAGAATATAATTGTACAGTCGATTCTTGGTTATTTTTCACAGGAAAGGAAAGAATAACACCCAAAATAACATGACAGTAGAATCTTATTACACAGTTAATTACAGGAATCCAGCTATGTCAAATCATGGGCCAAATCATATTTTAAAAACTATTTCACTGTGGGGGGAAACAAGATGGCGGCATAGGTAGCAGCTGTACCCGCCACATCAGAATTACGACTAACATACAGAACCACCATCACTCAGAACCTCTTGAAATCTAGCTGAACAGAAGCCCTACAACCAGGGAACTGAAAAAGCATCGGAACCGGTAGGAGGGGCGGAGACGTGGGTGGATCGGGGCTGGATCGCAGAGACTTGGCCACAGGCCCACACCCGGTGCCATGGTTTAAACCCGTGAGGGAGGGATATCTCGGCAGGGAAGGTTTCCCAGAGTGAGGGGTCCCAGCCCAGGGTTCCAGGGCCGGGAAGAGAAATCCCCCAACTTCAGGATGTGAAAACCAGCGGGGACTGTGGATGATGGTCACGGATGGTGCGGGAGTCCCAGGCAGCTCCTCTTAAAGGGACCACACACGGACTCAGACGCGCTCCCTCTGAGCCCCAGCGCTGGGCAGCAGCTTCAAAGGAACCTGGGACACTTGGGGAGGAACTAACCTGCCTGAAACTGGGGCGAGAGGTAGAGGGGCAGCTTTCTCCCAGGCAGAAGAGCTGGCAGAGGCCATTGCTCTTTTTGGCAAGCCCTTTTCCCACACAGCTGGCAGACAGGTGACATATTTGAATCAACAGCACCTGACTCACACCTTTGACCCCGCCCCTCCCTACCTACAAGCTCATCTAGGCCATTTCCAGTGGCTTTTCTATGCAAGTTGCCTCTGGAGCCTTATGCTTAGGACTTTTCTAAAACCTCTCAATCAAGCAGCCTTGTGCCCCATACGGCTTGATAATTGGCCCCAGGACTGGCAATAATGGCAGCCTGCATTGGTTCATAGCTTGGCCTCTCCTGGACACCTTCAAGCCCAGCTCAAGTAGCAGCCAACTGTGGTTGGTGTGTAGCTCAGGCTGGATGGCACTGGCAGAGGCTGACTTTGCACCTCCCGGGAGGCCCCAGAGACAGTGCACCTGGTGATCAGACTCGACCACGCTGCATTACAACCCTACCACATCCACGAGTGACACACTAAAGGGGTGCACTTGGTGAACACCAAAGCTCCACTGAAGTAAATTCTGCTCCATAGAGGTGTCTCCAGCAGAGCAGCTCTTTGGCTGTAGTTGCAGCTGGTCCTCACAGCCGATTGGCCTGGGGGGTCAGTTCCTCCCAGTGACACCAATAGCAACCAAGGCTCAACTACAACAGGACAGTGCACACAGCCCACATAGGGGAGCACCTAGAAGGCCCAGCTCAGGTAATTGGGGAGACTGAGCCACTGGACCCTACAGGACACCTACTACACAAAGCCACTCTATAAATTCCAGGAGACATAGCAGCTCTACCTAATACATAGAAACAAACACCTGGAAGCAGCCAAAATGTGGAGGCAAAGAAACATGTCACAATGGAAAGAACAGAAGAAATCTCTAGAAGAGGAACTAAATGAAATATAAGGATGCTCAACCATGTTAGTAAGAGTATTATGAAAATAACTGAGAAAATCAGTGATATAATAAAAGTACCAATTTGAAATGAAGGTTACATGAACTGAAATGAAGAATAATTTACAGGGAATCAACAGTAGAGGATGCTGAGAATCAAATCACCAATTTGGAACATGGGGAAACAAAAAACACCCTACCAGAAGAGCAAAAAGAAAAAAGAATCCAGAAATATGAAGATAGTATAAAGAGCCTCTGGGACAACTTCAAGAGGCCCAACATTCATATTATTGGGGTGCCAGAAGGAGAAGAAAAGAGACCAAGAAATTGAAAACCTATTTGAAAAACGAATTATAGAAAACTTCCCCTACCTGGGGAAAGAAATAGACTTACAATTCCAGGAAGCACAAACAAGAGGAACCGAAAGAGGCCCACTGCAAGACACATCATAATTAAAATGCTGACGGTTAAAGACAGAGAATCTTAAAAGCAGCAGGAGAAAAGCAGTTAGTTACCTACAAGGGAGCACCCATACGACTGTCAGCTGATTTCTCAACAGAAACTTTGCAGGCCAGAAGGGAGTGGCAAGAAATATTCAAAGTGATAAAAAACATGGAACTATAACCAAGATTGCTCTACCCAGCAAAGATCATTTAGAACTGAAGGTCAGATAAAGAGCTTCACAGATAAGAAAAAGCTAAAGGAGTTCACCACCAGACCACAGGAAATGTTGACGGGTCTTTTTAAAGAAGAAGCTAATGAACAAAAGAATCTGGCGAACTAAATAGATCCAGAGACTTTGACTCTGGCAACAGACGGTCATATTTCAGAGGAAAGAGGGAAGGGGGGTGGGGGGTGGGAAGAGATTAACCAAAGAAGTTATATGCATATATGCATAACCCATGGACACAGTCAATAACGGGGTGAAGGCCTGGAGGGGGGTGGGAGCGAGGTGGAGGAGGTCAATTGGGGGGGCGTGGAATGGGACACCTGGAATACTTTCAACAATAAAGATAAATTTTAAAATATTTATTTCATTGTGTAGTAAAGTCCTGTTATGCTACAATTTACCCTCAGTGAACCATTTTAGAAAAGTTATTCATTCACGTCTTTGAGTTTCTGCTATGTGTTGGTCCCTTAGTGATGAAAATACAGTAGTGAGCAAAACCAGGCAGAGACATGGCATGGCCCCTTTTGCCTTTGGTATGCTTCTTAAAACACACAGACACTTCTCCAGGAGGATTTTCTTGTGGATGGGTCCTAATAATCTGCAGAAGCAGGAAGGAGGCCTTAGTTTAATTAACTATATTTTAAGTTAAGCTCATATTTGGAAATGCTACACATTGTTCAGAACCTGGGATTGTGCTTTGAGAGGTATTGATATCAACAAAATTAGTTCTGTGCCACTGAAAGATTTATAACAGTAAATCTCAGTTGTTTAAATTTTATTTTTATTTTTAAATAGTGGAGAATATAAATTGGGTCATTTATCATTTTAATGGTTTAATCTTTTCTTTCATGTCTGGTGGTGATAGCATGTTATCTCCTGACCTAAGGGCCAGATTCAAACCAAGCCTTTTTTTAAGCCCAGGTTTCCTAAACATGAAAATTAGACCGTTTTATATTTTCACTTACTAAAAGTTTTCAAATTTTAGTTGAAGGATAAGAAGTAACAATAAAAGGGAAGAAGTGAGTCCTTGCTGACACGATAAATTCTTTTTATAAGTTCTGTTTTAAAGAGTGTCTTAACTTCAGTTGGCATTTAGTAAATTCATTCAATTAACCTAATCTTTCTCAGCTAATTCAAATACAAATGTTGGCAGCCATGACAGCTTTGTATATAAGGTATATAATGATTTTATATATATCAAATTTTAGAAATAAACATACCCACAGTATGTATAGTATATGTCCATCACAAGTCTAAGTTGCCACATTTACATGATAGTTGGGAGATTTAAAGTTTGTGATCCTGTAGTATTTGATACTAGTTGCTTCTACTATGAAGCATAATAATAAATGTTTATGAAGTACTTACTAAATGCCCAGTACTATATTAAGCACTTTGTACACATGAACTGTTTTTTTTTTAAAAAAAGGTCATGTTTATTGAGATACAGTTTATATATAGTAGAATTTGCCCTATCTAGGTATACAGTTCTATGATTATTGACAACATAAATAGATCATATAACTCAACTGATGGTCATTGGTGCCAATTCAGTGCCAACAGGAGTCCCCAATTTAGGGTGCAGTGAAAAAGGAAACTTTATTCAGTGTAAAACAGCTCAATTGTGATACAACACAGCTGTGAAAACAGCATGGGTGTAAGATGGCCCTGGGGCCAGGTGGTCCTGAGACCAGGTTCCTCTCTAGCTAGACAGCTCTGCTCCTCAGTGGTCTTCTCCGCTTGATGCTAATCTGCTCCACTCCACTCTAGTCTGCTTCTTTTCTGCCAATCTGCTCTGATCTGTGCTGGTCTGTTCTGCTCCAGTGAGACATATTTGGTATTTCAGCTCAACCAGGTAAACCCAGTCTTCAGGCTTCAGTGGAAAGGAAAAGTGTACTCTCAGAATCAGTGGGGTGCTGCCTTATATAGACAGAAGTGGTGCTCCTGGTCCCTGATTGGTCTGTCCTCATGCAAATAAGGACTCCAAATCCTTACATTTTGGTCCAAAAGGAGCTTTCGTGATTGGTCAGATGGGGCTCCTTTGATTGGTCGGTGAAGATTTGATGGAGAGGATATAGCTGCAGCTCCAGATGGATGGGGAAAGCCTCAGTGCTATTGGTTGAAATAGGATTCAACCAATCCTATTGAATAAGGGCTGGTTCAGATGGCAGAAACAGTGCAGGCAGGTAGTTCAGTGCAGGCTTCTCCCTGAAGTGCAGTTTACATGAGAGGCCCCTGTGTAGAAATGGCTGCTGGGCTCAGTCTTTTTTAAAAATTTGAGCTGAGTTAGCTACCAGGAGCCCTTATTAGTAGGTATCTTCTTTCTCAGGGGGCACATAACCAATACCACAATCATCATAAAAAGAATATTGCTATCATCCCTAACAGTTCCCTTGTTCTCCTTTGTTCTCCCTCCCCTCACTCCCAACCTGTGGCAACCACTGATATGGTTTCTTTTTTTTTTTTTTGACCTTTTCCAGAATGTCATATAAATGGAATCACACAGTATACATTTTGAGTCTGGTTTATTTCACTAAGCCTGATGCGTTTAGATTCATACATGTTGTAGTGTTTTTCAGCAGTTCAGAAGTTCATACATTTTTGCTGCTGATACCATTCTGTTATATGGATATACGACAGTGTGCTCAGCCATTCACCAATTGATGGACATTTGAGTTTTCAGTATTTGGTGGTTGTGAATAAAACTGCTATAAATATTTGTGTAGAAGTTGTTTTTTAAATAGACATATATCTTCATTTCTCTAGAGTAAATATTTAGGAGTGAGACTGCTGGATTTGTATAATAAGTATATGTTTAATTTTATAAGAAACTGATAAACTGTTTTCCAAATAGGCTGTACCACTTTGCATTCCCACAAATGCAAATGTATGAGGATTGTTTTTGTTTCATATCCTCACCAAAACACTTTTTTTTTTGAAAGCTATTCTAATGATGTATAATAGTGTTTTGGCTTCAAATTTCATTTCCTTATTAAGTAATGGTATTGAGATCTTTTCTTGTTTAGTGTTTGCTATCTGTATCTCTTCTTCCATTTTAAAAACTGGTTTGTTTTCTTATTTTTGAGTTGTTTAAGTTCTTTATATTCCAAATAGTAGTACATGGACTGATTTTAATTCTCCCAATAATCCTTTGAGGTGGGTACCGTTAACCTAAATAACAGATAAAGAAGTGAAGGCACAGGGTTGTTAAATAATCCCCAGGATTACACAGCTAATAGGTGGCAGAGCTGGTATTTGAACCCAAGTAGATTGGTTCTAGAACCTGTGCTGTTTTGCTGTGTTTTTCTTTTTTTTTTTTTTTTTTTTTGGTGTGTGTGTTTTTCCCCCCTGTGGGTTGATTAATTTGGGCTGTGAATAGAACCAAGATCTAGTTCCTGTGGGTGGTAAAATAATGCTAATCGGGATGCCCCTGGTAAAAGGGGCAATATAACTCTGCAACTCTGGAATCATCTCTAATTTAATAGCGACTCTGGAATCATCTCCTTAGGAAAAGCTAAAATAATTGTTTCTGTTGAGGAGGGATAATTATTTTTACTTTGGCTCTTTAACTTCACTTCTATATATGTGTGACCAGAAATACTACTTTTAAATTACAGTCCAAATATGTGCCATTATCAAATAACGAGTTTTATACAAATAGATTTTCTCAGTAGCAGAAGCTTATCCTTTTATGTATCCATATTTCATAAAAAATTTCACACACTTGATCTTACTCACTTTGTCTTTAAAAACCTTTATTGTAATAATGCTCACTTCGAGACACTTAACTGTATGGTGATATACTTAAGGAGAATATAAAATGTATTGGCCTTATAGGCTAGCTTCAGATCCCAGTACTTTTTACATTATATTTATTTGTAGTTTTATAGTTTTTAATTTTTATTCTCTCATTACCAGCTTTGCCACTTGTTTGTTTTGACATCATCCATTCTCTATTGCCTCTTTCACTCCTTATAATTTCTAATTAGCTGAATGATAATCAAATTACTAGGCTTATATGGATGTCATCTGAAATAAGTTTCAGCTCTGGGAGATGACTTGGGCTTTCCAGTGAACGTTTCCTGTGACTGCTCAGAGGGCCTTTTTCTTGGTGTTGGGGTACTGAATAGTCACTCTGGATAAATGAGCTAAATTAAACTAAATATGACATTTGACAATAGAAAAAGTGATGTGTTTTTCTTTTTAGCATAATTTTTATTAATAATTTGTTTAACCACAGGGATTATTTTAATAGAAAGATAAGCAAATCAGGCAGTGTTCAGTGGAATGGAATAAATAGGTACTTAATGGGCAACAAGACTGTTCATTGTCGTCATGTTTTGTAGCAGTTTGTAAAGTTTCTAAGTCAGTGAAAGCTTGTCCTCTCAGCTGTGCCTCTAGTAAGGCAGAATAATCACTTCCAACTAATTAACTAAAGGGAGAACACCTTGCCAAAGCCCATTTACTTTTTGTAAAATATTAGGATGAAGGCTAGCTAGTGACTTGCACTTCATCATTTAAAGTGCTTTTGGAGAGCATTAGCTTTCAAGCCATTTTGATAAATTTAAGCTCTTAGAATAAATTAATATTCACTCAGGGGACAGGGTAAGTAATTGTAGTAATGTTTCAGCTGCTTGGGCACCTTGTCAGATGTACAGTAGCTTGGAGAGCAAAACTTCACTGCTCACACCTTTGTTAGCACCCTCAGGCTAAACATGTATGATACAGTGGCCATAGCAGGGTGCTTGGCATCTGGTACGCTTTTACTTGTGGAAAATTTTGTTTGAAAGTTAAATTAAACTTTGGCTATCTCTTGGAAGTAGAGTTATGAACCACGATTGCATTGGTAATTTGTTTAAAAGAGTTTTATCAAGCTTGCAGTTCTATTTTAAATCATTTTGTTATATTGAACTTCGCTTCCTTTCTAACCCTGCGTTTGTTGTTGTTTTTTTAGTATAAACCAGATTAATTCCCACTTATTTTTCCACTGAACTTTGAATTTTCTAGTGGATATTATCTGTTTAGTAAACTTATAAATCTGCATCTGGTTTTGCAGTTTGCTAGCCTTTCCAGATTACGTAGTAATATATCCCTTTCATGTAAGGGTTAATGAGTAGCCAGGTTAGACTCACCAGTTCAGTGTTACATTAAAAGCCAGAAAGTTTTTCTGTCTCCCTCCATTCCCTCCCATGCTTTTTTACTTTTATTTACTTGATATAAAAAAAAATAAAGTAAAATAAAATTAATTTTAAATATCAAGATTTTTCTTTTTTAAAACAACATTAAGATTTTAAATTTTGCCTCTTTGCAGATTTTGGTTGTATTTTATTGTTAATTTTAAATTATGGTAATTAACATAAGCTGAGTAATGGTTTAATCAAGGTAGATCTTGCTTTTTGGCTCTACTTTGCTTCTTTTTCTATACCTCTCCCCGTTTTTACCTGTAGATTTGCATATTTGACCTAGCAGAATAATTGGGTCCACAGCAACATGGGCGTGCCTCCCTTAGAAACACTTAGTTTCATGTATGACTCATAAGCTGAAGCACAGACACCACTTCCCCAATCTACAGGAGCCATTTTAACAGCATAAAACTTGCCGGATTGCTTTTATTTTCAAGCCCAAAGGACAATATCTAAAGATAATGAGAATATTTGAAGGTAACGTTGTGTTTTGGGGTGTTTGATTCTGGCTGTTTCCTGAGCAGATAAACAGAGGGTGGTTCTTACCTGTCGAAGAACATGGCTGAGTGTGTTCTTTAACTCTGAAAAAATGTAGTCAGTCACATGCCTGATTGCATTTAAGTACCAGGGGGAAACAAAGCATTCAAATTCTGGGAAGTTTTAGACCTTCTTGGTAAAGCATTCTTTATGCTTTGTGTGATTTCCGCCCCCCCTGTATGACTTGAGAATAAAAGAGATTTTTCTTTCTTTTTTAGATCACAAAGCAAACTAGGTCAAATTTTAATTTTTAAAAATCTAATTGTATTTTGAGGGTAGCCAGAAGTTACAATTAAATAAACTGTACTTATTCATCTGTGATATAGGTGTTAAGAAAAAAATTCAGGAGCAATGGTTTTGTTTTGGCATTTTAGTTAAGGGGAAGCTTTGGGATAACTCAGTTATAGATGTTGCTCCTGGACTGTTCGATCCTTTTTCTTTTTTCCTTAAGTTAATGAAATGATACTAAACATTTAATTTTGAAAACAAAACATAAATTTAAGAAAAATGAAAAGTGACTCAAATAAAGAGGAACAAAGACTAGAATGATTCATTTACTTAGAAAAAAATAATAAAGTTTTTAAAATTCATACTGGAAACTTGTTCTGAGTAACAGCCGCCTTAGAAGCATAACTAGCTACTAAGAAAACAGTATTTCAGTTTGTGTGAAAGGTATTGGCCTTCCTTCTGTTCTTAAAATTTGCTTGTTTTGTATTTTAAAAAGAAAAAGAGAAAGAACTCAGGGACAACAGTGTTTGGGGAGGGGGATGGAGGTAGAGGGAGGCTATAGGGGGATAAATGGTGATGGAAAAAAGAAGATAAAATAAAAATACTTTTCAGTGGAAAAAATATAAATAGGAACATACACAAAAAAAGTAATATCTTTCGTAAAAGAAAAGATTGTCCAGTCTTTTCCTGAAATATTTATTATTATGAAATTCTGAAATTTTGGCAAGTGCACATTCTGGTGTGCCTTTAAAGTCCTAGGTACTCTGAGAAGGTGGATACAGTAGTATTTTAGTTTTGAAAATTATTTGTGAAACTAAAATTTGAAAGTAAAGTTAGAATATACAATGATTATAAATATAATTTTTGGAAATAAAACTGGCCAAGTCATTTATTATTGACTGTGATTATATTTAGTTGGCTCCCAGGAATTTGCTTCTAAGTACTTTAAGGCCTACCAGAGGAACAGGAAGATAGAAAGCCAGTTAGTTATTATTTCTCAGTCTTTTGAAAGGATTATTGATATTAACAGATACATTTTTTGGTCTTATGAGAAAGGCACTGCAGACATTTTACTCTTAGCCATTTGCTATCATCTTCGTTGGCATATTGCCGATTCAGTCAGCCTTCGAGTAAGCAGAGGCTGTATTTTTACTTCTAGTCTGGTTTGTGTGAAAAATCTAATGAGACTTTTTTGCCTTAAAAATAATTTTTTTTTTTTTAGTTTTTAAAAGCCAGTGACCCATAAGAATAATTAAGGGGCACACAAATAAGCAAATAATTAAGATTTTATTTATTAAAGAGAAGTAGAAGAATTTAGTTTCTTAAAATTAAGGTGCAATTTAAATAAAACAGGTACTGGTCATTTATTTCAGTTTCTTATTATGTACAGAAGGCTGAGATGGGGCTTCAAGGAGAAGGGAGGAAAAAGAAAGCATGGAAGCAAGAGCAGGCCATCAAGACTAATTAAGTAGTCCCATTCCCACCATTTTCCTATTGTAAGATTGAATATAAGTTTAAACCAAGTCATCAGAATTAAACTTAGAATTACGTATTTACACAACTTCAGTGCTAAAAAAGACTGAAGATCATCCAACTGCCTCACTTTTATAAATGAAGAAACAGACACAAAAGAGGCCCTGTGACTTGCTCAAGGTTGTGCTGTGCTTAATGGCAGGGCTTCCAGCCCTGAGCTGCTCATGCTAGTCCACCCCAACAAATGATACTTTGTTTGAAATGGTCTTTATTTCCTTAAAAGTAAATAATGCCTTAATTACACTGCTTGGTGATAATAAGATTCAACCAAATAAATTAACCAATGATTTTGAAAATATGTTCAAATTAGTTTTCTTTTTCATCAGAGAGATGATACATTTGTTTAACTTTTACAGTTTTTTCACTATTAGAATTTTTTCATAGTTGGAATATTGTTTTGTGACATTGCTTGTTTAAGATGGGCCTAGGGGAGGTGAAAATATAAGAAGCTGGGAATTTACTTTGAACTTCTAGAGATACAGGTTTATTTCTGCTTTAATTTTACCTCATGTTCTTTTAGGAGGGCAAACACTGTTTAATATGATGCCTTGTTCTATTAAAGTGTGTATGTGTAGTGGGGAGTATTTTATGTATAAAACTTTTCATATGAGTTTACAAAATCTAGAGGTCTCTAAACTAACATAATACTTACCTTGAATTTAACTTTCCCGTAATTAGTAATCTCATTCCGTTTGTCATATCCTTTCCCCCCCGCTCCTCTGAGAGTTTACATACCAGAGGAGGAATCTTCTGGGGAATACAAAATCTTTGTCTATTAACTTTTTGATGTGTTTTATTGGGGTGGTTGAAATGACTTCAGCTCTGCCTTTCTTTACATTTGGAATTTGGATTTTTAAAATTACTTTGCATATAACTGTCAAATCTCCTAATTTCTGAGTTTCCTAACCCAATTCAATATTAGATCCTCCACAATGTGGTCATGATTGTTGTAAGCAACAAACAGGGCACAAAAGGCTAGAAAACATGGGCCTGATCTTCACTAACTTAGATTCTTACTAGGAAAACGGGGCTTGGTAAAATAGGTGAAGTAAGTAAAGAATGGAGCCAAACCACTAAGAAGTTAAATTCAGGTTCATACTGCCTCGAGATGAAAAATGGTTGAGACTTAAAATAGTCAGGAAAGTTTGTGGATCTTTAGGAATAGTAAGTATTGAAGAAAAGTGCATTTGCCTAGGTTAAGAAGAGTATCCTCACTAATACGAAAAAGAATATAAGCTCTTGAGATCAGAGATGTTTTCTTCTGTTTCTCTGTCTTTTTCAACCTTTGAGAAACTACCAAGCACATATGAATAGGCAAGTGTTATTTGCTGCATTAAACCATGGCTACTCAGGCAGGTCCTGCTAAATTTAAGGATGGCAAATCTTTAAAAGACATGTGATCCTCAGCTTAATCTCTGTCTGGTGTCTTCACATTGTAACCATTCCAAGAAAAAAATAACAACTACTTGGTTGTATACATTTTAAAGTGGTAGTTTTCAACCTTTAGTGTAGCAATCTGCTGGCTTCAACTCAAGACATTCTGATTCATTAGGCCTAGCATTTGTTTTATCAATCTGCATTTTTAATAAGTACCCTAGATGATTGTGATATAGGTGCTCATAGGCCACACTTTCAGAAAAAGAGTTTACAGGTTTAGGGAGAGCTATTAATCAGTTATTTAGCATTGTAATATTTGAAGTTTTAAGCAACAGTACAGGAGTGGGCAAAAGTAGGTTTACAGTTCTGAGTTCACATAACAGTTTATTCTTATATTATTATTTATTCTTGTATTATATATTTTTCATATGAACAACTATAAACCTTTTGTCCACACTGTATTTTGAAGCCCACAGCCCCTAGTAAGTAAGGAAGGTGACTGCAGTAGTTTATTATCAATATTAGGACTTATTTAGCTGCCTCTCCCTACCTGTTATCCCTTCCTCTATTCCATTTTCTGCTGGGCTGTGTCTTTCAACTTTGTGGCTCTCCCTCTTTCCTCTTCTGTAATTCTGCTTTCTCACTCCCTCTCCCCAACCCGCTGCCATATTTTCCACAATATTTAACGAAGCTAATTATTTTTGTTTTTCCAATGTAATTGACCTCCTCTCTGTCTCTCAGTGAACCATCACTCTGCCAATGTCTGTTGTGTGTTTTTTTAATTCTATCTGGTGCTTTGTGGTGTCTCTCTCTGTTCCCTTATCCTTGGAGTTCTAGGGAAAAAATTCCCTTCCTGATTTATGGTAGCATTTACAGCCTTTGAAAACCTTCTCTCCAGGGAAATACACTATTTTTTTTTTTTTTTTTGTAGTTTGAGTCTGGGAGGGAGTAATTTATTTTCCCCATGTGATGCTTAGATATAATTTTTTAGGTTTCTTTGGACATTTACATCACTGATTGCGTATTTGTAGAGTTAGCTTTATATTACATCCCATCTAATGGAACATAGGTGTTCACAGACTCTTGCAGGGATGGGAAGAAGAGTCCCAACAGTTTAATGGTCTGAAAATAATTATTGCTTCCATCAGTTGTATTTCCACCAGAGTATTTTGCTCTTTTGCTTCATATAGATGACAGAAATTAAATTAGTAATGTCACTGAGTCAACTCAAGTGATTAGAGCAATTTTCAGCTATTGGAGCAATCTTTTTCTCCCATTAGTATGGAGAACCTACTAAAGAGACATTTTTTGTGTCACCTCTATCTTTGTGTCTTGTTCAATGGTCTCTGTACTTTAATGAAAATGACTGTTGATCTATACTCAAATGTCTGGACATCCCACTCTTTTCAAAAAAATAACTTGTGCTATTTGCTTTGTTAGCAGAGAGAGAGAAATTATGCGGCTGAGCTTTGGTAGTACAAATTTTTGTGCAGAACATTTTGATTTTCTCTCCTCCAGTTATAAATATCTGAATTAACACCATCCTTATAATCAGAAAACTGTTCCTAAACTTTTCACTTAATTTTTTTCCCCTGTATAGGAATTCAGAACTCTTCTTTCATTTGCCATTTAATTGCTGAGCAGTAGGGTATCAGCTCTTTTTTAACTTCTTATTTTGTAGCCTGAGATTGATTGCTAGCATAAAAAAAGCAACTATAAACAGTTTGATTGCTTTTTGGAGTTTGTATAAGGATTTAACAATTTTTTATATTAAAAAGTTATCAAAGTCTGGCTGGCGTGGCTAAGTGGTTCAGTGAACCAGGAGGTCACAGTTCAGTCCGGATCAGGGCACATGCCAGGATTGCCCACTCGATCCCCAGTAGGGGGCGTGTAGGAGGCAACCGATCAATGACTCATCATTGATGTTTCTATCTCTCTATCTCCCTTCCTCTCTCTGAACTCAATAGAAAAAAAGTTACCAAGTGATATATGTACATTGTTTAAAATCTTATAGAAGAGCCTATAAAGAAAAGCAGCTTCCCTCCTCTACCCCTCCCAATCTCAGTCCTGCTGCCCAGAAGCAACCACTTCTTTGGTAAGTTCTTTTATAAAATTTGTGTTTTCTTGAATCTATCTTTGTCCTGCCTTCTATCTATATATTAGAAGCTCTTCAAGGTAGCAGGAACCAGTATGACCTTGCATGATGTAAAGCCATGTAAAGTTCATTTATCTATGTGATGGATTCTCTGTCATGTAACTGTCATTGTGTTTGTGCAAAGTTGTATGGGACAATTTAAAAAATCTAAATTAAAGAAATTTGCTTATTTTCTGTGTTTTAGAAAAGAGTCCTGTAATAGTGAAACTAAAAAAGTTTATAGTAAAACTATAAAAATGAGGCATTGGCTTGTTAGTTTATGTGCATCATATTTTTTATATCAAAATATTAGATGGATGCTTGGTATTGTAATGGGACAATTCATTATCCTTTTTTCTTTAAAACTGAAGTGTGCCTGTAGGAGAATGTATAAAACATATGTAGTTTGAATATAGTTATAAATTACTCGTGTGAAAACAACCTAGGTGAAAAAATAGAGCATGTTCATTACATTAGAAGTCCCCCACTCCTGCTCATGTTTGTTTCTCTTTAAAAATAACTACTATCCTGGCTTTTGTGATAACCTTTTCGTTATAGTTTTACCCCTTTGAACTTGATGTTGGTGGAATCATACCATATGTATTCTGTAGTAACTTGCTTCTTTCACTTAACTCTGTGGGATTTATTTTAATTTTAATTGCAGTGTTGTGTTCCATTGTCTGCCTATATCAGGGTGTATTCATTGTCTCCTGTTGATGACATTAGATTGTTTCCAGTTTGGGAACATTCCTGCACTTGGTTACTGGAACTTATGTACAAAAGTTCTCTAGGGCAGTATCATCACATTGAGGTATGTGAAGAGTGTACAAAGAGTATAGTATGGAGAGAATGGGTAGTTTAAAATGGTTTAGAGTTCTTCATTAGCTTTCCTAGGAACAAGATGCCTGCTATTGATGCCTTTTTACCTGTTTAGCATTTTACTGTGTTATATGGCCTGGGGTAGGGGAAGAGAGTTGTGTGTGTAAAATCCTCCAGAACCCTAAACAAATGGGCAATCGATGCATTTCAGAGTATGTTGCAGGCATAAATATATTTGACCACTAAACAGTTTAGAGTGTCATTTGTTAACTATGATTCAGTTATTTCAAACATAAATTTGAATAAAAAATTTTAAAAATAAAATAGGTACAATATAGTCCAAATTATGTACATAAAACAATACTCTGATACATATATAGTAAAGATGGATATACTGGGCAACATCAGTTTTAGAACAGAGGAGGGATATATAGTAGACTAACTATATTTGACTTTTTTCCCTTAAGAATCTGAAACAAAATATGGTAAAATATTAATGTAAAGCTGGGTGATGGATATGAGAATGTATTCTCTTTCTCTTTGCTTGAACTATTTTATGATAAATTTTGCTATATAAGGGTTAGTTTATTTTTGTCCCACAATATAAATAACTGAGAAATAATGTTTAATTTGCTGAAATTGATTTGAAAAATGCTGAATAAACTCTATATCAGTAAAAAATGTTAACTGCCTATTTCAATGAAAGGTATTACCTAGGTTCAGAACTAAGTTATGTGAGGCTGTATGTCTCATGTAACTAACAAGATGGCTCTAGGCATACTTCTGATGGGTAACGTCCAGTTAAGATCCATTAACACGTTGGAGCTATAGTTTGCAAGAAATAATTTAGTTTAGTCTTTAGAATCATCCCACATTCAAATATTCAAAAACATATATTAGAACAAAAATTAAAAAACAATTGATATATTGACACTGATAAAATTTAAGTAGCTAATATCCCAAGGTAGACTTTTGCATCTAACAGGATTTTTTGACATAATCAGTGTTTCATCTTGCTTCTTGAAGATTCTTACTATAACTGAAGCAATTCCTGTACCTTTAGTGGGTTGTGGTTTTTTGGTTTGTTATAAAGCTGATGTGGAATCTTTATGTAAGGCTTCTAAAATTTAATAATGTGTGAAAATTGCTATAAAAAGTGAAAACATAGATCTTAATCCACATTTTTTATTTTGTAATAATTTCTTGGCGCTCTTTTCTGAAATATTTCCCACAATATATGTGTAAGTAGTAACAGGGATAAAGAACAACAAATGGAAGTAGAAGTCATAGGATTTTATAGTTAGATTCTTATAAGTCAATATAGTTCAGTGGTCTCCTGTGTTTTTTTATTTTATTTTTATTGATTCATCCAACAATTATTTATTGTCTGCTAGGCATTATTCTTAAGGCTGAAGGATATAGTAGTGAACAAAACATAGAAACTTTCTCATAAATTTTATATATACGTATACTGTAGCAATTCACTTCCATTTAAAAATATATCATAATGTACATAAAGATTAGAGAAAATGACAGATAGGTTAGTGGTCTTCAAAGTGCTCCATGTGATCTATTGAGATATGCAAAGCATAATAGAATTTATTTTTTAACAGCTTTATTTTACCAAGGGAAAAAAAATGTATCCCAGAGAATTTTCTTTTCAATATACCATTTTTCTGAAAAGGAACCCCTCAAAGGGCATTTAATAAATAATAGCCTATACTTATAAGGAACTTGTATATTTATAAATATAAACCATGGACATTTTATTTTAGTTTTATTTTCTGAGACATTTTTAAATATCCCATTTTTAAAATACCACACCAATCTTATCAGAAGTCTCTTAAGTATTGGAAAGCTAACAAGTTCAAAGTAGTGGAGACAAGTTTTCCAAAATATGATTTTCAGTTGAAAGCTTACATTTTATCATTGGTGAGAGATGCTGTTAATTGTTTTCCTTGAATTGACAGGCTCACTATTCATTTTTGAGAAATTGTCTGCCAAATATGCAATTTTGAATAGTAAGTAGTTTTTTTCAAGTAAAAAATAGTGTTCCATGAAAAAAAGCAGCTAATTTAGCTCACAATTCAAACAATAACAACATTAGTGCTTTTCTTTAAGACTACCATTCTGTTTTAGTATTTGACAGAAATACTTTATGTATACTTCCCATTTTATACAAACACTAAAAAGGTGTATTTAATGGTTGAAATTTAAGAAAAGAAAAGTGAAACTGCCTCTTTAAAAATGTGAGTGCCTAGTGGTAATACAATGACTAGTATGGTTTGGTGACAGCCTCAATTCATGCAAAGGCACTAACCTTTGCTTTTGTACCATCAGTGGAAATAATCAAAATGGTGAAAAAAGACAAATAATACCTTTGTATTACTGGGAAAATAGTTTTGACCTCAGTAATTCCCTGAAAGGGTTTCTGGAGCCTCTGTGGGTCTGAGGATTACATTGTGAGAATTGCTATAATAGTGCAACATTGGAAATAACCCAAATGTCCCAAAATAGGAATTGGTTAAATAAACGATGGTACTTTCACACAATTATGTGATAGAATATAATTTTATTAAAGTTTATGTTCAATATGAGCTGTTACATGTATTTTCCTATTTTTGGTGCCTATCTAATGAGAAAATCAACATTTCTCAAAGTGAAAGGGTTGATTCTGAGCCTCAGTATTTCTATTTAGATGGTGATTAAGAAAAGGGAAATTAACAGGTAGAAGGAGGCAGTTACTGGCTTCTTCCAGTCTAAGGGCTTTCTGTGCAATAACTTTGAGTTTAGTTTTCACAGTAAAAGAAGTTGGCAGTGGTTTCAGTAATCTTTATATGCTTTATGGTAATAGGTGAAATATGCCTTCAAATTAACATCTTTCTGTAGACTGCATTCCTCATTAGGCATTATCTGATTTACATTTTCCTGTTATATTATATTATAATTCTTAATTGGGAGAACTTTAGTTGCTGTATGTTATTTAGCTTCAGAGTGAATTAAAGAAGTGAGTTTCTAAAACAAACTCAGCCAGAGATTTTCTAATGGCAAGTTGGAACATATTCATCCTGATGGAATCAGCACTGTGTCAGTGGTGATGGCAGAGCCTGCACCTTTTAGTCAGAAAGAAATTGTTGGGGTTAGGCCCCCCAGGCTGCTTGTTCAGATCTCCATACATGGCATCTCTAAAGTGAACTATCTATCTTCTGCAGAAAGTTAATAGTTTCAGGTGTTCAACATAGTGATTAGAAATTTTTTTAACTTACAAAGTGATCACCCTGATAAATCTAGTATCCATCTGACATCATACATAGTTATTACAATATTATTGATTATATTCCCTATGCTGTACTTTACATCCCTGTGACTGTTTTTATAACTGGAAATTTGCACATTTTAATCTCTTTCCTCTTTTACCCATCCCCTCAACCTTCCTCCCATCTGGCAACCATCAAAATGTTCTCTATCTAGGAGTTTGTTTCTGTTTTGTTTGTTCATTTATTTTGTTTTTTAGAATCCACACATAAGTGAACTTATATACTATTTGTCTTGATCTGATTTATTGCATTTGGCATAATACCCTGTGGGGTCAATCCATGTTGTTTGCAGATTGCAAGATTTTATTCTTTTTAATGTCTGAGTAATATTCCATTGTATATATGTACCATCTCTTCATTATCCATTCATCTATCTGTGGACACTTCAGGTTGCTTTCATGTCTTGGCTATTGTAACTAATGCTGAAATGAACATATGGATGCATATGTCTTTTTGAATTAGTGTTTTAGGATTCTTAGAATAAATACCCAAAAGTGAAGTTGGTGGGTCCTTCTTTGTCTCTTGTAATGCCTTTCTTTTAAAGTCTGTTTTGTCAGTGGGGGGAAGGAGACATTTGTAATGCTTTCAACAATAAAGATAAGTTTTAAAAAATAAAGCCTATTTAAAGTAATTATTGATAGGTATGTAGTTATTGCCATTTTATTATTCATATTTTTGATCTTTACTTTTTTTCTTCTTAGAAAGGTTCTTTTAACATTTCTTGTAATACTGGTTTGGTGGTGATGAACTCCTTTAGCTTTTTCTTGTCTGGGAAGCTCTTTATCTGTCTTTTATTCTAAATGATAGCTTTTTTGGGTAGAGTACTCTTGGTTGTAGATTTGCTTTTCATCACTTTGAATATTTCTTGCCAATCCCTTCTGGCCTCAAAGTTTCTGTTGAGAAATCTTCTCCCTTGTATGTAAATAACTGCTTTTCTCTTGCTGCTTTTAACTCTCTTTGTCTTTAACCTTAGGATTTTAATTATGATGTGTCTTGGTGTGTGCCTCTTTAGGTTCATCTTGTTTGGGACTCTCTGTGCTTCCTGGACCTGTATGTCTATTTCCTTCACTAGGTTAAGGAAATTTTCAGTCATTATTTCTTCAAATAGACTTTCAATTTTTTGCTCTCTCTCTTCTCCTTCTGGAACTCCTATGATGCAAGTGTTGGTATACTTGATGTGGTCCCAGAGGCTCATTAAACTATCCCTTTTTTTTTCTTTCTTTCTTGTTTTTTGTTGTTCTGATTGGGTGTTTCCACTACCTTGTCTTCCTGATTGCTGGTTCAATCCTCCACTTTATCTAATCTGTTGATTCTTGCTAATCATTTCTTCATTTCAGTTATTGTATTTTTCATTTCTGACTGGTTCTCTTTTTAAATTTTAATTATTTTTTCAGAGAGAGTGGCAGGGAGGAAGAGAGGGAGGGGGGAGAGAGAAACATTGATGTGAGAGAGACACATCAACTGGTTGCCTCCTGCACGTACCCAAACTGAGGGTGGGGAGCAAACCCAAAACCTAGGTACATGCCCTTGACCAGAAATTGAACTCGCTTCCCTCTGGTGCATGGGAAACCACTGAGCAACACCATCCAGGGCTGACTGGTTCTTTTTTGTTTTCTGTTTCCATTTTGGTTTCCTATTATCTTTGTTAAAGTAATCACTGCGTACATCTACACTTCCCCTAAGTTCATTGAGCATCCTTATAATCAGTGTTTCTAACTATTCATCTAGTAGATTGCCTGTCTGTATTTTGTTTACTTCTTTTTCTAGAGTTCTGTTTGGTTTCATTTGGGTCATGTTTCTTTTTCTCTTCATTTTGACTGCTTTCCTGTGTTCGTTTCTATGTATTAGGTAAAGCTGGTACATCTCCCAGTCTTGGTAGAGTCACCTTGTGTAGTGGGTGTCATGTGTGGCCCGATGGCACAATCTCCCTGGGCACCTGATCTGGGTATTCCTGGTGTGTCCCTTGTGTGGGTTGAGTGTTCCCTCTGGTTGTAGTTGAGCCTTGATTGCTGGTGGCACATCAGAGAGGGATTGACCTTACAATCTGAGTGACTATAGTGGAGGAGCTATTGTTCAGGGGCTTACTCCATGGACCAGGATTTGCTTTAGTGGGGCTCTGGTGCTTGCCAAGTCTAACCTTTGGGTGTGTTGTTTGTAGAGGTGGTTGGGTGGTGCTCTGGTGTGGTCTGAATCTGGGCACTGGGTGTGTTGGTTCTCGGACTTCTTAGGAGGAGCTCTGGTGCAGGCCAAGGTCAGCTGCTGCCTATGCCCAGTTTGGGGCCACCTTGTATGGTCTATAACTGATTTGCAAAGGATTGTTGCTTGTGCTAGTCTTGGAGGTGCCTGGAAGAGGCTAAGTTGCAAACCAAGGTAGGCTGTCAGTAATGCCGGGCTTGGTGGTGTTTAGTAAGAGGTAGAGGTCATGCCGAGGCCAGTTGCCGCTTGTTTGGGGTTTTTAACCTTTGAGAGATTTTAGGAAAGTCAATAGCAGGAGCCAAGACTGCCCATTTGTATGGAAAAGTTGCTGGAAGTGGTTTGTGTGGGCTGGCAAGTTGAGTGGGGCTGTGTCTCAAGGAATCACCAGGGTGTGGCTAATTGGTGTAAGCCAGGTTGGTAGAGTCCGATTTGGCACCTTGCCTGCACCTGCCAGCTGGGTGGTAGAAGGGCTCAACAAAGTAACAGTGGCATCTGCCAGTACTTCTGTCTGGGAGAAAATTGCTCCTCCGGCCCTTGGCCTTGATGCTAGACAGTTCAGTTCCTCCTCATATATCCCTGATGCTTTTTGAGCCTGCTGCCCTGTGCTGGAGCTCAGAACAGGTAAGTCCATCAGCAAGTAAATCTGTTGAGGGCCCCTTAAGAGGAATGCCTGGGACTCTAGCAGCTCTCTATTTCACTTAGCCACAATCCCAGCTAGTTTTCACAGCCAGAAATTATGGGCACTTCTCTTTCATGCACGGGAAACCTGTGTGGGGGAGCCTGATGTGGGCTGGGACCCCTTGCTCCTCAGAGGGGACCTCCACAGCTGAGATATTTTTCCTGATTTTTAACCCCTACCTGTGGGTGTGGATAAGTTGTATGTCTCCACCTCTCCTACCAGTCTCCACGTGGCTTCTTCTGTATAGTCTTAGTATAATAGTACTTCTGTTTAGCTAGACTTCAGGTGGTTTTCAGTGATGGTTGTTCTGTAGTTTAGTTGTAATTTTGTTGTGGGGGAAGGTAAGCACAGTGTTTACCTACATTGCCATCTTGACCAAAGTCTGCTTTGTGCATATTTGATATTTCTCTCTTTTAATAGATGCCTAATAATCATGACTTGAGGAATGATATTTTTCTAAGCACTAAGTTCTAGAGAATGTTTAATGTTTACTTCCTTTACAAATAACCTTTGTGTTTATTCAAAATTTCATGTCTTAAAGAAACTTGTTAAAGTATGCTGGAAGAATATATACAGTATGATACTATTTATATAAGTTTAAAATGTACCATGCAAGTTCTGGCTGGTGTCGCTCAGTGGTAGAGCATCCACCCACGCACTGAAGGGCTGTGGGTTCGATTCCTGGTCAAGGGCACATACCTGGGTTGCAGATTCCTTCCCTCGCCCCAGTCATGGCACGTGCACATGTGGGAGGCAACCAGTCGATGTCTCTCCCTCACATGGATGTTTCTTGCTCTCCCTCCCTTCCACTCTCTCTAAAAATCAATGAGAGCCCAGCTGGGCGTGGATCAGCGGTTGAGCGTCAACCTGGGATCCAGGCGATCAGGGTTCGATTCCTGGTCAGGTCACATGCCCGAGTTGTGGGCTCGATCAATGACTCTCTCATCATTGATGTTTCTATCTATCTCTCCCTCTCCTTTCCTCTCTCTGAAATCAATAAAGATATATTAAAAAAAAAAAAAAAATCAATGAGAAAAAAAAAATCCTCTGGTGAGGATTAATAACAACAGCAAAAAAATGTACCATGCAAAACATATATACCTATGTATTAAAGTATAAAGAAAAATAATATGAAGATTTGGATTTAAATTAGAGTAATTAATTGGAATTAATGTTGTCTTTGTTTTAGTTTGAGAGACAGTTTGAGACAATTTGTATTTAGAAACAGATTTGTTGTATAAATCATTTTATTCAAAATGTTTTATGTGAACTTTCTTAACTACACATTATATTATCTGTAGATCTATGAATCAGAGGCAAATTTGTGTAATTTTAGAGGATAATTTACAACCTTAGTTTTGGGAATACACTGAAAGGAAGATGTAGTACTTCTACCCTCAATAAAATAAAATCAGTTGCACACCATTGTTAATATATTTGATTGTTAAGAAGGTGTTGGATACAGGTTCTCTGTAGCTGTCCTGATACTTTTCACCCTTTAGAATAAGTTGACCATTGGAGCCAGAGGCAGTGGGAAAAGGATCTTATGTGTAAGGAAAATGGGTACTTTCCTCAAGGTTCAGGAGCACTTATTCCTAGAGATTTGGGACAATTGAAGTAATACATTTACAAGTATGAGCAGAAAGAAGTGTTCTAAAGATATTCTATGAAGGCACTAATAATAGAAATAACTCTTATACTCTTGAAAAGAATATACACTCTTATACTCTTCCATTGAAAAAATACTGGGTAAAAATGAAATTGTTTTCCAAGCTATTCATTTAAGAAATGTTACTTTGAGAGCATAGTTCCATACTTAAAGCTGATTATTAGGTGTATATTAAGTTCTGTTTAGAAAAGGGAGGTCACAGGAAGCTCAAGATAGGCTAAGGTGCAGTAAAATACTGATTCACTATGGGTATTGACAAGGAGAGGAATAGTACTAAAGCCAGATGAAATTGTAGTTGTAGCTTACAGCTTAGGTAAGAATTGACCAATATGAATGGAGACTGTAGCTGCATTTTTCCCAAGTTTTATAGAATATGAGTATAAGTGTTGAATTGAGGTGATTCTTAAAAATTATTAGTTCAGCCCAGCTGGCGTGGCTCAGTGGTTGAGCATTGACCTATTATCCAGGAGATCTCAGTTTGATTCCTGGTGAGGGCACATGCCAGGGTTGTTGGCTCAATCCCCAGCAGGGGGTGTGCAGGAGGCAGCTGATCAATGACTCTGTCATCATTGTTGTTTCTATCTCTTTCTCTCTATCTCCCTCCTTTCTCTGAAATCAATAAAGGCATATTTTTCAAAAAAAATTATTTGTGAGGCAGCTAGACATGATGAAAAATGAGCACCTCTGTTTTAGTTGCAGTTAATTGGAAGTTTGCTTAAAATGACTTAACAGCAAGAATTCATCTTTTAAAAATTTTTAATTAAAAAGTTTTAAAATTTATTTTTTATTGAAGTATAATTGGCATAACATTATATTAGTTTCAGGTGTACAACCTAATGATTTGATATTTGTATACACTGGAAATGATCATCACAATAAGTCTAGTTACCATCTATCACCATAGAAAGCTACAAAAATGTTTTTCTTGTGATGACAATTTTTAAGCTTTACTCTCTCAGCAACTTTTAAATATTCACTACAATATTACTGACTGTAGTAACCATGTTATACATTACATCCCACGAATAATTCACCTTTTGAAAATAGAGTTTTATTTGGTTTGTGTAGAGTTGAAAGTTGAACATAAATGAATAAATAATATGAGCCAAGTTTGGGATACATAGGGAAGTGGCCAACGGAGTAGAGATATAGTTTGATTTGGGGGGGCACAAATTATCATCAGAAGAGTGCTGACAAGCCATAGTAAAAATGACCAAAGATCAAAGAGGCAAGCTATCTGTCCTGCTTTGGTTTGAGTCAATTGCCTGAAGGCTTTTTAAAAAAATTTTTTATTGGATGGTACTTACCCTTTTTGAGAGGTAAGGTAGGGGTTGGGAGAGTGGTCAAGTGTTACTTATCTAACCAGTTGGATGAAATAGTTTGAGGGATTATTCTATTGTTCAGACATTTGATTTTTTTTAGCTCAGTTATTATGGTTTCCAAGTCTCAATTTGTAATTTGTAAGGGTTTTACTACTAAGAACACTTCTTCATTAAACTATGAGTCTTTGTGTGCATTATGAACTTGGATCCCAACCTTAAAATACCTTTTTATTTGTTGTTTTCATAAACACTCTTCATTTGTATGTTATATTTCTGACACTCTATTTTGACACATTTGCACATAAACTATTGGACTATTTATAAAACAAGACATAAAGATGTAGCAGAGAAGGCAGGAAATACTTGACGTTCGTATACCATATCTTGTTCTCTGCTTCCTGTCAGTTAAACCACTGTGAGAGGAACAGAGACACAGATGTACAGTTGCTGCTTTAATTTCCCATTAGGGAGACCAGTTAAGTATAAAGTTTGTTTCATTAAACTTTTGTCGCTTGTTGATCCTGGGTATGTTGTAGACTTGTTTTGTGTTCTATGGAATGTATAGATTACAATTAGATGTGTTACATACAGGAAATATAACTTTTATGTAATTCAGAATGTGTTTACTTTGTGAAATTTTTATAGGCCATAAAGATTGGCTGTTTGTATATGGTATACATTCAATTGAAATGATAAGTTAATATTTTGATCTTGAAATTTTAGCATTTATTTATTTTCATATTTGGGTTATCAAGACTCTTTAAGACTTTTAAAACATCTTATGGTACACCTTTAAGATAATGAAAGGAAGTCACAGAGGTTGACTGATCTAAGAAGCTATAATTAGTAAATGGCAGAACTAGGATTTTCTTTTTTTTAAAATATGTTATTGATTTTTTTTTAGAGAGAGAGGAAGGGAGAGGATGATAGAAACATCAATGAAACATTGATTAGCTGCCTCCTGCACACCCCCTAGGGAGGGTGAGCCCGCAACCCGGGCATGTGCCCTGACCAAGAATCAAACCAATGGCCTCTTGGTGCATGAGACGAGGCTCAACCAACTGAGCCACACCGGCCAGGCCAGAACTAGGATTTGAATGCGGTCTTCTGATGCTAGATCTTTCTTTTAGGAAGAATAGTTTTGTTTTGTTTTTCACTAAATTGCTGTTTCATCTATTATTTATTGATTTAAGCTTTTAGGTTTACCTTTGTTCCTTCTACCTGAGATGTCTCCCTACCCCCACCACTTCCCCTCACATTCTCTTTACTTTGAAAAAATAGATGTTACTTATCCCTAATAAAATGGCCCACATGTCATTTTTTTGAGAAGTTTTCTCAGGTTCTCACAGGTATTTCTTTCTCTCTACTCCCTGATCACTTGATTGACTTATTTATTTACATTGTTCTGTAGTTATCTGTTCACGTTTTTCTTTTTTTAGGCAGTGAACTACTTTATTTTTGTATACCCAGTACCTAGCACATAATAGATTTCATAAATACTTATTAGATGAATAAATACATGCCCAAATTTCTTTTCTTCATTTTAAAGTCAACAAGCTGATTAAAGAACTGTAACGTGGCTCTTTTCTACAGTATTCCTTTATGGTTTAATTGTAAGAAACAATTTCATTGTGATTTCTCTCCTGCTTCTGCCCTCCCCTGTTTGTTTTTGCTATTTATAGAAATCAGTTATATTAGTGAAATTATTAGTGTTTCCATCCTAGTTAAAAGTGATGTTATACAGGGTGTCCCCCCAAAATGTATACACACTATAACAGCTGATAGGTCAGCTTTAAAAATGAAATGTATTTTAATAAACACTGCTTTTATAGTTGTTCAAAGTGTGTGTATACATTTTTTGGGACACCCTATATATTGGTCCACTAAAAAAATGTAGCTGAGAATAGTTTAGTTTCTTAGATTGCTGAGCATCAAAAGTCTTTTACTTTTATCTTTAGATTAATCTGAAGAAAGTGTCTCGATCTTCATTGTAGTTCTGATTTCTTTGCTGAATAGAGGGAATGATTCCCTTTAACACTTTTTGCTTCTCCCTATATTACTCTCTGTTCTTGTCTCTAAGTCTTATGTACCTCAGTGATTTTTGGCTTGTAAATTGCAGTCTTATTATTAACAGAGCAAGTTTGTTTTTGCAAGTAGGATATAAGTTTAGACTTGCCTATTCTAGGTATATATTTTTAAAGTTCATGTATTAATAGTTTTGCCAGCTGAAAAATTGATATAGGTTATCAACAGAGCAAGATATTTTTTGCAAGTAGGACTTTAGACCTGCCTATTCTAGGTATGTGTTTAAAAGTTCATATAGTAATAGTTTTGTGAGCTGAAAATTGATATAGGTTACTATCTTATTTCTAAAAATGAAATTTAAATGATCAAATGAAAAATAAAGTCAAATCTAAGGATTTAAATCTCCTTTTTAAAGATGGAAGGAAAAATTATAAAGCTATATGAATTTCATTTTTAAGAAGTTTCAAAAGAACCAACTAAGTAGTTCTTTTGTTTATTGAAACCTGATTTTGGCTAGACATATGGAAAATAGTTCATAGGGTTTTTGAGTGCCCTTTTATATGTGGGGCTTCCTGTTTTTGTGCCATTTGTTCGTGGTGTTTGGTGAATTTCTCTGTTTGAATCAGAAGATACATGTATATGTGTCATTTTAAGGATAGTCAGTGAAGCCTAGCCTACCACTGGTTGGTTCTGGCAAGTGAGTACATGATGTGAATTCTATAAAATGCTAAAACAGACATATGAAAACACTAGTCTTTTGCTATTTTAATTAAGAATTTCAATAAGTAAATATTTTTTATTAACAAAAGTAAATGACCTTTGATCATGTGGCCTAATTTGACTTTCAACACAATGTACTCAATATTCTCTTAAATGATGTTAGTTAATAATGAACATATAGAAAAAATTTAAATGTCTTTTGCTCTCAAGTAGTTTATAATCTTAACGTGGGAGAACAAGCTTTGTATCCACTTCTGCTGTATTATGTATATTATTGTGATTAGCATTTGTCTTAGCTGATGGACTGTGATTACCCACAGGGAAAGACTGTATCTTAGCCACTTGTCTCTTTTCCTATCTGGCAGACAGGTCCCTGGTGAGTGCTTGCTAAATAAATAAAAGAATATAGATAGTACTGATAAGATCTCTGAAGGACATCTAGTATAGGAAAAGACCAATACAGGAAGAATTTTCTCTTCTTATTTGAAGTGTTTATATTTGTAAAGGGGATTTTAAAAAATCCCAGTACACTTTATTGTTAAACTTCAGTTCATTCAAATTAAAAATTAAAGTGAGCCCTGGATGGTGTGGTTCAGTGATTAGAGCACCACACAAGCCCTGAAGGGTCTCCGGTTTCATATCTGGTCAAGGGCATGCACCTTGGTTACAGGTTCCATTCTCGATCCACGTTGGATTGTGTGCCGGAGGCAACCAATAAATGTGTCAACCAATAAATGTGTCTCTCTCACATTGATGTTTTTCCTCTCTCTCTCTGCCCCCCTCCCTCCCTTCTGCTTTCTCTAAAGATCAATGGAAAAAATATCCTCCTGTGAGGATCAACAACAACAACAAATTTAAAGTGAAATAGGGGCCCTGAGGTTACCTCTAACTTAATGAACGCTGCCTCGAAGAAGTCTGCATTTGGATTTAGCCTTATCTATTTCCACTTCCCATCTCCTTATGTACTTACATCCTGTCTGAAAAGTAAAACATTTCTCCCACAGGTCTTACTCTCCACTACAGTGGGAGAGGTCATAGTTCTGTGTCCAAATGTTGGGGCTTGGGAGGTCATGGGAGAGAGACATAGAAGGAGACTGGCAGAAATTTCTAATCATAGGTTGTAAGATAACAGCCTATATTGCCTGACAATCCCACATTTTTAATGCAGAATATTTTGAGGGGGAACATAATGTCCTGATTAGGATTACTAGATTAGAAGCCCGATGAAGACAGAAATTTTCGTCTGTTTAGTTCACTGCTGTGTTCCTAGCACTTAGAAATATAGTCTGGCATATTGTAGGTACTGAGTGGATGTTTGTTGAATGGATAGAATAGATGAAGTCAGGACTCTCTCTGAACACCTTGAGTATTCCTTTAATAGATATTTATCATGGACCATCTGTGTAAAATATGGAAGTATGATGGTGACCATAACAAAGTCCCTGCCCTTATTTTGTTGGCTCTCATATATCCTCATGTATATAAAGTGAGGTGGATATTTCTGAGGTGAAGATTAAATGACTGTTACATCTACTAAGGTAACTTTGCCTCCGAGAGTAAGGCAAAGCCATAAAACAGAAAATACCTCCAATGAAGCGTCAGGTTTAATGCAGCCTTAATTGGTCAACTAGACATTTTCATTTCTCTCTAAACATCACCCTGGAAGACAGTAAAGATTCCTTGAATGTTGGTAATAGAAACTTGTATCTGCCATGCATATCACATCTTTTTCATTGAGTAACTATATCAGCATTATCTATGCAAAATATGTAATACTAAATGACAAGATACAATTATTTATAGATGCAACTAGTTCATGTATTTCAAAGTTTCACTAGTATCCAAATGGATGTAGAGCAGTTTTGATGTTCAATTGAATAACATAAGAAAGGTTATATGGTAATGAGTTATATCTTTTTGAAAATCTTATTTTTTTCTTTCTCCCTTCTTCTAATCCTTAGGCAAAGAACAAAAACTTGAAGTAAATTAAATTAGTTAAGTTATTTTCGTTTGTTTTAAATAATTTTCCACACCCTGGGTAGCTTAAAACTAGTGTTGAGAATCTCTATTATAAGTAATTAATGAAGAATTTAAGGAGGGCAGTATACACTTGGTGGCTGGAAGCTATCAGTATAGCAGTCAAGCTATGGAATGTTTGTTTAAGCAGTTCTCATTTTTGGATGGTAGTTACCAGATCCCACATATGTGACTTGCATTGGGCTTTGTAAACATAGGGACCACACTCTGATGTTGCAGTCTGATTTGAAAACCTCTAGGAACTTTCCACTTCTTCCCAAATCATGCCTAAATTCCACTGCCTGTCTTTGAAAACTCTCCATAATTTAGGTTCGCTTTACTTATTTAATCTCATTTTCTACTATTTCCCATTCTCAAGTCTTTGCTCTTGTCAAGCTACTATCTCCAAACTTACTTTGGTTAGTTTTGATTCTCTGCACACACACGCACACTAACACACTCTGTACTTTACTGTCCTCATCCTACGAAATTTCCTTTAAGGTTGAGTTTAGGTCCTTTGTTGTCTGGGAAGTGTTTCCTTAACTCGTTTGACTGTTCCCTCTTCTGAAATGCTGCAGGACTGACCAGCTTTATTAGTATTTAATTAAATACTACCTTTGGTGTTCGGTTGTCTCGCTTGGTCTTATTTCCTGAACTACATTTTAAACTTCATGGGAACAAGTTGATGTGCTTCTCCCGCCCCCCCCCCCCCCTTTCCATAGTACTGAGCTTAGGGGAAGTTCAGTAAATATTTACCAGTTTTTTACCACCAAGCCAATCAGTTAGAAGCATAGTTTCTCTTGAAAATGGATACTGTGGGATCTTTTGTTTAGCTCTTGGTATATATCAATTAAGTATAATAAAACTTTTCTATCAGAGAAAACCTAAGGCAAGGGGCTTTGACACACTTTTTATTTATTTACTTTATTATTTTTAATCCTCACCCAAGGATATTTTTTCCATTGCTTTTCAAAGAAGCGAAAGAGGGGGAGGAGGGAGAAAGGGAAACATCGATATGAGAGAGACACAGCGATTGGTTGCCTTCTGCAAGGGCCCTGACTAGGGCTGAGCCTGCAACGGAGGTACATGCCCTTGGCTGGAATTAAACCCCAAACCTTTCAGTCAGCAGGCCGACGCTCTAAGCACTGAGCCAAATCAGCCAGGGCTTAACACACTTTTAATTAACAGTAACTGAAATAGATTCAAATGTTTTAAAAATTGATTGAGAAATTATATTATGAAAAATGAAAGATCTAAAATTTTAACTATTCTGTATTATAAATCTTCATATTACTTATGAATAGTACTTAAAGTTTACTTCTAAGATTTGTACAACAGGAAAATATACTTAACATGTATAATTTGTAAATATTACTTATCTGTATTTTAAGTGTATGCTATAATACTAAACCCATGCTTTCTACTTCTCCTTTTCATTTTTCATCTTGTGGTTTTGCTACTTCTAGTTTTTTGGTGCCATTAAGTTTAGAATCTTAGGTGAATGCCAGGCAGTTATGAAGATGGTTATAGGAAAAATCTCATTTTAAGGAACTTCACACAGAGCACCAGAAATTGTGTGAGAACTTATGTAAAATAGTTTTCAATTCTTTATTTAATTATTTATTTTTGAGAGAGACAGACAGAAATATCAGTTGGTTGCCTCCTGCACATGCCCTGGCTGGGAATTGAACCCACCACCTTTTGGTACGGGACAATGCTCCAACCAGCTGAGGCACGTTGGCCAGTGCAGTAGTTTTCTGTTATTTAAAGAAGAAAAGGGGTGGGGTGCACTAAGAAAATAGTAGGTCTTTCTCAAATTTGGGGAGCTGGAAGTTTTGTGCACAAGGAATCTTGAGGTCCATCAAATTGTTGGTAACTTGGGAAAAGGTGAAAATATTTTGCTTCTCTGGAGTTTATATACTTAAGTCTGGTCCCACTGTGATTTGGAAGAGAACTCTATGATCATAGATATAAAAGATTGTATCTATACACGGAGAAATCTGGGTTGAACATGGCAATGAGCACAGTTGGGGGGTGGGGAAAGGTGTGTCATGTAGCAACCTGGAAAAGGTAGTACATACAGGGTTCTAGGGGGAAGTGGGGCAGAGCTGACTTTGGCTTCTTTAATGCTGGGGTGGGGTAGGTGGCCATGAGGGAGTATAAAATTCAGAAATGCTGTAATACCTGATTTTGAGATGAAAGTGAAGAGTATTAACATTGCGACACTTTTAAGCTTGATCCATGAAGATTTCTGTCTCCTTTTACAGTCTAGGTGTTCAGATATCCTGTTTACAAATCTGACTGGCTATGTTTTTCCTCATACCTTTTGCAACATCATGAAGAGCCACTTAAGTGACTCTTCACCTAAGTGACTGTTAATGAATTTGAAGTTTTTCCTATAGGTAGTGGAAGCCACTGATGCGTTTTAAGTAGAGGAGTAAGTTGATTGTATTTTCATTTTTAATAAATTACTCTTCCTGTAGGGTGAAAAACCACTGGAGGGGAGCCCTAGAGTAAAGGTAGTAAGGACCCATCAGTTGAATACATGGAGCAACTGTCACCTAATAATGCAAATCCATGGCCATTAAGCTCTTTATATGACCTTTAAATTCTGCTTTCAGCTTATGGTGTGTGTCTCTGTAAGAGTGGAACTTCTTACGACAGAATACAGTTTCTTCTAGAAGAGTACTGTGTAATGTGGGAGTTGGGGGTGGGGAAAGGTGTGTCATGGAGCAAAATCTCCTGGGGGACTTGACCAACATATCCCTAGCTTTTCCTCTTCAATTGGGGCCAGAGTGAAGCACTATTACTAATAAGAATCTGTTATGTTCTCAGATGGGGGAAACCATTGCAATAGAGCAGCGATTTTCAACCTTTTTCATCTCATGGTACACATAAGCTAATTACTAAAATCCTCTGGCATACCAAAAAATATATTTTTTACTGACCTGACAAATTCATTCACACCAGATGGCTATTGTGTTGGCTGTTGTCATTTTTTAATGTGAAATCTGAGGGAAAAGATCAGTGCGTCTGACTAAATAGTCAGATATTGCATGGTTTAAAAATTCTTATGGTACACCAGAAAACTGCTGGACTAGAGTATATCTTCTAAGAAGATGAAAATATTCAAAAGGAGAATAAACAACCACAGAAATGAAACAATTTCCTTGCAAGTTGATTCTTGTTATAGCAAGAAAATTTTTAACTACCCCAATAGGTTTTGTTGATAAGCACATTTTAGCATGTCTGTGTTTCCTGGATAGGTGTGTTTTTGTCACAGTTCAGATATAGGGTGCTAGAGAGAAGGAAGTTTCTTCAGTCAGTTTGTTTGCAAAATAAAAAGCACCAGTTAATAACATTTTGGTAATTATCGCTTTCAGCCTTTTGAGAAAGAAGGTAAGCTTTTTATATGACCAAAGTTAAAGCAGTATCTGATTACTGTTGGATATTTCTCTTTGGTTTTAAATTCTCTTGTTTTCAGAACATCCTCAAAAAAAGGGTTAATCTTGAGACCACAAGTATGGACAGGTCTAGGTATGTGATCTGTTTGGCTGTTCTGCAAGGTACTATAAATGCTGCCAGAGTGTAATCTGACACCAGGTAAGGCCCAAGTGGCCAATGATGGAAAGTGGAGAACAATGTGAAAGAACTGGAATTTCAGGTCTGGGTAGTGAGTAATTGCAGTCTGCCCTCAGTGGCCGGGAACTGTTCATCTCTGGGTGTCAGCATAAAGGTGAAAGCATAGAGAGAAGTCATCCTGTTCAGCTTGATTATATTGATTTTGTGGTTTTTTTGGAGTTTTTTGTTTGTTTTTTTTTACCTTAACGTGGTTGAAGCTAAGGTGAGCTTATTCAGGTTTCCAAGGCCTGCTTCAGTTTTGCATATGTCACCAGAAGCCTGACTGAGACTTCCTATGTAAAAAACATCAATTTGTGCCCCATTCACACAAAAATAAAACTACTTTTGAAAAAGTTCTAGATACTTCCCCTTACTCTCCCCCTGCCCCCACCCCTGCCCCGGCTCCCCGCAACTTGCAGTGAAAGATGCCTACAGCAAATAATTACTTAAAAGATATTGGTGGTAATATATATGGTACTTTTGTATGAATTCCAAGAACATATTTTAAAACATTTAAAATTTTATCTTAAATTCCTTGAATATTTAAAATAATTTTAATTTAAAGGTTGGAGTATAGAAACATTTTCTTTTTTAATTAAGTTATGATTTGTTTCTCTTGTGACATTAACTTGTATTTTCCCCCCTTCTATTTTGTGTATAGAATACATGATTTAGAGAGGGCTATATAGTGAGATTTATTTTACAACTGGTTTCTTTTTTTGTTTGTTTCCTGGTTCAGTGAGGACTGAGAGACTAACTACCCTTGTTTGGGAAGTTCAAATCTGCTTTCTTAACTGTAACTACACTTTGGTGTGGTTAACGTTTTTTTCCATATCCACAAATTTTTATATGTGATAGTAATATGTATTTAAAGAGCTAGCAAGAAAAATGTCACTAGAATTTTAAAGTACTTCAATGAGTTGTTAACTTGTGGTAGCTTTATAAAAAGGCTTAATAATGTTTCCTTTTCATCTTTTAGGCTGAGTGAAGGTAAAGCAAGATGGTATGATAAGATAGTACTTGGGAAAGAACAGTAATAGTAAAACGTTAAGATTTAAAGCAATAATAGAAAAATCTACAAACTCCTGCTTTAGTTGTTTCAAGTAAAAATATGATTGAAAATGATTTAACAGGCATCAAGAGGCTGCACGAAATAGTGTAGAGACCATTGCTATATATATTTTTCCAGATATTCTGCTAAAGAAGAATACTTAATAAAGTTCTGTTAATGTAGAGAAAGGGGCATGACTGGAAGTTGGAGCCTTTCTTGCTTTTGTTGCCATTAACTGTCTGTGTGATCTTGGGCAAGTCAGAGTGCTCCAGCCGAGATTAATTAGCTGTTCAATTAATACATTATCCTAGGTAATTCTTATATCTTTTCCAGCTCTAAAGTTGTATGATTCTATACTTTTAGAATAGGCAGGCCCTCGGAAGATTGTACAGAAGTATTATTTTCATTTCTGCTGGGAGCTAATATGAAGCACTCTATCATATTAGAAAACAAACTAAAGTCTATTCTACAAGAATTCCAGTCATTACCGTTTATGGTTTATTGCTTGCTTCTCATTTCCATGGCTTCTCTTCTTTTCTCTCACTGTTTTTTGTTTGTTTGTTTGTTTTTTAAATATATATCTTTATTGATTTCAGAGAGAGGAAAGGAGAGGGAGAGAGAGAGATAGAAACATCAGTGATGAGAGAGTCATTGATCGGCGGCCTCCTGCATGCCCCGACTGGGGATTGAGCCTGCAACCCAGGCATGTGCCCTGACCGGGAATCGAACCCTGATCGCCTGGATCCTAGGTCGATGCTCAACCGCTGAGCCACGCCCGGCCAGGCTCTCTCACTTTTCTTATTCTATTTTTCTTTAATTTTTGTTGCATTTCTTTTAATGTAATTTTCCCCCCCAAATATACCTACTTTTCTTATAATAGGTATGTCTATATGGTGAGAAGGGTCACTTATTAGGTTACCACTTAATGTAAAAATACTTTCTGTTCAGGTACTTGGCATCTGGGGTTACTTTAGAATTCCAGTTATCTAGATACTTCCAACCCTTTAAATATATGTATATATGCATATATACACACACACACACACATACACACAAACACTCTCTGAATACTTTATGAGAGGTAGTCATTCAAATTAACGGTAGTCATTCTGTTGCTCTAAGCTGGTGAATTTTACCTTCTTTGGGCCAGAATTGTCTTAGGTAAAACTCTTTTGCTTTATTTGTTTGATTGGTTTTTTTTATTTATCAATTTTTATATTGAGTATAATGAGTTGGTAGCCTAGTAGCTTCCAAAGGGTAGCAATGGCTTTTTAATATAATTATGAATCAATGGGTTTTTAGACCCTGTGTTTAAAACCCTTTTGCAGAAAACCTAAATTTGCATTCAGTCAGGGATGAGGAAGACAAGTGTTAGGAGTATTAAAAACTGATTTTGATGATTATATGTTTTTATAATGCCTGATATCTTTGATAATAAATTAAACACAAATTAACTATTTGAATTGGTTGTAGTAGCCAGTGTGGCTCAGGGTTTTGTGTTTACAATCAGTAAATTTATTTCGTTTGGAACAGACATAATGAAACTCTGTGTTAAGAGAAGCTTGCCAGACAGGGTGAGGTCCTAGCTCTGAAGCACCTGGGTTTATCAAATAATTGTCAAATTTTTAGGCACTGGAAAAGAATTATACTTTTGTTGGTAATGGGCTCTGGTGTTATTTGTTGAAGTCTGGCAAATAGTTGTGGTAAAGGAAGACTCCCAGGAAGTGTGGAAATGAGCCTTAAGAAATAATTAGTTACCTGGAATGCACCTGTTACATCTCTTGCACTATACTTAGACTATAATGAAGCTAATGTTTATTGAGTGAAATTTATATGCCAGGCATTCTGCACATGCATTTTGCATCTTATCTTCACAACTCTAGATTTTGGTGTTATTTATTATACCCATTTTACAAAATGAGGAAACTGTGGCTCATACCTATTTTGCAGAAAGAGGAGACTGACATTAAGTTACTTGTCTAAGGTCCCAATGCAGAAGATTCAAACCCAAGTGGTCTGACTCCAGAGCCTATGCTCTTGTTTTGCTTGCTTTACATTTTACCTTAAATCTGAAGCTTTGGGGGGTAGATAAGTTAGGAACCTTATTGCTGAGACATTCCTCTCGCATGTCTCCTTGAAGAATAAGAATATGGTCCTGACCCAGTTAAAAAACATGAGAGCCAGGTAGGGAAGTTTTTATTACTTGGTAGATGCCCAACTAGATGACCTCTCAAAATTGCAAATAAGTTAACTGTTTATGTCTTTGTGTTGAATGAACAATTATCACTTATATTTTTCTTACTTTTTAAAGACTGACACTTTGAAAATGAAATATGTTTGAAAACTATTAACACAGCCGAGTGTCCCCCAAAAATGCATATAGCTAATGGTTAGTAAATAAAATAAATTTTAAATTTACAAAAGACCTTATAGAGTAAGGCAGAGGGCTTTTTTCCTCTTCAATTTGAGCATCCATGTTTATCCATACAGGAATAATTTTGAGGAATAAAATGGTAAGTTCAATGTTGGACATGTTTTAGACACATTGACTGTGAGGGACACTGAGGTGGATTTATCTAATAGACAGTTTAATGAGTGGATTTAGAGATCAGGAGCTGAACTAGAGATGGAAATTTGTTTTTCCCCCATTTGATATATGTTTTTAATTAGAAATCTGTGTTCTAAACTACCAAGCATAAAAGATAGGGGTAGATTTGGAGGCAAAACTATATACTATAATCCTGGACAGAGTTCTGATTTAGGGAATGAGGATTCTAATTGTAGTTCTATTGTCCTTTCAGACTGTGAGACCATGGGCACTGAGACTCAGTTTACTTATGAAAACTTGAATCATTGATCTAGATTTTTACTCTCATCTATTACCGAAAGCATTTTAATCCACGTTGTTATTTAAGTACTTGTAATATGCATAGGTGATACCTCTGGATCAGGAATTAGAAAATTTTTTCCCAAGAACCACCTTTGGTGACTTAGGGTAAATAACTGTTCAGGGAAGAAGAAGAGCAAAAAGGGGAAAGAGTGAAAAAAGACAGAGTCAAAGGCCTAATTAAGCCAGTAAAATAGTTCAAGAGCTTTTCTTTACTGACACATTTTCAGTTTGTAAACTTCTATATTGAAAGGAACAAAAGCTACCTACCAGAGTAAAGGTGGCTCTGTCCTAACATGGCTTAACGAAAATGGACAGTCATTTCACTTTTAGTTTATTGCAACATTAAAGCACAGTAGCAGTGTGGAAGTGCTAGTAAGAAAAGGTACATGATTGTAGTGGAAAAGAAAGTGAAACTTAACTTTACATAGATGTGTTCACATTGGTAGTGTTACAAAATCCATTCGAACAAATGGATTTTGGAATAGTTTTTGAATTTAACCTTTTACAGAGAAACTTTTGTATTAGGATAATGGTTTCCCCGTTATCAACAGCACTATAGTCATTGTTTATATGGGATATATGTAGAAATAGCTTAAGTATCTAATAATAGATTTTTAAAACAGTATCTATCATTAATATAATTCTATTTATTATTACTATGGGCATACAGGTTTGGTAGGTACAGAAGAAATTTTAGACAATGGCTACTTTCCCAGAGAGTCAAGGGAGGTTTTGCTTTAATTATCTTGGTACCTGGCACATTGCTTTGCAAATAATAGGCACTCAAACATTTATTTAGTTCAATTAGGGGAACATAATTTTCAAATGTGAGACAATATACAATTAATGCTAACTTTGTAGGATGGGAAGTAAGTGCTATATTTTTGAAGGTTCGTATCAGTCAAGACATAGAGGTTAGGAAGCTTTGTGAAAGAAATGGTATTTCAGTTGAGCATTGAAGAGTGGAAAAGATGCGAACTGGCGCTGAGAAATGGGAGAGGTATTCCTGGAATGGGAATAACAGAAGTTGAGAAGGGAGGCAGGAAATACTGTAGTTTGTGTGGAGGACCATAGGGAGCCTAGGATGGTAATTTAAAGGAAAAGATTATAAGTAATGTTTGTCCAAGGTCAAATGTATATCTTATGTGTATATGCCTGTCTGTGATCAATTTAGGTCAGAGTACTTTTCCCCCCCTTTTAGATAGAGTGCATTGTTCAAAAACTACTTGAATATGCTAAAAATACCCAATGTTGGAGTTAACTTGTAAAGGGGTGGGGTGGGTGAATGTGGGAAACTGCTGGGTTTAGTTTAGAATTTAGTTCGGAATTTAGAATTTAGTTTAAATTTAGTTCAGTCAGTAGAAATGTCACCTGAATTGAATTATTAGCCCTTATTTTATTTTGATATGTAGTTAAGGACATCATAGTCACCCATGATGACCCCTAGAGTCCAGAATATATAGGAAATTTGCTTTACTGAAATTAGGAAACGGAGTATATGATTTGGCTAGCACATGCTAGCTGTATTTAAGTTTTCAGGGAAACTCGTTCAGCAGCTCAACTTTATTCCCGAACTTACCTCTTTAAAATTAATTGTAAATGCTGTTTCAAAGAACTGGATGTTATTTAATGTGATATATTTTTATATCTTTGTCTTTTCATTTTCATTTATGGTCATAACCATATGATGTAATATTTAATAAAATTAAGATAAACTTTTAAATTAAAATTTTCCTTTTACTTTTGTAAGTAGTGGTAATTTTTAAAAAAATAGACAAACATCTTTGGAAGGTAATTTTTAAGCATTTCTCCCTCCGCTCTGAAATTGTTTTCTCTCTTAAGTTGCGCTTCTGTTTTTTTACTATTGTAAAGTGCAGTTCTTTGCATGTTCTAATTTGCCATGACGTGGTCAAGTGCTGTTTCCTTCCTGTTGCTTGCAAGCCTGTGCTAGAGATAAGGATACATTTCAGTGCATTAAAAAAAGAAGCCACTGAAGACAGGCTTAAGCATGGTAAAGCATTCTACTTATCAGAAACCTTTTTAAAGAACAGAGCAGGCTTTAATTTCTGCTTAGTTTTAAAAGCTCTTAAAATAGTACTTATTAAACTTTAAATGTATCAGACAGACTTTTAAATCCTTACGTATTAGGCCTAATCGAGATCCTGTGTGAATGTTTCTATTAGGGCAAAAATATACGTTATGAAATTACTCATGGAGTAGCATTTCCTATGTATGTGGTTTGCTGGGTTAGTGGAAAGAAGAAAATTGTTTAAATGTCCTTTATTGTAATTACAGACCTAGTTGTTGCTGGGTGGATGTATGTATGTTTTTAAATTTTTGGTACTTTAATAGTTTAACTGGGGGGAGGGGAGAATGGCTTCATTTTCAGTAATGAGAGGTGATTTTATCTTAGCAGGAATGAAATCTTCAAAGAAAATATGTGCCTAACTTAAAAAAAGTCTGTGTTCATTAGTCATGTTCATTTTGTTTGATTTAGTCATGTTGATTAGTCATGTTAATGTAAAAACATTAACAAAAATACTTTGGAGACACTGCCCTTGGATATCAATTGTTATATTCTAAGTGGGTATGATTTTGTAACTAACTTAAGCTTTTGTTTTTCAGGCGAAGAAGTTCCGGAGAAGAAAAATTTCAGAAAAATTGCCTCAGTTTGAATAGAGTATCAGAACATTTGAAGCACTTTTCTAAAGAAACCAAGAAAATTTGAAGCACCTTCCCTAAAGAAAACCTGTGTATACAGTAACTTCACGGACTTAGCTGGCTGGTTTTTTGTTTTGTTTTTTTGTTGTTTTTTTACCCAAATTGTCACTGGATTCTGCTGCCTGATACTTGAACCTGTTTGGATTTTTCTCATGTGGATCTAAGGGGAATGCTTTATTATGGCTGCTGTTGTCCAACAGAACGACTTAGTATTTGAGTTTGCTAGTAACGTCATGGAGGATGAACAACAGGTATGACACCCAGAGAAAAAATTGGATTTTAATAAATTTATTATTGTGATTTCTCCATTTGTATCAGAAATTACTTACATTAAAAGATGGTAGGAGAAACTTTATTCATGTAAAAATTTAGACATTAAAAATATGGAGGTAGTTGTGATGTTATGTTTTAAGTACTAGTTAATTCCTTACAGAATCTTACTTTTAGCTATGATGTGGTAACAAGGAAGTAATACTTTTGGAGTTAAGCTTGTTTTCTGTAAAATAAGATTTAAATACCTTAAGTAATTATCTGAAAAGTTCTAGAAGCCATACTAACAAAACATGTAAAATGTTTAATAGTATATGACGGGTTGTAATAGTTGCTTGCAGTTATACAGTTTTAATGTATGTGGTTAATTAATATTTATAACCCTAGGCTATTTTTTCAAGCTGATAAAAATATGTTAGCAGTCCTATAATCATATATCATTTCAGTCCAAAGCATATGTGTCTGAGGAAGTTACTTTATTTCTCTAGATCTGGATTTCATCATCGTTTGAGTGAGGGGATTGAACTGAAGAATTTCTAAATTGGTTCTTACTGAATTTATACAAGATATGCAAATTACTGTTTCTAGAATGTAAAAAGGATCTAGGAGATATTAAAAAAGGATCTAAGTTAAATCTGGCCTTTCTTTTTTGGGCGCAGCAGTGGGCTAGGGGTTCTTGGGACTTTATAATTTATTTAATTTTAAACAGGCTATATGGGCCGCGATGTGGGCAAAATGGTATAAGTGTACTGGGAAAAATATTTGGGGGACTGGCAGGTGTAAAATGCCTAATAAATTTGATTTATATACTGAAATAAGCCTAATTTCAAATACCTAACTTTAATAGATCAATTATAATATGTCAAGCTTGTATTCTAGATGAAGTTACTATTGATAATAGAATCAATTCTTACTTTTGACAGGGCATTATACTTTCTTAGCTGTTTGTATTGTCTATTGAAATTACAGAATTCTAAAAAATTATAAATAAAACTACAAAAGATAGAATTTGGATTAAGGTGCCTTAAAATTAAGATGAGCTTTGGGTAGAGAGGCAAAAAGTTTGAGGGAGAGGATTGCTTGGTCCCAATTAAAAATAAATTAATACTTATATGGATTTAATCTAGAGATAATAGAAACGATATTTTAGGAGGAGAAAGTGTTTTGAATTTGCTTTAAAGCAGACATTTTTGTATATCTTAAGATTTAAAAACAGTGTGTTTACTGTGTAACCCTTTTAGATGAACTATCCCTCGCTTGCTGTGGTGAGGTTTGTTTTCGGGATGTGGCTGCAGAGGACAAAGCTCTAAGCCACTAACTGGTGTGCTCCAGTGCAGTAGCTTTGACACATTTTGACCATGAGAAATATATTTTTTACATTATGGTGCAGTATTCATACATGTGTCTATATAGCCTTTAAAAAGTTTTGTAAAATAATACTTCCCCTTATTATGTATGGTACACTTAGTTTATCTTGGAGAGGTTACTAATGTTTTTGGATAGGGAGATAGTGCTTTTAGCTTAACATCAGAATGCACATGCGTATATTTTCTTAAGTTATTTATTTTTATCTAACAAAAGGAATACATATTAGTTTTGTGCAAGTATTATTATAAGGACTTTACAAATATTTAAACATATAAGGCAAGTGTTATTATCTGTATATTATAATGAGGAAATTGAGACATGGAGAGAGGTTAAGTTGCTTGCCTAAAACCATACCATACAGCTGGTAAATAGTGGAGCTGCATTTGAACCCAAGCAGTTTGACTCTCACTAAGGATGTTGAACACTTTTGCAATGATATATGCCAATCTTATTGTATTATAATTAGTGTCAACAATGTTTGGAATACAGTGGTACCTTGGTTTTCGAATGTAATCTGTTCCAGAAGACCGAGTTCTGAAACGTTCGAAAACTGAGTGATCAACAGCCGACAGCTAGGTCTCAGGATCTTGCACTCAGTGGAAGCTGTATGGCATGGTCAACTTCTGAGGCGTGTTTGAAAACCAAAGCATTTACTTCCAGGTTTACGGCGTTTGTAAACCGAGGTACCACTGTAATTGGCCAGGTTTAGAGTTCAATCTTTGGTACAGCAAACTTAACTGATTCACATGGGGGTAGATCCAGTAGTGTCAGTTTGTTTGCTTGTTAAATTTGTTTTTAATTTAAAAAATAATACCATGTCAATTATAAAAGAAGTTACCTAATATGAAAATATGTAAAATAAATAGTGCAAGTCTCTCTTCCTCCTCACTCCTTAATTCTATTCTTCCCCCAAAGATACCAGTATTGACTATTTGATGTTTAGTTTTTGTAGACAAAGGCCTAAACAAAAGAATACTATATGTACGTACAAACCTATATCCAGAGGTTGTTTTTAAGATACAAATGAAAGTATGCCAAACTGTTTTTGTGACTTGTTTGTTTACACTTAATGTATCATTTATTTTTTTCACATGATGGATGGATCATTTTCTACTTTACTGCTCTCTGATCGTGGACAATTGGCTATTAACAGCATTTCGCTATTATAAACAGTATTGAAATAAACATCCTAGTTTGGGTGTGGTTAAGAGCTCAGATATTGGAGTCAGAACACCTGAGTTTGAATCCTTATGCTACCTCTGTGACCTTAAACAAGTCCCTTAACCTCTCTGTGCCTTGGTTTCCTTATCTACAAAATGAGAATGATAATAGACCTAGTATTATAGGATTGTTATGAGCATTAAATGAATTGATGTATATAAAGCTCTTAGAACCATGTTTGGCACATAGCTAATATTTACCGAGCACTATCATTTTGTTATTGCATCTTTCTTTGTGTGTGTATAATTATATAATAGTATAATATTGTTGCACATTTGTGTGATTACTTCTATAAGATTTCTAAAAGTAGATTTACTAAGTTTACTAAAAGCATAAACATACTATCAAATCATTCTTCAAAAAGGTTGTATCAGTTTCTGCTACCACCAATAGTATATTTCCTAAACCATTGCTAACAGAAATCTTATTTTTTCTTTTTGGTCAGTCTTTTTTGGTGAAATTACATTTTACTATTTTAATTTGATATTTCCTTTACTAGCAGTGAGGATGTTGAATTGTTAATTATTGCTATTTTTCATTTAAGTTTCCTTCAAATTACTTACTAATATCCTTTTGCCCAGTAGTTCTTTATATATTACGGCTGTTACATTAATATCATTGTCTTCTAACTAATTCACTGTACAGTTAATGATTAACTCTCTTTTTGTGACACAAGGCTGATATTTTGTCCCTGCCATCTTTTAACAGTATAATATCTTTTGCCCTATAGAAATTTTAAATATTTATGTTGTAAAATTTACCATTTTTTGGTGTCTACTAAGCTTTCTTCACCCCTAAAATTATTAAATGTTCTCTTTATATTTTCTTCTAGTATGTTTTACATATGTTTTGTTCTTCTGTTCAGATGAAATCTACTTCTATAGAATGAGGTATAGGAATCTGACGATTCTCTTCTCCCACAAATGAGAATGCTGGCCCTTCACCACTTATTGAATGTTTTGTGATTTTCACACTAAGACTGCCACCTTTGTTATATACTAAATTACCATATGTTCATAATTTAGTTTTGAACTTGCTAGTGTATTCTGTTTCATTTAACTGTTTTTTATTGTGCCAATAAATATCATAAGTATCACATTGCTTTCATAAGTATCACTTAATAAATTTGACATTTCGTAAGATTTCCCCCACCAAAAAAAAATTGGGGGGTAGAGTTTTGAATGAATTTTCGAATCAGCTTGTTAAATTACATAAAACCTCTGTTGAAATTTTAACTATTCAAAGTTTAAAATTATTTCTGTCTTTTAAAATAATTAATTCTTTTTTATAGTCCTATATTGGTTTGATTAGTTGGTTCTTTATAAAATCACTGTTTGAAGGCTCCAGATTAGAATATATTTCCTGTTTTCAGCTGTGGCCTGCGATTATAACTGTAGTTGTCTAAAGAAACTGACACCATTAATGTCTGGTTGCCACCACCTTAATCATTTTCCCTTATATCAATTCATACTCTTCTGAAAATTGCTTGGAAAAACTCCTTTGGGCAGGGATTGTAGGTGGGTGTTTGAAAAGGAAATATCAACATTGTTGGTGTTGACAAGCCACTTAAAAATCTGTTTTTCCTGTCTATTCCAAACTGGGAATATTTGTAGCTTGGAATGAGGGAGGTATTTCTGTGGAAGAGCAACACCATCAGAATTGAATTGTGGTAAACTTTTACTTGAAGGTGCCTCAGTTTGACCTTATTAAACAGGCGTGTTTGCCTGGTGAATATACGAGAATAAGAAGAACGCTGAAGGCTGTGGAGACTAGTTTCTAGAGAGAAGGAAACGACTATATGTTCAAATACTCCAGAATTTAATTTAATGAAAGTCAGCTGGTTGTTTAATGTTTTTTATAATTTTGATATATTATTATATCATTTGATATATCATTTATAATTTTGATATGTCATGTTTTCTCAGTTATTGGTTCCAAAAGTAGATCTTAGCACATCATAGTTATTTATGCTTAACAGAGTTAGCTCACTATGAGAAGCTTCATGACATGCTTGGGAAAGTGAAACAAGTATTTTTATAGAATCTCATCACAATATAAGAAGGTGGTCTTATGACACATTCCTTCTTAAGATGTAGATTGGCTTGCTCAGACTGTGTACTCCTAGGGGCTAAAGGGTAAACAGTGCCTTGTTTTTTTTTAACAAGCTGCCCAGTAATTCGAATGCACTGTTTGGGAATCACTACTTAGTGTGACAGAGGTTAGCCCAGAGCGCTGTGGATACAGAGAATGGAGCCTTTGACTGCATTGCAGCTTAGGGAAAGTTAAATTTGAGCTGGTTCTTGAAGAACCATCCAGTTTATCTGGCAGACGAAGAAGTGATCTAGAATAGGAGAGTGTACCAAAACTTCTGATGGATTTCTCTTGACTGTATAAGCAATCTAGACACCTTAACTTATGCTTAGAAGCTTTTCATAGCTTTTTTTTTAAAATCCTCACCCGAGAATACGTTTATTGATTTTAGAAAGAGAGGAAGGGAGAGAGAGAGGGGGGACATCTATTGGTTGCCTCTCATATGTGCCCCAACTGGGGATCGAACCTGAAACCTAGGTCTGTGCCCTGACCAGAAATAGAGCCCGCAACCTTTTAACGTACTGTACGACACTCCAGCCACAACATGCCACCTGGCCAGGGCTGTTTCTTCTTTATACTACATTAACTTTGCTAGCCTATGGTATAATTTTCCCAAATACTGTTTCCCCATTGTTTGATCTCCCACATTCATACCTGTTACTTAAGCTCTAATCATCTTTCCAGATCTTAGGACAAACCTACTTATTCCAGGAATTTATCCTAAAATCATCCTTCCAGGAATTAACAACTTTATCCTGTTGTTCATATATCACTTATTGTCAATGTCACACATTTGCCATGTTAAATTTATATACACACACACACACACACACACACATATATATATATATATATATATATATATATATATATATATATATATATATATAAACTAATTTCCCCCAGAGAAGTGCTAAACTACTTGAAGAAAGGGAATGCCTCCTTCCCCTAATATCTCCCAATACATTTAACATCATTTATAATACATTTATTGGTTGAGTCCTCTTAAAAATTTTTTTCTTTCTCCTGGTAAAATGATGTGGGATATATGTGTGCTCAGTTATGGCCCTTATCATATCAGAAGACCTTTGAATGATAAGAGGTGATGTCCTGTCCTACAGGTCTCTTGAATACAGTGTATGTTTTTCTGGGAGCTATTTGTCCACATTCTCACTTAGTGCATGGGCAATGTGACCATATCACTATAGTTCCAAGACCAGAAATAAATATTCATGGAGTATGTGTTCAATGAAAACCATCTCAAGGTAATTTTTAAAAATTGTAACTGAAATTATAAATAAGTAAAATCCATTAAATGACTAATCACATTTATTAAATCTGGTTGGTAGGCACATGGATGTGTTTTCTGTCTACTCTGTTATAGATTTAAATTTAAAAAAAAAAAAGAGAAAAACTAACCTTCATATAGAGTTTTTCTATTTCTTGGGAGATTCCTTGAAATTGCAGAGAAAGTTTTTCACGTGGTTGCATCTTGAGAATGAGGTTGTATTCTGTAGACTGAGAAAATATATATAAGAATATAGATAACACCAACCTACCATTTTCTAGCTGGAATGGTAAAATTCTGTTAGGTTAGGGGTTATGTGTATCTCAAAATTAGAGTAGAAGGAATGAGTTGATAGTGCTCAATGGGTAACTTGTTCAGCACCAGTGGTATGGAGGACAGGAAGTTGGAATGGTGATACTAACCTATGCATGGACACAGTGGATTCTCTGTTATTTACATACAATTACAGGTTTTATGAACCAATCTACCTGTTCCTGTTGCCCTCTTTTTTAATCTTGGCAGATCAGGTTTATCAAATCCATTAAAAGTTTGGCCATCTGTAAAACTAACATACAGAGGTTACTTGTTTCTTTTCTATATATCTGGAAAAGCCTTCATCATAGGAGTTGTGCCATAGAGCCCCCAACACAAGCCTGATTTATCTTTGGGAAAAGTCTAACTTTGCGTAAGGCCTGAGGCCCTCTTCAGGTTATGTGAAAGGACAACCCTACCTATGGCCTAGTGTTTGGCCTGACTTATCTTCCTGCCGTCTATTGGCAGCAAGGAAGCTGATGGTTATTTTGAAGGAGGAGCTGGCAAGGGGAATAGTAGGAACTTTTTATTACTCTCTTTTGTAGGATCTTCTTTTAATGTCCCTTAGCTGTCACACAGAGGCCCCAGGACAACGTCTTAAAAAGAATATGGATGACATCATTGTGTAGAGTAGGACATGGACTAATCAGGCTCCAGAAACATTCACTGATGAAATTTAGTAACTAGTGTTTACTGAAGATTTTGTCCTGCAGATTGTGCTATGAGCTTTATACAACAGTCTTATGAATTAGGTATTCTAATTCTCACTTTACAGATGAGGAAAGTGAGGCTCAGAGAAGGGAATCAGTATTTCTATTTATCCATTTTGTATATCTTTCCCCAAAATGCTATTCTTTTAATGAGGTTTGTGTTTGTCAATTCAACTTCCATTCTCTCTCCCAGAAAGTGCTTAATCACCTAGTACAGCTTTACTGGGAAAATAGGAAAGTAGTACATTTTTGATGCATTCAGTTTAGCTATGTGATCTTGAAAATTTTGCCACCTCTCCATTTCACTTAACACACAACGTATAAACCATTATATAAACAGATAGTATCATTGTATTATTGACTTTTTTTTAAGCCAGAGTCACCGTCAACACTATTTAGACAATATTGATGAAGTAATGTCCTTTAATTTAGTGAAGTAAAAAGAAAACTGATTGTTAATGTTTTGTTAGAGTGAATTTAACAAATGATGGCCCCGCCCGGCCGGGCATGGCTCATCGGTTGAGCATAGACCTGGGATCCAGGCGATCGGGGTTCGATTCCTGGTCGGGGCACATGCCCGGGTTGTGGGCTCGATCAGTGACTCTCATCATTGATGTTTCTGTCTCTCTCTCTCCCTCTCCTTTCCTCTCCCTGAAATCAATAAAGATATATTTTTTAAAAAATAAAAAATGATGGCCCCAATAATGTTCATAAATCTAATATGCCTAATGTTAAATAAGTTAGCATACAGCCAGGATTTTTTTTAAACTCAGCAGCCAAAATTCTCAATATTAGGGCAATTATATTTTTTTGGAAAGAATTATATTATAATGTAATGACTGGTGATACATTTGTGAGCTTAATATGTTTCCTCTGTTCCCACCTAATGTGACACTGAACACTAAAGGTATGAGGCAGGCCCAGGAAAGTTGCCTGGGCGTTATGGGGATTGGGGTTAGGTAAGGAGAATTTTCTTTACCTAAAAGGTGATATTTTAGATGACAATTTAAAGATTTTTTGTATTTTATGGTTTTGTATGACTTGTGCACTTATCCCATTACGCTTTATTTCCTGCTATGGGCAGTAAAACTGAACAAGAATATTTAGGGAAAATTCCATTTATGTTTAGGAAAGCAGCTACAAGGAAACTCAGGTAACTGGTAACCCCTCCCCCCTTCCCTGCCCCAACACATAAGCGCATTCAAAAATAATTTGGTATTTAAGATTAACCTGTCAGATTGTTTTTGTAAAAAAAAGTTATTTATTTGTGTGAATCCAGATCAACTGCCTCCATCTTTGACGTAGTATTGAATTCTGAAAATTGATATTTCTTGTCAATTAAGAATCTGTGTGATGTGGCATCAAGAATGTCAGTTTGGGAACCAGGCACCACCACTTACTAGCTTTGTGAATTCAGACAAGATTTTAAATTTCACTGAGCTTTGATTTCCTCCACCTTATAAAAATAAGAGAATTAGCTCCCAAGGTTATGAGCTTTACATGTTTTTGTAAAGTGTTAGCAAGAGCCTAGTACAAAGGAAGTAGTCAATAAACATGGGAGTTACTGTAGTAATGATGAGTTAAATTAAATGTGTAAGAAGCATTTTGTGCTCCATCATGTACTTTATATTACGTAATTGTTTTGGGTATGTGAGGCAATGAAGGCAAATTTTATAACTTGGATAGTAGTTAGACAAAATCATTTGGCTTTTTTTCCTAATGTTCTTTTTTATATATTTGAGAATGACTGCCTTGGTTCTAGACTAAGCCAATAAACTTGTCACTCAGGATTTAAAAAATCTTGCAGATTCATTCTATGAGGGAGCACTCTCCTTTAACATTATAATATGTTGTTTGTTTTGACATAGTTTGACTTGGAGTTGATTTTTTTTTTTTTTTTTTGAGTGATTCTAATTTCTGTCATTGCCTATGATCAGCTAGCTAGTATGACTTTTTCATTCTGGAAAAGTCTTTGTTACAACTAAACTGCCTATATTCAGGAAACTCTGCCTCATTTTATTCAGCGATTCATACATATCATAAGATTCTTGTCAAAGTTCATCTTTTAGAAATAGGAATTGATTCTTTAATTATGATTTTACTTAAATATTTACATGTAGAATCTGCATGTTTAAAAACATTTATCAATCTGGTAGTGACTGCTGTGATGTTAGTTTGTAAGTAAACATTTAAACCTGGTTAAAATTTGCTACACCTCTCAAAATGTGCCTTTTTTTTTTTTAACCTTGTAACGGATTTTGTTCACACTTATCCAGACACACACACACACACACACGCACGCACACACACGTGTGCGTAACCCTCCAATATATTGAACTTTGAAAGTAGGCACTCTAATAACAAAACTAAGATTGTTTTCAGTGACTGTTTTACTTTTCGAAATTCATGGCCAAGTTGTGATTTATCCTAGCTGAAAAAAGAAAAATCTGGGCAAAGACTAAAGAAGGCCAATTATTATGAAAGACCTAAACTGGGATTAGATTTAGCTAAATCAACTCCTCAGGGATTTACAGTTTCAAACATTATCTTGGGGAAGTCTGGAGAAAAGACCATTTCACTAAGACCTTTCTATTTTTCATAGTGCTGTGCAAGAGAGAAGCTAGGCTTCTTCAGAAACACTTGTCTCTACTGGAACCAACAGAAATAAAATAAACCTTTTCAGTAGCAGCTCTTAATATAGTGTTCAAACATATATATATTTTAAACCCAAGCTTTTAACTAAGATGAAACTTTTATGATGATTATAATTATCTGTAGGATCTGTACTTGTAGTCTTTTGTAGTATTAAGCTTGTGGATTCTGGAGTCAGATTGCCTGGGTGCAGAAGCTCTGCCTCTTCCTAGCTGGTTGACAAGTGTCAACAAAACAGCATATTGTGGTGGGGATTAACTGGGATAAACCATGTGAACTACTTAACTTTCATCATCATCATCACCACCACCATGTTGGAATACCACTTTATTTTTATTTTCTATTTAATTATGTAGAATTATATTAAAGAACTCTCAAAGATAAAGATTGGGGAAGGACACTTTACGTAGCATTATAGTGAGTTTCCTTTTCATTAGATTAAGGAAGTACTTTGACTGTGTTAATTACCAGGTATTTTAATCATTTTTCCCTTATACGTAATAAGCTACTGGCTGTAACATGATATTTATCTGCATCATAACATACATTTATTTATTTATTTATTTATTTATTTTATTTATTTTATTTATTTATCATCCTCATTGAGGATATTTTTTGCATTGCTTTCCAGAAAGAGTGAAAGGGAGAGAGCGAGAGAAACATCAGTGTGAGAGAGACACATCAACTGGTTGCCTCCCTCTCGTGCTGGGCCGGGGCGGGATTGAGCCTACAGCTGAGGAATGTGCCCTTGGCTAGAATCAAACTTGGGACCCTTCAGTCCGGAGGCCAGCCAGTCTAACCACTGAGCGAAACCGACTAGGGCCATCATGACATTTATAGAAGGTACATAATCTATAAAAACCTAGCATATTGAAGACAGAGTCATTGAGAAATGAGGGGACTAATAGAAACACATACATTTTGTTGCCCTGATGCTGCTTTAGATGTTAAGCTTTGTGCCAAGAAAATGCAACCTGCTTTAATCTTGAGTAAAGTATAAAAATAACACTGCCTAACATTTTGTAGAGCCCTTTATAGTTAGTCTTCTCCACATGCACCTTGATTCTCACAAATCACCCTGTGATATTCTTCCCCATTTAAAAAAAAAATAATAGCTTTATTGACATATAATTCACATACTATAAAATTTACTTTTTAAAAGTGTACCATCTAGTGGCTTTTAGAATAATTCTCAGGGTTATGCAATAATCACCACTATCTAGTTTTAAAACATTTTCATTACTCCAAAAGGAAATCATGTCCCAGCTAGGAGCTTTCCATTCTTATCTCCTGAGTCGCTGTAACTACTCTTCTGCTGTCTACAGATTGCCTATTCACGACATTTCATAGAAATGGGTTATACAATATCTGCCCTTCTGTGTCTGGCTTTTTTTCACTTAGTGCAGTGTTTTGAGGGCTCATCCATATTGTGGCATGTATCAGTACTTCATTTCCTTTTATGACTAAATAATGTTCCATTGCATGGATATACCATATTTTTCATCCATTTATCCACTGATGGACATTTGGGTTGTTTCCTCCTCTTTGCTATTATGAAAAATACTGCTATAAATATTCGTATACAAGTTTTTGTATGGACATATTTTCAGTTCTCTTGTTAAACCCCTAGGAGTAGAATTGCTGGGTCACATGGTAATTGTATGTTCAACCTTTTGAAGAACTGCCAGGCTATTTTTCAAAGCAGCTACCCCATTTTATAATTCCACAGCAAGGTATGAGGGTTCCAATTTCTGTACATCCTCATCAACATTTGTTATTGCCTCTGTTTTTTATTTTACATCCCAGTGTGTGTGCAGTGGTATTTCATCATGGTTTTGATTTCCCTAATGACTAATGATGTTGAGCATCCTTTCATGACCTTATTGGCCCTTTTACAAATGTCTATTTAAATCTTTGACCCATTTTAAAATAGTCTATTCTGAATATACATCTCTCTCTCTTTTTTTAATGTTTTAATTTATCTTTATTGTTAAAAGTATTACAGATGTCCCCCTTTTCACCCACTGATCCACTCCCCCCTGCACGCCTCCCCCCAGGCCTTCACCACACTATTGTCTGTGTCCGTGGGTTATGCATATATGCATGTAAGATTTAGGTTAATCTCTCCCCACCCACCCACTGCCACCTTCCCTTTGAGATTCATTGGTCTGTTCCATGCTTCTATCTTTCTGGATCTATTTTGTTCATTCGTTTATTTTGTTCATTAGATTCCACATGTGAGTAAGATAAAGTGATACTTGTTTTTCTCTGACTGACTTATTTCCGTTAGCATAATACTCTCCAGGACTCAACATACTGTCTAAGTCTCCTTGAAGTAGTAGAGACTTGTTTTGTGTCCTAACGTGTGGTCTATCTTTGAGAATGTCCCATGTGCACTTGAGGAGAATGCCTATTCTGCAGCTTTGGGGTGAAATGTTCTGTAAATGTCAATTTAGTCCATCTGATTTACTGTGTCATTTAGAGTCACTGTTTCCTTGATTTTTTGTCTGGAAGATCTGTCCAGTAAAGTCAGTGGGGTGTTAAAGTCCCCTACTATGACTGTGTTGCTGTCTGTATTTCCCTTACAGTCCTCCAGAAGTTTTTTGTTCTGTTTTGTTTTGGGGTTTTTTTTCCAGCCTGTGTGAGTCTTTTGTTTTGAGGTGGGTCTCTTTTAGACAGCATATATTTGGGTCTTGTTTCCTATCTATTCAGCTACCTTATATCTTTTGATTCGAGCATTTAATCCATTTACATTTAAGGTTATTATTGATAGGTACTTATCTATTGCTATTTTATTTCTTTATGCCCAAACCGGCTAGAGGAAGTACTCCTGTTTTTAATTGTTTTTTCTTTTTGGTTCTCTGATTGAGTGATTTTTTTCTACCCTGCCTTCTAATTCGCTGATCCGATCCTCAGCTTCCCCTAATCTGCTGTTCATTCCTTCCTATGTATTTATTTCTGCGATGTCATTTTTAATTTCCTTCATAGTTTCCATTTCTTTTCTCATGCTGTTGAGCATCCGTTTATTATCAGTATTCTGAACTCTAAATCTAATAGATTGCTTATCTTCATTTCGTTTAGTTCTTCTTCTGGGGAATTCTTTTGTTCTTTCATTTGGGACTTGTTTTTTTGACTTCCCATTTTGGCTGCCTGTTTGGATTTGTTTCTATGCATTAGGAAGATCTACTAGGACTCCCAGTCTTTTGGATGGTCTCTGGTGCAAACCAATTCAGATGGTGTTTGTGACTGGCCTTTTGTATCCTGGTTGAAGGTTTCTGCACTCCACAGCTTGTGGCTCCCTGTGCTGGGGCTGGGTGCATTTGGAAAGGACCAAGATGTGCACCAAGGTCTGCTTTCTCAAGCCCTGGTTCCAGAAGTCAATCAGACAAAGACTCAGAGCACCCAGAGGATGATTGTTATTCAGTCTCTTAATGAGCCTCAGGCTATAGAAACTCCACAGGGTGGGGGGAGAGGTTTTCCAACAGGGTGGGGCAATTGCTTCCACTCCCAGGCAAAAGCTGCTTGGATGGTAAATGTCTGCCTGAGGAAGATGTCCTCTGCCATATGGGGGAATGACTCAGAACAGGAATCCAGATGGCTGCCTTCTGAGGTCTATCCCCAGAGCCAGGATCCCTGGATTCTCCTCACACGGCTTTAGTCCATTCTGCCCTCCGTCTGCCAGATCCCAAGAATGGCTGCACACGAAACTTTGTGCCCTTTAAGAGGGTGCCTGCGTTTCTGGCCACGTGTACTGCATTTACTGCTATCTTGACCAGAAGTCTTCTTCCCATTTTCTGTTGTACAATATTATCTCATTTACTGCTGACTAAGAAGAAGAACTATTATATTAGAATTCTGTAACAGATAGTGTAGGGTTACAGAGGCACCCGGGGTATTGTTTGGGATAACCTAGCTTATTTACTAAAGTTATTTGGATTCCAATTCTGATTTAATATTATTCTAGAGTATCTGTTAGTGGATAATTTGTCTTATTAGCTGTTTATTTTCTCATTAATTTTCTTTTTTTTTTTAAATTTTTATCTTTATTGTTGAAAGTACTACAGGTGTCCCATTTTTCCCCCCAATTGACCCCCTCCACCTCACTCCTACCCCATCCCCAGGCCTTCACTCCGTTATTGTCTGTGTCCATGGGTTATGCATGTATGCATATAACTTCTTTGGTTAATCTTTTCCCACCCTCCACCGCCCCCTTCCCTCTTCCCTCTGGAACATGATTGTCTTTTGCATGCATCATTGTCTCTGGGTGTATTTAGTTTGTCAGATTCTTTTGTTCACTAGCTGCTTCTTAAAGAAGACCCTTCACCATTTCTGGTCTGGTGGTGATGAACTCCTTTAGCTTTTCCTTATCTGTGAAGCTCTTTATCTGACTTTCAATTCTAAATGATAGCTTTGCTAGGTAGAGTAGTCTTGGTTGTAGGTTCTTGTTTTTCATCACTTTGAATATTTCTTGCCACTCCCTTCTGGCCTGCAAGGTTTCTGTTGAGAAATCAGCTGATCGTCATGTGGGTACTCCCTTGTAGGTAACTGCTTTTCTCTGGCTGCTTTTAAGATTCTCTCTTTGTCTTTAACCTTTGGCATTTTAATTATGATATGTCTTGGTATGGGCCTCTTAGGGTTCCTCTTGTTTGGGACCCTCTGTGCTTCCTGGACTTGGAAGTCTATTTCATTCACCAGTAGGGGAAGTTTTCTGTCATTATTTTTCAAATAGGTTTTCAATTTCTTGATCTCCTTCTTCCCCTCCTGACTTCCCAATAATATGAATATTGGGCCATTTGAAGTTGTCCCAGAGATTCCTACACTATCTTCATATTTCTGGATTCTTTTTTCTTTTTGCTCTTCTGGTTGGGTGTTTTTTGTTTCCTCATGTTCCAAATTGCTGATTTGATTCTCAGCGTCCTCTACTCTACTGTTGATTCCCTATAAATTATTCTTTATTTCAGTTCCTATAGCCTTCATTTCTGATTGATACTTTATTATGTCATCAGTGGTCTCACTTGTTTTCTTAATAATCTTACTAAGATCCTTGCATATCCTTATAACCATTATTCTGAACTCTGTATCTGTTACCTTGCTTGGTTCTATTTCATTTAGTTCTTTTTCTGGAGATTTCTTCTGTCCTTTCCTTTGTGACATGTTTCTTTGCCTCCACATTTTGGCTGCTTCCAGGTATTTGTTTCTGTGTATTAGGTAGAGCTGTTATGTCTCCTGGAATTTGTAGAGTGGCTTTGTGTAGTAGGTGTCCTGTAGGGTCCAGCAGCTCAGCCTCCCCATTCGCCTGAGCTGGGCCTTCTAGGTGCTCCCCTATGTGGGCTGTGTGCACTGTCCTGTTGTAGTTGATCCTTGGTTGCTGTTGGTGTCACTGGGAGGAATTGACCCCCAAGCCAATTGGCTGTGAGGATCAGCTGCATCTACAGCCAAAGAGCTGCTGTACTGGAAACACCCCTGTGGAGCACTCCATTTACTTCAGTGGAGCTTTGATGTTCACCAAGTGCACCCCTTGAGTGTATCACTCGTGGATGTGGTAGGGTTGTAATCCAGTGTGGTCGAATCTGACCATCAGGTGCACTGTCTCTGGGGCCTCCCAGGAGGTGCAAAGTCAGCCTCTGCCTGTGCCTTGCCCAGGGCCACCCAGCATGAGCTACACAGCAAACTGTAGTCGACTGCTACTTGTGCTGGGCTTGGAGGTGTCCAGGAAAGGCCAAGCTATGAGCCAATGCAGGCTGTCACTAGTTCCAGGCCTGGGGCCACTTATCAAGCCATATGGGGCATGCTGCTGCTTGTTTGAATGATTTTAGGAAAGTTCTAAGCATGAGCCTCTTGAGGCCACTTGCATAAAAAAGCCCCTGGAAATGGCTTAGATGAGCTTGCAGGTGGGGAGGGGCGGGGCCTCCGGGAATCACGGGGCGGGGCCAAAGGTGTGAGTCAGGTGCTGGAGATTCAAATATGGCGCCTGCCTGCCAGCTCTGTGGGGGGGAGAGCTCGCCAAAGGAGCAATGCCCTTTGGCAGCTCTTCTGTTTGGGAATAAGCTGCCCCTCCACCCCTGGCCCCGATTTCAGGCAAGCTATTCCTCCCCAAGTTTCTCAGGTTCCTTACAAGCTGCTGCCAGATGCTGGAGCTCAGAGGGAGCGCGTCTGAGTGAGCCCATCCATGCGTGGGCCCTTTAGGAGGAAAGCCTGGGACTCCCACAGCGACTGTGCTCCTCAGCCACAGTACCCGTTGGTTTTTACAGCCCTAAGTTCTGAGACTTCTCTTCCTGGCATTGGAACCCTGGGTGGGGGGGCCTGTTGTGGGGCTGGGACCCCTCATTCTTTGGGAAACGTCCACCACTGAGATAACACTTCTGGGTTTAAACCGAGGCACCTGGTATGGGACTGCGGCCAAGTCTCTGGGATTCAGCCCTGATCCGCCTGCATCTCTGCTCCTCCTACCAGTCTTGATGCTTCTTCAGTTCCCTCGTTGTAGGGCTTCTGTTCAGCTATATTTCAGCAGATTCTGAGTGATGGTTGTTCTGTATTTTAGTTGTAATTTTGATGTGGCTGGGGAAGGCGGTGGGTGTTGCGGGTACCTACGCCTCCATCTTGTTCTCATCAATTTTCTTGACAGAACTTGATTTTTCCATTTATATTTCCATTAAGAGAAGATGCAGAACCATGTGAGGATTTGATATGTTACTTGAGGTACTGCACTGAAATATTTTTAAAATTTTTGGAATGGTAGCAATCAATATTTGGTATTTTGTTGAAAATGAAAATGCACTAGTAACAACAACAATACCTAGGGAAATTGCCAGGAAACAGTCACCACTTGCAGAAAACTGGCAGGCCCAGAGTTTCATATGTGAGTTATTTTAAATTACAATGAATTATTTAAATAGTTTCAGTTCAGAGAGAGAAGTTTCCTAATTCATTTTTACAAAGCCAACACAACAGTGATACCAAACAAAACATGGCAAAATGGGTGCACACACATGAATAATAGGCTAATCTGAAGATATTTTGTTCAAATATATCAGATAATATTGTCTCTTATCTTTGCTTAGGTCCTGTGGGTGAAAAGCATTTTCCCATTTGATTCTCACAATGACCCTGTACAGTATCACAATTTTTATTATCCTCACTTTATGAATAAGGAAAACCTCTCTACAACGGAGTCTCAGAAAGGTTGAATGAAAGAATCAAATGTTATAATCAAATGTATAAACAAAGTTTTCAAGTGACAGCACCTACATTAGAATTGAGTCTTTGACCCAAGAAAGCCCAAACTCTTAACCATTATATTAGGAGAGAAATGAGATCAAAGAAATCTTGAAGGAAAAAGAGAATCTGGAAAACATTAAGTAATTTTTCATTTATAGTAATTAGAACTGGGATAGGTAGAATTTTCATTTTCAAATACATTTGTGTGTTAAAAATTTTTTTTAATGTATCTTTATTGATTTCAGAGAGAGGAAAGGAGAGGGAGAGAGAGATAGAAACATCAATGATGAGAGAGTCATTTATTGGCTGCCTCCTGCACGCCTCCGACTGGGGATCGAGCCCACAACTCGGGCATGTGCCCTGACCAGGAATTGAACCGTGATCTCCTGGATCCTAGGTCAATGCTCAACCACTGAGCCATGCCTGGCTGGGCAAAATTTTTAAAAATTAGATTCATGTACTACACTTTTAGTCAGGAAAACTATGCTTTATAAATTAGACCAATGTGTTGTGCCATATGTATTGCACTACATAGACTTTTCTGACTGATTGCTATAACTGCTTTTCATTTTTTAAAAAAAAAAAAGACTAGAAGAAATGTGCTCCCATAAAGAGAGCTTAAGTTAATCAACAGAAGTATTGTTTGCAGATAATTAGCTGTTTTAATAACAGAATTTTCAAAATATATAGAGAGAATTTGGCTGTGAATACTTTTTACAAATTTATTTATTTTTAATTTATTGAGGCAATATTGCTTAATAAAATTACATAGGTTTCAAGTGTACAATTCTATAATACATCATCTGTATATTGTATTGCATGTTCACCACCCAAGGTCAAGTCTCCTTCCATCACCATTTATGCCCTCTTTACCTTCTTCTACCTCTTCCCACCCCCCTCTTTTTTTTTTCTTTGCTTAATCCCTTCACCTTTTTCACCCAGCTGGGCAGTCCCCTCCCCTGTGACAGCTGTCAGTCTGTTCTCTATGAATCTGTTTCTATTTGTTTGTTAGTTTATTTTGTTCATTAGATTCCACATATGAGTGAAATCATATAGTATTTGTCTTTCTCTGACTGACTTATTTCACTTAGCATAATGCTCTGGGGTCCATCCATGCTGTCACAAAGGGTAATATTTCCTTTTTTTTTTTTTTACAGTCCTGTAGTCCATTGTGTAAATATATCATGGCTGTTTTTTCCAGTCATCTACTGATGGACACTTGGACGGCTTCCATAGCTTGACTGTTGTAAATAATGCTGCAGTGAACACTGGGGTGCATATATTCTTTTGAATTAGTGTTTCAGGTTTCTTTGAATATATTCCCAGAAGTGGAATTGCTGGGTCATGTGGCAATTTTATTTTTAATTTTTTGAGGTAACTCCGTACTGCTTTCCACAGTGACTGCACTAGTATGCGTTCCCACCAACAGTGCACGAGGGTTCCCTTTTTTCCACATCCTCACCAACACTTGTTTGTTGATTTATTGACAATAGCCATTCTGACAGGTGTGAGGAGAATTCTCATCAAAACTTTGCATTGAGTCTTGGAGATCTTTTGCACGATCTGGCTTATGTTAGTACATCAATTCCAGAAATCGTTTAAAATGTACTTTGGAAATTGGTTACAGTTTGGGGAGGGAAACTATATGGAAAGAGGGCAATAATGTTGTATATTCTTGGAATATAAATATGTTCATATAATAATCAATTTCAAAAATAATTAAAAAATATATCATGGGAAGTTATTTACAGGATTTTAATTTTGATTCTTTATGTTTATCAGTGACACTAATTTTGTGTGTGTATATCCACCTAGGTGTTCTGTATCTAGAGATTTTAAAAAATTTTATTATGGTTTAGATGAGTGAATGAAGGAATACCTACTATCATAGCATTTGATCTGGTCCCAGTCTCATCCCCTCAACTGCTCTGCTTTCACTTCCACCCCAAAACAATGCTCAGAGCAGAAAGAACTACAGATAGTGAATTGAAGACATTTTGAAGTTTTGTTTCTCCCATTAGATGGATCTCTGCTTTTTAAACTTTTTATTGAAGTATAGCATAAATACAAAAATATGTATAAATCATAAGTGTATACAGTTTTATAAATTTGCACAAAGTAAACATACATAGGTATCTAGCTTTTGCTTTTGGTTGAAGCTAAATGGTTGTTGCTGAGAGTAGATTTTTTTTCTCACTAGCTTTCTGAAAAGACTATATTCATTAAAATCAAAAACAAAAACCGTGCCTGTCATTGTAAGATTGTAGTGATCCAAGTTTTTCCCCCTACCTTTATTGAGATATAATTTACTTATAACATTATTTAAGTTTAAGATGTACATACACTGTGATGATATCTGCATATAACTAGTAAGCCAAATTCTAAGTGTTTATTTCTATCTAAATCAAATATTAAGGGCTTTATCAAAATATTTTACTGAATGATTACTATATGTCATACAGTACAAAAACGATAAATTTACATATTATTTAAGTCTTACAACAGCTTTAGAAGACGGTACTGGTCTTATTTTAGATAGATGTGGAAACTAAAGCCTAGAGAGGCTGAATAATTTGCCTGAGTTCAAACACCCAGGGCATGCATGTGCATTCTCGCCTGTTTGAGGTCATTCTGACTTTAGAGTCTGAGCACTTACTGTTACATTCTGTTTTCACTGTGTGTATTTCTAGTGCATTTGCTCCATGGTAAATACTGTCAGATTGTGTTCTGATAGAGTAAGGTATTGGGTTTTTGTTTTTGTGTTTTTTAAAATCAAAGGTGAAGGAAGTCATTTCAGAGCTGTGTCTTGTTAGGATGCAGCTTTGGGGCAGCATTCTGATTGGAAGAAAGGACACAGGAATTCATTTCAGAGATGTGTTTTCACAGCAAGTGTACTGTTTAGTTTGCATGTTTATTGGTTGGCCTTGGAGTAGGGGCAGCTATTGAAAATTATGGGAAGAGGAAGGCCCCCACACCACTTTTGGTATTGCCTTTTCTTGAGGCAAAACATTGTATAAACTACTTGAAAGTGTGCTTATTTTGCACCTATCTTAAAGAAGGAATATCTACAGTGGGGAAATTTTTAGATGGTTTTTAACCTACTTTTCTTTCAGGAAAACATTTGATAGTTATTTCACTCTAAGCTGTTTATCATAGAGGACCTTGGCAGGATGTTTCACAACTGCATTCCAGTCTGAGTCCTGTTAGAGAAGCTTGGCGAACAAGTTATTTGAAAGTACTTCCGCTTTTTATATCCAAAAATCTATTGAATAAACTTATTTAACAGAGTTGGAGTAATAATCTATAGTTTCTTAAATATCCACCTAAGGCCTTGGAAAGTGGTATGTTGAGGAAGCAAGCAAGCTTAGTCATTGTAGTAACATATTGTACTGTTTACAAACTGGTCACTTTCCTTCTCTTTTTAACTTGATGGTATTGCCACATATGCCACACCACATGGCAGCTGTATAGTGAAAAATGTTGAAATTTGGGGACCTATCTCTCTTTCCTGCTAAAACTTGGTTTGATTTTTATTATTGCTAAAAAATACGTTAAAATTTAGCTTTTGCCCTGGCCAGTGTGACTCAGTTGGTTAAAGCGTCATCCCTTACACCGAAAGGTTGCAGGTTTGATTCCTAGTCAGGGCACATACCTAGGTTGTGGATTTGATTCCTGGTTGGGACTCATACAGGAGGCAACCGATTGATGTTTCTCTTTCTCTTCCCTCTCTCTAAAATCAATAAGCATGTCCTTGGGTGAGTATTAAAAGAAAAAAAGTTACCTTTCAACTCTTGTCCTAAATTTACCTGAAAATAATAGAAGGGAAAACTGTTATGTATATTTTTCTTTCTGGAACTCTTAAGACCTTCAATAAAGTTATAAAACAGTTGAAAGTCAGTTTATCACTACAATTTAATTTGCTTATAGAAATTGAGGCTTTGAAAACTCTGGCCTTTAACAGATTTTAATTCCCAAAGTCTTTCTGTTCCCACCCATCATTTGTAACTTATTTTGATTCTATTACAAAAACAAATGGAAAAATAATCTGTAAGTGCCAAATAGCAAGAGATCTAATAATAAAATAACTTCGGTTTTTGTGGGGGTTACTAGTATCTTATACATTGGCATAAATAGGGTTGACTCAGTTTAGAGAATGCAGTTTTGAATCTTGTAATTATTTAAAGCAGTGGTTCTGAACCCTGCATGCACATTGGATTCACCTGAGAGCTTTAATAACAGGCCCGGTAACAAACATCCCCAAATATTCTGATTTATTTGATCCCAAGTAGGGTCAGGTATTAATAGTTTGGATGTTTCCCAGTATAAAGTCAAGGTTGATAACCACTGGTGGAGTTTACTGAGGTTCCCTGATTCAAATAAAAGATAACGAAGAGGAGAAGGTGCTTAATATGATTTTTTAAATGAGAAGTTTTAGAGATGTGGAGATTTTTTTTTTGTTTTTGAAGTAGCTACCCGAATGAAATACAGTATTTTTTTTCTTTTTCTTTTTTTTTTAATATATCTTTTTTTATTTCGGAGAGAGGAAGGGAGAGGGAGAGAGATAGAAACATCAGTGATGAGTCATTGATTGGCTGCCTCCTGCACACCCCGTATTGGGGATCGAGCCCGCAACTGGTCATGTGCTCTGACCAGGAATTGAACCAGGATCTCATGGATCATTGGTCTATGCTCAACCACCGAGCCATGCCCGGCCGGGCGAAATGCAGTATTTTTCTTACGTCAATACTGTATTGTTTAGAGGGGAAAAGGGAAAAAAAGTCTTTATATGTTCAGTAGAGATGCAGCCATCAGAGGCATAATTACATAGTGCATGTCAACAACAGGATAATATTTTTTTCCATATTATTTTCCATCTGCAGTTGGTTGAATCCATAGATGCAGAACCCACAGATACAGAGGACCAGTTGTAGTAACAAGAACACATATATCTTTTATTGCTATAAATTATAGAAGTTATTTAGGGTAGAGGAGACCATTTGTCAAAAGATAAATTAAATTGTATCCTGTTATGGGCTGAATTGCCTCTCCTGACCTCACCCCACCTCCAGATTGGTACGTTGAAGCCCTAACCCCTAGTATCCCAGAATGTGACTTTATTTGGTAATAGGACCATTGTGGATGTAATTAGTTAAGATGAGGTTATACTGGAGTAGAATTGGCCCCTAATCCAGTATGATTGGTGTCCATATGAAAAGGGAAAATTTGGACACGAACACATACAGGAAGAACACCATGTGAAAATGAAGACTAGAACTGATCCCTCCCTCACAACCCTCCAAGGAACTAACTGCCAACACTTTGATTTCAGACTTACGGCCTCCAAAATTGTGAGACAATAAATTTTTGTTGTTTAAGCCCTTAACTACTAGTTAATTCCACCCTAGCAAACTAGTACAAGTCCCAATGTTTTATTTATTAAAAAACTTATATCTAGGAAAATTCAGCATTTGAAATTTTGCCATGCCTTCAATTAAGAGGTTGAGAACCATATCTCCATAAGGAATTTTAGAATGTAAATGTTTTGTTATGAAGTTCTTAGGTTCCTGACTCATACTTTAGCCAGTTGCTAGTCAATAAGTTTAAAAGGCAGGAAATTATTATAAGCCCAGATCAGCAGCTGGAGTTTCTGGAGTGTGTATTTTCCTTCTGTTTATGGTAGTAGAGAGGAGATTCTTTGCGATCATCTGAGAGCAGTTTCCTAGTTGTACAGTTGACCCTTGAACATCTAGGGAGTTAGGGGTGCCGACCACCTGTGAGGTCGAAAATCCAAGTGTAAGTTGGCTTACACATAGACAGTTGGCTCTCCATAAAGTCAGATTCCCGACCATGGATCAAAAATACTGTTTTTGACTATTCTAGATCACAGTTGGTTGAACCTATGGATGTGAAACCTGGGGAAATGGAGAGCTGACTATATATTTATGGAAAAAAACCACCCAGATATAAGTGGACCTGCGTAGTTCAAGCCAGTTTCCAGGGGTCAGCTCTATTTTGTATATTCAGATTCAGGTGTGTTACCTAAGATTCAGAGTTCGTTTCTTTTGTGTATATGAATTAATAGCACCCTTGAGAAATTAGAGATGAACAGCTTTGAATATATATCTTTATTTCGGTGGACTAGAAAAGAACAGCCAGTGCTTTTCATGAGAGGAGCAAGTATCTGAGAAGGAGAAGACAGTATGGCTAAATTGGGAGTGATCCTGGGAAGTCCCTGGGATCCAGGAGCAACTGGCTATGCCCACAGGACAATTAATAGTGGATTCGGATTGGAGAAGCCTGGCAAAAAATAATATTGAAAGTCATACCTCAGCACAACTTCTTACCTATTCTATTTTTCTAAACATATAAATATGCCAACAAAACAAAATGCACCATGTTTAAGGCTGACTATAATAGTGTACAGGTAAGGAACATGGGCCCTGGAGTCAATTTAAACTAAGGTTTTACCACTTACTAACTGTATGACTTGTGGTAAGTTATTTCCCGATGTCTAAAATAGATAATCCGATGTATCTTCCTCGTAGGAATTTGTGATGGTTAAATAAGGTGCTAATCTATGTAAAGCAATGAGCAGAATTCCTGCCATATATTAAGTGCTAATAAATGTTAACTAATAGCAATAGCAAAGGCAGGTATGTGTCCAGGGTGTATTCTACTTCTGCCACCGCTCCATTTTGTCCAGAGAATGAATAATCTCTTCTATTGAATGTTATAAACTTAGACATAAACTTAGGATCCATACCTTTAAAATACATCTTAACAAAAGAAAACCTGGAAGTGCCTTTCCAGGATCAGCTGGTGCTTCTTTCAATTAAAGTGAGGAAAATAAGGCCATGACAGTAGGATTAGAAAAGGCCCTAGGTCTCCTGGTTCACAGTCTTTGTTTTTCACATGTTGCTGTCTTCTAAATCACAGAACCATGTGACCCTTTTCTTTTTTTTTAAAGGGGGTAGGAGGGTTAATCTCTTAATTTTTAAAATTTAAATATGTCTTTATTGATTTCAGAGAGAGGAAGGGAGAAGAGGGAGAGAGAGAGAAACATCAATGATGAGAGAGTCATTGATCGACTGCCTCCTGCACGCCCCCCTCCAGGAACTGAGCCAGTAACCAACTGAACCATACCAGCCGGGATCATTCTTAATTAAGCTTTTGCTTCAAAGGAAACTAATTTTTTTCTGTCTACTTTTCTGTGTTTGACATTTTTCTTTAAGTAGTTTAAAATTATTGAAGTCTTTGAACTGAAAGAAAAATGATTGTTTAAAGCAAATTAGAATATTTTGGTTGATTAGACATAGATTGTCTCTGTTAGGGAACAAAAAACTGGTAGCAGTGGCTGCCCCCGGGGAGGGACTAATAGTAGATTAGTAGATTAGAAGCAGCATTGGTATGTGACGAGGTGTTCCTGGGACCTATAAATTCTGGAGGATAATCCATTCTTCCAGTTCACTTACAGATTAGTAGAGTAGAACAAGGAAGAAAGTAGTAACAAGTATCTGTAGTTATTTGAAACTACATAGATTCGGTTAAAATGTTGGAGCTATCCCTCTTAATAGCCACACTCTTAACACGCATTACCCAGATATCAGGGGCTCAAATAGATTTGGATAAGGAGGAATACTTTGGTTTCATTTGGGTGAGGACTGCTCCTGTGGATTGCATCAGCGTGTGTCTGACTTAGTGGGTGGCCCTGGGTAAATTTTTAATCTGACTTCTTATCTGCCAATGAGTAGAGATGGTAAGCCCTGTTCTTACCTAGTATATAAGGTTTTGCAGTATAAAAAGAAGTAGTGTAAAAATTAACTCAATTCTAGGTTCAGCCTTGTTAGAGCTTAACTTGAACTCTTAGTAGAGAAGTGTGTTAGCAAGCGCATGTTGTTCATGCTAGGTTGGATTCCATGTGCAGTATTCAACTCAAAGAGAAAGGGAAGGCCAGGATCAACTATGCTTTGGCCACTTTATATGATACTTTACCGTGTGTGTGCGTGCGTGCGTGTGCGTGTTTTACAGTGTAATGTTTGAGTTACTTTCTGTTTAAAACTTATGACTTTGAGAGACAGTTTACTTCTAACTTCCTCTTTTCTGAAATAGGAAGAAACATTTTGAAATAAAACAATCCAAATATGTTTTAGGGTTATTACCTATAAATTTCGGAGCATAGCATTCAAGAAAGCACTGATAGTATCTGTTTAGCACCTACGATAATCATATATTTAATTTAGGCTATTAAATTCTTACAATAGATGTAATAGTTAACCTCAGTGTGCAGTGCTACAAACATATTAATTTTTTTAAATTGAGCCTGCTTAGTTATAAGGAAACCATAAGTAACATTTTTAATATAGCAGACTTAAGGAAAATAACAGAGTTCCTGAAATTATTATCTATGGACAGTAACTTTTTCTTACATTTAAGATAATACTTTATGGGGATATGTTTAAGATTCAGGGTAGTTACAAAGTCTTGAGTTATCTTCCCATAAGATACTTAATTACAAGGGGAAAATAGTAATTTCATAGTGGATAAACCTGGTAGACATCACCTTAACTAAGTGATCAAAGTTAATGTCACTAGTAGTGGGACAAATAGCTGTTTCGGACCTCCTGGTATGATGTCTTTGAAAGGACACTACATTACTTCTTGGGTATTCTTGCCAAAAATGCAAAATGAATGTAATCATGAGTTAATATCTCACAAACCCAAATTGGGGGACATTTTACAAAACAAGTAACCTGTATTCTTCAAAAGTCTCAAGAGCATGAAAGAAAGAAAAACTGAAGACCTGCTCTAGATTAAAGGCAAATACATTTTTCCAGATTAGGAGAGTTGTCATAATGATCATGATGAAACCTATGATCCTAGCTTGGATCCTGATCCAAAAAAATTTTTTTTCATTTTTTTAAAAGGATATTAATGAGACAATTGAAGAAATTTGCATAAAGTCTGGAGATTAAGTAATAGTAATATATCACTGTTACTTTCCTGGTTTTGATCACTGTACTATCTTTATATAAGATAATACTCATGTTTTTAGAAAACATACACTGAAGTATTTAAAGGACCAATATGTCTATCACTTTCAAACAAATCATAAGAAATATAAGTGTAGAAATAATATAAGAGAATGATAGACATGATTAAATTTTAAAATCTGGGGAATATGGATGAAGTGTGTAGGGAAATCCTTTGTTCTACTTTTTACAACCTTTTTAAGCCTGAAAAAAATTTTTTAAAATATGATATTGATTTCAGAGAGAGGAAGGGAGAGGGAGAGAGAGAAACATCAATAATGAGAGATATTGATCGGCTGTCTCCTGCATGCTCCCCACTGGGGACCGAGCCCTGAACCCGGGCTTGTGCCCTAACAGGGAATCAAACTGTGACCTCCAGGTTCATGAATTGACGCTCAACCACTGAGCCACGCCAGCTGGGCAAGCCTGAAATTTTTTTTAAAAAGGAGATAGTAACATAATGAGGTTTGTCACTAATTAACTGATTTTTCTTTTTTTGGCATCAATAAGCTGTTTATTGAATATCAGTGCTTTGGGGGGGATGATGATTTGCAGAGAAATGTTAATATGAAACTTGGCAAATGAATAAACAGCCCTCATCATTACATTATGATTTATGTATACATTATATCAATACATTCAAAAAACTTTTTATGTAGTTTTCACTTTAACATTAAATTTCTTGCATAAATAATTAACTGATTTTTGAGCAGATTTTTCAAAATCCTCTCTGGATCAGCTTTGTTGTCTGTAAAATGAGGTGACTTGAACTAGATTACACTTTAAGAGTCCTTTCAGTTCTAATATTTCGAGATCTTATAACTAGAAAGAAAATGAAAGTTAATTTTCCCATTTGAGTCAAAAGCTGTTGTTAAACACAGCCTGTGTGCCAAGTGGCAGTGTAATATTTATTTAAACTCCCAGATATTTTTCTGTCAAAGAAACTTTTGTTGAGATTTTATTTAATTGTACATTTGTATGCAACTTCTCATGCATTAATGATATTAGTAAATTCAATGTGATTTAAAAGTATACTTTCCCTATGAAAACTTGGTTGTTAAAACTCAAGATTAATAATGAAAGTTTATGTGGTCTTAAGAGGTATATATTCATAGCAGCCTAGAAGAATTGTCAAGGTACAAATAGCCGATGATATGAAAACTAAATTGATGTTCAATGTAGAATAATTTTTTGTTATATTTAACAAAAGCAAAATTTTGTTAATCCTTTTTTCCCCTCACCTCTCCCAGCTTGGTGATCCAGCTATTTTTCCTGCTGTAATTGTGGAGCATGTTCCTGATGCTGATATTCTCAATAGTTACGCAGGTTTAGCCTGTGTGGAAGAGCCCAATGACATGATTACTGAGAGCTCCCTGGATGTCGCTGAAGAAGAAATCATAGATGATGACGATGACAACATCACCCTTACAGGTAGGTGTGCGTGCCTACAGCAGCACCTTAACTTCAGCCTAGTTTTAGGCGATGTCCTAACCCCAATGATTATGGGGGCATCCAAAGTCCCTAACTTGGTTTTGAATAACTATTACCTGCAGAGGCTAGAGCCCTGCAGGGAAAAGGAAATTAACGTTTTCTTTCTCATCTGCCTGTGTTTCATAGTGCTTCCTCCCCTCCCCTTTCTTTTTTCCTAAATATATTGAGAAGAATGTGACAAAATAAGGAGGCATGCAAGAGGAACCAAACCAGCTTAATTCATCAAGTCCGCTCTGAGCACTTTTTACATACCTAGCTCTGTATTCCTGATAACTCTGAGTTGTTAGTAGGGAAAAAGGTAGGAAAGGTGTTTTTTTTTAACTGCCATTGCATAAAGCTAAATAGGAGGCCATGATCCAGATGCAGCATAAGGTGCTGAGGTTTAAAGAAGAACCTCTTCTGGTTCAGTCAGAACTAGGAGGATATTTCACACTTGAAGAGTTCACTGTTAAGTGTGAGGTATAGTGGTAGTGCTATTTTCTTTGGTTTTAGAAACTGGTAGTATTATACATTTACATGCAGAGATATTAGAAGTATTTGAGAAAATCAATTATTTGGACGCAAAAGTTATTTATTCTTAAATGAAAAACAATAGAAAATTAACATTAGCACAATATTATTACCTAAATCTAGACCTTATTTGTATTTCACTCATTTCATACTAATGTCCTTTTTCTGTTCCAGGATCCTATCTGGAGACTCACACTGAATTTAGTTGTTATTTCTTCATAGTCTCTTCCAGTCTGTAACAATTCCTGTCTTTCCTTGTCTTTCATAACCTTGACACTTTTGAGGAATACTGGTTAGACACTGTAGAATATCTCTCAGTTTTGTGTGATGTTTTCTCATGATTGGGATGAGGTAAATCCATTTTAAACAAGAATATCATCAAAATGGCATTGTCTCCCCAGTGCATCATATTAACGTAATTGATTACTACATTGTCTCACCTGGCTGGTGTGGCTCAGCGGTTGAGGTCGCCCCCAGAACCAAGAAGTCACTGGTTTGATTCCCTGTGAGGGCCCATGCCTGGGTTGCAGGCTTGACCCCCAGTAGGTAGATTGCAGGAGGCAGCTGATTGATGATGTTTCTCTGTCATCCATGTTTCTATCTCTGTATCCCTCTCCCTTCCTCTCTCTCTAAAAATCAATAAAAACATTTTTTAAAAATACATTATTTCAATTCTCACAACAGAAAGAAAACTGAAAGTAGAGAGATTAAATTACATGATTTGCCTAAAATCACACACCAAGTGACTGAGCCCCCATTGATAACATTGATGAACAACACTTAGTTTTGTCTGTTTTTTAATAAAGTATGTTCATATATATTCATATTTTTTGTTTGGGGAAATGCAGTGAAAGTTGTTTTGATAAATCTAAATTTGTTTTTTGTTTGGGGAAATGCAGTGAAAGTTGTTTTGATAAATCTAAATTTGTTTCTCCCATATGGATAAGGGAATTCATCAGGTTAGAGGTTTCTTTTCATTGCTGGCTGTGATCCATTAGTTTTGTATAACAGAATGACCACTGCTATGCATATATCTGTTGTGTAGCTAGTAACATTTTTGCAGTGTATTTTGAATTCTTGATGCCTTAGGGAAGGCTATACTACTCTCCGGGAAGAGTAGTATAGTCTTCCCGGTTTTAGTCGTCAGGGAAGCTATTAGTCCTCAAAGAAGAAATAGAGCCTAGGAAAACAGATCTTAGATCTTTAAGAGAAGGAATTGCTTCTTCCTTTCAGTGCTTCATTTTCTTAGGCTTAGACTTAAAGATAGCTGATGACTAGATACAGACAGGTTCCTTCCTTCCTGGAAAATAGAACTGGAATGGAATGGGTCCAGAAATCAAACACATCTTGAAAACCAGATTCATTTTTCGCATATTTCTTCTCCCTTACCTTATCTCCCAGCTTTGTTTAACTTTTCCATCCTTGTTTGAGCAATGTCTTGAGAAGGCAAAGAACTTGTAGTCTGGAGTGGGAGAGGGAAGAGTACTGCACTTTGGAGCCATTACAGGGGGAAAGAGAGAAATGGGAATAGAGCACTTTATAAACTGTACATATCAGTCATAGGTAGCTCTGCAGATGCTATTAAGGAATATTATTGTTAATATTTATTGTTAATATTTGAAAATATAATAGCATTGTGTTAGTTCCTTATCTTTTAGATACCTATACTAAAATATTTAGAGATAAAATATGGTGTCTCGGATTCCTTCAAAGTAAACCTTGATGTCTGTGAGTGACAAATAGGTGAAAGAGATTGAAAATGTGTTGATAATGGTCGGTGCTGAAATGGATATGTGAGAATTCATTATACTATTTTCCATAATTTTGATTTTGTTTTAAATTTTTAATAATAAAAATATTGAACAATTTTTATGGATTTGAGGCTTTTGTTAATGACTGCAGCTGTTATGTGTAACACTTGATTTCAAATTCTCATGTTTATCAAAACTTTTTTCTCATTGATTTATTTCATATCAAGTTTGAAATAAATTTGAACCTATAAAATAAATGTGTAACGATAAAATACCACTTTTATCTGTTCATATGTTGGAGTTCTATTTAAGGTTTTATTTGAAAAAAGATTGTGCAATTAAAAATTTTTGTAAATAATTTGACTATGAGCTCTTATCTATGTGGTGATTCTTTTTCCATTACCAGTCTTTGAAGATCTAAAAGTGAAATTATTAAAGGGCATGGTAGAAATTATATTTCCACAAACTGAATGACTTTATTAGTAAATCTTTATATTTTTAAAAACTATATGTACTTTTTTTTGGTTTATTTTCTTTCCTGTTTCATGTGAGACCCGCCAATTTATTTTGCATTTCCCAACCTAAGTGCTGAAGCTGAATGAAATAAACACAGTTTTACAAATTAGACCATTGATTATTAAACCTGTTTAGCTTCCCTCACATTTTTAAATTTTCAGCTGGTAGCGTGATTTCTATATAAAACCGTGGAATGATTTCTACTGTATATGAACTTTAAAAAGTAGGGGTCAGGACAGCAGGGGTCAGGATAGTATGCTACCTTTTATTTAAGATAGGTAGAAGAATATAAGTGTGTATATTCACTTATATTTAAGAACTAGAAAGATAAACCAAAAAGTAATAAAATTGTTCCTTACAGGGAGAAGAAGGGGACCGGTATGAAAGCTAGAATTCTCTAAATGTACTTTGTTTTGTAGTTTTTACTTTGGAACCATGTAAATGTTTAACAATTATAAAACAAAAGTAAATCCAAAAATCAAGAAAATTAGCAATCTCTAAAATTGAAGCACACTGAAACAAATGGACCTACTTAATGTTATTAAGTTGCTGATATAATCATACAGAGAAGAACCACTTAAAGTGGTGTTTAAGGGTTTACATTTCCCGGTGGGATATAGCCTAGAAAGCAAAAACAAAACTGCAAAGGAGCCCTGGCTGGTTTGGCGTCATCTCCTGCACCAAAAAGGTTGCTGATTTCCATTCCCTGTCAGGGCACATGCCTGAGTTTCGGGCTCCATCCCCAGTAGGGGGTGTGCAGAAGGCAGCCTATCAATGTTTCACTTGCACATCGATGTTTCTCTCTCTCCCTGTCCCTTCCTCTGTCTCTAAAAGTCAATTAAAATATTTTTTTAAAATGTGATAGTTAAATTGTTTTCAGTAATTGTTAGTAATAATATGGTTATTATTACTTTTTATTTTAAATAAAATTTTTAATTGATTTCAGAGAGAGGAAGGGAGAGGGAGAGAGAGAGAAACATCAATGATGAGAGACAATCATTGATTGGCTTCCCCCTGCATGTCCTCTAACTGGGGTTTGAGCCTGCAAACCAGGCATGTGCCCTGACCGGGAATCAAGCTGTGACCTCCTGGTTGTTGGGTGGACACTCAACCATTGAGTTTATTGTAATTTTATAACTGTGTGTGTGTGAGAGGGATATTGGGGTAACATTAAATAAGTAATGAAGTTAATGTCACATGAAGCCAAGATTTATAGATTAAAATGTTAACTTGTTATACAAATGTTAAATTGCAAAAGTTGAATATTAAATAATTCTGTAAATAAATTATATGTAAATAAATCATGCAATTCTAAAAATGAATTCTATAATGCTAAATTTGAGTTGAAAATACTAATGTGAACTTGTGATGTATTTTCTTAAAAAAACTTTCTAGCCAAACATGGGACAAACTTGAACATCAATGAGGACAGTAACTACAATGGATTGAAGCATATCTAATATGTGCAAATCCATGATCTCATAATGGTACTTATCCCCCAAAATGGTCACCAATAGGTGATGCTGTTAACTATTTTGAAAATTGATAAATTAAGTTTAAGAATCAAACATTTATTTTTTCTTCCTTATATGAACTATATCATTGAGTAACTGGATTATTAGATGAGAAGTTTCTCTTTATAGTAGTATTCCAGCTAATAAATAAAAAAGGAATGATAATAAAATGTTTTCATTTTGTAATCTCCAATGAATTGATAGGTGAAGATATTGAACATCAACAGCTGATAATATCACAAAAAGAGCACACCCAGCATTTGAGCCTTTTAATGGAAGAACACATTGTCACAGATGAAAAACAGCCTTCCCCACCAAAATTTAACCAGAATTTGATGGAGCCTCTAGAACTGACTGCCAGTTTAGAGGAAATATAGTAAAACATGTTAAACTACACAATGGAAGTACAATTAGCAAAATCCAGACTGTGGGAAATTCTACAGCACAAGCTGCTTAATTTCTTAAATGTAAAAAAAAAGAGGTAGAGAGTGATATAGAAATGAAAAGAAACTTGAGAACCTATTAATCAATTGCAATGTGAAGACCTTATTTGGATCCTGATTCAAACAAAAATCTGTCAACTTCCCCACCCAACTAATTGGATATATGAATGCTAATTGACATTAAGGGAATATTGATTTTTTAAAAATGTGTGATAATGGTATTATATTTGTTTCCAAAGTATATCCATTGTCTTTCAGAGACACATTGTGAAATATTTACTACTGAAATATTAGGATGTTTAGAATTCATATCAAAATAATATGAACATGCGGGAGTACATAGAGATATAGACAAGACAAGGTTGGCCATGAGTTAATAATTGTTGAAGCTGGGTGATGGATACATATAGGAGTTCATTATATTATTCTGTTTACGTTTGACTATGCTTAAAATTCTCCAAAATTATTTTTAGGAAATCAACCCATTCTTTAATTTTGGCCCCTGAAAAGGCTTAGAAGTAATGAACCATCCAACAGTAATGAACACTCCTAGTATACAAATTATGGTCTTTAAATGCATTTTCCACTAAAGATACCAGAGTACCTGGGAGAAACTACTGATTCTGAGTTTGGGGCAGGAAATGTACAAGAATAGCCTGTAATATCTTAACATCTCAGAAAGCACAGAAGCTATTAAAAATTACTCAGGTCATGTATAAAAGACCCAGGAACCAGCTTTAGTTCCCATTGGTCAAAGATGGGGACATTTAGAGGATCATTAAGAATTACAACCGCAAAGGATTAAAGAATATCAAATATGTTAAAATCTAGGTATTCACAGTGATACTAAAAAAGTAACTCAGTGGTAACTTTTTGAAGATGCTAGGAGCCCATTTATTATTCTAAATTAAGCATTTAACTTGCCTTTATTATATGAATCATGGCTCGGAGTAGCCAGTTGATGAAGACAAGTTCTTTATAGAGAAGTCTAGTTAATAAATTCTGGAAGAATGATAGGATTAGAATCCCTAATGAAACCATGGGTCTAGGCAACTGTCATTAATAACTGCTAAAGCCATTAGGTGAAAGGCTAGTGGAGAATTGTATAATGGATAGATCAGACTGACAGCTCTTTAATCTGATTCCCAATCTTAGAAGTACTGAAAGAATACAGGAGGCACATAGGATAACACAACATGGCCTTTGAAGTATTCTTGCCAAAAAAATGGAATGTGAATCTAATCAAGCTTTAGATATAGCTACTAATTTACAGGAAATACATCAGGGGGTTGGGGTGTGGTGTGGCAGGTGGCAGGCAGCACAGATGTAATCAGCAGATGTGGGGAATTATGGACACATGATCCTGTTTCTTCTCTGAGAAGTAGCAAAAAGAAAAAGAAAAAAGGAGGCAGTACATGTTAGCAAATGTTAATGCACAAACTTCCTTTGGATCCTGATTTAAACAAACCAACTTTAAAAAAACCCTGAGACATTATTAAAGCTGGGCCCTTGATATGTGCAGTTTATTATATGATCTCTTCTTTTGTATATGTTTGAAATTTTTCATTCTAAAAAGTTTGACAGTTAAGTGATTTGAAATTTTCTTGTTGTTTGTTCTTAATCAATAGGCAACTAACTTGTTACACATACTAATTTTATCATTTTTATCTACCCAGCAGAGTTTTAAATACTTTATAAAACTTATTTATGTAAATGAATATCTAGAGTTATGTAAATGTTTAGAAGATAATAAAATTGTTGAGTTATCTATCCTTTATTTGCCTGATTTTTTAAAAATTTAATTTTAGTAGGATTTTTTTCTCAGTTCGTAAAATTTCAAAGCCTTTAATATGCTTTTTAAATCTGCCTTAAATTTACAAGATTTAAATAAAAGGCTTAGGTTTTTACTAGGAAGTGTTACAGTGCCCTGCTTTAATCTTTTGGCTATGATTTTTGAGGTATTTATCTTTTCCAATTTTAACTATTATCGAGAAAATGGACTTTTAAGAATTTGTTTTAATAGAATATATAATTAAAATTTAATTGATTTATTTTTCATTATAATTAGGACTATGAATAGTCTCTGTCCATCAGTAGTCTCCTAATGAACTTTTGTGCATCTTTACATGAAAATGAAAAGGACATAAACTTTTAGGAATAAAATCTAGTCAGAAAACTATTCAAGTCCGGCCGGGCGTGGCTCAGTGGTTGAGCGTCGACCTGGGATCCAGGCGATCGGGGTTCGATTCCCGGTCAGGGCACATGCCCGGGTTGCAGGCTCCATCAATGACTCTCTCATCATTGATGTTTCTGTCTCTCTCTCTCCCTCTCCTTTCCTCTCTCTGAAATCAATAAAGATATATTAAAAAAAAAAAAAAAAATCTATTCAAGTTCTCTAGGGTGCTTTTTGTAGTAACTCAGAAATGTGACTACTTGCCTTAAGAGGAAAATTTGAAAGCTTTTGAAAGAGGAAGACTCCATGAAGGGTTAAATTGCTGTTTAAAAAATCCAGGCTAGATTAAAACCCTTGCCTCTTTTTGTATTGGCTGTCGTCTTGTTCTTTGACCTCTATGTGACCTATAGATATTTGGGTTCAAAGATAAAAGCTGAGGGAATGAAGCCCCAAAGTTTAGAATTCTGCAGATACATTTTTCATATCTTGAAGAAGGAGCTTCTCTTCTGGCTTGTCAGGTTGTAGGGACTCACTCCCAGCATTAGCCTTTTTTTTTTTTTTTACTGGAGAAAACATTCTTGGTTAGGAGTTTCTTCCTAACTGAGAGGAACTGAACAGCTCTGTATGAGATTTATCCTGACTCTCTGATCCTCCAGCAGGTAATCCCTTCTGTCATGGGATTCATCCCTTGGGAAGGCAGTCAGCCAAATTAATTGATGTAGAAAAGCAAGTTAACTAATCTGCTGTTGTGATATAATCTTTAGCAATTATATATTTTGTTTTATAATGGTATAGACTAGTTATCTCATTTTATTTTATTTTTTTTTATCCTCACCCAAGGATATGATCATTGATTCTTAAAGAGGGAGGGAGGGGAGAGAGAGAGAGAGAGAAACATTGATTGGTTGTCTCTCATAGGCACCCTGACCAGGGATTGAACCCACAACCTACATACGTGCCCTGACCAGAATCAAACCTGCAACCTCCTGGTGTATGGGACTGTGCTCCAGCCAACTGAGCCACCTGGCCAGGGCTCATTTTCTTTAAATGAATAATACTTATTCTCATGCCCTTTCTTCTACTATTATTCTTGTTTTAATTTCTCTCTTTTCCTCTCAAAGTGTTTATATCCTAGCTATGGTAAACTGGATTAGCCTAAGCCCGTCTCTTTAGGAAGCCTTCTTAACTTACAGCCATACAGGGCGCCTGTACGTGAGTCTGTTCTATAACATAAAATTAATCACTGTTATTTCCTTAGACGGTATCTGAGTATCAGTTAGCAATAGATAAGGAAAAGGTTGTTTCTTATAAACTATTGTATCTTCCCATTTCCCACCACAGTTGTTTAAGAATGATAGGTATTCAATATTATTGCCAGTTGACGCCCTAGCCAGTTTGGCTCAGTGGTTAAGAGAGTCATCCATGCACCAAAGAGCTACGGTTTTGATCCCCAGTAGGGGTGTGTACAGGAGGCAACCAGTTAGTGTTTCTCACATCGATGTTTTCTCTCACTCTCTTCTTCTCTCCCTGTCTCCCCTTCCCTCCCTCCCTCCCTCCCTCCCTCCCTCCCTCCCTCCCTCCCTCCCTCCCTCCCTCCCTCCCTCCCTCCCTCCCTCCCTCCCATTCTCTCTAAAAATCAGTGGAAAGAATATCCTCAGATCAGAATTAACAAAAAAATAATTTAAAAAAAGGCCCTGGCTGTTGTTGCTTCAGTGGTTAGAGCATCAGCCAAAGGGTCGAGGGTTCCATTCCCAGTCAAGGGCATATACCTGGGTTGCACGTTCAATCCCTGGCCCTGTTGGGGCATGTGCAGAAGGCAACCAATCGATGATATGTCACAGATCGATCGTTCCCTCTCTCCCCCCTCCCCCCTCTCTCCACCTCCCTCCCCCTCTCCTTCCACCTTCTCTTAAAAAAAAGTTTGTTTTTTTTTTTGAGAAATGATTAGTGGTTTCTCCAGAATATGAGCTCTCTTTTGTATTTTGTGTTTTTTGGGTTTTTTTAAAATATGTTTTTATTGATTTTTTTTAGAGAGAGAGGAAGTGGGGGGGAGAGAGAGAGAAGATCAGTGTAAGAGAGAAACATCAATAGGCTGCCTCCCGCATGCCTGCTGCTGGAGATTAAGCCTGAAGCCCAGGCATGTGCCTTGACCTGGAATCTAACCAGCCACCCTTTGGTGAGCAGGGTGAAGCTCAGCCAAATGAGCCACACCAGCAGCCAGAGATCTTTTTTTTTTTTTTTCATCCTCACCTGAGGATACGTTTTTGTTGATTTTAGAGACAGAGGAATGGGGGGGGAGAACATCAATGTGAGAGGGAACTTTGATTGATTCCTCCCCCGACCCAACCCCTGACCAGGGATCAAACCCACAACATAAATATGTGCCCTGACCTCAAATCAAACCTGCAACCATTTTGGTGTACCGGATGACACCCCAATCAACTGAACCACCTGGCTAGGGCTTGTTTTCTTTTCAAATAAAAGCCTCACTCACATCTTACAGATTTTTAAAAGAAATAGACAAGTATTTAATAATCATATATAGTGTAGATTTTATATGTTGATACAAAGTAAGTATATAAAGCCAAGTATTTAAGTGGATGTATCTTGGCTCAAGACATCAGAATCTATGCATTTTAGGGCAACAGATAGCTTGTACTAATTCTGTTTTTTCTCTAAATGTATTATAGTTGAAGCTTCCTGTCATAATGGGGATGAAACAATCGAAACTATCGAGGCTGCTGAGGCACTCCTCAATATGGATTCTCCTGGCCCTATGCTGGATGAAAAACGAATAAGTGAGTGGTTATTTTATTTATTGTGGGGGAAGGGTGGGGGGCAAGGAAAGTGACTTTATTTGGAAAGCAAACAAGCCAAGAAGATGGCAGCCTAGGGTCCTAAAGAACAGTTCTTGATAACGTACTGAATTTGGCTTCCTTTCTTTCAAGGGGAGGGGGAAACAGAGGGGTTTGAGGTCAGGGGTGACTAATGACCGCAGACATCAGGTTTTAAATTCATGTTTTCCTTGGGGCTTTTCTCACAAGAAAGTAGTTAAATTCAAAATTAATTAATACTAAACCAATTTAAGATGTTTACTGAATATTCTCTGTGCACACCACTACATTAGACAATAGTGTTATACAAATGAACACATATTGCCTCTTTCCTCAGCCTTACAGTTCAATTTTGAATACAGTTATTTATGTAAATAACTATAAAAACCAAAAGTAAAAGCCATGAGAGGGATAACAATATTTTCTGAAAAGAGAAAGAACTCTAGCTGACAACATCAGAGGCAGGCTTTAGGGACGGAGTGTTTTTACCTGGGCTATAAAGGACAAATAAGCTTTTAATGGGTAGAGGAGACAGGAAAGAGTATTCAAAGTAGGAGTGGATTGAGCCAAAGACACGGACCTTTAAGAAACAATCAAATGTTGTAGATAAAAATGTTTTGGTATAGCTGAAGTGGAGATGAAATCGGAAAGGTAGGTTTGATCTAGACTGTGGAAAGCTTCGGGTAGCATGCTATGTCAACTTTATTTTTGTTTTTCAGGTGTAAAGTTTTTATGGAGAAGAATCATAAGGTTAGATCAGACTTGGGTTTCGGAGCATAAGTTTAGCAGCACTGTGAAGAGTGGAGACAGACTGGTGATAGGAAGTCAAGTAAGGGAGACGTTGACATGGTGCAGTCAGGCCTGGACTGGCTGGCATAGGATATCTGGTTTAGGACAGAGGAAATAAAAAGCAGGGACTAGATTTCAAGATTTTATTTCTATTTTATTCTTTATAGAAGCAGGAAATTATTTTATAAAATTATTTTGATTTATAATACAAAGTTGATCATTAGTTGATTTTGTTTCCATTAGATAATAATATTTTTAGTTCATCTGAAGATGACATTGTTGTTGCCCCAATCACCCATGTATCCGTCACATTAGATGGGATTCCTGAAGTGATGGAAACTCAGCAGGTTCAAGAGACATATGCACACTCACCGGGAGCCTCCTCACCAGAACAACCTAAGAGAAAGAAAGGTAGGTGGCTAATTTGTTTACAGGAAACAATCAAGTCTTGATCTGGAATCTAAATATAATTTTTATATAAGGATACTTCTAACCGAATAAAACTTACATAAGAAATTGAGGGTACAAAACATAAATTAAGAGATATTTCTTCATATTAGATTTCTTTTGTAAGAAATTAGATTATTTTATGCATCTAAAATATATGGTCTATCTTACAGAAAAGGTATAGTCCACCTTTTCAAAGCCTCAATCTTTTATCTAAACCCTTTTGTCTACACTTAGAAAGAGCTTGGGGATAGGGGCAGGTCACCTTACTCCAACGGGACATAGTTTGAAAACCACCAGCATAGATTCCAATATAAGATTCCAGTGGGAAAAATACGAGTTGGACATAAACAGGTAAGTAATTGAAGAGGAAAGTGTTAGAATGTTTTAAAGGGAATTTTAACTTTTCACAAATTTGGACCATTCCTACATTTTAAAGTCTAATTCTCTTTCCATTTTATTGCATTCTGATTCTACTCCAGCATGTTTAATATTTTTATTTTAATATCTTGGTTAATGGCATCGCTACTAGGCACCAAGTAATCTAACTTCATGTAAAAGAAGGAAAAATTCCAAGAGCCAAAAATGAAGAGGAAAATGAAAACAGTACGAATGAGCTGACACTTCAGCAGCTCTGAAGGGCTGAGAAGGACATGTCAGTCTTGATATTTAGGCGGATTGGGTTTTATTTCCCGTGTAGAGGCAGATGCTTAAGTCTGGTCCAGTGCTAGATGGGGCCTGGGACAGAGACCTCAGCATGTAATTGAGGTCCTTGAAAGGCTAATCCCTCAGGAGAATAACAGTTTGTACATTGGCACAGATAACCAAGGAAGCTTTATTTCTCAACTGTGGCTCTGAGTGGAGAAATTCTTCCTTTGAAAATTCATAATCCTAGGCTTGCCTTAACCTAGGTTTGCAATTAGATTTTAAACTGTCACTGTCTTTAGGAGTTCCCAGCCAAGTAATTTACATAAAAGTGACCCCAGGCTAGCAGTAACTTTGGGACACCAGGCAGAAGCTCTTGTAAAATTGTTCTGGCAAATCATGCATTTAAACCAGGCTACATGGGATTTCCTCAAATAAAACCATGTCGAGCCCTGGTCAGTGTGGCTCAATGGTAGATCATCAGCCCTCACACTGCAGAGTTGTGGGTTCGGTTCCCAGTCAAGGGCACGTACCTGGGTTGCAGTGTCATTCCCTGGCCCAGTCATGGTGTGTTCAGAAGGCAAGCAATCGATGTGTCTCTCTCATATCAATGTTTCTCTCTCCCTCTCCCCTTCTACCCCTCCCTTCCACTCTCTCTAAAAAAAAAAAAAAAAAAAAATGGAAAAAAGATATCCTCTGTGGGGATTAACAACAACAAGAAAAAAATTTAAAAATAAAAAACCCTGTTGAAGGTGAATTCACATTTCAGTATAAAAATGTGTGAGGAAGACAATTCTTGAGTGAGAAGCAGCTGACATAGAAAACCCTAGGATTAGTTCTGTAAGAACTTCAGATAATAGAATTATCAAATAGATACTTTCAATGAATGTGTTTGCAGTTATTAAAGCAAAAGAATAAAAAAAGTGTCAAAGAATAAGACTATTAAAAAATACTGGGAAAGAACTTCTTCTAGGTAAGATGGAATAAGAGAACCTGACTTGGCAATGATTTTTTGGATATGACAAAAAGCTCAAGCAACAATTAGGCAAAAATTAATACATGGAACTACATTAAACTAAAAATATTCTGCACATCAAAAGAAACAGTCAACAACATGAAAAAGCAATCTATGGAATGGAAGAAAATATTTGCAAATCATATATCTGATAAGAGGCTAATAGCCAAAATATATAAGGAACTCATGCTATTCAACAGCAAAATAAAATCTGATTTAAAAAATGGGTAGAGAGCCTGAATAAATAGACATTTTTCTAAGGAAGACATACAGGTACATGAAAAGATGCTTGGCATCACTAACCATCAGGAAAATGTAAATCAAAACTGCAACGTGGTATCACCTCACACCTGTTAGAATGGCTGTCATCAGAAGGAGAACAGCTAAGTTGGATGATGTGGAGAGAAAGGAGCCCTCACTCACTGCTGAGGGGAATGTAAACTGGCACAGCCACTATAGAAAACAGTATGGAAGTTCCTCAAAAAATTAAGAGTAGACCTACCATATGACCTCCCTCTTCTGCATATCTACCCAAAAATGTGAAAACATTTATCCATAAAGATATATGCACCCCTGTGTTCATTACAGCACTATTCACAATGGCCAAGACATGGAAAAAACCTAAGTGTCCTTTGATGGATGATTCAATAAAGGAGAAATGGTACATATATACATGGAGTACTACTTAGCCATAAAAAATGATGACGTATTGCCATTTGTGAGAACGCAGATGGATCTTGAGAGTATCATGCTAAGTGAAATATCAGATGGAACAGGACAAGAACCATATGATTTTCACTCTTACGTGGGGTATAAAATAGAAAGCGACAAATGAACCAAACAACACAAGCAAACGAATTCATAGACACAGGCAACACTACAGTGGTTACCAGACGGGGAGGGGGTGTGGAAGGATCAAAAGGGCAAAGGGTGGCAAATATGTGGTAACAGAAAGAGACGAGACTGGGCGGTGAGCACACAATGCAATACACAGAAGATGTATTATAGAATTGTGTAACTGAAACTTACTGTTATTAACCAGTGTTACCCCAAGAAATTTAATTTAAAAATTAAAAAACAACGACGAATGCTTGGTGACCTGTGAATTGGCAGGGTGGGCAAAGGTAGTGATGGTTTCACAGGTGTCCACAATGTACTTTCGGGGGTGAAGACCATGCTCATTATCTTAAATGTAGTGATGGTTTCACAGGTGTATACATATGTCAAAACTTATGAAGTTATCAACTTTAAACATATGCAGTTCATTGTATATCAACAAAACTGTTTTTAAAAAGTAGAAGGTGAACTTCCTACTTATTGGTGAAAGGCTGATATGGTCCTGCCGGGAAGTCCAGTTGGTTAGAGTGTCCTCTTGATGCACCAAGGTTGCAGGTTCTCTCTCCAGGCAGAACATATACAAGAAGCCACCAGTGAATGCATAAAGAAGTGGGGCGGCAAGTTGGTTTCTCCCTCTCCCTCCCTCTCCCTCTCTCTCTCTCTCCCCTTTTCCTCCCTCCCTCCCTCTCTCTCATACCCCCTTCCTCTTTCCCTAACAAATCAATGCAAAAAAATTCAGTACCAAGCTAGGCTGTAATTCACATGAAGCTGTGCATGTTGCCCCCGAATAGTAAGGAAAAGGCTGGAGGGGTGGGCCTTGGGTAGGCTGTGTGTCTGTCATGACTAAGCTAGTGGTGGAATACAGTGGAATGAAGAAGATGGCATCTATCAGAAAGACACAGGTACATAGAAAGCACAGAGGGAGTGATAGGAGGGACAGGAGCTAACTGAATTCTTGGCTGCTAATACTTGTTTTCACTAACAGTCAACCAGAAGTATCTGCCTCAAGAGTGGGTCCTCTGAGGTAGCTGCAGCGATGGGAGCTGAGACACCTGGCTGACCAGGCTCCACATTTATACACTTGGTAGTCCTGAGAGGGGCCTGAAGAGTGACATTTTTTACGCTCTTCTCTCTGACTCATGTTCGCCCTTGAGAGAACCAGCCTCAAGAATGTTAGGGTCAGAGGTACTAACTAAAGTATCCAATTATGCTTAATCTTTTATTTTTCATGTACTGAATGGCAGTCTGTTCAGACAGCATGATCATTTCTACCTAAATCACAGGCAACATTGCCAACAAATTGTGATTCTAGATAAGTGGCAAGAAAGAATTACAACAAGGCTTTAGAGTAGTTGGTTGATCCAGACTAAGGCTGCACAAAATACAGTTTAACACTCCTGGAATGGACCTGTTTAGAGATTGGATGATGGATAACTATAAAGTTTGTTTGCTGTAAACAGAAAAGTATAGAAAAATGAGATACTTAACACACAGGAAAATAAAAAGTTGACTATGTGGTTTACCAAAATTTTGCCTCATTTAATTTTTGTATCTCTAGAATTTGGGGAAGTTTCCAGTTTGAGAACTAACTATGCAGAGATATTTTTAGAAGAGAGAAAAGCTAAAAATTACTTTTCCTACCTTAAAAAACTATTGGCATGGTTTTTTTTTTAGCTCAAGTTTTGTCAGAATCAAGAATATTCCACTGAATTTTAAGAAAGCACTGTCAGTATTGTCAACTCAAAGAGAAGATTAATGTTTTAAACTTAACCTCATGTTTACAAATGAGACAAAATATAATTTTCAATCTATTTGTGATCTAACCTATATAAATGTTAAATTTTTACTGAATTTATTTTTTAGTAAATAGTACTTAAGGAAACTATATGTGATCCACCTATAAAGTGTTTGGCACTTGAAATTTAGGATGGACAAAATATCATTTACATATAAACAGCTAAATTGTCCACTCTTTCACACTTTTGAGGGCAAATATTTATGCAGAGCTGTTCTGCTTTCAGGGAGAAAAACTAAACCACCACGACCAGATTCCCCAGCCACTACACCAAATATATCTGTGAAGAAGAAAAACAAAGATGGAAAGGGTAAGTACTACTGTAATTTCCTTATAACACTTACGGGTCAGATAACTTTCAGATTGCTTTAAAATTTCTGCATATTGTAAGCAGAAACCACCAGCTTTCTTGACATATTAAAATGGATCTTATTGCTGCCACATGCTTATAGGATACACTTGCCACTTTCTGTAAAGAGCATGGTAATAATGTAGCTAAAGAAATCCCTTTAAAAGATTTTCACTCACCTGTCCAAATAATCCATTCATTCATGTAATAATTAGTCTCTTGGAAGAGTTCAGCCAGGTTAGGTTTCGTTTTATAGACATTTTATTACATTGTGTTGGAGTTCTAGTATTTTAGTAACTCCTGCCCAAATTTGAAGAAAGTTGTTGTGACTAACCCACTGGCTTTTTAATATAAAGAGAACAACTATTGAAAGGTTTTGTACAAGTCTTTTTCACTGTTTCTTTATGTAATGGCTCTTGAAGTGGGGGGGAAATTGTTTCAAAGTGCTTTCTCCCCTAAGTCACTTCAAATCTAATTGGCAAGATTGCTCTGTCGAGATATCTTATATGGGACTAATAAAAATATCTATATTAGGCTCTAAAAATTATAACCATTATATTACCAGTACTAACTGAATTGTGTAATATCTTTGTGTAATTATAGATGGAACTTGTAAGACTTTTAGTTGTGTTTTATTGTGCTCTTTCAAATAAAATTTCGGTCAATTTTAAAGAAATTGCTTTTGTTTCAGGAAACACAATTTATCTTTGGGAGTTTTTACTGGCACTGCTCCAGGACAAAGCTACTTGTCCTAAATATATCAAATGGACCCAGCGAGAAAAAGGCATTTTTAAATTGGTAGATTCTAAAGCAGTATCCAGGTTGTGGGGGAAGCACAAAAATAAACCTGATATGAATTATGAGACCATGGGAAGAGCTCTCAGGTATGTGAAGTTTTTGTAGTTCATTGTATTAAGAATATAATTTCCTAAATACTAAAAAAAATAGATTAATTATAGAAAGTTAAAGAATTTAAGAAATGATGAATTTTGTATATTGAAGTGCTAAAACCACACTACTTATAGAAATCAGTGTACATTTAAATTGAAACCTTATTTCAATCTGGGAAAATGTTTGCCTTCCAAAAAAGATCTTCATGCAAACAGATATTTTATTTATAAAGGGATCAGAAAGTGTTAAGCTATTATCAGTTATTGTAAATTGGTCACAGGCCTGATATGTTTTGAGACATTAAACTTAAATTCAGCACAAAATACAAATAGTGGTGATGCAGGTAGTTAATAAAGGGTGCATTTTTAAACGTAAATCTCCAGTACGATTTGTAATATGGTGGCATAAGTCATTGCTTTAAGGATAATGTTAAACATTGAAAATTTTCAACTGGTATATAGTTTTATTCAACTCACTTTTAGTTTTTCTGTGATCATGTCATATGTTCTTCAAGATTGCATGTATTTGAGAAAAATTTATTAAAAGCAACAATGATGTAATAACTTGATAACCTTAAACTAGAACTGTGTTTAGTTATAGTTTTTTTTACTTACACTTTTTTGCTTATTGATTTAATTTAAACTGACAAAATTTTAATCCTTTCTATTTATACATCATTAAATTTTATATAGAAAACTGAATTAAGTTTACAGAATCAAATTTAAACTGGTAGGGATGTTATAGGAAGCTATGGAAGGGACATAGTTTCTTGAGGTTGGTACTCGATTTGATGATTCTAGCAAGTTAACAGAAGGGTAGGGAAGGAAGAAAAGTGAAGGCTAGAATAATCCATATACTTTATCAACAGTCCCCCAATTAGAATTGGTTTTAGATTCAGTTGGTAATAGGGACTTTACTCTATCTTTGAGTAAATGTGTATTTTACATATATTTAGAAAATAATGTTTTTTCTTTTTATTTCGTAATTTTTAAAAAAATTTATCTTTATTGATTTCAGAGAGGGAAAGGGAAAGGGAGAGAGAGAGAGAGAAACATCCATGATGAGAGAGTCCTCATTGATCGTCATTGATCGGCTGCCTCCTGCATGCTTCCCACTGGGGATCAAGCCCCCAACCCGGGCACGTGCCCTGACTGGGAATCGAACCTCGATCTCCTGGATCCTAGGTTGATGCTCAACTGCTGAGCCACACCCAGCTGGGCTAGAAAATAATGTTTTTAATTACAGTCTTATATAAAATAATTGCCCTTCATTTAGAAATTCTTTTCTTCTTTGTTTCCAACTTTAAACTTTAGTTTATGATTTAAGAATTTTTATTTTGGTGAATATTAGTTTCATTTATGTTTAATTGAATAAAATATTGATGGAATTGTCTGCTTTGAATAGGTACTATTACCAAAGGGGTATTCTGGCAAAAGTAGAAGGTCAGCGCTTGGTGTATCAGTTTAAGGAAATGCCAAAAGATCTTATTTATATAGATGATGAGGATCCAAGTTCCAGCATAGAGTCTTCAGATCCATCACTGTCAGCAACAACCACTTCAAGCAGGAACCAAGCAGGCCGATCCAGAGTATCTTCAAGTCCAGGGATAAAAGGAGGAGCCACTACAGTTCTAAAACCAGGGAATTCTAAAGCTACTAAAACCAAAGATCCTGTGGAAGTTGCACAGCCATCAGAAGTCCTGAGGACAGTGCAGCCCACACAACCTCCATATCCCACCCAGCTCTTCCGGACTGTTCATGTCGTACAGCCAGTACAAGCTGTCCCAGAAGGAGAAGCAGCCGTAATCAGTTGCGTGCAGGATGAAACATTAAATTCTTCTGTTCAAAGTATTAGGTGAGAAAAGTAGTGTTTACTGACGTGTATTATTATGTGATGTTCCTAACCAAGCCATTATTTGTTAAGTGGGTCAAGATTCAGAGTGAAAATAAAAATGATAATAGATTTCAAGCTAGATTGTTTGGTCAACAGATTATTTCAGCAGCAGTGTATTTCAGCCCTGATTGTACAATGTTTCCTTTATTTTTCACTTTGACATTACTTGATGTTACTCTAAAGTCTAGTCCACTATACCTTTTTATAACTGGATTGGTCTGTACAGTAAGGGATCCACATATAAGAAAACCCAGAGAATGGTTTCAGATCTTTTTTCAGAGTCAGAAGCTGTAAAAATTCAACAAAAGTGTACATATTATGACCTTAAGGAATGCATTGAGTTCCAAGATATAAACATTATTCCTTGGGAAAATCCTGCTGTGGAACAGTTAGTTCCAAAGTTCAAACAGGTAGGGAGGGCCAGAACTTAAGGTCCTCTTTTTCAGGCTTTCGGAGTGGTAGAAGTTGGCTTAATCGAATCAAATTTGCCTCATAGCCTCAGGAAAGATACGAAACAAATCGATCAAGAAAATCCTATCTGCATTAGAGTGATGTTTTGCAGAAATTTGGGACTGGTCTTGGCTGATTTAAAATGGGGAAGAGGGAAAGAGGGAGAAAATTAGATAACATTCCATTTTTCTGTTTCTACTGTCATGAATTTCCAGAACGTGAATTACAATAAAATATAGGAGCCCTTGAAAATCTAATAAAAATGATTCTTGGATTATTTTCCTTGGTTGACTTCAGTCCTGTATTTGTATATTCCAGAATATAGATGCTGGATTTTTGGAATAAGCAAACAAAATCTAGAATTGAGATAAACTTAGGTGGTTCAGTCTTTCTTGTATGGTTCATTTTAACCTTTGACATTGTGAAAATTGAATTCTTTTACATCTTTAGTGGACGTGCAAGGGATAAAAAGATCACATTTCTTTTTTCACTTTAATTGGGCAGGAATGATACATCTTTAACTGACATTAAAGAAGTACTTATTTAGCTCTCTATTTCCTTTCAATGTTTTATTTTCCTCCAGATCCTATCGGTTACATGTGATGACTCATTATGGAAGTATGTGGTTCCTTCCATTGGTTTCTAGGCTCTTTGTCATCTTATCATTGTATGTATTTGTATTAATAAGAAACATACAATGATCACAGATAATCACTGGGAGTGCTGCCCTCCTCTTCTTGGAGTATTCAGTGTTTTTTTAGCATCTGTAATCAAAGCTTCCTTTACAGACCTTCAGAATACCTCCCCCCCTCCAAAAAACACACACCACAGTACCCATCTAGCTCTGAAAGATACTAAATTGTGATATTATTTAGGATACTTTATTACTCTGAATGTCAGTTTTTCAGTCAGATTCAGTACCAGACATGAGCCCTGGCCAAGTGGCTCATTTGGTTGGATTATCCTACCATGCATCAGACGGTTGCAGGTTCAATTCCCGGTCAGGGCACATACCTAGGTTGTGGGTTTGATCCCCAGTTAGGGTGCCTACAGGAGGCAACTGATGTTTCTCTCACATCAATGTTTCTCTCTGCTCCCCCCCACTTCCTCCCTCCTTCCCCATTCTCTTCCTCTCTCTCTAAAAATCAATAATTAAAAAAGAAAAAAAAGATGAAAATATTGTAATTATCTTTGATGTACCTCTCAGAATTTTCACTTCAGTGTCTCCGAGAGCTCTGTGGACTCTGCCTGCTTCTTGCCTCTAATATTTTTTTCTCTTCAGTCCAATCTGTATATTACTGCTCCTCATAGCTTTGTTATGTTGCCTTCTTCCAGTTTTTGTTAGATCTGTGTTGCACACAGAGTGCAGTTCAGTTTCTGTGGCCTCTGCTGCCAGCTCTTACTCTCTGTTCATAATTCTTTCCTTGCTCTCCGGCGAAAACTGACTACCTTTACCTCAGTCTAGTATGTAAACCAGGTGTTTCAGTTTACTTTAATGCCTGTCTCCTCCTATATATTTAAATCTGTAGGAGCCAGAAATTATTCATTGTCTTTTTCCTAGCATCTAACATAGTATCTGGCATATAACACCTTGTCATATTTATAGAATTTATTTTGAAGCAGTGTATATATTCATTCTTTAATGTCATAGAGCAATGAGTTCTCTAAGTGGACTACTTAGAGCATGAAGTAATACAAAATTTAATTTTTTAAACTTTAAAACATACTTCCTTATTGTAGAAATTATTCTATATTTATATGTATGTATCCAAATACATTGTTAATTATTACTTTTACCTTTAAAAAAAAGTCCTCTCATTTGGTTATATATTTTATTTTCAACCCAAAAGTCCTACTTATTTTAAAGCTGTCAAAGCTTTAACTGAATGCACTTTATTCCCTGAAATTACTAGATATGGAAAGGCAAAAGTTAATGAATAGCAATACTCTTTGAAGACTGACAGCTGCTGAATATAATTATTCAGGTTTTGCTATTATGGTGTTTCTTTCTGTTACATAGAAGGAAAATAAGTGTTAAATAAGTTTCAAGCAAATTGTACATAACTTTGAAATTTTAACATATTATTAGATTAGTCTCTATTAATTTATTGTTTAGTGATTTCTTTTTTTATTTGTATTTTTAATTACCCTAACTTTTTATTATGCAAAAATTCAAACTATGGAAAAGTTGAAATAGTACAATAAATACCTATTTACTATTTACCTAGATTTTCAATTGATAGCGTTTTACCTTATTTGTTTTCTCATTATATATTTATTTATGCCCTTTTTTTCTCTTTGGCAATTTATCATTATGGCACTTTACCCTTAAAGATTTCAATCTTCAACTCTTAAAAATAGAGACATTATCCTAAATAACCATATTATCACTTCTAAGAAAATTAAAAATAATTTGGCTATGTCATTTTTTATTTTATGACTGCTTATTAATAAAATCAAAGGTCTTTTAGAGATTTTTTTCTGTAGTTGAAAGAAGGTGGAATACATATGACGTAAAATTAGGTTAATTATTAAGTTAATATCCAACAAGAGCTGACACTTAAAACACTCTGTATTTCATATATATTTCATACAGTTCACATATATTGATGTATAGAATCCTCATGCTCAATGAGGTGTAGGTAATATTATTCCTATTTTACAGATGAGGAAACCGAGGCAAGGAGAGGCCAAGGAGCCTGGTCACCTCTAGTAAGTGGTGGAGACAGTGTTTTAATGCAAGCAGTTTAATTCAAAGCAGTGAGCTTAATGATTTGCCATACTGCCTGTTGATTCACATAAATTGCATGAATTATCAGTTATTTACAATGAAGTAGCAACATGTTTTTTATTTTCCCAATTTCTTTCCTTTGCTCATTTATTTTTACATCACATAATTGCATGTATTTATGTTGAAATCGATTAAGCTTTTCTTAATTGATCTATGATATATGTGGTCTGGTTTATACAAATTTTAATTTTGACTCTGGTTTCATGTTATTCAAAGAAATAACAAAAATAAACCTTTGGTAAAATATTTTACTAAAATTGTCCCTTTATGTACTTGGAAGTCCATATACTTAGCATAACCTCTTTCTCTATAATATTTATTCAAGCACTAATAGTTTGTTTTAGGGTCTTTTAAATAGATTAGCCTCTAAAAATGTATAATGTGTAAGTTACCTTAAAAGCAGTGTAATGGAGTCCTCCAGCCTTGTGAATTATTAGATGAGACATTGATTTATATTAATTAACTATTGAGTCTGTTTCCTCATCTACAAAATAGATGATAATACTTTACAGATGTTTATAACAGTTAAAAGACATTTCCTGACATCTGAGTAGATACTCAACAAAAGCTAAGTGTTATACAGTCATGCACCACATGACGACATTTCTGCCAGTGGTGGAGTGCATACGTGATGGTGGTCCTGTAAGGTTACAGTGGAGCTGAATTTCCTGTAAGACATGGCAGGGTATGTGGTTCAGGAGGAATTTTTTTTCTCTGGCGGGAGCGATATTGGTGGGGCTTGGAAACAGATTCCCACTTACTCGGAGCACCTCAATTTTGAGAGTACAGATTACATCCCAGGCAGACCACCACTGACCTTTTCCAGCACAGAGGAGCCTGTACCCACAGCGCTACAACCCCCGCAAATCTAGCTTGGTCGTCTTCAGAGTACATTGCCGTAAAATTTTTCCTGAGGGCCTAAGATCCTGTACAAGACACAGGTCCACAGGAGCCACCTTAACAAGTATTAAGTGCTGCTGCCACTTTAGGAAAAGCTCTCTGTGGTAGTGTGGAGCCAGCCTAGCCCGTACCTGTGCTTTGGAAATGTTTTCAGGTTGTAATGATGAAAAGTATAAATAGGTTTTATTTCTTCCGTCAGTTCAATGCTGGAGAGAGCTCTTTGTGCCAGATAGGGTCATGGAACCAAAAACAGATGTTCAAAGTCAAAATACTGAGTCCTCAGTTCCACACCCTCTCCATGTTAAACAGCTTCGTGTGCGCGCGTGTGAATACCACAGAGATTCTTAGTCTGACCACTGCTCCAACATGCAGTAGCCAAAACCATGTTGCCATGACAATTCACTATATTCCTTTATCTTTCCATCTTGATTTCTTCTTCCTACCGATCCTCGGGCCGCCTTCCTCTCCCTCCTAACAGTCACTATTACAGTGATCCGCCGCCTCACCCAGCCAGTTGCTGCTCATTGTTTCCAGTCAGTCCAGCCTACATCTCTGTTCCCGGAGCAGCATTGTCAGCTTCAGTTGTTCCATTTCTGACCCTGTTGGGAAGAAGTAGAGGAAGAGGTTGTGGGACAGTGTTTATAAAGGCTGCTGTAGTGTACAGTAATGTCCTAGGCCTCCACGTTATCTCACCACTCTCTCCTTTCCTTCTCTAAAATCAGTAGATAAAAAATAAAAATTCTTGTGGCACACCAGTTGAAAATCGTTGATTTATGTAAACACATGGACTAACAATGCATTTCTCAGAATGTATCCCTGTCAAGTTTGAGGAATTTTAAATTACCAGTATTTTACCAGCTGGTTATAAGAAGCTTAGGTATTTAAAAAGTAGTTAACTGTAACATAACCTTTTAAAAAATAATATAATTTTACCAGACACAACTGACAGCTTCATCATTGATTAAGAAAAATATTAAAAATTCCTGTGGCTGGGAAAAGGCTGCATAATATTTTATCCTATAATCTCTGAACTTTTTATTAGTGAAAAGTAATTGTTTTAGAATTTGTCTAAATAAACCAATATATTTACATTGTACATAAGTATATACATTTCCTGGCAGATGGCAGTCAGGTATTTCAATAAAAGGACATTTTTTTCTAATTTGAACAAAGTCTAGTGTTAGGCCTGATTAGCGATATGGAAAATTTCCAAGCACGTTACTGCTTTGCTCCACACCTGAGAGAGAGAGAGAGGAAGGGAAGAGGTGTGGATTGGAGAGCTGTAACTGCCCACAGTTTAAAGATATAATAGTAAATATTCATCTTTTGCTGAAGTTATTCGAGGACTTAGGAAGTGACAGTGTGTTGTAATGGTCAAGCACATAGGCTCGGCTGTCAGGTGGCCTCTTACCTAACTGGTCACCTTAGGCAAACTGTTCACGCTCTTTGTGCATTAATTTTTCCATATGTAAAATGGGGATAATAGTATTTACAGGGCTGCAAGGCTATACATGTTTATAGATAAAATCTATGCTTACTATATGCCAAGTACTATTCTATCTATATGTACATGTACAGGAACTCTTGGCATGGTAAGCCTTGGATCTTTTTTATTTGAAAAAATGGTATATGGTTGTAGGGTCAGGTACCATACCCAGGCTCAGATTTTACACAAGATGTCCTGATTCGGGTGGGCAGGAGGAGAAGGGAGGCACAGTGTATTTTGGGAAAGCTCCTTGGCTCCCAAAGTTGTTCTGTATCCTTCTGATTCATCCCTGCTTGCCCAATAATAATAGTACATCTGGCCTGGATTCTTAGCCACACCCTGCCCACCTATCCAGTCTGCATTACCTGACTTATATTCTCATGTAGCTCTGTTCTTCACTGGAGCTGCTAATATCCAGCTGTGGACTGATCCTGACAGTGGTGATTTTGGTGGCAGTCTGAACTTGGGAATCAGTGTCGCATGAATGGGTGAGGTCTGAGTCACCCTGTGTCTTTCCACTTCCTTTGAACTTCTGAGTTGCACTGAGTCTTCTTTTCACCTTTCCACCTAGTGCATTTATTTTCTCCTCCATAATTTTATTTTTCACATATGTGGCAGGCTACGTAACTGTAATTTACTAAAATTTACCTTGTAATAATCTGGCAATAGTTAACATTTGGTTTATGGGACTCATCTAGCTATTAACCATTTGAAGTAGCAATAATCTATCTTCTGTAAAATAGCTTTATAGAATTCAGAGAAAACACAGTTGAGATCCAGATGCTGAGTTTTTAAACTGCATTTGTTTTTATTAACAATGGCTGTAACTATAAATTCCACAGCTGCAAACTTTTAAAATTAGATTGACTCAGGATCATTTATGTACCTCTTTATTCAATAAGTGGGATTAACAATCTTACATAAAATGGATTTTATTAAAGGATTTTACGTTAAATTGTAGCTTTATGACTAAATTTTGTGACAGTTATTTGAGCCGAGAAAACAGCTAAAACACAGTTCTATTTATTTTACCAAAGCTTGGCTTTATTTTTTGCTCTCTCTGCCAACCTAAAGAACCCTCACAAGTTAATTATATTCATGACTTGTTTTATGTAATATGTGATAGGAACTGTGAAGTATTAAAATTCGTCTCATAATTCTTTCACTTACGAATTTAATGCTCAGGTGTTTTTTATTTTAGTCAATTGAGCATTTTTTTCTCTATATATATAGGGAAACAGGTTGAAAACAATTATAATCATGAAGTTTGGTAATTGTGGATGAGCATGTTGATGACATTCTTTCAAATATTAAAATAATGAGAGTGATTCAAACATTTTTTAAAAAATTCCTCATTTTCTTTCAGGCAGTTTATATATAACTTTTTCCCCCCAAAATATGTTTTTATTGATTTTTAGAGAGAGGAAGGGAGAGGGATAGAAAAATAGAAACATCAATGAGAGAGAAACAGCACTGTTCTGCTGCCTGCATGCCCCCTACTGAGGATCAAGCCCACAACTGGGCCTGATTGCATCGGTGACCTCTTGGTTCCTGGGTTAGTGCTCAGCAGCCGAGCCACCCCGGCGGGGCTCATACATAACCTTCTTGCCAAACATTTTGATATCTTCCCCAACAAAATTGCTTTCCCATTTGTGTTAATGTGGTACTTTGTAGAGACTTTTTTTTCTTTTCTTACCAGGTGTTATCATAGTTAATGGCCTGAGAGTTTTGTGTTGGGCATTTCTGTATGTACAGTGTTTACTGCAGGGTCTGACATGATGTTTGTTACGTTGAAAATATGGGACATAGCATTTCAAATACATAACTTGTATTTTGTCAAAGTGACTTGTCAATGTTAATGTTTTAAATGATGTAAACTATGTTAACTTTCTCACTTTTATTCCCTAATCTCAATAGGACTATACAGGCTCCAACCCAAGTTCCAGTGGTTGTGTCTCCTGGGAATCAGCATTTGCATACAGTAACACTCCAGACAGTGCCAATCACGACAGTTATAGCCAGCACAGACCCATCGTCGGGTGCTGGCTCTCAGAAATTTATTTTACAAGCCATTCCATCATCACAGCCCATGACAGTACTGAAAGAAAATGTCATGTTACAGTCTCAGAAGCCGGGCTCTCCTCCTTCGATTGTCTTGAGCCCTGCCCATGTACAGCAGGTTCTTACTAGCAATGTTCAGTCCATTTGCAATGGAACCGTCAGCGTGGCTTCATCTCCATCCTTCAGTACTACTTCACCTGTGGTGACCTTTTCTCCTCGCAGTTCACAACTGGTTGCCCACCCACCTGGCACTGTAATCACTTCAGTTATCAAAACTCAAGAAACAAAAACTCTTATACAGGAAGTAGAGAAAAAGGAGGTCGAAGATAATTTGAAAGAAGACACTGAGAAAACTGAGCAACAGCCACAGCCTTACGTGATGGTGGTTTCCAATTCCAATGGATTTACTTCTCAGGTAGCTACAAAACAAAATGAACTGCTAGAACCCAACCCTTTTTAATTAAAATACCAAAAGAATTATGGATGATTGTTTTTTAATTGAACATTTCCAATTGAATGCAAACTATCTGACTCTAAGACAAATTCTAAAGATGTTCCTAATTTTGTAGTTTTAAAAAATAATAGTTAACTTTGACTTTGTTAGATAAAGGAGGAAAACCAAAGTGTTTCTCTTTGTTCTCCAAATGTTTCAGAATTCAGTTGTGAAGGAACAGGCGTTTTATACTATGAAGACATTCTTTTGAGATTTTTTTCAGTTGCTATATCATAAGCATTTTTAAAGTTTCTTTTTAAATTTTACAGTGTATGACCTTTTCTGATTCTTTTGTAAATACAGTACTTAAATAGAAGATGACAGGAAACTTATATAGGAACTATTTTCATTTTGTAAGTTAAGTCTTGACTCTTTCAAATGCAAGACACCTATTTTATGCTTTGTTAAAATTATGATTTCACTAGATTGACTTTTAGTTGGCTGCACTGTACATTGAACTATGAATATGTAAAATATAACATTAAAAATTGAAATGCGCCCATGATGATGGTTGAACCTGTTTCAGAAGCAGGGTAATATAAAAGCATCAACCTAAGAGTGGCCTTCCTAACTAGTTTTGCAAGCTACTTGTTCTTTTTAGGCTTCAGTTCTCATGAAAGGAAGGAATGCATTTAAATTAAGATTAGATGATCTTCAATTTCAAGTTCTAAATTTTATGATTCCAACTCCTATATTTTAGAATTATATCAATTAAAACAGCTTATTTCCTACTGTAAGTATAGTGAAAATATTGCAGAAAAAGTGGCCCTATAAATTAATTCTATTATCTGTAAGATTGCTATGAACCTGAATTCTTCCTAAATACTTCATTCATTAACTCTTTAGGCCTCTGTGCACTGTGGTCCATTAGTAAGTTTATGTTGCTGAGTACTAACTGATACACCGCTGTTCTGAAAGAGTCAACACTCTTTTTTAGGGGCTCAGAAAGCAAACAAGCCCTGGGTTAATCAATTTGAGTAGTCAGTTGCTATAAAGGCGTAATTGCTTTATATTTTGGATCTTTTTTTTTAAATTGAGAGTGGGGGGATTGCATACAAAGATAATATACTTGTATATCCAACTTTCTGAAATAATTTTTAGATCACTTTTTCAGCTGTAAATAATGTACATTTAATTTCACAAGAAAAATTGTTTTCTGCAAATTTTCTGGTATAAGAAAAAGAAATTTTTGTAGATGAAAAAATCATTTTGTTTAGAGGTCTAATGTTATATGTTTTCATATTACAGAGTGAATTTGTATTTAAACAAAAATTTAAATTTTGGAATCCTCTAAACATTTTTGTATCTTTAATTGGTTTATTATTAAATAAATCATGTAAAAATTCTCAATGTTTGTGTTTTCAAGTAAATATTTCTTAAGAACAAATATACAGAAAATGTTGCTAGTATTTACAGTGTTAGTAAATGCTTATATTACAAACTCCATTAGTCAGAACTGCAGAATGTCATCCTTTTATTTTTCCTTTCTGTCATGCCAAATGGCAGTTTCCAGACATCACACAATGGATTACAAAGCTCCAAAAATTAGAAAACAATAAAATGTTCTCAGCGATAATATTAAACATAATTTTAAAAACAAGTTTTCTAGTTAGAAATTAGTTAATTGGTTAACAGAATAGAATAGAGAAGAGAAACAGAAAATATAAGGAAATTACAATCTCAATCCTATACCCCTATATCCAGAAGTTACTTTATTTATTCATTTTCTCATGTCAGTTAATATTCTTCCAAAATGTCATTTTAAAAGGAGCATTCTTATCTCTAACGAGGGAGAGATGCTGAGAAGGATCTGAATGAGCAGGCCTTGCTGAATTTCCCCAGTTTACTACCCTTTGCTCAAGCCCTCTTATTCTTTTTTTTCACAACTTTTCACTCTTCATCAAATCTAGTATAAAAACTCATGCTTAACCACTTCTTGGAGTCTTCCTTTCCTTATGAAGGCTCCCATGTCACATAAGACTTGTATTAAATAAATTTGCATGCTTTTCACCTTTAATCTGTCTTTGTCAGTTTGATTTTTAGGCCCAGCTAGGGACACTAAGAGGGGTAAGGAAAGTTTTTCCCTCCCCCGGCACTCTCTCTAGCTGTGCATCCCCTAAAATAATCTCGTCATACTGAACTCCTGAAGGGGCATAGCTCTCACTCAGTACGTGGCCTTCGTACATCAAATCATTGATTCAACATGTATTTATTAAGGAGAAATACCTGTGATGTCACTGTCACTGTGCTTAACCTATAACCCTGCTGCTTTCCTCACTTTCCATTCATTCTTTAACCCTCTTTAGTATTGCATTTGCCCTTTAGTATTGTATTACCCTGAAATTACTGTTGCAAAGATCACTAAATAGTAATCAGTTTCCATATTGCCAGATTTCTATCCTTCCTTGACCTCTCCAGCATTTGATAATCTTATAACTCACTATTCCTTGAAACTCTCTATTGCCTTATCTCTAGTACCCAACTCTTCCCTGTCCTCCCCCTGCCTTTATAACTTCTCAGTGTTCCTCTTGGGTTTCTCCAGAGACTTCTTCAAAGGTTGTTGCTCCCCTTAATTTTACCTAATGGTCATTGTTCTTCTCATACTCTTTGCTTCGCTTTGTCCCACTCCAGTCTGTTCTCCTCAATGCAACAGGAGTGCCAATTTAATCATTCAATCCCTTCGGAGTGGTTCCTTACTGTCCTCAGATAAAAGTTGAGGCCCGCACGGTCTCACCTCTTCTTGATCCTGCCAGCCTTCAAATTTTACTCTGCAAATCACACTGTCAGGATTAGGATTCTTTAAATTGCAAGAAACAAAACCCAATTCAAAATTATTAAATAGCACAAAACAAGAAATCTGGAATTAGGAGGTTTCCAGGTTGGTTAATTTGGGAGCTCAGTGGCCATACTAAGCAACCAGGTTTCTTCCCTCTTTCTGCTTTTCCATCCTCAGGACTTTGCTTTAGTTTCCAGGATGACTCTTGCCATGATTGCAAGATAGCTGCAGTAGTTCCTTCTATGTTTCTGTTTATCAGTAACACCCTGAGCACCATCTCTTCACAGCTTCTTGGCTACATTGGTCATATGCCCCTTAAACCAATTGCTGGCTAAAGAAGCAGGATTACCATAAAATGACTTAGTCGTGTGTTGGAGAGATGGGACAGCCAAACAAAATTGGGGCTCTGTGGCAAGGAATAAGGGTGAAATGATGCAGCCTACTATTGCCCATACACATCTTTCTTCCTATACATACACTTTCAAAAATGTTCATGCCTAAAGGAAACATGAATTCCTTTCCCAAAGAGAGATCCGCCAAAGGCTCATTCAATTACTTGTTCCTTTTTCATGACTAGTCATGACTAGTCATGATGGGATTTTCCAGATCAGCTGTGGCTCCCTAGTTTCTTGTCCTCCACAGCCACATCTAGTATGAGCATTGGGAAGAATACTTTCCAAGGCTTCTCAGCTTTAGAATACACTTCTTGATGCTGTAAGTTTGATTCCCTCTCTCAGGGTCCCCATTTTCCCAGCACTGTGTCCTCAGTGCCTTCCATTCTGCCTCTTCCACCTGGCTTGTTATACATAGTAGGGTCTTTTGTAGTAGCCCACTTCCAAATACCAAATTGTCAATTTGGGTTCTTGGTCATTAGTAACAGTGATGGATTCTGGTTTTCAGCATAAAATATTTTATTAGAAGGATGTTGTGTAGCTCACAGAACAGACAAAAGGACTAGAGAATCAGGATCAATCTGAGTCACAATGCTAGGAACAAATTGCAAAACTACACTGTAAAACTGGTCCTGTGAGGAAATTATAGCCACTCTTGCCAAGCATTAAATACTGAGTTTTCGCCCTGGCCGGTGTGGCTCAGTTGGCTGGGCATCATCCAGTGCATGTAGAGGTTGCTGGTTTGATTCCTGGTCAGGGCACATGCTCAGTTATGAGCTTGATCCCCTGTGGGGGATGTGAAGGAGGCAGCCAGTCAGTGTTGCACTCTCACATCTATGTTTCTCTCTTCTCCCTTCTCCCTCTAAAAAATCAGTGAACTTTTTAAAAAAAATACTGAGTTTTGTACCAGTAAAACTCAGAATAGAGTTTTGTCTCTACTGCAATAGGAATTTTATTTTAATATAGATGGTACTTCACCTAGAGAGAATTAACCATGGTCCTTTTTTGATGCATTGTGTCAACTAGCTACTAATTTATGTGATTGGCAGAACCTAGGTCAAGTGTCCAGGCCTTTAACTCCAAGGGTAGTTGAGAAATCAAGTTCAGCTTCTCAACTAGTTTGGCATTTCAGCTTCTGTAGAGGAAGTTGCCACACTGGGAACTAAGATTTAGCTAATTTCCCCCAACATAGAAGAAGGCTTAGATTCTGAGCTGCCCAAAAGAACGATCAGGCTCCTCTATAGAGCAAATCCAGATTTTGTGGGGCCTGAATTAACACAGTTTGGTGGTTGGGTGGGTAAGGGGGCCTTATTTAGGAAAAGCACAAAACTAGAATACCAAATTAGCTAGAGGGTTTGAATCAGCTTATGCAAACGAACAGCTCTAAAGCTGTAATTGCCAACTCTTTGTGTTCCCTCTACTTTCCAGACCTCTGCGTTTGCTGTAACTCTGCTTGGCACAGTTTATCTCATTCTATTTGGCTAACTCCTACCTGTTCTTCAGTCCTCAACTTAGACATATTTCCTCTGAGAGCTTTCTTTGAGCTCTTAAAACCTTGCCACAGCTGTCACAGAGTCCTTTAATTTCTCCCATTTGGGCACATATGACACTAAATAATTGTCTGCTGATATGTGTCATTCCAACACTAGATTATAAAGAGCCAATGTTGTAGTCAGTACCCTCAGTCCCAAGCATAACATCTATACATAGTAGGCACTCAATAGTTATTAAATATGTGGCTAGACTACATATTTTCCTTGCCTGTTTTCATGCTCATGTTCTCATGTTGCTAAATACTATCTGTATGCTGATTACCAATTCTTTTATTCAGCTCTGAACATGTTTTTAAAATGTCTTTGTAGAGCTATAATTGACATGTAATAAACTGCACATAGTTAGAGAGTATAAATTCATGAAATCACCATAATCAAGCAGTGAAGTTATCCATATGTTTGGTGAACTGTACCCTAAAAGTTTCCTTGTGCCCCTTTGTAACCTTTCCCGTCTTGCTGTTCCTCTCTGCGTTTGGCCCATTCTACCCCTCAGACAACTACTGATCTACTTTCTGTAACTATATATTAGTTTGCATTTTCTAGGATTTTATGTAAATGGAATCAAATAGTATGTGCTATTTTTTGTCTGGCTTTCACTTATTATAATTATTTTGATATTCATCCATGCTGTAGTGTGTATCATTCCTTTTATTGCTGAGCAATATTCCATTACATGGATATACTACAGTGTGTTTTTCTATTTACCCATTGGTGGACATTTGGGTTGTTTCTAATTTTCAGCCATTACCATTAAAGCTGCTATAAATATTCCTCTACAAATCTTTATATGGACATGTATTTTCATATTTCTTGGGTAAATACCTAGGAGTGGTCTGGCTGTGTCATATAATATTGTATCAATTTACATTCTCACCAGCAGTATATGAGTCTTCCAGTTGCTCCATATCCTCTCCAACATGGTCAGTCTTTTATATTCAAGCCATCTTAATGAATGTGCACTGATTTCACATTGTGGTCTTAATTTGCATTTTCCTAATGACTAATGATTTTGAGCACCTTTTCATGTGTTTCTTTTGTGATCCACATATCTTCTTTGATGAAGTGATTGTTAAAATTTTTTTGCCCATTTTTAAATTGTTTTTTTTATTACTGAGTTTTGAGAACTCTATAAATCTTGGATACAAGTGCTACTGGTCCTAACTTGTGTGCCTGACACTTTGAAAGGCCAAAACTCAAAACATAAGTTTGGAGTACAGAGAGGTTTATTGATCGAGAAGGCACCAATGAAGAAGATGGGAGACCTTGTCTTCAAATCCATATTTAGAAAGTACAGAGTTCAGACTTTTTTATGCCAAGGGAAGGGAAAATAGAACTGTTTTTGTAAAAACTCAAGCACCAAGCAGAATTCCTCTGATGATTAGCATGTCTGAAGCAGGAGCTATTAGCCTGAGGCCATGGGAACAACTCAGGCTTCAACAAGATGGAGTCAGAGAGACCAAGTGTTTCACTCTGTTACACAAGCTCTTCATCAGATATATGACTTGCAAATATTTTCAAAGTGCAGAAACTTTTAAATTTTGGTAAAGTCAAATTTATCAACTTCTTTTATGATCATAAAAGAAGATGTGGCTTTTGGTGTCATGTCTAAGAAATCTTTTGCTTAATCCAAGGTTACAACAATTTTCTGTCTTGCAGAAGGATTTATAGGTTTGAGTTTTACATTTAGATCCAAGATTCACTTTGCGTTAACTTTTGTAGATGGTGCAAGGTATGTATTAAAGTTTACTTTTTTGCTTTTGTATATCCAAAAGTCTAAAAGGACTATCCTTTCTACCTTGAATTACTTTGGACTATTGTTGAAAATCAGTTGTCTCTATATGTATGGGTCTATTTACAGACTCTATTCTGTTCTATTGATTTGCCTATCTTTGTGCCAATGTAGAAGGTTGATGTGTTGAAATCAGGTAGTGTTATTTTTCAAAGTTGATTTGGCTATTCAAAATCTTTGGCATTTTCATTTGAATTTCATAATCAGTTTTTTTCAACTTCTAAAATGGAAAAAATTTTTGATTTTGCTTGGGATCATGTTGAATCTACAAACCAATTTGGAAAGAACATGAGTTAGTCTTCGGACTCATGAACATTGGTGTCTCTCTATTTAAGTGTTTTAAATATGGTTTGTAATTCTCAATGTACACATTTTGCAATGCTGTGTCAGATTTATTTTTATGCCACTGTAAATGTCATGTTTTTAAAAATTTCAAATGGATTGTTTGTTGATTTTCTTTGTTTTAAATCTTTCCCTCCTATTTTATTAAAGCATAAAGTGCAAAAATGCTAAGTGTACAACTTGATAAAATTTTACATCTGAACACATTGATGTAATTACCACCCAGGTCAAGCTATGTAATATTCCTGCATCCAAGAAGTTTCCCTCATGGCCCTTCCCATCTAAATCATCCTCTGATGACCTTCAAAGAATTAAAAAAAAAAAAAATCTTTGTACAAATAGAATCAATCAGGCTGTACTCTGTCTGGCTTCTTTCACTCAACATTATGTTACGTATATGCTGTCTTTTTAAAAAATATGTTTTTATTGATTTCAAAGAGGAAGAGAGAGATAGAAACATCAATAATGAGAAAGCACTGATAGGCTGCCTCCTGCACGCCCCTTCCGGGGATAGAGCCTGCAACCCCGGCATGTCCCCTGACTGGGAATTGAACCTTGATTTCTTAGTTCATGGGTCAAAGCTCAACCACTGAGCCACACCAGCCAGGCTATACTCTGTCTTAACTCATCCATATCATTGTATGTACTGGCAATTCATTCTTTGTTTTTTTAAACATTATTTTTCAATTACAGTTGATATATTAGTTTCAGGTATACACCCTAGTGATTAGACATTACATAACTTACTAAGTGATCATCCCAATAAGTCTCATGCCCACATGAAACCATACATACTTATTAGAATCTTATTGACTATATTAACTAGGCTGTACTTTATATTCCCATGACTATTCTGTAACAACTAATTTGTACTTCTTAATTCCTTCACCTTTCTCACCCATTCGCCCCCTACCCCAACTGGCAACCGTCAAAATGTTCTCTGTATCTATGGGTCTGTTTCTGTTTCGCTTGTTCAGTTAGTTTGTTTAGATTCAATTTTTGATAGATATGTATATGTTGCTATTTTATTGTGTATATTTTTTATCTTTTGTAAATCTTTTTTCTTCCTAAAGAAGACCCTTTAACATTTCCTATAGAACACCTACTACATAAGGCCACTTTACCAAGGCCAGGAGACATAGCAGCTCTACCTAATACATAGAAACAAACAAAATGAGGAGGTAAAGAAACATGTCCCAAACATAAGAAGAGAACAAAATTCCAGAAGAAGAACTAAACAAAATAAGGACAAGCAATCTACCAGATGCAGAGTTCAAAACATTGGTTATGCCCTGGCTGGTGTGGCTCAGTCAGCTGGACTACCCCACACACTGAAAGTTTGTGGGTTTGATTTTCCTTCAAGGGCATGGAGGCAACTGACCGATGTTTCTCACATCAGTGTTTCTCTCTCCCTTCCTCTCTTCTCTAAAATCAATGGAAACATATCCTCAGGTGAGAATTAAAAGAATGAAATGAAAAAACACTGGTTATAAGGATGCTCGATGAACTTAGGGAAAGAGTAGATGAACTTAGTGAGAACTTCAACAAAGAGATAGGAAACATAAAAACAACTAGAAAACAAAAAATTAGAGACAAGATGGTGGTGTAGGTTAACGGGGTACCCGTCGCCTCCCACAGTCACATCAAAATTACAACTAAAATATAGAACCATCATTCAAAACCACATGAAATCTAGCTGAATAGAAGTCCTACAACTAGGGAATTAAAGAAGAAACACATCGAGACCAGTAGAAGGGGCAGAGACTGGGGGAAATCGAGGAAGAATAACGGAAACTGGCTGATCCCACACCCAGGTGCAACAGTTTAAAACTGGAAGGGATATGTTGGCTGTGGAGGTTTCCCAGAGGAGTGAGGGGTCCCAGCCCCCCATTAGGCCCCCAACCCAGGGTTCCAGTATTGTGAAGAGAAGTCCCCACAACTTGGGGCTGTAAAAACCAGCAGAGATTGAGGCTGAAAGATGTAGAGGCAGCTCCTCTTAAGGGGCCAGTGCATGGAATTAACTCAGTCACACTCCCTTTGAGTTCCAGCACTGGGGCAGCAGCTTGAAAAGAACCTGGGATATTAGGGGAGGAGCTAACTTGCCTGGAATTAGCTTCCTCCCAGACAGAAGAGCTGGCAGAGGCCATTGCTCCTTTGACGAACCCTCCCCGACATAGTTGGCAGGCAGGCACCATAACCTGTCTCACACCTTTCGCTTTGCTCTGGTGATTCCTGGAGACCCCGCCCCTCTCTATTTGCAGGCTCATCCAAGCCATTTTCAGTGGCTTTTCTATGCAAGTGACTTCTCTTGCCTCAGGTTTAGGACTTTTCTAAAATCTCTCAAACAAGCAGCTGCTGGCCTCAGCGTGCCCCATACCTCTTGATAAGTGGCCCAAGGCCTGGTGCTAGAGGCAGCCTGCTTTGGTTCATAGCTTAGCCTTTCCTGAGTACCTCCAAGACCAACACAAGTAGCAGCCATCTACAGGTTACTGTGTAGCTCATATTGGGTGGCCCTGGGCAGGGCACAGGCAGAGGCTGACTTTGCACCTCTCGGGAAGCCCCAGAGACAGTGTACATAGTGGTCAGTTTTGCCCACACTGGATTATAACCCTACCATATCCATGAGTGAGGAGGACTTGGTGATCACCAAAGCCCCACTGAAGTAAATCCTGCTCCATAGGGGTGTCTCCAACACAGCAGCTCTTTGGCTGTAGTTGCAGCTGGTCCTCACAGCCCATTGGCCTGGGGGTCAATTCCTCCCAGTGATGCCAACAGCAACCAAGGTTCAACTAAAACAGGACAGTCCACACAGCCCACACAGGGGAGCACCTAGAAGGCCCAGCTCAGGTGACTGGAGAGGCTGAGCCACTGGGCCCTAAAGGAAACCTACTACACAAAGCACTCTACAGATTCCAGGAGACATAGCAGCTCTACCTAATACATAAAAACAAACACCTGGAAGCAGCCAAAATGTGGAGGCAAAGAAACATGTCACAAAGGAAAGAACAGAAGAAATCTCTAGAAAAGGAACTAAGTGAAATAGAACCAAGCAAGCTAACAGATACAGTGTTCAGAATTCTGGTTATAAGGATTCTCAAGGATATTAATAAGACTATTAAGAAAACAAGTGAGACCATCGATGACCTAATAAAATACCTATCAGAAATGAAGGCTACACGAACTGAAATGAAGAATAATTTACAGGGAATCAATAGTAGAGTAGAGGATGCTGAGAATCAAATCAGCAATTTGGAACATGAGGAAACAAAAAACAACCAACCAGGAAAGCAAAAAGCAAAAAGAATCCAGAAATATGAAGACAGTGTAAAAAGTCTCTGGGACAACTTCAAGTGTACCAACATTTGCACTATGGGTGTACCAGAAGGAGAAGAAAGAGAGAAAGAAATTGAAAATCTATTTAAAGAAAGAATTACAGAAAACTTCCCCTACCTGGGGAAAGAAATAGACTTCCAAGTCCAGGAAGCACAGAGAGACCCAAACAAGAGGAACGTAAAGAGACCCACACCAAGACACATCATAATTAAAATGCCAAAGGTTAAAGACAGAGAATCTTAAAAGCAGCAAGAGAAAAGCAGTTACCTACACGGGAGCACTCATAAAACTGTCAACTGAATTCTCAACAGAAACTTGCAGGCCAGAAGGGAGTGGCAAGAAAATTCAAAGTGATGAAAAGCAGTGACCTACAACCAAGATTACCCAGCAAAGCTATCATTTAGAATTGAAGGTCCAATAAAGAGCTTCACAGATAAGAAAAAGCTAAAGGAGTTCATCACCACCAAACCAGTACTACAAGAAATGTTGAAGGATCTTCTTTAAGAAGCTAATGAACAAAATAAACTGACAAACAAAATAGACCCAGGCACACTGAAGCATGCATCAGACTCATTTCACAGGGAAGAGGGGTGGGAAGAGATTAACCAAAGAAGTTATATGCATATATGCATAACCCATGGACACAGACAATAATGGGGTGAAGGCCTGGGGAGGGGGTGGGGGCATGGTGGAGTGGATCAATGGGGGGGAAAAATAGGACACCTGTAATACTTTCAACAATAAAGATTAAAAAATAACCACTCAGAAATGAAGAATATACTAACAAATGAGGGTATAGAAAAAGATATTTCATGGAAATGGAAAAATAAAAGCTGGGGTACCGATATTAGACAAAATAGACTTTTAAAAAAAGGCTTTAACAAAGACAAAAAAATACTCAGCCATTCCACCCAGCCTTCAGTATTTAACTGAAGAAACGCAAAACACTAAATCAAATAGACATATGCTCACTGCATATATGTTCACTGCAGTATTATTTACAATAGCTAAGATGTGGAAGCAACTTACGTATCCCCATCAACAGATGAATGGATAAGGAAGAAGTGATGCATATATACAATAGAGTAGGACTCAGTCATAAAAAAGAATGAAATCTTGCCATCTGCAAAAACAGGATGGACCTAGAGGGTATTGTACTGAATGAAATAAGTTAGGCAGGGAAAGACAAAGGCCATATGGTTTCACTTCTAGATGGATTATATATTTAAAAAAACAAACCAACAAGCAGAACAGAAACTGACTTATACATACAAAGAACATTTTGACGGTTGCAAGGGGGTAGGGGGTTGGTGAAAAATGTGAATGATTAATAAGCACAAATTGGTACTTACAGAACAGTCATAGGGATGTATAGTTAATGATATTGTAATAATGATGTATGATGTCAGAAGGGTACTAGATTTTCTGGGGTGACCATTTGTAAGTTATGTCCAATCACTGGGTTGTACATCTGAAACTAATATAACATTATATATCAACTGTAATTGAAAAATAAAAAATATTTTAAAAGAATTTAATGGGGGACATGACAAATGGTGGTGTTTTTTAAAAAAAGATTGAGTCAATTGGATATCCATATTAGGGGAAAATAAACCTTGATTCCAACTTCATACCTTTCACAAAAATTAATTTGAGGTAAATCAGATCTGGATGTGAAAGGTAAAATAATAAAGCATCTAGAAGAAAACACAGAATATCTTCATGGCCTTGGCATAGGCAAAGCTTTATTATATATGATACAAAGCATTAACCATCAAAGATCAGCAAACCTAGACAGTTTTACCTCAAATATTTCTGTAATTCTTAACCTGCCTCTCCATCCCCACAATCACTGACCTATTTACTAGTCACTTTGGCCTGTGTGAGGGTCCAGAACAAGTTATACTCCAAGATGTGCCTCAGTGGTATGCAGATTACTCTGAGGTAAAGGCAATTTTAGCGTCAGGCTTAAGAGAAACTTCTGCCTTCTTCTGCCAATTACCTAGAAGAATTTGAATTAGTGACCTAGCCCAAAAGAGATTACCAGGGATAACTTCTTTTGACCTATTTATAGGACAGGGCAAACTTCTAATTACTGAATGTCTGCTCTTATCATCCTCCAGTGACCTTTTGAAGTTCCCCAAATACCTTATATCATCCCTAGCTCAGGATGTCTTATATACTTCAATCTTCCTTTCTATCTCTGAACCTGTCAGGTAATGCATGGTCTCTGACTCTCCCTTGTATGTGGTGTTCCCATAGCACATGATATTAAATTTGATTTTCTCTTGTCAATCTGCCTTTTGTTAATTTGAGTATTTGGCCAGCCAAAAGAAGCAGAAGAAGGAAAGGGGAATCTTCCCTATTCCCTACCCCTGTAAAACAGCAGTGGTCTCACAACAGCTGTTCTTTTCCCTTTAATAATTTTTTCACAGCACAGACAGCATAATAGGATACTTAGAACTGCAAATTTGACTGCTACTGCCTTTTTTGATTAAAACGCCTATAATGGATTAGCATCATTTAAAGAGAATCGCATCGAAGCTTCTCAGCAGACCACACTTCTAGCTTTGTGACCTGGCAGTCACTCACCTCTCCAGTGAGTCTGCTTCTAACTTGAATTTTGGCTCTACTAATTTTGGAGTTCACATTATGTTTTGTAAGACACGTCCTATTCTGAATTACCTTTTCCATTTCCATCGTAAACTAAATCCATTCCTATAGTTTATACTCCCCTAAGTGACCCACCTTGTTATCACATGACTCTTCCCCTTCTTCCATTTTACCACTTAGATCAGCATGGGTTTAAGTTTCTGGAGGGCATTAACATTTTTGAATCCAGGGGCTTAGCTTAGATTTTGGGCGTACTAACACTCAAGTTCCTTTACTTGTTTATCTCTCCTGAGTCCCTGACTCCCACTCCTGCTCCTCCCACCCCCGTCGGGAGCGCTAGTTGGAAGCTGCTTCCGCCCGACCTCCGGTGAGGGAGAGGCCGACCCACTAGGTTGGGAAGCAAAGCAGCCAGCGCTGCGACTTCAGCCCACCTTCCTCCTTCCAGTGCCTTCCGAAGGAGCACCTTTTCCTTCTTAATCTGGGAAGCCAACTGGGACGCCAACCTGAGCCTGTGGCGCCGTGGGGGACGGAGCAGCGCGCCCGCACCGGGACCAGAAGGCTCCGTTCTGTCCAGCTTTCGCAGGGCAGAACGACTTCTGGCGAGTTCCTGAGGGTTCCCAGCGCCAAGGTCCCGGGAGTGACGCGCTGCCACCTGGGAACTTTCCCGTAGCGGCAAACGACGTCACGGGGCACCGAACGCTCGGCTGTCTCCAGTAATCTAAGAGTGTGGCCCATTGTGACAATGGAGCGCGATGTGGCTCGTTATTACCAGGCATTCAAACGCCCCCACACGCCGCACGTTCCTGAGCGACGACACTATAGTATCAAAGTTCTTTTAAGCTACTACCCCAGAAGCCTCTGTCGGAGCGCGGGGCCGCGGTGAAAGAGGGCTAACCCGAGCAGCCCAGCCCTCCGAAACCATGGCTGCCAGGGGCGGGAGGGGGCGGGGGAGTCGGGGGAAATGGGAGCGCGGGTCACCGGAAGCGGGGTGGGCCTGGAGCCTCGGTCCTCCAAAGTCCCGGCGAGCCCCGCGCCTGCCTTTCGCCTCCCCTCCCCCCGCGCACGCTGCGTGGCTGCTCGTTGGCTACTTACGACGGAAGCTCGGTTGGTGTCTCTCCAGAAGTTTCCCCCTTGGGCGGTGGCGGAGCTGGTAACCTCCGTGGTAGCAGCTGCGGCAACAACAACATTGACTGTTAGAGATGGCGGCGGCTGCAGCAGGACCTGCAACATCCCAAAGGTACGTGTTTTTTCTTCCTTTTGCTGTTTATTTTTATCCCCTGCCCCCCTTTTCTTCTTAGTGCGCCCTGCTTAAAGTCGTTGTTTCCTTGGCAGGTTTTTCCGGAGCTTCTCAGATGCTCTGATTGACGAGGACCCCCAGGCGGCGTTAGAGGTGAGAGAACCCGTCTCAGCCTCTACTCTCCTTTGGGGAACGCGGCGAACCCCGCCTCTTTCCAGCACATGTCTTCCTGGGACTGGGCCGGCTGATTCTGCAGTGTCTCAGCCCTCATACTGACAGACCCTGCCTCTTCCTTCTCTATTCCATAGTGACCCCGTTACCCTAGACCCCGGTTCCTGCCCCTCCTATGCCTAGGCTGTTTCTGCATCCTCACAGCTCTTTAGAAAAACGTTATGTTTCCGTAGTTGACATCCTTAGTTCGCCGGGAAGGATATTTTTTTAAAATGACATATGACTAGAAGAAGTGAAGTCTAGGCTTAATGGTATTTAATTCGATTTTTCGTTTGACAATCACCCTTCCCATTCTTATGTACCAGGCGATGTGCAAGGTGTATATGAACTCGGACTACCATAACAAGCACCTTTTCCACTATGTCCCTGAAAATTTCCAGATGTCCCGTCACTGTTCATTATTGACTTGTTTATTCACCAAAACAATATTTTTGGAGTTGATGTGTGCAAGGAACCAATTGCTATTGATTAAAGTCTTACTTATGTACTTAACTGACTTACAAAGCACTTTGTGTTTGTGTGAAGTGAAAGACTATGAAGCTGTAAAAGAAAGTAAAAGGGCAAGAGTTAAATAATACAAAGGAATAAAGACAGCCCAAGCTAAGGATACATGATGCAGTGGGTCCCAATATTTAGCCCAGGGGTTTCTTGCTTTGAAACACTAGGAAAAGAAACCAAACCCTGTTCTGTTGTTATAATCTAACATACCTAACATTAGCAATTTGAGTCAAGAGAACCTTTTTCCAACTTAGGATTTCTAGGAATAATACGCCACATGGTAGGTAGTAGAGCCTCTCTGAGGAGGTGACATTTGAGCAGAGACCTGAGGGAATGAGCTTGGGAGCTCTGGAGAAAGCATTCCAGGCAGTGCCGAAATCCTGATGTAGGAATGAGGCTGGCCTGTACAAGGAGCAGCAAAAAGGCCCATTAGACTAGAGAAGGGTGAAAAGAGTATGAGATGAAGTGGGGAGGAAACCCAGGCTAGGTCCCTTAGTGCCTCTTAGGCCAGAATATGTTCTTTGGATCTGAATGTGAAGGCCTTCAAATAAAGTGATTGATTAATCAGTTGTATTATAATGTTTCCTAATGAGGCCTCTGGGATCAGTAGTAGAATAATGTTACAGGAGGTACTAAGAATTTTTCTCCACAATTCCTTATGTCAGCTAGATAGCTATTTTCAGAGTTTACATTTGTTATGGTCCTCTTAGGCTTCAAGCCTCCTTTGGAAATCCAATTTATATAAAAGTTGCTTTTAAAGGATATTGATGTCACTTTTCATTTCACTTATTTTACTTTTTAATTTTTATTGAAGTATGACATAATAGATAACACAAATCTGAAGTCTGCAACTAATGAAGTTGTTTTACATATGTGTATATCATGCAGATTAACATATAGAACACTTTCATCCTCAAGGCTCTCTCATGCTTCTTCCCAAACAATAATTCCCCTTTCCCATATGACAACCCTTATTGGGTCATCACCATCAGTTAGTTTTGCTTGGTCTTGCACTTCACATAAACAGAATTACAGTCTAGGTGCTAAGTTGAGTGTAGGCACTCTGTCTTGCTTTAAACATTTGTGAGATACATTCATATTGTTGTAGTATGAATCTTTTTCATTGCTGTGTACTATTTTATTGTACAGTAGTAGCACAATTTATTCTAACAGTGGAATAAAGAATGAGAAGGAGACTGCTTGTGTCCAAATCATGGTTTCATGATACCTTTGTAACCTTATAAAAGTTCCTGTTATCACGCTGGATTAGAATTCCTGTCTCTGAATAAGAACTTGAAAGGGCTTTGATGAACATAAGTAATGTAAGGTACATGTTGAGGTCCTTGAGGTAGATATTTTGTAGTTTTTATGCTCTCTGTGTTCTAACCACACTGGCTTTCTTTCTGTTTGTCATGTTCAATCCTGTTGAGCAGCCTTTCGACTTGCATTGTGGTTTCTTTTGCCTGAAATATACTCAGACTTTCCTGACCCATCTGATGTTCTGCTTGGGAATGCTCATTACCTTAGATTTCAGCTGAAATGTCGCCTTCTCAGAGAAGATGTCTTCTCTAACCACCCTATATTTAATTTGGGTCCTAATGTAAGCATTAAGAGAGCAGAAATTTTCCCTGGTCAGGTAGCTCATTTTGTTAGTTCATATCAGTGTTTCCCAATGCTCCAAGGTTGTGGTTTCGATCCCCAGTCAGGGCACATACAAGAATCAACCAATGAATGCATAAATAAATGGAACAACAAATCAATATTTCTCTCTCTCTGTCTCTTAAAAAAAAAAATCAATAATAATAAATTTAAAAAAAGAGCAGGAATTTTGTGTATATTTTTTATTACCACTGTGTTCTTAGTGTAGTGCCTGGAAGGTGGTAGGCACACAAATGTGTTAAATGATTCTTACTATAATTCTTGCAACAACTGAGGTGGATATTTGCATTTTCTAACAAGGAAGCTGAAGCTAAAGAGATTTAACTTGCTCAAGGTTATACAGTTCAGAAGTGATATGTCTCTGGGTTCAGTTCATTAGGGTCATCTCCTGGAGGAGGGGGTAAAATTGGGGTGTATGATATAATTAAAGGTTTGATAGCTGACTTCAAAGTAGCTGACCATGGGTAACTTTGTTGAGAGCATAGCTAGTTAGCATAAATGTGCATTTGTTCCAGTTCTTCGTGGTTATGTGTTTTTTCTCCATGGTAGTTTAGGAAGGGAGAAGGATTGATATTATTTATCACCCATGATTGGGGATTAGCTGTGGCTGGAAGAAAACAGAAAATGGAATCAAATTGTGATACTCAGAACTAAAGGCCTTCAGACTTTTTCAATCAGTCTTCCTTGGCCAGTTTGGCTCAGTAGTTAGAGTGTAGGCCTATGGATTGAAGGGTCCCGGGTTTGATTGTGGCCAAGGGCACGTACCTTGGTTGCAGGCTTGATCACTGGCCCTGACTGGGGCAAGTGCAGGAGGCAACCAATTGATGTGTCTCTTTCACATCCGTCCCCCCTTTCCACTTTCTCTGAAAAAAAAAAAAACAAACAAAAAACTTGCAGTCAGTCTGGGCAAGACTGCTTTTGCTTTTAATCGTAACAACCGTTTACCTGTTGAGTAGCATTTTATTTTATTTTTTAAAATTCAACTTATTGGGTGACATTGCATTTTAAAAGAGCTCAAAACGTTAAAGATTTGGAAATTTGTTTCTAAGAGATCCAAGTCTTAAACAATCTTACTGCCTTTTTAAAAAGATTTTCCTCTATTCTGAGCTACCAGGTATTTCCTTCACCATTATCTTAGTAAAGAGTTCAGCATTATTTCATTTTAAAGTTCACCATGTTTTTTATTTTTGAGAACTATAAATTGCTTGACTCTAGCATCTCGTTTTATATGAATAAGTACATCTCTGGACATGTTTACAATATGTTTCACATTGATCTCCATTAAATAATAGCTTTTTGCCACTGTGATTCACATGTTGGCACTGAAGTTTTCTGCCTTTTGAGATCCCTCCCTTTAGTCCCTTTGTACTCTAGCAGCCAGCAAACTGTTGTTACAGAAACAGTAGAACTCTGGAAACATGCCACAAGTCAGATATAAATACAACTGCAACTCATTATTTTATCTTCATTTTTGGTTTTATTTATATTATTCAAAATAAACTGATTATTATGCTTTATTCATAACTTTACAAGTTTATGTATCATAAAGTTCAGTTTGTGCACAGTTTTTCAGTAACGTTTAGTAACAGCCCAGTAAGTCAATTGTTTTAACTGAGTCACTATAAATTATCCTTCTTGACCAATAGTTGGTATGTATATTTAAAGGTTATTTCCAAGTTAGTTGTTTGAAATTCGTAAGTTTTTACCTGACCTTTTTAAGAAAAGGAATGCTATTTATCTTTGTATCTGTAGTGTCTGGTCTATCTTTGTTACATAATATATGTTTAAAAATAGTTTTTGAATTGATGATAGATATTAATATAATCTGTAACAGCCTTTGGGACCCATGGTGTATCTGTTTTGCTGAGGAGAGGCTAGAAATTTCCTTTGCAGATATGTTTGAGTAGATAGGTAAGAAGCTATCAGCTGTTTTCAAAATTGAAAGTTTAGTGCAAGATGGTATTATTTAACTTAGGAATTTCAAAGTATTAAAAAACATAATACAAATGTCAGATGGTATGTGAAAAAAACTTGGAGTAAAGAAACGTTACCAAGAGGCAGTGCTCTTTAGTGATTAAAGTCCAATTTGGAATCAGACAGACTTAGATTTGAATCCTGTCTCTGGCACAGTCTTGTCACTAACTAGGAAGTGAGGGAATGAATCTGTGCACATCTGAGGGAAGAGCATTCTAATGAGAGGCAGCAGCAGGTGCAGAGTCCTGCTGGTGAAGATCAAGGAGGCCATTGGGCTAGAATGGAGGAGCAAGCGGAGTAGTAGTAAGAGGTGACATCCGAGAGAGCAGAGAGTCATGTCAAGAATGGTCTTTTAGGTCATTGGAAGGGGTTGGGCTTTTGCTCTGGGTTGGCTGGAAAGACATTGGAGGGTTTTGACCAGAGACATAGTAGCACGCTCTCGTGTTTGTTACTGCTTGGATCAGGGCAATTAGGACGAAAATGGTAAAAAGTGGTTTGGACTTTAGGTATGCTGGATTTTAGGGATATGATTACCAAGAATGGTATTCATTGCTTTGTGAGAATCATACACTATTAGGTTAGAACAAAGCCAGTGTGTAGCTATTGAAGTAGTTTAACTTTTAAGAAGACTACCAAATCCCTAGGATGTGTGAGTACTGGGTAGAGAATCATATTGTTCCTATTTGCCTTCATTTGTCCTTGGCCTCACTAATCATGCTGTCTTTTCCGTCATCATTGTTCCAGCTACTACTTATATACCGTGAATGCTCAGGGTCGCAAAAATTTTAATCTCTCTGATATTAACTCTGGATCACTTGATAGTATGAGGTTATTATATCTGGGGTTTCAACTGAATGCTGTAATTTCTTAGGGTTGTTTGCCATTGGCAGAGGGTAGGAGAGGTCCAGCTAAACTTGATTGTGTATTTATTGATTCTGTTAACATTCCTGAACTCTAGGTTCAACTTCCAGTGTTTTTTTCTTTTAATCCTCACCCGAGGATATGTTTTTATTGATTTTAGAGAGAGAGGAAGGCAGGGGAGAGAGAGAAATATTGATGTGAGAGAAATATCAATCGGTTGCCTCCCATACACACCCCAGCCAGGGATTGAACCCTTTTGCTGTATGGGATGGTGCTTCAACCAACTGAGCCACCTGACCAGGGCCCTTTTTTATTTTATTATTATTTTACTTATTATTTTATTAGACAGCTTCATATTTTCTAGGCATCTCAAATTCTGTATGACCTTTGAGTCTCCTCCATATTAGAAGGAGAAAAATCTATGATGGTCAATGTATATTAACTAAACTCTTCAGAATAAATGAGGTCATAATTACCATTTATTGAGTTCCTATTGTAGGCCAGGAACTGCTAAGTGCTGTATATAGATATTACTTTAGATAGTGGGCTTTTGTGGGGAGAGGGGAGGAGAAGGGGAGATATTGATCATCTTGCAAAGAAAAGCTCCTAGCTTGTTTCAATGTTATCTTTGCTCCAAATATCTTATGACAATAGTTTTATTTGATTAAAAATCATGTTTAATTTGAATTCAATGACTTTTCAAAAACAGATACTTATACTTAACATGCTTGTATTTGTAGGAGCTGACTAAGGCTTTGGAACAGAAACCAGACGATGCACAATATTGTCAAAGAGCTTATTGTCACATCCTTCTTGGGAATTACTGTGGTAACTTTCCTTACAAAATATATTGTCTCTTCTTTAAGTGTTACTTACAGATTTTGCCTAAGATACAATGAGTCAAATAAAATAGAGATTATCTTTGAGGATTTTAAAATTGGTCTTTCATACAAAGTGAAGTAGCTGAAATATCACAAACGTCGTTGAACAACACCCATTTAAATTTAATGGATGTCCTTCCTTCAGCAGGTGGAGAATTTATACAGAATTCATTTGTGGTTATTGGATATGCTAACAGAATAGCATATTTATTGTTTTACAGAGTAAATTCACATTTTTTATAAGGAATATATTTCTTTATTATTTATATAACTTTAGTTATTCTGGATAGAAAATCTGGGTAGGGGAAAATTAAATATCTTGAGTCAAATTGCATAAATGATGTTAATGAGAAAATTAGGTAAACTTTGTAACGCAGAGCTTTATTTACTGTCTGAAGCGCTTTAAAAAGGAAGTTAAATACTAGGCTAATAAGATCTGAGGGTAATAGTTACTAAATTATAAATTGGTGTAGCTTTTCCTAATTTAAAAGTCACTTGTCCATTTTACCAACTTAAAAACCAAACCAAAAACTGATTCAAATTTTATGTGTAATATTTGTTAGAATCTATAAAAAGCCTTTTTTTTTTTTTTTTTTAATAGATGCTATTGCTGATGCGAAGAAATCTCTTGAACTTAATCCAAATAATCCCACTGCTATGCTGAGAAAAGGGTATGCAATAACTATTCTTCTGGGTCTGGATGATAAATAGGTGTTTAGTTTGTTGAATGAATTAATGGTAAGCTTTATATAAATAGTAAATTCTGTATTCATACATTCTAGAGCTGAGATAGGATTTAATTTAGATATAATTTATGCTTCTCTTATATTAACTGCAGCAGGTGATAGGAGATGTATAGTTAGTATATTTTAAAATTGTGATGATTGAAGTATCTGCAAGGTGTAGATGAAACTGTTCATTATTTGAAATTTTCTGTCTTTGACTAGAGAACATTTATTCCTCAACCAAGCTGGACAGACTACTTCTAATGCTATGAAAATTCTGTATCTGTATTTTGTATCCCAGATTGCTTCTGTTGATGTGTGACTTTAAGAAATTTAACTCCTTACTATGACTATATTTTGGACTAAGCAATTGTATACAATTAAAATCAAGAAATTCCTTCTGAAATTGATTGCAAAGTTGGATATTAATGGGAATTATACTAGATGTTACATAGAGTATTTTAGAAAAATCTCTTGACTTCTTATTATACACTTGAATTCTTTTGACAATAGAGAATACTAAGATATTTTTTAGGAAGACTGTTTTTCATAATCTTGTGTGTGTGGTATTTATTTTTAATATGTTCATACAGGATATGTGAATACCATAAAAAAAACTATACTGCTGCTCTAGAAACATTTACAGAAGGACAGAAATTAGATAGTAAGTATTGGAATTATATGTTAATAAATTAATTCATTATTTCTCTTGTGTCTTAAATACCATTGCTGAATTTTGTTTGTGTAATCTCAAGTTAATTATAGAAACCCAACACCATTTTTTTCTCCTTTTAATGGTATTGATTAAATTGGCCTTCCTTTAGCATTTAAATTGCAGGTAAACTTTACCATTAGAAGCTAAAAACTATATATAAACACTCAGTGTGCTCCTTTTACTTAGTCTGGTTTTATTTTTTCCTAATAGAAAAATGAAAGTTTAATTTGCCCTGGTGTTCAGAAGTCTATTTATTTTAAATTTTATTCAGATTGCTGATATGGGAAATCTTACAATGAAGATTTTTATTGGGGAGTGAGGTGTTAGTTTAGGTAAATTTGATAGGGCACAGGAGAAACATGGAGCTTTGAGAGTATTGTGAGTTTTTCATGTCTTTTTTAAAAAAATGTATTGGTTTTCTTAGAGGAAGGGAGAGAGAGAGAATAAGATGCGAGAACAGAACATCGGTGGGCTGCCTCCTGCATTCCCCCTACTGGAGATCGAGTTGCAACCTGGGCATGTGCCCTGATGGGAATCAAACCAGCAACCTTTTTGGTGCACAGGATGATGCCCAACCAACTGAGTCACACCAGCCAGGGCTAATGTTGTCTTGAGAGAAATACAGGTTTTTCCCTGCCATCTGAAAATAGAGCCATCCCTGTGAAACCTTTCATAAGTCAAAATGATGTAAAGTGAAGAAGTAATTATCATTGATGTATATGCAAAAAATTTCATGTATTCCCAGACCCCAACTAACCTACCAAATCATACCAAATAACACATGAAACCTAAAATAACACTAACAGGTAGTAAAAGAAGGAATGCTATGATAAATACATAGTCAGTATAAAGTAGAAATAATGTTTGTATTGTGTAGTTTCACTTATTAAAAAGACGATTGATTTCTCCTGAAGTATATAACAGAACACCACACTTTTTGTACACCTATCACTCAAGCAATATATTTTTCATTTTATCTATTACTGGTGCCAGCTATAAAAGACAGTTTTGTTATTAGCAGAACCAGTAGTCACTTTGGCAGCTTTCAAGTTTCTTTCTCTCCATGTAAATAGTATGAATGGTGGATGCAGGCAGGTTGAACATACGCAGAATGTCTTTATTTCATTCATCACAATCAGCATCCTTAATTACGTCCAATTTTACGCTAAGTGCACAAACACCCTTACAAGCTCTCTTATGGTTTTCTAATACTTAAGATACATCTTGCTAGCAGATACACAGCATAAATAGAGATAAAACACAGATGCTCACAGACACAGTTCAGAGCCATGGCAGGTTGATGCTGAGATGTTGATTGTAATACCTGGGGAAGGTGCTTGGTGGGGGGCACTATGTCTGCTCAGGATGCACACTGTCTCTATAATGGCTCATGCAAAACAAACACTGAATGCTCTTTACTGAACTCTTACACAAAAAGCGAAAATCCTATTTGGATTTTCTTTTTAGTTAGTGAAAACAAGTAGTAATGTAAGGTCTTCTGTAAAAGTGAAGTAGTGTGCTGTGAATTTTCGAAAAGCAAGGGGTACCTATATATGAAAATTATCACAGCAGTATGGATATCTGCGCACATATATAGAAGTAATAAGAGCCAAGAATCAAAAATCTGCAAAAGACTAAAAGACAGTGGTTGTAAGTAATCTCATAGATAATCGTAGACTACATAACCTTAATTGTATAGTATCATTTAATCTTCATCTTATGATAGAGTATTAGCACAATTCTCTAAAGCAGTGGTTCCTAACTTGCTGATTTGATTTTGCTCCCTGGGGAACATTTGGCAGTGTCCGAAGAGATTTTTATCATGACTGGTGGATGGGGAATGTGCTATTTACATCAAGTGAGTAGGGATCAGGGATGCTGCTAAATATCCTGCAATGCACAGGGCAGTCCCCCAAAACAAAGAAGTATCTTGTCCAAAATATTAGTAGTGCTGAGCTTGAGAAACCCTGCTCTAAAGTATTGTATGATTCTATTTTTAAAAATGTACTCTGTACTGCTTTGAATATTTGCTTTTCTGCTGTATACCTACTCTAGAAAGGGCATTAGGCCCAACTTTTGCAAATGGAACTTAAAAATTAGGAAAAGAGAGATCTAGGCAATAGGAGTTATTCTTAAATTTGGTTATCCCAAGTGTGGTATGTGAATAATATGGCTGGCTACTCAATTAGGAAGTGAGCGTATTGACACTCAGCATATTCTAAAGAGTACAGTTCAGTTATCTAGTGCCTTGATACATGTTTGAAAACCCTGAAGAGACACGAGTCATTCTATTTTCTAGATTTCTAAGTCTTATTTCTTACCTTTTTAGAGCAACAGAAAGTTCTCTGTCTAAATTCCTTCTTTCAGATATCTTGCTATGCTTTGATGATCTTAGAATTATTTCAGAGGTGGCCTCAGAAGAAGATGTCTGCTGTTTGATAAAATTGCTGTTGAGGATATTTAATTTGAAAACAAATTAGTCTTTAAGTTAAATTCCAGGAAAAAATTATGTTAAAGTATTAGGCGTCTGTTACTATAAGAGGGTAAAAAATTTGTAATTCACAGTATTAACTTTCTCCCCGCTTTATATGGTAGGAAGCTTGGCCTATTTACTGACTAATTTGAATAATAGGTTATTTAAATCTAGGATTTTGATATACTGTAATTATTCCCCACTAGAGAGAGAGAGAGAGAGAGTGTGTGTGTGTGTGTGTGTGTGCGTGTGTGTGTGTTAAGGCCTTTATAGTTGAGCTTCACTTATAAATTATGGAATTATAAAAATTAGAAATTATTAGAAAATTCTATTGTAAGAAATTTTTAATTGCTTTTTCAGAATTATCTTATCTGCAATTAGCTTGAATTAGTAAACTTTTATTTAAGAGTACTTTAATAATTTTTCTTAACATTATATTTTATTAGATTCTGTAACTATCTGGATGTTGTCATTGTTCTGAACCTTCAGAAGTGAATAATTTATGTACATGTTCACATTGCTATCTATAAATATAGTTCAACTATATGTATAGTTCTTGGCTACCATGGAACTTGGAATTATTACAGCACTTCACAAAGGATAAAGATGCTTCTTGGTGTTGGTAGGAAAGGCATGGTAAGAAGTAGAACCACTGAGAGAATAGTAGACAGAATAGGTAGGTAGCTGCATGGAGAGCAAACGGGTTGAGAGAGGCTTATAGACCTCAATCCAGTTGCTGGTTACCAAGCCTCCACCCCATCCTAACAGATGGCATATTGGGAATCTCCTTTGGGTCTGATTTTGTTTTGTGAGAGAGGAAGAATCTCCTTTAAGAGAAGAGGGATGTAGGTTATCTATATCTGAGAACCAGTAAGGTTGACTGGTTAAAATTAATTTTTTTATAAATTAAAATTAATTTTTTTAATTAAAATTCTTCAGGATGAACAACTAAATATTAAGCCTGTTTGTATATTTATAGCTATAACATTAGGGTTGCTGCAAGTTCTGTTAGGACAGGTATTTTTGTCTGTTTAATTCATTGCTGAATCCTAAGTGCCTAGAACACTGTTTGGGATATAGTAGGTATTCAATATGTATTGGTTGAATAATATGTTAGATTGTTCAGATGAGTTATTTTACAATCAGTTTGCCTTTGTAGGTGCGGATGCTGATTTTATTGTCTGGATTAAAAGGTGTCAAGAAGCTCAGGATGGTAAGTGTGTAGATTTCTCATGGTCTTTCAATTTAAAAAGAAGTAAACATTTGACATTTTTTTATTTAAACAAATTTGTTTTTTACTTTATAACTTGTAAATAGTGCATGTTCCCTTAGATAAGAATTTCTAAAGGAATTATTTAAAATTTTTTTTATAACAGCTTTATTGAAATAGAATTCATATACTATGCAACTCATCCACTTAAAGTGTAAAATTAAATAGTTTTTATTATATTCACCGAATTGTGCAACCATCAAAAAAAAAATTGTGCAACCATCACCGTAATCAATTTTAGGACACTTTAGTACCTTCAGAAGAAACCTCACAACTTTTAGCACTCCTCCTTCTCCATTGCCTCCCAGCCCCCACACCCCCCAGCCTTAAGCAGCCAGTAATCCACTTTCTGTCTCTATGGATTTGCCAATTGTGGACATTTCATATAAATGGAATCATACATTATATAGTCTTTTGTGACTGGCTTCTTCCACTTAGCATAATGTTTTCAAGGTTCAGGTTTCAGTGACTGCCTGACCTACCCCAGTGTTCAACTTAAAAAATAGATGTAACCTGTAAAGTGCCAGACCCTTCTCCTTGGTGATGGGTTGCATCCTCCTGGAGGTGTCCTGCATCCCCACAAAGTGGGCCCTGTTTCTATGAGCAGCTCCTACCCTTGCTCTTCTTATTCCCTTCAGTATTTCCCTGACAATGCCCAGGTCTCTTGATGCCTACTCTCCCAAGGAGTCTGAGAAGCTGGTTTTTATTAAAGTTTTGTTTTTTTAATTATTTAAAAAATTTTCCATTGCAATAGACATACATTATTATAGTAGCTTTAAGTGTACACCCTGGTGATTAGAAATTTCATAACTTGCTAGTGAGCATCCCAATAAATCTTGCATCCATCTGATACCATACATGGTTATTAGAATATTATTGACTGTATTCAGTAGGCTGTACTTTACATCACTGTGACTCTTTTGTAACAATCAGTTTGTACTTTTTAATCACTTCACCTTTTTCACCCATCCGCCCAATACCTCCCACCCTCCTAATCTGGCATCCACCAAAATGTTTTCTGTATCTGAGTCTGTTTCTGTTCTGCTTGTTTGTTTATTTTGTTGTTAGATTGAATTGTCAATAGGTACATATTTATTGCCATTTTATTGTTCATGTTTTGATCTGTTTTTCTTCTTTTTCTTTAAGAAGACCCTTTAACATTTCATGTTATACTGGTTTTGTGGTGATGGACTCCTTTAGCTTTTTCTTATCTGTGAAGGTCTTTGTCTGTCCTTCAATTCTAAATGATAGCTTTGCTGGGTACAGTAATCTTGGTTGTAGGTTCTTGTTTTTCATCACTTTGAATATTTTGTGACAATCCCTTCTGACCTGCAAAGCTTCTGTTGAGAAATCAGCTGACAGTTTAATGGGAGCTCCCTTGTAGGACTGTAACTAACTGTCTTTGTCTTTAACTTTCTGCATTTTAATTTTGATATGTCTTGGTGTTGGCCTCTTTGGGTTCATCTTGCCTGGGACTCTGTGCTTCCTGGACTTATATGTCTATTTCCTTCACCAGGTTAGGGAAGTTTTCCATCATTTTTTCAAGTAGGTTTTCAGTTTTTTGCTGTCTCTCTTCTTCTGGTACCCCATGATTCGAATGTTGGTACTCTTGAAGTTGTCCCAGAGACTCCTTACAGTATCCTCACTTTCTAAAATTCCTTTTTCCTTATGCTGTTCTGATTTGATGTTTCCTGCTTCCTTATCTTCCAAATCTCTGATTTGGTCCTCTGCGTCATCTACTCCACTGTTGATTCCTGTAATGTAGTTTTCATTTCTGACTTTTTTCCCCCAATCCTCACCTGAAGATATTTTTTCCATTGCTTTTCAGAGAGAGTGGAAGGGAGAGAGAAAGAAACACTGATGTGAGAGAGAGACATCAATTGGTTGCCTCCCACACGTTCCCTGACCAGGTCTGGGGATCGAGCCTGCAGCTGAGGTACGTGCCCTTGGCTGGAATTGAACCCAGTCCACAGGCCGATGCTCTTAACCACTGAGCCAAACCCGCTAGGGCTCTGGCTGTGTTTTTTTTTTAATGTTTTCTATCTCGACTCTTATGTTTCCTATCTCTTTGTTGAGGTTCTCATTAAGTTCATCTCTTCTTCCCCTAAGTTCACTGAGCATCCTTATAACCAGTGTTTTGAACTCTCTGTCTAGTGGATTGCTTGCTCCATTTTGTTTAGTCCTTTTTCTGGAGTTTTGCTCTGTTCTTTCATTTGGGACATATTTGTCTCCTCATTTGGCAGCCTTCCTGTGTTTGTTTCCATCTATTAGGTAGAGCTACTGTGTCTCCTGTGCTTGGTAGAGTGGCCTAATGTAGTAGGTGTTCTGTAGGGTCCAGCAGCACAGCCTCCCTAATCACCCAAGCTGGACACTTGAGGTGCACAACCTATGTGGGCTTTGTACACCTTCCTCTTGTAGTTGAGCTTGATTGCTGTTGGCACATCAGTGGGGAGGGGGATTTACCCCCTGGCCAGTCAGCTGCAAGGACTGGCTGAGACCACCAACCACTGACCTCTGACCACCATGGAGGATCAGTTATGCATGGGCCCACCCTACAGAGCAGGACTTACTTCAGTGGGGCTCTGGTGCCCACTGAATCTGACCCTTGTGTGTGTTGCTTCTGCAGGTGGTTGGGTAATGGTGCTCCTATGTTGTCTGAAGCTGTCCACTGGGTGCATTGTCTTTGGGGCCTCCCAGGAGGTGCAGGCCAAGGTTAGCCACCACCTGTGTTCTGCCTGGGGTCACCTGGCATGAGCTACAAAGTGATATAGTTTGGCTGCTACTTGTGCTGGGCTTGGAAGTGCCCAGGTGAGGTCAAGCTGTGAACCAAGCCTGGCTACTGATAGTTCTGGGCCTGGGGCCACTTAGCGAGAGGTACGGAGCTTACTGAGGCAAGATACTGCTTGTTTGAGAGATTTTAGGAAAATCTGAAACGTGAACCAAGACACACCAGCTATGTGGAAACAGCTTGGGTGGGCCTGAAAGTTGGGTGGGACAGGGCCTTAGACAATTATCAGGGTGGGGCAACCATTGAGAGCCAGGTTGATGGTGTCTCAGTTTTGGCTCCTGCCTGCAAGATATGTGGGGGAAGAACTTATCAAAGGAAAATGGCTCCTGCCAACACTTCTGTCTGGAAGAAAGCTGCTCTCCCCGCCCCCCATCTTTCCTTGATGTCAGGCAGTTCAGTTCCTTCCCATATGTCTCTGGTTCCTTTCAAGCTGCTGCCCCAGCCCTGGAGCTCAGAGGGAGTGAGTCTGAGTAAGCCCTTGCACAGGCCCTTTAAGAGGAATTGCTTGGAACTTTAGCAGCCCTCCATGCTCATTTCATGCTCTTAGCCTTAATTCCTGCTCATTTTTACAGCCAGAAGTTATGGGAACTTATTTTCCTGGCACTGGAACCCGGGGCTGGGGGACCTGGTGTGGGCCTGTGCAACCCCTTACTCTCCAGGGGTGTCTTGTGCAGCTGAGATATCCCTCCCTATTTTTAGCTGCCACACATAGTTGTGGGACCTGTTTCCCGTGTCCATCCTTCCTACCAGTCTTGATGCGGCCCCTTCTTTAATTTCCTAGTTGTAGGACTTTCATTCAGCCAGATTTCAGGTGGTTAAGAATGATGGTGGTTCTGTAGTTTAGTTTTAATTTTGATGTGGTTGTGGGCGGAGGCGAGTACTGCATTTACCCACACTGCCATCTTGACGAGAAGTCTTCCAAAGGTAGTCTTCGTTTGTTTAGTTGAAAGGGAGTTGTAGATGAATTTTTTTGGCAGTGGTATCACTGGTAAGTAATTACTAAGGAGTCTAAAGTGGCTCCAGGTTGCAAAATTAAACCACTTTTCTTTATTTGGAATGTATGGAGAATTGGTTTGCTTAATCAGTATGTATATGCCATAGAAGTCATGTATGCAACTTTGCTGATAAATGTACTGTTATCTGAAAATGTTTCTTTTTTATGTTTTTTAATAGAGTCACAATCAAAGGTGGTAAGTTCAAAGATTTTATCTTTCATGTCTTTACTTAATTATATTATTATGGTGCATATTTGAGACAGGACTCAGAATGATCTTTCTCTCAGTTAAATATTAAGCAATACCATTTAAATACTTGTTCAGTTCATTTAGTAACTGAAATCACATTGGTGAAATAGGTATAGAAGGTTTTTTTTAAAAAAATACGTTTTATTTATTTTAGGGATAGAGGAAGGGGGAGAGAGAAAGAGAGAGACATCAAAGAGGGAGAAACATCAATTGGCTGCCTCCTGCATCCCCCCTACTGGGTATCGAGCCTGCAACCCCGGGCATGTACCCCGACTGGGAATTGAACTGGTGATCTCTAGGTGCATGGGATGACACTCAACCAGTTGAGCCACACAGGCCAGGGCAGTATAGAAGTTTATAGTCATGAAAATTATTGGGCTCTTTTAATGCATTTAGTGTAGTTCTTTGGTCAGGATGGTTATTTGTTCTCTGCTGACAAGCATCACATTTCGGTTAAATAATTTCTGCCTTGGAAGTACTTGCAAGGCTTATTATGGTATGCTAAAACACAAAGATTAAAATTTGGAAATGTTTGTCTTTGTCTCAGTTTTGTTTTGGACATGAAAATTTTGAAGTTTCTTCAGTTATTAAAAGTTTTGATGAAGTTCAATTTTTGTTTTAAGCTTAGGTTTATGTATAACACACATAGTTTAATTATGACTAATGGTTTTTAGGAGTGATCATCTACATATTTTGTCAAGAAATAAAATGACAGGGAGTCAGGAGATATGCATGTAGTCCTAACTCTTCATGGGCAATTACTTAACCTTTTTGAATCTTTTTTTCATCTCTAAAGGAAGATTTACATTTCTGTCTTCTAGAATTACATTGTGACATTGAGAAAGTAACTTATCCTGTGAGTTTTCTTCATGTATATACTGGTCCTAATAGAGCTAATCTACCTCAGGCAGGCTGTTGTGAGCATCAGACCAGTTATGTGCATATGTAGTGACTAGGGTTTTGAGTATCACCGAAAATGAGCGTTATCTGGCTATCCCTTTACCTGTAGGCTTGTTTATATTCCTAGGGGTGATGAGTAGGGAATGGATTGAAGATGTTTAAAAGCTGGCTTCCATGTTAGTATTTTTTTCTAGGTCTTAACAATATTTGTAATTGGGATTAGGCCTGAAAGCAACACAGTGAAATTTGAATAACAAAGACTATCTAGGAACACAAACATCTGTTTAGCCACAGTGCACGTTATCACTGCTATAGTTCATTCTAGTTTTTATCTTGGTACCAAGATGAATCTGTTCTAATTAGTATCTCTACTTGATATCATCTAGATTCAGGTGTTTCTCAACAGTTAACACTGGAGAGTAAATCTGAGTTAGATTCAGCTCTCTCTAGTGGTTTTCCTTTTTTCCTCCAAACCCCAACTCCTCCCTTTTTATTTAGGAACAACTTAGAGGCCACCTATAATCCAGGACAAGTTCTTTAGATTTTACATAGCCTTAACTGGCACACATGTAGTTTCAGAAGAGTATGGATTGGTCAAGATTCACTTTGTTTCTTTTTTCCCCTTTTTTAAAATATATTTTTATTGATTTCAGAGAAAGGAAGGGAGAGGGAGAGAGAGAGAGAGAAACTCAGTAATGAGAGAAAGTCATTTGTCGGCTACCTCCTGCTTGCTCCCTGCTGGGGATAGGGCCCGAAGCCCAGGCATGTACCCTGACTGAGAATTGAACCTCGATCTCCTGGATCATAGGTCGATGCTTGACCCCTGAGCCACACTGGCCAGGCAAGATTCACTTTGTTTCTTGATGAGCTATGTAGAATGTTTGTTGTAGAGAGGCATAAGCAGAGTAAGATGTTATCAGAAGGGCACTATGTAAATGTTGCTTCATATGTTCCAGAGCAGTGTTTGTTGCCATTATTAAGCCTGAAGGTTATACAGTATTCTAAAATACGGTTTTTAAATGCTATTTTCAGTTTAGAGAGTTACTCAGTCTTAGAACTGGACATTTTATATGTAACTTTTTTCAATCATACCTTAGGAAAGTTTTGTTTATATGTTTTTTAAAATTTTATTTTAAAAGAAAAATATTTTTCTGTAATTAAAGCTAAACTATACTGTGGGGGGAAAAAAGAAAAATTTTTTTTTTAAGTGAAACTCATAAAATTATAAAATGCTGAATTATTCTAATTTTATGTGAAGCTTAGTGTTATTTAATTATGAATTAGATACCGTGCTTTGTCTTGCAGGAAGTTCTCATGTAGTTCGTTTATTCCATATCAAAGTAATAAAGCACTGGGTAAATTAATGATATATACATTTTGATATACAGTTGCTAAGCTAACTTGTAAAAATCTTTTCTCTTTCAACTTGCCAAAATCAGTCTGTACCCCAGATGTCTCATCAGTCAAAAATCAAGTAAGTGTTTCTTTTTCATAAAACAATGCATAATAACTATGCCTAAGGGAAAAAAAACCCTGTTGTTTAATAATAACTCCTGCCGTGGCCTATGTGGTTCAGTGGTTAGAGGGTTGGCCTGTACACCAAAGGGTCTCGGGTTTCACTCCCAGTCAAGGGCACATACCTGGGTTGTGGGTTCAATCCGCAGCCCAGGTCAGGGCACGTGAATGACGCAACCAATTGATGTGTCTCTCTCACATCAATGTTTCTCTCTCTCTTTCTGTCTCGCTTTCCCTCCCTCCCTTCCATTCTCTCTAAAAGTCAATGGAAAAAATATCCTCGGGTGAAGATTAACAATAACAATAATAATAATAATAGTAAAGTCCTTATCCTGTGATTTTAAGTGTTCCTTAAAAGCATATAAATCATAGTCTGGAAAAACTAAAACTAATTCTAAGGCTGTTTATTGGTTAGTATTAGTACTTATATTTTAGTACTTATATTAAGGTTAAATTCAGATCATTTCTCCACTTAAACTTGGTTTCACGTTATGTCATATTTCCATATATTAAGGAGGGCCTCTTCCACTTAAGTTATTACTACACAAGTAACTAAGTTAGTAGTAGGCTTGATAGAATTATAACTTTACCTGCCTTTTATATTTGGAGTAAATTTTTTATGAGTTGAAAATAACTGTTGCTGAGGGCAGCAGTTACAATAATGAATAAGCATCTAACAAGTATTTGAATTTATTTTAAATTATTTATTAGCCATGTGTAAAACTTGTATTCTTAGGACTGTAACAGAAACACAAGGTATTGCTTTTGAGCTTTGCATTCTTACTGAATTTCAGAGGGAAACCGAGACTCTTAAAGTTCATTTCTTTAATCAGGGTGCATTTTTAATTACCTAAAATGGATTGGAAATGTTAAAACAAAATAACTTACTCATTTAAAAAAAAATTTTTTTTAATCCTCACCTAAGGATATGTTTATTGATTTGAGAGAGAGAGAGAGAGAGAGAAACACTGATGTAAGAGAAAAACATTGATCCATTGCCTCCCATGTGTGCCTTGACTGGGGGATCAAACCCGCAACCTAGGTGTGTGCCTGGACCGGAAATTGAACCCACAACCTTTTTTGTGCACTGGACAATGCTACAATTAACTGAACTAATTCATGCTCTTTCTGGGGAGTTAGAGGATGATTCTCCAAGTACCAAGTGTACAAGGAACTTTGACTAGCTTGGTGGCAGCACCAGGAGTAGAACACATAAACATCAAATAATTAGGATTTTTGGAGCATAAAATAGTCCGACATCGATTTAATAAATATCCTGTGTACCAGGCTCTGTGCTTGTTCCTGGGAAAGTAATAGTGGCACGGTAAATAGCTTTGACCTCATGGAGTTTATAATCTAGTTTAATTTGAAAGTAGGATTCTTTCATTTTTAGAGCTTTCAGTGGGAAAGATACACACAATCTCTAGGCACACTAGTTTTCCCACATACCTTGAGATTGAAAGAAGATAATGTATTTAATGTTGTGTTTGGCAGGATGAGTTAAACTTTAAATTATTTTAATTTTAGCTCATTTGCTTCTGCTTCCTTGTTCTCAGGGCTGTTTGCTCCCAGCTTCAGTTAAGAGATCTTAGAGTGTGGCGTTAAGCTGACCTGGGTCCAGTGTAACACCTGCCATTGACTGGTTGCTTCACCCTTCTGAGCTTATATCTGTTCATCTGTAAAATTGGGATTAGAAGTGCTTCATTTTTTGAAATGAGAGTTTGAAACTTTTGATAGTGTGTAAAAACTGTTAGCCATTTGGAATAAGTTTCTTTAACATTAGCTTAAGCACAGTGGAATTAGACATATAAGTGAGAACCCTGAAAGTCATGTATTTAAATCCAATGGAAAGGCTTATTGTCTTCTGTGAGTACACATCACAGGAAATTAGTTAAGTAAAATTATTTATCAACAGCTGCTGTGCTATTTTGTTCCTCAAGGTGGAGCTCTTGTTGTTTATCAGGTTCTAGTTTTTATCTTGATAAAACATAAGTAACAAGAAAATTAAAATTTCTGTTTTAAGTGTATTTTTTCTTTTTTAATAGGTATGACTGGTATCAAACAGAATCTCAAGTAATCATTACACTTATGATCAAGAATGTTCAGAAGAATGATGTAAATGTGGAATTTTCAGAAAAAGAGGTCAGTAGTCTTTGAACCATTTTTTATGTTGAAAGTAAATACCTCCTTTTGCAAATATAGTATATTGCAGGGTAATCTTTGGCAGTTTATCAGATATGTCATTTCTTCCTGAGATAGTGTGGAAAATGCTGATGGAAATCTAAAGCATTGCTTTTCATTTTGAATCATTTTAAGTTTTGAGACAAGAGTATATATACGGTAGGTTATAATTAGATGTGCATTCTTTAGATTTGCAATTCAAAGCAGAACTTGGTTGACAAATATAAAAGATATTAGTAAGGTATGTGATTTGGTTACAATTTTGTGGTATACTTCATGAAGAAAGGTCTACTTATTTGTTGTGTGATTTATACATCTTAGAATTTACTAACTATATTAAATGCATATGACTTTTAATATCTTGTTTTCTTAGCATTTAGTAGAAAACTTTATGTTAGATATTGAAGAGTTAGTGATAGAGCTAGATGTTTTGCATATGAATACTTTATATTGTGTCATTTTACTCTCCTATCTCGGGTTTCCTTGAGATTTAAATATTAAGTATGTATTTTGAAACATTATTTTCCGCTATTTAATTGTGTATATGAAAATCTATGTGAAGAATACCAGATTTTAAAACAGGATTATTTTGAGGTTTATAAGTTAGTGTTTAAAATATTCAACAGTATTGAAGTTCTATAATTGTATTTAGTTTAAGTGTTTTACCATTCATTATATACATTTATAAAATGTGCTGCTAATTTTGTGTTTGTTAGTTATCTGCTTTGGTGAAACTTTCTTCTGGAGAGGATTACAATTTAAAACTGAGACTTCTTCATCCTATAATACCAGAACAGAGCACATTTAAAGTACTTTCAACAAAGGTAAGACAAATGAAAAGGGTTGTCAGTAGTAATATTTTCAAAATATAGAAACATTGGTCAACTAATCACCCATGTGATTATAAGCTTGTAAATCCTTTCAGCTACATGTCTCTAAAAGGGACAGGTAAATAACGATGCTTTTTTTGTTTGTTAATTGTCACCTGAGGATATTTTTTCCATTGATTTTTAGAGAGTGGGAGGGAGGAAGGGGGAAGGAGAGAGAGAGAGAGAATAAAAAAGAAAGAGAAACATCAATGTGTCTTCAGTTGGTTGCCTCCTGCATGTGCCCCACGTGGGGCTGGGGATGGAACCTGCAGCCCAGATATGTGCCCTTGACCAAGAATCAAACCCACCACTCTTTGATGCTCTTGCCCATGCTCTATTCACTGAGCCACATTGGCCGGCCAGGTCGGTAACGATAATTTTTGAGTAACAGTTTTCCCCTCCCTAAATTCTAGGACAATAGAGTGTAAAAATCTACTTAATCTCAGTGGTGTTTGTATACTTATTAAGATAAGTATTATACTTCTCAATAAAGAGGTTTTCAAAAAAGATATAATAATCCACCTCTGTTTCAGATTTGATACTGATAGTGCCTCTTCTCTTGAACTTACGAGTCTGGCCTGTTTTGATATACACATACTTTTTTCACCCTACCTTTATGCAGTTAAAAATAAAAACTGTTATAAAGATGAATCTGCTCTTTTGTTTGTTTTTAGTTCAGCTGAATTTTAGCTTGCTTTGATGTGAGGGATTAATGAACAGTTTAAATTGCAGTGTGTGTGTTAGATTTCTTTATATATATTTTGTTAATTCTCATCTGAGGATATTTTTCCCATTGCTTTTTCACAGAGAGGAAGGGAGGGAGTGGTGGGGGGAGAGAAACATTGATATGAGGGAGACACACTGACTGGTTGCCTCCTGTACCCACCCCACAAATTGGGGCAGAGAGCAAACCCGAAACCTAGGTACATGCCCTTGATCGGGAATCGAACGAGACCCTGTCGTGCACGGGCCTACTCTCTAACCACTGAGCAACACCGGCCAGGGCAAGTTTCACATGCAGGAGGCAACCAACTGGAGACACATTGATGTTTCTCTTTCTTTTTTATTCTCTCTCCTTCCCTCCCTCCCTCCCACTCTCTATTTTTTAAAAGAAGTAAAATTAAAATTCAGAGGGTATTTCAAATACCAATCAAAAGATGTAGATTGTAGTATATAATTTAGTAGGAAAAGTAATGAACTGAAAATCAAAAACGTCTAACTGGTTTTTTGCTTGCCCTGTAAATGAAAACTAGTCACAAAATGATGAGAGGACTAAATTTTTATCTGTAAAAGAGGGATGTGGACTAGATGAGCTCTGGATTTCTTTCAGTTGTAGTTTTATGAAGGTATATGATAAGTTAATCAGAATGATAAATGATATAATAGACTTTTTTCATTACTAACACCTTCTTTGTACATGTCCTGCAGTATATTGTGTTGTTAAGTAGTGAGTCTAAATTCTAAGAATATGAATTCCCTATCATAGACTAGAATCGGGGTCAGCCTGTGTCATGAGAAGAGGTAACAGCCTGTAGAAAGAGGGCACCTGCAGAAGGGTGGAACAGGAAGCGTGAAGTAAAGCAATGTTTTGCATCTAGTTAAAAGTTATCTGCCTACTTGTTTATTTGAAGATTACAAAGTAGGAAGCTGTGTAATTATCAGGTGGAGAGAGGAAACAGAGTTGCTTGGACAGTCAAAAGAGAAAAGGGATGAAATCTTCCCAAGATTTTAGTCTTACTGGCCCCATCCGTCCACATAAGTGTACAATTTGTTGAATAAAAGAATATTGGGTAAGGTAATTAAGCACAAAATAATAGCTAGATTTGGGAGGGATACAGGTCAGAAAATTAGGAGTTTGACATTTTTGTGCATATTTTTATCAAGAGATTGCCAGTGCATGTTCTTTTGAAGTTATTTAAATGTAAGCACATTTGTATGAATAGATGTTAAATGACTTCGTATACTTAGGAAGAATAGTACATGTGGTAGGTACAGGGGACAAGTTGGTTGATGGTTGCCAGATGGGAGGGGGTTTGAGGGGATGGGTAGAAATGTGAAAGGGATTAAGTACAAACTACCATTTATAAAAATAGTCACAGGGATGTAAAGTACAGCATAGGGAATATAGTCAATAGTATTGTAATAACTATATATGGTGTCAGATGGGTACTAGACTTGTCAGTGGGATCACTTCATAAGTTATATAAATATCTAATCACTATGTTGTACTAATAAAATATTGTATGTCAACTATAATTGAAAAATAAATTGAAAAGAATAGTGTGTTTGGTAAATATACAAGTCTGTGGCTAGAGTTGAGAATGTAACTAAGCACTGTCATCTCTTTAATTTTTTTCTCTTTTGAACCTTGTTAGTGCTTGTTGTTCTAACCATTCCTCAACCCCCTTACTCTGTTCCCAATTTGCCTCTTCTTTTGCTCCTTTTCCCTTTCTTTAAACGCTATATATCTACTTTTCTTTCTTGTATACTAATTTGTTTATGTATACATTTTTTTTCCCTTACACTTAGTCTTTTTAGGATAAGGAGCATACCATATTTGTATCTTTGTATATGCTCCAGATCGAGTTGCCAGATAAAGTACAGGACACTTAGTTAACTTTATAAACATTGAAAAAATTTTTTTTTAGTATAAGTATGTTCCATTTGCTAAATTTGGCATCTCAAACCCTGTGCATTGTACATAGTGGATGCTCAATAATTGTTCAGTGAGTGAATTTAAATTGGATTCTGATGTTACCATATGAAGTTGGCAGAGTATTTTCATTCTTAGTTTTAGAGATGAAAAGAAACTGAAGTTCACGGACTTTAAATGCTTTCCCCAGGTTCACACGGTTACTGAATTGTTCATTCTGGCCCAGGAGGAATGCTTTTAGTTCTCTAAAGCTAGTGCTTCTTTGCTTAGGTTGGATGTATTCTGAAGGATAATATATATTACTGTGTTTGACTATCAACTTTTAAGCTGTATTTTATGGGAACCAGATTGCAAGAATTACATAGTAAGTCTTCACTTAAAGTCATCACTAGGCCGTGCCTGGTTTGGCTCAGTGTTTAGAGCGTCAGCCCAAATGGTCTCGGATTCGATTCCCAGTAAAGGGCATGTACCTGGGTTGGTACAGCAGGTTGGATCCCCAGGCCTTGGTCAGGGTGCATGCCAGAGGCAACCAATTGATGTGTCTCTCTCACAATGATGTTTCTCGCTCTCTCTCCCTCCCTCCTTCTCTTCCTTTCCTTCCATTCCTCTCTAAAAATCAATGGAAAATCCTAGGGTCAGGATTAACAAAAAACAAAACCAGAATATCGATAGGTCCTGTGACTTTAACCAAAACAATGCCTGATGAAACCATTTTACTGATTGATATACTGATATAAATAAGTTAAGTTCCTATGGCATCTCATCAACTTTATAACAAAATGATGTTGAATGAAACGACGTTATTTAAGGGCCTGTCATACGTAATTATATCTTAAGGGAAATGAAAGTTTGAATCCTTTTTCGTACAGCAGAGGGAGACAGTGTTAAAATATTGAAAATAAAATCTTTCTCTGTGTTACTGGGAGTTATTTACTGATGACACTAAGAGGAAAAAGTAGTGAAGTAATTTGCTTTTTCATACATGTTGAAATGTCTTGAATCTTTTATGTGAATTGAGAAAGGATGCATTTTGCTCAGAAGAATTTGCTTAAAAACAGATTCTGTAAACTCTCTGGTTTAAAGTGTTATTTTTTTGCTTCTGAGAATTCTGTTTTTTCTTTCCCACCTTTGAGGTTGAACAAATGTTGCATATTCCTGTATAACCACTGGTTAAGTGTTATTAACTCAAGTGAAAAATTAATATAATTTGCAATGAAAATAAGAACTAGAACCCTAAATGAAATAGCACTTCTTAACTGTTTTACAATGTAATATTTAATGTTTTTCCAAGTCAGAATTTATATTTTTTCCAGTAGCTCTGATAATTATTTCTACTTTTTGCTGAATACCAGCTTTCATATATCTGCCTATTAATCCAATTTTTTAATTAAGAAATTGCAGTGCTCTTTTGTTCCATCTTGTTAACTTCAAGACGGTATTCTCTGGCCACTATCACAGGATTATAACTTCAGTGACAGCTATGCTGTGAAATAATCATTTTAAAGATTAATACTCATTCCCTCTGAGTTAAAAATTAGAATTCTCAGTATCTTCTGGAGTAAATTTTTCCTTGTGGAAATGTTCCTGTATTCCTATTTTAGTCAAAGTAATTTTTCTGTATTATATCAATATAAAATATAATGGCTTTTAACTGAAACCATGGGAAATGAAAATGTGTGTCTTTTAATTAGAAACAAATAGCTACCTCCTCCCTTATTAACCCATTAAAATTTGAGAAGCGTCAGAGTGAATTTATTAATATTCATAGAAGAATCCCAATGATGATGGAATGGAGTGGCAGTGTCTAGGGATGCTGCTGCTTTTTTAAACACACAGATATGGGGGTTTGGGGGTTGTTGTTTTGTCTTTGTGATACAGTGGTGGTAATAATAGTGAGGTATTTTTTTTAAAAATAACTGATTAGTTGCTGATGTTTACAAATTATAGATCTTGGAGTATATTCTTCCCGCTTTTTCTATTAATGTATATATTTTTTAATGAAAAGGATTTTACTATACATACTGTCTGTAACTGTCTTTTTAAACTTAGCCATACATTAATATTACTTTGACTAAAATAAGAATACAGGTATTTTTCCATGCCCTTAAATATTCTGTAGCAAAGTAGTCATTGTATACATTTACTGTAGCTTATTTAGCCAGTCCCATATTGTTTGACCTGTGGAGAATTATAGTAGGTAACTGTTTTGACTGCTGTGTATTATCCTGTGCAGTCCTCACAATTACTGCATAGTGTACTTATATCACCAATTTACAGGTATGGAAACTGAATCCAGAGATGTTAAATATACCCAGATTTTTTGCTAGTTGTAATGATGATAAAGAGATTGATAGAGCATTATTTGCCAGATGCAGTGCTGTCTTCTTTTCATACTTGGTCTCATTAAGAATCCTAAATGAAGTAGGCCCTATTAATCCCATTATGCAGGAGAAACTGTGAGGCTCAGTGAAATTAGTTACTTGCTTAGGGTCATATATCCAACAAGTTGCACTGTTGCTGAGTCTTATAGATACACAACTGATTATTGTCTTGTTCTCAACCTCTGCTTATTTCTGAGGAAATAGGTAAAACTTCTAAAAGTAAAAGACACTTTCAGCAAGTTGTTATTATCTCTTGGCTCCCTCATCTCTAAAATTTGGATGGTTATCTTTTATAGGATCATTATGTTGAGTGAGATGATACATGTGAAGCACTTTGTACACAGGGTTTATAATAACTGCTCATTAAATATTACTGCTATTATTTTATCCCAATTATTTAGATTTTTCTTCAGGTTATGAAAACTGTGTATTATAGAAAATTCAGAGAAATACAAAGGAGCTGAGAAAGTAATCACTCTAGTCTTACTACTGATGACATTTTGACGTACTTCCTTCCAGACAACTAGATATTTCTCAATACTTAGGTCTGTCCCTACAGATGATATCTACAGTACTGGAATTTTTTGTTCATGGGAAATGTCTCTTCTGATTAATTTCTTTAAGAACAGAGGCTCTTACCTTATGTACCAGCATAGTGCCTGGCTCAGAGTAAGCACTCAGTAAATATTTGAATTGAGCTGTTAGAACTTTGGAGAAGATTTTCAGTTTCTCTTCATTCATTACCATCTGTTGCATTTTAAAAATGATTATAAAATAATTTGAGTGTAAAAGTAAAGAAGCTAGATGCTCACTCTGCCTCAGGGAGACTGAGCTACTCTCTTAACGGACAGAGGGGTTTGATTCAGCAATTAAATGTGCAAAGAGCTGAGTAAAAAAATTTGGGAAAGTTACATTCTGAAGGTTAGGAGAACAATTATTTAGTGACTACAGCCTTAGAACAGGTTCTCAAAAGTTTGCCAGAAAAAAAGTAGTTTATGAGTAAACTGCACAGCTTTCTCGTGTCTGGGAAAGATCCCTTCCCTGTCCATCTGTAGCATTAAGTGGGAGCTTACTTAGCACTTCTTAAGAAGGTGGTGTCTGGATACCCAGTGGGGGTAATGGCTTCTCTTTAAATCTTAAGTTTCTTTCATTGGAAAAAATTAAACATACTGCTGTGCAAAGAAGACCTTAGAGGTGGGTGGTAGTACACATAATACTGAAAACTGACCATCTAGGCACAGTAGGAATTCTTATTAGTAACCTGTGAATACTGTTTTGGGATATTATGCATTGAAAGCCTTCCCTGTGCATATGAGAGCAACATTCAAGCAAAATACCAAAGATTTAAGTTAATTTTTAAATTATTTTTGACTTAAATGAAAATAGAATGGTTTATTAATGGTTGCAGTAAAAATATCTAAAATTGAAGTGGTGATTCTAGAAGTATTTGCCAGAATCAAGACTTAAACTTCATTTTTAAAGCATCAGAAGTGAAGTAGGTGTAAAAAGGAATTCATAGAAAATTAGTTTTCCCCACCCCCTTTTACCTTTTAAAAAAGCTACTTTAAATGGTTTATTATGTGCAGCTATTTCAGTGAATGGATTAAGTATAACTTCACGTTCAGGTCAGTGTTTCTTGGTTGAATCAGGTTGTTCCTAAGAGCTTTTTGACTTTGGTTTTATAAAGGCCTCTCTGTTCGGACTGCACAATTACTCGGGTTATAGTGGCTTTCAGTAGATGCCAGTGCTAGTGTGTGCTGCTCTTCAGGGAAAACAAGGAACTTTTTATAGATAGTGCTTAGCATGGGAACATGAGGTGTGAATATAGGGTGCCCTGTGGTTGAGGCTAGTTAAGGATAGTGTTTATGTACACCCTGCTTGCCAGGTCTTCATTTCCAGATGAGTCGAAAATTAAAGGAGCAAGATGGCAATTTTAAATTTTAGGATAATATTAATAGCCTTTTATAGTAACTACTGCTTTGTCATTGCTATATATTCAATTTTTGTTCCTTTTAGATAACTATCAGCAGTTACAACTTAAAATAACCAGAGCTCAATGGGTTAATACTGTGTATGAGAAAATGTTGGTGATATTTTACTTTATAAAAATTAATCATAGTTTATTTTAGGGAATTCTAGAGATTCTTACAAAATATTTGTTTTTATTTATGTAGAATTTAAACATATACATTAAATTAAAAATACTATACTTCTGCCCCTTTCCCACTGACATTTGTATTGTTTTCTCTCATGAAACAATTTTTTGTTACTTTTCTATGTTTCTGAAAAAAATTTTGATTACTCAGAGACCACACCCCTTCCATACCATCACATCATGTCTCATTAAAATACTGAGGTCGGTTAAATGTTTTGTTAAGGTATTTTTAAATGCTAATTTTAAGGATTCTCACAGTAAATGCATGTTTTAGAAAGATTACAAGTAATTGCTAATTTAAATGGTTCATCTAATCTAAAGGAGTCAAATAACTAAGGTGTGAATAGGTGTGTTTTTTTGTTAAACCTGTCTTTTGCGGTTTATCTATTAATAAAAGTAACCTTTTTCTTAGAAAAAAATGTTAGAATATAACATTCTAATTAGATTCTTAAACTGTTTGCATAATAATTATTACTGTTTACCATTACTATAAATGCTGATTTTTGCTAGGCTAAATAAACATGGGGGTGAGGGTATTTGAATAAGGAAAAAAAGTAGATATAAGTGCACTGTGAGTGTATGTTAGGGTTAAAGGTATTTAGGGCTGAGCCTTGGTTAGAGAGTAAAAGATGCTTTTAGGATGCTGTTAAACGTTTTATTTTAATAAGCGACCTTAGTTTAGCACTTAGGAACTGTCCATAGTCTGCCATACACCATTTTTCCATCTATATTTTTCACTGCTCTAACATAAATCCTGGACTTGAAGCAAATTAGTCTTCTCCCTACTCCCTGATGCACTGTGCCCTTTCATGTGCCCTTTCACACCTCATGGCTCCAGTTAGGCCATTCCCTTTGCTTCTGGAGATCTACCCTGTCTACCATAGCAGATGCTCCTTCCTCTCACAGCTCTTCACAGGTACTCTGAAACTTTACCTGTTCACACCTAGGTGTGATGTCCCCTGAGCGTTTAGAACATTTATTTGCCTCTTGAGTAACTTTCAAATGTCTTGCATTCTTGGAAATGGTCAAGAACATGTCTTAAATATTTAAAAAATCCTTCTCATCCCCCAAGACTATACCTCGCTCATAGTGGGTGTTTAATAAGTATTTAATGAATGGTTGTGAAAATGTTGGTATTAGTTGTATTATTTTTTTATACAGTGGAATGAATTTTCTCCTCTAAAATAGATTAATGTATATGCAAATGTAGTAATTTGTTTCGAACAGGATTTATTGGAGGTTGGCATTGTTCCATTTTGGGCTGGATAATTGCTGTGAGAGGTTGTCTTGTATGGTATAGGATGTTTAGTAGCACCCACTAGCCTCACTAAATGTCAGAAGCACCCCTCATCCCCACCCCAGTTGTGATTACCAACAGTGTATCCAGACATTGCCAAATACCCCTTGGGGTCAGTATCACTCCTGGTTAAGAACACAGCCTTAGAAGAAAAAAGCATAAGGATTTCAAGACTCTTCTTAATTGTAGTTTCTAATGTGTGTATGTTTTTGAAGGGCTTTTGAGTAAAAACAAATGTTTCAAAATTCTTCAAATTTAACTTTGTATAATTTAAGGAAACTATCTCAAGGACACCATTAATTCTTATAAAACTTGATGACTTAAGAAAATTACATTTTTGTGTCTATTTTACATTGAATAATGAATTTTATTTGGTATTTCCTACAGATTGAAATTAAAATGAAAAAGCCAGAGGCTGTGAGATGGGAAAAACTAGAGGGACAAGGAGATGAGCCTAAGTCAAAACAGTTCATAACAGGTTTGTTTTCTTGCCTTGATGAGCTTTAAATTCAAATTGTGTTATATAGTTGAAATTAAATAGTAATGAACATTCTTTCTGCTTTCATTATTTATGTTCCCATTATAATATACATCACGTATAATAAGTTTGCTCTATAATGAATACAAATTGGCTTTTTTTTTTTCTTTTTTGAATTTCACTTACTAATTTATTTATTATTCATGATCTGTGGCATTAGAGATAACCTGGGCATTTTATACCCTAGAATTAATAAAGAAATGCATAGAAACACTAGATTTTTTAGTATGAGAATATTCTTAGTTATGTAGGTGGTCTTTTTGCAAGATTGGGTCACGCAGCAATATCTTAAAAAGTTAAGAGTATTTGTAGTACTTGATTATGAAAACTACATCATTTTATATTGGTTTTTCTTATGAAGGTTATGACTTCTTAAACTCTTTTTTAATTTTTATGTTTTTATTGATTTGAGAGAGAGGAAAGGAGAGGGAGAGAGAGAGAGAAACATCAATATCAATGAGAGGGAGTCATTGATTGGCTGCCTCTTACACACTCCCTATTGGGGATCAAGCCCGCAACCTGGGCATGTGCCCTGACCAGTCATCAATTGGTGACCTCTTGGTTCATGGGTCCACGCTCAACCACTAAGCCACACCTGCCAAGCTGACTTCTTAAACTCTTAAGGAGTATAAATGAATGGCAGCAAAAGACCAGAGGGAATTGGAATTTATTGTTTACCTTGCCAGTTTTTGACATAAGTTGGAAGTAGTTTGGTTTTTTGTGTGTTGGCTTTTCCTATTTGGCTTTTTGGGTTTTAAGTGAATTAGTAGTTTACTAATATAACCTCTCCCTTCTTATTTATTCCTTTCTATTTTAATGTGGTCAACTCTAATTTATAAGAATTTCATAGTTGCACTGAGTCAAGTATCTATTTCACAATATTGCTAATATAGAGATAGAAGCAAACAAGAATAAATGTCTAAGAAAAGCCTAGGAGAAGAGTAAAAAACTAGGGTTAATATGTTTAACCCTTTAAGGGACAGACTACTTTATTTGAGGTCAATTCTAAGCATGTGTAATAGGTATTTTTCTAATGGGATAATTAATCTGTAGGACACTCTTAGAACAGCCTTAGACTATATTTTACAGCAATGGCCTCATTAATGGAGAGGACTATCTTTTTGGTTAGAATTAATGCTTTTGATCTGATGATTAAAATGGGTAACATTATGTTTCAGCTACTTTTAGATTTTTTACTGCTTGCTTCTATAACAGAAAACACATTTCCTTGTGGAACCTTTTAGAAAACACCGAGTTAGCCAACAGATCATTCATTTTTATTTTTATTTTGAAATAATTTTAGATTCTCATACAAGTTGCAGAAATAGAGTTTCTATGTACCCTTCACCCAGCTTTCCTGCATGATAATGTAACTAAGCTATAGAATAATTAGCAAAGCCAGGACACTGACACCAACAGATAATTTTTAAGAATGAAATTTGGGGCTGGATAATTAAGAATGAAATTTCAAATTGGTATTTAAGCTATTTAATTCAGCTTCTGCTTCCCACTTCATTTGAAAGACGTAGTAAAGATGTTATGTGCTTTTCTTGGAGCTGACTCCCAGAGATTTTTGGGCTGAGGTTTATATATAGCTCAAAGCATTTTTAAAAGAAACACTTTAAATGTAGCATCTCATTTAATTTTAATAATAGCCTTATATAGTAGGCAGCCCAGTATTGTTTCTCCTATTTTACAGGTTCAGAAAGGTTAAACAACTTGCTTAAGATCACCTAGCATTTTTTATTGTCTAGGACTATAAACCCAGGTCTTCAGGGTCAGGGTCTGGTTCTTCTGTTAACCTCGTATGTTTTAGTGCTTATTGCTGCATTTCCTAACAATGGAAAGTCTCTGCTGACATGACTATCTTTGCAGTTATTTGATACTATAGTGAATGAGCAAAGAAGTTAGGTTAGTTATCTCTTAGTAATTCATCTACTATCTACAGGTGTTAAAGTTTTCTGAGATCAACTGTAAAGGTTTTTTTAATTTTATAAATTTTTTCTAAACTAAATGCTTTGCATATTCATAAAGATGCTATTCCTCCTGTCCTGTTATATTTTTGTAAAGAATTAATATGCTTGTCAGATTCCTGTGTCCTATAGGTTACAGACTGCAGATAAGGGCACATTGCTTAACCTGTCTGGGCAATTAGAACCTGCATTCCCATCCTTCTGGGGAGTCTGCATTAAGATTAATTAAGCCCATGTTTCCTAGGTTCTTAATTTTTATGGCATTTAAAATATTTTCTTTGGCTACTAGTGATAATGTACAGAGGTAGAGGAGATTACTACTAGAGGAAGGTAGGTAGGATTGGAAAATAGTATGCTTGCCCTGAATAAAACTGTTATGTGTTGTGGTTTTGTTTTGAGGCAAGGATAGCCAATTGGTTTACCAGTGAAGAGAAAGGATGGAAAAACAGAATGAATAATGAGTATTTCTCAACTATTTTGAGGAAGGGGATATAGAGGGCAGAAAGACATTTAGATTAGCATTAATGTGTTCTAATATATTGATAGGGAATCTTTGAATCAGTTTGTGTGTTTTTTAATCTCTGTAGTTGCAGTTTCCAATATAGTAGCTGCTTGCCACATGTACCTTTTGAGCACTTGAAATATGACTAGCCTGGATTTGAGATGTGCTGTAAGTGTAAAATACATACCAAATTTTGAAGACTTAGTATGAAAAAAGATATAAAATACCATAATATTTTAATTTTTATTTCATGTTGAAATGACACTATTTTGGATATATTCTGTTAAATAAAATATATTATTAAAATGCCTTTCACTTGATTCTAGTAAGGTAGTTACTAGAAATTTTTAAATTATATATGTGGCTCACATTTGTGGCTTGCATTATATTTCCATTGGACAGTGAACAGAACTGTTCTTATAGCTACTGGGTAGGTTACTTTTAAATTATTTGTGTGCCAATATCTTGATTCCTTTGGTCTTTGGGGCAGCCTTGACAGTGCCCTGATTCCCTGGGCTGGTGGCCTCCATTTATCCCTACAAATACTATTATTTGCTGTGTGTGTATAGTGTGGGCATTGACCTCTAGTTCATCCCATGTAGTATTTTTCAATATTAAGAACTTCCTTATTATCTCCTATTGAAGCAATCTTTTTAATGTGGGGAGAGAATGGACAAAGTCTTAACTCATTGCTGAATGGGATGGATAATTATATTTTCAGTTTATTTCTACTCTGGAAGATATATAAGTATCTCAGGAAAAGCCACATTGTTAACATTAAAATCTTATTTATAAGAGAAATTTCTTAAGCAACTTAAAAAAAACTAATTTTAGAATTATTTGTACTATCTTTGCAACTTTTCTGTAAATATAAAAAAACTTCCTATATACTCTCAATGAATTTTCCCTATTATTAACATGAAGAATCTGTTTTTATTTTAATTTTGCATAATGTACCAAAAGTTTACACTTCATTGAAGTTACTTTGTTCAAAAGAAATTACTAGATTTTTTTATATTACGTTGATTCAGGTTTTAGAAGTGTAAATTTAATTATTGATGTTTGTATCAGAAAGATACTTATTTCAAACATGAAATTCAGTCACCTATTATTTGCTAAGGTATTCTGTGTACCATAGTCACAAAGTTTACATGTTCTTGGTATAATCAACACATGTTGATTAATCACTTCTTTTTACTCTGTAGATGTAAAGAACCTATATCCATCATCATCTCTTTATACAAGAAATTGGGATAAATTGGTTGGAGAGATCAAAGAAGAAGAAAAGAATGAGAAGTTGGAAGGAGATGCAGCTTTAAACAAATTATTTCAGCAGATCTATTCAGATGGTTCTGATGAAGTGAAACGTGCCATGAACAAATCATTTGTAAGAATATATACTTGAAAAAAATATATTGTGGTAGTAAATTTCTGAAATTTTAAAAGAATAAGTATAAAATTTGATACCAAATTGCATGTATTATAGAGACCTTTTTTTAAAAAAATATATCTTTATTGATTTCAGAGAGAGGAAAGGAGAGGGAGAGAGAGAGATAGAAACATCAATGATGAGAGAGTCATTGGTCGGCCGCCTCCTGCACGCCCCCAACTGGGGATTGAGCCCGCAACCCAGGCATATGCCCTGACTGGGAATCAAACCCCGATTGCCTGAATCCTAGCTTGACACTCAACCGCTGAGCCACACCCAGCTGGGCTAGAGACCTTTTGAGTAGGTTTTGTCTGAACATTTCTTCTTGCTCTAAACTTGAGGGTAATTATTGAGGAAGTCAGAAACGTGTGGAGGAGATGAGAAACAAATGGTTTACACCAGATATTTTTGTCATTGAGTTAGAACTGGAAAGGCTTAAGAAATACCAAGGTTACAGTGGGTGAGTTATTCTAGTTGGATTTATCACAATAGCTAAATGTGAGCTTCCATTGTTTACCTTCTAGAATCATGTATAGTCTCAGTATCAGAGATGAAGAATACAAAAGGGAAACTTCCAGAACAGTGTTTGGCAAGTGAAGGTGCACATTAATTATTCATTTTTTAAAAAAAAAAATAATTTCTCTATTGAGTAAGAAAATTCAGACTTTTTGTCAGGACAGCATAAATGCTATCTAAATTAGGCCTCAAGTGCTCAGATGTTAATGACAAGTCATCACTGTAGAACTATGTAGGTTATTTTGCTAAAAGATGTAATCATTTGATTTTTACCAGTAGCTCTGAAAATGTAACACACTTTTTTTTTATCCTCACTGAGGATATGTTTATTGATTTTTTGGGGGGAGAGAGAAAGAGAAACATCGATGTGAGAGAAAAACATTGATCCATTGCCTCCTGTAGGTGCCCCAACCAGGGATCAAACCTCCAACCTAGGTATGCGCCTTGACCAGGAATCGAACCTACAACCTTTTGGCGTAGGGGATGACGCTCCAGCCAACTGAGTCACTAGGCCAGGGCTGTAACTCTCTTTAAGGCATTTATATTTATAGTAGGAAGTTAAAATTAATATTTAATAATTAATATTTAGTTAATCAGTGTGTTTGAGGTTTAGATATTCCACATAAGTTACCATGTGGTAACTGGTCATGATTATGCTTTTCAAAACTGTTGGCTTAAAAAAATTTTGTTTTAATTAAATTTTTTATTTTGAGATAGTTGTAGATTCACATTCAGTTAAAAGAAATGAGAGAGACTGCTTGTATCCTTTACAGTTTCCCCCAGTGGCAACATTTTATAAAACTGTAGTACAGCATTACAACCATAATATTGACAGTTAAAGAACAAAACATTTCCATTGCCACAGGATCTCTCCTTGTCATTTTATAGCCATATCCACTTCCGTCCCACTCCTACCCCTTCTTGACCCCTAACAACCACTAATCTGACAAGTCTTTGTCAGATAGGTAGTTTACAGATATTTCTCTCAGTCTGTAGCTTGTCTTTTCATTTTTTTAATGCTCTTCTGCAGAGCCAAAGTATTTAATTTTGATGAAGTTCAGTTTATCATGTGTTTCCTTTATGGATCATGCTTTTGGTGTCCAATCTAAAACGCTTCGTAGTCCTGGATCTCAAAGATTTTCCCCCCCACATTTTTTTTAAATAAAACTTTTAAAGTTTTACTTATTACATTTAAGTCCATGATCCATTTTCAGTTAATTTTTATATAAAGTATGAGTCATAGGTTAAGGGATTTTGTTTGTTTTAACCTGTGTATGTTCAGTTGCTCTACTTATTGAAAAGATTGTCTTTCCTCCATTGAATTTCTTTTCACCTTTCTCAAAAATCAGTTGAGTCTATTTCTGTGTTCCCTGTTCCATTGATCTACATGTCTATCCCTTTGTTAACATCATAGTCATGATTGCTATAGCTATATAAATCTTGAAATTGGGCAGATCTATTTCTCTTTATTCTTAATTTTCAAATTCTTTTAGTTCCTTTGCCTTTCCATATACATTTTAGAATATTTTGTCTATATGTACAAAAGAATCCTGTTAGGAATTGCATTGAGCTGTATATCAATTTAGAGAAATTGACATGTTTACTGTGTTGAATTTTCCAACCCATTTATTTATTGCTTCTCTGATTCCTTTGATCAGCATTGTGCAGTTTTCAGCATATATGTCGTGTATGTTTTGCTAGATATGCCCAAATATTTAATTCTTTTTTGAGTGATTATAAATAATATTATATATTTAATATTGGTTTATTGCTAGTATGTAGAAATACAGTTGTTGTTTTTTAATGTTAGTCTTATATTCTGTGAGTTTGTTGAACTTAGTAGTTTTAGGAGATTTTTTCATAAATTCTTTATGATCTAAGAAGAATAGATTACTTCTGTTTTTTACGTCATATTGTCTTCAAATATGGACAATTTTATTTTTTCCTTTTATCTTTTCTTGCCATATTGCATTGGCTGGAACTTCTAGCACTAATGTTGAATGAGAGTGTTGAGAGTGGATATCCCCATCTTCAGTCTTTCACTATTAAGTATGTTAGTTGTAGGTATTTTGTCAGTGCTCAATCAAATTGAAGTTCTGCTCTATTCCTATTTTTTACTGAGATTTTTATCATGAATGGCTGTTGACTTGTTGAATGCTTTTTCTGCATTGGTTGATATAATTATGTGATTTTTCTTCTTTAACTTTTTGCAGTGGTGACTTTATGTGATTAATATGATTGATTTCTACTGCTGGACCAGCCTTGCATCCCTGGAATAAATCCCACTTTGTCATAGTATATAATTCTTTTTATCTATTACTCAATTCTATTTTCATATACTTTGTTGAGGATTTTTGTGTCTGTATTCAAGATGGATTTGGTCTATAGTATTCTATTTTTGTACTTTGTCTGGTTTTGGAGTCAGGGTTATACTAACTTTATAGAAGGATTAGGAAGTACTCCATCCTCTACTATTTTTCGGAAAAGCTTGTGTAGAATTGGGGTTCATTTTTCTTTAAACATTCTTTAAACCAATGAAATCATCTTGGCCTATTCATTTCGTTTGGAAGGATTTTAAATTCTGAAATTAATTATCCTAATAGCATATAGGACTACTCAGATTATCTGTTTCATATTTATTGAGTGACTTGTGGTAGTTTGTGTTTTTGAGAAATTGGTCTGTTTTGTGTTAGTTCTTTTTTAAAAAAAAAAAAAATCTTTATTGATTTCAGAGAGGGGGAAGGAGAGGGAGAGAGAGAGATAGAAACATCAATGATGAGAGAGTCACTGATCGGCTGCCTCCTGCACGCCCCCAACTGGGGATCGAGCCCGCAACCCAGGCATGTGCCCTGACCGGGAATCGAACCCCAATCGCCTGGATCCTAGGTCGATGCTCAACCACTGAGCCACAGCCGGCTGGGCTTGTGTAAGTTCTTAGTGTTGGTGGTATTCCCTTGTTACCCTTTTGATGTCTGCAGGGTCTCTATGGTGATGTTCCATTTCATTCCTATAATGGTAATTTGTTTCCTTTCTCCTCCCCCTCTCCCCCTTTGTCATTCTTGCTAGAGGTTTGTCAGCTTTGTTGATTTTTTTCCCAAAGAATCAACTCTTTGTTGATTAAAAACTTTTTTTCCTAAATTTTGTTAATTCCTGTTTTTTGTTATTTTCTTCCTTCTGCTTGATTTGGGTTTATTTTGCTATTTTTTTTTCCTGGATTCTTCAGATGTAGCTTAGACTGTTGATATGACCCTTTTTCTCTTTTCTGTTGTGTAGGTTTATACTATAAATTTCTCTCTCAGCAGAGTTTTAGCTGTCTCCCACAATTTTTGATGTTATATTTTCATTTTTACTCAGTTCAGTATGTATTTTGATTTCAGTTGAGACTTCATTTTCTCCTGGGTTGTTTGTTGAGTAGTTTCCAAGTATTTGGAGATTTTCCTGTTGTCTTTCTGTTATTGATTTCTAATTATATTTCCTTGTGGTTTGAGAATATGATTTACATTCTTTTAAATTTGTTGATGTTTGTTTTATTGCCCAGGATTTGGTCTATCTTAACTAACCTTCCACTTGAAAAGAATGCTGTTGTTGAGTGGAGTGTTCTATAAATATCAATTAGATTCTTTTGGTTGATATTTTTTTTGGATACCTCTATATCATTGCTGATTTTCTGTCTTATTCTATCATTTGTTGAGAGAGGGTCCCCAACTGTAGTCATGTATTTGTCTATTTTTCCTTTAAGTTCTGTCAATTTTTGCTTTACATGTTTTCCAGCTCTTTTGTTTGGTACATATGCATATTTAGGATTACTATGTCTTCATGGTGGATTAGCCTTTTATATAATTACATAATGTCATTCTCTGGTAATTTTCTTTGCTCTGATATTAATATAGCCAATTCTTCTGACTTTTGATTAATTTTTGTATAATACATCTTATTTTATCCGTGTACTTTCAACGTACTTGTGTCATACTTAAAGTGAGTTTCTTTAGACAGCATATAGTTGGGCCATGTTTTTTTAATCTACTCTACCAATCTCTTTTCATTGATAATTTAGACCATTTACATTTAATGTAATTTTTGATATGTGAGGACTTAAGTCCACTGTTTTATTTTTTGTTTCCTGCTTCGTTCTTGTGTTGTTTCTCTTTTTTTGTTTTTCTTGCTTTCCTATGAGTACTTGAACATAGTTTAGGATTTCATCTTGATTTATCTGTATTCTTTTTTTTAGTACCTTCTTTGTATTTTCAGTGGATGTTTTAGATATTATATTGGCTACATTATACATAGCTTATCATAGTTTATGGGTGTCAGTGTTTTTTGCCAGTTTCAGAGAGGTACAGAAACTTTACCTCCTTCTGTGTCCCTTTACCATCTCTTGTTTATAATTTTCATAATATTTCCTTTACATACATTTAGAACTACATCAGTGATAATGTTCACTCACCTGTAAAACATAATTTAGAAAACTCAGGAGGAAAAGCTCTCAGGAAGAAAAGTTCTGTTGTATTTACCCATTTCCCTTCCCTCTTCCCTTCCCTTTTTTTTTCTTTCTGTTCCAAGGTTCTATCTTTTGCGTCTTTTCTCTTTAGATAACTTCCTTTAGGAGTTCTTTTAGGGTAGATCTGCCTATGACAAATTCTTTGTCTCGGCAAGGTTTTTTTGGAGGTTTATATTGATTGGGGTTTGCTGAGTTTCTTGAATCTGTAGTTTATGTCCCTTCCCAAATTTGGGAAAATTTTAGCCATTATTTCATTGAGTATTTTTTCAGACCTGCCTTCTTTGTTCTCTCCCTCCTGCAACCTGATGACACAAATGTTAGATATTTTGTTAAATCCCACACATTCCTAGGATTCTCTTCATTTTATTTCCATATTCTCTGTCATTCATATTTGGTGATTTATATTGTTTTGTTTTCTTTTCCAGTTCACTGATTCTTTTTCTATCCCCTCTATTCTGCTCTTGGGCCCATCCTCTAATCTTTTCATTTCAATTATATTTTCCAATTCTAAAACTACCCATTTAGTTCTTCTTTGTATCTTCTTTATATGTTGAGGCTTTTTACTTTTTTGTTTATTTCAGGCAAGTTTGTAATTTCTTGTTGAAGCATTTTTACCATGACTAATTTAAAATCTTTTTCAGATGATTTTAACATCTCTGACATCTCAATGTTAGCATCTGTTGTTTTTTCTTTTTTTAAATATAATTTGAAATCTGTATTTTGTCTGGTATTTTTCACTAGTGTCAAGTGGTTTTCAATTGAAACCTAGACATTTTCATGTTATGCTATGGGACTCTGGATCTTATTTAAACCCTCTGTCATAGTTGGTTTTCTCTCAGTCTGGCAGGGGAAGTGAAGGCACACCACCTCAGTACTGCTAGGGAGAGGTAGAAATTCAGGTACCCCACTTGGCTCCCTTAAATCCTTAAACACTTGGCATCTCCTTGTCACTGCTGGGAGTAGTTCCAGCTCCCCACATTTTTCCATTGACACTGCAGGCAGCAGAGGAGGTGGGTTTATGACAGCCTAGCATGGGTAAGCTCCCCACTCAGCCTTTGGTAGCCTGGGTGGAGATGGGACCACAGTTTTTTCTGTGGTGTTTAGATGGAGTAGAGCGATCATTGTCTAAAATTTTTCTGACTTCCTAGGCTGTTTTTCTGTTTTCCTTCATTCTTTGGCTACAGAGATCAGGCTTTTGTTGGGACTTTTTTTGTTGTTGTTTGCACCCTTTGGCATTTTTAGCTTTAGCTCCGACTCTAGGACATAATGAGGCAGAAAGAAAACCCAGGGAACTCACCACATGTTGTTCCTGGGGTTCCAAGGTCTCTAGTTGATCTTTCATCTTTTTTTTACCTTTTAGACTCTTCTTAATTTCCCTCTCTCCCTCCTTCCCTCCTTTCCTCTGCCCCTCTCTCTCTCTTAGGTTTTTAGTTGTACTTAATGGGAAGAATAGGAAAAAGTACATTTACTCCATGTCCCCAGAAGCAGAAGTCATTCTCAGTATTGACTTTCAAGAGACTGCCAGACAAAGTAGCAGTGTGTGAAATTTCAAAGATAGATTATAGGAGCTACACCCATTTTCATACAGAAACTTTGCTAGTTGTAATTGAACCATGTACACCCATAAAACAAGCCATCTGTTTGGCAACATTGACCTGGAACATACTTAGTGTTGCTTCTGTCCTTGTGGGAATACAGAAGAGATAAAATAGGGTCTATCATGTATGATCTTCCAGCCTAATTGGGACAAAAAGACCATCATATACAAAATAATCAGAGGAAAATGCTAAATTGCACTACAGTCCATTAGGAGAGAAGGGAAATAAATTTCAGCGAATATGATCAGATTATAAACTATGCTTCCTTCAGTCCTCTTAAGGGTGGTTTATTATGTAGACTTGTCCAATTTTATTCAGTATTTTATTCAAAGCCTACCAGGTGCCAGGCCATTGTGCTTAGGTCTAGGATATAAGTATTAATAAAATATACTCCTTGATTTTTAGGAGCTTTAGTTGGAAACAGAAAGGGTGGGAAACAGAAAGAAGGAAAGAAGGCAGACCTTTAAAGTTATAACAGTGCAGTGTGATACTTGTTATATTTATGGTGATTATGCTTATAGAGAAGACAAATTCTGCAAGTGTAGAGTCCTGATAGTGGGTCAAAGAAGGCAACAGAGTATTGGTAATATGTTGTGTTTGGAGCACAGCTAAAGAACTTGGGTGGAAAAGAGCATCTGATGCAAAGGAACCCATGTAAGGGAGCTTGGCAGAGAGTGTGGGGCAGGGGGTTATAGTGAGGTTTTGGTGTAATAGTAGGGTATGTAACTTTACACATTTGCGAGCAACAAGTTGATCATTTTTAAATGTTTAGATTTTAATAATTCACACTGTTCTTTGCTGTGATTCAGGTCAATGAATTTTTATTGTGTTAAGATAACAAATGTCCAGAAAAAACTTTAAGGTATTTATGTGCAAGGTTTAGTGGGTGGTATATTCAGTAGATGCTAAATAGATTACCAGTTCTTTACTGAAACACTTTGTATATCTGTGTGTGCACCTTGATTTAAATAAAAAAACATTCCAGCATATACTTGGTACAGAAAGAGCATTAAGAGGGGGCTCTTCAAGTTCTGTCCAACTAGTGTAGAAAGAGTTTATTTTGCCTGATCTTTACTGTCCTTGAAAAAGAGATTGCATCCTCATTTTCTTTGGGAGCCCATTTTATTTTCATCTGAAGGTAGTTTTTCCACATATACCTCTACGCTGATTAGCTGAGGGAGACGTGGTGCTTTTTATGTGAACATGATGCTTCTACCTACCTACTCTAGACCTTCTTTTCAGATTTTACAGAACATGTTAACTTCTCTGGAAAGCTTAAGACTAAATCAAAATATTGTCTTGTGTTTTGATTGAACCACGCATAGCTAATATTTGGGACTCTGCGCTTAGGAAATTTTTAGAAAAAAATGTTGTTTTGATTATATGGTCTAAGAATTAATCTATTTTTATTTCTTATTGCAGATGGAGTCTGGTGGTACAGTTTTGAGTACCAACTGGTCTGATGTAGGTAAAAGGAAAGTTGAAATCAATCCTCCTGATGATATGGAATGGAAAAAGTATTAAATAAATTAATTTGCTATTACTGCATTGCATATATTCACCTAATGCCCATTGTGTATTAATATTGCATTCTTGAATTTTGAACACTGAGTACCTTTTTCAAAGATTATACCTCTTTACCTCTCTGTGCTCTAGAAATTATTTTCCTTCAAGTGTTCAGAGTCTAATGAAGAATGAAGGTCATATTTTATCACTCTGTCCTTAAGGATTTTAGACATGCTGAAACGGAGTGAGGTATCATTTGCTACTGGATAGATTAGTTCTACCTAGTTATGGGAGTGGAGGAATTGTTCATGGGATATCTTGGGTTATTGCCTTATTTTTGATGCAGCATTCTGTTAATAATTTATCAGACTTGGCAACTTTGGGTGAGCATAGGTTTTTCAACTTCAGTGTTATATTGTTTGCTTTTAAAAACTGCTTTTGAATTGAATTGTAAATACAATTTTTTCTATGAAGAAGTTTGGTTTATTTACCTTTTTCTTAAGTTTTTAATGAGAACTTTGAGAAATTATTTATCACAGGGAAATTCCCATTTGGTTCTTCTTATGGGAAGTATTTGTAATTGCACTGAGATTTCGATCCTTATCTTCAAATTTCTGTATAAAAACACAGACACCTGAGTTGAACATGCTGCAGATTGAACTGTACTGAAGGTTAATCTGTGAAGATGAGAACAGAGAGTGATTTAGGAAAGCCCAGCTTCACTTCTTGCTGCTTTTGCCACAGCAGGATTCCTGAAATTACAGCACTGGTGGGTTGGTTTGGTTTTGTAGGGTTTATTTTTTTGTTTGTTTTATTATTTTTTTCTTGATTAGAAAGTCTCACATCCCTGTGATTACTTTGGTTTCAGTGATTTAGGGTAGCTCCTGGGAGAGTAAATTAATATGTATCTATTTAGTAACATTTTGTGGTAAGGCACTACTGTATGCCTCCATAGCTGAGGATTGGATGAATGGGAGGCAAATGATCAGCCATCATTTCAGCCTCCAAAAGAGTGGGCTAGCCTCTTCTAGTCATGAAGTGTAGGGTTGTTCATAAGGAAAATGGGTGATACCAGACCATGCCCAAACCTGTTGTCATAGCTTGTTTGGGGGGGGGGGGGGGTTCACTTCTGCCCATTTAGAGCTACAGGCTACATTTTTTTGTTCTTGAACACTGAAGGAAAAGGTAAAATTAAGTTCTTGATTGTATGAATTTCTAAAATTTTCTCCTTAGGGGAAAAATTAGTGAATTTTGCATTCTCTGTGTTTAAATTTCTCAGTACCATTAGTCCTAAGGGGTAGGTAGGCTCTTTCTGCAAAGGTGATGTCAGGGAAGAATACTGCACTACATCAGAGACAAGAATCCTAGCTCTAGCAAGTCTCTGCCACTACCTGGCTTTATAATCTTCGATGAGTTTAGCCTTCCTGTCTTAGTTCCTGTGTCTGTAAATAATCTATAGAGTTTTAGAGGTATAATTAGAAGTCTTTGATTCTAAATACAGAAACATTTTTGTCACTTAAGAGTAATGTTTTTCTTTCTTATAAATGACACTACTATAATAGAAATTTGTGGTGTTTTTTTAATTTAGTAATAATTTTTCTTGTATTTGAAAGGATACATTATATATAAAGTATGCTTACCGATGGGCAAGGTTTGTTTAGTGTTGGATTCAGAATTTTGCTGAGCCAAGTGGAGTTCCTAATACACATGACTGTATTACAAAATTATAAAATATACCTGATGTAAATATAATAGATTTATTGTAAAAAAGGGAATTTGAAGTAGTTTAGACTATTGTTCTAAAGTACTGCTATCTTTCAGCATCATACATGATGAAAATTTGTAAACCTCCGGGAAGTTAAAACTTCGTTTTGATTAGGAACCCCTTAACTTGATCCTGACTCTCTACTGTCTTAGCTTAGCTGTTACTAATTGCTCTCACTTTCTTTCTAGATTCCCATTTTCAGTTCTCAAGTTTTGGTTCTCTTAGCACTCTTTGTTAACCTTTTGTTTCTTCAAAATGTACATGTTTTTCACTTAGTATTTCTTTTTAAGGTTCAGTCCTGGAATCCTTTTTTTCCCCTTTCTTAATCTTAAATTCTTTATTTGTTCTGATTTCTGTAATCGCTTGCACCTTGATGACTTCCCAGAATTTTCCTACTATCTTCAAAGAATCTCGGATGGGATAATCTACTTTGAATTCTGCTATCAAGTAATCTCTTAGGTGGTTAAAACATAGGTTTGAAACATCAGGGTCAGTTTTGATAATTCTTTCTTGTATCCTAACCCATTTAGAGTTGGTTGCTAACTAATAAATATGTTCAGTCTTTAATATTGGCAATTACTGGCCACTTTAAAAAAATAATCTGCTTTCTCCATCTTTATATGGAATGGAGGGGAAGGATGGCTTGCATTAATAACTCCAATTTTTTTAACATTTTCATTCCCTAGTTTTGTGATACTAACTGCAGAAGTTATTGTTATTGTCTTCCTGACCCTGGGAGAGAAGAATTTCTCAGCAGGCTACTACTATACAGGACAAGGAAGAAAAAGATTGGACTGTCCTTTATAAATTTTCTAGATAAATTTCAATAAACATTTAAAATGGGGTATGTTACTATTGTTATGAATAGTTCAGAATTTTAATTTAGTTCATTACTTACATATTTGGTTATCTATTCCCATTTTACCTTTCTTTCTTCCTCTCCAGTTATCTACATGATCACTTTCTGTCATTGATCTCTGAGGTACAACAGTGACTCAGAGCAGTATTGCCTATTAACTTATCATCTGACCCGCCCAGTGCACTTTAATTCTGCTGGGGTCTTCCTTGTCCAGATTAATGTGCATCTCTCTGACTTGTAGCTATTACTGACATTTCCAAAAATAGGTAGAAAAATTCTGGGTGGTGTGTATGTGTTTTTGTTTGTTACAAGAGCTACTTTTCTTGTAACAAACAAAAACCAGCTCTAAAGAAGTTTACCTTTACACTCATACCTGCCATTATAATCCCATAAGAATACAGATTTTGATTATTTCTGCCTGGGAGGAACCAAGGAAAAATAATAATAAAAGCTAAAAGGACAAAATATGTTTTCTGTGCCAGGAAGTCATGTGTAGTTTTATTTTTTTTATTGTTACTTTTTAAATAATTTTTTATTTTTCAATTACAGTTGGCAAAATATATTAGTTTCAGGTGTACATCATAGAGATTAGACATTTATATAACTTACAAAGTGATTATCTCAGTAAATCTAGTACCCATCGGACACCCTACATAGTTAATAGAATATTATTGACTATATTCCCTATGCTGTACTTGACATGCTCATGGCTGTTTTTATAACTGGCAGTTTGCATGTCTTACTCTCTTCCCCTTTTTTAATAAGTGGGATCTACATTGATCTGGTTTCCTTTGTCTCCAACTATGCATATTGAATTGTAAAATCATTTTACACCAAGAGATTGTATTTTGGAAATGTCTGAGAACTTGTGAGCAAATTGGAGATACTGAATTTCTCACAAATATTATTGGAGTCATCCTTGTAATTTGCTTCTGAAAGTAATTTAACTCTTAGCTTCTCTTCCTACCTCCGTAAACTTGCCCCCCTTCACCCCCCCAAGTCAGCTAAAGTCATATATATTTCTAACCCATTAGGGCAATAACAATAGTAGCTATTCTTTTCTAGTACTTTTTATGGGCCAGGTGTCACTAAGTGCTTTATATACACTACCTCATTTATAAAACTGTAGTAAAGTAGTTATAGCATGTTGTTGTTAACAGATTTTTAAAAATGAGGCTAAAGTTAAGTTCTTTGCCCAAACTCATTCCACTGAAAAGTGAGGAGGAAGCTGGGATTTGAATCCAGCCTGTCAGACTCCAGTGCCCACGCATTTAATAACTGTGATTCCCACTTCAGGCAAATGAGTTAGGTGTGCAATGATTTTTATTAATAAACCAACTTTTTGACAGGCAGAGAATGTGCAAGTTGAATTATTTAAAAATTCTTCTTGTTCATGGGGTAGGAAGGTATATTCTTAAAGAACAGAATATTACCAGTTTCTTAAGAAGGAAAACTTATTAGAAATACAGATCTTTTGCCGCTTGCCTCAAGTAGTCCTCATTTGTGTTGAAAGTGCTATTTTTCTCAAATTCAGATAATTACAGAGAAACAAGGTACTGGTACAACTCCTATAGGTGTAAGAGACTGGCACGTTATGCTGATCAAGTTCTTTAAATGTGGAAGCGCTCATACTAGTTTTTATTGTACAAATAAATGAAGTTTTTTTCCTAAATACATGTATTAGGGTTAGTGTATCACTGATTTTTCAGTAAATTTGGATTGATTCAGGTTTAGTCCCTTTGTTCCAATCATGTTAGCATTATATATTCTGAAATACAAGCTTGTCCGGAATCTCTAAATGTGACCCTTGCTGTGCCTTCGAATATGAATTTTTAATTTTTTACTTTGCATTGAGACTTTTCATACCAATCATGTTGACTTTATATTTTGTTATGATCATAAGATTTCGTTATACAAAAAGATGTTTTAAAAACAATACTGTTTACCCAAAGACAATTAAAAATATATATATATATAAATATATCTCGTTATTGATTTCAGAGAGAGGAAGGGAGAGAGAGAAACGTCAATGATGAGAGAGTCATTGATCGGCTGCCTCCTGCACGCCCCCTGCTGGGGATCGAGCCTGCAACCCAGGCATGTGCCCTGACTGGGAATTTAACTGCAGTCTCTTGGATCATAGTTCGATGCTCAACTGCCAAGCCACACTGGCCAGGCCCAAAGGCAATTTTTGTTTATCAAAAGGGAGTTAGGAAAATAATCTTTAGTGCCTATATAGGTAAAAAACCATACTCTACAGTGCAACTAAATAGTAAACTGTTGCACATACTATATACTTAATGCTCTGTTAAATGCATGAAAAGGCAGTACTGCTAAATGGTTGCATAGTAGTTGTTTGGGATCAAATCCTCGCTGCATTGCTTAATTAGCTGAGTGACTGGGCAGGTACTTGATGTCTGTTCCTCAGTTTTCTTACCTATCAAAGTGGGCTATTAGGAATTGAATGAGTTAACATAATTCCACAATTATTTCTCCCAATCCAAAGGCTCTAAAAACTAAATTTGTTTGTATATGTATGACTCAGTGGTACAAAACCTGATGTGAACTTAGAATATGAATAGTCATATTTTGTTGCAGAAACATGAATATGTTTAATTGTAGAATGTTAGCACAGATCATACTGAGGTTGTTACAAAATAGATGGTATATCTGTATTCTGAAATTTGAAATTCTGAGTTCAGAAACACATCTGGCTCCAAGGGTTTTGAAAGAGTTATGTACCTGTCTGCAAAGTGCAAAGACCAGTGCTTCGTGTTACAGATAGCATCAGCTCATTGCATATGCTTTCAGACTGAGAGGTTGAAATCTATAGAAAGCCTTTCTGTTATATAAGTTGAGTCCTTCAAGACTCAGCATTCTGAGTCTTGAGGAAGGTATGTCAGCTAGTTAAAAATCATTAGGATAGCCCAGCCAGGCGTGGTTCAGTGGTTGAGTGTCGACCTAGGATCCAGGCGATCTGGGTTCGATTCCCAGTCAGGGCACATGCCCGGGTTGTGGGCTCGATCAGTGACTCATCATTGATGTTTCTATCTCTCTCCCTCTCCTTTCCTCTCTCTGAAATCAATAAAGATATAAAAAGAATCGTTAGTATAGTTTTAAAAATTTATCCTTTGAAAGTATAAGAGTTCATAGAAAAGTTTTTACTTTCAATGAGTATTTTAATTTATGTAAGCAGAGCTTAAATATTAAAAGTATTTTCGGCCGTACCTTAAAAAGAATCATAAAGTGTTAATGGTGTCAAACTTCATGTAGAATGTTAAGGGACTTCCTTTCAGAAGTTCTCTGATTTTAATTCAAATCTCAAAACAGTGATACTATTAGGGTTTATAAAAACAAAGTGCAGAAACACACCCTTGAAAACCATGAGTTCTGTCCTTTTATTTCCATCAGTGTAAAGAAGCTGATAGATGTTTTTTGCAAGAGTTCATCAATCCTACCACCCTCCCTCCCACCCCCAAAATCTGTAGGGTACAAAGATAAGTATGTGTAGGCATCACTGTAGACTCAGGTTTGGGGTTCTCCCCCAATTACCACTTTTTGCTGGTCATTTGCACTCTAAACATTGACCTTGTCTGTGACATAATTGACTGCACATGAGCACTTTCATAAAGTTAGCTAGCTTAGGCTAGGGATATATATCTAGTGCCCATGAAATATGCTAAAAAATTAGATGCATTTCCTCGGCTTTACTATTACTTTGCTATTTATTAGTTACAAAATGATAATTTCTTCCATTTCTACCCTACCACTGAGGCAACTGTTTTATAGTGGAAAGGATAGTAACGTGAATCTAAATCTTAAAAATTCCCAGTTCTGACATTTTAATAATGGTGTGTTTTGTGGACAAGTAACTTAACCCATCTAACCTTTTATCTATAACACTGGGAAAATTACATCTCAAGATTGTGAGGATTTGACTTGAGCCCTGACTCGAAGTATGTGACCAATAAATGTTACTTCAATATAAAGTCCTTCATTTCTTTTTTCTTCTCAGTCCTGTTGAGTAGTGGCATTCCTGAAAGGAGGGTAACAAGTCTGACTGGTAATAACTGCTATTCAGGGGCTTTCATAGTTCAGCCTCAAGAAAATTTTTTAGTCTTAACTGTCACTGCTTCAATGTATAACCTAAGCTCTAGCCTCACAACAATCTGCTAGGGGTCAGCAGACTTTCTCTGTAAAGGGCCACATAGGGGATATTTTAGGCTTTGTGGGCCACATACAATCTCTGTTGCATATTTTTCTTATTTTCAGTTTGCACACCTCTGCTCTGTTTGAACATCCCGTGTATTTTCATTCATTCTACTCCAATTTGAGAAGCTCCAGTTTCCTACTGATGTGTCAAAACTGAAATTGTCCCCTCTAGGAAAGCTGTTTAATCTTGTGTTACTGTCAAGGCTGACTTTGTAACAATTAGATGGGTTATTTGCTAATGGTTGAAGCATTCATTAGATCTTTTGATAGAGTTATATCAATACCACAGTATCTCATGAGCATGTTGCAGAATCTGATCTATTCTCTCTTTGCCGTGTCACTACAGTTGACTCATTTCTTCCCTCATGAGCTTCTTAGATGTGGAGGGGTGGGGAGGGTGGAGCAGTGGCTGGCTGGGAGTGGGCCTCAGAATTTGGTTGATAGATTGACAGATACATGAATTTGCTTGCAGTGGTAAGGCTGCACAGAATGTCCTTACTGCGTTTGTTCTTTAAATGTCTACAGTAGAATGTCTGTACTCTTCCGAAATCCCCATTCCATGCCCACTACAGGAATTCTTTGCCACTCCAGCTGTGATGTTCAGTCCTTGTTTATGCCTTTATTATGGCACCTTGCAGTTTCAGTGATTTTAGGGTTATTAGAAATGGTGTCTGTTTTACCCTGTGTGTCCTGCTCAGTTACAATGTTATTTACTTAGCTTTGGATGTTTAATACAAACACAGTGCCTTTCACATAGTAGATACTCAAGTATTAGAACTCCTGCTTTTACCCCAAACTAAAAGTTTTTTAAAAGTTTACTGTTTTTTTAATATCATGCCTTTGAAATTGATCATTTGTTCATCAGTATAGAAACAATAATAATTTTTAAAGTAGGTTTTTAACCCACGGCCATGAGAGCTCAATCTGGTTTGTTCTTAAATTATCTCCATTATTAGAAGGAATTAGATAGCAGTTATATAACTAATCAAAACCAGTGTAATATCTAAGTGTTGGTTGTTTTGCTATGTAATTTTCAGACCCTTTTTTTGGGCCATAATTGTTTTAAAATCAAAATGTCTGTGTTTCCTTAAAGAAAGGACTAACATTTATTTTCTAACGAGATTAGTCATCCTTCCAGAGGAAATCTGGAGCCCAAGGAACTTGGGTAGATAAGGAAAGCTGGAGATTTACAAAGCCAGACATGCAATGGCTTTGAAAACCAAGAGTGAGTCAAGCAATTTCATTTATAAGCATTCCAACCTCTGGCAAGAATTTGAACTGCTTACCAGGCAAGTACATGTTATCTGGAAAGTCCCAAAGAAATGTTGAGATATTGAATACTATGTAGTGAGGGTTGCTTGCTTTATTTTTTTAACATTAACACCCTTGAGGTCTTTCTGTCAAAAGCTATACACTTTTTTTCTTGGAGTAGGTTTTCACTTTAATATAGGTAATAGAATAATAAAGATAAGTGAAAAATAGTTCATGATACACCCATTCACTCATTCATTGACATTGAGTGCCAAGTACATGCCAAACACTGTTCCAGGCTCTAGGGACGCACTGGTGAACAAAACAGTCTCTTCCTTTATGGGACTTAGCTTATGAGGGGAAGTGAGCAGGGTGTATGGTAAATGATGGTAAGTGCTAAGGAAGAATACTGTGCAAAAAGGACAATAGGTGGTGGAAATTGAGATAGGAGACCAAGTAAGAACTCAGTGAGCAGGTGTCATTTGAATACAGACTTGCAGGAAGTTGAAGGAGTGAGTCATGCAGATACTTGAGAAAGAGCCCTCCCAGCAGAAGGAACAGCAAATGAAGGCCTGGGTACAGGAGTGAACAAGGGGTCGAGATCACTGGTGGGTGAGGGGGGGTAGTGAAGGGCCTTGATCACGCAGGGCCTTGCTGGGTAATACAGATGAGATGGTGGTAGCCAAGACCAGGGCTTGTCCCAGCTTAATATAGATTATGTTGTCCTCAGTGCTGTCAGTATTTTCCCCATTGTCTTTGTTTCAAATGTGCATGCAGTCAAATCAAATTTCTATATAAATCTAACAGATTGCAATGTAATTTTACTCAGCATACCTCATGGTATTCATGTGAATGAATTTGAGTTAATGGTATATGAGTTAATGGGTATGTGGGAAGCCCTCAGTTTCAATAATCACCTTATTCCTTTTCCTCCTTACACATTAAATTATACGTAATATCACATTTTAGTGTAATCTTTGTTTAGCAAAGCTATTTCTTGTTCTGCAACACAAGTACAGTTATAGCAGAACAGATACTGAGACAAAATTGGATTAAGTAGAATAACTGGTTGTGAACAGGGGCTTAAGAACAAGTGTTGCTTAGGATTTTATGTTTAATAGAATTATAAAAACCAGATCAGCAGAGCGTGTTTTTATGGACCATCTGCCAAGACTAGAAGTAGCTTTGGTACCTATTAGTACTTTAAACATGTATTTGCATTCCATCCCGTCAATATGAGGAAGCACAGAAAAATAAAAGCAGAATTTTAGAGCTAGAATAAATCTTAAATACTCATACAACTTTGGTTTCACAGGTACATTTCTTCCCCCCAGAGCACACTGGTATACTTTTTCCTCTATAACAATTCTTTAACAAAACTCAGATAGTTGGTGATAGAATCATCTAACTCACCTAAAGCTTAAATTATTTATCCTAATCTTGTACTAACTTTCTGACAGTTACCCCAGATACCAGGCAACTAAAAATTGCAGTATGGGCAGATATGCTGCCGTATAAGCTATGGGATACTGATTCTCAAACTTGATGGTGAGTAACCCCCACCTGTGGAGTTTTAAATGCAGGCTTTCTTGGCTTCCCTCCTGAGATTTTTGAATCAGTGGGTTTGGGGTAGGGCCCAGTAAGTCTGTTTTTTAATGACTGATGGTATTGAAATATGTAATGACATGGGGCATTGTCCTTAAAAAACACTGATTTCAAGGAATAAAGGAGAGAATAAAGGAGAGAAGTTAGTGCACTAATCATCTCTAATGCCTCATATCCAATAAATGTAGAAAAGTAAAAAGCTGCTTGGGTGCTTGTTCCTTCGTTGAATTTGTTTCCCCCTTACATAGATGTAAAGGCAGGGGACAGATGCTCATGATTATTTTTGTTCCTCTGTCATTAGAACTATAGGGTCATCATGATAAAGACATTGAATCCATATAGCTGTGTGGTACTGCATGATGAAAGAAAATCTGTTTCAGTCGGGAGAAACAAATTGAGAATATTTGGACAAGATCCTGGTTTATCACTGCTGAGATACTACTTAAATGGAGCTGAGAATACTAGAATGCTCAGTATTCATGGAGAGCCATGGCATAGTACAGAAATGACTCACATTTCTTTTGCAACTGGAATTTTCTCAGATGTTGCTTGTCTAATTACACATAGGTGCTAAGTGAATATTAAAAATTATGGTGCTGGTTGAGTAAATTGTGTTAGAGTATATCCTGTGGAGATCTTTTTTACTGTGTATATAGTTACCTCAGTGACTAACAAGTAGGAATATGGTTTTAATTGCAAAGAAACCACTTGCCTTTAAAAGCAGTATGTGTTGCTAAGGGGAAGTTAAAGTTCATGCTTGACTTATTCCAGGCCTTTGACTATATCTGTATAAAGCAAATTTATTATAAAAGATAGTCTAGGATGATGGAAAATAGGCAGTTGAAAAGAAAATTTTTAGCAATTAAATTCACACCTTAGAAGGCTGAAGGACAGAAAGCCACAGAAATCATGTTTGTCTGTTCTGTTTGTTTTTAAATATATCTTTGATTGCAGAGAGAGGAAGTGAGGGGGGGAGAGAGAGAGAAACACCAGTTCGTCATTGATCGGCTGCCTCCTGCACACCCCCGCCTGGGGATCGAGCCCGCAACCCGGGCATGTGCGCTGACTGGGAATCGAACCACCATCTCCTGGACCCTAGATCAATGCTCAACCACTGAGCCACATCCAGCCTGGCTGTTTGTTTTTTAAGTAATTGCAAGTAAATTTGCAAATATAATGCTAGTTATTTTTTTTTAAGTATATATGTAGGTTTTATTTCTCTCAAGTTCTCTAGTTGCTATTAAAATTTTTGTAACCATGTTAGAGATGAGAAAAAAGAATTGAATTTTCTGGGGTTCTGATTCAATTATAGGAATTTGATAGGAAGAGAATTTTTGTAAAGGAGCAGGCACAAAGAACAGGAATATGACATAATATCTGTAAAGTTATTACTAAACTCATAAAAAGAACTTTGTGGGGGTATGCCTCTTAAAACAAATGGTTTTTAATAATTTGGTGTTTAAACCTAAGGACTTAATTATAGCTTAGTGGGTATACTATTTTCATTACCATTATCTATTTTCATCACTCATAGCCTAATGAAGACTTACTTCTCTATATTTGATTTAAAAGCTGTTAAGATGTGGAAAAGGTTTAGTAAGCCAAACTTAGAAAATAGTATCAGCTATTTGCTAGGTTTAGGTTATACATGTATAAATGTATAGACAGATACATTTACCTTTACATAGTAAGTACCTAAAAACCATATGTAAATTGATTACTTTTGAATATAAGTTTAAATAAAACCTGTGGTGAGTCCTTTTATTGTTAAAAGTCAGTCAACACTAACTTAACCTGTTTTGTAAATTTGATTCTAATACTGGGCTTTTTCAAAGTGAAAGCTGTATATGCATATAGGATATGAACATGCATATATGTACAAAAGTCCTTTAAAAGGAATTCAGCTTGCTTTTATAAACACCAAAACTCACTCTTGTAAAATGTTTTTGCCAAAGTTTGCATCATTGACTCTCAAATTTATACCTCTGTGTTTGAGATATACTGCTAGGACTCTCTATGCAGGTAGATTCTTGTTAACTCCCTCCTCCTCGCTCAGTAAATCAGTTAACTTTAAAAAAATTGTGACTGTTTCTATAAAATATTCATAAAACAAATCAGCATATCCAGCTTATACAGAAATAAAATTTATTCCACTCACAAGGAATTTCTATTTTGTAAAAATGTAGCTTATATTTCAGAGTGTAATAAATCTGGAGTAAGAAATCAACTGCTGAGTGGGTTAAGTGATTATTTTGAATATATTTATTTTAGTGTCAACAGCTATTTAAGGTGGTGGAGGAAGGAGATATAAAGATTAGATTAACAAGTTTTTAAAATTGCAGTGAAAGTTTGTTGTCCTATTTCAATGAAATACATCAGTGTAACATAACATTTACACATATTGACACCCAGCAATACCATTTCTTCATTTTCCATGTGCTCACACAACAGCAGCTATCACATCTAAGACTACAGTAGCCCTTCAATCTGTCTCAGACCCAAGACTTGGAAATCAACCTGTGATGTCCACAAGGATTGCTTTGCCAACACCACTAAGAATTAAAGAGTATCTATAAAAGAGCAAATATACACACACAGTCAGGATTCAACACAGCAAACTGGGCTACATTTGCAGCTTTTGGACTGGCCTGGTAAAATGTGATCTGTGGATTAGTACCCATCTGTGAAAAGTTTGTGTTCTGCAGTGTCTCCCCCCCCCTTCGTACACTGGATTCTTCTCTCTCAAAGTAGGCCTTTGGTTTTCCACTTGGAACACAATTTGCGTCTTCAGTCATTCCTACCCTTAAACCAAACAAGTTTCCCCCATCCCTGAACACACTGGTATTTTTTTTCCTACGTTGACTTCCTTGGGTACTTAGTGACTTTTCAGAGCACAACGTAATTGAATTATCTATTATGAAGTAAATTATTGCCTACATTTTCATTTAGTTGTGGTGCTTTGAAAAGGGAGCACCTTTTCAAGAGGCGGCCTTCTTTTTAATGACATGCTTTCTTCCTTGCGAAATCTGCACCCGCTCTCACATGGAAAGCTACCAAGGTGATCCATCTAGAATGGAAACTTAACCAGCCCTCTTCTTGCCTGAAACCTTTGATTGGTCTCCTATTTCTTACCTACCAAGTAAGAAATTAAAAAATTAAAATTTAACATGCTGCAATATAAGATACAGTTTTTGCCTATATTTCCATCTTAGTACTTCCTACCTTAACTGAATTCTCTTTTTGCCTGCTTGTTCCTAGGCCACATCTCCCTCCTTCCCCCTCAATAAATCAGTTAACTTAAAAACCTCCGGCTTTACTAGAACCACTCCCCCTGCCTGGGAATGCCCTTCCTCTGTCACTTTCACAAGGCTAACTCATGCGCATCTTTTAAGCTCTAGCAAAGGCATCCTCTTCAAGACGCCAATGCTCCCATCTTTGTCAAGGCCTTTGGTGTCCTGAATCAAATCCCACAGGCGCCTTGTGCTGGGATCAGTCTTGTTTTGTAATTTTTTTTTCCCTAGAACCAAGTACAGGTCACTGGGCATTGAGGTGGGAAATGGTGTGTGGAACCATTGGCACATATTTGCTTCGTAGAGTGACGACCATTAGCCATTTCAAAGATTAAACGTGTAAGATTCATAATTGCAAGAAGTAGCTGCTGTCCGAGAACACTGACCATTATTTATAATTCAGTATGTTTATTTCCTTTATAGCTTTTTTTCCTAGAAGCCTACCTTGCTGTATATTCCCTTAAATGCAGGCATATGAGCATTCGTCTGATGTACAGAATTTAAAAAATCTGGCTAATTTTACAGACAAATTGGAAAACACTAAATGTATACTAATAAGGTGTATTTAGAATATGAGATTGTAATGAGATCATGGTATCCAGACCTATCGTGTCTCTGCATCCTTGTTTTGGAAACCATGTTTTCCTTAAGAAAGCTCTCTCAGATTGTGGGATTCAGAACTAATATGAAATACCTGCTCATCTTCCTGATTTGAATATTTCAATTTCTAAGGACAGCCCTTGTTCTCGTCAGCATTCCTGAGAGACTTTATGTCATTATAAATAAATAGGCCATTCTTCCTCGGCCGTATCTGCCAAGCTGCAGTCAGCCCGATTACTAGGAGAGTAACTAATTGGTAATTGGACTACATCAACAGTCTGATTTGTACTACAGAGGTAGAAATCATTACTCTTCTTCATGCCCAGTGAGCCCTTACTGAAAACATTGAAAAGAGTGTGAGGACCTGCTTTTCAGAATGTCAATGAAAGTCCTCTTCCTGCAAGTCTCATTTATCTCCTGCTATGTTTTCCCTCTTTGCCTAATGCTCCTTTTCTGGGAGTGACTCTTACCATAGGGCAGCTACCTGTTAGTCACATGTCAGTGCATATTATAGATCAGGAATTTCCTGTGAGCTACCACATTGAAGTTTATAATGTTTATTTTCAGGTAAATTCCATTATATGTCCTGTTTTCTTTTTTTGCGGTTTTTAAATTTAATTTTGTTTCTATTAATTTTTAGAGAGAGAGAGTAAAACATCAATTGGCTGCCTCCGGAACGCACCCTTACCGCGGATCGAGCCTGCAACCCAGGCATGTGCCCTGACCAGGAATCAAACCTTAGACTTTTCAGTGTAAGGAATGATGCCCAACCAATTGAGCCGTACTGGCCAGGGCTTCTTTGTGTTTTTATCTGGAAACTTGGGGAGCGCATTTGCAAGACTGGGAAGAACAAAGGTTAAGAACAGTTGAATTCAGAACATCTTAATTAGTGGCTTGATCAAAAGGAACTCAAGTGTACATGAGATCTTTGTCAAGTTGTAAATTTTCATATTTATTTCAAAATAGCTTGGGAAGGAAATCTTACAAGCAGGCATTATGGGCAAAGCAAATAAAAAATAGCAAGTAATAACAGTATTATTATGACATTTTAGACTACCCTTTCATACATTTGCACATTCCGGATCAAGTTCTCTAAAGCAATGTAGAAATAATTCTGTTAAAAGTGTCTCAAAGAACATCACTTTGAGCATAAAATACTTTTTTGTGGTCCCTTCAGCATTAAGGTGTTTCATACTTTGGTTGTCTCTTGAGCTACTTCCTTTACAGCACGTGGCGTATGGAGTGAATTCACACCATGCCCAAGATGCGGGCCACCCACCAGCTACATGGCATGATCACTCTGCAGGCCGAACGGCAGCCTTGATAATTATAGGGCCACGGCTGGTAGCCACCCAGGGGTTCACAGATCTTCTGGCAATGGGTGTAGCTCCGCCTGCACTCTATGCAGCAGATTCCTTCGTGATCCAGTCTCGGGTCAAATGTCATGCCTTCCCCTTCCTGCTGCTGTGAAATAAAAGAATTGTGTTTTCTTTATGAGAAGTTTGTAACATCATTTTAAAATAAGATCCCAAATGTTTCACAAGAAGCATACTTTTCCGTAAGGAGCTTTCATTCGTACCCTTTATAATTCAGAATTTCTAACATCAAGGAACTTCACCTTACCTCGTCTGTCACTGGCAGGAAGGTTTTTTAAAAATGTTACGTGAAGTTTCTCCACGCTTTAATGAGCCATGGTAACCACTCAATAGTGACTCATCTTGTTTTAAATAGGCAAAGGAATCATTCAAAAGTAGCATTTCTGCCACTTAATTTTAAGTCAGTGGGAACTCTGGTGCCTTCCTGTAGTGATGGCATCCAGGGCTCCTGGGAGCACGTTTTATACTCAACTGATAAAGGCTGATGGGTTGCTATTCCAGCTGCGTTGGCCAAACAAGTCATTCAGCTTCTGCCATTATTTCAATGTAGGGTCTGCAACACTCGGGAAAAGGCACCACATAATGTGTGAAAATTCCAGACCTTAAACTGCCTTCTTGTTTCTGTGTGCCATAGAGTTACAGAAAAAAATCATATTGAAGAAAAAAATCCCCTACAAAACACACCACGGAGAGCACAGAGCTGGAAGGAACTCGCCCCCTTTTTATGGATATCCAGGGCTACAGTTTCTGTGTCCTCTTTAATACGCTATTGAATTTCGTTGCTCAGAAGCCCTTATTAAAAGTAAATCCTGCCCGGCCGGGCGTGGCTCAGCGGTTGAGCATCGACCTAGGATCCAGGCGATCGGGGTTCGATCCCCGGTCGGCACATGCCCGGGTTGCGGGCTCGATCCCCAGTCGGGGGCGTGCAGGAGGCAGCCGATTAGTGACTCTCTCATCATTGATGTTTCTCTCTCTCCTTTCCTCTCCCTGAAATCAATAAAGGTATATTAAAAAAATAAAAGTAAATCCTTTATTTAGCTTAAGCCTCTTTCCTGGAGGTGGGTGAACTTAGGCAGATGCAGCACCAAACACAGGCTTGAGCAAAGTGAACTCGGCAACCCTGTCACCTTTTCTGGTATAAAAAAGTCTCAATTTTTGGAGAGAGATGGCACTTTTTATTACAAAAATTTTGAACATATTGGAAGTGAAGGAAATTGTATACTGAACATCATCTAGATTTAACAATTGCTAACTTTTAAGTTTGCTTTTTATTTTGCAGATGTATTTTAAAATTCTGAACTGAATTTAAAGAGAATTGAAGGTATTGTGACATTTGACCCATAAATACATTAGAATGTCTCTCCAAAATAAGAGTGTTTTCCTATACAACCACACTGCCGTGGCCCCACCCAACAAAATGAACAATTCCTGCCATCACAATACTTTTCTTATTCTCTTGTATCCTTTTATTTTTCAGACTCCCTTTTTCTTTGCTTATCTCCTGAGATAGGTTCACCTGGGACAAAAAGGGAAAACCACTTCATTAATGGTCGTAGTTGACTTCTGGGGCAGGGAGAGGCAAAAAGCCTGTTGACTGAAACATTTCTTTATCTGAGGGTTCAGCAAGGCCTTGTTAGGATTAAAAAGTTGGGAGGAAATGTCAGGTGGTTGCTCTAAGATACCTTAAATATGTGAAGGATCAACATCATGGAGAGGGGTTTCTGCTGAAAGGTGAACACAAAGTAAAGGAAAATTTGATGTAATTGGAGTTTTTAAAAGAATATGGATACTCAGGTCTGGAAGCCGGGTAGACAAAGTCATCCCACCGGGGAAGCGGCTGCCGCCCTTATCCCTTGAACCAGACCCCTCTCACCCAGCTACCTGGGGAATAAGCTATATTAAATTTGCTGTTTGCCTATTCAGATTTTATTTCCTTTTTTATTCTTTGAGTTTTAGGCAATGAAGTACTGTGGTGTCCTGAATTTTCTGATAAGCCTTGGGTTGTTTAAAAAATAATTTTTGCTCTAAATCTTTGGAAAATATATTAGTTTCAAATGATAACCTAGAAAATATATCTGCAACACATGAAACAGAATAGGCCTGAAGAGGTTACACAGGAAAATGATACACAAATGGCTTATCTGTATATGAAAAGATGCTCGACCTTACACATAATTAAAGACAGGCATGATCACACAACCAGGAGAGAAATTTTACAACCCCCCAAAAAACTGGCAAAGATTTTTTCAAAGTTTGATAATAAATGAGTCCTTTTACTACTCTGTGAAGACATGTAGCTGGTATAATTTCTTGGAAGACAATATGATATCCTCTATTAAAATATAAAATGCCTATCTACCTTGACTCAGCAGACCCGAGAGTATTTATGTTAAAGATATAGTCCCTCATGTACAAGAGGGACAGGAAGACTGATAGCAAAGTCTGAGCAATTTGATGGGTATCGTGCAGGCACTGTGCCAAGTAAGAGCTCCACTGCACTGACACCTTCTCAATCCTATGAGGCATGGGTGTACAGGTTGCCTACTATTAGTATTTGTAACAGCAAAAGGGAAATAATTTCCATGTCCACCAAAGTAGAACTAGGTAAGTTCTGTACGTCCACATAATGTAATGCAATGGGAACATTAAAATGAATGAGGTAGATCTATAGAGGAGATACAGAACAATCTTCAAAATACCGTATTATAACTGGAAAGCAAGGTACAGGAGTTTTGTATGCTCTGTGTTCAAATTGTGTGTGTGTGTGTACTTAACGCAAAGAAACTGGGCAAGTAGCTATTGTTAATAGGTTGCTCTGGGGAGGGTGTCTGAGGTGTTATACTGCTTTTAAAAAATATATGCATGTATTGTTTTTCAATTAAAACACTAGTTACAAAGAAATATTTTTCCATTTCCTGCAAAATACAGTAATGGTAAATAATATTTTGTGGAAGATGTGAGAAGTGTTTAGCACGTTAGTGTCATCCAAGCACCAGTTCTCAATGTTTTGGTCTCAAGTGCTTTATCTGTGTATGAACACAGTCTGCAGAGTGGACAGAGGGTCCCCGACGGCAGAAGTTCCTGGGTAAGCAGGTTCTCAACAAATATCTGTTGAATGGATGAATAAAATGTATATAAAGCGGGGCGGGGGGGGGGATACTTTCCTTCTGTGTGTTGCCACCTGAGCACACTCTTGGGACCATTTTAAAATAAATTCCTGATATGAATTTGTCCTATGGATTTGCCTGTGACTCAAGAAAAGGAGAGCACAGAAAACAACTGAACGGCGGTTACAGCCCATCAGGATTTTGTGCTACAGAGGCGATGCTTAAGTGTTCTCATCCGCATTTGTAAACGAACAAATGACGTATTTTTAAAATATTGAGTAGAAGTCTGAGCTGAATACTAAACGCTCGTTGGAAACCTCAGGAGAAACCCCGCGCTCCCGCGTGGGGCGACAGCAGCGGCCCCACGGCCTGCGCGGGCACCGGCACTCACGTGGTAGGGGTTGTCTGGATTGAAGGGCTCCGAATCCTCCTGCACGCTGGGCCTGGTTTTGTTATTCGGTCTTCCAGGGCCTGGGTTGCCCCGTGGTCCACTGCGTGGTCGTCTCGTGGTAGTTGTCACAACCTGTGTTACCAATTCTCTTCTTTCCCTCTGGATTTCTGGGGGGGGGGAAAAAAAAAAAGCTGGGAGTTAATTCCTTTATTTGAATAATTAAGGAAGGTCTGTGCTTATCAGGGTAAAAAACATAAAGGACACCCAAACACAGACATGATTTGACTGATGATTTTTGTAATAATAAAGCAGGTTTTAGAGTCTTGAGTTAGTAGTTAAATATACAGGTAGCCAGAATTTGATTTTATAACACTAACTGAGGTAGACATTGTAAGATAGCTGACAAAGATCCATCCACAATCCCGTTTTCTTTGCCTGCCTCCAGTATAGGGGCTGAGAAAGTAAGATGCCACTCATTTCGCTAGCCTGCCTGAAAATGAGGAGTGCCCAGGTTAGACGTTTCTGGCAAGTGAGACACAAGCAGAATCTCCTAGTGCAGTTCTGGGAAAGCTTTTGCTTTCTTGGTAAAAGGGGACAGATGTGGCCTTCCATGTCCTGTCTTCCTTTCTTGAATGTAGGTGTGATATTTGGGCTATGAGAACCAGCTTGTGACCAGAAGTGACGCTATGGGAAGAAAATGGTAAGCTAGAAAGGGACGTGAAGATATCACTGAGTAGCTGATAAACCCAGAAACGCATCGCCAGACTTCTGGCTGTATGAAAAAATATCCACCGGTCTTTGCTGAAACCACTGCTGATCAGGCATTCTGTTACTTGCAGCCCTATGCCTTCCTAATGGAGTGACTATGTATGTATAAAGCTGCAGTTTTCAGAGGATTTATTATCTTGGTTCTTAACCAAAAAATCCTATGGGATAGAAAAAGCAGATACTTTTCTACATGAGGGCATCAGGCTCCAGGAAGACCAAGCGACTTAGCCAAGATCACAGGATGGATGGCAGAGAGGAGCTGAAGGTGGACTTCTCCGACTTCCAAGCCGGTGCTCTAGCTCCCACACTGCCTCGTGGGCCCCCCATGACCTACGGCTGCTGAGTAACAACAATGGAAAATACCACACAGCATGGACTTTGGTGTGTCTGAGTCTCAGTTTCTTCACCTGTAAAATGGGGGGAGTAATGGTATAAAACTCACAGGATAGTGATAGAGTTAATGAACAATTTGTAAGAGTTTTAACATAGTGTTTGACACACAATTCACACTCAGGTGGTGATGATTATATCATGTTACTTATGAAAGCTGAGATGTACTTTATAGCCATAGATAGCTTCTTGGTTTCTGAAGCATGGTTGGAGAGGCATCAGGGAGACCTGGATTCAAATCTCAACTCTTCTTCTTTTAACTAAACGGCCTCAGGCGAGTTATTTAATCTCTGTGAACCTTAGTTTCTTCATCCACACAATGGGCATATCAGTAGTTACTTAGACAGTTGTTAGTGAAAATTAAATGAAGACCAAATGTAAAGCTCTAGAACGGTGCCTGGCACACAGCCTGAGCTCAGCGGCCATCAGCTCTCGACCTTCTCTGACCTTGTCTAGCTGCCATTCGCTGTGTCTCTGATAATACAGCCATGTGACTCTGATGACCTGCCAGTGTCAAGATCCAAGGGTGGGGGTGGCTGGACCCCCCCCTGGATTTGGGGTGCTTAGATGGTGAGGAGCTGGGCATCCTTAGAGGAGATTTTATTTTTTAAAAATATGTCTTTATTGATTTCAGAGAGAGGAAGGGAGGGGGGAGAGAGTGAAAGAGAGAGAGAAACATCAATGATGAGAGTCATTGATCAGCTGCCTCCTGCATGCCCCTGACTGGGGATCAAGCCCGCAACCCAGGCATGTGCCCTGACCAGGAATCGGACTGTGATCTCCTAGATCATAGGTCGATGCTCAACCGCTGAGCCACACCGGCCAGGCAAGATTTTATTTTCTTAAGTTTATTCTAAAATATGACTGCATTTATTAGAGACTGGGAAAAATCCCATTTAAAAAAAATTTAATTATAATCGACACAGTATTATATTAGTTTCAGGTGTATAACACAGTGATTAGGCATTTATATACCTTACAAAGTGATCACCACAATGATCTATTAACCATCTGTCACCCTACATAGTTAATACATAAAAATCCCTCATTTTTATGCCTGATATTCCATCCCTGATTGAATCCTTTTCAAGCCTGGAGGACATTTCAGTGATCTCCTCTCTCCTGGTGTTGGATGTAAAATGTGTGCAATCCTTGTGTGGATGTTGTGATGACTGAATGCTTACGATGTGATCATGCTGTTGGGCTGGGAGGGGCCAGGCCACATCTTGGATGTAGGGAACAAGCTCTTTCCCAAGGTACTCACGCTATCAGTTCCTAGCACTACCAGTAGCACTATCTTCCCAAACACACCCCATCCCCTTGTCCTGCTATTTTTCCATAGCACCTTGTATCTTGCCATACAATTTTTTAATTTTAATTTTGTGTTTATCACTGTCTCCCCTTGCTACAATATAAAGCTCCTGAGGGCAGGAGTTCTTGTCTATTCTGTTCACCAGTGCATTCTGAGTGCCTGGAACAAGTAAATGGCACATAATAAATATGCCAATAAATGTTTCTTGAATGAAGGAATGAATGAATGAATGATGAAAGAATGAACTCTCTGGGTAAGAGCTTTGTGCTCAAAGTGTTTAGGGAGAGCTATTGTCCATGGTAGCAGAGTTGCAGACTTTTGTCCTTGACTGGAACAGGTGACAAGGTATTAGAGAAGTAGTTCCTGGGTGGTGGAAAGCAAGAAGGCCTATCTCATGTGGAGGCAGGTGGGGAACTGAAAGTGAGAACTTGACAAGCAGCCCGTAGAATTGTGAGTTGTGACCACCCTCTGGACAAGAGCAAGGTGGCAAAAGCAACTGTCCACTTGGCAGCCCCCTGCCGTTGTTCTTTCTTACTGAGCCAGCATATGGCCTCAGGGTCCTTCTTAACCCCTTCTTCCAGGTAGCTATGGCCAGTGACGTATAAATTGAATCCTATTTACCTTGCCTGGGCTAGAAAGTAACCATCTCATTCCAGCTCTGGGACAGAGTAAGACTTGTGAACTGCAGGAATGAATCAGCCATGGCAGAATCAGAAGTCTGGATTTTCTAAGCCTTGGTGAGATTTTAAAAAGAAACTGTGGTAAAATATACATAAAACTTACCATTTTAACCATTTTTCAGGGTGCAGCTCAGTGGCATAAAGTCCATTCACACTGCTATGCAACCATCTATCTCCAGAATGGTTTTCATCTTGCAAAACCGAAACTCTGCGCCCGTTAACAACTGCCCGTTTCCCCCCGCAAGCCTGGTTTAGTGCCTGTCCTTTTTAATTTTATTTCCATGCTGCTCACTCTTGGTATTCAATAAAATCTTTCAGAAAACATGCCTATCACAGCTGTGCTAGGAGAAAGGCCTTTATCCACACTTGGGCCAAGCTACAAAGAGGCCTTTGGGAGGCCAGGGGGGTAACTGTGGTGGAAATCAAGAGTGGGAATAGCCCTGGGGACGGGGTAAACTAAGGGAAAAGAGCCTGGCCTGTGGGGTTCACCTGCCTTCACCCCCCAGAACTAGCTGGAAGGTGTGCTCCAACCCAGCTCTGAACCCCACGGGCCCTTCATTTATTTTCACCAAACTCGGAGGCTGACGCCTGAGCCCTGAACTTAAAGAATCTCAACCTATGCCCACAGCACCTTTTGGCTGTCCCATAATTCTAGGTTTGAACATAATAAAGATTTTGCGATGTGACAGCTTCTTAGTCCCTTGATTCTATGCCTTAGGAATAAAAAAAATGTAAAATTGCAAAGTGCAAACTGAGATGAAGGGGCAGCTCGGGAAGGAGTGGGAGAGTCATCAATAAAAACTGCAGGTCCTGCAGCGTGTTCAGACTCCCTGATCTGCTTCCTGTTAACCCTGCAGCTCCGTCCCTTCCCCACAACGTTCAGGGCTGTCGCTTCCCTTCTCTCTGGTCCCTCATGCCAATTACTGTGACCCTGCGGCCCTGACCTTGCGCCATGCACCCTGATTCACCTTCCTCGTTGCAGCTCAGGCCCGTGGAGGGGCTCCCGGGAAACTCGCACGGACAGGCAGAACTCCAAGCAGCATTAAGAGGCTTTAAAATGTTACCTTTCGGATATGCTGGTTTAAGCCAGAAAATAGGAAGGTCGCCACAGAGTTCTATGACTTTAGCACTCAAGAAGCTGTTGTCCTTCACGGGCTGGTCTACAGCCACCCAGATAAGAGAGTTTTCTTCATACTTAACCGGCATGATCTTGCCTTCCTGTAAGTGAAAATGAAATGCATTCAGCAAGAAGGCAGTGGAACATGCTGCGTATTAAGATTCATGGGTGGGTAAGAGATTATTTCGTTTTGTAAAACCTTAATGAGAATTCTGTGTGTATGTGTGTATGCCAGCCCCCCCCTTTAAAGTTCTAATCTCTTCTCTTTGTATCTCTCTTCACAATATCCAGCGCCCGCGCCTCGTGTCAGCCTGCCTTTGGATAGCTGGAATGTGTGAATCTGAGTATCCTGAGCAGAAGTGAAAATTACTTGATACCAACTTTGAGCTTTGGGTTAATCTGATGTTTTTGATCAAAGATGTTTTTGAGGAAAAGCAATTGAATGGCCCTGGGATCCTACAAAGGATAGAGGAACTCTCCATTTGAAGTGAAAATCCTTTGGGGTTTTGTGCTGAACAACAATGGAAAAAGCAAGTGATTGGTTCTTTAATGTCTTCAGTTCAAAGTATTATTTAACATAAACCGTTTCTCCATTTCCCAGCTATAACAAAACATACTTCAGATGTTCTTTGCATCAAGCACACCACTGAGATTTCAAAGCTAAACCCTGGATTTTCTTCTACAGCGAGATGCTGAGAATGGTTTGATAACCCAGGAGACAAATTTATTTTGCCAGGTTGTTCCTTTCATGTATTTATTAGTTTGCGATAGTTTGGAGAAATTAAAATGTTTTCTCTTTATTTTGAGAGGAGAGCAGCACTTCATTTATGCTTTCTCCCCCAGGCTTATGGCTGTGTTAGAACAACTCAAAGTTATTGGAGGAAGCGGCTCTCAGGTAATCCAGTTATTTACCTTAAATTAAATGGCTCCATCCAGGAAATGAATGCTCTTTGGGTATAATAGCTTTTTAAAGTTATACAAAACTGATGAAAAATTTATAAGAGCAAGTGGTGCATAAATCTACCCCATCATAGTCTAAAGTGTGTTGGTAAAGAGTGGGGTGATGGGGAGAATGTGTATATATGCATCCTACAAGCTAGGAATGTTAAGTAAGCTTGTGGCACATACTTTCAGTTGTCTACCCAATCTCCTTTCTCCCTCCCTTTCCTTGCAACACGATCCTGCTTTTGTCTGAGGCAGCAATGTGCCCAGTCCCAGGAGAGACACGTGATTTCTCAGACTCTCCAGAAGCTACGGGTGCCCGTGTGAGCGGTGCTAGACAATGAGGTCCATGCTGGAGGATGTCGGGGGGCTGAGAAGCCTTCTGCTTTTCCTGATGAAAGGGAAGTCATGGTTGGCACTGCTCAGCCTCTCCCTGACTTCCTTACTTAAATGCGTGGTTGATGTTTGCAGCTGGAAGGAAAGGCCAAAATAGTCAGAGATGCTGGCCACTGAGCCAATGCCTGCAGCCGCCTACCTCCACATTGCTTACTATGGAGAAAACAGATCCTTATTTGTTTCAGTCACTCTAGTTTTGTCCATCAGAGGATCCATCATGCACAATATAAATAACTGGAACGCAAGAAAAATAATTCACTTCTATGGCCTAAGAAAAGAATCAGATGCAAACAAAGATTTAAATACAAGCTATTCACTACAGTGAATTATTTCTGTGTTCAAAAAAATTATTTTGACTTATTATTTTAATTGGTTAAAAATGGAAGATACCTGAACAAACAACTTTCAAAATTATAATCATATGATAACATATAATACATTCATTCTAATCTACATTTTAGAAGGACTAAAGTTGAGTGAAAATAATAAGAACGTACAACTGCATAAAAACTCAATTATGGCCCAGCTGGTGTGGCCCAGTGGTTGAACACTGACTCAGGAACCTGGGGGTCACAGTTGGAGCCTGGTCAGGGCACATGCTCAGGTTTCAGGCTCAATCCCCAGTAGGGGGCATGCAGGAGGCAGCCGATTGATGACTCTTTCTCATCATTGATGTTTCTATCTCTCTCCCCCTCTCCTTTCTTCTTTCTGAAATCAATAAGAACATATTTTTAAAAATTCAGGTATGAAAAGAATATCATGCAGACTTGCACATGAAGACAATTCAGCAAAATGTTAACATTAGTTATCTGTGGATTATGCAATTGTGGGTAATTTTCTTCTCTATTCTTTCTTGTATTTCCAAAATTTTCTATAATGACAAAGTACTGCTTTTTGTTTTGTTTTGTTTTTAAATGTGAGGTGTTTTTTTAAAGAGATTTTTTATTGATTTTTAGAGAGAGAGAATACGGGAGGAGAGAGAGAAACATCAATGTGATAGCAATGTGATCGGCTGCCTCCTGCACGCCCCCCACTGAGGATCGAGCCCACCACCCGGACATGTGCCCTGACCAGGAATCGAACCAGCAGCCTTTCAGGGCACAGGATGACGCCCAACCAACTGAGCCACATGGGTCAGGGCCAAAGAACCTTTTTTAAAAATGAGAAAAAATTGTTTTTTAAAAAACCCCCAGAATATGTACTGCAAACATACAGTGTGGGGCTGGTGCTTGTGGAAGGAAGCAGAGCATGGGTCCCATGCCCACTGGGGATGTTGCCAAGGAGTATAGTTCACCAAGGGCTTTATAACAGAAACTGAGTGATATGATTAAAAAGAATGGTAATGCAGTAAGAGAAGTTCAAGGGTGAGAACAGAGGAGGTCCCGGAGTCATTGCTGCGCTCGGCACCGGGAGTTCGCAGTGAGACCGTGGCCTTCTGCTCTGAGGGCCCGCTCCCGAGGAACACACGGAGCAGCATCAGAGGAGGGAGGCTGGAGCCATGAAGGCCTGGAACCTTCTCCCAGGACGAATGGCTGGGGACACTGGGAGTGGGAAAGGAAACGGAGGACATGCTAACGAGCTTTAAAACCTCACTGGTTCGTTTTTTTAGCTTTTGTTTTGTTTTGTTTTGTGTTGTGAGATACCTCCTAGGAGAGCAAACAGCAGGCCCGTTTCCAGGCACTTTGCTTACCCTTGTTTACCCTCTTTTGCCTGGAGAGAGCTGAGGCTGGCTTCACCTCCCTCTCAGGGGGACTGGAAGGACCAAAGGTGATCATAATGAAATTAATAATGATAGCAGCAGCCATCTACTCATTACTTAGTAGGTCCTAGGGCCGTGGGGACACTATGCTACCCCTAGTTTGTAGATGACAAGACTGAGGCTCACAGAGTGGAAGCCACAGCGGTGTCAGCGCCAGGCTTTGAACCTACATTTTTCTGAGGCCAGAGTCCATTTTCTTTCCACCAGATGCTGCCACAACTCAAATGGAAGACAATAATGAATGTGACCACTCCAGTAAGCTCTAAAGTAGCAAATAAATGTGAGCTATTATTATTAAATGTGTCTTTAGAACTCTGTGTGCAATTCTTAAAATAAATGTTTATAAAGGCAAGCTCAAAGGCCAGTTATTAATAATAAATGGGAGAATTATGTTTTTAAAAAAATCTCACAAATTTGACACATAGAGAAGAAATTTGATATATGCTGAGCTAGCTTCATTGGGGCTGAACTTGAACCAATGGGAAGAAATTGTAAGGGGAGCCATCTCAGCTCAGTGTAGGGCCAATGTTTACAACTACCTCTGAGGAAGCTGCCTGACACACAGGTAAGGGAGCGAGACACCCCATGGCTGCTTTCCAGTAGAGGCCGGGTGGTCAGCTGTCGGGATTTGCAGGAGGGATTCCCACACTGAGTGGAACTGAGGCCCCTTGGAAGAAGATTCTAACTTGCGAAGTCTGTTACGTTGTCTCAATCACTGGTCAGATAGTTCCCCATCATCGGGCAAATCTGGGCCATGTGAGACCAAACCCCCTTAAACACTGTAAGATATGGTTTTCCAAAACCGTTAAATATGCCACATCACGTAAGAATGATCACTGAGAACCAACCAGGAGGACCAAAGTAGTTGCAATTCCTTTGGCAGAGAAGAACTAGAATTTATGTTCTGCTCTCAGACCGATCGAGGAACCCGGGGCAGAAAGGGTTGTGCCTTCAAACAGCATGTGCCAGGCCCTCTTGCTGCCTGGAGCCAGCTGGTACCCACCAGTTCGGAGGCGATGCTCTGTTTGGCCACGGTGCCCACCTCAGGAACGCGAGCCTTCACCTGCGCTTTGATGTAGCACTTCTCTCCCCCAGCGAACCGGATTCCTGTGATACCCTAGGAAGGGAAATACAAGCTCAGCCACCCATCTATGCCCCGTTCATGTCTTCTGTGTACTGTCTACTGCAAGCCAGGCACTGTTCCACGCACTGTTCCAGGGATGCACAAAACAGACGGAACCTTTGCCCTCGTGGAACATAACTTTCAGCGTTATCAACCAAAAATACGAAATTGAGATTAAGTCAGGTGGTGTTAAGGAAATAAAGCAGAGGGTGAGGTAGGAATGACAGGGCGGGGCCTTGTCAGCGTGGCGGGGAGGCTTCCACCAGGGGCTGGCATTTGGGCATGTCGCTTGCTCCGTGTCTCCCTCAAGCTCAGATGAAAGACCATCGTTTCTCTGCAGCTCTCCCTGACCCTCCCAGGCTAAGGGGGCGCCTTCTCCTCTGCCTTCCGTGGGCCCGGCCCCCAGCATCCCCCCCTCCGTCTTAGTTCCCAGGGCCTGCACGGTAGCTTCTGCTGAATGCCGTCTCAGGTACAGGCGTCTTGAGATCGCTATCTGAATCTCGTCTTTTTCTTTTGGGTGATTTCACAAAGATTCTCAAAAGATGTTGGTCCAGTGAATTAATTCCATAAATTCAGATTTTTTTTCCCTAGGTTACCAAGTCCAAAGTAAATAGTAAAGGTTTCTACCACACCAGGAGCTGAATTTTGCTCCTAGACCTTACCCAAGGACTTGGAGGTTTTGTTTTTGTCCCCTGTGAGATATAAACAGTGCCTTGTCCTTGTCTGCCTGGGGACCAGCCTCAAGGGGAACCTCAGCCGCAGTCCCCAGCCTTGGCTGACGGCTCAGCGCCGACTCTCCTCTCCTCTGAGCACATCAGCACCACGGTGCCCTCTGTCCCCAGAGTGTTTCCTTTCACCTGCTGCTTAACTTCGTGACTAGCGAGTGGCCAAAGCAGCATTAAAGGTCTACAAATTTTAAGCCATAATAATGTAGACACCAACGCAAATCTGGACATCCCAGCTGGTCAGTGTCCTGCCGAGTTAAGACAGATGTCAGGAAGGTAAGAACTTTTCCAATGCCAATGCCACGGAGTGGGGGAAGAAAAGCATTTAGAAATCCAGGGGTCCTGGCTCACGATTCATAAAGAAAGAAGTTGAATGTAAGTCACGCATGAGAATATTCATGGAAAGTTCTACCGTGTGTATCTCAGAGCCAGGAGCCCCACAGAAGCGGGCTAGTGACAGACTGGAAAACAGAGAGGGACAGGCTCATGCTTCCTAAAGCTCCTCCTGGGCCTGCCTTGCGGCCTAACTGGCCCCTACACACGTGCAGCACATGCCACTCATTTCTCCCAGCATCGCCCCCTGCCCAGGGGTGCCCGCTTCTCAGCGGCTGACTGCGGGGGTCTCTGACTCACTGCACCAAAGTTGCCTGGAAAGGATGTAGGAGCACAGATGCCTGGGCCTCTCCCCAGATTCCCATTTAACTGGCCTGGGGTGGTGCCCAGACCCTGGTATACTTAAAAGTTCCCCATGTGTTTACAGTGTGCTGCCCAGGCTGAGGACCACCAGTTCAGGGGAAAAGGAATTTGTTCGGGGTAATAAAGTTTTAAAATGACTGAAACAGCCTACTATATATAGACTGAATGTTTATGCCCACCCCAACCCCCAATTCATATGTCAAAGCCTAGCCCCCAATGTGGTGGCATCTGGAAGGGGTGTCTTTGGGAGGTGAAGCCCTCATGCATGGGATTAGGGCCCTTGTCAAAGGGATGCCAGAGGGCTCCCGGGCCCTTCTGCTCTGTGAGGATGCAGTGACAAGACAGCCCTCTATGAACCAGAAAGCAGGTCCTCACTGGACACCCAACTCTGTCGGTGCCTCAACCTTGGACTTTCCAGCCTCCAGAACTGTGAGAAACAAATTTCTGTTTAGAAGTCACCCAGCCTGTGGTAGTTTGTTATAGCCACTTGGACCCCAGTTTCCTCTGTACCAGTGGCTCAGAGGAAAATTTTCCCTCACATCAAACTCACCAGGAGGCCTTGTTAAATGAAACACAGAGTGTTGGGCCCCACCCTCAGAATTTCTGATTCAGCAGGGCTGGAGTGGGGGCTAAACTTTGTATTTCTAACAAGCTCTTAGGTGCTGCTGCTGGTAGTGTAAGGAACACACTCGCTACTGGGCCGTGTCCTGAAGGTCTACTGCTCTTATTCTGCATGTAAATCTAGGGCGCATGGTTTGAAAAACAGAAAGCGGGGGAAGATTACTGCCCCACCATGTGATATGTTCTCTTAACTTCAAACTCTCATGTTCTCTGAATGTGAGATGCAAGGGAGGAAACACCATATAACCATTACCACATCCCCAAAGGAGAGAGCTGATTCTATTGAAGGGTTCACAGCCTGGACTGTGAGTCGAGTATTGAGTCAGTTCTGATGGTCTGCGTGGTGCCAACAGAACTGAAACACCGTAGGGAATGGGTCCTGTGGGAGGGAACTCACACCTAACCGCTGAGTCTAGCTGCAATCCTTATCAAACAGCCAGATGTATTAAGAGATTAAAAGGAATGAAAAAGCACAAGAAAGCCAAGCAAACGTTTTGTTTTTGCAAACAAGACCTTAGAAGCTGGTGATAATGAAGAAATTTGCTAACAAAGACAACGAGTGAAGAGTCCAATGGCCTAACTTTTATTTTATTTTTTTTTAACCCTCACTCGAGGACATAACTTGCAACCTAGGAATGTGCCCTGACCGGGAATCAAACCCACAACCTTCTGGTGCTCGGGATGACACTCCAACCAACTGAGCCACCAGCCAGGGCTGATGTAACGTTCTTTCATCAAGAATCAGGTAATCTTACTTTAGCCGCATATTTTTTCTTTCTAAGGGATCGCATCTATCTCTGTGGCTTAAACCTGAAGTTCCCAAGGACGGCAAGGGGGTCCTACCCTCAAGGGACACGACAGAAATCTCTGAAGGAGTTTTTGTTGTCACAAAGATCGGTGGCTCTCCAGGCCTTTAGTGCTCATGGCCCAGGGATGCTGGTCCCAACAAGCCTGGGAAGGTCCTGAGGACCTAACTGCCTTGGGTCCCGGGTGAAAAACTAACACAGTTTTACACATAAACACAGAGTGATTTCCTAGGAATGCAATTACTGTGAAAATGGAGAGAAAAGGGGACTTTTGTTCACAGTTTGAAAAAATTACCTGGTATTAAATTTGACAACACACACTTAGGTCTGTCTGCAGTTTCAGCTGTGCCAGTGATTCAGCTCTCAGAGCAAAAATATGACTTACATTTTATTTTTTCTTTATGTTAGAGATGGGGGCCATATTGATTTTTGAAATCAATAACCTACCTATCAGGTAGGTATATTTTCCCCCCTCTAGCCTTTTAAAAAATTTCAAACATACACACAGTTAAAAGAATTGTATAGTGAACACTCATATATGCTTACCAGGCTATTCTATCTTGATTTCTAACCAAGATTTTTGTTGCATAAACAAGTCATCAGGTCTGAGAGAACTGGCGTAAACCAACAGCACTGACGCTGTCGAGGGTGTAACTTTCTAGAACGTAACTCATGCACCGCGAACAAACCCAGCTTTTGCATTCCACAGGGTGTTGACAGAGCCTCCCTGACCTAACTCTTGTCGGGCTCCTCTGAGTCGTCTTTTTGACTAGGCCTTGACCTTGGGCTCTGTCTTGGCCAGCTTGTTCCAATTTTTGCAAGAATCCTGCTTAGTCAGCCTTGGTCTGCCCACCCCCGACATCTGATCAGCCTGGCCTGCCTTTAGCAAGAATCCTGTTAGGTCAGGTTAGTAAAGAACTACTCTACCTCTTAGTAATTTTCCATCTATCAACCTCCCACTCTGGCTATAAATACGATTCAGAGTTGCTATATTGCATTCAGAGTTGAGCCCACCATCTCTCCTCTACTACAAACCCCACAGCAATAGCTCTCCTTGAATAAAGCCTGCCTGACCTTCTTATGTTCTGAATCATTTTTTCTTCAATGGTATAGAACCTGGAGCCCTTTGTTCAGTGCTATTCTCTCTCAGGCGGTTCTTCTTATCATGAGTTCTACTAAAATCTTGGTGGGGTCCTGGGTTAGCAGGGGAAACTGTTCACTTCCAGTTCAGAACCTTTTCTAATCTGGTCCCACCTGCATCCCAATCCTCTCCCCTCCGCACCTTCAGCCACCCTGGGCTACCTAGACTCCCGAGCAGGCCTGCGAGTTGTATTCACTGTTCTTCCCTGGGCCTAGAAAGCGCGCCCCTACTTTTCTGCTGGTTGAAAACCTAATCATCCCTCAAGCCCTGATTCAACTGTCACCTCCTCTGTAAAACCTGCTCCAACCCTGTAATCAGCAGGGATTGCCTCCCCTCTGCTCTCCACAGCTCTCTGCTCGCAGCTTCGTCAGTGTGCGTCCCAGGCTGACTGAGCCACCTCTGGGTGTGTGTCTGCCTCCTGGGCTGGACTGGAAGGTCCTTGGGGGTAGGGGGAACAAGTGTCAGTCACCTTTGCATCCCCTATGCTTATCACCACTGTCCCTTGCACACAGTAGGCCCCAATAAATGCTTCTTGAATGTGGTTTAAAATATAGGGGAATTATACAGGTACCACAGTGTTGGATTCATGTGTTTTCAAAAGTCCAGGCTTGTTTAAACCCACAACAGGTTCTATCCATTAAAAAAAACCAAAAAATAAAAAATGTTCTACTCACCAGTTCTGACTGAGAGAAATGTGGAAGCTATCAAAGAGAATTGATCAGTTTGTAAAATATTTGTGCCCCTTTAGGCCCAGGAGAACAAAACATATCAATACCATTATTAAAACCAAAGGATCATAAAACAGATGTATAGGTTTGGGATTAAAATACTTTAAAATTATATTCCTGATATACACACTTCTTCATAGAGATGGATCTTTTTCTATTCATCTATGTAGCTACTGTTGCATATCTTGGTATTGTGGCACATCATAGGTATTCAATTTTGTTTTGAATTGAATGATGTGTGTGTGGGAGTCGCATTTTATAATTTTATATTGAGCAGAAAGAAAAATGCTTTTACCTTGTCCTGCATCTCGCAGTAAAAGCCTTTAATAGGTGCAGAGAAATTATCCTTGTGCACAGACCAGAACCAACTGCAAAGCTATGACTAAATGAAGTGCAGCCGGGCACATACAGAGCCCGTCCCCAGGGCAGCGCCGCTCTGCACACCGCCAACCCTTCTCATCAAACAGCACCTAACATCCCCGGGGCTCTACTGTTAGCGTCTGTTTGGTATTTGGAAGGGTTTGTGAAGTGTGTTTTGGTATCAACAAGGGGAGTTCTTTCATTCAAATGCGTCTCTAGTTTTTCTCATCGGTCAGAAGAAGGGTCAATGAGATATTTGTGGGCCAATAAGCGATCAGAACAGACATTATTTTCTAGTGCCTTTTCTTCGTCATGAAGTCTCACCCACGCCAGCCGCGGGCTTAACAGGAGAGCACGAATAATGAGGCCCCTTCCTTATTGTAGCACATGAAGAAGGAGAGGAGGCCTGCAGGACGCTTCGGTTTGCAGGTGGACACTGAAGCACCGATGCTTAGCTTAATGTCTCAAGCTGCCTGTACACTGAATTTTTGAAAACAAGCATGACTGCCCTTTTCACAGGAGACTAGGGTGTGTCATCTGTCATGGGCAGTAGTCAGAAAACATAAGACACAATAGTGGAATTTCTCCATGCTAATTTTCTAGATTAAATGGGAAACCTGCAAAATTGAGAACAGTGTATAAATAGGCCCTACCTGTATTTGATGAGATTATTAGGTAATTAAAATCTCCCTCCTCTCCATAAGTTCAAAAGAAGACTTTTTGCAAGCCTGTAGGACAGTTTGCGTATTTTATTCAAAGTGCTATAGAAAGCTGCTTGGAAAGAAATTGCTCTTACATGTTTTTCTGCCAAGACTTTATATGTTCTAACAGCCTGTTGTTTTCAACACCAAGGTGTTGTTTTTTTCATTTGGAAAATATTAAAAAAAAAAAAGAGCTGCCTTTTCTCAGAGAGAATCTGCTGCATAGTGCAAGTAGATTAGCAGCACTGACTGGCCATCAAAAACCGTTACCACTGGGATGCGTGTGAGAGGCCGCTTCTCCCTGAATTAGAGAAGTCCCCCAGGCTCGCCTGGTCAAACCCTCCAAACGCATGAAATATACTTACATTCTGGAAATCATTGACTTCAATGGCCTCTTCAGCTCCACTTCCCATCTTAAAGGTCTCCAAGTTGTTCCCAGCATCTATTTCCATTGACCCGTCTTGTAATTTCCCATTGATGCTCATGGTATAGTGGACATTGTAAATCTGGAATGAACATAAGAGTAGTTATGCTTTCCTTTCAGAGCAGTTCAGGGATTATCTCTAGACCTGCAGCATACGAGGCAGCTTTCACATTTGTCAGAGATACACTGAATCATCCTTCAGAAGAATATATTTTTGTATGAGAACTTACCCACCTACTAATCACTTAATACAATGATTTCTTTAAGAATACCTTTCTAAAAAAGGAAAATCTTTTACAGTCTCTGATACTAATTCAAACAGCTCGGTGATTTGCAATCCCGGCTCTGCGTAGAAGCATCTGAGTAGACTCTCTGGCTACCATGACTGGGTTTCCCCTGGACCAGTCCAATCAGAACCTATGGGCTTGGGTTTGGGCATAGATCTTTCTTTTTTTAAGAGACAGTTCTACTATGCAGCCAGAGGGGAGACCTGTTGATGGATAAATGGAAATCCACGAGGCAGAGGGTTAACTGGGCTGTTAACTGAACAAGTCTGCAGAGGCACCTCAATGTGAAAGTTTTTTTCAATCTTTTGGCTGAGATCTGGCATGGAATGTGGCGTACAGTAACGGCTGCAGACAAGAGTGGGATTTGCCTCATGTAGAGCAGCTCTTGCAGAGAGCAAGGTCAACATGCACATCTGTTTCAGCTCAAAACGGGAGTTACTCACTTTAATGACTCTATGGGGCAGGCGTACGGGGTTGTAGGGCATTTTGTTATGAGATGTGTGCGGGGAGAAGGGAGGGAGACTTGGGACTGGCCCAGGAATCGGAAAGGCAGGTGGCCACACACTGATCCCTGGGCCTTGGGAGTTGCGTTGAGTGTAAAATGAAGAGGTTGGACCTCGTAGGTGGTTTTTCATTTATGAACTTTAAAGCGCTGAGGTGTCACAGAGGTGGCCCTGAGAGGAGGGTGGCAGAGCGGGTGGGGCTGCGAGTCTCTTCTCCCCGCCCTCCTACAATTTAAACAGAGCAGCTGGGCTTCTGTTTTATGTATTGGATTTCTGAGTAAAATCTTAAGAAAAATTCTGCCATAAAAAATAATTTATTTTTTTTTAGTTTATCACTAGCCCTGCCAGCGTGGCTCAGCGGTTGAGCACTGACCTGTGATCCAGGAGATCGAGGCTCGATTCCTGGTCAGGAGGCAGCTGGGCAATGACTCTCTCTCATCGATGTTTCTCTCTCTCCCTCTCCCTTCCTCTCTCTGAAATCAATAAAGATATAGATATGTATATATATATATACATATATATGTGTATATATATATACATATATATGTGTATATATATATATATATATAAAGTTTATCACTAAATTAGCTGATCCCAAGGGCCCTCTTGGTTTAAACATTTTGGCATTAGTTTAAAAAATAATTCACATATTGCTCCTGCTCAGTGTGCTGCCGCCCGGCAAGAACGTTCTTTGAGTTGTGGAATAGTAGGCAGGCTTCTTTTCTTATTTTTTCTGACTTAGAGGTATATATATCTTATATATCATGTATCTCTTATATGATATATAATATATAAATTCTTTCAAGAGGAAGGAATGAGACCTGACGAAAGACATTTGCTATTTAGTGTCAGGTTAGTCGGTCACCACGGCAAGCGGCTCAGATGCCACTCAAGCCTGATTTTCTTTCTCGTTATTTAGAATCACTGCTATGTGAACAAGCACTGGAAAAGGACCTGTTGTCACGGGATCACTACCTGTAGGAAACTCATTATTACAAGACCCACAGGGCCTGATTTTACCGGCGGAGCTGTAGAAACGGCTTTGCTGGCTAGTAGCCCTTCAGGCCGCAGCGTCCACTCGGCGGGACAGCAGAGAGCGGTGCCAGCCCAGCCCGAGCTCCCATTCCCGCGGCGCAGGGGCTCCCAAGCCAGCCCGGGCCCAAGGTCCCCTTCGAGGGGCTCTGATTTCGTGCGGCTGTGGCAGAGCCCACCAATCTGGTTTCACTCTGCACTCAGGTGGTCTGTATGAGCGGCCCAGTTTGGGAAACCTGTTTTCTTTGGCTGAGCCAGCACTTTCTCCAGGGAAGGTTTAAAAAGCAGACTCTGTCCTGGCCCTGTGCTCTCTGAGCAGCTACTATTCCACAGGTTAATTACGACTGTCAAAAGGAGCGTGGCAGACACCGCTCGGGTTCCCGCTGGCACAGTGTCCTTCACTCAGGCAACAAGAGGCTCTTTTTCTTTTTCTCTGAAAAGCATTGCACATACGCTTTCACTGGGGAAAATTTCTTAAATTTTCTTAAAATTTAAGAAATGAATGGTTCCCACCTTTTTAGCAGGTCTAAAGGAGCCAAGATTGTGATACTAGAAGAATGGCTTGTGGTCCTAATTTCACTTTCCTCACCACCACCTGTCATCACTTCCCTCGCGGCAAAAGCTCCCTAAGTATAGGTGTTGCATCTTTTCTCCGGCAGCCCCGTCCATCTTTTGTAAGCAGTGCACAGCCTGTGTGGGGCAGCAGCGAGAGGTCTGTGCCCCCTGAAGCTATGGGGGCAGTGGTAGTAAACAGTCTGAAATTATTTCCAAAGTACTGGGCCCTGAGCTCAGAAGGAGGCTGGGCTGATGGAGCAGTAATCACATTATTTTCTCTAAACTGATGGAGCTGCTGGCACCTAAGGCTATTTCTATCCAAGTACAATGAAGTTTATTATTTGCCAAAATTCTGCTCAATATGGTGCCTTTTGCAGCCAAGGATATTTGCTAATGAGTTTCTAATAAAGCCTGGGTTCTCTAAGATTAATTACATAATGTTTAGGACCATGTCTAGAAAAATCAGTTGGAGAAGAAAGGCCCCCAGCAATGATCTCATTCCTTATCCCACAGGGCGGGGCTGTCACCTGTTTCGTGTTAGTGGGAATGTTCCATGTTTCAATGCCTTGTTCCATGTACAATAATGTAGCTGAAACATGGCCTCAATATTTGAAACTTGTCCCCAATTATTAGCACTCAGATGTTTCATAATCCTCCAGGTGACTTCAAGTAAACCTGTCCTCAGGGGATTTACCCATATGAAAGGGAGAGGAAGTGAATTTCAGCGAGTTAAGTCAAAATAGAGGAGCAGAGGCCCGGATAATCCCCAAAGAGTGGGAAGTCCATTTGGTTGGGGATATCTTTCTGTTTGACAGAGACTTACCTTTTTTGATTATGTTTTGTTTGGACCACTTAGATTTGTATTCAGGGAAAGCAGACCTGTGCATGTGCTGGGCATAGATGGTGCCAGATTTGCACTATTTAGTATTTTATGATTTGTTTTTCAGACTTAAGTAATTTGGATCAGCATCGAATATTTTGGGAGTTAAAAAAAAACAAAGAAAATTACCACAGTGCTCTTCATTCTCCTGTATAAGAAACAGCAATAACTTTGATTGTTGGCAATAAAATGTGATCACTGTTCCTCTGCATTCTTAGAACTTAATACTGCTCTTTTGAACCAGATAACCAACCGTCTTTCAGGAAAGTAAAAGATATGAAAAAAAAGAGAGCCCAGCTATTCAATATGATCTTCCAATCTCTCTTTTTAGAAGCTTGTCAGTTAGCTGTGTTTGCCTTGAATAATTAAATGCCAAATGGTATTTATTTTAATATATATCATGACCAAAATCTTCACCAAAAAAAAGCACAAAGCTATTTTTATTCCCAAGTGACCCATAGCATTGAGGCTATGTCATCTAAAAGATAGCATTTACATTCAAATACCATACAATTTCCCAAGGGATGACAATCTAAACCCTGCTATTAATGGAGATGTAGATATTGAAATTGTTCCCATGTTCAGTTGCTGCTTTCAAATATGAGCATCTGGCCCAGCTTCCATATTTAAAATACAAATACATTAAGGCACTTTTCAAATATACACAAAATACTGTGCAATTCTGATCTTACAAATCGATGCTTGTAAATTTGATATAAAACAGACTCAGCCTAAATGGCATGCTTATCTACATTAGGCATTTGAGTTAAAAATACAAATTAGGCAGTGACTGCATAAGATGTTATGTGTAAAATGGTTGAATTGCTTTCAGCACCATTTTCTCTAAGTACTGGAATTCGTTCATGCTTTGAATTTCATGGTGGGAGAGACGAGAGGGGGGAAAACAGCAACCACAGATCCTCTGAGGGGAGTGATTAAGAAACAGCCCTTTGTGAGTATCCCAGAGATGGAATTCTTTTCCATTAGTCCAAATAAGCTTATGCCAGGCCTGGCAATGGTCATCAAGATAAAATGCCCCCTTTCTATAGGTGAGCAGAATTCAGAGTATTTAGAGAACACACTGGAATTCTGCCCAGTCAAGTTAGAAGCACCTTTTATGCTCCTGAGGCCCGTGGAGCTTTAGAATAAATAGTTGCAAACAAAGAAAGTAGGGCAGCCGTTAGTGAAACATTTACCATTAAATCACATGTGACTGGGCCAGAATGGATTTTTAAAGAGATTTGCCACTTTTAAGGAAGTTACATGCCCCCATCCTCTCCCCCCTTAGAGCAAGAGGGAAAAGAGCATTACGAAATGGGTCACCTGCAAAAAAAATAAGCAAACAAACAAAAATTCCTGGAAGGTCAAATTCGTTCCTAACACTGGGCCTAGATATTTCTTCACTATCTTTGCCCAGGTTCTTAAATTCACAGCCTTTCTCAGCCGAGAGAGGCCTAGGAGTTCATTTAGTTCCATTTCTTCCCTGAGGATGAGTAAGCCGAGGCCAGGGGGTGACGCGCCTCGTCCAAGGTCACACAACCGCTCAGCGCAAGCGCAGCCGCGATCTGCGGGAGGGGCTTTCGTCGAACCGTCCAATGCATTTTCCTTCTCCTCTGCTCCTCGACGTTTTAATATTGTCCCTTAAAACCCTGACTTGCTTTTCTACAAAGTTTCCTCTGAGCACAAAGCAGCGCAGCGGAGTTAGAAGGAAGACGCAGAAGGTGCCCGCGGGCCCGCGAGAGGAAAGGAGGCGCTGGGGCGGAACGCGCGGCCCGCAGTCAGGAGCGGCCCCGGGGGGGCAGCGCTCTGGCGCCACCTAGCGGGAAGCTTGGGAGTGACAGGGAGGACCCCGCCACCCCGCCGGCCTCAGGTCCTGCGCACCTCTCCTCCCTGAGCACCGTCCCTGGGCTTACGTGATTGTCGCTCCCCTTCCAGAAGTAGATGGCCCCGATGGCCCCGAAGAGCAGCAGCACCGCCCCCGAAATGAGGACCACCGCTCCGATCTTGAGCAGCCGCGCGGGGCTGGAGGGCTTCACGGTCACCGTGGCGTACGCCTGCGGGCGGGGACCCCAGGGGGACGGATCACATCTGCGCCGGCCGCACCCCGCGCCCCGCGCAGCGCCCTCAGAGACTAGCGGGTGGGGTGGGAAACAGCTCGCCCTGGGTTCCCACGGGCGCCCCCTTTCGCCGCGCTCCCTCCGGCGGGTCCCTGCCCCTCGGGAGTGGACGTCCCATAGCAAACTTTCCGCGGGGCAGGGCCGTCGCCCCGCCGATCTGCACTCCCCGCCTGCCGCGGGACGCCTACCTCCTGACCCTTCCACCTCCCCTTCACACCCGTCGGTGAATCCGGTGGCACACGCGTGGGGCGTCACCTTCCACGTCTGGGCGCCCCCATTTGCTCCCACCTCCCCCCGTCGGTGGCCCACGTCGCTGACGCGGGAGAGGGGTCCGGACCCTCATGCGAAGCCCGGGCCCCGCGTATGGACGGATCCGGCAGCTGGGCTGGGGACCCCGGGCGGTACTCACCGGGGGGCTGCAAAACTCGACGTCGTCAGGCCCTACCAGGGCGATGGGAACTTTGTCCGAGGTCTCGGTCATGGCTGCGGCCGAAGGAGCAAGACACTGGGAGGCTGGAGCGCGCCCCGGGTCTGTCCCGCTGCCCCGACGTGCGGAGCTTTTAAAACAACTGCAGGCGCGCACCCCGAGCCCAGCCTCTCCCCTCCTCTCTCCTCCCCTCGCCCAGCCTCTCCCCTCCTCTCTCCTCCCCTCGCCCAGCCTCTCCCTCCACTCCCCTCCCCTCGCCCAGCCTCTCCCCTCCCCTCCCCTCCCCTCGCCCAGCCTCTCCCTCCACTCCCCTCCCCTCGCCCAGCCTCTCCCCTCCACTCCCCTCCCCTCGCCCAGCCTCTCCCCTCCCCTCCCCTCCCCTCGCCCAGCCTCTCCCCTCCCCTCCCCTCCCCTCGCCCAGCCTCTCCCCTCCCCTCCCCTCCCCTCGCCCAGCCTCTCCCTCCGCTCCCCTCCCCTCGCCCAGCCTCTCCCCTCCCCTCCCCTCCCCTCGCCCAGCCTCTCCCTCCACTCCCCTCCCCTCGCCCAGCCTCTCCCCTCCCCTCCCCTCGCCCAGCCTCTCCCTCCACTCCCCTCCCTCTCCGCCGAGCAGCGCTGTGAGCTGGCCCTACAGCCAGGACACACCTTCCCTCTTGCTTGTCTACTGACACCCTGCCCCCACCCCCAGACCACACCGCATCCTAGTAAACCTCAATGTATCACTGGGGGTGGGGGGGCCGTGGGTCGGTAGACCAGGATGCGACCCCAAGAAATGCTAAATTGCCGAGACTCATTCTGCCGTCCAAGGATCTCTTAAAATGTCAGAGGGCTCCCTTGTGACGCCTGGCGGGAGCCCCGTTTCCTGCAGTGCCTCTGTAGGGTGTTGGGGAGCTGGTGGAACAGGACAGAGGGGAGAGCAGGGTCGTGCAGGCCGACGGGGACACTGGCCAAAGTCGGCCGGGTTTACACCAGCCTGGAACTGCTGGGTGGCCCCTGGGATTAGAACATCTTAGCGAGGGCCCCTGGTGGTCAGTTTCTCTAGAAGGTTTAGCAGACGGTACAGCTGAGGCAAAAGTGAGAGCCGAGCAGAGGGCTGGAGGGAAGGCTGGGGAGGCCAGACTGCGGTACATTCTGGTTGGTTGACTAAACAAACAGCAATGGCAGAGCCCTTTCTCCAAAGGCTAATATGTCCAAAAGAATAACTAGACCCCCCTCCCCGTGTATATTTGTATATATATATATTAAAAAGCAGAACAAAGAATGTCTTTTTCATTTTTGGAAATGCCATCTGCCACTACTAGGATGCCGTGGTACCTCCTTGGACCCAAGCTTGGTGAATTCCGGCTGGCTTCTAGCTTTGGGCTGAGCCCTCTGCTGAGGAGTGAGGGTGGTGATGGCGGGGCAGGCTGCGTGGGAGCCGCTGTGCTTTCCGGAGCAGAGGGTCGGATGGGCAGGAGGGCAAGCAGGAGGATGTGATCATCAGGAGGGGATGCTGGTGAGAGGAAGGACGTGCGACAAGCAGGATGACTGTGGGGCCGGGAGGGAGGGGAAGGAAACTCCCACAGGAGAGTCCATAGGACCTGGCAGACGCCCTGCTGGGCATACTGAGGTTTTAGGCAGTGGGGGGAGGAAAAGTTAATTTTCTGTTAGACAGACACGAGTAGAGGTGAGGTACAGGAAACTCAGGTACAGAGACTCACCAGGGCAGAAAGCCTCGGATGCCTAGCAAGGGGCAAAACTGGGTAAAACAAGCACCTTGTCTGCAGGGGAACCTATCTTCCCCCAGCCTATTGCTGGTCATGTGGTTTAGACCCCCTGACCTTTCTTCCCTAAAGATAACATCTAGGCCTCACTTGTATTTCAGCTCCAGGCCCAGAAAAGCAGCAGAACCAGACAAGTGCCTCCATGGCTGCCTTGGGACCAGTTACATTGGCTAATGACCACCAGCCCTGGCACCGACCATCAGTGGAGACCACGACCCTGAAAGAGCTCACCTGGAAAGCTGACGCATATTCTATTGAGGTGCTCCCCTGAGACCTCCCTTAAGATTTCCACCTGTAAAAGAGAGATAAATATGCTCAGGACAAAGGACCTAGTGAGCGCTCCCCACCAGAGGAACATGCCAACACCATCTCCTTCCCCCTTCTTCCGTCTGTGGCACAAGACTTGCAACCAAGGGATCAATGGGCAGCAGCAGCTCCTCCTGGACTTACCCCCTGACCTGTCTCCAGGGCCCCCCTCCCTCTCTGACTTCTCAGTGAAGCTCCCCCGTTGCTTCTTTTATGCTCCTCCTTGTTTCACTGTCCTAAGTATATTTTTGCTGCCATCATGGACCCAATACCCTTGACTCAGTGCTGCATAGACCTTCCCTTTGGATATCCCCCATCCCCTTTTCCTTAAATAAATTCAATTTTTCTTTACTCACCATCTGAGATAGCTACTTAGCCTGCCCAGGCACCACGGACTTTAACCTTTCATTTTCTTCCTACATTTCTAAGTTCTTCTGGCTGGACTAACAATCAAATTAACATGAGACAGATTAACAGGAGAAAATAACCAGTCTGTTATGTATGTATATTACGGGTTCCATAAGGATATAAAACCTGCAGACAGATGGGGCAGTTGAGGCTTATATATTCCATCTTAAGCTAATGGGCGTGGGGGTGGGTCTGAGGATGATGTTGTGGTTTATGACTTCAAAGGGCAGGAAGGCAATTCACATGGAGATGGAAAGTCAAGTGTTTGGTAAACACCTGTTTGCTGGGCCATCTTTAACAATGGGACACAGAGAGGGCTTGATTAAAAGGGCCCCGTGAGATCCCTTCCTGTCTATCACACAAAGTTCATATTAAACTACAGTTATCTGTGGTGATATTACCCTTACTGGAGCAGGTCCTCTATCTAAATTTTTTTAGGCTGCTGGGAGAAGGTCGAAAGTTTTTCCTGAGTCTTTTGTTTCTTGAAAATAAGTAGCTTAAAATAATATCCCAAAGGACATGGTTTGGAGTGGCAAATTCTGCTTCCCCTCAATCCCTAGAAGGACTGGGCCAGTGATAGGAGTCCAGTGGAGATGGGGAAGTTGGGAGGAGCTGTTTTGAGAGAGCAGATATGGTAAGACTGATTTTAGACACGTTGAGCTTGATGTAGGGGATGGAAAAAAAGGGGGCAGGTGTCCTGGGCCTGCCTGGAATTCAGACCAGTAGACACTACTACATCCCACCAGATGCAAGGCGCCGGGCACCCCCATGAGGACTCCAGTAAGGGATGGTGCCCAGGGCACTGCTGGGGTAGAGGTCAAAGACCTCCTTTCCCGAGGGCACTTGTCACAGGAATTTCAGAAGGAATAAGGAAAGTCACAGTCAGAGGAGTTGGGAGATGATGTAAGAAAAAAAGGAGAGTTCAGGAAGTAAGGGTCAGCAGCGTCAAATGCTGAAAAATGGGAGCAAGAAGGCTGTCGGATTTCACAATTAGGAGGGCACGGGAACCAATACGTGGGTTCGTGTGCTTTATTGGCACAGATGATATATTGCAAAGGGTTGTAGAGTGACTAAAATATTTGTAACTCATATCACAGTCAAGGAACTAGTTTTCTTATACAGAGAGTTCTAAGGAATCCTTAAAAGACCAGCAATGTGATAGAAAATTGAGCAAAGGATAGGAACAGACAATCCACAGAAGGAGAAATCCAAGTGACTCTTAAACATAAGAAAAATGCTTGACCCGTTCACAAAAAGAAATGCAAATTAAAAGTATTCTTTTTCACTTATTAGACCAGCAAAAATAAAACACTTGTGAAAACAATCTGTTGCTGTGGGTGGGTGAATTGGTATAACTTCTATGGAGAGCAATTTAATTCCAAAATGCAAATGCAATTTCATTTCTGTGGATTCAGCACACAGATGCACTCACAGGGGTGGAAAACCCCCATATGTGTGAAGATACTCGTTGCGGCATGATTGTTAGAAATACCTTCAGTATCCACAGCAGAGAATTTATGGTATATCATCCAGAGTGTTCTTGGCAGCCATTTGAAAGAATGAAGCCACTTTGGATATACTCATGTAGAACTCGCTAAGATATTTTAAGTGAAAAAAGCCAAGGGTAGGAAATGTCCGTAAATGTCTCCATTTGTGTAAAAAAATATGCAGACAGGAATATATGTATGTATATGCTCTGGGGAAAGACACACAGGACGGTGGTAGCAGGGGCTGCCTCTGAGCTGCGCTGAGGGTCATGGGGACACCAACGGAGGAAGATGCTTCACTGTGTACTTTTTGGAGCGTTTTGTATCCTGTATTGTGAACGTGTATTAACTACTCAAAAATGAATGAATTGAAATAATAAGTGACAATGGGTGGCTGGAGAGGAAGTAAACGCTGCAAACCGAGACGATTCTCTCAAGAGCTTGGGCATTGAGGGGAAGAAGCGTGTTGGGGGTAATAGATCAAGGGGGTCGGAGGATCAAAGGAGTCCTCCCCAGACACCCCCCCCCCCCCCCCCCCCGTTTAGAAAGGCATTTGAAAGCTAAAGGGAGAGGGGCAGAACCATAGATTGGAAATGGGGGGAGGGGAGGGGTGGGTTCAAAGCAAGAAGATTAACCTTGAGAAGGAGAGGGGCTGGAGGGGGCGAGTGACGATATGAATGCTTTGGGGACCCACAGACTCTGAGGGGAGGGACACCGAGGAGAGGGTGAAGGGGGGGATGCAGGACTCTGCCTCATTCATACAACAAATGAGGCATTCTGTGCCAGGCAGAACACAGCAAGCGGCTGGCTGGGGCACAAGGGGTGGGGTGGGCAGGGAGACCAGTTGCATCCTCTGAGCACATTTTCCTAAAGTGGCCTATTTTCAACAATTTTAAGGTAATATGTTTACATGATGATGGTAAGAGTGACGAAAAGACAAATAGATGCAGCCAAGGACGCAAGACAGGGAGGCCCGTGTCCAGGGGACGGAAGGGGTGCCCATTTCGTAGGCTTGCCCCCCTCTGCCCACTCTGGGTGGACCACATCCGGAGGCTCATTACATGGTCCCTGCTCTTGAGGAGTTACCGAGTAGTGGAAAAGGCAGTCATTACCAGGTAATTGCAGAATAATGGTGTCACTGCATCTGTGATAAAAGATAGGAGGAAAAGTACAGGGTGCCCCAAGGTAATATGCCATCTGATCTGCACCAGGCAGGGAAGGGGTCAGCCCCTGAGGAACTGACATTTTGGCTGAGAACAGATAGAAGAACAGGACTTTTCCGTGTGGAGATGAGTGTGGGAAATACGGAGGGACAGTGCGTTAGAAGGCCTGAGGTGGAAAAGAGTTTGAAGGGAGAAGAGCCCGGATTGCAGAGAACCACAGAAAGAATGGCAGGAGATGAAGCTGCAGAGAGGAAGTTATCTCTGCAAATGAGGTCTTTTCGGCCAGTGTAAGGATTTAAAAAATTTTCCTCTGAGTATCGGGAAGTCATTAAAGGGATTGGCATAGTGAAATGGCACCATCAGGTCTGCTTTTTAAAAACACTATTTTGGCCACTGTTGGGTGAGATGATTAAATTGGAGGGGACAGAGATGAAAGGGGTAGATTTTTTAGGAGCCCCTGAGGTGGTCCAGGTGAAAGATGATTGTAGTCAGAGCTGGGATAATTGTAAATGACGGAGATGAGAAGGAATGAATGAGTTCGAGGTCTGCTTTGGAGGTAGAATCAACAAGCTCTGGAGACTGAGTATGAGGCGGGGGGGGGGGCAGGCGTCAGGTGGCGATGGGCCCGGTGGTCCCTGTGCAGAAGCAGAGAGGGCCAGGGGCTGAGCCAGAGGGGCCAGGGGGCCGAGCAGGACCCGGGAGGCATGAGATAAGTTCATAGCAGTTGTATGAGAAATAGAATCAGTGACCATTTGGGCTGGAGAACATGAAGGTGCTGAGATTCTCCGTAAGCACTGAGCAGACTCCGAGCAGGACAGAGGGCCCTGGATGATGTTGGAGGTGACTAGGTGTGTTCGTTAGTTGAGGTTCTCCAGAGAAACAGAAACAGTGGGATATATACAGATCTATAGAAAAAGATTCATATGAGGGATTGGTTCACATGATTATGGAGGCTGAGAAATCCCACAGTCTACGTCTACAAGCTGGAGGCCCAGGAAAGCAGGCACTGTCGGTCTTGACTGGGGTCCTAAAGGCCAGAGGACCAGGAGCACGGATGTCAGAGGGCAGGAAAAAGTGGATGTCCTTGAATAATGTCTTGGAAGAACAGAAAGAGGGTTCAGCGGCTGGGTGATTTTAGGATATGGTCTGGGAAGGAAGGTCGTTGCAGTAAGGAAGGGCTGATGAATTTGGAGAATAGGCAAGGAGTGGCGTGATGGCGGTGGCCTGATGGAGCAGGACAGGGGAAGCTGCGGAGGTTGTAATGAGAGGGAGAACTCAGAATCCGAGATCTTAGAAGTGGACTGGTTCTGCGTAGAAACACGGTCTAAAGTATGGACATAGTGACAAAAAAGGCTGAAGATGATGACCCTTCTAGGAGGTGAGAATATTGAGGTCAGGGTGTCAGAATTGGTGTGGATTGTGAAGTTGGGGGAGGCATGATAGGGATGTGATGGAAAGAAACACTGTGAGGGAATTGTAGAAATTGTAGGGGAAGTGGGAGCGTGTTCTGCATGGTACTCCCTAGTGTGAAGGGATGTGTAAACTATGCTCCAAGAGGGAGGTGGGAACGAGGCCTGGAATGGACAGTGGAGAACCTGGACAGCTAATATGTACAGAGCCCCCCTCTTCCAGGGGAGGGGTGGAGGATCAGCATAGAACTCCGATATTAGTACCATTGCTGTAACTATTTTTATACACAGTTTTCCATCACTACTGCTTTCTGTACACTCCAACATTTAGTTGAGAAGGCGGAGCAGCTTAAAGATAAAAGAGGGGATTTCAAAAGAAAACAAAGTCACTAACTCAAAAGATATGTGACCCCTTATGTCCATAGCAGCATTATTTGCAATAAGCAAGACATGCAAACAACCTAAGTGTCCACTGATGGATGAATGGATAAAGAAGTTGTGATATAAAGATGTTGTGTAGTGGAACATTATTCATCTATAAAAAAAGAGGAAATCCTACTGTTTGTGACAATATGGATGCACCTCAAAGACATTAAGCTAAGTGAGTAAGTCAGACAGAGAAAGACAAATACTGTATGATCTCACTTACATGTGAAATCTATATATTTTTCTCTCTTCCTCTCCTGTTCTGTTTTATTTTGTTAATCTCCCACACCCAGCATAGTGCACAGGTATGTAGCAGTTTTTCAGTCTTGGAAATTTGTTGTGTTTTTTTCCTTCTATATATCCACTTTTTATTATTGAGAGTGTTACAGATGCCCCCCATTCCCCCCCTTACCCTCCTCCACCCGTCTCCCACTCCTCCCCAGGCCCCCGCCTGTCCATTGTCTGTGTCCATGGGCTGTGCGTATGTCCTTATAAGTTCTTTGGTCAATCTCTTCCCGCCCTCCTTCCCGCCTTCCCTCTGAGATCTGTCGGTCTGTTCCCTGCTTCCATGTCAGTGGTCCTATCTTGTTTGTCAATCTCTTCTAAAAAAACACAAAACACCAAAAACCAAAAGCATAGAAAAAGAGATCTGATTTGTGGTTCCAGAGGCAAGGGGGCAGGAGGAGGAATTGGAAGCAGGTGGACAAAAATACAAACTCCCAGTTATAAGATAAGTAAGTTCTAGGGATGTAATGTACAGCACTATGTATGCTATATGGAAAAGTTGTCAAGAGAGTAAATCCTAAGAGCTCTCATCACAAGGAGATTTTTTTTTTTCATTTTTTCCTTGCCTTCTTTCTTTTATCTTTATTGTGTTTATATGAGAATATGAATGCTAGCTGAATCTATGTGGTAATCATTTCACGATATATTTAGACCAAACCATCATGCTATATGCCTTAAACTTACACAGTGACGTATGTCAATTATTTCTCAATAAACTAGAAAAAAAAAAGCGAGGGGATCTCAGTGTCACTAACACACAGTTCTTCCACTCAGGCAGCTGGAGTCCTTCTGGACCTTCCTGATGGTGACACTGATGCCCACAACACAGGGGACTAAGAGGGCATGCATGAAAGGCTGTCACAGGCGATTAACTTCCTGTGCATTTTCCGGTGTCCCTCACGGACTGGCTCACGGATTCTGTTTGCTTTTCCTTTCCCACTTCCTGCTGTCCAGCCAGTTTGGAGTTAGCGCAGAGAATATTTTTATATTGGCAAAATGGTAAACATTGCATTCATGGTAGGAAAAAAAGGTCACATTCCAATGTTAAATACCAGGGATTCATTTATTACCTGCCTTTGGGGATTATCAAAGCAGGGTTTCTTCCCTTTAGTTTAGCAAATTTTGAGTCTTAAATTTATGTCAGTCCACAAAGATAAATTTTAAGTTTTCTTTAACCACTTGTCCCTAAGCTGCCTCCTTCTCATCCAAATGTCAGAGTACAGAACACGTAAGGAGTGTAGGGATACAGAACTGTGTGCAAATAACTGGAGCTGAGCCTGCCCCTGCACCCCTCTAGGTGGCTACTTCTTGGCTTGTTGGCTACACCTCACCCTTCCTCTCCCAAGAACTGAAATGCCTGCCAGTAGAGCTTTATGTGGCCTCAGTCCCTGAGATAACACAAGAATGTCCTCGCTGTCTGCCTGCATCCCTCCAGCCTCGCTCTCTCCATCCCTTTGCACTGTCTCGAGATCAACTTTTTAAAAGTGCAACTCACATCCCCTCACACGTCGGCCATCAGAGTGAAGTCCAACTCCTCCAAGGCACATGTGAGGTTCTGGCCACTTCCTCCATTGCCTCTTTGCCTATTTATTTGTCTGTTTTCCCCACCAGACTGTCATGTAAGCTTCTGGGAGGTTAGGACTGTGTCTCACTCTCTGTTTTTCACTGGATAGGTGCATAATTAATTAATACATCAAAAGCAGTGCAAGGGCCATTAAAAACATCTGCCCAGTCATAGTTCAGAAACACTTGCTGGAAAGGCTCATGCTCCTTGTTAATTGCCTTTGCAGAATTGTGAATGGTCAGTCACTTTATGGTATGAGCTGCTCATGTGTTCAGTGACCATCACTTTTGGCTAAAAGCCAGAACTCTTGGTTTGACAGAGGATTTTTGCCTTGCTCCCAGGTAGAAGAGAGAATCTGGGACATGTTGGTTGGATTTTGACTATTGGAGTGCTTGAATGATCTCTGGGGATAATGACATGGGAAATGAACTGTTAGAACTAATCTAGGAAATCCAGGACCTAGGACCACAGGTTATAGGCTCAAAGAACAGTGGCATTTAAACCGACCTATTGTTGAAGTTATTTTGTGAATTCCTAATTCCTCTTGTAAGACACCAAGACTTGCTGGGAACTGTCTTCCATCTTTGGACGGTTCCAATGTTCAGTAGGATATGTCGAAAGCGGTAGGTCCTTGGTTAATGTTTATTGAATGATTAAATAGGAACTAAGTTAGTTGTCTCCTCCATTTGCACATGATTGCTCAAGGGAATGGAAACAGAATATTGAAGAACTTCTAGACACTCTTCACAACAGAGCAATTACCACCTGCCCCATCCCCTGGGATTTGCCCTGGGTTCCCCCCCCCCCCCCCCCCCCCCCCCCTGAGAACAGCTCACCCAATTAACAGTTTATTCAAACTGGCTGTAACTCCAGCGCATCTTGCCTTGGAATCACTAAGGCAAATGGGCCACGCTGCTAATTTTCAAGTTTCATCTTTAAGGACTTTAATGCTTTTTCTCCATCCCCATACTTTTTCTGTCAATTGTGGGAAATTCCTTCAAAGAGGGACTGTGAAAACAGGAAAAGCTAATGAATTTTCTTTGCTGAAAGTAATAAAAATAGGAATGGGGAGCCATGAAGATGGGGGCATTCTGAAGGGTCGTTAGGTCTGCCTCTCTTTGTCATTGCTGAGTAGCCGTTGCGTGTCAACCCACAGTGGGCACAGTTAGTGGGTAGGATCCCCGCACAGCAAGTTCATCCATATGCAAACACAGTGGCCCCAATTGCTTTGTAATAGAGAGCAACATGGCCTGTGCCCTTAAAATACATCATTTGGGCAGCTGCCAGCTGGCTGATTCATCCCAGCTGGCCAGAAACGGCCCTGAGATCATCAGCGCTTTTGTTAATTGAGAGAGAGGGGCAGAGGAATCAAGATATTCCTGGGACCAGGCATTCATTAGCCACCTGGCCTCCCTAAATTATGATCCTGCCATGACTTTTCCAGTGCATCAACTGAAATTTTAATACTTGGAATGTAATAATAACTCGGAACATGTCATTTCCTAAATAAGCAATGCCCTTCTGAACTCACTGGAGAAGGGAGCCCAGGGAATGGTTAAATGGCACAGATAAAACGATTAAAGGGCTCTCTTCTCCAACGAGCAGTGTGGGGGTGACCCTGGAAGTTCTGTCCACAACAGCAACTACAAACAGATGCGATATATGAACGAACCTCTGGGTCAAAGTCCCTGATTTTTATTCATTTGTTCTATTCGTATAGTGTCTTAACAGGACCAGCTCCAGAAAAAATGGTGAAACAGATGATAATAGCAGCTAACAATTTTAGAGCACTTATTCTGCACGACCGCCGTGCCGTGTAGATTATACCACGCACTCCTCAGAGCAAACTCACATGACGCTCTTATCATTCCACAGGGATCTGCACTCCCCAAGGCAGGGACTCCCCCTGCTTGTTCACTTGGCACACATTAGCTACTCAATATGTTTGGTGAATGAATGAATGACTCATTTTAGAGGAGACAGTCCAGGTGTGGCAGAGTTAGTAGTCTGTCCCAATTGTTCAGCTTTGGGACTGTGGATGAGTCATTTTCTGTCTCTCTGAACCTCGGTTTAGTCATCCGTAAAATTGCGACATCAAAATCTATCTCTGGACCGGCCAGAGTAGCTCAGTTGGTGGAGTGTCCAGCACAGGGCGTTGGTTCCATTCCCAGTCAGGGCAAATACCTGGGTTTCGGATTTGATTCCCGGTCAGGCGGGTGTGGACGGAAACCGGCCCATGTTTCCCTCTCACATGATGTTTCTCTCTCTTCCTCTCCCTGCCTCTCTCTAAGCATGTCCTCGGGAGAGGAGAGACACAAAAACACAGAAAACTACGAAAAAACCTACCCCCGAAGGTTGCTGACAGGATGGGAATGAACGGGCACGTAGTAGGTGCTGAAGTAAAGGGGAGCCAGGCCTGGAGGGAGATGGAGACACACGAAAGTGACAGGCCAAAGCCAGCTGGGGGGGCTTGAACACACGGGAGCACGGGAAAAGCAAGGGGTTTTGGTTTTGTTTGTTTGTTTGTTTACTTATTTTTCAATTACAGTTGACATACAATACTATATTAGTTTCAACCAGGGATTTAAAGGAGTATATCGAGTGCATGAGAAACAGAAAAACTGCTGATAACATATGCGGCAACACAGAGGAAAAGCTGGGTTACTGCCAATTTACAGATGCAAAAAATTGTTACTGTTTCTCCTGGGAGCAGCCGTAACAAAAACAAATGTGAGCAATCGAGAGGCTTCTAACTTTTTATTTAATTGCAAAAAATCAAGTGCATAATCTGCGCATCACTGTAGGCACCTGCTCTACCTTCTCTTTCTTGTTCAAGATCCCGCCTGCAGGAACCAGACCAGCCTTTCATGCTGCAATTCAAAGGGAAGTTTCCCTAACAAGCTGCCATCCCAGATTTATGCCAGCCACATGCCTCATGCAAACTGTTTTCTGTTTTAGGTCCCCAACAGTTCTCTTGGGACCAAGATTTCGACTGACATTGAGATTCAGTATTAATTCAAAGACCATCTTCATAGTTATATAAGAATTTTTAAAAAATTATTGATTTGAAAGGAAGGGGGAGAGAGACAGACAGAGAGAGAGACATAGAGGTTTGTTGTTCCACTTATTTATGCATTCCCTGGTGGCTTCTTGTATGTGCCCTGACCAGAGGTCGAACCTACAACCTTGGAGAATGGGGACAATGCTCTAACCAGCTGAGCTGCCTGGCCAGGGCCAGCTATATAAGAATTTGATAAACTACAACAGAAAAACTTTGGACTTTTGCAACCCAACATAAAGTTTTTCTTTTCCCACCCCTGCCTTCACTTTGTTTAGGAAAGTAAAAATGTTGAAAGGAAAAATAGTACTTATTATTTTGTATAAAGCTTAAAAAGCAATAAGCCATTTTGATTTCTCAAAAGTACACCCTGAGCACACAAGAAACTTCTGATATTTCAGGGATGTGGAAACTAAACTAACGGGCATGTCTTATGAAAAGATTAAATCCAGTGTATGGTAAATTCAGAGTCAACACAAAACCCACTGGGCATTTATGGCATCTGAAGATTGACTTTATGAACCTACTGAGCCAAGTTTTGCGCTGAGGCCAGATCTGTGAAAGGGGTTGGACAGAGGCTCTATTCACAGCACTTGGGGATTTGTGTGGAAAGAGGGTACAGATTTTCTGACAACCTTGTCTTTCAATTCAGATGAATGAAGCACTATTGTTTGGTCATGAGGAAATTTAATAAAAAAAGTTGTCACCAAAGTTGTTTCTCATTGGGTGCAAGTGTGTGGAAATGACAGTTTTTAAATTTTGCTTGAAAAATGAAATGGTATTAGGCACCAAAATCAATGCCAAAATAAGGTGAACTTCAAATGAAAAAATGAGAAGTGACAGAATGCCAAGTGAAGTCCAATATAACCTTTGGGCTTTGTTAGTAGATAGACTCTCGTCTCCCACACTGGACCCTGACTTAGATTACTCTGAAAGGGGGGTGTCTAGAGTACACAGGACAACTGGACATTTTGTAGATGGCCACTTGAGTGTTGCATTGTTTGATACTACCTTACCTACATTTTTTCTTTTTTTAAAATTTATCTTTATTGTTGAAAGTATTACAGATGTCCCCTTTCCCCCCGAAATTGATCCCCTCCACCCTGCTCCCAGCCCCTCCCCAGGCTTTCACCCCACTATTTTCTGTCCATGGGTTATGCATATATGCATATAAGTTCTTTGGTTAATCTCCCCCCACTCTACCTTCCCTCTGAAATGCTTCAGTCTGTTACCTACATTTTTCCATTTCAAGTATGTTGGCCTCATTCGGGGATTAGTGACAGCCCACCGAGACATATTGCTGTCCTGAAGCCATGGCCTTTCTTGGCTGGATCTAAAATGCCAAATATTGTGCTATATGTAGATGTGTTAAGGCTTCTCCAGTTTCCCAGGCATCTTCTATTTGTAAATCAGTTTAAAATGACTATTGGGTAGACTGTGGCTCCAATATTCCCTGAGGGGCAAGAATCAACATAGAGCCCAAGGATGCTAAGGCTCTCAAAATATCTGGCCCAACAGTTACCAGTCAAGAAGGAAAATAATTTATTTCTCCATCTTCTTCAAGGGCAGGTGGTTTAGCAGAAAGTACAGTGGATCTGTAGTTAGTAGATCTGGGTTTGAAGTCAAGGAGAAAGGGGGTGAGATTGGGAATTTGGGATGCGGGTCTGGGATGGAGCAATGTTAGCAACTGTGAAAACCGCACCTCTCAGAGCCTCAGTTTGCTTCTGAGAAATGGGCCTACTAGTAGCATTGTTCTCGCAGAAGTGCTAGGAGAGTTCCATGGGATATGATGTATTTAAAAGCGCTTTGTGTCTTGTAAAATACTGTACTAATTAGCCAATCTTCTTACTAATTGGGGGAGGTTGGACAAACTTCTTAGCTTTCCTGACCTTGGTTTTCTTCTTTGTAAAATGGGGAGAGTAATAGCAGCCCATTCCCTCCATGAAGGTGCCTTAAAGCCCAAAATGAAACCATGTGAAAAAACTGGGTAAACGACAATATACTTGATTATTTGGCCAACTTGGAAAAATTAATTAAAAATATTCAAATAAAATGCCTCCAGTGTTCTCCACTTTGGAATGATTCCTATTCCTTGTTGAATGTTGCCCTGTGTTTCACTCAACCTACAGGTGATTTTCAAGAGTCTAATAATCCCTTAAGTAGTCAAGGGCATAATTAGAATTTGGTGGCTTAAGAAAATAATGTCTTCATGTTAACACGGAATTGTTTTCAACTACTTCCCAGGACGTGCCCCTGGGGAAAGCTGGCCCACGGTTGCACCTGCTTTTCTCCTGTAGTTGGTATCTCCCTGTTTTCTAGTCTCTCTGTTGTTTGCTTCAGCAGCACCCAGCCGGCACATGCTGGGCTGGAGCCACCCTAATTCCCTCGCTGCTCTTTTCGCCCTTTGACATTCAGAGGAGATGGCCTCTGCTGGAAGCTGGGCTTCCGTTTTGCAGCATCTTTGCAGCTCTGGAGGGGAGCCTCGGGGACACTATGGAAACAGACACGCTCAGAACCCCTGGATGGACAGATAGGACTTTAAGAAGCTGCCTAAATGTGCCTCTCTGAAGAAGTCTTCTTGCTGTGCAGCAACATTGTAGCTTCTGAGGGCTTTTATGAACTTGGCGAGGCTTTTTAGAGCCAGTGTTTGATAGTGTTCCCATAAGAGCCAATGTATCTTGAAAGTTTTTGTCATTGCCTTTATTCAGGGATGGTTGGCTCAGCCCAGCTGAATATATAACTTTTTCTTTAGAGAGAAGCCCAACGACAGACACTGTTGACATTATCTCTGCAGTTTCAAATAAAACATTCTTTAGTGAAAGGCGGTCTTGTTCCTGTTCCAAGATCTATCAGTACTGGCTCCCAAGCTGGTCTTTGCATTTCACAGAGGATGTGAAGTACAAGCATCTGTTCTTCCACATCCCTGCAAAGTCCTTCCTTAGCTAGTCCTTACCTAATCAAACAGGGACTTTTCTTTCCTAGGGGATTTTGATTTACAAAGAATTACTGGGAGGTTAAAGGGCCATAAGAGCCGGTATGACAGTCCCAAGGACTGATCTATTTTCTACATTTCTGTGTGCAAAGCTCCCAAACGAAAAGCAGAAAATGGCCAATTTAGTTAAAATTTGAGAATGTGCAGTAGTGCAATGGACTAAGTCTTTCTGAAAAGTGAAATGACAGCCAGGAAAGGCAAATAATAAACCTCGTTAGCAGCTGCCCAAGAAGTGAGCAAGGGGATGGCACGGATTTGTGTGGGTGCGTGTATGTGTGCGTGTGTGTGCTCGAGCGTCCTGCCATTGGCACTAACAGGCAAGGGGCAGAAGAGCATAGTGGTTGGGAGTCTCGGGCTGAATTTATAGCCCCCAAAGTTACTTCTTTGAGACTTAGGTTTTTTCATCTGCAAGTGGGAAAAATTATGGTACCTACTTCATAGGTTGCCACGAAGATTAAACGAGATAGAAGCATGAAAAAGGCAGCTGCTCCCTGGCACAGAGCAAGCCCTGGGTAAGTGCGCGTGTTGCCTGTGAATGGGATACCACGAGGAGGAAATGAGCAGTCACCCAGTGTGTTCGGGGTTTAGAGGTTGGGTTTTCTGCCTCCTACCGTCAGAAAAGGGAAACGTGCGCCCTTTAGTTTTAAGAAACTTTCTTGTACTTTTTGGGGGGTCAATTTCTTTCCCTATGTTTTCATGTTTTGGTCTATCTTTGAATGGCCATCCATCTTTCCTCTTTTATTTCCCATTTAAAAAAATTCTAATTTCCATGAGTTTGCTACAACTCTATCTTCCACTTCTTTTATTCTGCTACTCTATTTCTTGTTATCAAGTGGTTTTTAAAAATAACGTTTTATTCTAGTTTCATTGATGTAATACTTTCTCTTATATCTGTGAGGTTTTTAATTACATTTAAAAAAGAAGTTTTCTTCTGTTCCCTGCATTGTCTCTATTTCTTCCAGGTTTCTTGGTCCTGTGTTGGTTTTGGTCTCTCTTTTCCCGTAGCGGTTTTCCTCACTTGCCTGGGATCCTTGACTGCCATTGACACTTAAGGGCGAGGCCCTAAAAATCTCTTTGTGCATGGGCAGGATCAGGAAGGGCGAAGTCAATGGATGGGGACTTGGATTTTTGTGGGGGACACCCAAATGCTATTATCTGTATCTTCCCCGTGGCCCTCGTTAGTTTTCTCAGAGAGGAATCCTCTATATCCTCTTGTCTTAAGAGGTGAACTTAGATTCAGCATTTGGGAGCAAGAAGGGAAGGGGACAGGAGATTCTAACCTGTAGCCCACAGCATTTTCTTTAATTTTCCTTTTCTTAGATGCACCTCCCCTTGTCCCCACTTGTGCCTAAGCTCCAGCCTCCAGCATCTGGCTTATGATCCTTCCAGGGTAAACCTCTTCTTCACCCTGGCAGGGTAGGGGCTGTCACCTGGCTGCAAGCGTGGAGCAGACACCTGGGCGTGAACTGTTCCTTTACAGACTTTCAATCAGTCCTCCTCTCTGCAGCCCTACTTTGTACCTCTGCCTTCAGGGGTACCTGATATTATCAAGTTCTGGGATTTCTAGAGTCCTGAGGTACAAACAGGCTTGCCTCCGGTGGCTTTCCCTGCAGGCACTTAGATCCAGCTGTCTCTGTTGCCAGCTGTCCCCGATACAGTTTTCACATCACAAAATGTTATTGACATTTCTCATCTGTTCTCATCTTCTCTTCTCCTGCTTTTTTTTTTCTTTCTTTTTTTTTTTTTGCTTTGATATATTTTTAGCTCTTTAATTCTTTTTGCTGTCATTTCATCAGGTTTTAGAAGGAAGTAGAGATATGCACCTGTGTTTATTTAATCAGAAGTCCACCCATGGAATTTTAACAATATACAGACCCCCAGACCCTATCTCTAGTGATTCGCATTCAGGAGCCTGGGGTGGGACCTGGGCTTTCCTACGTTTCAGGTGCTCCCAGTAGGGTGATGAGTGAGCCAGACTTCACGGCCCGCTGGGGCCCAATGGACTGTGGCTTTGAGCATTTTTCTCAAGTACAGTTGTCGTCTCTCCTTCTTGCACAGCAGTGGGAAATGGCTACGTTTGGAAAGCATTCATTGGCTGTTTTCTATGTCCCTGGAACTGTGTTAACGATTCTTTTGGTTGCAGGTGATCAAGCCAAACATCTCTGGCAGTGCATCTTCAGCCAATATCAATAATGGTGGAAAAAGCAGAGATGCAAATGCCATCCAGCAACCCCCCACCCCGGTCTCACACTTATTCCTTTCTCTGTGTGTCTGCTAGGCCAGACCATTTCCACTGTCTTACATCTTTACAGATTCCAGTCTAGAGAGGAAGGGTGTGTCCCTCCAAACCCCACTTCCTGTCCAGCTCAAGCATGAACAATGCTGGGGAAGGCCCCACGGTACTTAGCTTGGGCGAGGTTTTTATCTCCTGGTCAGTCATGGTAATGAGATGCGTTATTGTGAAATGATAGTGGCCTCGGGCCTTACAGTGAAGAGGGAGGGATGTTCTCCTAAGAGAGGAAAGAGCATTGTTCTCAGAAAAAGGGAGGGTGCTGGGTAAAGGGAAAAATAGATCCATTATAGTCCACACCCTTGGCTATTCAGCACTTGGGCATGTATGGGCATGTACACACACGCGCGCGCACACCCCCACACACACCCACACACACACACACACACACTCCTTCAGAGACATTTTCAACTACTCTCATCCACTATAACGCAGCTCTCCTGTGAAAAGTCACAAGCCTGCTATTTCCTCAGCATTCTGAAAAGTTCCAAAGTCATGTCCAACTCTTAGGCACCATTTTTCATATTTGGTGATGTCCACTCCTCTTCATCAGCTCCAGATATAGCTTCTTATAATCCTGAAATGTATATGTTATACCCATCTTATGCAAGACTAATTCACACAGGGAACAAATTGACCGTCTGAGGATTTATTAGCCAGTGACTGCAAGCGGGCTCCTTCCCTAAACAAAACTCCCAGCCCCGAACAGTCTTCACAGGGAGAATATAAGGGCAAAAACCACATTCTATTTGGCTAAGGAGGGGTAAGTGGAGGACTAGCAAAGCAGTGGACAGAAGCTAAGATAAGCCTTAATTAACCTTCTTGGTTAATTAGTCCCTGGAATTTTTACTGGCGGAAATCTTTTACAAAGTTTACAAAGAGCCAGGGGAGGGGAAGAGGTTCTTGTTTTTACCAAATTTTGTTGCTCTTGCTTATTTCAAAGTAGCGGCTATAAGGGTAGAAAATAGGAGTGGTAAGATGGGAGTGCTGTACTTCATGCAGGCAATGGGAACAGCTAATCTTTATCCACCTACCCAAGTCCCTGAAGCTCCGGTCTCAGTGGGCCGAGCCCCAGACACGGCGGGTAATTGTTTAACAAACAGCTTAACCGATTCTTACTGAAGATTGCTGTCAGAACGAAGGGGTCCTGCCTGCCTTCTATGTGCTATTCTGGTTGTCCATTGCCGCACAACAAGCCACCCCGAAATTGTGGTGAAGACAATAGCAATCATTTATTTTGCTCTTGATTCTGGGGTTGACTGGGCTCAGCAAGGCAGTTCTCACTTGTGGTCTCAGACAGCAACTGGGGCTGGGGCCTGCTCAAAGGCTTCACCCCACAAAGGGTTGCCTGGGCTGGAAAGGCTCCCGTGGCTGGGGATGGGACCTCCGGGGCTTCTTGGGCAGCTCTCCCTCCTCGTGGTCTCTCTATCCGGCAGCCTTAGAGACCTCAGCTCTTTACGTGGCAACTGAAGACTCCCAGTGTGAGTGTCCCAAGATAAACTGGCAGAAGCTCTATCCTAACCTCAGAAATCATAGTGTCATTTCCACCATGTTTCTGTTCCTCGAGACAGCCACCGAAGCCTGTCAAGTGTCAAGGGGAGGGAGCAGATTCCACCTCTTGATGGAAGAAGTATTGAGGAATTTTCAGGCATGTGTTAGAACCACCACACTGAGCTTCGCTCAGCCAATGCCACATTTTGGGGTCTGTCAGTTTAAAAATCCCACTTCTGGCTTATACAAGATTCTTCTGGTTGCATGTGACATGAACACCATTTGAATTAGGATATAGCTAAACCGCAGAAGGGCAGGGTGACCAAAGCCAGGGACTTCAACACCCGCACTCCCTGCTCCTCGTGAAGATTCCCAGTGGTGTGCTTAGGACACGTGCCCATTCCTGGACAATGATTGTGGTCCTGGGTGTCTACTGTGCTCAGCATATCTTGGAAAGGGTGATTACCTTCTTTTTTTTTTTTTTAATGTATCTTTATTGATTTCAAAGAGAGGAAGGGAGAGGGAGAGAGAGATAGAAACATCAATGATGAGTCATCATTGACCAGCGGCCTCCTGCATGCCCCCAACTGGACTGGGGATTGAGCCCACAACCCGGGCATGTGCCCTGACGGGGAATCGAACCCCGATCTCCTGGATCCTAGGTTGATGCTCAATCGCTGAGCCACGCCCGGCCAGGCAGGGTGGTTACCTCTTGATCGCTTACTGTAGTCAAGGTCATACGAAAAGGTAGCAACTCCCAAGTGGCCGCCAGAGTGCAAGTGTGGGGGAAGGGCAGTCCCCTGAAAGAGGAGGGCGCTTTTCCCAGAGAAGATGGGGGTGATGAGCTGACTGAGCAATAAAACCCCCCTAAACTTTTACATACGTTATCTCATTTAACCCCAGCAACAATCTACCACGAGGTAAGTACTAATGTTATTTCCTTTTAACAAATGAAAAAACAGAGGCTTAGAAATATTCAATATCCTGTCCGAGGTCACTCAGCCGCGTGTCGCACAGCTTGGTCACTGAGCCCAGTCCTGCTCCAATGCAGAGTCCCTGACTGTCACACTCCTCTCCTCCCCAGTCCCCAGCCCACGTTCTGCAGTGCAGTCAGTGAGGATGAAGACTGGAGGAGCTAAGAGGGTGAGAGGGAGTACCCACGGCACAGGGCCTTTAACCTCCAGGTCCCACATTTTGCTCTTTTCTCCTGCCCAGCCCACCCTGCTTCCATCTGAGCTGCTCCACCGCCCTCGCTGCTCCGGTGGCTGGGTAGTGGCCTGATTGCTCTTGGTTAACTTGGTCCAGCTGCCTGCAATCCTTTCACCCCTTCATTCAGCTGAAGCGAGGTTGGATTATCCCCAAAGGCCTCTTACTAGGAAACACATGGAAAAACAAACCCAAGGCGAACAAGAGCAATACAAGAGTTGAGGAGACAAATGTGATCAGAGAGCACTGATTCCTTATCTTAGTTTCACTAAGGTCCTGCCACCAACCAGTTTGGCTACTACCACTCATCTGGCCCCCAAACCTCTTGTTTCTTTTCCTGCCAATGGCTGGCAAGGTATCCCAGAGGCATTTTCACCAGCTCGTTCTTGAGCTGGTCCCACCTTTGCGTAGTTTTAGTTTCATTGGTCACCAGTGGCCACTTGCTCTGTGGGGAGGGCACCATCACCCCACAATGATGGCCCTCTCTCACCTGAAGGAGATTGGCAGGCCCCAACCTTCCACAGTCCAGGAGGGCATAGGATCACACTGGAAGTTCCTGAGGTTCTTCCATTTAGCTCATCTGCAGGACCAAGATCACTTACGTGGCCACATCCCAATAGAGATCAAAGCTTTCTCCTGAGTGTGTGTGTGTGTGTGTGTGTGTGTGTGTGTGTGTGTGTGTGTGCGCGTGCACAGGGTGGGGTGCTGCAGAATCCTGATTGCTGTAATTTCTCAATCTCAAAATGCCTCACACATATGGTAATGACAACCCATGTATATAGTCAGAGGAGGGTGAACAACAAGAGATTTCTCTCTCTGGACCTTTGTAGACCCCAATATTATATGAAACACTCTGTTTGCACAACACAGAACAAAACAAAAACAGAAGCACCTGAGGCAAGTCTTGTTTCGAAGCTTAGGACTGGGAAGGGAATATTTTTTTAAAGAGCTAAAAGTAAGGTAAAGTAAATTTACAACAATTTGACAACATAATTTTAATACATTTTTTTCTCTGGTGCAGAAATTCATCAAATCATGGCTCGAAGCAATAGAGAGATAATAAAGAGGGAAACAAGTGTTGAGACATTGGCAGACACTGTGGTGGGTGCCTTGAATGTTATTTGTTTGTGAGAGTTGTTCGCACTGTTGATATTCCCAGATGCTTTACTGACTTAAATTAAAAATGATTATTTAATGAAGTCAGTTCTTCTGTCTCCTCTTGTGAGAGCAAGCGTTGTGGCCTTCCAAGTTGGTGGGGGTGGAGCAGCGTTGGATTCATGTGTCTGCAAGGCCCTCCTCTTCCACCCCCTACCTGCTCCCTGCTCCTCCTAGCCTCAGAGTTGGGGTTATTCTTTGCCATCCCTCAAGCTGTGACTGAAGCCATGGATAGCTCAGCTTTTCTGCCCCAGGAGAAGAGCCTCGGCTGGGAGGAAGAGGGATGGAAGATGCTGGGCCTCAATAGAATGAATGCTTGGACATTTTGGCAATCCTGTAATTCATTCTGTGCTGGCTGGTTCCCTCAGCCATTTACTGTGCATTTACATTTCAGGCTCTATGCTGGGGCTGAGGGTGCCGGTGAGAAACAGGCTGCCCTGCTTCCTCTCCTCTAAAGCTCTATTCTGTCCCTGCCCTCCTTGAGGGGGGGCGGCTCTGAAGGTTTGTCCAGGAGTTCAGTGCAGCCCAACTGGTCCCCTGGGCAACTCATGAACACAGTGATAACTCAGGTACCTGCTGAGATGTTCCACTTAGGGAGGTGTTGGGGGTGTAGGAGCCTGATATTGTCTCAGGCATTGCACTAAGTATGTGAAAGGCTCCAGCAATGCCCAGCTCTGTGACATTCCCCAAATGTACTACCTTGTGAGTATGGGGCCCTCAAGGTTTCCAAGAACCTGAGGATAAACTCTGACTTCTTAGCATCGATGATAGATGGTCTGCAAATCTTGGCTAGCCCCAGTAACACCAAGTAAGAATGACATACACTTTTGTGAAGGATTTTATACTTAGAGTTGTCAAATCCTGCCAGTTTTCTACCTCTGCAGTATCTCTCCCATCCATCAATTCTCTCCTTGCCATCTCTACCATGCTAGTTCAGTCCCTCTCTAGCTCCTGCCTTAGATGAATGCTTCTGCTTCCTTACCAGTTTCTCGGCCCCCATTCTCTCTGCCTTTGCAGTCATCCCACGTAATGCTGCTGGATTAATCTTCTTAAGGTAAAGCTCAGATCTTGTGATTCTATGGCTCAGAATCATTTTGTGACTTCTTCCCATTACCTGTTAAATTAAGAGAGCACTATTGGCTTCGTGCAAGGCAGGTCCCCACACCGTGTGGCAGCCCCCTCTTTCTGCATTTTCTTCATGGTTCACATGCACAGGCCGAACATTCCAGCCGGCTGTGCACTGCGAGCTTGCCCTGCACTCTGCTGCTTGCTTTTCTGTCTTCCCTTCCCCTAGTCCTCTGGCTGGAACCCTCCTTTTCATGATAGTCACCTGCTGGGACCCTAGCTATCCTTCAGGATCCAGCTAAGATGGTTCCTCCTTCATAAAGCTTTTCCTGTCCCCAGCTGGGATATCATTGCTCTCATCCTGACCATCATGGCAAATATCTTCTTCCTCTCTTACGACAGTTGCCATAATTAGCTGTGAGTACCTGCTTTGGGCAGCAAGCTTGTGAAGTCAGTGACTTACATAAGGCACTCAAAACAATGTCTGTTGATTCTGTGAATGATTACCGTTTCCACCACTGTATTCCTGATAGGTAGTACACAGCAGAAATAAAACAGAGGCTCCTTAGATGCTCTACCAGTGTGATCCTAAAGGAATTAAGGTTTATACTTTGCACACACGTTCATCGATTGTTGCACTGTGCCACATATGAACAGAAACCTAACAAAGCAGCTTGGGGAAAAAACACAGATTATTGAAAGGACATGGATTTGCAAAAGGGAAGAATAAGAGGAAGAAGCCAGGGTAGTTCCCAGATCTCTGGACTGGAACCCACAGCTCTGTGCGCTGTGAGACCTTATTTGCATCTCATCTTGTTTCTCTCTAGGAGTGATCTTTAAGGTAAGAGTGGGAGGATGTGTAGAGAGGAAGATGAAGGAGTGTGGGGAGGTCTCATATGGGTCATATCTGATTTAAAAATGTGATTAAGTGGGTGACAATCTCAGTCTTATTACTTTTGACTCAAACTGTAAGATTTATAAGACAATCCCTAGAGCCCATAATTGTGCCCTCTGGCTCCTGCAGAGGAAGGAGACCTACAAGGGCAGCCTGTCCTTTCCTTTTTCAGGCAGAGAGGAAAGTAAGAACTTCAGAAGGAACAGGTAGCAGAGAGCTCAGGCTTTCCTTTCTCTCTCAACACCTGGAGCTGGAGATGGCTGGTGGTGATGGTGGAAGCAAGGAGTGGGCTGGGCAAACAACCAAGCTACAGGGAAGGTTATAGTTCTAGACTAATTCCAGCTCTAAGCATGGAGCACTGGGAGCCAAGCCATGCCATTAATAGGAGTTGATAAAATTGTTTCAGCTGTTGGAGCAACTAGATGGCTTGAAAGGGCTTAAAAGAATAACTAAAGGAGTAGGTAATGAGCAATACCCAAATCTGTGAGGCTATGACTGATGATATGTGACATATGTCTACCAGAGGTAACCTAAATATTTAATGTTGTGAATCTATAAATATTTAATTACCTCCAAATATTTAGCTATTGAAATTGCCTTTCCAAAAAAAAAAATTTAAAAAAAAATGAGATTTTTCTGAAATCGGGGCCATTTTTCTCAAGGCCCAATGTTATCTAAGCAATTCACTTAAAGATCATTTTTGACAACTTCCCATCAATTACAAAATACAGCCCATCATGCGTTGGGTTCCCTTTTGCTACACTGATCAGATGGAATGTAATAAAAGCCCTGATCTGGCTGTCTTTCACCACACAGGGTGTCAGAAAACCTCTTCTGCTTTCTTGACATTTACAGAGAGGGTTCTTCCTTTGCCCTCCCAACAGGAGTCTGGGAAGACTCCCCTATGGACAAAATTGTGCCCCAATATAGAAAATACAATCATTTATTATTATTATTTTAAATCCTCATGCAAAGATATTTTTTCCATTGTTTTTCAGAGAGAGTGGAAGTGAGGGGGAGAGAGAGAGAGAGAGAGAGAGAGAGAGAGAGAGAGAGAGAGAAACATCGATGTGAGAGAGACACAACAATTTGTTTTCTCCCACATGTGCCCTGACTGGGGCCAGAGATCGAGCCTGAAACTGAGGTACATGCCCTTGGCCAGAATCAAACCTGGGACCCTTCAGTCTGCAGGCCGAAGCTCTAACCACTGAGCAAAACCAGCCAGTGCAGAAAATATATTCATTTGGGGAATGGTTAACAACAGCAACAACATGGGAGATAGATGCTTGTGAAAGGGGAGGTGGGGAAGGAAAATCTCCAAGACATTTGGCCACAGATGTTTTCAGGTGGATTCATTCTAGGACAGGATTTGCGTGGAAATGGAGGGCATGGAACTTATTTCCCCTAAACCATTTGTGCCCACATATCTTTGGGAAGCCTTTGCATAGTCCAGGGCTCAGGCTCCCCACACACTTTGGTCTCACATTCTCTGTATTTGAAGGCATTCCTTTCTTTCTTAACACCTTCTCTACCTTCAAATTTAAAGGAAGACCCTTTACTCAGGCCCCAAACAAAAGCCTTGGTAAGCTTCCAGCTGTCTCTGTTAACTCTATCACCATTGCTTACACGTTTTGTATGAGTTAGGTTCTCCAGAGAACAGGACCAAAATAATATAGATGTATAGATATAGAAAGGTAAAGAGGATATTTATTATAGGAATTGGCTCATGATATTATGGAGACTGAGAAGTCCTACAATCTGGCCTCTGCAAGCTGGAGAACCAGGAAAGCCAGTGGAGTAAGTCCAAGCCCAAAGGCCCAAGAGTCCCAGTTTGAGTCCGAAGGCCTAATGATCCAGGAGAGCCAATGTCCAATGTCCAAAGGCAGGCAGGAGAAGATGGATGTCTCAGCTTAAGCAGAGGGAGCAAATTTGCTCTTTTTCTACCTTTTTGCTCTATTTAAGCCCTCTGATGATTAGTGACTGAGCATTTTTTCATATATCTCTTGGCCATCTGTATGTCCACTTTGGAGAAGCATAAATTTAGGTCCTTTGCCTATTTTTAATTGGATTGTTTGTCTTCCTTTTGTCAAGTTGTATGAGTTATGCAATCCCTATTAAAATACCAATGGTATATTTTACAGATCTAGAACAAATACTCCAAAAATTTATATGAAACCAAAAAAGACCCCAAGTAGCTGCAGCAATCTTGAGAAAGAAGAACAAAGTTGGAGGGATTACAACACCAGACATCAAGTTATACTACAAAGCCACTGTAATCAAAACAGCCTTGTACTGGCACAAAAGCAGACATATAGATCAATGGAACAGAACGGAGACCCCAGAAATCGGCATTACACTCAATATTTGACAAAGGAGGCAAGAGCATACAATGGAGTAGACAGTCTCTAATAAATGATGTTGGGAGAACTGCAAAAAAAAAAAAGAAACTAGACCACCAACTTACACAACTTATACACAAGAATAAATTCAAAATGGATAAAAGACTTAAGTGTAAGTCATGAAACCATAAAAATCCTGGAAGAAAATACAGACAGCAAAATCTCAGACATCTCTCAGAGCAATATGTTTGCCAATACATCTCCTAGGGCAAGGGAAACAAAGGAGAAAATAAACAAATAGGACTATATCAAAATAAAAAGCTTCTGCACAGCAAAAGAAACCATCAACAAAATGAAAAGGGAGCCCACCGTATGGGAGAACATATTTGTCAATGATACATCTGAGTCATTTATTTTTGTAAGAGGTCGAACCATATTTATTGTCTATATCTGACCCTTTTTGGCCTACAAAAACAGTTCCACAGTGTCCTGTCTGCTCTCCCCTCAGTGCTCAGACAGCGTCAGGCTCTTGGCTGAACCGACCAGAAGTGAATTCTCGTTGGCATTTGGTATTTAGAAACAGAATGGTTTGTTGTCTCGCATGAGCATCCTTAAATTTATTCAAGGTGTTAATGTGATTTGCCGGATAATTTATACTCGCATTTTGTAAATATAGTTCAGGTGTGTGTATAATCGGACCATTATTGATATGTTCGTGCAGGGAAAAAGAGATTGAAAGTGGAACTTCAAGATAAATCCTAGAAGCAGTAAAGCCTCTGAATGTGAGGAACAAATAGGCAAACCTCTCATTCTTTCTGGGTCTTCATTTCTTTTTAAGACTTGTCACCTAAGAGATTGAGGAGGCTTGAACCAAGGCCAATGCAATTTTTTCACCCAAAGCAAGCCTTCACACTGCCTGGCTAGGAGACAGCAGTGGTTGGATGAGGGCTCATCAGTGAGTTTCTTTTCTTTTCTTTTCTTTTTGTTAATCCTCAACAGAGGACATTTTTTCCCATTGATTTTTAGAGAGAGGAAAGGGAGAGAGGGGGGTGGAGAGAGAGAGAGACATCAGTGTGAGAGAGACACACCAATTGGTTGCCTCCCGCAGGCATCCTGACCTGGGGCCTGGGATGGAACTTGCAACCCGGGTATGTGCCCTTGACTGGGAATTGAACCCTCGACCCTTCAGTGCATGGGCCAATGCTCTAACCACTGAGAAGCACCAGCCAGGGCCAGTGAGCTTCTTTAAAGACAATCCATTTGTCTGGAGGGCTGGCCAAGTTTCTTGGTTAAGGATTTGTTCTTGCTTTTCTTCGTTACAAATAGTTATGGTGTTAGACCTGAGTGACTGGTTTCTGACCTCAAATTTTCCACAGGCTCAGACAAGCGTTCTCTTTTTGAACACAAGAAAATACTTCAGGTGGTCAGTTTGCTATTGGAAATAGTAAAATCAAATATACAGTCTTGAGAATGTAGAAGGGAACTCTCTGTTTTAAAGGCCTGGGTGTGTTTAAAGATGAAATTCCCACTCGCCTTTTACCTTTGGAAGAAAGCCTGAGAAACGGACACCCATGGATCTAAGGGATGACAGGATGGGATTACAGAACCTGGGCAGAGTCCGTTTCTACACTGGCTCTGGCAGGAGGTCAGCCTTGCCCAGCACGAGAGAGTAGGGTAAAGGCTTAGAAACAGAACGGTATTCAGCCCTGAACAGGCATTGTAAATTATTTTTGTTATTTTTATTTTTTGAACAGGAACTTATAATCTTTTGGGGGTAAAATTGGTATACAACATTAAATACATTTCAGGTGTACAACATTATAATTCAATATTTGTATCACTGCTGTAAGTCTAATCACCATCCATCACCATACAATTAATCCTCCACACATTTCACCCTCTGTCCAACCCCTTTCCACTCTGGTAACCACCAATCTGTTCTCTGTATCTATTAATTTGTTTTCATTTTATTTTTATTTATTTATTTTTTAGGTACCACATATAAGTGAAATCATACAGTATTTGTCTTTCTTCTGACTTAGTTCACTTAGCGTAAAACACTGGAGGTCCATCCATGTTGTCATAAATGGTAAGATTTCCTGCTTTTTAATGGCTGAGTAGTATCTTATACACACATAAACACACACACACACACACACACACATGAAAGAAGATGTGATCACATCTTCTTTATTCATTCATCCATAGATGGGAACTTAAGTTGTTCTGATATCTTGGCTATTATAAATAATGCTGCAATGAACTAGGGGTGCATATATCTTTTCAAATGAGTGTTTCTGTATTCTTAGTATAAATACCCAGAAGTGGGATAGCTGGGTTGCGCGGTAATTCTACTCTTAATTTTTTGATGGATCTCTATAATGTTTGCACAGTGGCTGCACCAGTTCACATTCTCACCCACAGTCTATGAGGGTTCCCTCTTCTCCACATCCTTGCCAGCACTTACCTCCTGTCCTTTTGATAATACCCTTCTGATTGGTGTGAGGTGATATCTCACTGTCGTTTTGATTTGCATTTTCCTGATAATTAGAGCTGTTGAGCATCTATTCATGTGCCTATTGGCCATCTGTATGTGTATTTTGGGAAAATGTTTATTTTGGCCCTCTGCCCATTTTTAATTGGGTTGTTTGTCTTTATGTTGTTGAGTTGTGTAAGTTCTTTATATAGTTTCCTTATCAGATGTATGATTTGCAAATATTTTCTCTCATTAAGTAGGGTGACTTTCGTTTTTTGTTGATGGTTTCGTTTGCTGTAAGACACTTTTTGGGTGGATCCAGTCCCATTTGTTTATGTTTGCTTCTGTTTCCTTGACTACAGAGTCATATCCAAAGAAACACCTCTTAGACCGGTGTCAAGGAGTTTGCTGCCTGTGTTTTCTTCTGGGAATTTTATGGTTTCAGGTCTTACGTTCAAGTCTTTAATACATTCTGAGTTAATTTTTGTGTAGGGTGTAAGATTATGGTCTAGTTTCATTCGTTTGCATGTTGCTGGCCAGTTTTCCCAGCACCATTTATTGAAGAGACCTTCCTTTCCCCACTTATCATCGTAAATTGTTTTTAAGTTAAAATGAGAGAACAGTAGAACATTGAAACCAGAGGAATCTTAGGGATTGTCTGGTTCTCCAAATTCTGCAGGATATTTTTAGGTATCCGTAAGTAGAGCAGGAGGCAATCCATGGTTATGTAGAGTTGGGAAAGAAAGGCTGTAGCAGATGCTGCGGGTGCCCCACTTCAGCACAAGAGACGGATTCTTAGCAGCCTGTGTCTGTAATCTCTGTGACTAAGGCCCTTCCTGAAGCCATGGAGGGCCAGTCTGTCCTTACATAATGGGCCAAGGGTGCCAGGGACTTGACACCCACCCTGAACAGTCCTTAAACTATGACTGGTGAGACTTGATGTATAGTGAATATCCCAGTAATCTCACCCTTCAGGTCGGATAACTGAGGCCTGTGCTCTACAGCGGTTCCTGCAGTTTCCAGTGGCAGCTGGTTTCATAATGGGCCCTTCCAAGCTGCCTTCCCTTCCCTGTCCTGTTTCCCAATTTTCTTACCATGTTTCCCTTCACTTCCCACATCAGCTACTTGCCCTCAAATCCTTATCTCAGCATCTGCCTGCGGGAGCCCAAAATAAGATTGCTGGGTAAAGAAAAATGAACGTATTTCTTTACTACAGAACTTTCCAGAGACTATAACATGCTAATGTGCTTTGTGACTTTCCAAGAGGGAGATACACTCAACAGCATTTCTCAAATATTTGACTACAAAATCGTATCTCCCCCTTCCTCTCCCAAGATATCTCTTGAGCCCACTATTCCAAGCAAAATATTTTGCGAGACATTCTCTTTATTTTACTGATGAGAATGTTGTCAATCTCTACATTTTACTGGCAAGAGGACTAATCCCTGGAAAGTCAAGGGTTTGTCTAAAGTTTCACAGCCACCACCAGCAGAATTACCCTCAGAACCTAGGGCTCCTCTTCTCTCCTCACTGCACAATTTTATATCTGTACATCATTCCAGATCAGCACAGCGCCAGAGTTCTGAGGTCAAAGGGCATGGAATTGGGAGTTAGGTCTCAAGAGTTCTATCTGGTCTCCATCACCAGCCAGCTGTGCCTCTCTGCTTAGTCACTTCTAGTAATCCTTTGTCTTACCTTTTTCATATATGAAACCAGAGAGATAAGTTAGACGACTCTTTTTTTGTGGTAAAATATATACAACATAAAAGTTACCATTTTAACTACATTTAAAGGTGTGGTTCAGTAGCATTAAGTACATTCACATTCACACTGTTGCGCAACCATAACATCCAACTCCAGAACTTGTTCATCTTGCCACACTGGAACTTGTAACCATCAAACACTAACTCCTCATTCCCCTGCCCTTCTATCCCCTGGCAACCATCCTCTTACTTTCTGCCTCTATGAATTTGACTACTCTAGGTATCTCATATAAGTGGAAGCATACAGTTTTTGTGACTGGCTTGTCTTATTTAGCATAATGTTCTCAAGTTTCATCCATGTTGTAGTATATTGGGGACTTTCCTCCCTTTTAAAGGCTAAATAATATTCCACTGTATGTATATATCACATTTTGCTTATCCATTCATCCGTTGATGGACACTTGGGTTGCTTCTACATAAAAAAAAAAAATACAAAAACCCATTGCCTTCCTGTATAACAGTAACAAAACTTCAGAAAAAGAAATGAAAAAAACAATTCCTTTTGCAATTGCAACCAAAATAAATAAAGTACCTAGGAATAAACTGAACAGAGAACATGAAAGCATTCTATATACTGAAAACTACAAAGCATTATTAAAAGAGATAGAAAAAGATGCAACAAAATGGAAAAATATCCCGTGTTCATGGACTGGAAGAATCAACATAGTTAAAATGGCCGTATTACCCAAAGCAATATACAGATTTAATGCAATCCCCATCAAAATAACAATGCCATTTTTAAAAGAAATAGAATGAGAAATTATCAGATTTTATGGAACCACAAAAGACCCCAAATAGTCAAAGCAATCCTGAGAAAAAAGAACGAAACTAGAGGTATCATGCTACCTGACTTCAAATTACACTAGAGTTATGACAATCAAAACAGCATGGTATTGGCACAGAAACAGACACACAGATCAGTGGGACAGAAAAGAGACTTTAGATATAAAACCACATGTATATGGGCAGATAATTTTTGACAAAGGAGCCAGAAACACACAATGGAGTAAAGATAGTCTCTTCAATAAATGGTGCTGGGAAAACTGGAAAGCCACATGCAAAAGAATGAAACTGGATTACAGTTTGTTCCCATGTACAAAAATTAACTACAAATGGATCAAAGGCCTAAATGTGAGACCCGAAACAATAAGTGACACAGAAGAAAACATAGGCACCAAACTTATGAACCTTGGTCATAGAGGACATTTTATGAACTTGACTCCCAAGGCAAGGGGAGTAAAGGCAGAAATAAACGAATGGGACTCTATCTAACTAAAAAGCTTCTGCGCAGCCAAAGAAACTGACAACAGAACAAACAGGCAGCCAACAGGATGGGAGATGATATTTGCAAACAGTAGCTCCAGCAAAGGTTTAGTTTCCAAAATACATAAAGAACTCATAAAACTCAACACCGAACAAACAACCAACTCATCAAAAAGTGGGCAGAGGATCTGAACAGACACCGCTCCCAAGAAGACACACGAACAGACAATAGATATAGGAAAAGATGTTCGACCTCACTAGCCATTAGGGAAATGCACATCAAAACTACAGTGAGATGCCACCTCACACCTGTTAGATGGCTATTATCAGCAAGACAAGCAATAACAAGTGTTGGAGCAGTTGTGCAGAAAAGGGAACCCTTATTCATTACTGGTGGGAATGCAGACTGGTGCAGCCACTATGGAAAGCAGTCTGGCGAGTCCTCAAAAAACTGAGAATAGAGCTACCATACGGCCCAGCAATCCCTCTTCTGGGTATATATCCCAAAATTTTGAAAATATGTTGCAAAGATATGTGCACCCCTATGTTCATTGCAGCATTATTCACGGTGGCCAAGACATGAAGACAACCAAAGTGTCCTATGATAGAGGACTGGATAAAGAGGATGTGGTACATATATACTATAGAATCCTACTCAGCCATAAGAAAAGATGAAATACTGCCATTTGCCACAACATGGATGGACTTTGAGAATATTATGCTAAGTGATATAAGTCAATCAGAAAAAGCTAAGAACTATATGATTTCACTCATATGTGGGGTATAAAACTGAAACTCATGGACACAAACAGCAGTGTGATGGTTGCCAGAGGGAGGGGGGTGGGGGGTGAAGGGGGTCTAAATATATGGTGACAGGAGAAGATATGACTTTGGGTGGTGAGCACACAGAGCAATATACAGATCTTGTAACATAGAAACCCACACCTGAAACCTATATGTTCATATTGACCATTGTCACCCCACTAAATTTAATAATAAAATTAAAAATAAAATAAAAACATGCTTTTATTGATTTTTTTAGAGAGAGAGGAAGGGAGAGGGAGAGAGAGAAACATCGATGAGAGAGAAACATCAGTTGGCTGCTCCTACTGGGAATCAAGCCCTCAACCCGAGCATGTGTCCTGATCCGAAATCGAACCAAGATCACCTGGATCATAGGTCAATGCTCAACTGCTGAGCCACACCAGCTGGTCTCTGCTATTTTTTTGATAGTAGAAATCCTAATGAGTGTGAGGTGGTATCTTATGGTAGCTTTGATATGCATTTCTCTAATGATTAGCAATGTTGAACATCTTTTCATGTGCTTACTGGTCATTCATATATATATTTTTGAGAAAATTCAAGTTCTTTGTTCATTTTTGAATTGTGGTGTTTGTCTTTTTATTGTTGAGTTTTAGTAGTTCGTTACATATTCTGGATATGAGTTTCTTATCAGATATATAATTTGCAAATATTTTCTCCCATTCTGTGGGTTGCCTTTTTACTCTATTGGTAGTCTTTTCACACACAAAATTTTTAACATTTTCATGAAGTCCAACTTGCCTATTTTTTTCTGGTTACCTGTGTTTTGGTGTCATATTCAAGAAATTATTGCCAAATCCAATGTCATGAGGCTTTTGCCTTATGCTTTCTTTTAAAGATTTTATAGCTTTAGGTCTTACATTTAGATCGTTGGTCCATTTTGAGTTAATTTTTGTAAATGGTGTTAGATAAGGGTTCGACTTTTGCATGTGGATATCCAGTTTTCCTACCATCTGTTGAACAGACTGTCTTTTCCCCATTGAATAGTCTTGGCACCCTTGTTAAAAGTTATTTGACCACACATGCAAGGGTTTACTTCTGGACATCTATTCTATTCTATTCTATTCTATTCTATTCTATTCTATTCTATTCTATTCTATTCTATTCTATTCTATTCTATTCTATTCTATTCTATTCTATTCTATTCTATTCTATTCTATTCTATTCTACGCCAGTACTAGACTATTTTGATTACTATAATTTTGTAGAGAGTTTTGAAATCAGGAAGTGTGAGTCCTCGAGTTTTGTTCTTATTTTTCAAGATTGTTTTGGCTATTCAGGGTCCCTTGAGATTCCATGTGAATTTTAGAATGAGTTTTGCAAAAAAAAAGTCATTGAGATTTTGATAGTGATTACATGGAAAATTTAGATTGCTTTGAGTAGTATTGACATTTTAACAATATTAAGTTTTGAAATCATGAATATGGGATGTGCTTCCATTTATTTATGTCTTCTTTAATTTCTTTCAGCAATATTTTGTAGTTTTCATTGTATAATTCTTTCGCCTCCTTTGTAAAGTTAATTCCTGAGTATTTTATTATTTGCGATGCTATTATAAATTGTGTTGTTTTTGTAATTTTCTTATTACAATGTTCATTGTTTGTGTATAAAAATGCAACTTTTGTTCTTGTATGTTGATTTCTTGTACGTTGATTTTGAATCTTGCAGATTTTCTGAATTCATTTATTAGCTCTAATAGTTTTTTTGTGGAATCTCTAGAATTATATATACACACACACACACACACACACACACACATATATGATCATACCACTTGCAAGCAGATAATTTTACCTCTTCCTTTTTAACTTGAATTTCTTTTTTAAAATTTTTATTGCCTAATTGCTGGTACTGTGTTTAATAGAAGTGGTGAAAGCAGGCATCCTTGCCTTGATTTTAAAGGAAAAGCTTTCAGTCTTTCACTGATGAGTATGATGTTGACTGTGGGCTTTTCATATGTGGCTTTAATTATTTGAGGTAGTTTTCTTCTGTTCCTCCTTTTATTGAGTTTTTCTTTCTTTTCTTTTTTTTTTTTTATCATGAATGGGTGTTGAATTTTGTCAAATGTTTTTTCTGCATCCATTGAGATATGGTTATTTCTCTACAGTCTGTTAACATGGTGTATTATATTGATTTTTTTTACATTAAACCGTCATTGCATTCCAGAAATAAATCCCACTTGGTCATGATGTTTAGTCTTTTTAATATACTGCTGAATTTGATTTGCTAGTATTTTGTTGAAGATTATGCCTCAAAGCTCATAAGGGATATTGGCATATAGTTTTCTTTCTTTTTTTGTAAGATGTCTTTGGCTTTGGAATCAAGGTAATGCTGTCCACATAGAATGCATTAGGAAGTGTACTCTCTTCTTCAATTTTTTTTTTTTTTTTTGAGAAATTGAGAAGTATTGGTATTAGTTCTTCTTTAAAAGTTTGATAAAATTCACCAGTGAAGCCATGTGATCCAGGATTTTTGTTTGTTGGGAGATTTATTTATTTATTTGAGTCTGTAATATTTTTTTTAAATTACAGATTCAATTTCCTTACTAGTTATAGGTATAGTCAGGTTTTCTGTTTCCTCATGATTTAGTCTTGGTAAGTTTTGTGTTTCTAGGAATTTGTCCATTGAATCTGGGTTATTCAGTTTTTTTGGCATACAATTGTTCATACTCTCTTATAATTCTTATTTCTGTAGAATCAGTGGTAATGTTCCCATACTTTCTATGATATCTATATTTAAAAGCTATTGAGACTTAATTTGTAGTTTAACATATGTTTTATCCTGGGAAATGTTCCATGTGCACTTGAGAAGACTGTGTATGCTATTTTTGTTGTGTAGAGTGTTCTGTCTATTAGATTCAGTTGGTTTATTATGGTAAATCCTATATTTCCTTATTTGTCTTCTGTCTGATTGTTCTATCCATTATATAGAGTGGTATACTGAAGTCTCCAACTATTATTGTAGAATTTTCTCTGTTCAATTCGGTCAGTTTTTGCTTTATATAGTTTGCTGATTTGTCATTAGGTGCATAAATGTTTATAATTGTTATATACTCTTGCTGTATTGAAACTTTTATTAATATATAATGTTCTTCTTTGAGTTGTAATTTTTTTAATTTAAAGTTTCTTTTGTCTGATATTGATATAGCCACCCCTGTTATCTTTTTTTTTTTTTTTTAAATATCTCTATTGATTTCAGAAAGAGGAAGGGAGAGAGATAGAAACATCAATGATGAGAAAGTCGTCATTGATCAGCTGCCTCCTGCACACCCCCAACTGGAGATCGAGCCCACAAACTGGGCATGTGCCCCGACTGGGAATCAAATTGCTATCTCCTGGATCCTAGGTCGATGCTCAACTGCTGAGCCATGCTCAACCAGGTCCTGCTATCTTTTGGTTACTCTTTGGGTGGAATATATTTTTCCATCCTTTCACTTTCAACCTCTTTGTGTCTTTGAATCTCAACCGAGTTTCTTGTAGACAGCATATAGTTGAATTATATGTTTTTATCCATTCTGCCAATCTCTCTTTTGATTGGAGAGTTTAATCCATTTACACTTAAGGTAATTATTGGTAAGGAAAGACTTCTGTCATTGTGTTATTTGTTATATTCCTTATAGTTTTTTTGTCTATATTTACCTGCATTACTATCTTCTTTTGTGTTTAGTTGATTTTTTTTTTTTAAATATATCTTTATTGATTTCAGAGAGAGGAAAGGAGAGGGAGAGAGAGAGATAGAAACATCAATGATGAGAGAGTCATTGATTGGCTGCCTCCTGCACGCCCCCAACTGGGGATGGAGCCCGCAACCCGGGCATGTGCCCTGACCGGGAATCGAACCCTGATCGATTGGATCCTAGGTCGATGCTCAACCGCTGAGCCACACCCGGCCAGGCTTTAGTTGATTTTTTATTGTAAAATGTTTAAATCCCTTTCTTATTTCCTTTTGTGTATAATCTATAGCTATTTTTTGTGGTTATCATGGGGATTACATTTAACATTCTAAAGTCGTAATACTTTATTTCGAATTTATACCAGCTTAACTTCTATAACATACAAAAAACTGATCCTTTACAGCTGTATCCCCACCCTTATCAGTTGTTGATGTTACAAAATTACATCTCTATACATTGTGTGCCTCCAAATATGAACTAATAATTCTTTTAAATGAATTAGTCTCTTAAGTTGTGTGGAAAACAATAACTGGAGTTACAAACCACAGTTATAATAATACTAGCTGTTAGATTAATAATTTTTTTTTTTTTAATTTAAATATACCGGTCTATTAAATCATGTAGAAAACAAAAAGTAGCGTTACAAACCATTGTTACTAGCTTAATATACTACTGGCTTTTTATAATTGCCCATATATTTATCTCTGCTGAGGTTTTTATTTCTCCATCTGGTTTTATTGAGATTTTTATTTCTCCAGCTAGTGTTCTTTCATTTCACTTTGCAAGACTTCCTTAAACATTTCTTGCAGGGAAGGTCTAGTGGTAATGAGCTCTGTTTTTATTTATCTGGGAATGTTTTAATTTCTCCTTACCTCTGAAGGACAGTTTTTCTGGACATAGAATTCTTAGTTGACAGTTTTTTTCTTTTAGCACTTTGAATATATTGGCTCACAGACTTACGGCTTCCAAAGTTTCTGATGAGAAATGTGCTCATAATTCTATTGAAGATCATTTGTATGTGATGATTTCTTTCTCTCTTTCTGCTTTCAAGATTCTTTCTTTGGCCCAGCTGGGCTTGGCTCAGTGGTTGAGCGTCGACCTAGGATCCAGGAGATAAGGGTTCGATTCCCGGTCAGGGCACATGCCCAGGTTGTGGGCTAGCCGATCAGTGACTCTCATCATTGATGTTTCTATCTCTGTCTCTCCCTCTCCTTTCCTCTCAAATCAATAAAGATATATTAAAAAAAAAAAAAAAAAAAGATTCTTTCTTTGTCTTTGTTTTTTGGAAGTTTGATTATGCATCTCATTGTGGGTCGCTGAGTTCATCTTTCTTGGAATTTGTTGAGTTCTTGGTTTATATGCATATCTTTCATCAAATTTGGAAAGTTTTAGTCCTTATTTCTTCACATTTTCCCTGCCTTTTTCTCTCTTCTCCTTCTGGAACTCCCATAATGTGTATGTTGATCTGATCCATGACACCCCACAGGTCCCTTTCCTTCAATCCTTTTCTCTTTGTTCCTCAGCTTTGGCAATTTCTTTTTTAAGATTTTAACAATTGACTTTTAGAGAGAGAGTAAAGGAGAAGGAGAGAGAGAAACATCAATGTGAGAGCAGAATATCAATTGGCTGCCTCCTGCATACCTCCTATCAGGGATCAAGACCACAACCTGGGCATGTGCTTGGACTGGGGATCAAAGCAGCAACCCTTTGGTGCATGGGACGACATCCAGCCAACTGAACAACACCGGCCAAGGCAGCTTTGACAATTTGTATAGTCCCATTTTAAGTTTGCTAATTCTTTCTTCTGCCTGCTCAAATCTGCCTTTGAATTCCTCTAGTAAATTTTCCATTTCACTTGTACTTTTGAGTTCCAGAATTTCTTTTTGGTTTCTTTTTAGTTTTTCTTTTCTTTACTGATGTATTTTTATTTTATTCACACACTATTTTCTTGACTTTGTTACCATCTTTTTTTTTAGTTCTTTCAGCAACTTTAATACAATTGTTTTAAAACCTTTGTCTAGTGTATCTGCTATCAGGCCTGTTTCAGGAACAATTTCTGTTGATTTTTTTCCTTTGAATGAGTCATATATTCCTGTTCGTGTGTGTGTGTGTGTGTGTGTGTGTGTGTGTGTGTATTGTGACTTTTTGTTGAAAACTGGACATTTGAATCTAATAATGTGGTAACTTTAGAAATCAGATTCTCCTTCTTCCCCAGGGTTTGCTGGTTTTTTGTTTTGTTTTGTTATTGTTTTATTTTTTGAATATTATAGGCTTTTTCTGAGCTGAGGATCAGTCTGAGGTGTAAACTTAAAGCTTCTCAGTCTTTTCTGAGCCTTTTCCTGGGCATAAATGGTTACTTTCTAACTTTTCCCCTAGATGAATTTTTTTGAATGTCCTAGTCTTTAATATCTAGCTTCCAAATGAGGAAAAAAGAGAAAAATGAAGGGAGGGGGAGAGCATTGTTTCTTTAAATCTCCTGTATGTCACTTTAGTTAGGGGGAGAGGAGATTGCAACAGTGCAACAACAACGTCACTTTAGTTGGATGGGGAAGGGATTGCAACAGTGCAACAACAATGGCTGTCTGCCTCTTTGCACCTCTGATCAGAAACACCAGTCAATGATCATAGCTCAAAACCCTGGAGATATTTGGGGGCCTCTTTTTTGCCCACCCTGGCTCCAGCAAGCTGTGTGCAATGGCTCCTGGAACATATGCATTGCTACTGCTGTGTGGCTGGGGTTAGGGAATGTGTAGCTGCTAAGAGCTGAAATTGACTGAAATTAACTGCAATTTACTATCCAATTTTTTCCCTGGACTTGCAAGCCTTCAATAGAACCTAAAGTTCCAAAACAGTTACATCAGATTGATTCTGCCAGTGCAATTGCTGTCTAGATGGAGAGATTCCTTGTGCTTCCTACCTTGTCATTATCCCAGAATCCTCTATGTTTAATTATTTTTGAGGAACTGCCATGTTTTCGATAGAGGCTGTGCCATTTTACATTCCTGATAGCAATGCGCAAGATTTCCAATTTCTCCACATTTTGGCCAACATTTATTATTTTCTGTTTCTTTGTTTAAAATATCCATCTTAATAGATATGAGTTGATATCTCATTATTGTGGTTTGACTGTATTTTCTTAATGATTAGTGATGCTGAACATATTTTCATGGGCTTATTGGCCATCTGTGTATGTATCTTTTTGGAGGAATGTTTATTCAAGTTTTGCCCATTTTAAAATTGTTTTTGTTGTTGTAAAGTTGTAGGAGTTTTTTATGTACTCTAGATATTAATCTTTATTATCTGAATTTTTGAAGGTTCCTTCTTATTTTAACATTTATACATCTTAAAACCACATAAGAACCACACCGATGCTAACTCAATAAACCTTATGCTCTGTCACAGATAGCTTAGAACCTGGTTACTCAAAATGTGGCATCAGCATAGCCTGGGAGCTTGTTAAAAATGCAGAATCTTGGGCCTTACTCTGGACATTCTGAGCCAGAATCTGCATTTGAACAAGGTCCCCAGGTGCTTCATATGACATTGAAGCTTGAAAAACAATGCTCTGGAACACAGTGTGGCTGTGTAAGAGAAATTAAGCATTTGGTTTTTTGTCATTTTTTTATTCCAGAATAATCCCGTCCTGGCATTCTTGCCCTTTCTGCTATTAAAAAGCAAGGCCATTGCTGCTTTGATGTCAAGGTCATGAGTCTATGGCCCTTCTTAACTCTGACATGTCGAGATGGATGTTTTCCTTCAAGATTGAATCGTATCAGTCCATATGCCTACATCTTTTTTCTATGTATTTCTCTTCTCCCTTCTCCATGCTCCAAAAATAAATGTAGCCAGTGGCTGTACCTTCTGTTTCTTTCCAGAAAAAAAAAAAAGGAACAGATTCTCACATTGGTTTTCAGAGGCCCATCAAACACTGTGTTTTATTTCTTAGCTGCTCAGTGTAGATTGCTTGTAGGCAATTCTCTTCTTAACCTCCAACTGGGGCTTTGTGCAGCCGAGGTGGTTATTATCTCAGCAAGTTAGTGACATCAATCCACCCCTTCTCCTGTGGGATCGTATGGCTTTAATGAGAATACTCCCCAAGTGTCCACTTCTGAGTTGCTGGGGCAGGTGCAGTAGCCAAGGACCAAACCTCTGCACAAGGAACCTTTAGGGCAAAGAGAATTTTCCCTGACACCTGTATCCTATACGTTTTATTGGATCATTAGTGTTGAAAGATACCTTTGACTCAGATAGTTTTCTGTAAATGACAGTGATGAGCATGATACCCATCTTAATAGACACATTCACCTTGAACATGGGCTGGCTGCTGAATTATTGCGTTCCCTCATGGTGAATCTTTCTTTTAATGGCTTACTGAACTCTCACTTATTTGGTCTAAGTTGTCTCTTAGTGAAGGGAATATTATCTTTGTTTATACTTATTTCTGTCACATATAGCACATAGGTAGAAGGAACTTGAAACTAAAATACATAGTTAGTTTCTTACCACTCCTCAGAAGGAGTAAACCTGAAAAGAAGGAGTGGGAGGGAAACATCTTTTTGTAAAACTGATGCTCAGTAAAAAAATCTCAGCCTATTCCCTGGTGATGCCTCTCACAAGTAGCTGCAGGAAGGGCCCTTTTGGGGGGAAGGATGATGTATGCAATGGATCTTGAGTTTGACTAACAACCATTTCCCTCCTTTCAATTAATCCAAGTCCATTGCAATTGTTCTATTTCCTTGATAGTGACTGGTTCTGGAATGGTAGATGGTCAGATGAGGCGTGCAGTGATGTCTGGGGTGGTGTAGGGGTGGGGATATTCTGGGAGAAGTTTCCTTCCTCTATGGAAGATGATATTTCATTCTCCCCTTGACCTTGTCATGTCTAGAGATGATGTCTGGAAGTTCTGCTACCATATTGCTATCAGCTTGAGGATGAAGCCAGTACTTAGAACAGCAGAGCAGAGGGATGGGAGGACCTGGGACCTTGATTATATTGCTGAGTTGCTAGATCAACAAACCCCGAGATCCTGACCTGTGGCCCTCAGTTTTGTGGGTCAGTGAATTTGCTCACTGTTTAAGTCAGTTTCAGCCAGGTTATTTTTTCTTGCAGCCAAAAACATTCGAACAGATACAGAGGGAAAATATGGACAGTTTCTCAATGCTTTGTGTTTTGTGTTTTAGTTTGCAGTGTTGTAAGTTCATGGAACAAAAAAGATCCATATTCCATAGTGTATAAAACATTCCAATACTGAATATAAATTAAATATAATTTTTAACCTTTACTTACATTTTAGACTACCTACCCCATGACTTTCCTTCACTAACACAGATTATCATGAGCTGGCTATTTTATTTCCACTAAACTATCATTTTTGGGGTGTAAAGGGATAATTGTGTGTCCAGCGCCTCCCTTCTAAGTCTATTTCCTTTGAGCTTGCCTGTGGGTCCATTCAGGAATAGCTCTAACCAGACTTAAGGATCAAATAATTACAATGTATGTTTCAATTCCATTAATTTGGGGTAAGATAAAATGGATTTATAAAAGGAAATTTAAAATTATATTTAAGTTTTAAATTACATTTAAACTAACATTAAAAATTAAATGTTAGTTATTTTCTGAAGAGTTGGTTCATGAGTATGGCGCACAATTCAAAGGCACAAAGAGATGTGCAGTGGGAAAACCGTTTCCCTCTTCCCCCTGGCTTCAGCCACCTAGTCCCCCCTCCTAGAGGCAATCATTGTTACTGGTTATGAAAGGAAACCTATCTCTCTAATCCTCTCAGTCCTCGGTTCAACCTAGGACATGAGCCTGCTGGTACGTATGATATTCTGAAAAGTTGGATAGGGCCCCAGACTCACTAAGATTGTGCTCTGATCCTGACCTTGAGAGAAAGGTTGAGCCCCTGACCTTGATTAGGCCGCCTGAACTTCTTTTGTGGAATGTGGGTTAATAAGGAGTACTCTGTTTTTCTCATGTGCTTAAACCTCACATGAGATATAACAGTAAAAGTTCTCTGGAAAGATAAAAACACAACAGCTGTTGAATGTAGACAATGAAAGTAGTATACCGCATTAGGATCCAAAAATGAGATAAATATTTTCTTTCATTTATTTTGAATTCTGTCTAATGCTTCAATAATTCATTCATGAGCTAAAATATAAATATAAAAAAATAAGGCATTATGGAACCTGTTGTCAATGGGTTCTAACTAGTTGGCTCCACTATTTTTGACCCCTTCTGAGGTATAGGAAGCTTTAGAATTTGGGTAGGGTTTTTTTGTTGTTTTGTTTTTTTCCATTCTAGGCACTGAGTGCTTTAGTTGGCACCTCAGTGCAGGGGTAAAGAATGGAAAAGCAGGCCCTGGTTTATACAATTTCTGGGTGGTGCTTTGTCCTGGGACACACAGTGGTGGTGGGTCAACCCCATGCGAAGGGGAAACCACTGCAGTTGGTTTCTCGGTCCTAGGACTTGGGCGTGCCCTTCCAGGTGTGTATACAGTGCATGTTTGTGTGCCTGGCAGTGGGGTGGGGACAGTGAACAGCTAGAGTGGGAAAAGAGAGTGGTGGCATCCGGACTCCTCATGCTGGGTCTGAATTCTTATAGAATGAGCATGCCATCGTTGGAGAGGAATTACAACCCAGCCTCTGTTTAAACGGGAGGCTTTGGGGAATATGCTGAGCTGCAGGCAGAACTGAGGGAGACTGATAGGAAAGGACCCAGAGCCGCCAGGGCTTAGCTTGGGTGGGTAAATGAGGTTTGACTGGTAGGGAAAAAGCCAGCATTGTGAGGGTCCGACTGCAGGCTGCCCGGAGGCCCACGACTGGAATGTGGATCCTGCCGGCAAGGCTGCAGTGTTTACCCTGGCAGGCTCCTTGGTAAATCCCTGCCAAGCCCCAGCCGGGACACTGTCAGGTATGAAAGGGCGCTTCACCTCGGCACCGTGCTTTTCATTAGCCTCCTGGCACTTGCGGTTCAGAATCTGCTTAGATTTTGAGCCCGGTGGAGACACTGCCCCATTGTGGGAGGCTGCCGTGGCTGAGAGACACTCTGATTCTTATTTTATTTTCTGAAAACCAGTCCTGGGATTGGGCCAGATTTTTGTGGTTACCATGGCAACAGCACCTTCTCCTACCTAAGAATGATTTCTTTTTCTCAGATGTAATGCTGCGTCTGCAACTCCCCCCCCCCCCCCAGCCTGGGGCTCTGTGAGTACGTCCCTGTGTGCACAGGTGGTAATTTCTAGAATGGGGGTTGGGGAAGTGCCACTGCCTCTGTTGACAGTGTCATTCCTGTTGCTTTTCACCATCCCCTGCCCAGGTCCAACCTCAACACAATATTTGTGAATTTGGCAAGATTGGGCTTTAACAGTTTACACCCTGCCTTTACATCTTTCCTTCTCCAGTTCAAGTCAAGTCAGCAACTTTCACTGAAGCAGCATAACATAGTGGTTAGGCACAGGCTCCAGATGAAGGTCGCTGAGTTTGAATTGCAGCTTCAGCATTTACTAAGTGTATGTCCTCAGGTAAGCTGAGTCCCTCGGTTTTCTTATCTATAAAATGGACTGAACAGCAGTACTTTCCTCACAGGGCATCAGGGAGCATGAAATCGGGATTATGCATGCAAAGTTCTTGGCGACTTGCCGGGCATATAGTAAAAACTCACAAATAAGCTAGAATTTGTTATTTTGGAGTTCAGCTGTGCATGGCTCTTTTAGGCTGAAACAATACAAGAGGCAGCCAGCAGAAACAGAAATCTGCAGCCATAGGCCATAGTGCATTCTAGCCTCGGGCAGGCATACCTGGCTTCTTCCACACTCGGTCTGCTTTCTGGTTACTGGGTCATGAATTGCTCTCCATGTGCGCCCCTGCCCCCAATGTGTTCTTGTAGTCCACAGTCTACATGCGTCATCCTGGCTTGACCTGACTTTGGTAACTATTGCTCTTTCCAGAATCCATCCTTACATCTGTTCTTTGTGTGTGTGTGTTTTCCTGATTCGGATTCACAGTTGGCAAGATAAAATCTCCAAAGCTGAGTTTCTATTGCTCATGGCGTTGGACATGCCTATAAATAAGTTTCTTGTTTGAGGCTTACGTGGCCAGCTCAGCACTTCTCCAGACAAGTCACTGCCTCTCTTTTGTCAGACCACCCACTCCCAGTAGGCCTGATGGTGGGGCTCGTGCCAGTGTGTCCGCTGTCTCAGCAGAGAGCGACACCACTCAGGAACGGCACCATTCGCACCCTGCAGCTGAGTTCTTCCCAACACAAGGCAGACTCTCCCAGAACCCTGGGATGTGACCCCTCCTTGTCTGATGGAATTTCCCATATAGTTTAGGGGGTGATTACAGAGCTCCATTTTTCCCCATCTAAAAGGCAGCCTTCGATTCAACCTGGGTGTGAATCAGATTGCACTAGACAGACAACTAAAGGACCAGGTGGAGAGAGGAGCCAACCATAGTAGCAAAATCAAAACCCCTGCCCAAATCTCCAAGTTCATTTAAACAGCAGCAAAATAATCAGCTATCATATTGTGCCATAACTTCTTATATAGGTCTATGTTATAAAGTATGAGAGCTATAGTCACATGGAGCTAGGGGGTGGGTGAAATATGGCTGGTCTGAACTGAGGAGTGCTATTCGTATAAAATATACACTGTATCTTGAAGACAGTACAAAAAATAAATGGCCCAACTAATATTTTATATTGATTACATGTTGAAATGATAATACTCTGGATACAGCTAGTTGAATAAAATATATTATTAAATTAATTTCACCTGCTTATTTTTACCTTTTCAATATGGCTGCTGGAAAAATTTAAATTACATGTGTGGCTTTCACATGTGACTTATATTATTTTTCTACTGGACTGTGCTGCTCTAGATTGTAGTCTCTTTGCAGTAAGTTATAATCAAGGAAAATAAGTATTACTCTAGGTATTTTAATCAGAGGGGGATTTAACACAGGGAATTAGGTGCTTACAAAACTAGGGCTGGAGGAACAAAAATCAGCAGCAGGTGTGTGTATGTGGGGGTGGATCTCCTTAGCTCTCAGGTTTACTGCTGGCTTTCAGAGAATCTGAATGGAAGCACTGCTCAGAGTAGAGATCAGAAAACATAAGAAAATGCTGCTAATGGTCCTGTTGTCAGTGGAAATCAGGCTCTTTCACAAGATCACGAAAAAGCATTTCATGGACAAGTGCACAGGAGATTGTGATGTGGCAAGATGATTTATTTGTGATGCAAAATCAAAGGAGTTCCCCTCCTGGGTTCCCAATGTTTCATCTCCCTCCGTCATACCATGGAAAAAGTCCAACCTTGTCCTCATCAAGGTCAAAACAAAGGCTAGTGTCCAGAGTTTCTGTTTCATATTAAAGCTTAGTCCTTTGAAACTAAGTCTTTTGGATCTGTGGGCCCTGGTTGCTGCTAGACCTGCAAGGTTGTGTGCCTTTGTTTGAGAGTCCATGAACAAATGGGCGAGTGGGTGAGAGAAAGAGCTTTTTGTGCCCCTGTTTTTTTGTTTTTTTAATCCTCACCTGAGGATATTCCTTCCATTGTTTTTCAGAGAGAGTGGAAGGGAGAGAGAGAGAGAGAAACATCAATGTGAGAGAGACACATCGATTGGTTGTCTCCTGCAAGCCTCCTGACTGGGAGGGGGGCATTGAGCCTGCAACCAAGGAATGTACCATTGACGAGAATTGAACTCAAGACCCTTCAGTCCATGAGCTGATGCTCCAAACACTGAGCCAAACCAGCTAGGGCTCCCCTGGGTTTTAAATATATATATATATTTATGTATTTATATAAATTTATATATTTATTTATTTATTTATTTATTGAGAGAGAGAGAGAAACATCAGTTGGTTGCAGGAACAAACCCACAACCTAGCCATGTGCCCTGATGGGGAATTGAACTGACAACCTTTCAGTGCACAGGAAGACGCTTAACCAACTGAGCTACAAGGACCAAGGTGTTTCCCTGGGGTTTGACCAAAAGCTTTTTCAAAATAGCCAATCAACTTCCCAAGCTTTTGAGAACTTCTGATGGGGCACCCCCTAACCAATAATCCTTTTCCCAGGTTAGATTGACAGGCCTCTATGGTCCAGTACTCCCCCTGCACCATTTTCACTTCTATTGCACATGTGTTTACCTCCCCCTGCTTCCTGCCCCCTCTCTCCCAATCCTGTAGGGGAGGGCAGGCTGCTCCCTACATGGGGAAAGAAAGGGTTGTTGAGCTGTAGCTTCCTGGAGAAGCAAACAGGCTCAGTGTCCCAGCTCATTAGGCTCAACAATGTCTGATTCCTTTTGCTTCCTTATTAATATTTGGTTAGCTACGATAACAATCCCAGCTGCCCCACAACACCCAGGTGGATGGCTGGCAAGAGCTTTGCTGGTTTCTGCAAAAATTTACATCTAACGAAGTCCATGTGTCCACTATTGGTGCTGGAAGGAGGGTAATAGGTTCTCTTGCCTCCCCTCTGCCTTCCAAATCTCATGTGAACACGTCCCATTGGCATAATGCAAATCACATCCAGGATCCTGGATTCCATGTAGTTCCCAGTCTTCCAGCCCTGTGATATACAGGAGTGCCAGAAAAGAACGCACACTAATTGTTCAAAATAAACAGATGAAAACAAAGCAAAATAGCCTCAACATTCAGCAAATTTCTCAAGGAGAGTCATATTTATTCTGAGGTATAGCATAGTGCCCAGCACATAACAGATGTTCAATGAGATTTAAAAAAATCTTCTTTGTGCATGTAGACATTTATGTTAGTTCCAGTATTTTGCTAGTGTAGATAAGGCTGCAATGGACATTTTTGTGTGTGACTCTTCTTGTTTTTATTAATGTATTTTCTAGGGATGAAGACTCAGAAGTGGGATTGCTGAGAATTGTTTAATTTTGTCATGTTGCTTTCCAGAACTTGTGCACCAATCTATAGCCTTGTGTATTACACACACACAAGGATTCTATATGGAGAATGGCTTTTCATGGCAATGTTACCAACCCTGTGCCTTATCATTCTTTGCTTACATTTGTTCAGATTTAGTGTGTAGAGGATGAGCCTAGTTTTCTTTGGGTTGGGTACTGGTGAGACAACAAAAGGTTAAGGATGGGGCTGGTTGACTCGGTTGCAGAAGTCATGATTTCTCTCATCATTCAAGGCCTCCGGCTGCCAAGGACTTTGTCCAGGTTAAGCCTTCCCCACTGTTTTATGTGTTATCCCTTTAAGATGAACTAAAGGGAGTGGCAAACTTTGAATCAAGCCAAATTCTTCCCTGCTTCCAGTGAGAGTCATGGATATTTGCATAGACATTTGTCTCGGAGAAGGAAATACTAAATGGTAATAGCTAAATGAACCTTTATTTTCTTCCCTTTATTTTGTGTTTCATGATGGGGACCTATAAGGTAATGGCTTCAGTGTTTAACAATTATATTCTAAGAACAAATGCACACCTTATTTCTCTATAAGGGGAAGATGATTTCAAGGATGCAAAGATAATGTAGAATCAGACCAGAGCAGAGTTTGGGTTTTCTTACCTGTAAAGGCTGATAAATAACAGGCTACCTCCTGAGGTGGTTGTGAGGATGATTTCATACATAAACAGTGCTTGACAGTGTGCCCAGCACATAGTAAGTGCTCAGGGAATGGTGGCTGCTTTGGGGACAGGTGAGGCTATGCATGTTTCTCAGCCTGAGTCCTGGTGTTGTCAGCCACTTGTACCTGAGCTGGATTTTGTTTTATGACCACTACTCAAGTGAAGAGGCTGTTGGCGCTTAGCTGGGATATACAATGATCTGTAGAAGGCCTGTGGCCATTCTGGGGTTCATGATGGGATGATATATACAAGGTGCCTAGAATTACAATGTGTTGTGTCAATGGATGGTTGAGCTGGCAAGGTTCTTTTACATCATTTAGTGATATCATTTTACAGATGAAGAACTAGAGGCCCAAGAAAATGGATAAAGAACTCAAGATTTTCCAGCAACTTAACAGCAGATCTCAGAGCAGAAGTTGAGTCTTCAGACTCCCAGGCCAGTACCTTGTGTGTTCCATAAGGACACCACACCCAAAAGATGGCAAATGTAATGAGCATGTGCCAGAGATACTAGTGGGGGGACATGCTGTGCCTGACTTTGCCCCTTCCGTAGGCCAAAAGAGGGAAGAGATACTGTAGACTAGAGAGCCAGGTTCTCTGGAGCAGTGATTCCCAATCTTTTTTTTTTTTTTTGATTCTCAATCTTTTTGAGAATGAGGACTACTTCCCAACATCAATAAATTTCATAGTCCTGACCCCTTCCAGTATGCTATCGAAATTATAGATTCGATAGCTAATGTTAGAGAATACAGCACTTTACAATGGAGATGTACATGCATTTGAAAAGTGGCTGTACCTATATTAGTTGTTCAGACTACAAATAATGATTGGATAGCATTTAGATTCGTGAACACCTTGCAATAATTCCACCATCTTAGTCGATGACTTCTACATTCATTACCATGGGGCGGGGGAGGGGGGGGTGTTCGTTTCCTTTATTTTCAGAAAGTTCCACAGGGAGGAAACTAACATAGGGGTAATGTAGCAAAAATAAAGAGGAGCAGCAGACCAAAACATTCTTGTCCTTTCTCTAAAATGGCCCAAGACTAAGCTCTCAGCTACAAGGAATGAGGTTTGAGTAGGAAAACACAAAACAAAACCACACAAACAAAGCTCTTTCTTGTTCTTTCATATAAATGCAACAGTAACTGATACCCAGTTGGGAATGCTGGGCCCAACAGTCTGAGAGCCAAAGTAATAGGAGGCAGTTATGGTTCATTAACTGCAGTGAAAAACACAGAGTGCCAGTCAAAGCTGGAGCTTCGGCAGCCTGACTTGTGTGTTTTCTGATATGAGATAATATTTATATGACAGGAGTAGACTCAAGTTGCAAAATGTCGACTTCATTTTGCCTGTCCCTGGGCAGAGCTGGGAAATGAGGAGGGTTTCTGGGAGATGGTTATGAAGGGCCTGGATCTCTGCAGGGCATCTGCCTCTTGCGGGGCTATTTGGGGCTGGCCTGGGTCAGCGAGCAGGCAGTCAGTTGAGCGAGAGCTCCTGCTGGGAATCCTCCAGTGTCCAGAGGGAAGACGGCGGGAGGGCCTTCTGGTGGTGGCAGCGTGAGAAGCCGGTGGTTCTCCTCCACAAAACAAGCAGAGAGCTGGAAAAGTGACCAAGAACAACCGTTTCAAATGGACCAATGGCAGACAAAAATTGAGAAGGTTTTATTCTTTAAAAAAACTGCCGGAGCTTCGGGTAGGAACAGCAGGAGTCTGTGGCCTCCTTGCCCGGAGCTGCTTCCATGCCCTTCCGCCAGCTCAATTGGCCAGAACTGTAGTTTTAAAAGTGCAGGGCTGGCCATGAAAATGAGCAACTTTGCTGCCAGAACACACACCATCTGGAGTGTGTGTGTGTAAACCTGTGGCCTTGCTGGCTAGAAGTAAAGAACTCAATTGGGAACGAATGCAACTTTGCTAGCCTAAGATTTCTTTCTTGGTTGGAGTGAGTGGTGGACCAATCAAAAATTTAACGGGGGGAAGTCCTGGAAAAGAAAGAGTGCTGCAGGGAGGCTGAGAGAAGTTCCCCACATATTCCTAACTAATGGCTGATTATGTGCACACCCAAGAGAGCCCAGGGAAAAACAGAAAACCAAGGAGAATTGAGATCTGGCTGCAACTTTCAATGTGTTCTTTAACCCCCACACAGATCTATTGGTAGTGGGATCGAGACCTTGGCCAGGTGACTCCCAGTCCAGTGCTTGTCCACTGCCCCTGAATTTGAGACACTGGAGAATCTGGAGACGATGAAGGGATGATATTAACTGTCAGTTTTCCTATGTGCTGTTTTGGGTGTTTCATGGGGGCAACATTGAGGTAGTGCGGCACACTGGAAAGAGTGTGGGTTAGGGTCAGAGAAGGGTTTTTTATTTAAAAATATATCTTTATTGATTTCAGAGAGAGGAAAGGAGAAGAAGAGAGAGATAGAAACATCAATGATTGAGAGAGTTGTCATTGATTGGCTGCCTCCTGCCTCTGACTGGGAATTGAGCCTGCAACCCAGGCATGTGCCCTGCCTGGGAATCGAACATCGATCTCCTGGATCCTAGGTCGATGTTCAACTGTGGAGCCACGCCCAGCTGGGCCAGAGTGGGGTTTTAATCCTAGGTCTATCACTTACTATTTGTGTGACTTAGGGCGAGTTGTGCAACATCATTGCATTTTATTCAATCCTTAGAAAAGTCTGGTGAAGTAGGCATTATCACTCTCCCTGTGTTCTAGGATGCAATGATGTCAAGAGCTTTTTAATTTGTAAAACAGTTTTGTTTGTTTTTTTGGTGAAGTTTGCATACTGTAATGGTTACAATGTAGCTACCACGTGGTAGTTGTTCAATAAATACTTTTTTGTTTGATGTTGTTATTGCTGAAGATGCAGAAGAAGAATTATAGCCAGGTGGATAAACCCAGAGAGCTTATACCCCCAGTGGTCAGCAAGAAAATCCTAAAATGCTGGTATTAATTCTGTAGTAGGTGAAACATCTGTGTGGCCTCTGATTGGTTTTCTCTTGCTGCCAGAATAAATTACCACAGTGGCTTAAAACATCACACACCTTTATTATTACGCAATTCTGTAGGTTGGAATTCCAGGCATTGTGTGGCTCACTTAGGTCCTCTGCTTAGAGCCTCATGCAGCAGAAACAGGGGTGGGCAAGGCTGGGTTCCTTTCTGGAAATTGTGGATATGAGCCCACTTCTAGGCTCATTCAGGTTGTTGGCTAAATTAAATTCCTGGCAGTTGTAGGACTGAGATCCCTGTGTCCTTGAAGGCTGTCAGTCAGAGGCCCATCTTGACTTGAGATCCTTGCTGGAGGCTGCTTGAATTCCTTCTCGTAGTCTCCATGTGGCTCCCTCCAGCAACAGAGGATTGAGTCTCTCATGCTTAAAATTTCTCCAAATTCTCCTGCTGCATCTCTCTGACTACGTTAGGCCTCCTGCATAATCCAGGCTAGTCTCTGCATTTTACAGTCCGCAATCTTAATCACATCTATAAAGTTCCCCATTCACAGACACTGGGGATTAGGGCACAGTCGTCACTGGAGGGAGCACATATGCCTGTCATGGCCTCTCAGGGGAGAGCAGGCATAGGAAAACTCTTGGGACAGAAAGACACTTTCACATGAAACCAAGGGCGACCAGATGTTAGGAAAACATGACACGTGTAGATTTGGCTTAGTGAGTCTCTCTAGTGGCCCTCTGTGGGGTTTTTTGTCCACCCAACATCCCTTTCTTTGGGAGAAATGCTCCTTCTTCATTCTCTGTCGTTTTTATGGAGCCACCAATCACAAGATTCTACCCACTTGGCTACAGGGATAGAACCATGATCCAAAATGGGCTAATTAGATGATCTCTTTCCCAGGAATTGACTCTTGAGAGGAGACACAGAGGCATTGGAATTGAATAGAGAGGAGTCATGGAACATCAGGGTCCAAAGTCCCTTGGAGCAGCCTTCATTCAGTCCTTCCTGAAACATCTTCAACACCAGGACCTACTTAGAATCCTTCCCGTTCATCCCTTTTCTGGCTTAAGTTACTCAGAGTTATCTGTTGCTTACATCAAAGAATCTTACCTGGTATGTTGCCCCTCCATATCATGGCCACCACCATTATTACATAAAAGAACTTTTATTCAGGCCTCCTTGGTCAGAACTATGCTGGGAACTTATTGCTAACAGTTTCTAATCTCTGTACTGGAGCTTCTTACCTTGAGCCGTGTCATTTTAACACTTCCTTCATTAATCCTGATAAACTGGAACAGACAAACAGAAAATAATTTAATAACATGTAAAACCTCAGGAATCTGGTTACATTAAAAGCATCAGCCAGGCAGACAGAAATCACTACTCCTTTTAATGTTTTATTATCTATCGCATATAAATTACAACCACACAATATAATTCTCATTCAAGATGATTGTTTGAATCATAAAATTGCAAGTAGGAAATTTACTCTGTTTATTTCAGCAAGAAAGTAAGCAATGCAACCAGTCTTCTTGTTTATTTTTATGATTCAGTGCTTTGAGGGGTAAACTTAAATTACATAGCACATTCACAGAATGCCTCATCCCCTGACGACCAGGAAGTCAATGAGGTGTTATAGTACATAAAAATTAAGATTCAAATAGCCTACAAGCCACGAACAGTTGTGTTTCTTGCATGATGAGTGAAGGAGTGATCGGAGAGACTCACATTTATAGGAAGGAGGGTTGAAGGAGACCACTGCTCCTTTTGCCTTGGGTCTGACCATGATTCTTGAAGCAGGAGGGTTTAGGATCTGTTCTGATGACTTGCAAGGCAGTGACTCTGGATGGACAGGAAAGCAGCCCTAGCTTGGTGCTTCTAAGAAAAGCTTTGATACGAAGAGCTCAATATTGTTTGATCCTTTCTGGAAAGTTATAGCAAATTTTGTTCCACCCTGGCATCTCACAAGGTCAGACATCCAGTGTTCAAGTTGATTCCCCCCGAAGATTAGGATGCAATGAGTCTGCCCACGGAGGCATCTGCCAGACCCCCTCACTGTGTCTCTTCAGACCCCAGGAGCCCAATTTCTCTAAAGAAGAAATTTGGAGACAGTTTACTCCTTCAGTCTAATTTCTCTTTTAGTCAGGAAAACAATCTCTCAAAGACAATTCGGTCCAATAATAATAGTAATACAGACACCATGCCACCTCCTGTATTTATATCACACTGCCTTTCCGGAGGAACAGGACACTTTGAAGGTCCTCTCTCATTCCAGAAGGCAAGGCACTATTGCTCCCTCTTGAACTCCCAGGAGGCTGGGTGGGATTAACCTGAAAGGATCTGATCTTCACAAAATCATCCTCAGACACTGTGATCTCTGAGCTCGTAGATGGACTTTTTGATGCTACATTCTATTGAGAGTTTTCTTTTTTCTTTCCTCCCTCCCTTCGTCTTTTTTTTTTTTTTTTAAAGTCTTAGGTTCATAGCTAAATTGAAAGGAAGGTACAGAAAGTTCCTGTCTACACCCTGCCCCCACTCATGCATAGACTTCCTCATCAGCAACATTCTCCACCAGAGTGGTACATTTGTTACGGTGGATGAACCTACACTGACACATCCTAATTACCCAGTGTCCTTGGTTTACCTTAGGGTTCACTCTTGGCGTAGTACATTCTATAGGTTTGGAAAAATCATAGTGTCATACAGAGTATTTTCACTGTCTAAAAAAATCATCTGTGTTCTCCCTATTTGTTGCTCCCCTCCTGCCCAACCCCTGGTCTTTTTACTGTCCTCATAATTTTGCCTTTTCTAGAATGTCAGGTGGTTGGAATCATATAGTATGTAGCCTTTTCAGATACTGAGTGGCTTCTTTCACTTAGTAATATGCATTTCATATTCCTCCATGTCTTTTTGTGTCTTGATAGCTCATTTCTTTTTAGTGCTGAATACAATTCCATTGTCCCCATTCACCTACTGAAGGACATCTTGGTTGTTCCCCAGCTTTGGCAATTATGAATAAAACTGCTAGAAACATCTATGTGCAGGTTTTTGTGTGGACACAAGTTTTCAACTTCTTTGGCTAAATACCAAAGTACAATTGCTGGATCGTACGGTGGGGTTATGTTTAGTTTTGGAGTAAATTGCCAGACTGTCTTCCAAAGTGGCTGTACCATTTTGCATTCCCACCAGCAATGAATGAGAATTCTCCCTCTCCACATCCTCACCAGCATTCGTGGTTGTCAGGGATCCGGGGTTTTGGCCCTTCTCCCGGGTGTGTCGTGGTATCTCGCTGTTTTAATTTGCATTTCCCTGATGTCATAGGATGTGGAGCATCCCTCCTTTTCTTCTTTCCTTCCTCCTTCCTTCCCTCCCTCTTCCCCTCTCTCCTCTCTTTCCTTCTTTTAGTAAAATTGAGCAGTTAGGATAATATACTTATAGTCATCTACCAGGTAGCTTCAAGTTTTAAAAAATGCAGCAGTACTTTTGCAGTCTTGGGGGCTCTCAACAGTGCTCTGGACTTGCACAGAATAACGGCAGCTCGGCTGGTGACTCAGCCGCCTCCTAAGTGCCTTGGATATATTGCTTTTCTCTGCAGTGACTAGGCCAGCACTCCATTTCTTTAACACAAATGCAATGTAATTGACTAGTTTTGAAGGGAAATTTATTTTCCTCCGCCCTCCTAAACCACAACTTCAACACCTCCTCCTCCTCTTCATAATAGTCACGGTAGGATGTTCAATTATAGCTAAAAGCCCTAGATTTAAGTGACAGATTAAGAGGCTTGGCAAGTTGCTACTATAATGTTCATTTCACCTGTTGGTTTATTTTTCTAACCGGCAGGCGTTGGGCTTTAGGTAAGCCTTTTGACAACACGCTGCTTGCGGATGCATCCTATGGCTGTCAGGCCCCCTCTGTTGGGTGCATGGTCTTTGGGAGAGGTCAGCTGGAGGGCGCCTATCTGCAGGGCACGGTCCATGCCAAGGCATCTTTTATTCCTGCCCCGGGCCAACCTCATCAAGTGTCATGAGAGCAGGAAGAAGCCCTCCAGACACGGTCTCTCCTGCCCCAGCCACCCACTCCTGGAACAGACCCTGGCACACAGTGGTTGCTCCATAAAGTCTGCAGGATAAAATAATAAAGTGCTCCAAAGCAGTGAGCCTTAAGCATCTACATTTGCTTCAGATGGAGATAAGGGGAGAGCTACAGATGCCACCCACTACTTTCAAAATTACAGAAGAAAAACATGCATTCTCCCCCTTCTCCCCCATTTTGGTTTCATTTGGCTTCCAAAGGTATATTTCTGCTCCTGTACACTCTGCCCTCTTTCTGTTCTCCATGGACCCTTTCCACACGCCTTTGACCTCCCCGGGCTCTCACGGGAATCTGCCATCGGCTGCTTACCTCATCAGGTGGGACCTTCTCTTAATTGAGGTCAAGGCTTTCCAGGGAACTTTGTACTTCAAAAGAATGAGACTTCTAGATTCCACAGAATGGTGGGGTTTCAGACACTCCTGTCAGGTGGAAGAGGGGCTGTCTGGAGATCTATTCTGCCTTCTCTCAAAGCCTGCCCTCGTCTGCTGTCTCGTTGCAGTTTCCTTGCAGAACTATTCAGCCGGAATGACGAGGGAGTCGGGCGCTGCTGCTTCAGATGGGGCTCAGCTCCTGTCTCGCCTCAGATGCTGGGCGGAGGGCACCGAGCATCTTCCTGGGTGCACCTCTGCCTCCTGCTCCTGCTTGCCGGATCTGTCACAGCCACAGGGTCCCTGTGACCAGAGCGCTCGGCATGGGCTTGTCTGTCCAGGGCCCTCTCAGGCTGGTGCCTTCGTCAGGGGCCTTCTCTCATGCTGGAGCTGGACTTTGTTCCTGTCTGACTAGGGCACCTGTCCGAGGAGCTCCAGGGTGCTCTGGGCTCCCCTTCCCTGTGCTCAGAGTTTCTATGTGTCTTCTTTTCCCAGTGTCTGTAAGTTCCTTAAGGGCAGCTTTCTCATTTTATGTCCCTCTGCTCTAGTACAGTGCGCAGCCCATTTTAGATACGGGTGAAAAATGCAGACAGAGAGAGAGGAGAGAAAGAGAGAGAGAGAGAGAGGAGGAGGGGTAGGAGGAGGAATTTCCTCTTTACTGCTAATCTAATAACCAAAACTAACATTGCTCTAAAGGAAAGCTGGTGGTGAACACATCCCTGTGGATCTGAGTTTCCATCCTGAGCGCCGGTGGGGACCGGGCTCTCTCACAGAGCCTTGGAGCCCTGTCTCAGGGCTTTGGTGGCACCATCTCATAGATGGTTAAACCTGGGGATTTTGCGTTCACCTCCTTGATCCCTTGTTGTTAGTAACTACTCCAACGTCGAGCTCCGTTTTGAAGTTGACACTGCTGGTTGCTTACATTTAGCCTCTATCTGTAATCAGTTGGTAATTGCAAATTATTTGAACAAGAGACAGATTATATAGCAAGAACCTGAAAAGGTCAGAGGCGTTGTGTCTAAGGATTGCAGCCAGAGGACTGAAGAACCTTCACTTGAAGCATTAATTTTAGACAATCGCTAGGCCCCACTCGATTAGGCTGGAAATGCATCTGGTTCAGTCCTGGGTCCTTCCACAAGGAGCAGGCTGGGGCAGAGCTGCCTGGAGTGAGTGGTACGAGTGTGTGTGTGTGTGTGTGTGTGTGCGTGCCTCTGTGTGAACAGGATTCAGCCAGAGCCACTGTGGTTGAGCAGCCACGTGCCTGTCTGTTCTGAGTGGTCAGTGCCCAGGTTGTACTAGTTATGAAACATAATGATGGTCTTCAAAGCAGTGAGGCTCCGATGCCTGCATTTGCAGATGGGGATGGGGGAGAACTACAAACGCCACCCACGCCTCCTGAACTAAACATCCTCTCTTCCTAGCTTCCCCCTTCCTCCTCCCCCTTCCTTCCCTTCCTATTCCTCCTCTCATCTCTCTCTCTCTCTCTCTCTCTCTGCTACAAAGTATATGTTAAAGTTTAGGCAAGTTTCTAACCAAAATATTACATTTTTATATCTTGCATTCTAGGCTAACCTGGAAGTCTAGGCTAAACCTAATTAATAGGTTTAATAGGAATAATGCCAATAAAGTGAAAGAGGTGAGGGCACCCACCCTTCATCTCTCCTTCCATGCTCCAGGTAATTATTTCCCCACCCTGGGGGGAGTCTTCCCAAAAGATGGAATTCCTGATGGAGGGAATATTTTTATGTGTCCCCAGAAGAAAAGGAGGCCACCAACCAGGAGAACTTTGGGATGTGAATGTCTTTGTGTCTCTTAACCTCATTCCAACTGTCTAAGAGGTGGGATGCGGAGAAGATGCTGGAGAAATGAACCTCAACAGGGGAAGCTTCCCTCCACTCACCCACATTTGAAGCTCCCCTTCTGCATTTGTGATTTTTCGGGGGACAGGACAGTGGCGCTGCAGGCTCTCGGGACTTCCCGCCTCAGCTTCTCCGCCAGGAGAGGAGAAGGGATTGGTGGCATGCAGCCTTTCCTCCTCTGCTCTCCAGCTGACCAAGGAGTATTCCATAATTTTGGTCCCTTCAGGCTTTTCTGGGGTGCTATTAGCTCTCCTGAGTAACTGTAATGCTGACCTTTCCTGGCAGGGCCTCAGGGGAAAAAGATCCCACTCACAGCCTCCAGCTCCACAGCTTCAGCCCTCAAGGTGCCTGCTGAGGTCCATCAGCCAGGCCAGTGCTTGTATCTGTCACCTCGTTCTAGATGTTCCCCCACCTTGGTGCCTACGTGTCCCAGGCTCAGAGTCAGAGACAAGCTTCTCCACAGGTTGGGTGGGGCTTTCACAGGGCCCCTCTCCTGTTCCTACCAGAGGGCTGAACACACAAACTCAGCGACTCTAGCAGTTCCCAGGTGCCCCTGTGCCTTTTCCAAGGCGGCCTTTTCTCTCTCCCCTTCTGTTTCTCCCTGAACTCCCTTTCCTCCCTGCAGGGTCAGCTCCTTCCCTGGGTCATGACACCTCCTTCAGCCCTGATAGCACCTCCTGGCTCTGCCCCACCCTCCACATTCCAAATGCTGCTGAGTTTCCTGGCCCACTTCCTTACCTTGCCTTTCACTTGGCAGACCGGTTTTATTTTCTTTTGTTTCCCTAGGGCAGCTCTTCTTCCCGTCCTGGCTGTAAGCTCTTTAGAGGCAAGTAATATACGCTCATTTCTTTTTGGACCCCCTCACAGCCTGGAAGGTGCTTTAAAGAAACACTTGTTTGTTGTCTGGCTGATGCAGATATTGAATTAGCAAACCTCAGGCCTGTCCTGCTTCCTGCAGGGCTAATGTCAAGGCCAAGGTGAGGACAGACTCGGAGCTGAGTTGTCTTCTCCAGCAGGTCCACAAGGAGGATTAGAATGGGGGCCTGAGAGCTTAGGTTTTGGCGCCAGAGAATTGAGGGGTCCAATCCTCGTTCTATCGCTGACAGTGGGGGAAACTTGGGCAAGTGATCCCATCTCCCTGAGTCTCATTTTCCTCATTAAGATGGGACAGCAGCCTCCTGGTGCTGGGAAGACTAGAAGGGATGTTTTAGAGTACCACTGCATGCTGTTTTCTCCTCTCTCCTCTGGCTCCTGTTTGCTGAAGACAGAGGACACAGGTGCCAAGCTCTGGGGCAGCATTCCCCGAGTAGGGTCAGAATAAACTGGGAGGGAACACATGATCCAGGAAAACCCAGGTCTAGCTGGCTGGGCTGCTCACAGCAGGCCTAGGGTATTGTGGAAGTTATTCTGACACCTCAGGCCTAAATGGACAACCTGCTCTTGCTCAGACTCCAAGTCTCCAGCTGGGCTGATGCTGGTGGCATCAGGGCCTGGGAGATGCAGACCACGCGATGACTCTGTGACAGGCTAGTGGCTGGAGACACGCTGCCCTCAGTGGCTGAGCCCACTGCTACAGGATGGCTTTGGTCTAACCTGGTTAGAAGGTCCAAGGGATCCTTACTAGATGCTCCATAGGACCTTCCTTTAGTTATCATTTGGCTGAGGCTGCCGAGCTCCTGGAGTGCAGAGAATTCTGGGTCTCAGACACACCCGACTGGAACGAGGCTCCAGGCCCATGTGCTGGGTTATAGTCCATCCCCATCCTGCCTTGGTGCCTCTAGAGTGTGGTGGTTAAGAGCAGGCATTTTGGAGCCACATAGAAGTAGGTTCAATTTTTCACCTACTGGCCCTGTGACCATGACCAGTAACCCAAATTTTCTTTAACCTGTTTCCTCATCTATAAAAATGGGGACGATAACCCCAACATCAGGGCTGGTCATGAAGATAACATGAGAGAATGTGTGCAAAGCTTGTAGCAGAGACCACAGAGAAGGCCCTCAATAAAAGACCCAGGCCTGGAGGCACTATGTTCCATGGTCTACTGCCTGGAGGAGAGTGTGGGGGAAATGGAAGAGCTTCACAGATACACAAATGCTGGCATTTGGAGCTAAAGCTGAGGACCCTCCCCTCTGGCCTGCCTGACTCTGAGCCCACAATTGATCCTTTGCCATCTGAAATCCCTGAAAGGGTTGCGGGGACACCACAAGCCAAATGCACACAAGGGGCTAGGTATCAGGGTAGTTTGTTTGAGCGACCGAGTTCTCCCGCTGTGGGGTGTTCATGTGCTTGAGACGTGAAATGTAGCATGCACTGACATCATTTTAATAAGGTTCAGGCACTTCCACGAGACACTCCAGAGCCTTCCACTGCAACGGTTTTGCTGTCAAAAGCTGACATTATAACGACATTGCTGGAGAGATTCCTTGGGAAATCACTGCTCATTTCCTTTCAGGCAGTTCGTTTACCTGCAGAAGCTGGACTTTTCTGTTCTGCTCTGCAGCGTCTGGCGATTGACGTGATCCCATAAGTCAATTTTGCAGCTGAGTGGACTGAGGTCCCAGAAAGCCAAAGGCCTGGAGTGGAAAATATCGAGCAGGTGACTCATTAAGGCTTGAGTCTAGGACTTGAGCCCCGAGGAGAAGCCTGCACATTGCTGATCTTATTGGACGTTAGGACGTCTGGCTCAACTGTGGCTTCATTTTAGGCCAGTGTGAGAAGGGAGGAAGAGTTCCTGGGAGTATTTTTCACTGCTGATTTTTCAGGTTTTTAAATGTATTTATTGTCCCACCTAGCTCACTTTGATTCTTCATTCATTTCTCACCATCAGCCTCTGGGGCTAAAACTTTCCTCTGGTGCCTTGTATTCTGTTCCATTCAAGGTTATGAAGACAGGCTCCCTTCTGTTCAGGTACCCCACACCCATCCCAACTCAACAAAGGTCATGCCTTCGGTTTCCCTGAGAAGACTGAGACTCACTGGAGTGACCTCTGGTCATCTCCCCTCCCCTCCAGCTTATCTCTGGTTTGTCTCCTCTCTCCCTGTTACCAGTTTCAGAAGGTGAGGTGGGTATTCTCTTCAAGAGAGCCAGCCTCTGATGCCATCCTTACTGCCTGGACCTTGGATCTTCCCCCTTTTTCTTTCTCTCCACTGGTTCTTTTCAGGTTTTCAGACATGCACTCAAGCCAACTTATACTTCTTTTCACTGGTGAGCTTCTTAACCAGTCATCCGCATCTGTTGGCACTGCTTTCTCACCCCTGGGGCCCCTTAAACCCTCAATGGCTCTCTCTCCTTGACTTTACTTAAATGTGCCCCTGAAGATCAGAGCTGTCCCTGCAGCGGCCCAGCTGCTCGGTGCTCATCACTCAGCGCCCTGGAACTGTGGGTGCTCTAGCAACACATCTTCCTTAAAACTCTTTCCTCGGTGGGCCTCCATGATACCCACCTGAGCTCTCTTCACACTTGTGACCTGTTTTGTCTCTCATTCCCTTCCACTTTTTGCTCAGGAGCCACACGATCTTTAGGGCTCAATCTATTATTCTCATTTTTTCTTATTCTTCATCTGAAAACTCACTCTCAGGCTTATTAAAATCCATGGCAGGGTGACCCTCAAAGCTGTGTCTCTAGTTTTGATTAATTTCTAAGTTCTAGACTTTTATTTCAAACAACTCCAAGAGTCTTTTTACCTGGGTAGGCTTTCGACACCTCACCAGGGGTGTGGTCAGAGCTGGATGTCTTCTCTGTCTTTATCCAAAGCCCAGTTATCACGTTGAGGCAGGGTAACAGCATGGCTGAGTGTGTCTGTACTGAAGCCAGCCTGTTTATGTTTAAAGCTGCCTCTGCATCCCTTTGCCCTTACTAACTGTCTGACAGAAGGCAAATTATTGAACCTCTGCCTCAGTTTTCCCATCTGTAAAATGGGGATAATAAAACTGACCTCATGTGGTTGTTGTGAGGATTAATTAAAAAAAAAATTCAGTGGTACCTCGGTTTTCGAACATCTCTGTTGACGAACATTTCGGTTTATGAATGCCTTAAACTGGGAAGTAGATGCTTTGGTTTTTGAACATGCCTCGGGAGTCGAACATCCCACACGGCTTCTGCTGAGGGCAAGATCCTGAGGTCTAGCTGTCGGCTGTTGATCCCTCGGTTTTCGAATGTTTCAGAACTCGAATGGTCTCCGGAACGGATTATATTTGAAAACCGAAGTACCACTGTACACATAATGTTTTTAGAATGTTCTTAGAACAGTGCCTGATAAATGTTACTAAGCATACATTCCCCAAACTTTTGAATTTTCTTGGACATAGTGTGTCTTCATCTCACATTTGTTTTTCCCAGTCTTTCACTTTCAACTAGATTCTTGGTGCCCCAGGCTGGGATAGTGCATTTGGCTTTGAACTGGTCTCCTTCTGTCCAGGCTCTTCTGCTCAATCCAGGCTGCATATCACTGCAAGAGTCATGTTCTTTAAGCCTCTCTTTTATGTGTCCTTCACATATTCACCATTGGTCATAGGAGAAAAATTTCCACAGTCTAAATTCAACCTATTTTCCCATCTAATCTCTCAGCTCTCATCCACTCAAACACTCTGCTCCAGGTAGGCTAGGTGTTCTATAGACACACTCTTTTCATTTCCACCTTCACCCTTCAGACTCTCCTCATGTTTGTAGTCTCTTAAGTCCTTGGTAATTCACCAACACACAAATGCCTACAGCACTCACACTCCAAGTCTTTTGTTAATGAACTTAATCACATACAACTGCTTGTCAAGTGGAAGTCATTACCTCCCAACAAGAGTGGGAGTTCCTTACGGGTAGTGACTGTGTCTTGTGTTCCTTTATATCGCTCAGAGCACCTAACAGAATATCTTATTCTCAGTACAATGCCAATAAATATTTGTTGGCAATTTGGCTAAATAATCAAAACATTAGAATCATCATTGACTGTGGATATTTACAAAAAGGTAAGGGAAATCCTTGAATTCCCCATAAGATTTAGTCTTTGCTTTCTATACCCAGTAAAGGCATGTATGATATATAAGAGCTGGACTTGGACAACGAGTGAGTTTTTTCATTTTAAGTTTTCATTTTATTTATTTATTTTTTGTTTGTTAATCTTCACCCAGGGATATTTTTTCCATTGATTTTTTTTTTTTTTTTTTTTTTTTTAGAGAGAGTGGAAGGGAGAGAAGGAAGTAGAGAGAGAGAGACAGAAACATTCATGTGAGAGAGACACATCAATTGGTTGCCTCTTGCAAACACCCCAGACGGGACCGGGAATCTAACCTGTGACCCTGCAGTGCGTGGACACTCTACTGAGCAACATTGGCCAGGGCTAATATTAATTTTTAAAATAATTTAAAAATTTTTCAATTACAGTTGACATACAATACTATATTAGTTTCAGGTGAGCAACATAGTGATTAAACATCTGTATAACTTACAAAGTGATCACTCCAATAAGTCTAGTACCCATCTGACGGACAACGAGTGGGTTTAAGAAGAGTTAGTTGGTAAGGGAAACTGAGATACTGATAATATGCGAAGAGTTGGCTTATTTTGTGTTTTCTTGGCATTTTAAAGGATTGCTTAGGTGCATTCCATAATTATTCATCTCCTGACTTTCTGTTTCCTCCCTTACATTATGCATAAATTAATTAAACATTCCATTTTGTTGGATTCTGGAACCACAGTCTTAAGCTGTGCTATTTATTGGTTGACTTAATGATGAATGACAGGTCTAAATCCTGCTTGTCTGGTTTGTGAATACCAATTGTCTGTGCCACAGTCATTCGGACTAGATGTGATGTAGGATCGACTGACTGGTGGGGGCACACAGAGGCCCCACTGGGCACTGGTGTGCAGAGCCAGCCATATTAAGGATGGCTGGGATAGCTTCTGCTCACCAGCAGTGTTCCTGCTTTAGAAACAGAGAGACACCTGGGATAAGGGAGTGTCAACTGCCTCCTTCACTATCCTCCTTACTTTTCAAGCGAGCAGCCTTTGAACAGCATGCAAACTGAGCATTCCTAAGATTTGTCCTCAAGGCCAAGAGGCTTTGTTTCCCAGTGAAAATCAACCTCGTTTTAAATCAGCTTTTGTATCTGCGTTTGCTTTCAAGATTTTTGTGAACTCCATCAACATCACTGACAAACTGGGAGATGCCCAAATCTCAACAGAAATCAAATAAGTGTTACAATTTTGGGGGGGGGGGATGAAAAAGTTGCTTTGTTTTCTGACTTGTACCACAATAGCAGCTCCGATCTGTCATTATGACTAAGAACATGTCACAACAATCTGTTTTCATTCTTTAGGAAAGAACAACATCTTGCTCTCCTCCAGCAACGACTAATTTGGAAAATTTGCAAGCTGACATGCAACTTGATTAAAATGACCTGGAGCACAAATTCTTTTAAAAGGCAACTCAATGCTCACAACCCCAGACCTTCTGTAGTCCAGTTATCTCCTTCACAGCTTGTTTTTCTGCAGGAGGAAGGCAGATGGGGAAGGAAGAGGGGAAAGAGCTATGTGTTATAATCCACACAGAGATTTAAAATTATTTTTTATTTTTCCTCTTCAACCCTACTGTCACCATGGATTTCCTTCATAGTCCAGAGGAGAGGAAAAGCAGGGGCTAGTGTGGATCCAAATGAAGCATCCATGTTGGAGTTGGAGATTGCTTTGACATCGTGGTTTCATTCTTGTTCCATAGTTTTAGAAAACATGTAGGAATCTGTCCCAGTTTGAATCAGCTCATCAGGTCCTTGTCAAATCCTGGCTACACTGAGAGTAATGAAATTTCCTTCTAGGGAAACCAATGGGTAAAACAAAGCAATAGCAGTTTGGCCTATTCCAGGACTGGGAATCGTGGGACTTCACATAATGGAAACTGAGGCAGTGTCAGGAATCAGAGTGTAGGTTTGGTCTATAAATACATTCATAAAAACACCTCATTTTTCTTTATGGCATCTAAAAGTATGTATCATGAGCCCCTCTGTGAGGGAGGGTGTTGATGAAGGAGGTGGTAATGTGGGCTGGCGCTGGTGCCCACAGCTGTATCGTTCAATAAGACAATGTATAATTATTGGGAGACAATATGTAATTACACGTTGAATTGTGTGCTGCAAACTGTTCCATGTTTGTGTTCCGTCTCAGAGAGGGGAGAGCTAATACGGTTGAGACCACATAAATGCAGACACTCATTTGTCAGGGAATGTACAGTAATGAGAATCATTTCTGAATCCCGTTGCCTTGGCAACCTATTCTAAAATGATGTAGATAAAGAGCTAGCAACACTTATCAATGAAGTCAGCATGTCTTGGGAAGAAAAGCTGTTGAAAACAAGGCATCGAGCAACAGACCAAACTGACTTTTAAGGGGATGGTCTTGTTCAAAATCAGGTCAAGATGTGAAATGATGGATCGGGCATTAAGGACATGGCGATCATCAATATCCCGCATGACACTCTGGCCAAACACAAATCCACTGTTAAGCCTGGGGGACATTAATCAACTTAGGCTCCAGCTCTCATGAATGGCAGCTCTCCTGAATGGATCATTTTTATGTGGATAGACAATAACTGAGATGCCAGAAGGAACACCCTAGGGTGAATGAGAGTGGCCCAGCTACCCTGCTTGGAAGACACAGAGCTCCCAGGGTGGCAAGAACATCTGGACACCTCCTCTCTTCCCTGGTTTCTCCAGGCTGATGTAAATACACTATCTAATTTGGAAGCGCTGATAGAGTTAGCTCGTTTTTAAAGACGAGGGAAATAAGGTAAGAAAGGCTAAGTAACTTGTTTATGTTGTAACTTAGAGACAAGTCAGGACTGAGACCGGGACTGGATTTTTTATTCTCCCTGCCTGTTGAAGTGGAATTCCTCAGGAATCCACTGTCCACCTATTTGACCTCAGGGCCTGCACATTTGTTCATTTTTGACTCAGCACAAGCCCTGGGTTCGTATGCTGCCTGAGCTGTGCACACTGAATTCTGACTCAGGAACAAGGCTCCTGCGGGATGGGGTCTGGTGGGGGCAGCAGACGTCTCTATCACCCTGGGCTGAGGCAGGCGAGGCTTCTCCAGCGTCCACACCTGGGTCAGGTACCTCCTCTGGTTTGTGGGGAACCTGGACTGACGTATCTATCTGGGCATAATATTTCATTCTAAGAAAATCAATAAAGATATTTTGAGACTACACTTTGAAAGTTTCTTTTTATAACAATGAATCTTGCCCAGATTTTTAAAAACCTATTTTAATTATGCTCTTTTAAATTATATACCATCAAGTGCAGGCTGACTACATTCAGATCAAAACAATAACCCAGGCATCTTCCAGATATGGAGCTTCAATTATTGTCTACATTAGCATCAATCCTGAGATTGAAAGAATGAAGGAGCTCTAATTTGCATGCTGTTAAAGGCTATCTATAAAAAACACTCAGAGAAATAGATGAGAGCATGAATTGCCTACAGTGGCATATGTTCAACTCCTGGGCTCTTAAGCAGAGGAAAACTCTTGTAAAAAGCCCCTTTGCCCTTGTTAATCACACAGTTACAGACTGGAGGGGGCTGCTTCTTCCCACTATATTTCTTCATATGCAACAGTCCCTCCCTCCCTTCCTCCTTCCCTCCCTTCCTCCCCTCCTTCCTTTCTCCCCTATTTATTGAGCCCTTACTGTTTATTAAACACAGTTCTGGACACTGGGGGTGTGAGGATGGTTGAGGTACAGATTCTGCCCATATGAAGCTCCCCTTCTGGTTGGAAATAAGCACAAGGTTTTAATGACCACTCTCCAAAGTTTTTAGGCACAGAGAGAAAAGAAATGGGGTCAAGGTCAGAAAAGGGCTCAGGGAGCAAGCTGACCTTTCAGCTGGGCTCCAGAGGTGGGTAGAAATTTGTCAATTGGAGAAAGGATTTGTGGGAGGAAGGTGGCTTTCTCGGCAAAAGGAATGGCACGATTAAAGGCGCAATGATAAAAACCGATGGTTTAGGGAACATATTTAGTTGTTGGGTGTGGCAGAGATAACCCACCCGAACATAAGCTGTCCCTTTAATGTCACAGAATAGCTGCCCAGCCAGAGACTACATTTCCCAAGCTCCTTTGACTCTAGGTGAGGCCACGTGACTAATTCTCACCAATGGTTGAGGCGAGGTCAAGAGGTAAGCCTATTTCTTCATTCTGTCTTCCCTATCTGCTTACTGGGATTCAGAGTCCTAGGCAAAAGAAAAGCCATAAATGGCTGTAACCTGGGCCCGGAGCCACCATGTGGAAGGGCACCCACTAACACCTGCATTGCACTAATAGCACCACGTGAGCTCTGAGTAAACTTTTCTTGAGGAAGCCATTGCCCTAACAAGCTCACTAGGTGCGACAGGGCAGCATCTTAAGTACTCAATGAAAAGATTCCTAGGTCCTAAAAAGATCCCTAAATTTGGGAAACACTGAATTACGCAGGTTTCGTGACTGCAGGATATTACAATAGTGAATATGGTAGTTCTGTAGAAGTCGGAGAAAAGCTAGCATACACCACAGACAGGGGCGAGAATCAGGGATGAAGTAGGAAAGGGCGGGGGCCCTGTAGGCTGCTTCCTCCTTCCTGCCCCCACCTTCATGCTCCAGCTTCTTAGGTCTTTGCTCAGTCTTCAGATGAGTCATGCTTTGCATTGTGTTTCTGGCCTTTGCACCCACAGCTCTGCCTGGACTGTTCTCCACTCACCCATTCTACTTTTCCTGCCCCTCCGGCCCCAAGTCCCAGCTTTCTCTGTGAACTGTTTCTCTTTCTAAGTCAGAACAAATCCGTTCCCCCTCGGCCTTCACAGCACATCACTTCCATTTCTGTTTTTCATCTACTCTGTTCTGCCTTTTGTCACAGGGAGTGGCTCATGCATCTGTCTCCCTCATTAAAAGTGAGTTCTTTGGAGGAAGGTGCTACACATAACTCAGTTTTTAAAAACTTTGTATTAAAGCATAATATACTTACACAAAAAGTTCACATGGTATGAGTATGTTCCTCGATGGATTTTCACAAACTTAACACACTTGTTTAACCCACATTCAAGTCAAGAAACAGCATAACCAGCTCTCCAGAACCCCCACTCATGCTCCCTTCCAGCCGATGCCCCCACCAAGGTAACCACCGTCTTGGCTTTTACTGCCACAGGCGAATTACACCTGCTTTAGTAACTTACTCATAAAATCAGACAGTATGTGCTCCTTTGTCTTCATTTTCTTGTGAGTGTCATGTATGTGTGTGTAGCTGTAGACCTTGCTTTCCGCATTCTATTGCAAATAAACCATCATTTATCTATTCCTTCTACTATTGATGGGTCTTTAGGTAGTTTCCAGTTTTGTGCTGTTACAAATAGTACTTCCGTGACCCTTCTAGTTCATGTCCATTGGTGAACATACACAGACATTTCTGATGGGTATATACATAGGAGTGAAGTTCCTGGGCCATAGGGTATGACTATACTCAGTTTTAGAGGATACTGCCAAATGGTTTCCAAGGTAATTGCACCATTTACGCTCCCATCAGCAGTTACTCAGCTTTCACATCAACACTTGCTAATTTCCTGCTTTTCATTTTTGTCCTGTGGAAGTATATAGCGGCAACACCTTGTAGTTTTAATTAGCATTTGCTTCCCTTCTGACTAAAGAACACCTTTACTATGTTTATTGCCCATTAGGATATCATCTTTTGTGAAGTGTCTGCTGAAGAAATTTTTCTATTGGGTTTTCTGTATTTTTCTGATTGGTTTATAAGTGTTGTTTACATAGTCTGATGTGAACTCATTTAAAAATTTCTCCACAGCCCTGAGCACTATTGGCTCCCACATTTAGTAAAGTTTTGTTTCTTAAACTAGGACAAAAAGAGCTCTCGCAGACCTTAAACATTGAGGTGGACGTCACTACTACGCGATGCCCCCCTTCCTCATTGGGATGTGGCTAAGTAAAATCTTGGGGTCCAGGTGGACCTCGTCCTGCTGACTGACTGTATGTATGTGGGCAGCTGTTGATTGAATGCTCTTACCCAAAAGCGACTTTGGACAGTCTAGCCACAGACAGTGGTGGGGATGGTCTTTATTCATCATTCAACAAATATTTATTGGGCACCTCTAGGCACTTGAGATACATCAGTGAATGAAACAAAGGTCCCTGTCCTCATCAAACTTACATTGCAGTGGGGGAGATGGACGATCAGTGACAAGCATAATAAATTCTTAAATTGTGTAGTATGTTAGAAGGTGATTCGTGCTCTGTAAAGAGGGGATGTAGAGCAGGATAAGGTGAATCAGGAGTGTTTAGGGGGCCGTTGGCCACAGGATGAGAAGGTGAGTTTGCGCAGAGGTGGAAGGCGGTAAGGCAGGCAGCCGCAAGAATACCTGAGGAGCAGCCACCGAGGGAAGGGCTAGTACCAAGGCCCATGGTGAGAGCGTGTCTGGCATGTTCAGGACACAGCAAGGACAAGGAGGTCACAGAGGTCACAGGAGCCCAGCCATGGCAGGGACTGAAGGAGGTCTTAAGGGGGCTGCTTTGAACACTGCATGAGATGGGATCACTGGAGGATCTGAGCAGAGGAGTCACATGATCCGACTGACACTGTACACAGCTCCAGCGGCTGTGTTGGGAATAGATTGAAAAATCTGTGTTGGGAATAGATTGAAAGTAGCAAGGATAGCAGCATGGAGGTCTGGGGAGAGGTCTATAATGGCTCAAGTGAGAGATGCTGGTGGCTGGGAACAGGGTGGTAGCTGTGGAGGTGGGACAAAGTGGTGAGATTCAGGATACATTTTGCAGGTCGAACAGAATTTCCTGATAGAGTGGATGTGGGGGTGTGAATGAAATAGGAGTCAAGAATGACTTGGCTTCCAGGAGACTGTCTGGGTCTGGTCCCTGCTCATGACGACTGTTCCTTTCCCACCAGCTCTGGTATCTTCCTTTCAACCCCGTCTGGCATAAAACCCTGTCTCGGTCCCAACCCAGTCCAGGTAACCTTTGCCTAGTGGCCACTTCTTTCCTTTCCAATTCATTGTTATGACACAAACTCTCCAGCTTCCCTCAGAGCTTCACTTTAAGCTTTAAAAGCTTACTTTGAACACACAAAAAAATATTTCTTTTCTTTTGCATTCCCACTAAAGCATTCTTAATTCTCCCCAAGGCCACATGAATGCCTCCACCTGATGAAGAGTCACCAAAAATAAGAAAAGCATGATTGACTCATATTTCAAGATAATTTCTTACTTAATTTACTTAGTTTGTATGTTTCTTTCTACTTAGATTTAGGGAAACCATTGGTGTTAGGGCTGAAAGAAAACTAGGAAATTGTGTAATCGAGGTCTTGCCTTTTGTGAGAAAAACTGAGGCCCATGCAGGTAAACTGAGGCCTGAGTAGATAAACTGAGGCTCAAGAGTATAAATCTGAGGTCCAGGGAAGTAAACCAGTCTATGGGTCAGTTTGTTTAGTGACTGGACTGCAGGTTTTCCACCATCAGAGAAGTGATTCATCCATGACAACTGTTAAAAACAAGACAATGGGCCCAAAATGGAGTTGCTTATGCTAAGCCCCATGTCACCAGAGACTCAACTTAATTACGGTTTCAGCTCTTCCAGAAATAGAATTTTAAACCAGTTAATCAGGAACTGCCTGATCCGTACTAGTTAGGTCATCTGCCTCATGGACCCTGCCATCCCCTAAACGAAAGGACCTTTGCAATAATCATCCTGCTTTTTTGCCTCGTATTAACTTCCTTGTTTCTCCTTCTTTCTGCCTATAAAAATCTTTCATTTTGTACAGATCCTTGGAGCTCTTTTCTATTTGCTAGATGGATGCTACCTGATTTGATCCATTTTTGCTCAAATAAACTCTTAAAATGTCTCCTATGCCTCAATTTATCTTTTAACACAACATACCTGGGGTTACCTAGTCTGCCACGTTTCTGGGCCTCTCATCTGGGCTTTATGTTGCCTTTGGCTTTCTTATCACCTCATTATCTGCCCTCGGGTGGAGGTCTCTCCATTTTGGTAGTTGATCGGGTACATGACATAGTCACAATGAAAGCAGGCGTGTCCCTGAAAGGCTCTCTTTGGGTCCTCTGTGGTAAGCTGGCCTTTTGACAAGGTCTTAGAGGGCTGTGTGCCTTCAGAAAGGGCAGCCAGCTGTCTTTTGCTGGGACCCCAAACCCAGCAGCATGGCAGGCTTCCTCCTTCAAGCCTGCTGGGGGCTATGGGTCTGCAGGCCCATTCCTCCCCACACAGAATGTAGCCACTGTTTGGGGTTATTTAGTGCATTCTCTCTGCCAGTCTTGGGCCTCCCTTACAATCGCAGCAGTGTTTTTCCCTGGCTTGAGTGGTGTTTGAATTAACTTAGCAAGCACAGGCAGAGCAGCTGGTTGGTGGAATGGAAAGGTTGGGTTAGGGATGCTGGCCAATGCTGCATAATTTGTGGCCACTTCTCGTTGTAGGAATCCAAGCCCAAGCCACATTTCCCTGAATCAAGAGTTTGCTGCTTGTGTCCTTGGAAAGAAGGCAAGTCATGGTTGGTTGGCTGATTGCTGATTGCATTATAAAAACTAACAAATGTCAGCCACAATCACTATTAAAATTTACACACTCACAGGGGAGTAGAGCACACAAAAATGCAGATGGGGTGTGATGCTCAGAGGAGAGAAGTGAGAGAGAGGAGAGGCAGAGCTGGGGTTCACACTCAAGGCTCCCACCACCCCACATCCCAGTCTTTTCCCACTGAATTCCCTGTCAGGGTCCTGACAGCTTCATAATAAGATGGGTGTTCCATATAAATCTCTGCTCCCAAAGGAGTAGCCAGGCTTGTTCTCATCTTCTGAGGTGTCAGTGACCAGCCCAGCCTTCCCCAGCTGCAGCCCCTGGTCTGCAGAGATTCCCTACAGCAAACCTATTTACCCTTTTCTGGGTGCTGATGAGCATCGTGGAAGCCCCACCTCTAGGCTCAGAGTTACCTTACGAGTGAAATTGTCCTCTCACGCCCCCTTTTTTCTGGTTCTGTCCTACTGCAGACATGACAGCTGGCATAGTGGGGAAAGTAGGAGACCAGGAGTCAAAGAGCTCTGAGACATGCCATGTGTTGTGCCCTGTGACCTGGGCACACTGCTGCACCGGGTCCGAGTTCCTCATCTATGAAACAAGGAGGGGGGCAGGAATAACATATCTCGTCCTGTCTGATTCTAAAACCCTGTGCTTCTCTTTATAAAGGTAATCAAGCAAACTGAACAATAAATCCAAGAATACAAGAATACCCTGAACAAAAATACCCTGGATATCCACATCCAAAGGCATCTGTGACCTGGGCGAGGGTTTTTATGAACATGGTTATAAGATTGTAAAATGGAGGCTGCTAAAAGTTGGTCAGAAATTTTGAAGCAATGCATTCTGGTAGACTTTAATCCCTAAAAGTCCTCTGAGCAATATTTCTAATGTATATTTTGTCAAAGATTGGACGCTCTCTGCTTAGGTATTTCTAACGAGCGCTCTCTCCAAGCACACTTCTTTGAAAATGCATTAGATAACACAGTTCCTTCAATTCCATATCTTCTTTTCTGTCTTAACTGAAAAAGCCAGTTCACGTTATTAATGACAAGTCATTTTGCAGAGTGCCCGGGTTAATAGAAGAGATAACTGGCAAAATATAAATGTGTTATACTAACATGCTGAAGATAAAACAGAGGTCTACTGCTGAATGCATAATGCGGAGAAGGGGTGCAAGAGTTCCCAGCTGGTGCAGAATCCCTGCAGAATGAACAGGAAAGCCATTGCCACCCGCTGGCCCATTTGTTCTCAACTTGCTATTGTCTTGCCTTCTTTTTCAACTCAACTATCCTCCTTGAACCAAAGTCCCAGGATTTCAGAGTTAAAAATGGGTTCCTAGAGAATTTTGAGGATGAGGAAACTGAGGCCCAGTCAGGTGAGGGAACTCACCTAAAAAAACACTGCCAGTTTTCTCAGGGACCTGTGCAGTCCCTTACTGCAACCCTTCGCCCATGATTTTAGTATTGCAGGTGCCTTCTCCTGTGTTTCCTGCAACAGCCCAGCCCAGAGATGGGGAGCAGGGATTTAACAAATTAAATTTAGAGCACAGTGGATTCCAATCCCAGCTTCACCACGCTCTAGTTGTATGGTTTGGGGAAAGTTGCTTTATCTCTCTATACCTCGGTCTGCCCTGCTATAAAATGAGTTAATACAGGTAAAGCCCTTTGCAATCTAGTGAGTGTTCAGAAAAGTTACTGATTATCCTCAATACTTGTGATCTGTAAGTTCATTTGTTTTTGGTTATACAATCTATATCTGGAAGCAGAGGACATGACTGGAGGGCCTCTTCACATCATGTCTGGCTGAAGAATTGAGAATTTTCTTGATAGTCCTCAAGTTCAGTATCAGAAGGAATGTGGTAGTTGGCTGCTCTCTGTGTTCTTTGAATATTGAGAGGGAAGGCACCTAAATGGTAGCACTGGGGTGAGCTATGATTTGAATGTTTTTGTTCTCCCCAAATCCATATGTTGAAATTTTAACCCCAATGTGATAGTATTTGGAGGTGGAGCATTTGGGAGTGCTTAAGTCATAAGGTGGAGCACTCATGAATGGGATTTGTGCTCTTAGGGACCTCACAGAGCTCTGCCCCACTGTCTGCCATGTGAGGACACAGTGAGAATTCTGAAGTCTGCAGCCCAGGAGAGGGCCTTCACCAGACACCAAATTTGTTGGTATCATGATCTTGGACTTCCCAGCCTCCAGAACTCTGAGAAATAAATATTTGTTGTTTATAAACCACCCGGCCTATGTTATTTTGTTACAGCAGCATGGGCAGACTAAGACAGGGTTAGTCCACACCCCAAGAGTGTGGACTCTCCTTCAATGGCATATTTGAAGCAGAGCCTGGGACCAGCAGTCGTCTCATGTAAATGACAGGAGGGCCAAGAGCTACTTTAAGTGACCCTTGGAATTCTTTCCACTACAAGAAGTCTGGGCTTCTTGCAAAGTTTAATGAGTTAGTTTCATTTTATAAATATTAAATGAATTCAATTCTCCAGGTCCCAGTAAAAAAAGAGGGCTTATCCTTGAGGATTATGAGAAAACTAAAAACAGAATTGATGCTGAAAAAAATGCCTTGAAAAGCTGGGACTTTGCAAAACAATATGCTTTTGTGCTTTCCAGATGCATGACCTTGGGCAGGTGGTCTCATCTCCCTAAACCTCAGTTTCTGCATCTATGAAATGGAGGGAATGTCAGTTTCTTCTTTATAGGGTGTGAGAATTGATGAGGCAATATATAGAATGTATTTAACACACTGCATGGCACATAGTAAGTAACAAATTAATGCTAATAATTATTGTAATTAATTTTTTAAAAAGCTAGTGCCTCATCTAATTATAATCCTTAGGCTAAAAAAAAATTATAAAATGCCTCAGCATAAATGTTCAATGAAAAAATTTTTGTCTTTTATTTCTCAATTAACCCTCCGGCACTAAACAATCAACATGTGATGAGGGGCAGGCATCCATTCTCCATTTCACAGAGCTCTTTTGAACAGGTAGTTCCTGAAGCTGTCTCCAGGAGAAAACTCTCTCGTGAGTCTAAACAATCCAAACGATTTGTACAAAGAAGGATGGATTGATCTGAGTTGGTTGCTTTTAGAAAATTACCAATTGTCTGAATTCAACTATTTCCGCTTCTTCCACTAGCCTATCTTGGGGTAGATATAGTCTCATGAATTCTGACTGAGCTTGGTTCTGGATAATTCAATCTCCAGGTGTAAACAATCTGGACTGTTTGTAGAAGACTTTAAAGATTTCTGAGCAGGAAATGGAAGCCTGAAGATCCAGAGAGCGAGTGAATCTGGGTTTTCAGTTTCTGGTGACTTGGATTAGCACACAGCCACAAACTGCCTGCTGTCCCCTGACACCCACCTTTCCTTCACTCAGTGGCCATTCTACTCTGTCTGGAAGGATTGCTGGGAAAGACTTCAGGACTAGAGGGGCCAACCCCTTCATTCTGTAGATGAAGAAGCTGAGATTTAATGAGTTTGCATGACCAGTATCTATTACTCTTTGATATTTTCCTCTTGGTTCCAAGACAGTGCTCCATTTTCTTCAAGTGAGAACTATTGAGGGAAATGTCAACCATTTTCCAGTTTCCATGTCATTCACAATAAAACAGAAAGGTATCTTTACTGAAAATATAGAAGTGTCAGCTCCTTGGATCTGGGTGAACCTGTTTCCCTGGGAGATGATAGGGAAGAGATGGTATCTGTCTTCAGGGGTTGAGGGGTTGGTGGGTTGGTGGTACCAATGGGCAGAGTGAGGAAGACCCTCACTGCCACCTTGTGGTCACTTGGAGCCACAGAGGGTCATTACTCCAGAGCATCCTCTGTCCAGCTTCAGCTGTTTGCTTGAGATCTTCATCAGTGCAGTCAGCACAGCTTCAGCGCAGCTTCTGTTATTGTTTTTCTTTCCAGTGCATTTCACTTTCTTTAGCCCCAGGAAAGGGGAAGTTATTGAAAGCCAGCAAAATTCGATATTCTGAAAAAATATTTGCAGGGAGGAAGAGGTCAGGATCTTATGATGAAATGTTTGAGAGCCTTGCAAGATCCTTGTCTCATCTTGTTGGAGCATCTCTCTACATGAGCGGAGATTTATGGAGCAGAAGTCAGGCCTGGAGTTGGCACCTGTCATTGTTATCACCTGGTCAATTGGGGAAGTCAGGACAGATGAAAATTCATTTATTATCTCACTATCGTCCTTGCCTGTATTCCAAATTAGTTTTCACATCACGTTCTGATAGTCTCAGATTGAATATCATCAGTTGAAATACTAACGATATTTTTCAGTGCAAAAAAATGACTTTCACGGCATGTATTATGAAAAGGATTATAATAAATTAAATGCCTAAACTGGCAGAGTGCAAACAATTTTGACTCAGTTCTAAATGTTTGCAGTGGCTGTTTAAACATTTAATTTGTTAGGATGGAAGTACCGCCACAGAATGAGCATGTTAATTAAACTCGGGCTTCAGCAACGTGAGTCATCCCACGTACACAGAGCGTGACAAACCCGGACAGCGAGAGCCGGTGCGTGTTGGTTTTTCATTCTCCAAATGAACACTTTGCATCTTTAAACCCTGCAGACATTAGTGATATTAAATAAACTGTCTGTCTTTCTGAGGTGACTTTTAGGTGATGCTGTAAAATATTGTTAGTCTGGGGAACAACTTTGCTCTTTTAAGTTTCAGGGACGTTATCACCATAGACAATTGATTAAAGTGGCTACATGGAGAATCTGTTCAATGATTTTACATTAAAAAATATAAAAATGTAAAGAATATGAGGTACAAAAACCAAACCCCTAAAGACCAGTGTGTCAAAACAAAAAAATCTCCATCATGACCATCATATTACCCTCCCCACCATCACCATCACCATCATCACCATCAGCATCATGACAATTATGGTCTTCACCATAATCACCATCACATTTTTTGAACTAGTGGAATATCCCAGCCTAATTCTCTTGTCTAGTCCTGGTTGTGCCACAGAGCGGTAACACAGTGTGGTTAAGGTACCTGTCTTCTCTAAACTTTGGATTCTTCATTTGTAACATGAGGGTGTTTTTATTAGTTGGGGAAGGCTAAACTAGTATAACCAAGAGGCCTCCAAATACAGTGATTTAAATAAAATAGTTTATTTTTTTTTTCTCTTAGAAATAACCCAGTTGTTTTGACTGGCAGGGGAGCTCTTCACTCCATACCTAAAAACCCTTGGTAGCTCCCCACTGCCTGCAGAACTCAATCCAAGGTCCTTCATTTACAATCTGACCCTAGCCCACCCTTCTGACTTACTCTTGTCCTTCTGCTTCCACCCGTGTCCTTGCTACGCTGCCTCTCTGTCTAGAATGCCCTTTCCATCTTCCTCTATTGATGTTCCATTCATTCTTCATGGCCCACTCAAATGCTGCCTCCTTCAGGAAACCTTATAATTTGCCTCCCCCTGCCCCTTGCCATCCTGTTAGAATATTCATTGTTTCTTCCTCTGCTTTCTGATATCTTTGCCTCTTTTATAGTATCCAATTCTGTTTGCCTTATAATTAAGTTAGTTGCTTATACAAATAGGCTTTATGTTCCTGGAAGCAACAGGCTGCATGTTATTTATCTTTCTCAACTCCTTTTCTCCTTCCCTGCCTTGCCCAATATCCAGCATTGTTCCTTGCCCAATAAATGTATGTTTAATTGAATGAAGTAAAAAGTTGTTAGAGATAGAAAAACTCAGCCATCAAAATAGCAACCATTTGCTAACTCAAGGGGCCAATTAGGTAACGGGGCTATTCATTGGAAAATTCCAGATGTGAATCAAAACAGTTCCAATTAGATTTACATCTGTGCTAGACCAAGAATAGCATATAGAAATACTCATTGGGCCCTCCATCCACGTGGAATTCCACTCATGTTTATTGGAAAGAACATTCTTCCTGACACTGTCATGATTTTTCTTAAAACCTTTGTCCATGAGTCATGTGAAAAATAATGTAACTTGTATATGTGCGTGGATGTTGCATAACATATGCTTTAAATCTGTCTCTATTTGTGGAAGTTCTACCTTCATTCTACCCATACCAAGTTAGAATCTAAGAGAGAGTTTCCTGAGGGAGCTGTCTGAGGGAGCTTCATTTCAAATAGGATCTTGACTCAAGGGATCAGGTGCAGGGAGCTCGGAGCTTTGAGCCCTGCCATGGGTTTGCTGTGCAGTTGGGAAAACTCATCTCCCCTCCTCAGACCTCAATGTTCTCATTCGTAAATGGAACTTCTACAATTTCTCCCTTCTCTCAGGGCTCTTTGCACAGATGATGGCAGCTCATTAGTGAAGCTCTTTGAAAAGATTGTATGGAATCCTGTTGGGTACAGTTGGGAGGCTAACCCCAGGCTTATGGAAATGGATATTAAAACCATGCATCTGCTTGTTCCAGTCGCTGGGCGCACATGAACAGTCCCTCAGTTGTATTTATAACACTGCAGTTTTTTTCTGAAGAAAGAAATTAAATTTGTTTTTTCAAATTTTACAAATGCAGCCATGAGTTAATCTGCTTGAATGAATTTCAAATCACAATTTGGATAATGTCAGGATGGCAATAAAACTTAAAACATAGAGCAAGGGTGGGGGAAAGAGAAAGCAGGAGGGAGAGATTCAGACAGCTCTGCTTTTCTGCCTGGCAATTTGCTCTTTTTTCCCCCCCCTTCTTTGACCTTCAATTCCCCAGCACTTGTAAATCTTTCTGCTCCTCTTGGTCTCAATGAATCTGGCCAGGTGGCATTAATGCTTGTAAAAGTAAACAGAAACTGCAAAGATGATGGCAGAGTCTATCATCTAGTTCAGGATTTTTCAGTTCTTTGTAACCATCTTTTTACAGTTCACCTGCGATTGGAACTAACCTCACTCAAAACGGTGAGGTTGAAGCTGTTTGAGTGTGGTGCCCTCCCCTTCCCATCCTGCCCATGTTTTTCCACTTGATTCATTTGTTCCAGCAGGAGGATGTGCCAGGTCCCACTCCTGGACCGTCCTGTGTAGAGTGAAGACTCAACCATGAGCGGGCCAGGCTCTGCTTATAAGAAACCCTCTGCATTGTGGATATGCTCTAGTTTTTCAGGGGACGTGTAGTGATGCAGTTTTAAGAGTGGGATGAGTTTGGGGGAGAGCAAAAGACTTTTGGGGTGTCTCAGAAATCATGCCCTAAAACTTATATTGCTTGTTCATAAGACAGGACCTGATTGTAAGAAAGAATTTTATGATGTTCATATGATGACTGGGGAGGCCTTTGGGATGAGATTAAAATAACTCCTCCCTCAATACACACACACACACACACACACACACACACACACGGAGGTGGTGAGAACTGACTATCATTTTACACTTGTCCTAATCAGGGCCATTTGGTCACAATTTGTTGAAGTTGGCTTAGGCAAAAAGGAAAATTTGCCTCACTGAGTCCAGGAGAGATGGCAGTGGGGCTCCCAGGAGGCTGAACCCAGGAACTGAAAAGCAACCAGGAGCCACGGCAGGGCAGCGACTCTGGGCGGCCTCAGGGCCTCTGCTTCCCTGTCAGCTTTTCTCTCCTTGGCTGACTGGTTTTCTTAAGTCACACAAACACCAAGCACAGCTGCCTCTTTCCTGATCCATCAGGAATCCCAGGGTCTTAGTGCCAAATCCCTCCAATAAGTGACTCTAATTGACCAGTAGAGTGGCCTACAGATGGCCATTTGGCCAAATTGGCCCAACCACGTGACCACTTTCAGCCGAATTCCCTTTGGCTGGGTCTCAGCTGGGAGCTGGGGAAGCAGATTCTTGGGAGAATGTACTGAGGGTAGAGAAATGGGCATCTCTGGTACAACATTTAACTCTTGATTGTTAAGTGATTTTACAGATTTTCCGAATTCTTTGCTTTTACATCTTTTCCTAACTTTAACCAGGAAAAATATTTCACTTTACTTCTTAATAACACCATAGTTTAACTAATAGTTTAACAACTAGGGGCTGATGTAAGAAATGTATGTTTCTTTCCTGGAGCCCAAAATTTAGTGGGAAAGACAGACCAAAAATATCCAAAACAAGTAAACAAAATAATTACATGTTGTGGTAAGAGTGGAAACAGAGTGTTGAGTTAGAAAAGGTGGGATGAGGGGGTGGGGAGCTATTTTAGATGCACTTGCAGGAGGACTGCTCTGGGGAGCTGACTTCCTAGTGGAGTTTGAAGGAGCCAGTCATAAAAAAGGGGGTGGGGAGGATGTGCTAAAAAATATTTCAAGCAGAGAGAGGACAGCATGCACTCAAAGATGCAAATCCTTGAGGAGAAGCAGAACTTAATTTGCTTTTAATTCCCAGCACTCTGCATGCTCCAACTCTCCTACATGTTGGATAATTGAGAGTTGGAAGGTCTTCTTGTCATACTCTATTAAGCTCTATTGCAAAGAATTAAATTATAATATAAATTATAGTATAGAAGATATATGTGCCTAACTTAATTCAATCAACATTCAAGATGGCAGAATCACATTGCCATAAAATAACCAGGCCATTTGCGTGGAGGTATTATGTTAGTGTTTGGTGCTCTTGGGTCTGGAGGTTGGAGAGATCTGGGTTGGGGCTAGTCTTTGTGACTTATGAGTTGTATAACTTTGGCCAAGTTACACAATTGCTCTGTGTGTCATTGGTTTCTTCATCGCCCCCATCTTGGTCTTCATCTCTGGCTCACAGAGATTTTTTAAAAAATGACAATTAGTTTATATTAAACGAGGAAATGTATATAAAGTGAGTAGCATAATGCCTGACACTCACTACACATTAAAAGCAATTTTAAAAGTTTGTTCACATCTCCCAAGTATATAAATCAAATTCTGTCAAATTGCTCCTTTTTACTGCTCCTTGGGGAGTTCAATACATAAAAGAATTGTACAGTGAATACTTTGGAACACATATTGGAGTGGATCAAAACACAGGGGGCTACCTTTCTTTCTCTCCAGTTCCCTACATGCAGTGAAAGAAGATTAACACCAGAAATTGAGAGGAATTCCTCAAATGGATGGGATTGGAAAGAGCCAAGAAAACCACAGTTCAAAACTCACCTAGAAGAAAACTACTGCAGAATGAGAGAAGCTGAACTCAGCTTCAGCAAATACTGTGAACAGGAAGAGGGTTCTGGGGCACTGAAATTAATTGAATTGAAAACTAAGTGAAATAAGCCAGTCAGAGAAAGACGAGTATCACATGATCTCACTCACATGTGGAATCTAATGAGCAAAATAAACCGATGAACAAAATAGGTCCAGAGACGTAGAAGCATGGAACAGACTGAGGGATCTCAGAGGGAAGATGGGGGGGGGGGCGAGATTAACCTAAGAACTTATATGCAAAAATGCATAACCCATGGACACAGACAATAGTGTGGTGAAGGCCTGGGGGGAGGGGGGAAGGGGATTACTGGGGGGAAAAAGGGGACATTTGTAATAATTTCAACAATAAAGATAAATAAATTAAAAAAAGAAGACAAAAAAAGAAAACTGTGTTCAGACCAGAAGAGCTTCTTGCAACTCACACTAACCGCTTGACAAACAGCAAGTCTGGCTAAAAAGCTTCTCAGGTGATTGGAGGCCCTGGGAGTGAAATAACCAAGGCGGCAATCAAGCAAGTTCCAGACTTCATAAGAGATACAAAGGGGAGAGAAGGAAAGAGCTTCCTCCCAGGAATGCCGTCCCCCTGGCTGGGCTGTAGCCCTTCTTCCCCTGGCAGCTGGGGAGACGTCCTCAGCCCCCCTGCCTGCGTGCCCAGGCCTTCCTGCTGGGATGTGCCCCTCACCAAGGACCCTTCCAGGGGAAGGCCTTTTGAAGAAGCCAATCAACACAGCTGGAGAAGAAACACTTGCCATCTACTCACACCGATCATGGTATGAAAGGACAACCAGCCAGTATCAGATATTTGAGGAAGACCAAAAGCGCGAGAGAGGGAAGTACCAAGATGAACAAAACTGCTGACCTTGGAGGAAAAAAGGACAATTCAGGAAACGGAAGGGAAGTTAAAAAACACACACAAAACAACCTGGGAAGGAAGTATTCTCATCAAATCACTAACAAAAATGGGCTGCTCTGAAGAAACAAAGACCCAGAGAGCAAAGAATAATTCTACAAAGTTAAAAATATGAAATAGAAAATTCAATAAAGAGACTGGGCAATAGAATAAGCCCAATTAGTGATCTGGGAGATAAGGTTCAGGGAAGCTATCAAAATGCAGAATAAAAATACATGGAGATGGAAAATCCAGGGAAAAATTAAAAGACAAAATAGATCAATCCAGGGAGGCCCAAAACACCAACTGAACAAGAATTGCAGAGTCAGAGAATAGAGACAAAGGAAGGAAGAAAATAATTGAGGAAATATTTCTTCAAGTTACAGAGTCAAGAATCATCTATTTTAAAGGAGCCACTGAAAGCCAGCAGAACTAATGTTAAAAGATTCACATCAGAAAATCCTGGCAAAATGAATAGATTCCAAAGATAAGAGAAAATCTGAGAAGCTTCCAGAGAGAAAAGAAAGCTTATTATGATAGTGGATGAGTAAATATGGTTTTGCCTCTTGTTTACATTTCCTTCTTCTTTCTCCCAGTAAGAATACCCATTTCCTTTCTTTTTCTTTCTTTTTAGGAAAATCTTTTCTCTCTCCGAGTCATTCAGATGGGACTATAAATTACAGGACCACCCCCTGGGACCCCACCAATCAGAGAATCCCATTCCATGGCTAGAGGGATTAGCTCAGGGTGGGCAGGGGACCCCAAAGGCTCACTTGGGGTCCTCTCCAGGATTTTCTGCGTGTGTTAGTGGGGAGTCGGTCTCATTCTTTTTGGGTTACATGGCTACAGGGATGTTACCTGCAACTGTGTTATCTTTTCTGTATGGAGAGGAAGCTTGTCACAGTAGTACAGAATGAGCTTAATTTATAGAAACACAGACAAATAAAGGCACGAGACTTGGAAAAGAACCCTGATGACACTGTTTGGACGACTGGCTTCAAGCCATGCTTGAGGCCAGCCCCACCTCTGCACTTCCCAGGTACGAGGTGATACATTTCCAGCTTGAGTTGGGTTTCTGTCGTATGTACTTGCAAAGGAAGGAAAATTAGATTGGCATCAGTCTTCTCACTAGCTACACAGATGCTAGAAGATAAGGCAGAAAAATCTTCAAAGTTCTGAGGGAAAATCATTTTGAACCTAGAATTTTATATTCTTTCAAACTAGCATCCCAGTGCGAGGATGTCATGACTCAGAAGGTTTTCCATTCACAGAACTTCTCTGAGAGGATTCCTCAGGAAAGCATTACAGTAAGAAGAGAAAATGGATTCAAGAAGCAGGACGATGTAACATGGAGAATAATGTTGCCCAAAGTCATCAGTAAAAGTTATAATTAATCTGAATAAATATTGACTCATGATATAGAATATCCACAATAGCCTGGGACTAAAATGCTGAAATAATGTGTCATGGGAGGGAGATGCTGTTAGTGTACTAAGTGTCACATATTTTTAGGGAGAAGCTACAGATACTAAATCTTGGCACTGATAGAAAAATTTAATTGCTAAAACTTAACGGCCACCACTAGAAAAATAGAAATAAAATGTGTAATTTCCAGACCATTAAAGAAGAAAAAGAATCCTAACCTGATGAAAGGCAAATAGGGAAAAAATAAATAACAAGACATATGGAAAAAGAAAGCGTAAGCTGATGGGAATAATGCCAAACATAAGAGGGACCACAGCAGGGTGCGTGTAGGTGAAGTGCTGCTGGAATGTGCGGACCATGAAGGCCGGGATCCAGGATGGCTTAGTTCACTGCTGAGTCCTTCAGTAAGCATTTGTTGAATGAATGAAAGGACTGTCTAAAATTTGACTTTTATAAATCCTGTTTAAAAACTAAATCTAGAGTGGGTGGGGAGAGATTAATCAAAGAACATATATGCATATATGCATAACCTATGGACACAGACAATGGTATGGGGAAGGCCTGGGGGTGGGGTGGAGGGGATCAATGTGGGAAAAAGAGGGACATTTATAATACTTAAAACAATGAAGAGAAATTTAAAAAAGAAACAAAACTAGATCTAAATAAAACAATTCACACATGCTGCATACACACACACTAAGGTAGAAAATAAAGGGATGGGAAAATATTGCCCAGGAAAGGGCAGACAGAAAGGGCAAATAAGGTAAAATTAGTATCAGATAAAAAAAAACTCAAGGTCAAATGCATTAAAATAAATCAAGAACAATATTTTATATGGCCCTCTAGCTAGGAAGTGCCAGAAAATTAACTGACCTGATAAAGGAAGTCCATAAGGTGACCAGTTACAAAATTAACCTGCACAAATTAATAGCTTTTCTACATACCAGTAATAACCAGTTAGAGAATGGAAAGGATGAAAGGTCCAAATCATAGTCACAATAGCAAAACACCTACAAAATACCAAGAATTCGGAAATGATAAATCTCACAAAGGGGCGAGACTGATAAAGGAAAAAGAAGTATAAAATGATATGAGAACATTGTAGAACAAACAAACAAATAAAAGAAACAAAACAAACACCGAACAAAATGAGAAACATGCTCTTAAATGAAGTAACTCAGTATTGGTAAAGATGAAAATTGTTCCTAAATCAGCCTACAAATTCAGTGCAATTCAAATAAAAATTCCGAGTTGATAAATTATTCTAAAATTAATATGTAGGGGTGGCAAAGTATTAGAATAACTAAGAAACACTTTAAGAAGTAAAAGAGGAAACACTTGCCCTATTCAATATGAAAATATGCTACCAAAGTTTAATAATTAAAACAGTGTGGTGTTGGTGCAAAAACTGACAAATAGATTAGTAATATAGAAATACAGGATCCAGGAACAGGTGAATCAATTTATAGGACTTTTGCTTATGATAAAGATGGCATTTCAGTTAGTGGAGAAATTATATTCAAAAAGGTATTGAGAAAATTATCTATTCATTTTGAAAAATAAAGATAATTTCCATCTTACACCATCAGAAAAGTAAATTAGTGATGTATTAAAAGGCTAATCATAAAATCTAAATATAAAATACTGAAAGGAAAGATAGGGTGCTTTTTTTTTATCATGTTTTTAAATGGAGAAGGCCTTCTTATGAAAGACACAGACCAAAAAATCTGAACAGAAAACAGTGATGGATCTGACTCATAAAATCAAAACCAAACAAAAACCAAAACTATGGGAAGAAATGTTTACAGGATGTAAATACACAAGAGATTAATGTATATAATATTTAAAGAACTCATAAATCAACATACACGGACATAGAAAAATAGATAAAAGGTGTAAATAGGCAATCCACAATAGGGCAAACGTAAAAGGTCGCTATGTAAAAATACTCAATATTATTAATAAAGGGAAGTGTTAATTAAAATAAGGGTACGCTGTCAATTTTTACACATAATAGATAGACAGAAACCATTCCATAATGGCACCTAGAAGCCTTTGGATGCAAGTAGCCTCAAGGCCTGACTTAAACTGCCTTGAGGAATTCGTGAATTTGTTATCTGACATGACCCAAAGTAAGGAGGTACAGCAGCTCCAGATGTGGTACCTTCAGTGGCTTGTAATGACATTGGTGACTCAGGTTCTCCCTCTCTCCTTGGCCTGCCAAACTTCATCCTAAAGTTTTTCTCTTGTAATGAAGGGATTAATTTGGTTGCGGATAACAAATCCAGTCCTGATAAGGTTCAAAGACAGAGGAAATCTTTTCTTGGAGCCATTTTAGGAGTGAGGAAACCTTTCCAGAAGGTTGCCCAAGCAGTTTCTCTTCTTATTTCATTGGCCCAGATCTGGGTCCCTTGCCCATCCCTAAATCTATCTTGGGAAAGGAGCTTAGGGTTATCTGTATCATCTGGGGGGTGAACTCCCATGAACTCTAAGGAAGGTGTGGGGAAGCTGGTATTCTCGAGCTGATGGAAGAATGCACTGGCACAGCCACTGTTGTCTTTCAAAATGTAAAGTTTGCACATTCTTTGCATCATCACTTCAGACATCTATGCTACAGAAATGCTGGCACATTGCACAAGAGACATTTACAAGGCTATTTATCTCAGTGATGCTTATCTTAAAAATTGGATACCCTCTGAATATCCATTAGTAGTGGAATGGTATATTCACACAATGCAATACACAGCAGCAGTTTCAAAAAATCTCTGAGGCGTAAGTGAAAAAAATTGTTATAAAAATGCTACATTTATGTTATCAACACATATATAAGCTACAACTATTTGCATATAAATGCATAGGAAAGAAACTTGGAGCATACATGCCTCACTTCTAAGGAGGAGAGTCAGCTGGTGGAATATGTAGATTCTTTCTATTTTTGTGCTTGATTTTTTTTTTTTCTTATAATAAAGACACTTAAGTATCTCACATAATTAGAAAGTCTGGGGGAAGGTAGTCCAGAGCAGGTTTGGGCAGCAAGTCAGTGATCCACCAAGGGCTCCAGCTCATTCTCTCTCTGCTTGGCCATTCCTCAGCCTGTCAGCTTGTTGCTCTTCAGTGTTTTGCAGACCTTCTTAAACTTTCTCAGTTCACAGTGCCCTTCATGCTTCAGAATTCTTATGCCTGGCAACACTAGGCCAAAAGAAATATCTAACATTTCTGCTTGTAGTAGGTTAGTTATGCCCAAAGAATGTAATAAGCATTTATGTACTAACAACTTAGTAGCCATTGGGAAAAAAAGTACACATTCACTGAAAGAAAAATTACTTCTACTTAATTGGTGAATAACTACAATTACTTATAAGTGGCATGTGCGCTCCTGATGGGCACTGGGCACTGCACAACTCCTCAGACCCCACCACTGCCCTCAATTCCTATTTCGTGTTGCTTTTCACACAGTACTTTTCTTTTAAGCACAGCAACTGCTGAAACCTAGCTTCATAGAGATACAATGTCATACAAAGGAATGTATGTGATCTAATATCCAAACTGGTAGTTGGCACGATGTTTGACTGATGTCAAGTATCACTGTTTTTAAGTTTCCCTTGATAATTTACCGCACAAGACCTCCGTGAGTTCACAGTGGCACTCCAGTGTGCCTTAGCACACAGTTTGGGAACTGTGATTGCAAAATGGCTGCCTCAGTTCCAAGCATACGTCTCTGCACAGCAATGTTCATGGAAGGAAAAAAGGTACAGGCTTTCTAATTAGTTCAGTAACAAAAAAAATTCAAGTTTATTGAGATATAATTCCATACTCTAAAATACACCTGTTTTGAGTGTATGGTTAGAAGAGTTGACAAATGTGGACATCTGTGTAATCATCACCGTAATCAAGACAGAACATTTTCATCACCCTGAAAAGTTCCTTTGAACCCCTTCCCACCGACCCCCTGCAAGCACTGATCTGTTTCCTACCACTCTAGATTAAATCGAACTTTTCTAGGTCTGCAGAGAAATGGGACATGCCATGGAATTGTTGGTGCTGCATGGTGATTTTGAGGTTCATCAGTGTTGATCCATGTATCAGTATTATAGTTCATTTTAACTGAAGATTAATATTGCATTGTTTGAATATACTATAATTTGTTTATCCATTTACCTGCTGATAAACATTTGGGTTGTTTCAAGTTTTGGCTATTATGAGTAGAGCTGTTATGAACACTCAGGCTCTGGTCTTTGTGTGCACACGTGTTTTCCTCTTAGTCTATCTATCTATCATCTATCTATCTATCTATCTATCTATCTATCTATCTATCTATCTATCTATCATCTATCATCTATCTAATCTATCATCTATCTATCTATCATCTATCTATCTATCTATCTATCTATCTATCTATCATCTATCTATCTATCTATCTATCTATCTATCTATCTATCTATCTATCTATCTATCTATCATCTATCTATCTATCTCTTTGAAGGAAGAACAAAATGATTTCTAGAAGTTTTCCAGCAGACTTTCACTTACGTATCACTGGCCAGTCCTAGGTCACCCTCACAACCCTAATCCAATTACTAGAAAGAGAAATGGGGTCACCTTGAAGCAATCAGTTCACATCCTTTGGAGTTGGCGGCTAAGGTTCTCCCTGGAGCAAGCTCCCTCCCCAAATAAAATTGGAGCCCTTCAGACACAGGAAGAAGGGAGGATGGCTCCTGGCTGTGCGGTCAGCCATGCCTGCCTCTTTACTTTATCCACAAGTGTTTTTACTACAGAATATGGGAGCATCATTATTTCCTTATCACAGTAGGAGCCTTTTCTCTGACATAAAGGTGCTTAAGCAGAACTGTTGCTGACAGATATTCAACAGCCCTAGAAATGAGGCAAGAAGAGAAAAACATAAAAAATCCTTGACAGATAGAAAGAGAACTGCTCTGGGGAATATGCTAGGAGGACACGAGTGTCATGTGGAGAGATTTTACCAACTGGCTGCCAGATGTGGGCTGCCCTGGGCTGAGGCGCAGCTGGTCTTCCCTACAGTAAATCAGATGTGGGAGGCAAGGACCATCTGGCACCTAAACTTGGCAGAGCCTGGATGACAAGTTAACTCACGTGTGAAGTTATTATTATTGTGGATGCACACGAATGGAACCCTGGCACCTGCAGCGCGGAGCTGCCTCCTTCCCCTCAGGGCTCCTCTTCTGCTGCTGCTCAGAGGGGCCCTCTGGCCCCAACACTTCTCTAGTCAGAGCTGCTGGGCTTTAGCTCCCAGGAGCTAGAGGAGCTCTGGCCCTTCAGTCAGCCCTCACTTAGCACCTCTCCCCTTCTCACCCCTCCTTCCCCTTGTCTTCTTACTTGCTAAGCTTCTCAAGTGCAGGGATCACGTTTTATCTATAGTTAGTTCTCACTTAAGGTTCTCATCAATAGGTTCTTGGAAACAGCAACTTTAAGCAAAACAACATAGCTAAAACCAATTTTACCACCGGTTAATTGATATAAACAAGAGCTAAGTTCCTGTGGCACATTTCTGCTCACAAAAACATCACCAAAACTTCTAAATAAAGACCCCAAAACACTTCTAATATTAAACACTGAAAAAATGTGAGCTATGCACACATTTTAAAAAGACTAATAAAAATAAGTCAGATCGTTATTTTCCAGTTTAGGGTCTTGGGTAATGGGAGCCTATCCTGATAGCTCAGGGTGCAAAGCAGGCACCCACCCTGGACAGGATGCCCTTCCATGGCAGGGCCCCTCACACCCACACCCACACCCACACCCACACCCACACCCACACCCACACCCACACCCACTCACACTGGGACAAGGTAGGCACGCCCATTCACTCGTGCACATCTTTGGGGTGTGGGAGGAAAACCTACCCAGTCATGGGGGAATGTGCAGACTCCACAGACATGACCCCAGCCTGAAATTGATTCTTCGTCTCATCAATGTTATAACAAAACAGTGTTATTCAAGGACCGGCTATATTTTGTTCTCTGTCTCTGCTCCTAGCATCTTGTCGTGGACAAAGCAGGAGCTCAGCAAGTTGTGAAAGTGTCCTTGCCGCAAGTAAGGACAAGAGGGAAACGTTATGACAGCACTGTTTCCACTTTCCACTCTTTGTACCCATATCTATTGATTGGTGACATCAAAGAAGAACCTCAGCAAATAGTTTGTAAACCTTGCCCTGAAACACCCTGTTGGCTCCAATTCTCCACTATCTGCTACTAAGAATCCTAAACTGAGTTGGGAGACACCTGGGGGTGAGCATTCTACAGGTAAGAAGCCCAGGCAGTTGAAGGACTTGCTCAAGGCCATATTGCTAGTTGGTGGTAGAACAAAGCAGTTATTTATAACCCACTTTATTTCTGTAAGGACTTAAGGCAGTTTTTAAAGGGTAACTGAAATAGCACAATTACAAATAAGAACAAAAGAAGAAAGCAAATAACAGAAAGGAGCTGAGAGGGAGGTCACAACAGAATTGTATAACAAAAGAGCACCTGGAGGGGGGCCAGCCACAGAGTTGACTCTAACTGTCCACACATCTACACATCAAAACAAAAGAGAAACCTGGGCAGACACAGAATCTACAACGTGCATGAAAGAAAAACAGTCCAGGAGCTTAGAGAAGACCAGTCATTGTCTGTGCCAGCACGTGACAGCCATCGCCCATAAGGAGAGTGCTGTGTGTTGTAAGGAGAACCCTCAACAACTTACCAGTGGTGCACGGAAAAAACATTCCTTAGCACCTGACCGGTGGCTGAGGGCCACACAGTGAAACTCATCTGGAAAAAAAGGCATTTTTGTCTGAGGAAGGAAGAACTGAGAACCAAATCTAGGATCACCAGTGGGGGGAAAAAGCTTGTCCAATTTAAGATGTGAAAAAATTTAACTTGGAATTCTGTGACATCAGGAGTTCAATAATAATTACTGTTCTTAATTAGCACCAGAGGCACTGTAGACCCTAAAGTATTTTCAGAATCATCTAAGAGAAATTTTCTAAAAGTTCAATCTGGTTTCATATTAATTTAGCACTTAATTAGTTACTGTCATCTGTTCTGGCTGTTATTTCATATATTTGTTCTAGCCCCTTCAACCAGATTGTTATTTCTTTGAGGGCTGGTGTCCATGTATAGGGAAGTACCATTTTATTTAACAAACAAAATATGAATCCTCCAAGACCGACTGTAGAGGGGAAAAATCTCTGCCTGAGGAGGGGCTGCTAGACTTTCCAGCTAATTCTTCTGAGCTCCTGGCGAATTTATACTGCTTCTTTCACAGAAATGGGAGGGGGTACTGCTTTCTCCATTAACACCATCCCTTTATGTCAGTCCCTTAATATCCCATAGCACATTTGAGACTAATTTGGAATATTAAATAAGGCCTTAGAAAAGGCTTGGGGATAATAAGAGGAAAATAATTACAGTGAGTAACCTGAAACCACAGACTCTAATTTACAACCATTACAAACATCAACACCAACACCTACTGACAGTATAATACAGGGATCAGGGGCCCAGTCTGGAGTTAAACTACTGGGGTCAAATCCCAGTTCCACGATTTATAACTGTTTAACGTTGGGCAGGTTCCTTAATCTCTCTGCATCTCATTTTCCTCCACCGTGGTACTTATCTCACAGAAGTGTTGTGAGGACTAAATGAACACTTATGACAGCGCCTGAACATAGTCAATATATACAGGCTGTTAATATTATAACGAAGTACTTTTTATAAGCCAGACATTTTATATACAGATTATATATAAGATTGAGTTCAGTCTTCATGTAATGCTCTAAAATTGGTTCTCAAATTTTGTGGTCTCAGGACCTCTTTACACTCTTAAAAATTATTGAGAAGCTCAAAGAATTTTTTCTTAATGTAGGTTATACCTATACATATTTACTGTATAAAAAAATTAAAGCTGAGAAATTAAAATATACTTAATTTAAAATAACAATAATAAAAATTTTTAAAAGAATAAAATTAATATGTATTAATACAATAACATAATTATGAAAAAAACTATAGTTTCTTTTTTTAAAAAATATGTCTTTATTGGTTTCAGAGAGAGGAAGGGAGAGGGAAAGAGAGAGAAACGTCAGTGATGAGAGAGTCATTGGTCGGCTGCCTCCTGAACACCTCCTACTAGGGATGGAGCCCACAGCCCGGGCATGTGCCCTGAGGGGAATTGAACCTCCATCGCTTGGATCCTAGGTTGATGCTCAACTGCTGAGTCATGCCAGCCTGGCAAAAACTGTATTTTCAAAACACAAATTTATGAGAAAGGGTCACTGTTTTACATTTTGCAAATTTCTTTAATGTCTGACTTAGTAGATAGCTGGACTCTCATAATTGCTCCTGTTTCATACTGTAGCAGTGTGTTATTCTGGTTGAAATAGATTTAAAAAAATTAAGCACCGCACAGATATGTCATTGGAAAAAGAAAGAGTATTTTACTAAGCCTTTTTCATATAACTGTGGTCCCCTTTGCTACCCCACCAGAATTCTACAAGTGGTCGTTTCTTGAAGGCTAGTTGCAACATGAAATCTGAAGCCATAGCAGTGCCATTGATCACGTGGAAATTATTGATTCACGGAATTATGTAGATCACCTAAGTTTTGAAACATTGGCATTTGTTAATATCACCACCAACCTTGTGCTTATTTATTTATTTATTTAAATCCTTACCCGAGGATATTTTTTCCATTGCTTTTCAGAGAGAGTGGGGGGCAAGGGAAGAGAGAGAGAGAGAGAGAAAGAGAGAGAAACATCAGTGCGAGAGAGACATATCAATTGGTTGCCTCCCGCACGGGCCCACGCCTGCAAGGGAGGTGCGTGCCTTTGGTTGGAAGTGAACCCTGAACCCTTCAGTCCACAGGCCGATGCTCTAACCACTGAGCCAAATCGGCTAGGGCTCATCTTCATTTAAAAAAGTCTTTAGGCACTGGGTGTCTGTCAAGCTAACAGGTTTTCCAAAATTCTAATTTTAGCTTGAAAGTTTAAATGTTATTGTTGAAACAAGCACTATCAATTGTTTCACTTCGTTAATCTTCGAGGCGTCTGCCAAATACCCAAGTCTGAATAATCATAGTTTGTTTGCCAGTCATAAAGTTAAAATGGTGTTCCATGAAAAGGCAGCTAGCTAGTTCAGCTTGCAACTTGATCATACTAGTACTTTTTCTTGAGAAAATAATCATAATTCTTTTTGAAGCAAAAGTGTTCTATAAGTACTTCCCATTTTGTCACATAGAATATAAAAAAGACATATACTCAAGGGTCAAGATTTAATAAAAGTGATCATTGTGATTGCTTCTTCAAGGTCATTCTTGAGGACATTTTCCTTTGCAAGTGCAAGGTATACAGTGGTGCCCTTGACTTGATTTATGCTAAGGCAGCCATATTTGCACCAACCATTTCTTTTGCATCATCAGAGCAGTTGTCAACACAATAAAAAAGGCAAATAATATCTTAGTATCGTTATGAAAATAGTTTTTTCCCTTGTAGATTTTCTGAAAGATACTAAGGTACCCCCAGAGGTCCAATGACCATACTCTGAGAACCACATCTTTAACCCTGTACCTTCTAAGAATCATCTCGGACCCATCCAGACTCAGTAGCTCAACAGCCATTATCCTCTCTGGTCTATCAAAAGCCACAATCTGAATTTTTCTTTTCGGTCTCTTCCCTAAATGTTTGGTGCTTAAAAGGCTAAGGTCCTTCAAAATAAAAAAGGGCCATGGTCATACTGGACTGGGTGCGAATATCACTAAGCCAACATTCATGAAGAGGAGCCAAGGGGGTGGCCCGTCCTGAGCACTGTAAGCGCCTCTGCAGATCCTGGGCTACTCTCAAGGCCATCGTAGCATGAACAGCACCCTGGGTTCTCTCTCCTCTACATGCCCTTCACGCCAGCTGGCCGTGAGCGATGTTGCCACCTCGGAGGTGGTCCCTGGAGGAGAGGTAGGCTGCCAGAGGCATTATTCTTCTATCCCAGACCCTCGTATGCTTCTCTCTGACCGGGAAATCCATATGTTAGTATCTTCAGATCTGTAATTATGGTCACCACTGCTACGTTGACCTTTATCTTGCCCAAAGCTGTGCTTAGTTGGGGATAAAAAGTGCAAATTAGGGCAAGGTGGCACAGTGATAACATTGTGGGATAAAGACCCATTGGAGCCTTGGGCGTGCTGACAAATGGGGTGGTCCTTCAAAGCTGCGTTCTTTTTGTTGTAGTTGAAAAAATATGAAAATAACAAACTCTTGCGTGCCCCACTCACCAGAATTGACAAATGTTAATGTTTTGTCACATTTATTGTAGATCTTTTTAAATAAAAGAAATAAAATATTACAAGCAAGATTTAACTCCCCTAAGCCTAAATCCTTTAAATATTCATTTCACATTTATTTTGAAGAATGGCAGCGAGGAAAGGGCAGAAAAGGGTAATCACCCTCTCCTCCTCCCAGCAGTTCAGCTCTCTCCAAACTCGCCAGCTCCATTTAGCAAACAAAAACCAATACAATTAATGGACAGATGCTCCAAAAGGCAGTTTAGCTGCTGATCACTCCCAGCCCTCCCCAGGTCCTCCATCCAAACATGCCAACCACACGCAGGACTCTTTGTGAGAGGAGTTTTGTAAATGAATTTCCTGTATCTAGTGATGGTCCTTATGAACTGGTTGTCCCTGCACTGCCCTGGCCTGCTCATTCCTCCTTGCGTGGCTGGAGTTACGCAGAAGCAGTGCCCACATGGATGACTTGGTCAAGCAAATTGTCAGCTGTCTGGGTCCACAGTCAGGAGGAAGAGATGGCACAAACAACCCAGTGTCTCTCTTCTTTTCCCCCCACATCTTCACAGCTACAGGAAATCAGATTGCCTGATGATTTATTTATTTATTTATTTATTTATTTTTTAGCTGCATCTGAAACTAATACCTTCAGCCTAGGAATTTCCCTTATATCACTCAGCTCATGGCAAGAGCAATGGGCTTCTGTGATTTGCGAAGCTGAAGGGCAGCAATGAATCACAGCGGCTTTGTATTCTAGGACATGGGTCTGGGATGAGTGAATGCAGGAGGTCAGCCAACGCACAACCCCAGTGACTCAGTTCTTAAATATTTTTAAGTGAACTTAAGTCTGGAGACTTATGATGAATAAATATCTCCATTTAATAAGCATTAAAGAGAGGGGTGAAGTGGTAGGGTTAGGGAAAGAAAGGCCTGGGAAAATACCTGCTTCTGATAATCTTGTGCTCAGTTTCCCTCTCTGTAAGATGGGGCCACTTATCATAATCTGCTCTCAGAGGGCTGTCACTGTGAGCAGTATATTTTAAAAAGTGCTTTGGAAAATACCTTACAACAAACCAAAGGCAATTTTCACAGGGACAGGAGTTGGGATTTATACCATAAAAGGTGAAAACAACAGACCTAGTCTTCCAGATCAGCGAAGCATCCAACCAGGAAAGCAGGAATTATTATGGTTCTTCTCAGAAAACTGGAAGGAACTGAGGTGCTCTTACAAGCCAATTGGAATAAAAGCTTGAGTGCTAAACTTTCTATCATTTGAGAATCACGTAGAGCAGGACTTAAGAGTCCCCTATGGGTACTTGAAAATACCTAGGTAATTACATAGAATGTGATTTTGACTAGCTTCCATACGTAGACATAACTTGGGAGTTGCCCCTCCACGTGCATGGAGAGGAACACCAGGACAGAGTGGTGACACTGAATTTCTTTAGCACAGGAGGATGCTCACTCAGTCCTTAGCATTCCTGCAGCACTTTGGCATCTTCATTAGTGCATTCTCAAAACTCCAGTGGGGCTTATGATTGAGGGCTTTTGGCAGATAAGCAGAATTAATCACAACCAAGTTAAGTGATAGCTGAAATTCAGTTGCTGAATAATATTGAGACTCCATCTCTACCCACTCACCCAACATCTCCAATAGCCCAGTCCTTTCTCTGGTGATTTATTGGCATTCATTAGAAGCAAATCTTCACCCCTCAACAGTGACTTTCCTAGAATTGATAGGAAGAAAATTTGGCAAACTAGACAAAGTCCTAATATGATAACAGACTAATATCCAACATGTCGCATAGAAAACAATCTGATGCTTTCATCAACTTAATGGTTTGTTGTGTTTAAAGAACACAAGTGAAGATTTGATAATTATTTGGATTATTTAGGCCATGTGGCTTCAGATACCAAAATGGACTAGACCACATCAAATCTCTAGATATATGGTGCCCACAGACTTCTGAGAATCTCTTGAGTTGGGTCTAAAAAGATGCTGCTTATTGAGACTGGAAGATGAGGGGGGCCTTACCTTCAGTATGTAAGGTGACTATTCATGGTCATGGCTGATGCTGCTTCTGCACCCTCCAAGTGCCCCTGGAGTCATTATGTTTACTGGGGTGGATGAGGTGCTGAAATCTATTGGTCATGTTTGATTTAGAGGCATATTTAGCACAGACCCCCTGTGGGGACATACGTTGGTTTGTAGATATAGAGTCTCTTGGCTATGGTTTGTAACTATGACCTTTTGTGCTTGGCTCAGTGAATCATACCATTCAGCAAGTGCTTTTGTTGAATCTTTATTCTGTACCAGCCAGTGTAGCAGGTGCTAGGGATAAAGAGATGAAGGACACAAACAGTCCTTGATGTCATGGGTCAGAGCGGGAGACATACGTGGAGCAACAATTACCCTCAGTTTGGTGAATGCTAAGGAAGCACAGGGAAGGCACACTCTGCCTTGTGTGGCTGGTGGCTGAAAGAGGGGGTGAAGGGATTCTTCAGCAGTCTTTAAGGATAAGAAAGGGCAAAAAAAGAGAAAGGGTGGGATAGAGAGAGAGTGAGAGGTAATAGAATGTTATTCTAGGCAGAAGGACCAGGATGGAGAGGTGAGACACAGGTAGATCTTTCTGGCTGAAACACCAGGTGAGCTTGTGGGTGAGGAAGTGGGCGGGGAAGGGGAGGAAGGGGGACAACAGCAGGACCAAGGAGGGGCCAGAGCAAGAGGGGTCTGGGATGCCATGGACAGCACTGTGGACTTTATCTTAAGGGAAATGGGAAGTTATGAAGGTATTAATCAGAAGCGTGACAAGATCAGATGTTCAGGAAAGGTCTTGATGGCAGCAGTGTGGAGGATGGGATGGTGACTCCAGGGAGGGCAGATAGGAGATTTTTGCCAGAGCCCAGGAAAGAAGCAATAAAAATTTAAATAAGGCCGCAGGCCTTATTCTATATCAGACAGCTCTTGAATTTAATGCCAGTTCCTTCTAATAGTAACTGCATGACCTATGGCAAGTTACCTTACCTCTCCAAGTTTCACTCTCCCGTATATAAGATGGTTCATGAGTGCTTATCTGGGAAGGTTGTGAGAATTAATTGTAAATGCTTGGAACGCAGTAATCACTGAAAAATTATGTCTTTATTCTTATTCTTGCTCTTATGCAGCCACCTTAATTTGGAGAGTCCCCCTAAAACCAGGCACTGAAACAAGGACCTAGGGCAGGGGATCCCAGGAAACACAGTGAGGAAAGTGCGACAGGGAGGGAGGAAAGCCAATGAAGGGGATGTTGCCGAGTGGGTTGCTGCTGTGGGCAAGTGGGGCTCAAATTCATTTGGGACCCTGGGGATAGAAATTGTCCCTGAAAGGGATGGGAAAACTGGATATTTATCCACCAATACCTGTCCCTAATTGGCCAAAGGATGGCTCTGCAGGTCTAAATCCCCAGTACTTCCACACTGCTCTGTGCACAGGCTGAACAAGCTTCTGTGGCCCCAACACTGATGGGACCCCAAGTCCTCAGCGATTCCCAAGCAGCAGAGACAGGTGCTTGAGATGGAGGCTGCCACCATGCAGCTGGAAGTGTCCTTTGTGGTCGAGGTGAACTCAGAGGTCAATAGTGGGGGCGCAGGCAGAGCATCGTAGCTACTACAGTGGAACGAAGGGACAATTAAACATGTCGAAACTAGACCTGGATGAGTGGAAGTAAGAAATATGGTGAGGTCTTAAAATGACTTTTGTGTTTGATCTAAAAACTGAAGTCCCATTCACTGAGTTTAAACCAATAGCCAGAGGGGTAGTTTTAAGGGTAATGGTGGCAGAGAAGAAAGTATGATTTTGACTTGGACATGCTGAGTCTGAGGTATGTGCGATCTTGCCAAGTGTCATACTGGGTTTGCAAATGAAATTTCCCTAATTCTGTATTAAATTATACAGGCTTCACTTGGGCATATTGAAATTCCTTAAACAAGTTTTGTGGGGGCCAATCCTGTACTCTGTTAGTGAGTGAAGATTTTGCCCCTGCTACAAGAGCATGTTTAATCTGGTGCTTTAAGTGATGGCTTTTAAAACCGCCTGTTCTCTCTTTCTACCTGCTGTTCACTTATTAGGTGACTTTGAACCTGTGGGTGAATTGCCTTGTAGATGATTTTTCTCTGAAGAAAGGGAATAATAAATGCTCTCTTGAATTACTGCATAGGTGTTGAAAACTAAACAGCATTTTCAAAACCCTTCTGAGTTGTTGCAAAGCACAGTGCCCCGTTGAGTATTGTATTACTTTGCTTCAGTTTGCTTTCAAAACTTACAGCATTCCAATTATCCTATTGTTATTGAATTCAGTATTAAAGTGAGTCTGCTTGTTTACTAAAATGGAATTTTTAGATGATAAAAGCTTATATTTACCAAGTGAGATAAGACATTTAGTTAATCATGCCATGGAACTCATCCTGATTTTACATATATTATATACATGTATTTTTTTCTCCATGTGCATATATATTTGTATTTGGAAAACATGCATCCTGTTTTTGCTCTGTTCTACAATGCATTTTCAATAGATGTTGAAACCACTTACACTTTAGTTTTTTGAAGTGGTTTCTTTGATGGATATTTTATTATATAGGAAGCATAGGACATCCAAGTCAACGGGGTCAGACATAAAAATGTGAAATAGGTGAAGTCTGGCTTTAGCTTTCTCTTTCAAGGTGACCTCCCACTTCCCCAAGGGCCTTTCCATGTGCCAGTGCTCACAGCCAAGGTGCCCAAGAGTTGTCAATTTCTATCTCCAAAGAGATATTTGTGGTACCATCACGATAGTCTTAAGTCTGGTGAGTTTGTCCGCAATGTTCACTTTAGCCGTACTTATTTGCAGAGTGTTGACTATAATGAGTGAAAGGAGAGGAAGTAAAGAGAACAAACCAGTGTCAGAGCAAGGTCAGACTTCCTCAGTTTGTTTTGTCTGTTTCATCTCCTTTGTGGGGGGCACTGCTCTGGCAATTCCAGTAAAAACTGGCTCCAAAGGAAGGCAAGGAAAGAGAAAGGTAGAATGTAGTGGGTATTACTATAGGCCAGGCATTGTCCTAAGTATTCTGCATATATATCATCTCATTTAATTTAATAAAGCAATATGTTTTCTAAAAATGTGCTTGAGAATAAACATTTTTGGGGAAAAGCAAAAAGCCTCTTTTATATAGCTCCTGTTTCTCTGAGGGTTCCTGCTGCTGACCCTTAGAGGACTGAGTTGTGTGTTTGATATTTTTTAAATTCCAAGCAAAAATAAGGTCTTTTAATGGTCATTTCTCTAAGGGGAAAATATGACAATGACACCATAGAGGTTTTGCAAACCAAATTTTTGGAATAATGAAATAGTTTTCACAGCACAAAATAAAATAATGACAATGACATTATTTTACTTTTGAAGCACAAAGCAGGCAAACACCTTCAGAGACTGGACAATTTTAGACTGCAGTGTGGGATTCTTCGTTCTTCTGCTCTGCATTTGATGGAACTGCTCAAGAATAAATCTTTAAATCTTAGAATGGGAACTCTGCTCCCCTGGGGCCTGGCCACCATGGGTCTGGAACTGTTTGATAGCCTGGCCACATCCAGTGTTTTCTTTCAGAACCTGAGTTCTGGGCAGTCTGAGCTTGTCAGGCACAAGTTCAGCTCAGGCTCAACTCAGGTTCGTTGCCTGTAGAAACCACGGAACTTTGCACAGGCATTGTGGGTGGCGAAGCACTTGTGTGTGCCTACCCTGCTGTTCAGCTTGGAGCCACCACTGGTTTCAATTATGACTTCAACAGGCAGCTTTGAGGGCTCCTCTGTTCATTACAGTGCCTCACACTCTATAATTAGTAATAAAGGAACACAGGCACTTCATAAATATAAAGGGCTAAACAGTAATCAGGCAGTAAAGGCAATGCATTGGGACTTTTCCACCTAACACTTTGTTTCTTTCAAGTTAAAAAACAAAACAAAAAACTTGTTGCTTCATTTTATTTTTTTGCCTTGAATAATTGGGCTTGAATTTAATCCTGGCCACTTATTAGCTATGTGACTTTAGGCATTTTACCTAACCTCACTGTGCCCCAGTATGGTTTTTTAAAAAATTTGTGAAATGGAGATAATGATAGCTCCCATCTCATGGGGATTGATTGAGGATTAAATGAGATAATTCACGCAGAGTGCTTTGTAAGGAGCTTCGCTCATGTAAAAGCTTGCTCATTAAATGTTAGCTCTCATTATTATCTTTTTAATTTCAAATGACATGAATGCATAGAGTGTACGACATAGGTCTTAAAAACCTTCCATTATGTACATTTTCAAACGGAAACACACAAATAGATTGGTATAATTACCCCTTACACACATGTACCCATGCTGGCATTGTGATCAATATTTCATCGGTCATTTCACATAGCAAAATTTAAAGCAAATTCCAAGCATCATGTTATTTCACCCATAAATTTGAGTGTCTTTTTGATATTAACATCCCTAATATGCTAAAAGCTCCTTGGGACTATGTTTTCCTAACCTTGAACTCCAGCTCCTAGGAGTTACTATGGTTATAGTAAAAGCTCCATCAATGTTTGTCTAATTAGTGAATGAAAAGCCCAAACTGCTTTTCTTGACTTAATGGTAGATGCTCCATAAACATTTGTTGAGTGAATAGGCAAGGGCAGGAATTTTGTAGAGTCCTTAATGTTTATGGAGATGCACATGTTTTACAAAATCAACAAATATTTTTAATACTTTGGTGAGGCTCTCCAATACTTGAACCCCATAGGTTTAATATTGCAGTGAACATTAATAATGCCCAAATACTTAGCCTATCCAAGGTTTAATTCTGGTACTCAAATTATTTGTGAATGTCTGACTAGGCAACTTCATGAAAAGCAATGAGCAGATTCTTCAAACACATGACAAATCCTTTATTACTGTGCTTATAAGTGACACGGTTTACAGAAAACCAAATGTAATTAAATAACATTGAACTTGAAATCTACCACAGACTCAAGATATACAAGTTATACTTGGCAAGGCAAAACTTCTCAAACACTAGGTTGTTTCAGGTAAAAGATAAATGTCCGTTAAGTAATTCCAACATGTTTTTGTTTTTTTTTTTGTCTTACAGACATTTCCTTTGGCAATAACTTCCACTTTAGCTTTTATTATATAAAAATATAACAAAATTTCATTATATACAAACATTACATTACACAATGTACAGGTTAAAAACACTAAGAAAATGGCAAGCTGCAAGTGAAACTAAAGTCAATAGCATGATAAGAAAAATTAAATACGGCACACATTTCATAAAAATTACATTAACTACATTTTTGTTTGCAAATACCAAACAGTACCAATGTGATTGGAAATAGTTTCCAACAACTTCATTTTAAGGCACATCTTGCATATTTATATATACAACACTGAAACCGGTCAATAACTTAGGGGCTTCTCAGAGTGACCTGTATATGAGCGACGACATGCAGCAGGGGGTTACACATTTTCATTGGCTTCCTTCTTTGGAGACAGGTACCTGCCAGGGGAGGACTGATAGAGGGGTACCCCGATCTCCTGCAAGTCTGGGAGCCTCCCGGGACGAGGTGGGGAGAGCAGAGTGACTGTCCTGTCATAGTCTCTATGCAGCACTTTCTCATAGACACTCTGCAGCCCCACTGTCTTGGGCAGCTGGGCCTGGTAGTAATGGTCTCTGCGCAGAGGATCCCGAGGCAGCGATGTGCTCTTACAGAAGGTTGACATCTGGGCTGGTGGGTGGGCCGAGGGATGAGCGTTGGGCCCTCCGCACGAGGGGCTCCAGCAGCGGTCAGAGTGGCCCAGGATCTTGCACTCAGCCGTGCAAGCCCACAGCCCTAACATAAAAGGGAAAGGGAGAGACCGTGATTATTCCTGAGATTCCTCGAACGCTTCCATCTTCAGAATGTCAGAAAGGGGGGGGGGGTGGCTGAAAAGGAAAGCCTGTATGGGGATGAACGCCACTGCTTCCTGCAAAGCCGCCTAACTCTAAGTTGGCTCATTTTCTTTTGCTGGAAGCAAAAGCCAAAAAACCCCAAAACAAAACAAAACCCCAAACCCCAAACCCCCTTAACAGATAGCAAGCCTCACCCCTAACTCGGCCTACCAGGATGGGGTCGTGCTTAATTCAAACCGTGAAGCTGCCTCAACCTTGCGTTTTAAAAATTCACTTTATGGGACCTGCCAACTGCAGGACTGAAAAGAGTGGGGAAGGGGGAGCGGGGCTGGGAGCGGAGATGAGGGGAGGGGAACAGTGGCAAAAGGGGAGGGAGAGGGGAGGCTCAACTCGGTGGGAAAGCCAGGCCCTCACCACTCTGCATGTGGTTGATGAGATCCTTCTTCAGGGCGTCCCCGCTGATGTCCGAGTCGCTGTCGTTGAAATCACTGTCCCCTTTGCCGCTGTCTTTGCCGCTGAACTTCTCCGCTTCCCGGCCGGAGATGGTGTTGAAAGAGTGTCCTTTCCAGACCGCCACGGGGGGCGCCGCCTCCTTCACGAACCCCGGGGAGGCACCGTAGGGCTGCAGCGGGGAATGAGGGAGGCGGGGGTGAGGGTTGGGCAGGAAGCAAAGCAAAACAAAACAAAACAACACGCGCGACAGGTTAGCACCCTTGGAGCACGCCCACCCGGACCCCCCCAGCGCCTTCCCCCAGCCTGTCCAGCCTCGGAGCACCGAGCGGGCGCCCGGCCGAAGGAAGGCCTCACCTCGGCGTGCGCGCCGCGGAGCCGCTGCTGCCCCTCGAAGTGACAGGAGCTTTCCCCGGTGGCGCTGCCGCCCTCCGAGCCCGGCACTTCGGCTGCCGCGACCGCGGGCGGGGGCGCGTCGGCCGCGGGGCTGCCAAAGGGCGCTTTGCCGCTGCCAGGGAAGGTGAGCACGTCGAACATGTTGGGCCTGGGCCCGGCTCCCCGGGCGGCCTCCTCCGGGGAGCCAGGAGCCGAGGCGCCGCCGCCCGCCGCCCCGGGCCGCTCTTCCCGGCGGGGCCCCCCTTTGCGCACCTCCTTCTTGCGGCGATTGCAGGTGGTGGCGATGGCGATGATGGCGGCCAGCAGCAGCGTGCAGCTCCCGGCCAGCACGATGATGACGATCAGCGGCGTGTCCCACTGCAGCGCCGGCCCCGACGCCGCGAGCCGCGAGCCCGGCGGGCGAGAGCGCTCCGGGCCCCCCGCGCTGGCGGGCGCCACCGGCCCACGCCCGCCGCCGGCTGTCACCACGAAGCTGACCGTGGCGGTGGTGGAGAGCGGGGGCCGGCCGCCGTCGGACACGACCAGCAGCGCCCGGAACACGCGGCCCGCCGGCTCCTGCGAGAGGTCGCTGGTGAGCACGATCTCCCCCGTGCGGCGGCCGATGGCGAAGGCTTCCCGCGGCTCCTGCTGCAGGAGGTCGAACGCCAGCTCCCCGTTCGCCCCCTCGTCCGCGTCCCGGGCCTGCACGCGAGCTACGGCCGTGTCCCTTGCAGTGCGCCCGGGGACTGCCACTTCCAGGGAGCCGTTGGCCGGCGCCGGGTGCACCAGGACCGGCGCGTGGTCGTTCTGGTCCAGCACCCGCACTTGGACCAGCGCGCTGCTGGAGAGCTGCGGGACGCCGCCGTCGCTTGCCTGGATGCGCACGTCGAGCTGGCGCAGCGTCTCGTAGTCGAAACTGCGCAGCGCATAGATGGCCCCGGTGGCCGGGTCCACTGAGACGTAGGTGGACACGGCGCCCCCAGCGCGGCCCACCTCGGCCTCCAGCAGCCGGTAGGTGACCTGCCCATTACGGCCCAGGTCCGGGTCCCGGGCAGCCACCGTGGCCAAGTAAGCGCCAGGCGGGTTGTTCTCGCGCACCGACACCTCGTAGACCCGCTGCGTGAAGAGCGGCGCGTTGTCGTTCTCGTCACCCACGCGCACCGTGTACGGCCGCACGGTGCGTAGCGGGGGCGCGCCGCGGTCCTCCGCCACAAGCGTCAGGTTGTACTCGGCGATCCGCTCGCGGTCCAGGGAGGCGGCGGTCACCACCAGGTAGCTGCCCGCGTAGGCCGGCTGTAGCCGGAAGTGCTCGTGCCCGTAGAGGGCGCAGCGCACCTGCCCGTTGGCGCCCGAGTCCCTGTCCGAGGTGCTGACCAGAGCCACCAGGCTCTCGCGTGCCGCCCCCTCTGGCACCAGAGAGATGGCACCGGCCTCTGGAGTCCCGGGCCCAGTAGGCGAGGTCGTGTCCGCCCCCTCCAGAGCGGCGGCGGCGGCGGCAGCGGCGGCGGCGAAGGGCGAGGCGGCAGGTGCGCCCGGGGCGGCCAGCGGGGTGATGGAGATGTCCGGCGCGTTGTCATTGACGTCGCGGATGCGCACGATGACCTTGCAGGTGGCGGATCGAGGCCCGGGGCCACGGTCCTGCGCCCGCACGTCCAGCTCGTAGGTGTCCTGGCGCTCGTAGTCCACCTGTCCCGCGAGGGTGAGGCGTCCGGAGCGCGGGTCCAGGCGGAAGAGTCGGCGAGCTTCGGGCGGGGTGCGGGCGCCGAAGGAGAACACCACTTCGCCATTGGGGCCTTCGTCAGGGTCGGCCGCATCCAGGTCCAGCAGCAGCGACCCCACCGGCGCGTCCTCTGCCAGCTCCACCTCGGCCACCGCGCCCTGTGGGAAGGCCGGGCTGTGGTCGTTGGCATCCAGAACACGCACGCTGAGGGCGGCCGTAGCAGAGCGCGGCGGGCGTCCACCATCCTGGGCCACCAGCTCCAGGCTGTAAGCGGCCTGGCTCTCGCGGTCCAGCTCCTGCAGCAACACCAGGTCGGCACACTGGGCGCCGTCCGCTCGCGTCTGCAGTTCCACGCGGAAGGGGCTGTGCGGCTCGGCCAGGCGCACGCTCTGCAGTCCGTTAGCGCCCACGTCTTCGTCCACCGGCACCTCCAGGGGGATGCGCGTGCCTACGGCCGCGCCCTCGGACACCTCCACGGGGACCTGGGCCCGTGGGAAGCGCGGCGCGTGGTCGTTGACGTCCCTCACCTCCACCTCCACGTGCACCAGCCGAAACTGCTCCTGCGAGAAGCTGACCACGTCGAAGGCCAGCACGCACTGTGGGGCTTGGCCGCACAGCCGCTCGCGGTCCAGGCCCGCGTCCCCGACGGTCAGCTGCCCGTCGCCCTCGCGCACTCGCAGCAGCGAGCTGTTGAACTGCTTCATCAGGCGGAAGCTTGTGTCTCCGGACACTTTCATATGCAGGTCCTCAGCCAGGGTCCCGATGACCGTGCCGGGGGCGTCCTCCTCGAAGGTGCTGTATCTCACCGTCTTGCTCTGGGCCACTGAGAGCACCCAGCAGAGGCTGAAGAGCTGCAAAGGTAAAAGGCAGGGGCTACCCCCGCGCCTTACTAGACTCATGCTGCCAGCCCCAAGTGCTATTCCAAAAGGCTGAAGAAAAGATTCCTCTCTGGTTTGCAGGTCCGGACGTGAGCCCCAGGCTTCTCGGAGCACGCTTTTTGCCAGCCCCGTGCGGGAGAAGTGCGCCGGCTGCAGCTCCCGGGCTCCGGCGGGCTCTGAGGACGCGCGGCGGACCGGTCCTCACTCGGCACCTCGCGATCCCTCCCTCTGGCGAGCTGCTGCTGCTGCTGTTGAGCAGCCGCGCGACGCCTCCGCTTTTATAGCAGCCGATATGCAAATCACCCGAGCCAGGCAGCCAATGGCGACCTAGACCTCGCGCCGCTCCTACACCAGCCTCTGACAATCCCTTTAATGTGGAAAGGCTTAGAGCGGAAAACAAGAAAGGAAAATTAGGGGATCTTTCCTTTGTTTCCTTAACTCCTTTTGCTTTTCCTTTCCTGCGTGTAGAGGAGTTGGCACAGATTTTGTTCATTGCGCCCCTCCGGCGCAGGCTGCTTGATCTCACAACACGCTGGGATTTAGCCCCTGCGGCTCGGGGACCCCCCCCCCCCCCCGTTCTGCACCTCGGAGGCTCCGGCGCTCGCAGCCCGCTCTCCGCTGGCCCGCTCCGCCCGGCGAGGCTCCGCTCGCCTTCTCTCCCACGGCGCTCTGAATAGCCTCTCGATTAGGAGCCCAGAGGAGAAGGGAAAATGGATTTTATTCAAATGTGTGTACGCAATTGTGTTTCGCTCGTGTGAGCCCCGGTGGTCAGAGTTGCCGCTTCTCCTTCAGAAAAGAGCCCTGCGATGTGTTAGTATGCGTGTCACTGTCCAAATGGCTTTCTTAAGTCCTGGGCGCTAGCAGGCAAGGAAAAAAAAAAAAAAAAAAAGTTCCAAATAGGATTTAGCATAAGCTTGAGGAGATTTGGAAAGGTTTCAAAGATCAGGCTGTATCAAAGGCTTATGAAGCCCTCGTTAGCAGTGGAAATAGAATGGCGTGGCAGGCGATCCCACTGGAGGCCCCAATGTCTGTGTTATTTCCCTGTGACAAGCGAAGGGGAGAGAAAGTTGAACAGTTTCCACAGTGGAGTTGGGCTAACTTGAATATAATGAGCAGACGCCACATGTATCCATTATGGTCCTCTATTCATCCCCAGTCACTGCCATAACTCCCAGGCTAAACGGCGATGGGCGCGGAATTCCGCACAATACCCAGCTCGTATTAAAGTGCATTTAGAGAACTTTCCCTCCTGATGCCTTGTTCCGCCTATTTAGAGGATTTTCTTTCTGTTCTAATAGGGCCGCCCTGGGAAGCAACACTCATCCGGTTCCAGAAGAACAAAATCACAGCAGGATGTTGAAACCTGGCACGAACCTGGGGGAGCTGAACCATCTGCCTAGGAAAGTGCTGAGCTTCGGCACCGCCAGGCTCCCTGCTGGGTGGGTCCCCGGCCGGTCAGGCGTGGCGCTGCCCAACAGGTATCCCCTCCCCTCCCCCGGTATCCCTGCAAATCAGGGAGATGGGGTTCCAGGCAGGGACAAGAGGAATTCTTACTGATTCTTGTTGAAGAGCTTTATTGAGCAGGCTATGAAAATATAACTGGAAAGAGGAGAGGTAACAAGTCACACACTGGAAAAAAAAATTTTTTTTTTAAAGGCGTTGGATTTGATAAACAAATTTCATTCAGTAAACATTCTTCTGAATCCTGATTTTAGTCCTGCTCTCAACATCCTGTCTTTCAAACCCAAGGGAATGTGTCCTGTCCTCCTCCCCCTCCCCAAAAAAAAAGATACAGGAGTCTCCTCAAAGTAGAGAGACCAAGCAGAAAGCTCGGTAGGCAGTGGGGGTGTGGTGGAAGATGCAGGAGGTGCTTGGAGTTGCCAGGGAGCGAAAAATGTAGCCCTAGCCATCAATAAATAAAAGCTCTTACGAGATTGGGGGGGGGGGGGGGGAGGCCGTGGATAGTTGGGGGCTCCCTCTGAGCGGTCATGCCTCTCGGTTCCCTTTCCCACCTTTCTCGCTTTGCAGCCGCGTTAATCCTAAAAGCAATGAGGCCAGGCAACCGCAGCAGCGCAGGGACACGCAAAAGGAGACGCCCCCTGCAGAAGCCCAGTTGTCAGCCATTTCTTCCACTCTTTTCCCCTCCCCGTTGCTCTCTCTGCTCCCTCCCAGGAGACATTTCTCGCAGGTTCTACGCAGCCCAGAGGAAAGAACTTTCTGTCTCCTTCCTGAGCCCCCCAGCTTTCCCACCTAGCCTGCTGGTGACCTTTGGCGCCCCCAGGGTCCGGCCCTCCCTGCTCGCCCGCGGTCCGGGGCGGCGCGGACGCGAACAGGTTCAGAACCCGGCGCCCGGACAGCGGCCTCCCGGGGCTCCGCGCGTTCCCGGGAGCGTCGGGCCCGAGCCGCGCGGCTGCCGCCCAGCCGACGGCGCGGGGCGGGGGGAAGGAGGGAGAGGGCCGGAGTCGCCGAGAACCCACGTCTTCAGCTGTTCCCTTGACTGGACACTTGCCAAGAGCCCGGCCGCGAGCGGCTGCGAGCCGGACCCCACATCTGCTCCCCCTGCACCCCCGAGCCTCAATTCTGGGCTGGATTCGCTGTTTAATAATTAACTAATTAATTAATTGGCTTGCTTGGCCGGAGAATCGGAACTACTTAATATTTTTACTCAAAACTCTTCCATGCCATCGTCCTCTGCGCGCCCCTCGGCCGCTCGGAAGCGGCGAAGGCAGCGGCGGCGCGGGGCGCGGAGCGCGCAGCCCCGAGCGCGGATCCGGGAGGAGCGCGGGGCGGGAGCCGCGGGGCAGAGCTGCGGGCGGCCGCCGAGGCCTGTCCCCGCGGCCGTAGAGGAGCGAAGGCGCGCGAGCTGGGCCGCCCGCAGCCTCCAGGTCGTGGAAATGCGATTTAAAATAGCGCCCCGGCGCCCGCAGCAGCTCCCCGGGGAGCTCAATGTCCGGGGGGGGGGGGGGTAGGGCCGGGGGCGGAGGGAGTAGGGAGGGGAGCTCGCCCCCCTCCGGGGCTGATCTGGCCCCACAAAAGCCCCTCAAATCTACTTGTTATCATAGCAAAGCCCTAGGCTGGCTCAAAGGGGCCCCTTTCTCTCGGCCTTAGCAACTTCGCCGGCAACTGTCTCCAAATCTCGAGAACAAACGCAGCCCCACAATGGCCGGCGTTTTCTCCGAATGCAAATGTTTCGGGCTCCGCAAAACTGGGTGTCTGTCACCGAGCCTAATGCCCGCATTGTGAAACTCGCGTGCGGACCCCGAGAGTGACACGGGCGTCACGTGACGGATTAGGGCTCTAGGCGGGTTTTCAAAGCGGCGACAATGGGCGGGCTCAGCCTGATCGCCCATCTCCCACAGTTTAGCAGGCAGGAAAATCAGGATGCATTCTCATACGTAATGGGATTATCTTTTCCATTTCAAGTTCTATACAGCATGTAATTTATTTTTAATTAGGATTATATCTGCCAGGAAAGGGAACTAGACTTCGCTGGAAAGTGTAATTCTTAAGGATGGATGGGGAGAGGGGTTATTTTTTAATCTTTTAACTTAAAAAACAACAACACATAAACGTTCTGGGCCTGTCGTTTTTCCTCCTACAGGCTCACTCCATCATTTGAATCATCCAGAGTTTTACTGCGGCTTGCTCTCTAGAAATGTAACCAAGCTCTTTTCTACACTCCAAATATTTTATATTTTTAAAAAAGTGACCCCCCCCCCCAGTTATTTGGTTATCAATACCGGCATAATGGCTTTTAAACTTTAACACCAAACCACAGAACATCCTCTCCTGATCCAAACTTACCAGTGACATTGAAACAATTTGGGGGTGAAGGTAACTGTTGTTAATCATGAATTTTGTATTGATGCCAGTACCAGATGCTCAAACCCCTGCACTTGGGCCACTCAACCTTTTGCGTGTTCTATGTGTCCAAATGCTCTGGGATACCCACGTGATGTGGTAAGAAACACAGCTGTTGACTGCAGGCTCTGAGTTCATCCTACTGGGTTCAAATGTGAACATTACCACTGATTTGCTGTGTGACACTGGGCAAGTTACTTGATCTCTCTGTGTCTTAATTCTCTCACCTGTAAAATGGGGATATTTACAGTACTTTGTAAGGTTGTCTTGAGGACTGTGTAAGATATAGTATCAGGTGCTTAGGAAGCCCTGAACACATGTTCATTACCACTTTTTTTTAAAGCACTGGGAAAAAACATCAGAGGCTGTATAATTTAAACCTATTATAGGTGAGGTATTTGTTCAGAAAGAAAAACAACAACACAACCCTCCCAATTCCTGATTGCTTCTTTGCTGTAGTTACAACGGGCCTTCTGATTCCTTTTTAATCTCTTCCCCCTCTATTAGTATTTTCCTAGAAATGCTAACAAATAGGGTAGTAGGTGTATAGAACCAAAAGGGAGGAGAAAATGGTTATGTGAGGGTTCAAGTAACTTTCATGCTCTCATGTCATTGAAAAGAATTTTTGTACCTTACTCTGGTTAAGATCAGATGATGAGAAAAAGAAGTGTTCAGTAGCTTTTTTTTTTTTAACCACTTATTTTCACAAAAGCCATGTATCATGACTGAAGCCATCTACAGATACAAATATTTAATGGGCAGCAGCTTATCATTTGGGGGGAGAAACTGTTACTTTTAAGAAGAACCTAAGGAGGTGTGATGACTAGATGTAATGTGATATCCTGGAATAAAAAATGACATTAGGGAAAATCCAAGGTGATCTGAATAAAGGATGGACTTTAAATAACAACAACCTATCAATGTTGTTCATTAATTGTAATAAAAGCATCATACTAATGTAAAATAATAACAGGAGAAATTGGGTGTGGAGTTTATGAGAACTCTCTAATATCTTTCCAATTTTTCTGTAACTCTAAACTGTTCTAAATATAAATTTTATTTTATTTTATTTTTTAAAAAGAACAAAAGGCATCATAGACCTTGCTTGCCAGCCCTGGGACAGGGGTGATAGAAGAAGGAGGAGACAGCAATCTGTGTGAGAAATGCCGTGATGAAGGCCCACACTGCTGCGGATCATGGGTGCTGCCCCCAGTCTTTGGGAGAGTGGGCTACCTGGACACATGTCACAAGGCCCCAAGAGCATAGTGTGAGTGTGCACTGCATGCCCCTATGAGCCCAGAAGAGAGGGGCCCAATTTTGCTGGGGAGCGACAGTGCTTAAGAAAAGCTTTCTTGGTGAGGTGGTGGTGTTGAGCTGAGTTTTGAAGGATGAGTAGAAATTAGCTAGGGATATGGGGGAGAGGAAGGGTGGAGATGAACAGGGGACACTCTGCTGAAGGAGCAGCCACCTCAGCGGCATGAAGGACTGAAGGCTGGGGTGCAGGGTGCTATGAAGGGCTGGGCAGAGGCACTGGGGTGAAGAAGGCCAGACTGAGCTTTGTGTACCCATGTTAAGGAATTCCAGGTTTATCCTTCAAGCAATGTGGAGCTGTTAAAGGATGTCACCCCTGGAAACAAAGGCTCACTAGGGGAGTAATTTTCAACTTTTCTTCACCTCATGGCATGCATCAACTAATTGCTAAAATTCTGTGGCACACCAAAAAATATAATTTTTGCTGATCTGACCAAAAACAGGTATAATTTAGATTCATTCACGCAGGTTGGCTACTGTCGTGTTGGCTGTTGCCATTTTTTTATTTGACCATCTAAGGGAACACGGTGAGTGCCCCTGACTAAATAGTCAAGTATGGCATGTTTTAAAAATCCTTGTGGCACGTACTGAGTTGAAAATTGCTGTACTAAGGTAAAGGGAAGGTGAATGATGAACAGGGAGGGGAAAGTGGAGCACAAAGTCTGAGCTGGAGGACTTCCATCTGGGAGGAAGGCGAAGGGCAACTCTCTCAAAAGACTCACCAGGAAACGGTGACCAGTTAGTTAGTGGTCCAGCCGAACCCCAAGAGATTCAGGGCAGAGAGGCGTGCATTGAGGTGGCGCTTGCCCTCGTGGCCTCAGAGGACTGCGTTTTCTAATATGTCAGTCCTGCCTTCTTGAGCCAGAGGGTGCTGACACCAGCGGTGTGGGAAGAGCAGGTAGGTGACACTCCAGTCACCACCTGTCCTCTGGACAATGCAGTTCCCTCCTGGGGACCTGCTCTTGGAAGTCTTTTTCCAAGGACAATGTCGGTGGACAGGAGTGGGGGGAAGGGTTTTCTTTTTGCTCAGAGAGCTTGTGCTTCTCTGGGTTCAGCCAAGAGCAAGTCTGGAGTCACCTCAGTGTGTCTTCTGTGGGCATCTGTCCAAGACCATGGTGGTGGGTTGGGAGCTGAGCAGGGCTGTTCCACAGCTGGGGATGGCCTGGGGGTGTGGACAGAGAGCCAGTGTTCACTTTATTGCCTGAGGGTTCAGTTGGGGGGGAGGGGGAGTTCTCTGCAGCCCTCTGGTTGGAAAGTGTGGAGCCCTCTGGTTGGAAAGTGTGGGATATTGGATGTAGCCTGGGCTCCTAGGACCTTGTTTATGGTTCATGGGCACTTTGAGGCAGAGTTAGATTCGATTACAAAGTTCAGGTGGAGAAAAGAGGTTTTTGTTAGCTAAAGGAGCCCTCAGCAGGGAATAAAAACCCACAAATCTCTGCTCAAACCCAGTGCATGAGTTCTGTAGTTAGGTAAACCAGGAGGATTAACTGCTTTCAGAGTTCAAAACATGTTGCTGCAAATTTTAGGTTTTGTTATTAATAAATCCCACATGATTCAAAAGAAATTAAAGCAGGAAGCTAGAGCCTTTTCAAGGCAGAGAGAATTTTAATCACTGACAAGTCTTTTTTTTTCTTCCCTCAATGTCATTGTTCTGTCAGTGCAGAAGACATCTGACTCAGGCTTCCTTTGCATCTGATGGCTGAACCCCCTGCTCCAAGTGAGTCACGATCTACTCTTGAAATGGAAATGCAGCCCCATCCTCAGAGCCCTGGGACCCCGGCCCAGCCAGGGCACGGACGAGCCCGGTGTTATAAATTTCTCTGTAGATCTGAGAACAGTTTTAGGCCATTGATCTCATGTCACCCAGCATCAAGATGGAGTGACGGCTGATAAACTGCATGGTGACAGGCTGCGGCCTTGGGAAAAAAAAAATCTAGATGTGGGATAGAAAAACACACACACAGTTGATGGATTAGTTATCGGCCTCCCAGTTCCCTTCAACCTGGATTTTTTTTTTTGACCACTTTAGAAGCATTTATTTTTAGGTAATTTTAGTTGTCTTTTTATCCTTCAGAGGTGCTTTGGTCTATTACTCTTCTCAAGGAATTATTTTTTATTTATTCAAAATTTTTATTTATTAATTTGAGAGAGAGAGAGAGATTGATTGATTGTTCCACTTATTTATACATTCATTGGTTGATTCTTGTATGTGCCTTGACCAGGGATGGAACACACAACCTTGGTGTATCTTATATAATTTACATAAAATCATTCTTATACATAGTGCTCAACAGCCTCTGGAAGTCCCCAAAGCCCTACGCTTAGGCCTAAATCCTTAGCAGGCTTTTACCTGAACGTGCAGGGAACTGGGATGCAAATAACCTTCAGCATTAACACTGATGATTCTTTAGCAGCATAACCCAGCCTGCAGTCCTCAAGTGCTACATGCTTTAATTGGGGCCAGTGGGGAAAGGAGAACATTGGTGGGAGTGGAACCAGGAGATGGGATGTTCCATGGCCAATATTTAAATGGGTATTTTCGCCCCAAACTTTTTGAATCCTCTCTTGATTCCAGCTCCTCTGTCCAAAGGGCAGTAATCATACGTTGTTAGTCCAAGAAGGCCTGGGGTGCTTCAGAAGGGTTTTGAAGAGGTGAGGTGAGAGGCCAGGGAGATTAGGGGAGAGGGAGATTAGGGGAGTGTGGCGGATCATTTGTGTTTGGGGATGAATAAAGGTTGAATTCTTGCTGCCCTGGATCTGAGCTCTTGCTTTGGTGTCCAGTGTGGGAACCCAAGATGGGGAAGAATGGGCTGTTCCACGCATTGAACCGAGAGTCCTCCCGGGCACGGCCAGCCATTTGTAAGGCATCAATCTTGCTTTGCTTTGCCTGGGGAGCCTTGTATAGAGGCCCATGGTCCCAGGGGACTGAGAAGAGGGTTAAATGGAGGGATCAGAGCCCCTACATGGAAAAATAATGTGACAAGCTGTCAGAACATGGCGACTGGGTGACTCCTGTTCCCTCAGTGGTCAGGGGGCCCTGTCGAGCCCTGCATCTTTCAGGGCTGGGAGCTGGGAGGAGAGAACAATATAGGATGTGTGATGAATTACACACCTTTCCATCAAACCCCAGTGGAGGCTTTTGCTGACTTCTGGAAAAGAAGGAGTGGAGTGGCTTTTCCCAGGAGTGGGATGTTTTGAGTAGAATATTTGGGAGAGGGATTCTACTGATAAGAAGTCATGGGATCTATAAGGATCAGAAAGGCTGCTCACTGAGGTCAGCTCTAGATTAGGCATTAGGAGGAAATTCAGGGGGCAATAGCAAAATACAGCATGTCAAAATCTGGGGTAAGAGTTTTTTAACTTAGGATAATTGTATCAGTCTGGATGGGCCAGAATGTGCTTCAGTAACAAACACACCCAAATCTTAGTGACTTAAAACAAGTGTGTTCTTTGCTTATTGTGCATGTCCATCACAGTTGGGATGGGGGATGTGCTGTATGCTGTCTTCACTTGGGGACTCAGGCTGAGGGAGTAGCCACCATCTATCTATAACTTTCTCCTGCTGTGGCAGAAGGAAGAGGGAGTGTAGCAATTGTGTACTGGCTCTGAAAGTTTCTACCCAGATATTACAAACTTCACTTCTGCTTACATTTCTTTGTCCATTTCAAAGTCCTGGTAATGAGTTCATTCTAGCAGTCATTAGAAGGCAGGCTTGAGGGAACAGAGCAGGAGAACTGGACAAAACCCTTAGACAGACTGAGACAGACTGAGTGCCAGGACATATGCTCTGAGCTTTCTCATTCTCAGGTTTTGGACAAACTATTACCTTTTTTTTTTGCAGCAAGAAAATAGCAATTGGGAGAAATGCTGGTCAAAGGCACATGTGTCTCTAAATTAAAGGAAGGTCAAAAATAAGTTAGAAGTGTCCTCATGTGACACATTCCTTAAAGTACAGGCTACATTACAGCTTCAGACTAATTAGTGAGGAAATCCCCCAAGAGTGAAAGATTGAGTATTGGTAATGGGATTACATGTCCTCTTGCTTGTGCTTGGGGAAAACTTGCACAAAAGGTGTCTTCATTAATCAGAGTCCTAATGGCTTTTACTTTTACCACCATCAACCAGTTATCAGGATTAAAAACATTTTCCTAAGCAACTTTCTGAGTGTGAAACTATGTTCTGCTGAGTGCTTTACAGTTGGTTTATATCACCTGCCTTTTGGGGGTTTACAATCCTGTGGATGTAGGTACTCAGGGCAGCTAAACAAATGTTGAGAACAACGTGAATATAAATACTAACACTCTGGGAAGCCTGGAGAATAAATGCCTCCCCACCCCCCCCCCCGGGTATCCAGTAGAGAGGAAATCACAAATAATATTCAAGAAGAATGGAACCAGGAGAATTTAGTTCATTACTGTGTGTGCCGTCCTCAGTGTTAGGCATTAGCATATAAGCTCTTGTCCTCTAGGACATTATAGCCATTGGGAAAGGTAGCTGCACCACTGCACAACTTTAGTGTAATATGGTTTGCGATAAATTTAGTGACAAATGCCCAGGAGAGAAGATCAGATTCTAGGAGCTCATTTAAGAAGGGGAGAAGATGGCTTAGGGAACTCCTTGTGAGAAGGGGAGAGCTATTTTAGGCCAAACACTGGGCTTGGGATTAAGTATAAGACAGAAATAACTGCCATTGTGCACCTCCAAAGCTATATTTATAACCACCAATATCCAAAAGACCCAAGGACTAAAATGTCTCCTGTTAGAGATGAATATGGAATAATAGTCAGGGTGGTTTTTTGGGGGGGAGGAGGGGTTTGCAGTAGGCAGGATATAAGTAATTATAAAATAGTACAATAGTTTCATGTAGGATTTAGGGAATTTGAGGAGACAGGATGCCATGCTGGGGATTCTGGTCTAAACACTCTGCTTCCAAATTTGTTAAAGGAAGTGGAAGATTCTCGCCCTATCTGTCTTTGAGTTGAGGTGAGGGTTCCTAGACGTAAGAAATGCAAAAGTCTTTTGTGACTATAAAACATTATATACATTAGCCATAGTGCTGATAGGATGCTTAAACTAAAGGGACATGGAGCCAGCTTTACGGACCCGTGGTGGGTGGGAGAGGATGAGGGGCGGGAAGGGAAGCAGCGTGGGGCAACTGCTGAAAGGCTGGATAAAGGCTAGATCTGAAGTCCATGGGGCAGCTGCAAAGGGAGGGAGAGTAGACTCCGCCCAGCTGGACAGCAGGAGCTAAGGCTAGATAGACATGGGTTAGAGAAGGGTTTGTTCAATGCTTTACCCTCAGTGCCTGCCAGAAAGCAGTCTGCAGTAAATTTGTGTTGGACTGATGTAATGTGACTAAAATATGCATCTCCTTCAGTTGTACCAGGGGCATGATATAGACCCCCTTCCGGCACACACATGCAGGGACTCCTGGTTAATTTCCCCCCAGTATGTACGTATGTATGTATTTATTTAACTTTACTCATCCCCTACCCCTGTCCTTTGGCAACCATCAGCTTGTTCTCTACATCTTTAGAATTTTTCAGCTTTGTTTTGCTTATTTATTTTAAATTTTTATTTATTTATTTCACATATAAGAGAAATCATATGGTGTTTGTCTTTCTCTGTCTCACTTATTTCACTTAGCACAATACCTTCTAGGTCCATCCATGCTGTTGCAAATGGCAAGATTTCATTCTTTTTAATTGTTCATTAATATTTCGTTATATCTATGTCACATCTTCCTTATCTTTTCATCTATCGATGGACACCTGCGCTCCTTCCATGTCTTGGCTATGGTAAGCAATGCTGCCATGAACATAGAGATCATATGTTTTATTGATTTAGTATTTTTGTTTTATTCTGATAACTACCTAGAAGTGAAATTGCTGAGTTGAGTGGTAGGTCTATTCTTAATTTTTGGAGGAACCTTCATCCTGTTTTCCATAGCGGCTGCACAAATTTACACTCCCACTAACAGTGTACAAGGGCTCTCTTTTCTCTCTATCCTCAACAACACTTGTTATTGGTTAACTTTATACTAAGTGTGAGTTGAGAGAGGTGGCCAGGCAGACCCAGTGTTCAAGATTTAGCCCAATGACCAGCTCAAAGCCAGTCAGGCCAAGGCAGGAAGCTGCTCCACCTTGGACAGCACTGAGGGGAAGTCATGATGCCACAGACGCAAGGCCCCAGTTCCAGACTGGAATGACACCTTGCCTCTTCTGCTTGCTCTAGTTAACATACCTGGAAATATTTGGCTCCTCCCCGAAAGCCCCCTGACTGATGCCAGTTTCCTAAGGCAGGCCTGGCTGCCTCCCATCTGGGCTTCATCAAATCTTTCCTCTTCCTCAGGATCTTTATGTCATCACTCTTTCCCAGCCTTCAGCTGTCCTGATGCCAAACCCAGCTCAGAGCTGATTCTAGTTCATTCATAGATAAGCTCATATTACATGCCATTTATCAAAATCACATTCCTATATTACATTCTGTCCTTAGGACAAAGGGGCATAGTCTTCGCACACATCTTGGGAAGGTTGTTACATATCATACATCCTTTTAATATGTCCTGGCTGATTCTTCGCCTTGTCCTGGTCTGTAAGTATTGTCCAACACTGAGCACGTAGTCTGCTCCTGATAATAATAGCAATATTATTTCCAGTCATGGTTACGGGTGGGTGTTGAGCGCTTGACTTTTGCCACACATTGTGCTAGGCAGTTTACGTACTTAATTTAACTCTCTCAACAGCTCTGTAAAGTAGGTATTATTATGACAATTTTTAAAGAAACGGAGGCTCAGAGAAATGAAATAATGTCTGCAAGGGCTCCCAGCTGGTCAATGGCAAGGAAAAACTTAAACCCAATTCTAATGGTGCAAAAACTCCACACACTTTCAATTGTCTGAAGCTGCACCCCAATTTCACTACTGTTTTGCTCTCCAGGGAACCATCTTCTCTTTTGGTTCCTCTGTCTTTTCTCAGAGGCCCCTCTGAGATTTTCAATTGTGCAGGACTCCAGCTTTTCCATCTTCAGCCCTGACCCCTCTCCTGAGCTCCAGTCTATGTTTTTTAGTTGGGGATTTGGTTTGGCCACCCAGCTATAATTTCCCAGGCAGCTGGCAGAAAACAAAATTCATCCCATCACTTCTCCAACCGCCTTTTTTTTTTTGGGGGTCACTCTCTTTGTCACCAGCATACTGTCTTCAGGTTTTTGTTTTTTTTCCCCAAAGGTTGTGCTATGCTCCAAAATGTCACTTGCATCTATTTCTGACTTCCTAGCCTATGATCTCCACCCTTGATCAGGCCTCTCCCACTTGGGCCTAGATGATTGAAATAGCTTCTGAGGTGAGCCTGCTACTAGAACGCACAGAACCTTTGTGTATATTAGAAAAAGGCTCTGTTTTCTCTGGATGAATGCAGTCCCATCAGGGCACATGGCAAGCAGAGCACTGGTTGGAATTCTGTTCCTCGGGAAGGAGCACTTGTACAGAGAACGGCCTGCACAACTGTGCATGGTGACCTGGGAGGGAGCCCTCTCTGTGCCTCATGTTCCCCTCCCCTTCAAAACATTCTCTTGTCAGGTAATTTCAAAATATTCAGCAACTGGATGGCATGGGCTCTGACCAATCAGAATGGACACTGACCTCAACCTAGGAGTAGAATCTATGGGCTTCCTGCTGAGTCAGGCATTGCTGGGTTGTGGGAGAAGTCGAGGGACTAGGGTGGCACTTGAGAGTTCACAGCAGTGGATGGTTATCAACCATTATGTCAATATTTTAGTATTTTAATAACCAGCACAGCCTTCCTGGTATGTGTGTAGGCTGAATATTAACTCTGCTAATCCCACACTGAGGAACTCTCCACAGGTCTTGGTCCAGTTCTTCTCATCCATAGTGTCTGGATATTTCCCACTTAGCAATCACCAGTTTCTTTGTCCAACAAGGACCTCAAGATCAATGATTGCTTGCTTTAGCATAGGTTTAAATTTCGGTATGGTTATCATCAGAGCGAGGTCAGGCTATTTGCGGACATACCTCAAGGGGGCGATCAAGATGTCTCCTTCTTCCCAAATCCCCCAATTTACTACTCTACCGGCTCCCCTTCCCTCACTACCCTGGAACAGGAGGAAACCCAGCGTGGAGTCAAGACCTAAAGGGATCCACAGAGTCATGCAAATAAGCTACAGGGTAAGGGAGATAGACACACACTAAGCCTGGCAGATGTTTAACACAGATGTTAAACCTGGTCATCCCTATATTCCTCTATTAAACGCTATGATTTACCCTTTTTCTTATTATTTCCCATTCCAACAGGTAGTCAGGTTCTTGATAGTTCCTTGATTACTATGTTTTGCACTGGGCCAAAATTAGAAACTGCTTGAAGAGCAGAGGGGGTGGAGAGAAAGGGGTATACAATTGAGAGCATGACTGGAGTTTTCCCTCTGTTAGGAAGGAAACGAGTCGCCAAGCCCTGGGGAGAGGTCAAGGCCTTGGAGGAGGTGGCACATCGGGAGGGTCTGGTTTTCCAGCTCTCCTAGCCTCACCTGAGAAACTCCATGGTGTCTTAGGTACCTGGTGTCTTCAGAAGCCCCTGGGATCTTTGCTCAATCTGGGGAGAGGGTCCCCTATCTTGACTACTGTGAATTTCTGACCAGTTCAGCAGGATGGTGTTTTAGAGTTAGATTTAATAAAGAAAATAAAGTGATGAATAGCTCTTTCACATCTCTATTTACAAAGTTTTATACCTGCCTTAAAGTTTTCTTCAGGCCTCTCTCTTGCATCTCTTCTTATCTCTGCCTCTGTCTTTCAGCTCATCTCCTTTTCACTGCTTCATGCTCCTCCGACGTGGCTGGTGTGATAGTGTGGGTCTGGGATGTCTGTCTCGGAGGGGGCCCTCTCTATGAAGTGAGCAGACACCAGCAGTGAGTGGCTCAGAGCAGAGGAGCATGGAGACCTGGCCTGGAAGCTTTGCCACAATCAGTGTGGGGAGGGACTCATCTTCACTCGGGTCACTTTCCATGACTTCTTTCCCTGCCTGAGAAGTAAAACCTGTGGGCCAACATCAGTCATGAACCTGGGGTAAGGACTAAGAAGGCCAGTCAGCCTGTAGCCTGTCTCTATCCAGGCCTGAGTCTGAGGTTCAAAAAGGGTCTCTGCACAACAAATTGATCTCCAAATCCCTCTCCTCTTCTTCCTTAATAATACAAACTGAAGTTTTATCCGGCACATGGCCATCTAGAACCAAGACTACATTTCTCAGCCTTCCTTGGAGCTAGGTATGGCCATGAGACTAAAGTCTGGCAGTGGGATGGAAGCAGAAATGTCCCGTGTGATTTTTGGGAAATCGCCTGGGTTGCTGTAACCTTATTTGTCCTTTCTCTTTCTGTCTGGAATAGCAGTTGGCAAACTTCTGTAAAGGACCAGATAGTAAGTATTTTCAGCTCTATGGGTCTCATGATCTCTGTCACAGCTACCCAATTTTGCACTGAACTTGGACAGCAGCTACGGATTATACATAAATGAATGGGTATGGCCTTGTTCCAATAAGACCTGATTTACCCAAACAGGTAGAGAATTGGATTTGGTTGTGGGTGGTACTTTGCCTATCCCTGGTCTAGGATGCATACGTGGTGGCTGGAGTGAGAGCAACCATGTTGGACCAAGAGGTGGAAGTCATGTACTGAAGATGGCAGAGAAATAAGCTAGAAGGAACCTGAGTTACCAGCTCTCACAGAGCCACCCTATGAGAACTTTGGCTTTAATTTATATGAGAGAAATAACTTTCTATCTTGCTTAAGCTACTGTCAGTTGCAAATGAGCCAAATCCTGACTAATACACCACTCATGTGTGGTTAAGCCCAACTCACCAGGTAGGGGTCTATTAAAGAATATGGCACCAAAGCTCTAGCTAGGAATGAAGCAGGCATTTTCCACGAGTGAGTTCTGTACTCTGTATACCTCCGGAATTCTCCACCCATGCAGATTAAGCAAGGCCACAAATGAAACTTTGCGGTTGACATAGTGAGACCCACAGGGTTGTGAGGGGCATGCAGAGACAGTCTGCATAACTGTAACTGACAGGCCCTGAGGGTTGGCAGGATGGAATGTTCCATGGCAGCAGGCTTCCTCTGCCAGCTCCACACACTGGAACCCAGCTCTGACACATGCTCATGAGATTTACAAGTTGCAAATGCAAGTTTTAGCACTTTTTTTTGGCTGTTAGTTGAAAGCTACCTCTAGAATCAGTAGTATTGGGAGAACCTGTGGGACCCTTTAGTAATTCTTCCAATGAGTTGGTTTCTTGAGTCTGAGGGACTGACTGCTGAATTCCTTGGGGAAATCCAAAACCCAGTTCATAGGAAATGGGACTCTGACACAAGCAAAGAATCATAGGGTACTACGAGAAGAGCTATGGAAAAACCCTGCAACTTGACTCTGTTTCCAAAAATGTTTCCTTTCCTATAACTGCTGGAATGTTGTAGCTCACCCCTTACTAGGAGTCTTGTCCACTCTTCTTGTGCCCCAAGCAATGCTGCAGTTGTTTCTGGGGGCAGACTTCTGCTTTATGGATGGCGTGGCATTGCTATTTCTGGAGAAGAGAAAGCAGAGTGGTGGTGATGTTCCCACACGCTGTCTTCAAGCATTTAAAGGTGTGTTGTCTAATGAAGCAGTTATGGGCAAATTGTTGCCTATATTTCAGGAAAGGGGTGCAGGGTGGGAGCAAAGAATGGGCTACTTTAGAAACAAGAGACATAGATTTGATTAGACCTAAAGAAGAAAATTATAGCCTTCAGAGTGATGAACTGCTACACTGGGAAGCTGAAGTGAAGGTGCCAAATCCCTGATTCGATATGGTGCTAGATGGAGCGAATCACACAGACCCAGGTTCACATCATGGCACAGTCTCTCACTTGCTGACTGGCCTTGCTCAACCTCTCTGGGCCTTAGTTACCTAGCTTATAAGGTGGTGTTGTGATAACCGGGGACTCAGGCTTCTTCTAGCTTGTTTCTCTGCCATCCTCAGTAGATACTTTCACCTCATGGTCCAAGATGGCTGTTCTCACTCCAGCCATTGCACATGCATTCTAGACCAAGGATCAGAAAACTGCTACCCATAAGCCAAATCCAATCCTCTACCTGGTCAGTTGATAATAATACTGCCAACTTGCCAGGGTTGATGTAAGGATTGGATGCAGTAATGTTCATAAAAGGCTATCACAGTGTCTTACCCAGAACAAATGCTCAGAATATATGAAATGATAGATGAGGCCTCATCTGCCGTGTGTAGTTCAGACGTTCAGCCTAAGTGAGGCAGCTTAATCACTGCCTGGTGTCTGTGCAGCATAGTAGGTGCTCAATAAATGTTTGTAGGATGAATGAATAAGTGAAGACTGTGTCCCTTTGGTTGCATTTACATTGGTTCTTTCGAGTCTCTCAGATAGATTTGCATCACTATTTTCCTAACATGACTGGTTTGCTCTTGGCCCCCAGCTTCAGATGTGCATGGGGGGTGAGAGGGCTTGCACCTCACCTCAGTGAGCTCTAACACATCTGGCTGTGGAGGCAGAAGGCTGACCCAAGGTTTCCAGAAGGTGTAGGGTCAAAGGCTGGGGAGCTGTCAGATAGCAGGAGAATTTTGCTTTAGCTGGGCTGCTGCATAACTATTTCCTTTCAAAGGCCTTGGGCTAATCAGAATTTCAAAGGATACTTTTAAATGTAATAGGATTCTACCTGAAAGAGCAATGAGTGAGGCGGTGGAGCTGTTTATTCCTCTAGTTGCTATTCTAGGCTTGTAGCAAAGATAGCTAAGGCCTCGCGACTTTATTTTTATTCCTGCACAAAATGAAAAATCTAATGGGATGGCAGGATAGCGGTGATGGCAAGTCCACGAAGAAGTACTCCACCGGCTCCTTGCCTCAGTAATTCTAAGGAGAACAGAGGAGCACAGAAAGCAAACAGAACAGTGTCATTCTTAGCCGACTGGTTATGAAGTAAAGGTCAAGTTTCCTCTTCCTTCCAGCCGTGGCTGGTCTTCGTGGATTAGACAGATCCTCAGACACAGACAGATTCCATTGTAGAAAGTGTTGAAAATCCACTGGGAACTTAAAATCACTACTATTAATGCTTTTCATTGTTTTTATAACTGTCTTTTCACCATAGTAGTCTTGGGGAAAATTCTGTAGAAGATAAAAACACAACCACCAAACAACCCCTTCTCAAAATTGTGGCAGCGGGAGGCAGGGAACCTGGGCGAGTCTGCAAGTGCATATGGTGCTTGAAAAGATCTGCACCTGCTTTTCTCAGACCAGCTGGCAGACTAAAAGAAAAGTACCGTTCCTTCTGGAAATACTCGGGACTGAAAGCATCTGCAAAGGGGTTGATAGAAGCTTTCTGGGATTGATTGAATGAAGATTGTGCCAACCATCATTTTAGAAATGTAAACAGGTACTGTGTTTTCAAGAGTGGTGTTGAGGTTTTGACACCCTGTAAGTTTTGCATATGCCCCAAAATGGCAGCAGTGCCACACAGCTGCTTTGCACATAAAATTGTCATTTCCATACTCAGCTGCTTTATAATCATGTTCCAGGTGCTACTCTGAGATGCAGTGGAACAAGAGTATCGATCAGCCCATCTGAACAGCAAAAACATCAGACAGCAGCTAGGAGGTGTGCAGATCCCTAAGTGGGGCCCTGTCCTGCGAAGCCTCCAGGCCCAGCATTCAGAGAATTAATTCATTGCAGGAGGCCTGTAGGTGACCTGCCTCTCACCCCTTGGCCATCCTGGAGCCTGCATCCTTGATTCAACTTCTTGAAGTCTAACCTCGCGGAGACAGTTACTGAAATTTAATGGAAAGCATGTGAAAAGAATGATGTATTTGGGTCAATTCAATGGCCATCTTAAAAAGCTGTGCCTGGGCATTATTCCTGAGAAACTACATTTAGTTTCTCACAGAACACACAAGCCTGAAGGGTACAGATAGCCAAGGCTGCTATTTAAAACCATCCAGGGCTCCTGCTGTGCCTTTTGCTGAGTGCAATTGCATTATCTAATGAATAATCAATGCTTAGCTGACACCTAAGGGTCCAAACACTAATTCTGAATTAAATTTACTGATTTGTTTCTGTTTCTAATCTTTACCATGGAGTTTATTCTCCTAATGTTGAACCCGTCTTTGGGCGCTGACCTTCAGCCCACGGGGTTCAGTGGACACCCAGAGGACCCTTGGGACTGCGGATGTTAGAGTGCAGGAGGGACAGACGATATATCTATACTAGCGACCCATCTATGACTTTAATCCTCTATTACCTTTAGATGCTTTGTTTTTTCTCACTCATTCATTTATTCCCTCATTCAACAAATATTTCTTTGCCAGGGACTCTGCAGGTGCTGGACTTGAGGAATGATTTTTGTTCTGTCCCCGCCTTGGGGAATGGGGGGTCCTTGCAGTACTGGGATGTGGCAGTAACTCACCTGGACTTTGGGCTTTTTCTCTCTGGGTTTCAGATGTTGGAATGGGCCATGCGTGGAGATTAAGGGTCAAGGCCTGGCTCTCCTGGGTATGCAGAGTTTCTCCATGAGCTCAGTGATGCTGCACTGCCCAGTGGCGGCAAAGTCTAGTGTGTTGGCCCTTCCTTTCGCCCCGTAGAAGTCCAGCTCTGTGTCACAGTACTGGAGGGAAAGGACCATCTTTCATTCCCCTTCGCTTTCTCAGCTTCTGGCACAAAGCCAAGCATGTAGTAGGAGCTCTCAAAATGAACAGAGTGTGAATGGATATATCTGCTCAGAGGGTAGGTCTTACTCATGGCAAAGGGAAGATTTATTGTTCTAATGGTCTTCAGCTTCTGAAATGCAGACAGGAAAGGGCTATGCATCAGTGCCCCACGAGTGCAGCCAAACCAGACGTGACTAGAGGTGCTGCCTGGCAGAGCTTAAGTTCTCTGTTCTGAGGGGAGTCCATGGACATTTACTGCAGGTGGAAGTCGGCAGGAAGGGGCTATACTCAGAGACTGATCAGAATTTGGGGCGGAGTCGCTTCTACTTATCCCTACAAAATGACTTCATTTGTTCAACAAGTAGCATGTGAGGTCTGTTCTGGTTATTGGGGATATAATTCTGAGCAAAACAGACAAAAATCCCTGGATTCATGGAGCAGTTCGTAGAGCATTCATGTGAAAGTGTGTGTGTGACCAATAAACATAACAAATATTTAAAGAGCGTATTAGAAAGTTTCATGTGGTAAGGGAATAATTTTAATCATAGAGGGCAGGGAAGTCTAATTGAAAAGGTGACGTTTTCGGAACAGATCTGCAGCTGGTGAGGGAGTGAGCCATGTGGGTTTCGGGGGGAAGGATATGACAGAGGGAACAGGAGTTGTTAGCCTGTGGCGGGTTGTGCCTCAGTGTTCGGGGAGCAGCAAGGAGACCAGTGTGGCTGGAGGTGAAGGAGGCAGGTCAGGAAGGGCCTTTTGGGGGAAGGGAAGGAGCAAACATTGCCCACACATCTCTCCTTACCAAATTCCGGCAGCTTGTTCGAGGACCTGCACAGGTCAGTCACCAGGGAATCTGAATTAAAATCTGCCAAAAAAGGAAAAAGAGGCAGCCAGTGGCCTACGATGGGGGTAGAATTCGGAGATTTCTCTGCTCCCAGTCTGGTGCTGTATGGGCCTGGGTCTGGGTCCAGGAAGGGAGATTGGCACCCTTAAACTAGGTTCCTTGAGGAGTTTAAAAAGGTACTGTTTACAAAGTGAGGATAGAGGGTAGGCGGTTTGAGAAGGGCCAGTGCCCTGTCCAAGGGGTCAGCCCTACCAGCAGCTGACATCGACTCCCGGGCCTGCAGGACCAGAGGCAGGAGCAGTTACTGGCAGCAGTGAGGACAGCGGCCTGGAGAGGTCCGCCTAGTGGAGCGGTGACCTTCAGATGAGGGTACAGTCAGTTCACGGTGACTGACACAAGACATGGGAGTAAAAATTGCCCATATTCATTTTCTGCTTTTGTGCTAGTGCTTGCCATGGGCTGATTTCAGCTGGAAACTGGAGGGCAAGGGAGCTTGGGGATGTCGTCCACATGGGTCTGACTTCTGGCTACAGAGCTGGGTGAGTGAGAGTGGAGAGTGGACCTGGAGGGGTGAACAGAAGACCACCCGTTACCTCATGCCCAGTGGACGTGCCCTTCGAGGATGCTCATCTGTGCGGAGAGACTCTGTCCAATGCCCTATCCACTCATCATTTATGAACGACCACCAGCGCATTTGTTTATACCCACATATGGGAGGCAGAAGATTTAGACCTGCTTTTTAAAATTTAATTAAAAAAATAAAAATTGCATATATTTAAGGTGTACAACGTGATGAGTTGATACACGTATCCTAAGTAAAGTGATTATTAGTCAAGCTAATTTACATATCAGCTCCTCACATACTGGGTTTTTGTTGTTGTTGTTATTGTTGTTTTGGTGGGAGCTCCTGAAACTTCTCTCCTAGCAAGTTTCCAGCATCCAACACTATACTGTATTATTAACTGTACTCAACCTGCTGTACAATAGATAGCTAGAGTTCCTGAAAGGTAATGCTATCAGGAAGGCAGAGCCTTATCCCTGGCCGAGGTGGGACCAGATCGAGCGTGTTTAGTAGAACTGCAGTCAACTGTGCTGTTTCAGATAATGGGATATAATCAGGAACGTTCCTGGGCAGGACAGTGGAGCCTCAGAGCTGCAGCTGCTGGAGGGCATAGAGTTCCTACAAATTGTCGATGGCATTGGGAATTAGATAATGTCTTAACATCTGTGGATTTGCTTTTTTTGGTTTCAGAACTGACTTTGAAATTGATGATATGAAGGACTGGAAGTCTTTCACATTGTATTTCTCCAGATAGAGCCCTAACTCCTTACTATGACCTGGCCCCTGCCTACTCCACCACATTCATCTTGTGGCTGTCTCCCCTTGTTCCCTGCACCCTGGCCACCCTGGAGCCTTGTTTTTGGGCCTCCAAGAGCCACGTTCCTTTCCACTTCTTGACCTGCTTCTCCAATTCCCTGTATTTCCTCCTCTGTCTCCTCCTCTAGCCACTTTGCTGCTCAGTTTCTAATTGACTCCAAGTCACTTCTTCGTGGGAGCCCTCCCTGATATCCCAGACAGGGCTGGGTCATCACTTGCATGCCCTCATGGCATCTTTTCCATCTAACACTTCTCACAACTGTAATTAAATCCTTAATTGAATAATTAGTTGTTTAATGTCTGCCCTCTGCCCCTATTTGATTGTAAGCTTTGATTTGCTGCTGCCCAGTGCCTGTGATAGAAGAAGACACTCTGTTAATATTTGAGGGAATTATTGACCAAAAGCTAAAAATGGGTTAGAAGTGGGTGTACACACTCTGCACAGAAAATAAATAAGAAGAAACATAAATTAGAAAGGACATACTCCCCGCCCTCTCCCCACCCAGCCTTTCTTGGTGCTGGGAATGAGAAGTCGGAGGCAGTGATAGAAAGCTGTGGAAACAGGGAGCAGACACAGGCAGAGTTGCCCAATCAATTCCCCAGACACCTGTGGATGATGAAGAAAAGCTGTTGTCAGATGTCTCAACACTGATCTCATGCTCTCTAGCAAAAGAAAATCCAGTCGAGCAATATCCACATAAGAAAGCTTCAAAAATGTGAGAATAGTAAACCACCCACTCTGCTGACTGATTTGCAAAGGTCTGGGCTTGAGGCCTGAAGTGATAACAGGTTCGGGCCATCAGAAATTATTTTAACTGGTGTCCTGACATCTGGGGAATTCAAGAGCCAGCAAAATAAAGTGGGCTATTTATAAACTGCTTGTAGCTCTCTGGACCATCAGAAAACAAACACATCAAGGCATCCGTATATTGTTGCTAGAATTCACCCAAATTACAAAGTAGTCAGGAAAAAAACTATAAAATGGCAGGATTAAAACCTAAATCTTCATTTCACGATGGCAGATTTATATTTGTGGGATGGAATGGTCTCAATGGAAGGGGTCACATTATAAACTTAGGCCTGACAGGCTCTAAAGAAATAATGCCTGGCCCCAAAGGAGGGTAGAATTAAAGTTTATAGGGAGCCCAGAGGAATGATTTAGGGGACCTATGAGAATGGCAAGAAAGAGACTGGTAAAATAGGTAAAGAACGCAGTGAGAAAGGGAGTGGGAACAGGAGAGGGAGGTTGATGCAGGGAGGGAGGCAGGTAGACAAAGGAGGCAAATTTGACTGATAGGTACATGGTCATTGCAAATTCTCATTCATTCATTCACTCACTCATTCATTCGTTCATTCATGCATGCATGCACTCATTCACCTCAATTCTTCTTGGTTTTACTCCTATGACTCTGTTTTTAAAGTTCTTTATTGGGGTATGATTGACATACAGAAAAAGTAGACAGTTAATGTATATAACTTGATGGGTTTGGATATAAGGATACACCTATGAAACCATCACCACAACCTTACGTCACAGGCGTTCATCACATCCAAAAGTTTCCTCTCATCCCTTTTGTTGTTGGTGTTTCATTGTTTTCCTTAAACAATACAGTATTGCTAATCATAGGCCCTTTGATTATTCAGAACATATGCATGTTGTATAATTGAAACTTTCAACCCTTTGATTGAGGCAGGATAGAAAGAAGTTAGGGAAAACTCCCAACAAGTGGAATGAGGCAATAGAAGCAGACCTCTCAGGCTGATAAGCACTAGAGCCTCTCCTCAGAGTCTCCGCCTCCGCGGTGATCAAATGGAAATAGTTTATGGCAGGAAACTCCCACGGTGGTCCAAGAAGTCAACAACAACAAGGGTGGCTAAAACCAGATCAATCTGAGATGGAGGAAAAACTGGCTAGAGACTGACCCCAAAGCTCATTATATCTTCATTTTAATGAAAACTGACAGCACAAATGAGGGGGACGAATGCTATGGCACTTCTGGAACGGACCAAGTTAGGAACAGGATCCCATCACAACCAAAGAAGGAGTCGGAATTTGGCTCCACAAAGTTCAGAAACAGCCTACTCTTGGAAACACATAAAATCCCAAGAACTGACTGACCATGGCGTGTAACTCACGAGTTAGCCCGCATCCACTTGGACACATGCTTTTGCTTCTTCCACAGCTGCACATTCTAGCCTTTTTCTTTACCTAATAAAACTTGCCTTCAACCTCACTTGGACTCATTCGTGAATTCTCCGTGATCAGCACCCCTCATTGCCTCCTCCCTCCAGTCCCTGGAAACCACCATTCTCCTCTGCTTCTATGTGTCTGACAAGCAAATTCTTTTATTTTTTCTTCAAGTTTTGAGCGAATGTTTACTAATCATGACAATGTTATTCCTTTCAGTTTACATTGACCTAACGGGCTTAGCTTCTAAGAACTGATTAAGATCCTTCTGTCCCTTTTTACTGTGCTGACTCTTGGGACTGCTCTATTCTCTGCTCATTTTCTGTTAGAGGCCTCTTTTCCCAAGCTGTAATAAAAAATACTGTGATTTACAATAGATACAATAATATACAACAGATTAAAAGATATCATATCATACCATATGCATAGTTTTAACACATTATAATAAAACATAATTCAAAATATAAGTAATATGCAATAGAATATATTAAATATGCAGTAGAATATAAAAAATAAAGTACTTTTATTTATCTCAGATAGTATGGTGAAAAGGAGGTTCTGGTAAATTGAAGATTGTGGTTCATTCAGAATTGGAATCAGGCCTGGACACCTACATAGCTGAGCAAGCTGTCCCTTGCATGCGTGACTTCAGCAGGTTGTGGTAAAGATTTCTGCTCCAAAATTCAACCTCTATAGCCTTTGATTTAATCACGAGATAGTCTTTTTGGGTCTCAAGTCTTATTAGGAATCATTGGTAAAACCCAAACATCCTGGGGTGGAGTCACACCTTCAGTATTTATTCCATGACCCGATAGTTACCAGGTGTACAGTCAAATTTCTACTACTTCTTACTTTCCACTTTCCAGTTCTCATTTCCTATTTCAACCCTAAAAATTTCTACTTCTTACTTCTTCAGATGCCTCTGCTGAGGTATGGGTGGTTGGGGTGAAAAGAGAGAGAAAACTTGAATATACTTTCCCACTCTGACTCAGTGCCCAGTACTTTTCCACTCTTAGCCCTTCCCCCTCTCCTTTCGCCTGATTCCAAGGCACATAAAATTGCTGGAGTCTTTTGTTTGGGGCTCTCCCAACTGTGAGACAATTCTCATGTCTGTTCTGATACAACCAACTCTCAACTGGTGAAACATTTCACAGGGAAAAATAAAACTCCTTAGTGCTTTCTTTAGTTTTAGCTTATTGCTTATTCCATCAGAGTGCATGATTAAAGGCTTAACTGTTTCACCTTTGGATTGTTGCTTTAATCTGCCACCCCAACACTTGATAGCTCAGGTCTCTCTCTTCTAGCACAGCTGAGCTCCTGACATTTCCTCAAACAATTTTCTTCCAGTTATTACCTTCTTCTCCTTATGGGACTCCAATTACACCTAAGTTAGACTGTTTAATATTGTCCTTAGATCTCTGAGGCTTTTATTCAATCTCTTTTTTCTTTAGAGTGGGAAATTCCTATTGTTTATCTTCAGGTTCGCTGAAATTTTCTTCTGCTACTCTCAATTGCTAAAAACCATGAATTTTTTAGTTCAATTATTATACTTTTCAATTTAATTATTGCACCAGTTTTAATGGTTTCCATTTTCTCTGCTGAGATTATATACCTTTTCAGTCATTAAAACTGTTTTTCTTTATGATTTGGACATATTTTCCTTTGATTTTTTGAATATATTTATAACAGCTTCTTTGATAAATTGCATATATGTAATGCCTTTAGGTTGGTTTCTGCTACCTGCTTTTGTCCTTGACTCTGCATTACATTTTACTTTGTGTGTTTGTGTCTAGTGATTTTGATTATATACTGGATGTTGTGGGTGAATCAGTGTGAAGACTGGATTTTGTGATATTTCTGTATTAATTTTTGTTTTAGTAGCTAGTGGGATTACTGGTAGATCCCCTTGAACTTGTGTAGGCCTGGTTTTATGTGAAAATCTCAACATGTTTTCAGAGCCTTGTTAACTTATTAGACTCTATCTCTAGTCTCTGTTTCTTCTGGTATTACAATCTTGTCCAAGCTTGGTTTTAAACTTTGGTAGGTAGGCCTATTGTAAGCTTTACTCTGGAGCATAATTCCTACTCCTGAGGAGCGGTATTTCTGATGTCTCAGCTGGATGTCTGAACTGTGAAGAGGTGTTATCAAGGTCTCTCCACCTTTTTTTTATTATTTTTTTTATTCTTACCTGAGGACATGCTTAGAGAGAGGAAGGGAGAGAGAGAGAAACATGGATGTGAGAGAGAAATATTGACTGGGTTCCTTCCCTACATTCCCTGAATGGGGATTGAACACAATTGAATTGGCAACCTTTCAATGCATAGGGCAACTCTCAACCAACTGAGCCATTATGGGCAAGGTCTCTCCACTCTTGTTGACAACATTCCCCAAAACTTTTTAACCGCTAGTATTTCCTTTCTGCTCTCAATCCCAGAATAACCAAATTCTGTTATGTCTCATCTAAACTCTCCCTACACATGTATAATTTAATCCTTGGCTAAGTACTTGCAGAGATCTCCACATGGACTTCTGAGAAGCCTTTTGCATGGTTCCTCCAATTATTGTGTTCCACCTCACAGAATCCACCCACTCCAGTTGCCCAAACTCTGACCTCTGCTCACCCAGCTCACCAGGATTTCTCTGCTCTGGTTGGTCTCCAGCTTACTGTCACCCAGTTGGGAAATTGTTCCTTAGTGAACAGATGGGACTGAACTTATGAATTTCCTTTCTCTCAAGAAATCAGTTTTGTGATTTTGCATGCCATTTATGAAAACAATTACATCATGTTTTGTCTAGTTTTAAGTTGTTTCAGCAGGAGGTCTAGTCTAATCTTAGTTATAGGAAATAGAAATCCGCACCATAGATTCTTAAACAAGGGGACCATGAAAGGGTGTTGTTGGACAGTGACAATGGCTATTTAACACAAAATGGCTTGTAGAGGGGAGAGTTTAGAGTTAAGACCCTGAGCAGGAGGCTCTTTGGTCTTCTGTGCTGAGAACCAAGATCAGGATGACGTTAGGATGTTAACAAACAAACAAAAGGGAAATACCATGATGGAAAAAGAACTATTGTTAGTTATTGATAAACTGGGTGTGAAGAATGAAGAAGGAGCTTAGAAAATATTGCCAGAAATGCTTTGAAAAGGAGCCCTTATTTCTGAAGATAAATGCTGAAATATTTATGAATGAACTGATATAATGTCTGGGATTTGATTCAAAATAATCAAATGTAGGGGCTGCGGGCGGGGTATAGGTGAAACAAGCCTCACCATGAGATGACAATTGTTGAAACTAGGTTATGCGTACATGAGGGTGTATTATATGGGTTTTTCTACTTTTGTATATATTTGATACCTTCAGATTAAAAAATTAAAACAGCAACAAACAAAAAAACAAAAAACATGACCAGCGTTGTGAAGCTGGGAGAGGAAGTGTTGGTGAAGTTGGGAAGGGTGCTCAGTTTGAGGTAGGGGAAAAGGGATAAGACCGTGGCAGTTAAACCTAAAACAGGCTTTTATACAAAAATGTTTCAAAAAATGGTTTGCTCAAACGGGCTCATTCTGCTCCTTTAGAAGTGTCATCAAGTGCAAGATGTGTTTGATTATCTGCTTGAAGATGTGAGTCATATGGCACATGCTGAACAGAGGCCATGGTATCTATACCGCTCAAGTATCCGACTTTGGATTCAGTGCTGGCTGCTTATATTCCCTGATAAAGCCCTGTGTGGTCCAGACCGATTAGGTCAGAGTCTGGCACACATCTCCCTGAGTGGTTCCCGGGGTGATTTCTGGAGGCATTTTGCTGTAGTCCCCCTTTCTGCACCACCTCCCTGGCTAGCTGTATATGCCTGGAGCCTCCCTGAATCTTTCTCGCTCTCACCTGCTTCCTACAACTAATTGTGGACTCCATAATTGAGCCCAAGAGAGGGGCCTCTTCCCACAGCCTAAGGAGTTTCAGGAGAAGTAGAGAGACTTTTCTACAAGTCAGAAAGAAAGAGAGAAAGAAAGAAAGAAAGAAAGAAAGAAAGAAAGAAAGAAAGAAAGAAAGAAAGAAAGAAAGAAAGAAAGAAAGAAAGAAAGAAACTCATTTTCCTCTCTCTTTACTTTCCTTTCTCTTTCATTCAACAAATCCTTTTATGTGTCTGCTCTGTGCCACATTTTGTGTTAGGGATTGATTGGGGGCCCAAAGGTAATCAAGATACAGTTCCTTCCTCAAGGATCTGCAGCCTGGGAGGGGAGGAAAGATGTGCAAACAGAGTAATAGAGAAGGTTGTGAGTGCCATGCTCCGTGTTTGTACAGGGACCAGTGAGGCACAAGGAAGGGGTGAAAAATCATGACTAAATTCTCTCTCCTTGGCTTTAGGTTTCCATACTGTCCTTGATAGCTATGCATAGTCTAGAGTCTCTTTGAATCTCAATTTTCTCATTTTTAAATAAGACTAAGGATGCCTACTTACGGCTATTAGATTTGTCAAATTAAATGTGTAGAGAGGTTTTTGCTAACCATAAAGGTTGATAATGGGTACTGTTATTATCTTTCCTTCTTCCCAAGCACACCAGCCATAACTACAAGTCCATTTTTTTCCCAGGAGACAGACAACAGATCATTGTCGCCTGCTCACTGAGCCAAATTAAGATATGCTGGGATCTGTGGCCATTTCCAGGGAAGATCCATAAGTAAGAGAAAACTTCTTTTTCACGTAGGTAATAAATCTTCTGCTTATTGACTTTTAAAAGTGTAGAGCCAAATGTCCCTTTTGTCTGTTAATACCAACCACCACCTTAACATTTGTTTTTCTGCTCCATTTACAAAGTACTTCTAGAGTCATAAATCATTGATGTCTCATAATAACCCTTGACTTGGTAGAATAAATTTCATTTTGACCCTTATTTACAGATGTGGAAAATATGGCCCAGAGAAGTTAAAAAATCTGCCCAAGATTCATAGCTAGTCCAGGCAGAATTCTAGACTTTCTCTTTACTAATCTTCGAAGCCATCATCTCCTCCGTGTAAGTATCTATGGCATGCAGGGTGCTCTCTTGATGTCTTTAAAAGATTTAAAATATTTTTATTAAATATGTTTAAGAAACTATTTGTATTTTGACACATCATGGACATCTGAAGCTCCCCAGCCCCTTGTGCTGTCACAATAAATCAAACAAACAAATAATCATTGCCATTGTTTTGTGGATTATTTCCCTGTGTGGCAGATGTTTACTTTTTACAAATGAAAGCTCATTGTTGTCAGGAACATTTTTTTTAAGAGGCTTAACCTGTCTCCTCTGGCATATGGCACAGGCTTTTCATGATAAAACTGGTTGTGTGCAGCGGCACACAAAATTGCGAGCCTCTCTCTGAAACTTCATCAGTTGCTATTGCACAGCAACATTGCTTTCCTATGCAGGGGCTCGTGGAAGGGGAAGAAACCAACAGCCTGTTTCCTTTTGTAGAAAATACTCCTATTTTAATGGGTACGATGTCATGAATTATTAAACTAGCTTAACTTTAAAGCCGAGCCGAAAGAACACATAGTGAAGAATGACCTTGAGACTCTTGAAAAATGGGAATGTTGACTGTGCCTGCAGACTCAAAGATGGATTTCTACTTTAGTTTATATTTATGCAACTGTGAAACTTGTTCCCTTGTTCCCAGAAAAATCCTTTGTGCAGCCGTGTGGAGAAAGTTATTACATTTTAGTGCCGAAGAGCTGTAAAGTTTCTTTCCTTGCGTCTCATGAAAACTAGAGTGCTGGCGATCTTTGTGCTGGGGAACCTCCCTGAGGAATGACAGGTAGCCTCTCAGAAGACGAAAGGAACCAGACAGACATTGTTCTTTAAGAAAGAGCCTAGCATTAGGTTCTTAGAAGGGATTTGTGCAGGCCCAGTCAGTTCCAGTGCTCTCTTGTTTCTGATTCAAGGTGAATCAAAGAAAAATTGGGTCTGCAAGGGCAAAGATGATCTGCCAGCCCTACTGGAGCCTGACCCCATGACCTGCCCAGCAGCAACTTCACCATAACTAGTGCCCTTGGAGAGTGCCTGAGAGCACCTGACACAGATGATCTTTCAAAGCTTTGGGTTTGGCCACTTCTGGCTCATTCTCTGGCTACAGATGACTGGGCAAAATCACAGACCATAACAGTGAGGTGAGGAGTCCTTGTGTCCTTTAATGCGTGGTGAGGCTGGGTCTACACACACAGAGACAAGTGACTCAGTCTCCTCTTCTGTATTCTATGTAACACAGTTCAGTTAACAGTCACTGAAGGAAGGAAAGGAGCATGAAGTGGGGAGGGTGGAGACACCCATAGTCATGGAGAATCATTAAATGCTTGGTTCTATCTTACTAAGATTCATCATGTAGGTATGTGGTATTATCCCCATTTATAGGGGAAGAAACTGAAGCTCAGTGTGTGAGATTTTCAACATCACAGTTATTGACGTAGCTGGGCTTCATTTGAATCTAGAGCTGTCTGACCTCAGAGGCGTATGCGAATTTACCATTCTTACTCTGAGGTTCTGGTTTGACTGAGTTTGTGCTTTCTTCTTGTTTGTTTGAACTCTTGGCCTTTAGATGCTGATGTCTTCTGTTAGTCCCTTCAGATGCACTCTCCACTCTGCTCTGTGAGCTGGCAGACTGACCTGTTTTGACTGGTGCCCTTGTTCTTTGGCTTACAGTTGGCTGGGTCTGTCCAACTCAAGACACAAACAGGGCATTGGAGAGCGGGTGGGGGGAAATGAGATGCGGGTGTTTATTTCCCAAGTTTTCTCTCTGTTGGGTCCTCTACTGAAGGCTGCAGCTCCTGAGAGGCAGCCCTTTCCATGCAGCTCCCCTCTCTGGGTTTTAACTGCTCCCTCCCCGTGCCCCATGAGGTTTTGGGGGTGGTGACACTAGGGAACAGCTCTCTGCTGGTGCTAGTCCCTGGCTACTGCACTGCCTCTGGTGCCTTCCCAAACACCCCCCACACTTTTGTAAACTAGCCCCCGTGTTAAGACAGTTGGATTGCTCAGCCTGAGTGTGTCACTTGTTTCCTTCTGAGACCTTGACAGATTCAGGTGTGCATCACTTTAGTGCTGTTGAAGTCGATGTTTTAGTGTTGCTCCCACTGATGACTCCCGTTGGTACTGGGAGGGTGGTGATTTCTCTGACCTCTTTTCCCCCTAAGAATTTCCTATTGTTAACTTTCAGAAGGGCTATACTTTTATCTTTCACCTTTTTTGTCTTACTACTTGCTCCCTGAATTCCCTCTTTCCCCCTCAAATTGAGTCTGCAAGACCAGGGAAAGCCAGTTTCCATTATGATTTTTCAAGATTGAGTTTCTCTGGTCTCCAGAGTCTTGTCTCTATTCTTGTATAAGCATTTCTTTGCAAAATAGTCTGTTGAGAAAACAGTCTTGAGAAAACAATGCACACTTTTTAACCTCTTAGGGAAAATTATTATTTCTCCAAAAAGGAAGGGAAATAATGAAAGTATGTTTAGTAAGTAACAGTCAGGATAATAAAAGGGGAAAAAGGCAGGAGATTCAGAATCAAGGTCAGTTTCCTCGGTTGTTGGATTGCAGCAAGCATTTACTGGTAATAAAATCTTTTTCCTGTATAATACATTTTATATTAAAACTGCAGCCATTTAAATGAGGGATTTTATGTCTGCATAGTCTTTATTGAGCATGAAGGATTTAAAAAAAACCGCTTTCCTTTTCCTTAAAAAGAAAACCTCCTCTGCTTGTTGTCTCTTGGGCCACAGAAGTGAAGATTCAGAGGTGGGGAGTGTCCAGAGTGGCTCGTGCAGTTCCTTGCTGATTCTATTTAGCTTCAGAGCCTGGCTCTTCTGGGCCTCCGTCTTTCCTGAAGAAACAGTAAATCTTTCCTGATGGCGTGGCAGCTTTATGATGTGGATTCCTGCCTATTTGCAGAGGACCACAAGAGAGACTTTAATGTGTTTTTCCCCCTGTTTACTGGTGATTTAGCCAGAGCCTGTGCCTGTCAGCGGGGTAGGGCTTGGTGGTTCAGCCGTCTCTGGTAGAGGGCAGGTAGGGTTGACTGTGGTGTTATTTTATAGGTTGTCATGAAACAGAATTAATTATTGACTCATGATTTCCCCAAGGCTTGGAATTTTTGATCTACATCTGATCTTAAGATAGGAAGATATCAAGACTTTAATAGGTTTTCCTTCTACCACAGGATCATGCAGGGTGAAAGTTTGCTACACTAATTTTAAGGCTATTCTTTGGGGGCAGACTGAAAGTGGTTTCAGAAGGTTCAAGGGCATGTGGACATTAGATATAGCAGAAGGAAAACCTCAACTCACAGAGCAACTGCATTTTTTCCTTGGTCATTGCTGATATTCATGGGGTAAACTGATGGACTGGACTATTCTTGGCCGTGAGTATGGTACAGAGGAAACAAAAACACTAGGCATACAACTTATGAGTATTTGAAAAATGCGTTTGTATAGGAAATTATCTGCCAAGGGAAGTAGACTATTGTTGGTGGGGATCTGACCTGTAGCAGAAGATGCCTCATCATCTATAAATAGCTGCTCTTTGAATTAGAATGAATTACCTGAAAACAGCAGGCTCCACATTTTACATCTTAAATTGCCAGAGCTGCATTTCCCATTGGGTGGTTCACAACACCTTTTAAAATCTGAATTTTCCTAGTACATTGACCTGATCTGACTGTTCTTAGCCACAACTTTAACAATGCTTTAAAAATAGCCCCAAAGCCAGCATAGTGGAGAGACCATTTACTTAAACTACTATTTTTTGCCCTGTAATGTCATGTAGATCTAAGCCTTTTCTGTATCTTCCCACTGCAAGGACAGCATATGGTCTATTGTTATGATCCGATATTCTTGTGGGAAGCAACAGGCCACGGGTGAGTGGAGGGGATATTATTGTGGAGTCTAAAGCTATTGTTTTGAGCCCTAAACTAAAGTTTTCTGCAGTTTCATTTTTTAAAAACTCAGCCTTTCAGGAAGGTTTGGTTGATATGCTCTGATTTTTATTTTTGATAGTGTGGGACTAATGTTTACCCTAGGCTCCTGAAAATTGGTTCAGTTGACTTTCCATGGAGAGAAAATGTGGACAAATACTGTTAGTTTACTTTGTGCTGAAAGCATTAGCTGGTAAAGAAAGGAGATGACAGTTCTGTGAGCCAAAAAGTCATGATCCTTTTGCTCTTGAAGTATATATTCCTGAAAACCTTAGGAAAGGCCTGTGAAAAATGAAATGAGAGCAAGAGGGCTGAAGGTAACTTAGAAAACTATCTGACATGCCTAGAAGAGAAGCATCTCATTAGAAGAAAACATTTTATTAAAATAATGAATTTCTATTACATGGGACAGAATGAGGAATGATTTCACCAACTAGGCACCCGGGCACACACACATGCTTGCACAAACACATGCACAAAGGAAAGAAGGAATGCTAAAGCAGAGGCCTGTTGGTGTGCTTTATAACTCTGGACTTGTTTTTCAAGTTTTGAATTAATTAGATACCATGTTGAATTCCAAATGTGATAATTAGGCAAATTAATGCTGCAGTGAAGTTATTAATGAGGCAAAATATGCTAATATGCTTCTGATAAAGAGCTCTTCTTCTGTCTTACCAAGAAATTGGCAAACATCTTTTATTTGGGGCCAGACAGCTTATCTCAAGTGATTTACTAAAAAGGTTCTCAGCCGTATGCTGTGAACAAATGTTGTAAATAGGGGTTAATGTCTACATTTTTGATATGTATAAACCTCGATGTGGCGCAGCAAGTCCCGCAACGCTGTTAGCCTGGCTTCTGACCGGCAGCAGTGCCCAGAGAGGCCAAGGGCTCGTCAATGCCCTTCAATGCTGGTTTGACTCCAGCAAACCCCACCGCTTGCTGGTGTCATTCTTATTAACACCGACATTCAACGTGAGGCGAACACTGGCCGCCGACCTGCCAACCTGCCAACCTGCTGGTTTCTTTTTGGCAGACTTGGTGTCTCCTTTGGTTTTTAGATGTTCGAAACTCCTAGGCCAGGATCATTAGGGAATCCATTTAGTGGTTTCAAAGTGACACAGCAGAATTTCTCTCTCCGATCTTAACTCTGCTATTCAGAGCCCATTGCGCCTCAGCAGCCCTCCTGAGATGAGGGAGAGACACCACTTACCCAGGGGGATCTGGCCATTAAAAACAAATTTATGGGAAAATGAAAAGAACTTCCCCCATGAGCATATCATTATTTTAATTCTTTTAATCACACCCTCCTTGAGTATGGCCTGTATAATTTTGATTCATTCAGATAAGATATTTGCTAAACGAGTTTCATTCTGCACCCCAGGAAGGAGTTTGACTTATAAATTTGAAGAGGGAAGACCCATTTGAGTGGGACAGGCCCATTGTCAGATGTTGGCTAGTGAGTGCTGTTGAGGGGTGTTCTGCGGCAGGAGACAGACCATTTATTAACTGAAAAGCATGCTCAGAAAGTGGATCAGTTAGGAATGCATTTGACTGCAAGTTACAGGGAGCCTTACGAACAGTGGCTGCAGCAAACAAAGAGTTTACTTTTCTCCCATAAAAAGCAGACCAGGATAGGTGGCCCACAGCTGAAATGTGTCTCTACCATGTTGTTGAGGTTCTGTCCATCTTTCCACTATATCCTCTTAGTGGGGGGCTTTGGTCAGCGTGGCACAGGGTCGCTGCTGTACCTTTGGACTTGACACTGGGTTTCAGGCAGGAAGAAGAGGAAAGGGTCAGCCAGTCTGTCTCTTTTGAAAAGGTTTCCTAGACTTCTATTTAAATCTTGTTGATTAGAATTGTGTCAAATGGCTGCTCCTAACTGGAAGGTCCTAGATGAGTTTGGATCAGCTGGCCAATAGTCTTTGTTATACTTCTTTTCTCAGGAACCACGATCTTGGAAATGAGGTAGTGTCTTCAGTTACCTGACACTCTGGGGTGCTTCCCTGAAAATTTGGCTGCCTGGACAAAATTTGGCTGCTTAGATAAAACTGATGTTTGGCTTCCCTGGACAAAGGGAAGTTCAGGTAATAAAACCATTTTACTTTTCCCAGGCTGAAGGCAAGGTAGTGTGATGAATAAACCTATGGGTATTATGTTGAACTATGTGATTTTGGACATACAATTTTCACTCCTCTGACCCTAGGTTCCACTATTTGTGAATTGAAGAACATTCTGGGGGTTACTGTTAGGAAGTAATTGGGGTAACACATATAAAATATCTGGCTCATTATATTAAGCTACTTAGCTCATTAATAAGTAGTAGCTGTTAAGGTGGTGAATTAAATGCAGGTTGCATTCATAATGAGCCAATATGTAATGGGGGAAAACGGTTACACATAACCCCTAACCTTTTAAGGGAGTGGATTCTAGTGGCTGGAGAGGTGTTTTTGCTCAATGGATTGATGATCGGGAGGATATAAGTTGGAGTGGGTAAAGTCTGTAGACAAAAGGTGGAGAAGTTGAGAAATGTGGAAGGAAGGAAAAGAGCAGGGTTGAGGAGGCAGGGAGCCAGGGAGGAATGCTGGACGGAGATGGGGGTGAGAGAAAGGAGGCCCTGCAGCTGTGAGCTGGGGAGGGCGCCGGAGAAGGGATGCCAGATGGGGAATTTTGCCAAGGAACTGTGCGCTGTGTGGTGTAAACCCTTCTTAGGACTCACCTGCAGAACCTTCCGGAAAAGATGTCTGCTAACCTTTAGTGAATGTAAAGAAATACTAGGGCTACAATACTCAAGCTACAATTGACATATAGTTTCCCGAATATTTTTTTTCACACAGGCCCACCACTAAGTGAGTTAGGTTTAAAGGTGAGAGACCACACAAAATGCATTGAATTCCTGTGAATTCAATGTTTGGTTGTCTGAGAAACAGAACATGACAATTTAAGTTGTGGGTGCGCTTTCCCTTCCATCCCACTCATCAGAGCATGCCCTGAAGTAAGAAGGGAAGGCTCAGCTTGGCGTTGCCCTTCCTAGGTCTCAGTTCCTCTGCATGAGCAAATCATAACATGTGTGTGATTTTAGCATTTGAAAATAAAATGCTTATTTTTTATTTTTTTGGCACAACATACTTCTAAACAAAAGCCAATTACTATACTTGGTGCTTGATTGGAAAATGCAAACTAGCAATCTGTTTCAAAGCTGGGGAAAAGCTGGCCACTTTGAATGTATTGGATAATGAGAAGCTCAAGAGGCTTTCGAGAGAGCTTGTGAATGTACAGTTGACCCTTGAACAACGTGGGTTTGAATTGCTCAGATCCACTTAACTGTGGATTTAAAAAAAAGTGCAATATTGTAAATGTATTTTCATTTCCTTATGATTTTCTTAATAACGTTTCTCTGGCTTTATTGTAAGAATACAGTATATAGTAACCAAGCATACAAAATATGTGTTAGTCGACTGCTTATGCTATGGGTAAGGCTTCCGGTCAGCAGCAGGCTACAAGTAGTTATGTTTTTTGAGAGTCAGAAGTTATATGTGGATTTTTGACTGCGCAGGGGTTGGTGCCCCATCCCTCGATGATTGAAATGTGTCATGAAAAAAGACCCATTCATTAAGAGTTTGCAGAGGTGAAGATAACAGTAGATAACAGAGGGAGTACCTGAGACATGTTGTTTGGGGTCAACGGTACTTGGTTTTCACTTTATGGGCCAACTTTAGGACTTAACCCTTGGGTAAAATATGATTCCACTTGATATTAATTAACAAGCAACAAACACACTAATACGCAGCAGGCCTAAACCATAGACCATAAACTCACCTTTTAAAGAAATGTGACTTACTTTGTGTCCACCATCACTGCAGAATTTCTACTTTGTATCTCTCTTACACTGATAGGTAGACACTTAGTCTGAATCAATTCAGAGTCTCCTCTACCTTTCCTGGAACAGGGGTCTAAGTGGGCTGTGGGTGGAGGGGCTCTGTGTCATCACAGGTGTGGGAGGAAGCATCTGGTCTGGTTGCCACGTGCCTGTTAGGGGCAGAGATGTTGACCGTGCTCTGACCATGATTGTGAAAGGGGGGAGGGCACCTAATAGGGACAGGATCACAGTCGTGTAATGATTATTCACCTTACTAACTGTAGATAAGAAGTTTTCCTACAGACCCTGGGAAACTGGAGGATGTGCTGCAAGAAGGAAAACAGAGCTGTAAAAAGGTGAGACATTTTGGGGCCTGGATGGGTCCATTGCTCAGAAAAGAAAATGCATTTTGAGAACAGACAAAGGACAAGATGCCCTTTGATTTGGTTGCTGTGCCTGGAGCCTGACCCCATCTTGGGAGTTTACCTCAGGAATGCTGACCATTCTCAGGTCTAGGAACTGTCCGAAATGGGTTTTAACACCATTGAAAATTAACCTACCTTGCTATCTGAACTTCAAGATCCTGGAACAAGACCACAAATCCTGCAGTGATCCCCGCCCCCCCCGCCTTTGCATGCAGCCCTATATAAATGATAGGGACACTTACAATTTCCATAGATTGAGCACCTGAATTAATCTGAAATATAATCATATTACTTATAAATTATAGAACACATATACTTATGTGAGCAGGGGTTTAAGTTTCTTTTTCCTTAAGTTTCTTTCTCCTAGGCCTTTGCGCCCCTACACTCCCCTTGACCCCTGACGAAGCAATTAAGGAGGGGTCGAAGCTGTAGACAACGTATCATTGAACAGGCCTGGTCAGGCCGGCCCAACCAGGAGTCAAGATATCATCTTATAGAGACATCGCCAGATGACCAAGAACAAAAGGGTGACGCCTGTGGACCTCCGGGGTGCATGTAGCTGCATGCCATTCCTAGCCTCAGTTTACCCCACTTCCCTATATAACTCTATCCCTCAGGCCATTCCTTAAGACAGGTTTTGGATGGTCCTGTCTATGCTCTGTCTTCTTGGTTGGCCGGCCTTCTCAATAAACACCTTATATGATTCAACCCTGCCTCCGTTGAATTGGACACAGGGATGGGCGGCCCAGACACCACTGGGGTTTCCTGGTAACGTAACCAACCAGGTAATAAGGGAAGGGGAGAGCATATTTTATGTGAACAAATCCCACTACTCTCCCATTTTGCTGGCAATAATGGAATCAATGCTCATATTTGATTCAACTTTGTCTCTGCTTAATTGGCAACAGGCAACCCCGACCCACTGTGTCCGGTTCCATGCCCACACACTTGCTAGGACATTCTCATGTTACCGTGGTGACCAGTGGTTTGTTCCGTTGGATCACTCCTTGGAACTGTCTCATAACCACACCCTTTCCCAGTCGGTTCTCTTTGAGCTGCTCTCAGCCCTCTCTGGAATGTGGGCGGGATTGTTGCTCCCTAGTCCCTCTGGGGCCACAGGAGACTCACAAAGCTGACCAGGACCTTCCACCCTCACACCCCACCGGGCATGCAGGTGCTTGGTGGGCTTGCCCCATCCTTGGGCTCTTCTAGCACAAAGCAGGGCCCTGGGGCTCTCTTGGGGTACCTGGTGTAGGGTGATTTGGGCTGTGGCAGGGGACAGAGCCCTTCTCAGAGGCTCAGAGTTTTCTGAACCTCTGAGTCTTTTTTTCCCTTTCTCTAGCTGGGGCCAACTTCATCCAGCTCTCAGAAACAGGAAAAACTGGCTCTGACTGATCACATTTTACTCCAAATCTTTTGTTTATGCCCCAAGTCCTAGGCATTTGAAACTTAAAACTTTTTTTCTCTCAAACTATCGCTCTCATTTTCTTCTGTGTCAGGCCTTCCCTGAGGAAACAAAAGTAGACTTCTCATCTGCCTGAGCGGTAGCAAGTACGGCCATTGGAAATGCTGGTGAACACCAGTCAGTGTTTCAAATGATTACCTGTGACTGACTAACATTCAGTGTAAAGAACCGAAGTATTTCGCCAAGGTCCCCAAGGGCATCTCTTTGCCTGCCTGCCCGCCCCTACCACCTTCTTGGCTCCTGCTCTCATGAGCCTCACAGAGAGAACTGGTCAGACATGGAATTCTTTTTTTTTTTTTTTTAATATCTTTGTTGATTTCAGAGAGAGAAAGGAGAAGGAGAGAGAGAGATAGAAACATCAATGATGAGAGAGTCACTGATCGGCTGCCTGCTGCACGCCCCCGATTGGGGATCGACTCCGCAACCCAGGAATGTGCCCTGATCGGGAATCGAACCCCGATCGCCTGGATCCTAGGTCGACGCTCAACCACTGAGCCACGCCCGGCCGCGCGACATGGCATTCTTAGGGGCAAGAAGCAGACATTTATTTCTCTCACAAATTTAAAGGCTTCCCTCACGACTCACAACAGCCCCCTGCACACCTACAGGCAGGAAAACCACGCTTCCTATTTATGGGCTGCTGACAGTTGTTTTTGAGTATTCAGAAACACCAAGGACTAAAGACTTAGTATGTCAGGTGGATGCAATAATTTAGGTAAGAACATTAGTGGGAGCCGGGCAAGCCTAACCAGGAGATGCCAGGTTTCCCTCTCGGAGGCCAGTGGGCTCTGGGGAAGCCTTTCAGGTCTGGGGGGTGATTGAAATGTGTCATGGACAGACACACATTCACTAGGAGTTTGAAAGAGGTGAAGATAACAGTGGATAAGAAAGGGAGCCCCTGGAACAGCATGTCCCTGTAATTGTGAGAGAAAGAAGGGGATTTGGCAGCTGCAGGATGTTCTCCAGTCCCTCAAATTTGCTGTTTCAAAAGAAAATCAAGGCATCAGGAACTTTCTAATTTTTGTTTAATTGTGGCAAAATATACATAACAAAGTTTATCACTTAAACCACTTTTAAGTACACATTTCAGCGGCATTAAGTACATTTCTATTGTTGTGTAATCATCACCACTAATCATCTGCAGAAATTTTTCATCAGCTTATATTGAAACTCTGTACTCATTATACAATAACTCTTTATTCCCAGGCCCCAGCTCCTAGGAGCCGCTATTATAGAGTCTGTCTTTACGAATTTGACCATTCTAGGTACCTCCCGTAAGTGGAATAACACAAAATGTATCTTTTTGTGTCTGGCTTATTTCACTTAGCAATTTTTTTTCTAGGTTCATCTATGTTGTAGCATGTAGCAGAATTTCCTTCCTTTTTTTTTTTTAATCCTCACCTGAGGATATTTTTTCCATTGATTTTTAGAGAGCGTGGAAAGGGGGGGAGGGGGGGAGAGAGAGAGAAATGTTGATGTGAGAGAGACACATTGATTAGTTGCCTCCCATACACACCCTGATCAGGGCCAGGGATTGAACCTGCAACCCAGGTACGTGCCCCTGACAGGTAATCCAACCCATGACCCTTTGGTGTGCAAGCTGATGCTTTAACCACTGAGCCACGCTGGCCAGGGCTCCTTCCTTTTTAAGGTTGAATAATATTCCATCCCATATTTTGTTTACCCATTCATTTGTTGATGGACATATGGGTTGTTTTCATTTGTTGGCTGTTGTGAATAATGCTGCTAAGAATATGGGTGGTCACATGCCTAGTCATGCCCCTACTTTCAGTTCTTTTGGGTATATACCCAGGAGTAAAACTGTTGGATTATAGGGTAATTCTATGTTTAAATTTTTAAGGGTCCACCATACTGTTTTCCACAGCAGCTGTACTATTTTACATTCCCACCAGCAATGCACAAGGGCTCTAATTTCCCCACATCCTTACCAACTCTTGTTATTTTCTATGTGTGTGTTTTAAATAACAGCCATCCTAATGGGTATGAAGTGTCATCTCATTGTGCTTTTGCTTTGCATTTCCCTAATGGTTAGTGATATTGGGCATCTTTTCACGTGTTTACTGGCCATTTGTATATCTTCTTTGGAGAAATGGCTATTTAAATCCTTTGTTCATTTAAAAAATTGGGTGGTTAGATTTTTGTTGTTGAGTAGACCTTAAGAACTTTTAATTCCACCCCCTCTCTTCTCCTTAATGAAATATAGCCATATGTTGATATTGTTAAAAGGAGAGAGTAATTTAAAAGGGTTAGAGGATTCCGAGAAGAGAAAATACCAAGGTTCCCATTGCATAGAATTATATTCAGCTTCCTCAGCATATGAGGCCCTTTGCAACCCTGCCTCATCTGCCTGTCCAGCCTAATTTTCTTCCCCGACCAGTCTAGGGCTCCACTACATTCATTTACCTGCTGTTTCACAAATGCCCAAAGAACTTTCAGACTTTTGTAGAGCTGGGGTCTTACCTTTCCTGTGAAGACTTTACTGATCTGCCTCATTTGTTCTTATGGTACATCACATGTTCATTCATTCATTCATTCATTCATTCATTCATTCATTCAAGAAATGTTCATTGAACTGTTGGTGGGAATGCAGACTGGTGTAGCCACTGTGGAAAACAGTATGGAGTTTCCTCAAAAAATTAAAAATGGAACTGCCTTTTGACCCAGCAATCCTACTTCTGAAAGTATATCCTAAGAATCCCAAAACACCAATCAGAAAGAATATAGGCACCCCTATGTTCATAGCAGTGCTATTTACAATAACCAAGATCTGGAAACAGCCTAAGTGTCCATCAGTCGATGAGTGAATAAAAAAACTGTGGTACATTTACACAATGGAATACTACATGGCCATAAAAAAGAAGGAAATCTTACCTTTGGGGACAGCATGGATGGAGCTGGAGATTGTTATGCTAAGTGAAATAAGGCAGTCAGAGAAAGATATAAATACCGCATGATCTCACTTATATGTGGAACCTAATGAACAAAATAAACTGATGAACAAAACAGAAACAGAGGCATGGATACATGGAACAGACTGACAGATCTCAGAGGGGAGAAATGAGGGAGAACTGGATGAAAGAAGGTGAAGGGATTAAGTGAAAAAACAACAACAATGTGTGTGTGTGTGTGTGTGTATATATATATATATATATATAACATATCGACACAGACGAACAGTGTGGTGATAGCCAGAAGGAAAGGGGGATGTGGGTAGGTGGAGGTGGGCAAAGTGGGTAAAAGAGGGACAGAAAGAGACTTGGCTTGAGGCAGTGGGCACACAGTGCAGTGTACAGGTGATGTTTTGTTGAGTTGTACACTTGAAACCTGTATTATGATTTTGTGAACCAATGTCACCCCAATAAATTCAATAAAAAAAAAAAATGTTCAGCCTTGCCGGCGTGGCTCAGCCGTTGAGCATCGACCTATGATCCAAAAGATCTCGGTTCGATTCTTGGTCAGGCCACATGCCGGGGGTTTCAGGCTCGACCTCCAGCAGGAAGCGTGAGGGAAGCAGCTGATCAATGACTCTCATCATTGCTATTTCTGTCTCTCTCTCCCTTCCTCTCTCTGAAAACAATAATAAAAATAAATGTTCATTGAGCACATGCTATTGCCAGTGTAACAATTAAGAAACAGAACCTCATTTAAAATGGAACCTGGAGACTAGGACTCACTGAGTGTCACTCAGTGCCCACTACTGACCCCACAGGAAGAGATGTACCTTGCATCCAGAACAGGAAGTGATACTAGTTCATTACCTCATTAGAAGAATATATTCCTCCTTGCCCAGTAACAGCTCAGCCCATGGGAGACTGCATATTCAGTGAATGAAAAGTCACTTTACTTTGAACTTTCAGTTTCCTCCAAAGGACTCTTCACTTACAAGCCTTTCCCAAGTCTGTAAGAGTGTTCTTGTCTTTCTTTGGACTTGTTCGTGGTCCATCATTAAACCACATGTTCCAAATGGCAATTCTTTGTTGTTCCCAAATAAACCCCTTTTGCTGGAGAAATATCTGGCTGCCCATTTGTTTAAGGTCAACACCGGGTACAAAGCACAGTGCAAGATACTAGGGACTCATCAGTCACTTAAGCAGTGGCTGCTTTCAAGGAACTCATTGTCTAGTGGGGGAAATGGGTAAGTGATCTGCCAATTACAATTCACTGTAAGAGCCAAGATGGAAGTAAAGACGGTGAGGAAGATTATCTTCCTGAGCTGAGAGCTGGAGTTAGTATTTATGTGCTGCTGTGAACATTCCCATCTTTTGCAAATTAAGTGTGAGCTTGTGCTTTATTATTTTTATTTTCATATCTCTTAACAGAATCATTTGTAAACAGCCATTGGCTTCCACCACGCACGTCCTCTCTTCACAAGGAGCAGTATTCCAGCTAGGAGGTGGTTTTCCTGCACACTGGGACATCCGAAGGCTGCAGTTCAGGCTGTGTATGTTCAGCAGGCAGGGCGAGGAGCATCTGGAGGCTTGTAGGCTACTCCCTCCCTGACCGGGCTTACTGCGTGTGTATCTGTTTGTGTGTGGATGGCCGTAAAGAATTATGGAAAATCCATTGTCCATCCTGGCATCATGCACAGGGAGTGTGACAATGAGCAGGAGCTCAATAAATGCTCCTGGTATTATTGGACTCAATATATTATGGAGGAAATTTTATCTCCTTTACCAACAATGAATCCATAGTCTAGGGCAGGAGGGGGTAGAATAGTTTGAAAGGTGAATCAGCATATTGAATTTGATTCAGAAGAAACATGTGGTAAAGTATTTGTCTGTTGCTTTTTTGAGACACAGGTTGCTTATCTGGCTTTGGTAGTCCTGGAGGAAGGTAAAATGGGCCCTACGGGAAAAAAAAAAAAAAAAAGGTTGAGGGAAAGCACTGCAGAAGCAGGAAACTTGAGAGGACGGGCCAAAGGGGCCAGATCCATTGTTACAGGGTGAGATTTACACTTGAATGCAGGGCTTAACTGGGGAGCAGGGAAAGGACACTTCTGGGGATTACTGAGAAGGAAGAATGAACAAAGTATGGATTTTGAGGGGTAGGGAATGGAAAAAAAGAAAAAAGGATTTAAGTTATTGGTTTTAGGATTTAGAAGGGGGGATTTAATTTGGAAGATAAGGGGTTTACTGTTAGACAGTAAATAGTGACAATTAAGCACTGAAATCATGCAGTCTGAATTGCAGCCTTCAGCTGGCCCTCCAGTATCCCAGGGAGAGGGAAAACCACCTCCTAACTGGAATACTACTCTGAGGAGAGGATGTGCATTATGGAAGCTGACAATTACTTACAAATGACTCTGTTTGGGGCAAACTTCCCTTTTAGCTCAAATCTGTTACCTAAGGGATTCTTTATTCACAAGTTTGAAATTGCTCCTTCCCTCCCTCTGTCGGGGCTCTGCTGCCTTCCCATCATCAGTTTCACCAGGCAGGATGAGAGGCCTAAAATCTAAGAGTGCAGGAAGCCATCAGCCCATTGAGCAAGTGATAAATCACTCCGAAATGCACTTTGAGCAGGGCCTTGTGATCTTCTTAAAACACAAACGAAACTCCAGTTGGGTCTGGCCTTCCTGGTGCCCCGGTCACTGGGACTTGTGGGGGCCATCGGGAGGCTTGAAGGCCTAACTCCTGCCAGACTGGGCTTAACAGGTGCAAGTGTCCATGCTCAGGCGGGCACGAAGCATGCTGGGAGACCCGTCGCTGCGCCTGAACAGTGCTGGACCACGGGGCGGGGGACACAGTTATACGGGAGAAGGCTGGGAGCACGGCCTTGGCAGTTTGCCTCCCTTTGGGATATGAAGTTTCGGCACCTCCTTCTCCCATCCCTGCTGCTAGTGGTTGTTCAAGGTTCATTACTCATGCTAAAGCCACCTGGCTGTGCCCCAGAGGAAGACCTGGGTAAAATCTGGATCTGCCCTTAAATAGCCCTGAGGTTTTGGACAAGGTGCTTAAGTCTTTACTTTGGTTTTCTTATTTGTAAAAGTGAGAGACTAAATACGCCCCTTCAGAGTGTTATTGAGAGGAATAAGGAGGGCAATTTTAATAAAGTGCTTGCACATAGTAGGTGATTTACAAAGGGGGAGCCGCAATACTCACTATTAATGACAGCGATGCCACACAGTCAGGTGTGCAACAATGTAAAATATTTTTTCGCGTTTTTTTTAATACCTTAATTTATTTTAAGTCTCTATTCAGATTGTCAGAAAATTTGATTGCAATCAATTCAGAATCTCGGCCCACTGGCCCACTGCCGCCTTGTGCCTGCACCCCCTTTCCACATTCCCATCACCCCTCTGGGCCTCTGTCAGCAAAGGCTGTATCTTCTCCAATCTGCAAGGCCTCTTCAGATCTGTCTTTTATGTGCTTATTTCTGCTCTTTTCTTGGACGCATGGAAGATCTGGCTGTTCGCCACATCATGCTGGGAGTGCTGAAAGGCTCTCTTAGCCTGGCTGTCTACAAGCCCCCCCAGGCCACCGCCTTACCCCAGTGTGGCTTCCCCTGGCAGCTCTCCCACCCACAGAACCCCTGTGGGGTCTTCATGGGGCCCTCGCTGCTCCTGCCGGGGGCTGTGGTGTAGACACATCCAAGTGTCCTGTGATCTTCACCTCCGCTTTGCCTGCACACATTTTCTGTGAGACTGTTAGGACAATAGCTTCCCCCTGAGCTTTTGGAATGCAAAAGTCTTTGCCTTAAACTCAGCTGAGAGTTTCAAATTTGAAACTCCCAAATCAAGAATTGACTTTTTCTTTCTCTCAGCATTTCTGCTGCGCCATCCATTTCCTGAGGCACTAAGTGTGGGATTTGGAAGTGTCTGCCGGGGGAGAGAGGGGTGGGTAGAGAGAGAGAGGGTATTTCAGGGCATGAGGACCTCGGTTAAAATCTCAAAATATTTCTCCACTACACTGCTATTATTCTATCCGTCTTCCACACTGTTTTAGCCCCGTGGGGCTGAGCTGCAGATTGATTTGCTTCAATGTTGAAGCATTGGAGGATGATTCTGCTTTGACCTGCTCTTGGCCAACAACAACAAAATTAAAGAAGCAGATAGCAAAGCCAAGAAGAAAGTTTGATACAACTTCTGGTCGTTTTAGTGGGGAGCTAAATGCAGCTCTGGCCTCATTCTGTTTCAGTCTCCCAAAGGTCAGGCCACTTTTTTTTTTTTTTTAATATATCTTTACTGATTTCAGAGAGAGGAAGGGAGAGGGAGAGAGAGAGAGAGAAACATCAGTGATGAGAGAGTCACTGATCGGCTGCCTCCTGCACGCCCCCTGCTGGGGATCGAACCTGCAACCCGGGCATGTGCCCTGACTGGGAATCGAACCACGATCTCCCGGATCCTAGGTCGATGGTCAAGCCTCGAGCCACGCCGGGCCGGGCCACTTTTCTTGCTGTGTTTTCCCACTTGCTTGTTCCACAGTCCATCACTGGGTGCCCGGCTGCCTTGGCAACAACATTCAGGGCAGCTCTTGGCAACGTGTTGCTGGGGAACGTTTCAAGTTCCGAGAGTGGAGCTTTTTGTGCAATCTAGGGTGTGCTCTGAGTCTTCTTATGGCCAGTTTATAGCCTTGTGCTGACTCGGAGAAGCTGCTCAGACCCATTTGTGTACCTTTTGGGGTATGGGATCTGAGAGGAAAGAGTTATCTATATTTCAAAGATGTTATTATCACCATCATGTTCAAGTGACCATACTGCTGCTGGTGGCATCTCACTGCGTCTCCTCGCTTGTAAGTGTCTGATCAATGTTTGTTTGGACTGTACTGTGTTGTCAGCTGGGCACTTGGGACAACAGCTTTGACTTTCACTTGCATAGCAACCGCAGGAAAAATGCGAGCAACAGTCTTTATATGTCTGCACAGGATTCACCAGCTATGATAAAACAGGATTTGTAGAATTGAACTATGGAAGCAATACTGAAAAGGTCACCGCCATCACCACCAGTAATAACAACAGCTGCCATTTATGGAACAACCCTTTTGTGCCTGGACTCAGCTAGACTCTTTATATACATTATCTCATTTAATTTTCCCCAGCAAACCTAGAAGGCAGGCACTGCTCTCCCACTTTATAAATATGAAAATGCGTTTGGAGATATTAAATGTTTTGTCCCTGGTGACATAGAGAGTGAGCAGAGCAGAATTAGAACCCAGATCAGTCTGACCTCAGCACCCTTGCCTGCTAGGCTGGGATGGTGCCACGATGGCATGCTTGCTGAGCCTTTTATTGGAATCGCTGAATCCCCAGTATTGGTCCATGCCTAATACACAGTACGCGCACAATCATACTTAAAAGAAAATGATCAGTTGCTCATATTAGAAATGAACGCTCTGTGTTCTAAAGTGTTTCCTTTCTGCTCTGAAGCACAGTTATATAGTAGGTGTAGGTCCTTCCTCTTTTGTGGTCAAACAATCATCAATTCTCCCTCAGGCCCACCCATGTATCTCCATACCACCCCTATTTCCCGGCTTGGCTCACCACCATCCCATATCAGGATACTAAGTTGGTTTCCCAGCTCATCTTCCTGATGCTTGTCTTTTGTTTCCCTCTAATCCAGGCTCTACACAGTAGCCAAAGCACTCTTTCTAGTCTAGAAATCTGCTCATAACTTCCGAGATTCCCCATGAGCTTAAAACAAAGTTCGACTCCTTCACACGGCCTTTGCAACCCCTTATGATCTGATGCCTCCTGCTTCTAAGATCTCTTTCCTCAGCATCGCTCAGGTCTACACTCTGCATCTTGAGTGCACCGTCTCATGCCTGCCTCTGGGCCTTTGCATGTGCTGTTCCCTTGGCTTAGGACATTGCCATTTACCTGGTCAACTTCTGCTTATCCTTCACATCTTGGTTTGTATGTCACTCTCTCTGAGCAGCTTTCCTGACCCCCTGAGCCTGGGGTAAAGCCCCTTCCATGTGCCCCCACAGTGCCCTGCACTGCCTGCTTCAGAGCTCTTACCACCCCAAATCACTTTGTGTTCTCATCACCTCCTTCCCCACAAGACAGTAAGCTCCCCTGTTAGTCACAGAGTCCAGCTCTAGGCCTGGCATCAAGCCACTACTTAATAAGTATTTAGTGAATTAATAGAGAGTTATGTTTAATCTATATCTTATAAGTCATTTTTGATTTGGAATAGCTGCCTGAAACCTTGGGCTTGGGACCATCAGTATACTTGGGGGCAACCCTTTCAAAGCAGCGAATTAGAAACAGCTTCAAAAGTCCCTGATGCAGTGTTTCAGAAACTGAGGGGAGGCCTTTTTTAGATTATGAAAGTCCAACCGTCTTCAGATTTAAAAAGGTAAGAGATGCAAAATGTCATTTTAAAGCACAGACCCAAGGACTCCTAAAGTGTTCTCTTTTCCTAAATTGGGTTGCCACTAACATTAGACAACAGAGGAAAACCACATTTTAACCTGATTAATGAATAGTCCCAGTACGCATTTCACAAAATATCGAAGAATAGAACTACATCTCCTGTCACTATCTCACTTTCCCCCTGTCCTGTCAGGACTTAAGCTGCTGAAAATGTCTGCTCTGGCCTTTCCTTTTCAGAGGAATTGTCAGGGTCCTGAAAAGACCCTGATTTGCAGACTCTCTCTTTCCTGCAGTTGAAGGACCAGATGGGACTATTGACGACATGGGGGAGCTAAGAGTTCTAGCCTCTTGGCTCTTATCCTTACTCTCATACAATTCTTTGCTGGATTTTCATACTTATTCATGCTCTCTGTGCTTTTTTCTCATGTACACCCCTGGTTCTTGCCCCAGGGATTATATTTAGCAGTTCAGGTTTCCCAGGCTTCAGTAGTTGTGTGCATTTGCAGGGCTTTCTTAGAAAAGGCTCAGTTCTGGACTGCTGTTTGTTTAAAGGCCATGTTTATATCCAACCCCACAGATCCTGCCTGCTGCTGACATAACCTTCCCCTCCCTCCCTCCCTCTCTCCTCTCTCTCCAACTCAGACTCTGAGCGCTGGGAACTGCACTCTTGCCCGAGCAGAGGGTGAGCAAACAGACTTGGGCTGTGTTTAGGGGGGTTTCTTTAGTGCCATCTGCCACCTCCACAGAGGTTATTGGGATAAACCGATTTGCTAAACAAAATGGTTAACAACTCATGAATAACACTTAGAAAAAATTCGAAAGGGATGTGGGTATAATTCTTCTGAGGCCACAGCTCTTGCGTCCCTTTCATGCCCCTCCCTTCCTCCCATCCACCAAATACACCCCATCCGAACCTTGGTTCCAGCAGGGGGCAGCTGCCCTCAGGCCTGGGGAGATACCTTTGCTTTTCTTTTTAAAGCTTTCTTTTTTTGTGTGTGTATGAAGTGTAACATATCAACAGAAAAATTCAAAGCACACATATTCAGCAAAACCTGTGTAGCCACCTCCCTCAAGTCAAGAAATAGAATAGTGCCTGTCCCTCATATATGACTCCCCACCCCTCCCACCCCGTCACAATCCCTTCCTTCCCTCAGGCATATCCACACTATACTGACTTTTGATAATAATTTCCTTGCTTTATGCTAATGCTTACCACACTCAAATGCATCCTAAATCAATAAGGTGGTGTTAGAGGTTTTCGATCTTTTAATGATTTTGAACATTACCAAATGGAATCATACTATGCATGTTCTTTTGTCTTTCATATTTTTTTTGCTCAAGATTATGATGACTTATTTTCATTGCTGTATAATAACAATGGTAAAGGTATCGATTGCCTTTACCACAATTTATTTATTCCTCTTACTGTTGATGGACATGGGTTGCTTCGAGTTTGTGGTAACTATGAACATTCTGGTCTGTGTGTCCTGCACACGTGGGTGTGCATTTCCGTAGGGCACGTTCCTCAGAGTGGGATGGCAGGGTCACAGGCAGTGGAATCTTCAGCCTTCCTAGGTGATGTACAGATTTCCAAAGAGGTCGTTCCAATTTATAGGCTTCCCAGCAGAGTATAAGAGTTCTAATGCTCCACATATTCACCCAAACTTGGCTTTGTCATATTTACTAGTCTCTGAGGCTAATGTCTTTTCTTCAGGGCTGGCACAGTGAGTGGCAAGAGCACCCTTCTTAATGGCTTCCATCTGTCCTGGAAGCGAGAAGGGGCCTCCAGTCCTTCCCCTCAGACACAGATGGCAGAAGCGGCGTCGTGGGTGCTGGCTGTGTTAAACGCAGGCAGTAGGTGGCTCCTCAGAGAGAAGAGATATTTTCTCCCCTGCCTGATCTGCTCTCCTCTTTTGGAATGCGCCCTCCGTGCGGACAATGGCAGTCGGACTCTCCGTGCCATCTGGATGGCCGGGGCTGCTGTGGGAAGGACATCTGCTGGCAGCTGCAGGAGGAAGAAAGATGAGCCGGGCCTGGGCATGACCCTGGGGCTGCTCCCTTGCGCGGACCTGCTGCCTCAAGCCAGTTCCGCACAAAGCAAAAATGCTTCCTCACTCATTTTATTTACTCAAGAAGAACCACACAGTGGTCACCTCGGGAGTTCCTAAAGGAAAGAGATGGTAATTATTCCTGGTTAGCGGACCCAGCCCAATCAATCCGGCTTCCCGTCAGGTCTGATCACCTCTGTTCCCGCATCGGTTGCTGTGGCTGCTCTTGTTGAGCCTTGTGTATAAAATAAGCTAGTACAGCTGCAGAGGGCAAAAGAGAGAGGCGTGGGAGAGCTCATTGAAAATGATCGAGGCGTCTGAGTCTAGAGTCATAGATTCCTAGATGAGGACCTTGCTAGAGAGACTTTCGGGGGAATTGTGATTTTAGGTAGGGTTTCCCCCTCAGAGACCCGGCCATCCAAGGACAGCAGCGGGAAGAGTTTCCATGCAGTAGAAAGGGAAGGTTGGACCTTGCTTCCCACTCTGTTCTCCCTCTTGGTTAGTTCTACCTCACTACTGGGGGGCGAGGAGTGGGAGGGGCACATTTAACAAGTCTTTCCTGGAGTTTGTGGACAATAAAGGAAACACAGGCAGAAATGGAGGAAGAAACACCCATCGTCATCAACTAGGCCTGGTTCTAAGGCCTGGTTTACTTGTCCTCCCTTGCAGCTCCTGTGTTCACCCTGTTTATCTCTTGTCTGTCTTTGGAGTGGCAGAGACCATCAGAATGAGCTACGGTGGCTCCTCTAAGACTCCTGGTTTGCTGGGGACTGGCTTGGCTTACACCTATTTTCCCAGCATAGTTGCTAATAGTGCCACTTTTTATTTTGAAAAGTATCCTAGTTTGGGTGATAAATGTTTGTCCTATCTTAGACCACCTGACAAATTCTGGTTTCTTCTAGGAGAATCTGCTCCACCTTCCTTTGGAGAGATGCCACTCCCTATCCACAGGCATGGCCTTCACCACAGGAGCCTCTGCTACGCAATCGTGTGACCACCCTGCCTCATCGGTATCCCAGCTCTGCTCTCTATTCGCTGCATAATCTGAGGGCAAGTCACTTGGTTTGCTTTTGTCCCTGTTTTCCCAAGTGAAAAGTGGGGATAATGATAACTGCCTGGCATGGAATAGGTGGCCGATACATTTTAGCCAATACTATTATTACTTTAGGGCAGGCCTCCCACACTGGCAGCCCTGCAGACAGAGCCCAGCCTGCTAATACTCCTGTTTGTCTCATGCAGTGTTTTCAAAGTTTTGAAGCTGAAAGCCTTTAGAAAGGAGGGCACACCTCAGAAGGGCAAAGGTGTCATCATCTGATTCATGCATTGATCATGTGCTACCCTTTGGAATCTGAGTTTGCAGCCCCTCGTCAGGCCTGGACATGACAAACAGATCAGGCTGCCGTAGGTCCAGACTAGGGGACATGGACTGGTGTTCCTACATGAGTATGCTCTCTCCCTTCCCCCTCCCTTCTCCAAATTAGACTCCAGCCTAGGCTCAAACCCACATGAGAAGGAGGTTCCCCCTTGGAAATCAGTCTCCTGTGTGCCAGAGGTGTTTCTTCCCACCCCTATGTTCTTTAGGGAAGTGCTTCTCAAATTTTAATGTGCAGATACATTGCTAGGAATTTTATAAAAAAGCCAGATTCTGGTTCAGGAGATCTGGGGTGGGGGCCCAAGATTCTGCATTTCCACCAAGCTCTCAAGTGATCCTGATGCTGCTTGCTCAAGGATTTAGGGAGCAGTGGAAACTTGGGAAAGTGTTTCTACTTGAGGCTGAGAGTGAGGCCTCTTCCCAGAGCAGACTGAGCACTTTCTGTGAGCAGCGAGTAGTTGATTCTCTCTGCCCTGTGTCCCCACAACCCACAACCCAATATCCAGAAATGAATGGCCACCAGGAAAACACCATCTCTCCATGCAGAGGCAGAAACCTAGTTGGGAGATACTGACTCCCCCTTAAGAGCAGGCCCAACCTTTGAGAATTTCTGACTGTGTTTCCCTCCATTCATTATGCAGACATGAGCTTTCACCTGATCTTATTTTAGAAATTTTAATCAACTAGAAACTTGTTATTATTTACAGTAGTATCCACTTATTTGAGGTATCACTTTCCACTGGTTCAGTTACCTGTAGTCAACCACAGTTCGAAAATATTAAATGGAAAATTCCAGAAATAAACAATTCATAAGTTATGAGTTATGCTCAATGAAATATAGAGCAGTCCCACTCCATCCAGCCAGGGATGGGACTCATCCCTTTATCCAGTGTGTCCAAGCTGTAGATGCTCCCCTCCTGTTAATAGCCTTCTGGGTTATCAGATCAACTGTCAGGGTATCTCGGTGCTCATGTTCTTGTAACCCTTATTTTAATAAGAATGACCCCAAAGCGCAAGAGTAGTGATGCTGACAATTTAGATGTGCCAGAGAGAGGCTGTAAAATGTTTCCTTTAAGTAAAAAGGTGAGTATAGTACAAAAAGGTGAGTAAAATAAGATATTTTGAGAGAAAGAGACCACATTCCTGTACTTTTATTACAGCATATTTTTTATAATTGTTCCATTTATTACTATTTATTTTTGTGAATTTCCTACTGTGCCAAATTTATTATTTAAACTTTATATAGGAAAAAGCATAGTATATGTAGTGTTATCTGTGATTTCATGCATCCACTGGGGGGCTTGGAATATATCTGCCCAAGATAAGGGGGGGCTTCAGTACTGTCAGAGGGAGGGGTTCTCAAATGTGGTTCTGGATCAGCAGCATCAGCATCTCTGGGAATTTGTTAGGGTTGCAAATACTGAGGCCCCACCCAGACCTACTGAGTCAGAAGCTCTGAGAGTTATGTCCAACAATTGCATCTAACACACCTTCCAGGTAATTGCCAGGCACACTACGGCCTGAGAGCCAATGTTCTAAGCAGCTAAATTCCTTAGGTGGGTTTCCAGAGGAAAGGGCCATAGGTCCTGGCAGGCTTTGGGGTCTGCCTGAGTTGCTGGAGTGTGCTGCTCAGTGGATGGTTTCAGCTGTGAGTCAGGGAGATAATTCCAAGAAGGGAGTTTGAAGATGGCAACTTTAGGTGAGGAAAAGCAGGAGCAAATGATACACCATCTGGGGATAATTGTTTGACTTTATGCAAATGTTCTCAGCAATAAAACCAGCCAGTGATGTACAGGAAGTATATGCTCCCCATGCTGAGTGGTCTAAATAGAGAGTTATCAGTGATTGGGCTTCGGAGCCCCTATTACCCAAAGCCGAATGACATGAAATATATCACACCTGCTAAATGAAACACACAAGGGGATGTTATGAGAGTTTTCAAGAGCATTTTATTTTGCATAATATGTTTTTTTTTTCTAGATCAGAAATGAGATATTAAAAAAGTCAGCAGGTATATAGCTTGTTTTAAAATTATTATTACTTTACTCTGGCTTTTCAGACTTTTATTTTCTTCCTCCCGCTGCTATTGCACAGAAATATAGCACATTCTGTCCCAAAGGGACACTGGAGATCAGCAAGTCTACTCTCTGTAATTCACAGGTGAGGAACTCAGGTATTCAGAGATGTGAGATAACTTGCTCTGAGCAGGGCCTGGGCTGGTACCCAGGACTCCTGATTCTCAGACCCTGGAAATCCCACTGAGGTCTTTCAGGAATCCCAGGCCAGGTAAGGGACCTGGGAAAGTAACCTCACGTATACTCTTGTCTGTCAACAGCATTGGACGAATGGGGGAGCAGTGACGTCATTTACATGTGTGCACACAACCCGATACAGCAGCCAAGAGCATCTTGTTCCCTGCAAGGTCACTTCTGAGGCTGTAGTTCAACCAGATACACCTTCCATTCATATTGAGGCTTTGAGCTCAGTCCCTAGGAAGCCAAAACCACCACTCCTGTAGCCCAAGTATCAGCCGTGTGTTGGGGGTTGTGGGGAACATGCCTTCTCCCAGGGCCAGCTTCCTGGGCTTAGGACTTGTGCAGTTGCCCAGCACCCTTTGCTTGCAAGAACTCTGCACTTGCTTTGGAGCTCTGTTGTCATCGTCTTGAAAATCTTAATACTTTTTGAAAAAGGGGACCTGTATTTTCATTTTGCATTGGGCCCTGCAAATTGCGTAGCTGGGTGTTCGCCATAGCTCTGTTACCCTCCCCTGCACATCCTTTAAAACTCATTTTCTCCGAGAAGCCTTCTTTGAGTATATGTTATATATCATGATATTAATGTTAATCCCTATCATTAATTGCTTTCCTTCTGTAGGTTAACCCTGTGAGGTGGTTACTGTTATTGTCATCAGACCCACTTAACAAGTGAGGGGACCGAGGCTTGGAGAGAGATGAACTGGTTTAAATTTACACACTGAGGACCTGGGGTTAGAACCCAGGTCTGTTTGACTCCAGAGAACAGAGACTTAACCACTTTCTGTACAACCTCACTTTATTGTCTGTTTAGTGCTTAATGCTCTGTGATGTTTCCTTGCTTCCTCCATTCGACTGTAGAGGAGGGACCGTGTCCTTTATTACAGAGACCGTGTTCTTAATTTGGTTTCACCCAGCCCCATGCCCAGATGGACAGGGTACTCAGTGAGTATTTATGTAATAAAGGGCATTTGGCTATATTTAACATGTGTTTAGTATATCAGAACTTCCTGCAGACCAAAGAGGCTTCTAGGTTTGTGTTTAAATTTCTCCCTTGAGTGAAGCTGCACAGTACGCATGGCGGGGCCTGAGAAACACCTTATATTTGACTTCATGAATTATTTATGGAATTAACACCGGAATCATCATTAATTTGTGGAAAGAGAGAAGTTGCTACGTGGCTTGGTGCCTGTGATTTCCTGGCAGGGATAAATTACCTTCACAACGGCAGCTGGGTGAAGAGTCGAACACTGGTTTCCAGGGGAGACAGAGCACTACAGCCCCCTCTTCCCTGCTCTTGCCCTCAACTGAAAAATCCAGACTAGCAGCAGTGAGGCAACTCAGTTTCCCTCAACATTTAGTTGACACACATTTGTTAAGCACCTACTGTGTGTGCAGGGCATATGCTAGGTTTGGGGATACAAAACCAAGAAGGCATGTAAATAATTACATTATCAGGTGATGAGTGGGAAGAATGCAGTGGGAGGAAATTCCTGGGTGTGTGTGGAGGTTATGCCTAAACCAAGTCTTACAGGGGGAAAAGAGAGATTTAGCTACCACAGAAGGGGGTAGGAGAAGTGGAGAGGGGCAGGCTTTCCAGTCGGGAGGAACTCTGCACAGCCTGGGGGAGGACCTGTAGATAGTAGAAGTAGCTGGGGTAGGAAGAGAGGCTCTGAGAGGTGACTTGTGGGGGCTCAGGCAGAAGCTGGGAAATGGATGCTGGTCATGCCAACAGGCTTGGGTTTTGTCCTGGAGGCTGAGGGTGTTGGTGGTGGATGGATTCTGCTTGGTCAGCGGCCAGGTGTAGGACCTATGCCATCATTTGGGTGGTTCCTCGGGGAGCAAGGTCTCACCTGCTCCAGATGGGCAGTGGTTTCGGGGGCTCCCAGGCCCCTGAGGCCTCAGAGTGAGGTGAAGCATGCTCACCCCAGTGGGAGAGTGGAGGGACTGTGGTTGAGTGGCTCCTCAGTCCTGCCCCGTCAGCAACTTTGCTTTCTGAGACCTACTGTAAAATAGCAATCTCTTTCCCATTTTCTTCAACGCATCAGGAGGAAATATAGCTGCAGCTGGGTTCAGCAGCCCTCGCTTTTGAGCAATAAACTACAAATGATCACAGTTTACTTTGATGCTTTCGGAATTCCCCTACTAGTCACTATGGTTTCTTGCCATTTACTAGCTGGAAAGTCGCCTGCGCGCACACACTCTGCCTTGGGAATGAGCCCCTGCCTCTCTGAGCTTGTCTTACAGGGTTATTTATTCTGCAGTTCTTCTTTGGGCTCGAATAGTGCTCTGGGCTGCCGAGACCACACTTTAGTCCAACTCTGATGCCCCCAGCCTTTATGGGGGAAAAGATTGTCCCGACTCCATTTATTTACAGGTAGAGAGGAATCAGAGAGCCCTGCAGGGTGAAGGCAGAGACGAGGCACTCCAGATAAGTGTTTTTCCTTCCGTATTACTTATTTATTAAAGCCAGTGAGGCATAACTAAGAGAAGGGAAAGGAACCGAGGAAATAGAGAATACAATGGCCCTTAGATTTTAATGGGAGAGATGGCTGGAAGTGATTCCTAAATTATTAAATAAATTGATTTGATTCTCGAAGCTGGCCTCCAAGGTGTATTTGTCAGTTTCATTATCATTGTCTTCAAGGGTAGGAAGAGTCACTCATGGAGAAAGTTTTATTATATTTTTCCCCCCTCTATTTTATTTGAAGGCTGCAATTCATGACCCTTATCCAATTAAACACTAACTTCTTTATGTAATAGGAGCAGTGTTGTTTCCATTTTTGTTTTAGCTCTCATTTCTTGATCCCATTTGTCTTACAGGCCCGAAGACATGTAACAAGATTGGGTCAGCTGTAGGGCACACACACTTTGGAGAATCCTGGTCCCATTTCAATTATAGGACCATTTGGTCACAGACGAGCTCTATGATAATTTGTCCACACATGAGTCCTGTCGTTTAGCTATTTGCCTGACAGAATCTACTGAGTGTTGGAATAATAGGTTGTGCTATCTCAAATGCCAAGAATATACCTTAATGCAAATAAGAGATTTATGAGATTTTATTTTGGGGTCTTGCATTTGACTGTAGTAGTGTTTGCTCCTTTCTCTCACATTTCCCACTCTCCCCCTAAACATTTCTACTGCCTCCAGCCCAATGGTAAAAAAAAAAAAATGTCTGAATATCTACATTCTTTTTCATAATTATCCTCTTGAGGAAAGCAGGCCAAGCACCAGGGTGCAAAAAGATTTAAACCATAAATAATAAACCGAAAGGAAATAAAAGAAATGACACCAGGATAAACTAAGCTATTAACTGAAAGCTTTACATCACCACCCTCCTTGGGCCTGAAAAATCTAAGGGAAGGTGGCTAAGTATTTATTTTCTGAAAAATGTCATTACAATCTGCAGCAATTAAAAATGGATGAAGGAAACATTTCCCCATGATTTCCGGTGCTACTTCAGGCACTGCGCCTGAAACATTTTGGGCAACACAGTTCCGACTCCTTTCCTGAGGACAAATGGTGCTAAAGGACAGATCTGGGTCCTTTGCGGGCATCACACTGCCTGGGTCTGGGGCCGAGGGCAGGGATGAGAGAAGGGAAGTGAGCAAAGTAATGGGTAGGGAGTGAAGCTTCCCAAGATAAATGAGCCCTCCTTCCTGGATCCCTGCATAATTGTTTCTTTCAACTTGATACACCCGGTGTAAAGAACTCCATTCACACCTGCAAACCTGTCAGCTTTCCAATTATGGGCTTGTGGTTCAATTTCCTGGATGCTCCCCAACCTTGGGGGTGAGGAGAATGTGTTCGTGTGTTGGCAACACAGCACTGAAGGTGAGGGCACTGCGGGTGGGGGTGTAGGGCCCACGGGGCTCCTTCTTGGCCGCCAGGTCACCGAGGCAGCCTGGCTGACCTTACACTATCACTCTCAGCCCTTGGAAGCCCGGGGACTCCTTGTGGTCTCAGCTCTGCTTTGCCAAGTGAGCCAGTCCTACTTTGGCCGCTAGGACTGAACAGAGCCCCAGAGTGTGCAAGTGCACACGTGGCCGGCAGGCACACACCTACAGCTACCTTGGCCTTTGTCTCCCGCCAGCCCTCCCATCTAGGGACAGAACTGGGCTCAGTGTGAGATACAGAGAAGGCCTGGCATTTCCATATGCCTGAAAGGGAGTTAGATGAGAAAAGCAAGGTGCAGGAAAGTGTGTATAAGATCTCAGTTTTGTAAAACAAACCATGACAAGCAGCTCGAAGTCTGTGCGTGTGATAAGAAGGGCTGTACTGGATTATGTAAGTTCAGACGAAAATCTAGGACACATGCTGAGTTCTTAAAATGAGTTACCGGGATGGGGGTGTGAGAATGAGCTGAGGATGCTGATAGGAGATGGGGTAAGGCATCCATGATAACAGCATTTCACCCCATTTATGCAAAACTAGTATTTATATATGTATTGAAGTTTAACTGTTTTACCCTACTCTGCTCATTTTTCCTCCCAAAGTGCTTCCTCTGAAAAATCGTCAGTGCCGGGTGTGCAGTGCTCAGTTTTATGTGGGCTTTTCTGCAGTGTTCTAGGGTCACTGCTCTGCAGCTGTGTTTATGGCGTGAGCGGAGAAAAAAAAGAGCAGAGCCACTTTGCCTCAGGGAAAAACCGCTATTAACTTGTCTACCCTCCCCCCTGTTCTGATCAAGGGGACAGAGGTGGGAAAGAGGCTTTCTCAGAAAACCTGACTCCTCTTAACTGGGCAAATGCTCTTTGTGGGGACAGATGCGTTCTGTAGGGAGGAGGCCTCAGGAGACCCACTGGGCCTGTCTGGTCTCTAGAGGCTATGCGGGCTTTTCTCATCACCCCCCAGGGAAGGAACAGACTAGAAAACAAAACCAGGATCTGAAGATAGAAACGACAGGGCAGCAGTTTTCAGCTCAACATAAGGAAGAGCTTCCTAACCACCTGAGCTGACATTGGCTGGGCCATTTTTCAGGAGGAATAGGGGGTCTCATTGCTGGCAGGGTTCAGAGCCTGGTGATGCCTTGAATAAGGTTTTTGCACCATGTGACCCTGGATTATAAGACCTCAAGGGTTGCACTGTACAATATGGTAGCCTAGCCACATGAGGCCATTGAGTACTAGAAACATGGCTAGTGCAACTGAAAACTAACTTTAAAATTTTAATTAAGGTTATATGTATGAAGGAAACAAAATCAGTATTTTGAAGAGAGTCTGCACTTCCATCTTCATTTCAGCATTATTCACAATAGGCAAGATGTGGAAACCACCAAAGTGTCCATCGATGAGTGAATGGATAAAGATGCTGTGTAATATCATCACATCTTTTGTCCATCACACATATAATGGAGTGTTATTTAGCCATTAAAAAAAGAAGGAAAGGTTGCCATTTGCAACATCATGGATGAACCGGGAGGGTATTATGCTAAGTGAATAAGCCAGACAGAGAAAGGCAAGTATTGTATCCCTTCTATGTGGAATCTAAACAATAAAATAGTTGAATTTATACAGAGTAGAATGGTGGTTGCTGGGGTCTGGGAAGTAGGGAAAATGGGGAGGTATTGGTTAAAGGGTACAAACTTTCAATTATAAGGTGGATAAGCCCTGAAGATGTAATGTACATCATGGTGACATAGTAATATTGTATTGTATTACTTAAAATTTGTTAAGAGAGTAGATCTCAAGCATCCTCGCCAAGAAAATGGTAACTATGTGTGCTGATGGATGTGTTAATTTACCTGATTGTGGTAATCATGTCCCAATGTGTATGTGTGTGTGTATAGAAAATAATCACACTGTACATGTTAAAATATACACAAATTTATTTGCCAATTATACCTTAATAAACCTGGAGGGGAATAAATTAAATTTAAAAACCAAAATAGTATAAAATACTTTTTCTATTAAACATACTTTATTGTTTTGGTAGGACTACATTTCAGTTTAACCATTTAAAATTTAGCAGTCAAATGGAGATGTCAGTAAGTGTAAAATACTCATCAGATTTTGAAGACAGTATAAAAAAGGCTGCAAAATATTTCATTGATAATTTTTATATTAATTACACACTGAAGAAATGTTTTGCAAATATTGGGTTAAATAAAGTACGTTGTTAAGATTAATTTCATGATTAAAAAATGTGGCTACTAGAAAATGTAAAATTAAAAATTGCATATGGGGCTTATATTGTATTTTTATTGAGTACAAGTGCTCTGCCAACATTAGGTGTTTGTGATTCTATATAATTGTTTTTGTCCCTGATGTGGATTCTTACCTCTCTTTAGATAGGTACTCTAAACATTTGTGGCTTCCACGATGGCCACCCAACACAATTTGTATTGGTGATGCTGGTGGAAATCATGTGACAAGTGTCTGGATTTTAGAGAAATGACCAGCTCAATGATGTTGGGAGCTCGGAGAACTTCCAGTGCAATTTGTTACAGAAGAGCTGAGATTGCACTTTCAAAAGCTGATGTTTAAAAGCGAAGGATGAGGTTTCTTTTAGAAATCAGAATATGTAACCTCACTTTTATTCACTGCTTTTCTCAAGCAGTTAAAGTTGAATAAAAATCTTTTTTCATGTGTATCATTAAAACACATCCCAAGAAAGGCCTAGAAACACAGTGGTAGTCTCTAAATTAATCAATAAGATACGCACTTTTAGTTTCTCTAATTACCCACCATTGAAAAAGTAGGTTGGAACTAAAATAAACATGCTGCCTTGAAATGAGAATTAATATGTGCTGGTGCTGCTGAGGAAAGCCCTAGTATACAATTGAATTTTGGAATATTTTGCTTTGTCAGAAAACCCAAAGACATTCTTCCCTTTGGAATTGAATCTTCATTTAGAGGTGTGTGTGTGTGTGTGTGTGTGTGTGTGTTTTAAATGACTTGTTCCATGTATTTTACAAAGTGCCTTTGTCGAGCTATTATGACATTTTGTTTATTATGTGTTGAACCCTGTCACATCCTATGAACGAAATGACCACCTTCTCTGTTGCTCCTTGAGAAGCCAAGTGTAAATAGTGCCAAGATTCCATGGGGGGAGGGTTTATTAATTATGGAACATAGTGTTGGGAGTTCTGGAAAATACTGCTCTTTGTCATTCCACTAGGGATAAGTGAGGATATGGGAGAGGGAGAAGGGACAGAGGGCAGGAGGGAGATGGGGTAGGGTGGGGGGCACTGTGGGATTTAAACCCAGCCTTATGGTTCTAGCTCTTGATCCTGGATTGTATGATTTTCAAATCAGGTGTGAATTCTAATCTCATTGTCCAAAAAATATATTCTCCATTTAGAGTAGGCTAAAGCAAAGACTGATCTTATTATAGACCGAGGCTGCTAGAATCAGGTCAGGATCTGAGCACGAATGGGTTGGAACAGAAAAGACTCTGAATCTTGAGCAGGTCCTCATTTCTGTCTACTGGGAGAAGAGAGGAGAAAGGCCATTTGAGCGCAACCCCAGAGCCTGTTATCAGGGCAGGAATGGGGAAGGTGTTGATGCTAGGGCTGAAGGAAGACAGTTTAACTATCACCTTTTGCAATGAAAGTTTTAAAAGACAATTTAAGTATCACCTTTTAAAATGAAAATGCTAAACAGTTTAGCCTAGGCTGCTATCAGGACACAAATGAAAGAAAAACGCCACTGCAGAATACCTGGTCTGCAAAATGTCGTGGGGCTCAAATCATGACCACATTGTCCTGAATAGTCTGACTCCAGGAGAGGAAATTTAAAGCCCTTTCTCCTTCGTAGCTCTTGGGGATTTCTGACATAATAGACACGAAGGATCAAAGGCCCCTGTGGGGTTCCAGGAAGCCACCCTCAGCCTTCAAACTAGGATTTCCACTAAACAACTGTGTGTGACCTAACCTCAAAAGTTGCAAGAGAGAGGGATTTCCTATTTTACTTCTATCATGATTGAGGGGAAATAACTACTATGTGTGAAGGGCTTTACATTTTCTGCCTTTGAATGCTCACAGTAACACCTAAGGTAGGTGTTATTATGCCCATTCTGGAAATGAGGACACTGAGGCTCTGAGAGACGAAATAATGTGCCCAAGTTAAATAGCCATTGAGCAGGGGAGTTGGTATTTATTACCAGGTCTATTTGACTCCCAAACCATGCTTTTTCCTACTACAGTATATTGCTCTTATTGAGTTCTTTTCAATATCTAATCAGTATCTTTTCAGCTATAATTTAAGATCATTATCTCAGTGCGAATGGAACAGTTATTCTCAATTTTCCATTCAAAGCCTTTCACGTATTTTAAGATGACCACTGCAGCCTTCTCCTTCCCTTCTCTTGCCTGTTGCACAGAGCGGAGGAGAGTGATGTGTGTGCCCCTGAAATGGCTTTATTTCTTTTAGTTGGCATTTAATATGTATCAATGCAGATGAGTCTTGCTTGTAGGAAACTGGCTGAAAGTTCTATTTTGTTCCTTATTTATCCATAGGATTTAACAGTGTACAGACTGCATGCTTTGCAAAGAATAAGATCTGTGCCAGAGTATAAAAAAGAGCACTTGCGCCTCCTGAACAGGATGGAGACCACTTCACAGGGCTGGTGGTGGTAGAACTGGCATTGGAGGGTGAGGAAGACCGCCAGCAGGTGCGGGCCTCCAGGGATGCAGGACCGGCAAAGGGAACCTCGTGTGCAAAGTCATAGGAGCTGGTCACACCACTGTGTAGGGCCAGAGGAGGTATTCTGGCACAACTGGAATATGTAGGGTGTACATGGGAAAAGGGCAGAAGACGATTCAGGGCAAGCATTAGATCACAGAGAGTCTCTGTCACATTAAATTGTTCAAACTTTTTTTTTAATTTTGAGAATTAAAAAAGTACGAAGAATAATTTAATAAGCATCCATATCTGTATTTCTACCACCCAGAATTAAAAACCATTAGCATTCAACCATATTTTTTAACCTTTAAAAAAAGAAATCAAACACTATAGGCACACTTAAACCAGCACCTCCTGCCTAATTCCTTTCTCTGCACACCTCCCTCGAGGTAATGATTGTTCATTTGTATTTATCCTTTCAGATCATGTAAGGCACATTTTACACACATCAGTATTATGCTATAATACATCATTCTGCATCTTGCTTTTCTCTCCCCTCAGTACTGTTTTTGGCTCTATCCATGTTGATGGATCAATTCATTCATTTTGACTGTGGCATAGAATCTCATTTTATGAATACAGTATTTTATTTATCTGTTCCCTTATTGACGGTGATATTGGTTGTTTCCAGTTTTATATTATGAAAAATGATGTTGTAATCAGCATCTTTACCCTTATTTCTCTAGGGAACAGTATTCAGTTTTCCCTGATGATGCAAAAGCCATGTTGAAGAGTGCAGGATTTATTAAGAAAACACATTTTAAAACAATAAGCACAAAGAGATCTCCAGGCTTTTTCTCTGGAGATTCTCACTCACAGAGAAGGGTCTGGTCATATTTTGGGGGAATGTTTTTTTGGTAATAAGTTCCCTAAGTGATTCTTTTCATTGAGGGGAGTTGTGAAATGAGCACAAAGTATACATACCCATGTACTCTCTCCGGAGAGAGGTGTGGGGCCACTGTAGGGTTTTATGTCAAGTACCATGATAAAGTTTATGTTCAGAAATATTACTTTGGTGACAGTATGAACAATATACTGAGCTCAACTTCCTTTGTAAAGTAGTCCTCTTTTAGGGATACATGGTCCCTAAAGGCAAGTAACTTGCAATCTACCAGAGCATTTTACAGAAATGTGGGCAAATGGGACCCAAGGCCTGAAAGCTTACAATCCACAGACGAATTGTTTCCTGGCCCAGGATGTCTGGAAGGAATCAGTATCAGCATCCATGCTGTCCTTGTCTGCCTACCTGGAAGGTGACCTTTCATGTTTTCCATATCTTTGTTCCCCTAAATTCTTTTTCTGAGAAGAAAGTTAGAAAAAGATCTCTAAATGAAGTTTGATGTATATATTTCACATTTTCCCATTTTCCATAAATATGAAATATTAAGATCTGTGATAGTTTTAGAAAGTTTCCGACTCATGCAGAAGCAATAACAATAATTCAATTCTTAATAATTCGACAATTCATTTCAATATTAACACCATTTTCTGAAGCCTAAAGAAATGATACTTCTAATCCACTACATGAGGGCTGATATTAGATGTTATATCTTGGAGTCTTAGAGGTCATCCTGCCCCAACTCTCTCATTTAACCAAACAGAAAACTAACAAAGAGCAAAACAAGTTTATCCAAGACCACTCGGAGGGTTAGTGATAGAGCCAGAGCTGTAACAATGGCCTCTTTGCCATTGTTCTTTGTACACACTTAGAATTATCTATACCACCAGATGACCTGCTGTTTCTACAAATAAGCCCCACCCCTTCCCACTTCTAGGAGATGATGGCTGGGAAATTACCCCATCACCTTCTGGGTGAGACCTACAGTAACTATCATGTCATTCTCCCTTCCGAGTTGCCAAGCTGCCCAAGGCAGCTCAATGTCTATCCTGCTACCCACAGAGCTCTTCTGCTGGCCTGTGCTGGTTACAGGACCAAGCACCCATTTCCCACTGTGTTCCTGCTTCCTGCGGCTAATGGAAGCTCAAAGTTCCTTTTGAAGTTAATGGAGGAGCTCCACTCTTAGATAAGCTTTGAGGGAAATGGAGCAAGAGACTACAGAGAAACATACTCCAACTTGCCAAGGAGAGGGGCTATTTTTAAGTCAGGAAAGGAGACATTACCGTTGAGTGAAAGAATCCTTTTGAGCCTTTATTACTGTCTGTTAGGAGGAAATTCTTTTATGTTGAGTGTATTGATACAAATTCAGTGCCCAAGTCTAGAACTTTTATTTTCAGAGAGGAAAGCTCTTTCAATGTTTTCATTTTTCCATTATTAGTTATATACTGCCAGCCTCTCAGAAAAGTATTACTCTATGTAGTGACAAAGATATATTGTTTGATTTGACATCAGAAAAACAGTGTTCAAGTCTTGGCTTTGCTACTCACTAGCTGTGGCAACTCACTAGCATTGGCAAGTCACTTCTCACATCCAGCTGTTTCCTGTCTAGAATGGCAGCGGCTGGGACCTGCACATCAAGGGTCATTCATCCATTCATTTTTATGCATTCGTTTACTCACGGGCTATGTGGCAGGAACTGTGATAAGTGCTAGGAATGCAAAGTGAGGCATGGCCCTTGCTGTCATGGAGTTTACATTCTAGTGAGGGAGACAATCAAGTAATCACATTAATGAATATGTAATTCCAAACTGATTGCACTCCCTGAGCGTCAACAGTATGGCTCTATTAGAGAATATAGCAGGGGAACTGGCCTAGATGAAAAGGTGGAGAAGAGGAGGAGTGGGAAAATGATTTAAGGAAGGGTTCCCCGAGGAAAAGAAATTTGAGCTTCAATCAGAAAGACACCACTGTTAAGAGTAGGAAAAATGTGTTCCCTACAGAAAAAATAGCATGTGCAAAGACCCTGGGGTGGGAGGGTGCACAGTGCATTTCAATCAAGGGACTGAAAAAATGCCAGCATGACTGGAGCTGAAAGATTGAAGGGAGAATGGTGGGAGGGCAGGCAGGAAAAGTAGGCAGAAGCCAGAGCAGGCAGGGATTTGCAAGCCATAGCAAGGATTTTGGTGTTTATCCTAATAGCAATGAGAGGTGACCAAAGATGTTGAAACTCAGTGTTTGCACGTGTGTGTATGTGTGTGTATAGGTGTGTGCACATGCATGTGTGTATGTGTTTAGGCATGTGCACATGTGTGTGTGAATGCATGTGTGTATGTGTATAGGTGTGTGCGTGTGTGTGTGCATGTGTGGCCTACATGTAAGAATGAACTGGAGGGGAGTCAGAGTGGATGTGAAGAAACGAGTGAGAAGCATTGCAACAGTCAAGGCAGAATATTGGCCTAGGTCAGTGGAAGTGGAGAGAAAGAGGAATAGCTACACGTGAGATCTCTCACCTACCACTTAGTTCACTGAGTGAACTAGGAGGTGGATTAGATATAGGGGTGATGGAGGGGATTGCAGCCTTTGTTTCTGATTAATGGGATGGGATGCATGATGGTGGAATTCTCTGAGATGGAGAAGCACAAAGAGAGTCCAGGTTTTCTCGGGGGGAAGATCATAAGTTCAGTCTTAGATATGCAAAATTTAAGAACTTTTGAGACATCCAAGAGGCAGTGTTGAGTTGACAGGTGGAAACATGAATCTGAAGCTTGGAAACAAGGTCTCACCTGGAGATATAAATTTTAGAGTGAAGAGATGGTTACTGAATTCATGGTTGTGGATGAGATTGCTTGGGAAGAAAATATGGATTGAGAGGAAGTGACCAGAGAGTTAGGAAGAAAGTCAGGACAGTACTGTTTTATGGAAGCCAGGGAATGAGAGAGTTTCAAAAAGGAGGGTGTGGTTAACAGGGTCAGATGCTGCTGAAGGGGAGTAGGTGTCCATTAGATGTAATGGTGGTGACAGGTAACATTACTGAGAACTACTCTAACACCTTAATGTGTAACTTGTTATCCCTGTTTTCCAGGTAAGGAAACTGAGGCACAGAGAACTTATGTAACTTGCCCAAAGTCACACAGTAAGTAATTTGAACTGAGGAAATATGACTCCAGACCCCATTTCCTCAACCACTCTCAAATGCTGCTCTCTCTTAGTTATATAGAGGTCATTGCTAATGTGGAGAGCCATTTAGGTCACATCAATTGGGAAGAAGCTAGACAGGAGCTAGTACTGTCTGAGGTATTAGACACCCCCAGTCCCCCCATAGGCCATTGATCTTCTGCTTTCTGCTGCAGCCTCCCTGGTCATGAGCTTGAGACCTGTCCAGGTCTGCTAGCTCATGTACAATGGCTTCAACATTTCTCACCATGTGGGAAAATATTTGTTTCCTGAGCCTTGTTAAGGCACAGGGGGAATTTTAAAGCATGTTTAGGCATCCCTTGGATATGGTGACCATATGCCCAATTTGCCTATTACTATCTCAGTTCATGCTTGTCCTGGCATAATTATGAATCTCTCTCCCTTTCACTCTCAAGAGAATCCCAGTTTGGATGGTAAATTAATATGATCACCAGTGATGGTCAGTTTTATGTGTCAACTTGGCTAGGCTTTAGTCTCTAGTTATTCCATCAAACACTTACTGAGGTGTAATGAGGGGTTTTGAAGGTGAAGCAGTTTCCATTGATGACAAAGTCTGTGTGTGACCATGGAGGTCAGTGGTAGAGGTGAGTATAGAAGGCCACGGGAACTTAGGTCAAGGGTCACAGATGGGTGATCCACCAGATATTTTGATGGAGAGGAAGACAAGTCCAAAGCTGTGAGGAAGAGATAAAATGATGGATTGGAAAATCATCTGTGAACTTTCAATGGAGTTATTGTGATTTCAGAGCCCCAAGCAGAAGGGGTCCTGTTTCTTGGCACTACATATTATCCAGGGCTTCTGCTTGTCCGGGGAAAGTCAAAGCAGATTCTGCTGTCCTTCATTCTCAGTGCAGGGGAAGTGTGCTGCTGGGATGTGGCCTTTACTTTTGCTATGGCCCCTCTCTTGGCATCCCAAAACACAGCAGGTATCACCTGATCTGTTACTCATAGAGTAGTGTGACATGATATCGAGGTGACTTAGCTAATCCAAAGCAATAAAGGGAACTAAGAAACAGAAGGCAGAAGTGGAACACCTAAGATTTTGTGTGCATTCAGGGGCAAGCTTAGATTAAAAATCATTCAGCATTGCCCTGGCTGGTTTGCTCAGTGGTTAGAGTGTTGGCCCACAGACTGAAGGGCCCTGATTGGGGCTTGTGCCGAAAGCAACCAACCAATGTGTCTTTTTCACGCTGATCTCTCTCTCTTCCCCCCTTCCACTCTCTCTGAAAAGCAATGGAAAAAATATCCTCAGGTGAAGATTAAAAAACAAAACAAAACAAAACAAACAAAAAAACCATTCAACCATTCAGCATTTATTTATAAGGTCAAGCCAGGGAGGGATCTGAGGCAACCCTGGGTGCTTACCCACAGCTAGAGTAATTCCACTGTGATTTCTATCTATACAACTATGTGGATTTGGTACCTGCCCCTAGAACTTGTTCCTCCTTGAAAGGAGGAGGGTCCAAAGGCCCACTGGTCACAGGGTGATAGATGCTGGGTGATGTTACAGAGACACTATGGGCAGATGTATACATGATCAACCATGGCAGTAAAACATACTGAGCCTCTGTTGAATAAGGAGGTTGTTCTGACTGTTGTACCAGAAGACTCCTTTTATTTGGAAGACAAATCAACATATTGTTTATGCTTCTGTCTGCATTTCTTTTCTGGCTAAACTTTGATGGCTGTCATTATGAGCTTTGTGTGTCTAACTAGAGCACTGTTACGAACCCAGACTGCTGGCCTTCTGCAGGGCTCCTCAGAGTGACAATTAGGTGGTGAGATTTATGAGCTCATTGTAGAGAGTCCAAATATAATCGTAATAAAGATTTCTTTATGGCAACTCAAAGCAATAAGGATTATTACTTCACTTCTTAGCTGGGGAACTAGGTGCAGAGAAGGCCAGTGACTAAAATGAGATCACACAGCAATAGAAGAACTGGCTCCGAAGTTGCATTTATCTAATTATGGTGACATTTGAGTGCTTTATTATAAGCTAGGGGCTTTGCATAATTTATTTTAACAGTTCCTTACAACTCTCTTATCATCATCACCATCACCACCACTACCATCATCACCATCATTACCATCATCATCATCACCATCACCATTCCAATCTGCAAATTACAGATCAAGAAACTGATTTACATTTTTTTCAGAGTTAGGTAATTAACAAATGGTGGGATTTGAACCCAAGCTATCTATAGGCACACTGAACTCCTATCTTGCACTGCTCCGCCTTGCTCTGCCTCCTTGTACTAATTCACTGCCAATTCATAGAAGTTACCTCTGCCAGGTGCTGTGTTGGATGAAAGTTAAGAGCGTATGTAAAATACCAGAGAAAGTGATCAGAATTGATGGGCCACGCACACAGGAATAATGCGAGGTTGCTTTCCAGGTTGCTGCAGAGCAGCCATGCTCTGTTACTGTGTGTGCATCTCATACGTGGATGCCAAGGTTGTGTTATGTGGTATTTTGACATGGCCCACAACATTCAGATGGTCTCCTTCTAGGTAGGCATGGTCTTCATCTGTAGTGAGATCATTCCTGGTGTCTCTTAATTTTAAAAGAGATAGATTCTTAGTCAGGAACAGAACCATGAGGTTGGAGAGCATTCAACCCACTCTTTTTGTCTAGACTCTGAAGAATGATGATGTCTGGGAGTAGGCCCCTGCATGGTGGATGCTGGGGATGGTGGCTGTCATGCTAAGATGAAGGGGAGACCAGAAGGAGGCGAGTGTCAGGGTGCTCTGCTAAGTGAAAAGGAGTGAGCAGTATTTTGTAAGAGAGATGACCTAGATTTTTGGTATGCTTTGTGCTATTCCATTTTCTTATCCCCAGTCATTAGTAAAGCTTTTTGAAATGTTTCAACCCAGAGCCAACTGTGCAGCCATGTATACAGAAAGAAGTAACTTGTGAACACTAGGTCAGTTATATACAGTGGGAGCTGTGGTGCCCCCTTGGAACATGCATTAAATTTGGCCAGAAAGCCTAGGGGAAAGGCTCAGTTCCTTAAATAGAATCCCAAAGTCCCAATAAGCTCTCTCTTCAGAAGAGTGACCTTTGGAGTCACACCTGGAGGTTTGTCTTTCTGATGGTAGTACCATTTCTCCTTTGTCTAAGCTAAGCCCTGCACCTCCCACTGCCAGGGAAGTCCTCTTTTTGGAGGAGCGAGTTGCTCCGGCACCGCGAGGGCAGGCTTCCCTGTCCTGAATTCTTCCATTACTGACAATATCCCATAGGTGCTCACCAAACACACGACTTTCCATCACTGTGGCATCACAAAGGCTTATTGCAGAGAAAGATTTTTAAAAATGTAATTGCTATTCTATATAATTTCATAACAACGCTAAAATATTGAAAAAAGTTTACCCACAATCTTGCTACCCCAACACATTGAACTATTTTCATGTTTTTATGTCATAATAATCATAAGGATGGTACAGGTTAGAGGTCTTCTTTTGCGTGTGTGTGCGTGTGCCCATGTGTGTGATGTTTTTGTTTTGTTTTTCTTTACTATCGGGACGATATGCTCCAGGTTTTCTGAAACAACTTGCTTTCATTGATTTCTGATTTTTAAAAGGCTAATTATTAAATGTATAATGAAATATGAGTATACCTTTGCAAGATGACAGCAATAAATTCATGCATTAGGGAGAAATTCTTTGTCACAATGTTGCAATTTTATATACATTTAAAAAATATTTTGGAATAGCCTTCATGTTTATAATGCAGTGATTCTCAGCTGGGGGGTGATTTTGCCCTGCAGGGGATATTTGGCCAGGTCTGGAGACATTTTTGGTTGTCACAGCTAAGGGATGTTGCTACTGGCATCTAGGGGGTAGAGGTAAGGAATGCTGCTAAACATCCCATAGCGCCCAGGACAGCCCCTGCCACACAGAATTATCTGGCCTGAAATGTCAATAGAGCTGAGGTTGAGAAACCCTGTTGCAATATAAAATGGTGACTTCATAGTTCTTTGAGCGGATGCCTGGTTTACTTAAGCATCCCCTGCTCCCCTTACAGGACATTAGTTGCCTGCTGGTTTTCAGTTTGTGGTGAGCATCTCCAGGCATCCACCTTTGCCTTGCTTTGGGCTTGTAGCGGGTTTATTCAACGAGTGGGAGGGGAGGATCCAACCACCATCCAGTCCTCAGGGTTTGGGACTCATCCCCGACAGGTGAGAGGGCAGGGCTTTTCTAGAAATAGTACAAGCTGCTTGTAGTTACTGAACTTTATTAGTTACTGAACTTTGCATAAGTGAACTCCCAGGCAGCAGGAGTACAGTGGAGCAGGCATGAAACTGGGAGGACAGGCCAAAGCTTGGGACCAATGGGACTCAGGAATCTCAAAAGAGAGTGGATTCTGAAAGCATCCTCTTAGGTTAGTCAGTGCAGGCTGACCTGTACCTGGCCACACCCGGCTAAAATTGCAACTCCCCCCACACTTTCTACCCACCTCCTCTGCTTGATATTTTTCTTCAGTACCCATTGCTGTCTTGTGTGCTATCTAGTTTACCTATTTTGTTTGTTTCTGTCTCCCTTCCATGGGGACAGGGATTTGTACACTACTGTTTCCCAACACCCAGAAGAGCTCGTGGCTCATTGCAGGTGCTCAATGCCTAGTTGCTGGGTGAATGAGTGGGTAATTCACAAACACGCAGGCTTTTTGTTTTCAGTAGAGCTTCACCATGTCCATTGCTCCCAGATCTGGTTTCTCTTTTCACTCTGTCTTTATTTCACTTTGGGTTTCTCACTGATGTTGGGGAGATGTGTTGTTGGAGTGGAAGAACGATTGAGAGAGGGTCACATGGGCCACACTGAGTTCCCTTGTCAGGTCGTCCTGGATGCTGTGGAGCTTTCTTTAAAGCCCCATCCAAAGATGGCATCCCTATTGGCCCGTTGCCTCAGTGCCAGCCTTGGGGCTCTTCCTGGGACTCATTATGGGCCTCACACCAGACCACTGAGGCCTCAGATCAGGGCGACGCTCCTGGTCTGAAGGCTCACGGTCACATTCAATGTAATGTTTCTGAAATTATGTAGAGTCTTGACTCAAAAAAAAAAAAAAAAAGACTGCAAACAACCTTTGAGCCTGTATAGCCACATCTTTATTAAAATATTACCAGCCCCAACAAAACAGGGGTGGTGGGAGTGGGGGTGGGAGAGGTCATCTGAAACCGCCAGGTGATTGGTGACAGCCCTGCCTCAGGCTCCTGCAGCCTTGCAGTCGGCAGCTTGGAGGCCAGCATTATGTCTCACGTCACTCAAAGGCAGGTGAGCGAAGCCACGTCTCGCTGGCTGCCTGTGCAGCTGCAACTCCAATCAGGGGGTTCTGCCCGCCTCAGCCTGGCAGCTTGGGATCTTGAAAAGCAAGTGACAGGGGCAATAATCTGCACTTGGCAAAGCAAACCCAAACACACTCCGAAAGGCACAGCTGGGCTAGGCTCAGCAACTTTATTCATTAGGCAGTTAATCTTAAAGCTGTCAGCTGAGGCCGCAAGGGCAGGCCCAGGCAGGGAAGCTGTGCTTTCAACAATTCAATCCAGTCCCACAAATGTTGTTGAGCTTGTGCTCTGCACAAGGCACTGTGAGTGGCTGCAGAGGCAAAGGCAAGTAGGGAGACAGCTCCTGCCTCAGGGAGCTTACCTTTTAGCTTCTCTGAGAACCACAAGAGCCTGGCAGCAGAGAACAGCTGGGCTTCAGAGTTGGAAGAGAGAATATCCAGTTGACTAATCAGGACAAATGCCGTGGAGGAGGAGTCCTGAAGTCTGGATATCATTTCTTCGTCCCCTCTCTCCTACTCACCTATATAGGCAGAGTAATTACCTTCACTCTCCACCAATGTCCATGCCTTAACCCCCAGAACCTATGACTATATTACCTTATATGGTAAAAGAGACTTTACAAATGTTATTATCGTGGATTATGGAGACGAGCCCTAAATGTAATCACTAGCACCCTTATATGAGAGAGGCTACAGGGTCAGAGAGAGAGATATTTGAAGATACTATGCTGCTGGCTTTGAAGATGGAGGGTGATGAGGCCATAAGCCGGGGAATATAGGCAGCCCCTGGAAGCTGGAAAAAAGGAAATGGATTCTTCTCCTTACAGCCTCCAGGAGAAATGCGGTCCTGCTGACCCACCTTGGACTTCTGATTTCCAGAACTGTAAGGTAATACATTTGTGTTATATTTAAGCCACTAAATTTGTGGTAATTGGCTACAGCAGCATGGGAAACACATATTCTCCTTTTTCCTTCCTTTCTTCCTTCCTTCTCGCCTTTATTCTGTCTTATCTCTCCTCCATTCCCCTCCCCTCCCTCCCTCCCCTTCTCTCCCCTTCTCTCCCCTCCTCTCCCCTCCTTTCCCCTCCTCTCCTCCTCTCCTCCCCTTCCTTCTTTCTTTCCTTCTCTCCCTCGTTCCCTCTCCTTCTTCCTTCCTTCCTTCCTTCCTTCCTTCCTTCCTTCCTTCCTTCCTTCCTTCCTTCCTTCCTTCCTTCCTTCTTTCCTTCCTCCAATTACAAAAACAATATGTGCTCATTTTTTTTTTGAGTTTCAAACAATACAGAAGTGCATAAAGTAAAAAAGGAAAGATCTCTCTTGTGACCCAGCCTCCCATCTTCTTGGTGAGAGGCACAGTGGTTTGGAGTTAAGGGCCTGAGTTCACCTGCTGGCTCTTTCACTTATTCCCTGTGTGATGCTGGTCAAGTTAGTGACCTTTCTTGGCCTTGGTTTACTCACTTTGAAAATGGGGGAAAGGTTGCTCACGTCAAAGTGTTGTTAACTCAGTGCTTAGAAGAGTAAGCACTTGTTGTATGTCAGCTCTGGCTATCTTTCTGCATCTTGTTCTGTTCTATACAAACACACATGGATCTGCTTATACAAATAACATGGACCAGTTTTTAGTAAATTGATATATGATGTCACCCATATTATTCTGCAATGTGAACAGGTTATTTTAGGCAGGGTGATAGGTGGAAGAGAGAATTCCAGGCACACTGGTGTGTAAACAAAAGCACACTGATGGGAGGATATGGAGAGTGTTCAGGAGAGAATAAATAGAATGAACAGTTTGATATGAGAGAGAGAGAGAGAGAAACTGGAAAGAATGGTTAGCTTCAGATTGTAGAGGGTCTTGATGGACAAGGAATGAAAGGGATGCGCTAAAGATTTCTGATGAAGGTTAAAGAGTAAGAGGAGTGAGAGTTGCTCCTCAGGGAGGATATTGAAGCAACAGGGTAGGGTTAAGATGCTGTGGAGTGAAAGATAGGCAAGGACACAGTGACAATGTGAGTTCGGAGGATGGCGGTGAGAAAGGAAAGTATGGATGGATGTAGAGGCAACGGGATAGTATGATTTCCTGAACTAGACTATTGGTTGAAAGAGGTGGGCGTAAGGAGAAGCCAACATGCCTGTGAGATTCTGAGCACTGAGTACCTGGGAGAATGGTGGTGCTAAACCCTTGGGTGTCATGCTTGACTTCCCCTCCTTTCTGTCACTGCCAACACCCAATCGAACAATACGGTAACATCAGTAGGTTCTGCTACCTTAAGTTCTCAGAACTTCTCAGACTCATCTCTTTGTATTTATTCTTTAGTACTCAATCTAGGCATCCTATCTTTCAAAAACGCTCCCAGACTCCCTCTTCCCCAGTCTGGGTTGGGTTTTCCTCTTAAGCGCTTCTCTTCAATGCATGATCTTCTGTGTCTATCTTTCTGTATTTCCATGTTGTTTCACAATGACCTGATTATATGTCTGTCTCTTCCACTAGATTATGAAGGCCTTGAGGGAAAGGACTGGATCTTACTAATCTTTGTATTTTCAGTGCTTAGTGTGTTGCCTGCATGGATACCATTTTGAACATGTTTGGCTAGAGTATCTAGAGGGAAAGATATGCTAACAAAACAAAGGCAGCTAGAAATATAAATCTGGGGCTCTGGTCACGGGAGCAGAGGCAGACCATGTCTTCTGTGATGAGGTGAAATAATGAGCCGAGACACAGAAGAGGGCAGAGGGTCATCTTGGGTGAGGAGCTCTCAGATTTAGGTAGTGATGGAGAGAAGCCAGTGAAAAGAAGCCAATAAAGAGCAGTAAGAGTGGTGGGACACCGAGGATGGTGAAATAGCAGGAAAAGCAAGAGAGTCTGAAGATGTAAAGTGTGGTCAATGTGGTCCAAGGTTGCACGGAGGTCAGGGGGATGAGGAGGGGGGAAGGTCTTTCCTGTGATGTTTGGAAGGTCATCCCTGAGCCTTGTGAGATGAGGAAGGTGACCAGGTGATAAGGGATGAAAGAGGACTGAGTGGTGAAGCGGTGGAAGTGTTGATGCCACTTTCAATATGCTGGGAAGGGAAGGGAAAGGAAGGGAAGGGAAGGGAAGGGAAGGGAAGGGAAGGGAAGGGAAGGGAAGGGAAGGGAAGGGAAGGGAAGGGAAGGGAAGGGAAGGGAAGGGAAGGAAAAGGAAGAAGGGGACCTGAGGGAGAAGCAAGGTGAGTGGGAGGTGCTGGTAGAGGCCCTGAAATTGAAAATGTAAACAGATGAGGGGGTAAGGGGCTAGTCTCTGCAAGGAAGGGCACTTCCTCACTGGGAGAGGCATAGAGGAGAGGGAAGGAAGAGAGAGATTTTGCAGCAGAAAGGAGTGAAATAGTCTCTTGATAATGTAGGAAGTGAGGCCATGTCCAGGAAGAGGGGGTGTTGGAAGTGTGTTTGGGGACAGGAGAGAGGCAAGACATTTAGATAAAATCCAAGTCAGGGATTTTAAGAAGGAATAATAAATACAGCCTTCGCCGCTTAGATTTTGATGGGCTCTAGTAAGAACTTGCTTTTCCAGTCCTGTTCAGCAGCAGGGGAGCAGGAGCAGGGAAAGGACACAGCACTAGGACTGAGAAGACTGCAGAAGGTCAAGGCAGGGGGAGACGTGGGGGGTGGGAGCAAGCACATGGTACAAACAGCTGAGCGTGGATTCTGGTCGGAACGAGGAAGAGACAAAAAACTGGAGTGGGCTGATCGCTGCAGCTCCCCAGAGGTCATGGGAACAGAGCTCTGTGACATTGGACAAACCTCCCTTTCTGCACCTCCAGAGCAGGATCCAGCTATACCAATGCCATCTCATTCCTCCTGATTGGTTTGGAAGGAAAAACAATAGCTTATTCAAAATATGTGTGGGCCCTTTTCCCCAAAAGAGCCTCACATCCCCTGCTCCCTCATGGTATCTGAGAGCTCTGTGGGGTGACTCCACCCATCTCGGCATGTTCTCCCACATGTTTGAGTCTGGAGGATTCTGAGTATGTGGTTTTCTCTCTATGGCTTATTTTTCGTGTCTATGGTTCCTCTCTCCTCCTTTCTTCGCCCCCAACCATTTGCCAACTCTAAGTGTGGTACGGGACAACTCAGGGAGCTCCCACACCCCTGGGACTGTCAGTTTGGAAGCTTGCATGATGCAGCACAATGCTCTGAAAGAAGATGGCCTTGTCCACTGCTGATAGCCATTGTGGGAAGTGGTTTTCTCTTTGGGGATTTTGTAGTGGGGCATTTGGGGGTCCTACAAATATCTGCCCCCAAGATGGAAATCTGGTTGGCTGATTGACAAATATGGGTCAACAAAACATATAAATGTATTTTTCCCCATGGAGGAAGCTGGGTCATTGACTTCAGGTCATGAATGCTGTGCCTGGTTACACCATCTGGAATTACAAAGGCCTGTGAGTGCCAAGAGGTATTCAGGCGGAAGCTCATGGCATCTCACCACCCCAGGGCTCTCGGGTCCTGTAGCTTCTTCCCACTCTAATTTTTATGTTTTTATTTTTTCCTCTCATGCTTTTAACTCCTTTTGGGCAGGGGCTAAGCTGTAAGCACCAAAACCAGGTCATATTTGTGGAAACTTTTGCTTAGTAAACCCCTTCTGGGAGGAAGTGAGGGGAGGAGGGTCTGCTCAGTGGCCTGCGCAGTCTTTGTTCCCAGGACTCAGGGCCCTGCTGTCTACATGGGGCCCTCCTCTCATCTGTCCCACAGGCTGTTTTTGCCCTAATCCTGCTGCTCACCTGACTGATTCCTCGCTTGAAGTGCAGACACTGAGGGACTAGAAGCAGAGCTCCAGTGTAAAAGTGTGCTGCAGTCCCAGAGTACAGATGATTCAGATACAGCTTCTATCTTTAATTTTGCCTGTTCTCTCCCTCCTGTTGATTCCTTGCATTTCACCAAAGCAATTATTTGATTTGGAGGTGGGTTCTGCAATTACCTTACATATTATCTGTGCAACACAATGCAGGCAAAAGTAGGTTTTATTTACAAAGTCTGAGTTGTCCAGGTGATGCCAACCTTGAAGAAAACAGGGCCTGAGGAGGCATGAAAAGAGACCTCAGTCCTAGAGCACTGTGTGAGGAGGACCCTGCCCTGGCAGAAGCTTGGAAATCAGAGCATGTGTTGCAGAACAAGAGCTTGTCTCTCCTCCAGCCTCGGCCTGATCCATTTGCCACTTTGGATTATTTCCCTCATACCTGTGCGGGGAGGCAGCATCGTCAATTGCAAAGATTCCCAGCGTGCTCTGTTGTGGCATGAAACACAAATACCATTTTCTTTCAGCTCTGGCTTTCACAGGGCCTGCCCAAATGCATCTGCGTTGTCTCCAAACCCAGCACTTTAAAACAAATGAAAAGGCCCCTGAATGACAAACACAGCACACATAGTGGGAGGGCCATTTGCAGGGAAATGGTTGCAAGGAGAATCGGTACTTTATGAATATTCACTGAAGTGTAAACCTGCACATTGCTTATATGCTTTTCTGCATTCTAATTTGCCCATGAATGCAAATGAGTCCCGTTTAAAAGAGAAGGAGATCGGCTCCTTGCAGAACACCTAATTGAAAGATGTTTGTACATCATGTCTGATATTTAGTAAACAGAGAGACAAATCCAATCGTTTTCCAAATGAGGCCTCAGAAACAATAAAAAATAATGATCACAAAAACCTGGAGAGTAGGAATGTGCAGAACTAAGTACTTTCCTAAAAAGGGGGACATAATTACTCTGTCTCAGGGTGCAATTAGTGTCCTAATTATACGAAGGTGGATTTTGCTTATCTCTTCAGGAAACTGTCTGTCAAGATTAGCTGTCTTGAGGAGCCATACAGGAGGGGCTCGGTCCTACACTCGGGCTGGCCAGCGATGGACGGTCCTGTGGGGAGAAGGCCAGATAGATGCTACTTTGGGAAGTACCTTCATCTTTCTTTTGGACTGACAGATGGTTTCAGTTCGGGTTGGACTGCCTGCTGCTGCTTTCAATGCAAGAGTGTTACCTTTTTGGATTCATGAAAGCCACTCAATCAAAGATAAAAAGGCAGGCCAGTGTGAGGAATCAATAAAATCTCTACTTTCAGCTGGAGTGTCTAATAGTAATTCTTCTCGTGTCACTGCCTGGTTAAACAGTCATAGTCCTGCTAAAAGCCCTATAAGACATAATAGATTCATGTGGCTTTGCTCTATTGTGTTGCATTTGGTCTGAAAAAGGGGAAAGGGGCTCCTGTTTTTCTAAAACAAACCAGACATTGAAGCATTGTGCACCAAAATGTATTCACCCACCCCCGACCGTCTCATCGGAGCAGAGGGGACGCCCTCTGCAATCGCTTGTATTTCCAGATACCTGATATATTCATTGCAAACCCTCCTTTGGAGATGTTTTAGTACCAATCCCGTCACTCTGCTTACATTTAAATATGTTCTTTGGTGGCAGTTGTTCTTGGAAAAATCATAAAAAAAAAGCGCTTTTTAATTTCAAACCAAGCCAGTTGTATACATTGAGATCTGCTTCTGAGGAGCTGACAGCAAATGTCACGCATCTCAGAGCTGAACTAGGGAACACCAAACGGCTCAGTCATGGCAGAGAGTCTCAGGCAGGGCCTTTGACAATGGCCACTCTGAAACGAGTTTATGTTGGGCTGGGGATGCAGGGCTTTCTTTAAGGTCTTGAGTGTCAGTGTGGTTAAGATCTACGTGTGATGCTGTTACTCCCCCCCTGACACCCTCACGGGCCCTGGAATGGCCCCAAGCCCACAGCCTACATGGCAGTGAGTCAGAGAGGTGTCTTTCCAATCTTTCCCCCTGCAATCTTATAGAGAAGAAATGAAGTATTTGTGTCTGAGTTGAGCAACATTAAATGGAATTGGCTGGGTCACCACCCACACGTTGATGTCCAGGGATTTTGAGTGAAAGGGAATCACAGAGCATATTATTTTGCCATCTGCGGAGAGAAAGAAATGATGGGCCAAGTGGCATTTTGGTGGCCATTCCAAGCAGACTCTTCGATCAGTAGTGGCTTCCGTGACGGCTGCTGCAGCCCCCTCCTCTCCCATATCCCTCCAGTCCCAGGCCACTTCCCGCCCTTCGCTTCCCTCGGAAGGTTTGTCTGCTGCTGTGGGGCCTCGCCTGAGCCTCTCTGGCATACCGGGGCGGGCTGCAGAAGAGAGAAAAATACAGAGAATCGTCCCCCTTGTTGCCCCCTCGCAGCCCTCCCCAGGAACCTTCAGCAGATGTAGATGGGACTTTAATAGCTATATAAAGAGAAATGCATGACAGTCTCATTAGGGGAGCCCTAATGGCCTGTCGGAGGATCCCAGAGAGGAAGATGTATCAGCGTCTGGTTTGTTAGGGCCTCCCTGACGATGGCGGTTTGCCCCCACCCAGAATCGTCCATTCATCGCACATTTGACCTGACTCTCAATAATACTCTGCCCTCTCTTGCATCAGTCTCCCTTTGAGGCCCTCTGCAATCGCCGACACGACTCTTTAATGCGGGTAAAGCAGAGCCGGTGAGTGACAATCATAAAAAAGCAGTTAGTGGGCCACCCCGTGGCTCGCCCCGCTATGGCGCATTAAGGCTCTTTCTTCTCTTTGGCCAGCAGTTCTCTCTCTCACTCCAGCCCGAGCCCAACATCTGCAGGAGGTCAAGGCGCTGGGAGTCCTGAGATTCCCAACCATCTGCTGAGGAAAAAGGAAAGCCGCGCAGAGGAGGGAGGAGAAGAAGCTAAATGATATTCTGAGGACCTTCTTCAAGTTATTTATCGCGGGTGAGGACAGGAGAATCGTTATTAATGCCATCAGCCCATTGTCTTCCTTCTGGGCCTCGGAAGGCGGCCGACATAATTAAAGTCGAAGCTGAGTTCATTTTTCCCCTTGGAGGCTTAAATAGCCTGGAGCTATTTCCCATTTCTCCCTTCCCAATGGTGCCCGTCCTCCCCGGCTGCTGAAAAATTCAGCGCCCCTATAAACGCCAGTGCTTTGTAAAGGTCACGCGCCAGTTCATGTGAACCCCGGGCCTGGCGCCCTGCTCACCATAGCTGCAGCCCTGGCTGTCCTGCCGGTGACAGGGGCCTGCAGACGACCGGAGGGGCACCGGCAGGCACACAGAGCTCTTTAAATATTGCAGAGTGTTTCCTGGATCAGCATGATATTTAAAGATTTTTGTTCCACCTGCCTGCGAAATATAGAGTCCAGCCGAGAGGCAAGAAAATGAATATGGATTTCTTGCCCTTTCAGTGTATTCACTCCAGAAAATAGCCATTTCTTTTTTTTTTCTCCCACCCTTTCTTTTTTGCCGAGCCGAGGACTGCAGGCTTCAGGCAGCCACGATTACAATCATGCATCATGAATGAAATGTGCCATTTGGAGAAAATCAGCCACTCATTCCATTTCAAAACCCCCTACAAATCAATAGTGCTAGCGGAGTTTTCAGGCTGAGCTGGATGTTGTGCTTGAACTAAAGCACTTTCTCAACATACTTCTGACACTCAGAGTTGCCAGGGGCAGACTCTGTGCCTGGGGCTCTAACAAGAGAATTATCAGCCTCTGAAAGCTCGGTCTGGTTCAGCGGAGGATGGGGGAGCGAGACTTAGTGCTGAGGGGCAGAACACAGAGAAGGGTCAGAAGACATGCTTCCTAGCTCGAGTGCTGCGTGAACTAGCTTTTTATTCATCCTTTATTCAAGAAACATGCCGGGCACTTTGCGTAACTCTGGAATATAAGAGAAAACAAGGTGGACAGAGGCCCTGCCTTCATGTGGTTTCTAAAGTCCAACATGGGAGACAGAACAATTACTGGCAAGTACACAGTGTGATAAACCTTAGCACTGTGGGAAATTTTTAATGTCTCTGGTTTTCTATTTTTTGTAGACAAAATGCAGAAATTTAAGAAGATAAGCTCTCAAGACATTCTCCCCTTTTAGGATCCTAATCAATCAGCAGAGCAATTAGACAAACATTGGACCTTACCTGTTTCCAGGGCTAGACAAGGCTGTTTTCAAGGTTACCACAACCTGGTGCAGACACAAGACCCGTGCCGATGAAATGTTACCTCACAGCTGAGGTGCCAGATAAATGTTATAGACTTTGAGAAGTTTGCGGCACTTTAGAGAGTTCCTTGGGGTTTCAGAAGGGGCCGAGATGGCTAAGAGCCTTATCAGTGCCAGATACACTCTCTGTACCTTCTTAACCACTCCCCTGGCTCCTATTACTTATATATGGAGAAGACTCCTAAGTTCATGTCTCCAGCCCAGATATTTCCCATGAGCTTTTCCCCCTCCCTTGCCCTTCTCTTGGCTAACTCCTACTCATTTACTGTCTCCCAACTTAAGCAGCATTGGCTCCAAGAGGCTTATTTATTCCTTTGAGCCAAGTTAGGTTCCCTATCATATGTTCCTGTGGCACCCTGATCTTTCCATAGCACTTACCCATTTTTTGGTAATTGCTTAGTCAACAGTCTCCTCCACAAGTCTGCAAGATCCTGGGGGGCCAGGGCCATGCCCACCCAACTTACTGTTGTTTCCCCAGGGCCACTACAGAGCTTTGCATTTTATTGGTGATTGCTAAGTAATTTGTTTTATAAATAAATGGTTACCCAATTTTTCTAGAGCTACGATTTTCAAACTTTTTCATCTCATGGCACACATAAACTAATTACTAAAATTCTGCGGCACACCAAAAATATATTAATTTTTTGCCAATCTGACAAAAAAAATAGGTGTAATTTTGATTCAGTCACACCAGACAGCTATTGCTGTGTTGGCTATTGTCATTTTTTTTTTCATTTGATAATCTAAGAGAAAAGAGGTCAGTGCTCCTGACTAAATAGCCAGGTATTGCGTGTTTTAAAAACTCTGTGTCGTATCAGTTAAAAATTGCTGTTGTAGACAATAAACATAACCTTTCCTTAGGGCATGATTCTAGACCATTTCCCTCTATTTGGGTGGTCCTTCTCAGAGTAAGACAGGACTAAACTGGCTTTGTGCCAATATATTTCCAACAGAGTGTGGTGTCTTAGGCAGAGTTTCCAAAAAATCAGAGCCTGAGACAAGGCTTAAGTGCTAATGTGTTGTTTGGGAGGTGCAATTCCAGGGCGATGCAAGTGAAGGAAAACAGAAATGAGACAGGGAAGGATGGGAAGCCACTCAGGGTGATGTGTTACTGTGCTGGCTCTGCTTCATGATGGCATATATGCGCATGTGTGCGCACATGTGCGTGCACACACACACACACAACAACAATAATTATAGCCAGTTACTCAGCAGGTGCACCTCCTCAGCCATGTAGGATGGTTTTAGAGAGACCAGATGGAAAAACCGTGCCTCAGAACAGTCTTTGGGAGGAAGAAGAGAAGGGGATTTTTTCTCCCTCCCACTCCTACTCCCATTGGCCAAAGTTAAGCCCCATGGGAACTTCCCTGTATTTATAGTTTGTTTTATTTGACCCCCTTGGAAACCACTGAGGAAGTCCAAGCTCATGCCCTATGATATGATATTTCTTCCAAGTCACATATATGCAGAACACAGTAAATATAGGAGGCCTGAGACTACTATTTAAAAAAAGGCCTGCTTGCAAGGTTGCCCCTTGGTTGCCATCTAGAAATTTCGATTTTAGGAAGGTTCCCATCACTGTGGCTAATCGTTTTTGTGCAAGTGATTGAATTTATGCTGATCACCTGTTTTCCTTCTGGAAATCTGGAGCTTTGGTATGTGCTGGCAGAGATACCTACATGGCCAGTCCCTGTAAAAACTCTGGGCACTAAGTCCGTAGTAAGCTTCCTGTCATGACCCATTATGGGTTATTATCACAACCCTTTGCTAAAGGAATTGAGTGAGTCTTGTGGGACCTCACTGGGAGAGGACTCTTGGAAGCTTGGGCCTGGTTTCCCCTGGACTTCTCCCCATGTGCCTTTTCCTTTTGCTGACTGGACTCTGTTTCCTTTTGTTTTCTGAACTAATAACCATGAGTGTGACTATAGTCGAGTTCTGTGAGGCATCTTAGTGAATCATTGAACCTGTGGGTGATCTTGGAGACCCCCTGACACACTGTATGTGGCTGGTTGGCCTTGGGTGGAAGAATCAAGCAGGCTTTGGGGAACTGGCCAAGGCAGAGGCTGGGATGAAATAAGAGGATGAGGGTCTGGGAGACAGAGGAGGCGAGGAGGTACAAAGATGTGTCTGATACATGTAACAAAAGAGCCCAGATGGACCTTGGTGGCTACCAGCTGTGAAAAACACTCAATGGATTGTTTCTTTGCCTCAATTTTATTATGGATAAAATGGTTATGATTATATCTACCTTCCAGGATCGTAGGGTTGGTATAATGTATGACTTTCTTCAATCTTGTAGACTTTCAGGAAAGGCATTTTGAGCCTTTATCTTTAGCTGTAGTATTTGGATGGAGCGTGGGGAGAGGGGAGTGAGAAGCATGAAGATGTATCAGTGCGTGAAGACTGCTCCTGTGTGTGAGAGGAAGTCACTGTTTCTGCCTCACCAATGTTGTAATGAAATACTTTGGACAAGATGGTACCTGGTTCTAGATGTTGTGGTGCTAGGTGTTTCTGATATAAAGTGTTTCTAAGAGAGTTCTCTTGGAGTCCAGCAGATTATTAGACTGCCTAGATACCACTTTTCAGATGGTGGCCATCTCGGGCTTGACCTGGGACCAGCTTAAGACCACACAAGACATTCTTAGGCCCCCATTTCCTCTATCAGTGAGTATAAGAATACTTGGCTGCACACAACAGACTTTAACTAACTTAAGCAAAAACACATTATTGGAAGGCTTCAGAGTAGCTTGCAAAGAGTAGTAGCTGAACAAGTAGGCCTCAGGTGAGGCAGACACTGGGCAGGTCTGGTGCCTCAGCAATTGGTCCAATGCTCTAGAGTATGATCGTTGGTGACAGCTATTACCTCTTGGATCCCTTTTTTGTCAAAGATTAAGATTCCCCAGAGAAGTGCTGTGATTGGCCTGCTTGGAGCACTTGGCTATCCTGGCAGTCAGGGGCAGGATTTCTGTGACTGGTAGCTCAATCAAAATATATCAGGGAAAAAAGATCCCCCAAACAAAGGAGGATGCCATTACCAGAAGCAGGTAAGACATTGACATAGGTCTACTTTTCTAAAGATTGTGGCTTCTGCCCTGTGGAACTGAAGTCACCAGGTAGCGATTCTGCCTCTGGGGCATCTGAAGCCTGGTGCTACCATGGTACCTGGGGCTTGGTAAGATTTGGTTACTCTTGAGGGTTTTCCATCTCTCTTTGGTTTCTCCATGCCTCCTAAACATATCCAAAAAAACATTTTAGAAGGCCCCTTATTTATGTTACCTATCTCTTGTTGCCACCTAAGGGTATACCTTTATAGATCCTTGATGGTTTTGTCAACCTGAGCGCTTTCACTTTTCATGCCTCTTCAAGCCTTTGAAAATACTCTATTGTCTGCTAAGAATGTGTTTTCCTTGGCTACAAATGCCTACTCATCTTCAAGCTCCGATGTCATCCTTTCTGTGATCCGCATGCTCCCTGAAGTCCTGCAGTTAGTGGCAGAGGCTTATGTAGACTCCAGGTCCCTGGCTTCCAGTTAGAGTCATTACAATAAAGTGACTACTAATTTGGGCTTTGGGGTCAAACAACCCTGAGTTTGAGTCCCAGTTCTGCATTTACTACATTAGATAACCTTGAAAATGTTACTTAGCATACTGGATACTTGGTTTTCCGTTCTTTAAAGGGGATATTAGCAGTACTCTCCTCACAGATTCTTGTGAAAATGAAATAAAGCATGTAGAGTGGTTTGCACACTGCCTGGCACAGTGTAAGTGCTCAATAAATGTTAGCTATTATCATATTGTATTCCTGTCCCAGGAAGATTATGTCAATGAATTAAAGTATAGAGAGCTTTAAAATCCTTAAGTAGAGTAACCATAATGTGTAGAGACTTGGAAAGCCCTAGGGAGGAGTCAGCATTGAAAAGTCTGTGAAAGTGTAAACAAATCTTAAAATACTAATTAGGCAAGAGCATAATCCACTCTTCTAAATAATGAAATATATGTGCGGTGGTTTGTTGTTCATGGTTCAAATAATAAACTCTAAATTAGTCACTCAGAGCATTATTAATAATAAAAGACAGTCTGCAATGTAGCTAAAGTTGTATTTTTGACCCTCATGAATTTAGTAATAAGAGAAAATGTCAAAATCAGACTCTTTTGAGATTAATATGGATCACTAAGATGGTTTGTTTTTTGTGGGAAGATGATTAGATTTGGAATTGGAACACCTGAGTTGAGTTCTGGCTTTGTTGACTGCCAGGTCTGTGATATTGGGGAAGATATAGCGTTTCTGGGTATTTCCTCACGTGTAAAGTGAGAAAACACTCTCACCATGCTGTGAGTTTAGGTGATAATCTACATTAAAAGTCTTAAATATTGCAAAGTGCTTTCGAGACTATAAAGAGCAGTTTTATTCAAGATCATATGTAAACAAAGCATTCACTCATTCATTCCTTTGTTCTTTCATTAATTGATCAGCACCTGTTGTAAACCTAGCATGGCACTAGTTTCAGTTGGGGATAAAAATGCAGCAGAAAATGTAGTGTCCACTCTCAAGCAGACAGTAGGCTAGCTGAAAAGACAATATACACAACACATAAGCAAATGCACCCTTCTAAGCTGTTTCTGCATTTAAATCCAGGAAGTTACAAATTAAGAGAAAGATCTGGATTAACTCAAGGAGGTCTTAGGTTGTGTCATGTACTACAAGTCTGTGTGGGGAGGACAATTTACATGACTGAAACAGAATGAGTGAGACAGATGAGGAAACAATAAAGGCATGTTTGGGAATGGTCGGTCAACCATCAGTTACTGGCCACATTTATATTAGGTAGGGGATGATTCCAGTACCGTCCTAGGTGCTGTGGGGGATCTGAAGAAAGAAGAGACTTCACTTCCATTCCTACCCTGTCCCAAGTGCCTTGAGAACAGCCTGGTACCCAGTGGAGAACAAGGTCCCCTGCAGGCATCCATCATTCCATGTGCCTTTGGGTTCTCCACAAATCCTAGAAGCAGAGATTGGACAAGTGCTGGAAGAGACTTCACTTCCATTCTCTAGAAGTTTGAAATCTACAAAGTACTAGGAGAGGTGAGAAAAAGTACTGGAAAAGCACCTGCAGAAGAGGCAGAGCATGAGGAGCATAAGGAGCGTGCGCTAAGTGCTACATGTTTTTGGACTGAACTGTAGGCCTTAGCCGTGTCAGAAAAATCTGGCTGATATTTTTCTATAGAGGAAGACTGTACCTTTAAATCCGCAGCTCAAGAAAACATTTCAGTTTGCCAAGTTTCTGCTAAGCCATCCTGAAAAAAAATATTCAACAGCTTTCACCAGCCAGAGGCCCCAATATCCAATCTCTGTCTCAAATGATAAATGACACTTGTCAGTTGACAAAGCAAATGGCCTCAACCGTTTGAGGACATGGTCCTGCTGTGCATAGCACTCCTGTTGAACCAGCCAAGAGCACCTTGAGGTGAGAAAAAGCCTCTTTGGGCACAAGCCCCCCGGAGAGAGAGCTGGGAAACAAGTAGCCTTTGCTCTGAGGGCAGTTCCTCATTAGAAGCTGAAACCCTGATAGAAAATAGCTGTCTGGTCAGGAGAGAATTTCTCAGGTCTGGGGGCTGTGTTAGCTGGGGATGGCCTGGGACCCTGCTGATGGCCATGCACTTTGTCTATGTTTTTGCAGGGGTCTTTGCTTTTTTCCTAATAGCCTCTGGATCCTATTGTTTCACAGCAGACATCAACATGATAAGCAGGAGACAAAAATCAAGGGATACAGCTCACATTAACACTAATAGCACAGCTGACGGTGGTGTGCATAGGAGGAGAGCAAAGGTAGGTCATTTTGGTACTTTGGACCGTAGAACACTTTTTCTTTGTGTGGTTCTCTCAAATTGCAGTGTTTAACATTTCTGGCTTCATTTACCGAACAATAGTACGGCACCCAGTCACTGTGACCGTGAAGACCCTCCAGCACATGTCCAATCTCTGCTTCTAGGATTTGTGGAGAACCCAAAGGCACATGGAATGATGGATGCCTGCAGGGGGCCTTGCTCTCCACTGGGTACCAAGCTGTTCTCAAGGCACTTGGGACAGGGCAGGGTCTCTGACTTTCTCAAGACTGTCCCCTGGGGTGGGGGGGGTGGACTACAGATTAGATTTGGTGTGCTCCTCACTCTGCTTTCTGAGCTAGGTGTTTACTCCATGCTGAGCCCTCCGGAAGAATCCCTCAGCTTTCCAGAATAAGTTGAGAGCATAACACTGGGTGCAGGGGACCTGGGACAGTGAGGCAAAGAGAGTCGGTCAGTTAGATACAGGGACATCATGGTAGTCTCCACACTGCAGGCTGTTCCTTAGGAGAAGGGCTTTCCAATGTGATCCAGTCCAAGTTGAGGGCCCCAAGGTCAAGTGGCCTAATCATCTGTTTCTGTGTTTTCTAATGTGTGGCCCATTGACCATTTGCATTAGAGTGACCTGGGGTGCTTGTGGAAAATGCAGATTCATGGCCCCAAGACCTACTATGGTAGGTTCTCTGGATTTGGGACTGGGAATCGGAATTTTCAAAAAATACCCTCTCTGAGTCTTCTTCAAACTACTGTTTGAGAGAATTAAGACTCTAGCCAATGCTTGAGTTCCCTCTATAAGAACCCTGAACATGTCTAGCGGAGGCGGTCTCACTCCGTCTGGAGGCAGCCCCCCGCCTCCCTCCCCCTCCCATAACTCTAATGCCCACAAATGTTCCCCAATGAGTAAAGTATGGTCTCAGTGATAATGGAAGAACCCCAGACTCAAACTGTGGGGTGTGTGTGTGCGCGTGTGTGCATGAATGAGTGCATTTCAAAAGGGCTTAAAAGAGCACACACTAAACTTAAATATGGCTCCTTATGGGGGGCGGGCAGTAAAATATGGGTTTGAGGGGAAGTTAAAGGAGGACCTTTATATTTTCTATAGATCTATATTTTCTTTGACAATGTACATGTGTTAGTCATGTAATTTAAACAAGAAAAGACAAAACAGCGCCAACACTGACATTCTTTTTATTGAGCCAAATCTGCTTCACTCTATATTTTCCCCTCTGGTTCTAGGGGAATCACTTGGGGCTGCACAGAATGTCTAGTTTCTTCCCCACCTGTCAAAAGTGTTGAATGCTGCTAGCTTGTCCCTTCTAGGCACTGGCCCTTTAGGCCAAATGGCCCTGATTCCTTGACCCCCATGCTGTGATCTGGTGTGCGAGTCTTCCTGGAAATTGTGCCTCCTTCCCTGCCTGCCAGTGCTGTTCATCTTGACCATATTCTGTGAAAATTATGTTCTAGGCTCTGTACTGACAGTGGCATTCAGGTGTGCTATGACTAGAACAGAGGGAGTCGGACAGTCGTCTCCGTCTAACTAGGTCTTATTTTTCCATTAACGCTGCTTAAGGCTCCTTGACAGCCATGTCACATTGATGACTCCTATTGAACAGAGAGCCAACTAAAACCCTTAAATCTTTGTCACACTGGCTGTTGCCAAGGCTCATCCCCATCACCCTTTGTTGCTATCAGCTGACTTTCTGGGCGCAAGTGGGGAACCTTAAAGTAATTCCTATTACACTTCATCTTGTTAGGCTTGGCTCATTGATCCAGGAGGCTGAAGCCTCTTTTCTTTCTGGACCTTGATTTTGTTCCCAGTAGAAACCTTTTTCTGCAAAGTTTGATTTTATTTGACTGCAGAAGAAAAACCCCTCACAAAATCCTCTTTATTTTGAACAGGAGACTCTCCTTGAAAATCAACTCAACCCTGGCATTTTCTAATACCCTGAACAAATGCAGAACTTGCTGTCAGCTTGATTGGACAAGGCTCCACTTCAGGGTCTGCTACCTGTGGGCTCCAAAGGCAGGTCCCACGACATATGCCACTGTGCTGGAAGGGAGCTCTGCAGACAGCAGGCCCCTTCCCAGACAGATGGGTGTCTCTTCTCTTCTGAAAGATCCCCTGGGAAGGCTCAACTGGGAGCATCTTCCCGAAATAGGATAATTGTGTATTGTGAATGGCTTTATTGCTCAGAGCATCTGGATGTGTTGTGATAAACAGCATGATAGATGGTTTTAACGCCTCTAGAATGGGTTGCCCAGAGAGACAGAACAGAACAGAGAACATTTACTTCCCTGTTGCTTGGAACACAGAGGGGTTGCTCACTCCACCTGACTGGTTCTTCCTACTCTTCTTGGTGGTAGTTTCAGCACCATGGACCTAAAGGGGGCTTTAGGGGAGATTTGCTGGAGGTTTTGAGCTGGATGGACAGAGTGATCATTTATATGTGCGGCAAATATTCTTTGAGGGTTGATGCGGGTCACTGTGCTAGGCATTGAGGATAAATGGCAAGAAAACTAGGCATGAAGCTTAGTCAAAGAAGCATATATTAATAATCACTCAAAGACAAGTATGACTCACAACAGTAGTAAATGCAACAGAGAACATGTTGTGATGATGGGGAGTCTAATTCTAGTCTGGCAGGTCAGGGAAGGCTTCTCTGAAGAGGTGACACTTCAACTGAAATCTGCAAGTTGAGTGGGAGGTAACTTGGCTATGGGGTAGAAGTTATGACAAGTATATGCTAAGTATGTGCTAAGGCCAGGTGGCAGGTGGAGACATAGCATGGTCAAGGATAGTAAAGAAGGCCCGTGTGTCTGGGTGAAGAAGAAGCATGTTGCAGTGTAAGGTAGAAATACTGATAATAATAATATTGATACTATTAATTGGTGATTTTGCTTAAGGTTCACTATGTCCCAGGCACCGCACTAAGGACTACATATGTATTAATTTATTGACTCTTTCATTGGGTATGTGCTTATAAGATATGTGCTCTTCTTAATTCCATTTTACAGAAGAGGAAACTGAGACAGAGACAAGTTACGTAACTTCTCCAGATTGGTAAGGGGCAGTGCTTTTCAGGGTCTTAGAGTTCCTTTTAGGGATTTTGTTCTTTATGTGAGGAACCGCGAGATGATATTGAAGATGTTAAGCAGGGCAGTGATATGATAAGATCTGCATTTTGAGACAGCTTTGGCTGCTGGGTGGAGAGGAGCAAAAGGAGACAAGTGGGATCCAGAGGAGGCAGCCGTCGCATGCCAAGAGCTTGGAGCAGCGCAACGACTGTGGCGATGCAAGAAATGGCCTGCTTGGAAAGGGAGGATATTTTTTAAGTAAATCAAGACCTGGTGAGAGATTGGACAGAGGGTGAGAAAGATGTGAAGGACGACTCTAGGCTTCTGTCAACCCAGCTGGATGGATGGGAGGATTACGAGTTCCACTGCTGGCACACTCAGTTTGATGAGCCTTTGAGAGAACCAGATAGGCAGTTCTACAAGAGCCTGTGGTGCTCAAAGGGGAGGGCTGGACTCTGCTTCCTAGAGCCATTGGCGAATAGGTGTTGAATGAAGTGGTAACCTGGATACAACTGCCTATGGAGACAGTAGAGAATAAGAAACCCAAAGGACCTGGGACTGACCCAGCGTGTAATGGCCAGATAGAGGAAGGAGGCCTAGAAAGGTGATTGAGAAGGAAACGGCCAGAGGATGGGGGCCAGGAGACTGCGAGGGCACGGTATCCAGGAGAGAATGTTTGTAGGAGGGGCATGGTGCTAGCACTGGATGCTTCTGCGATGTCAAATAATACGAGGAATGGAAATTGGCCATGGTATTCCCCAATGTGAATATTGTATTGCATTCATTTTCTAGGTCTGCCATGACAGATTGCCACAAACTGGGTGGCTTAAAACAACAAAAGGTTATTGTTTCACACTTCTGGAGGCCAGAAGTCTGAAATCAAGGTGTCAGCTGGGCCATGCTCTCTCTGAAGGCTCTGTGGGAGGACCCGTCCTTGTCTCTCCATAGTTTTTGGTAGCTGGCAGCAATCCTTAGTGTTCCTTGGCTTGTAGGTACATCACTCCAATCTCTGCTTCCATCTCCACATGGACTTCACCCTTGTGTGCCCATGTCCTTGGCTAAATTTCCTTCTTTTTTATAAGAGCACTAGTCATATTAGATAGGCCCACCCTAATTTAGTATGACCTCATCATAACTTGATTACATCTGCAATGACTTTATTTCCAAATAAGCTCACATTGGCAGGGGCTGGGGTTGAACTTGAATGCATCTTTATGGGGAACACAATTCAGCCTACAGCAGAGGTCTTTGGTAACTTCTAGAGCTGTTTTTGTGGCAAGATAAGGGAAGGTGGTTGGAATGTGTTGAGAAGGGAGTGAGATGTGGGAAATTGGAGCTAGCACAAGAAAAGACAACTCTTTCAAGAAATATGTCTGATTGGGACACTAGAGCACTAGACCAGGGTCAGAAAAACCTTCATTTGGGTACCCATGTGACCTTGGGTAAACCACTTTCCTCTCTAAGACTTGTTTTTCATTTGGGGAATGTTCATGCCCACATAATTCACCTTTAGAGTGACTTGGAGCTCTTGTGAGGCTCCAAGGAGAGAAGACCCAGGAAGACTTTGCAGAGTCCAAAAGCCATAAGAGTTGCAGGCAATTATGATTATGTGGTTTCAGGGAACACTCGTCCCCATGTTCGGATATATGTGTCTACGGACCAGCTGGAGGAGGGGCCCCAGGCAGAACATCAAGTCTGTGGAGCTTCCTTCCCTGAGCCTGATCACCCACCCAGACAGCACAGAGGCCCACCTGTTGAGCAGGTTGGCCTTCCTTAATGTATTCAGAGCTCTGCCTAGAGGAACTAAGTGGGCATGACATTGTGGCGTGGTGTTCCTCTGTCCTTGCCTGTAGGAGCATTCATATCAGTCAGGGACCTTACACACTGCATCCTGGAACCTCTGATGCTGGCAGAGAAGTTGGAGCTTAGAGCCCTTGATTTTTGGGTGCCAGTTAGGGACGTGAGGATTTTACCTGGTGAGGTCTCTGGTCCTGTGTCTGTCACCATGGCAGCTCTCTGGCAACCAAACTTCAAGAACTTCTGTGGGTTGACAAGGAGGGGGACACTTTGCCACAGGGGCTGGGAAAATTGGCCTGGGCACAAACGCTGATTGTAGAGGTGGCAGCTGAGCAAGCCAAAGGCAGGTGAGATCTACAACCCGAGTTGTAATGGGAGTTTCCCCTGTAGTGTAGAGCTTGGTGATGGGGCGCAGGCTGCACCAGGGAGTCAGACAAGCAGACGGCTGTGGCAGGCTCTGTGAGGAAGGGCAGACTGTCCTCCCAAGAGAAGGAGCTGGTTGGCTGCAGGGGCTCAGTTGCTAGCAATGATTAATTTACTTCTTGCTGGATTTGTCAGGTATCAGGGCCCACGCACTGGGCTAGATGGCTGGTATGGTGCCAGGGCAGAGAGGCTGCATCAGGAAAGCTGGGAGCAGGGACTCTGGGTGGGATCCTGACCTGGTTGGGATAGGGAGGCACCAAGAACACTTTTTTTTTAACTAAATATATCTTTATTGATTTCAGAGAGAAGAAGGGAGAGAGAGAGAGAGAGAGAGAGAAACATTAATGATGAGAGTCATTGATCAGCTGCCCCCTGCACGCCCCCTGCTGGGGATTGAGCCCACAACCCGGACATGTGCCCTGACTGGGAATCGAACCGCAATCTCCTGGATCATAGGTCGGTGCTTTGCTGAGCCTTGCCAGCTGGGAAGAACAGTATCTTAACAGGAAGAAAACTTCTCCACCACAGCAACCATCATGTGCACAAGAATCACCAATGTTCTCTTTGAAATGCAGATTCAGATGCAGTAGATCTGGGGTAGGGATAGAGTTTCTGCATTTCTAACAAGTTCCCAGGTGGTGTTGAGCTGCTGTTCCACAAGCCACACTTTAAATTGCAAGATTAAGGACAGAGGATTAGCTGTCAGAGCTGTTGGCATTCAGGGGCATCTCATGGCATTCGACAGCAGGGACTGCAGCTGCATCTCTCATTCTCTGGAACTGGGAACCTGCAAGCTGTCAGCAGTGATGGCCTCTCTCTCTGGAGCCACATGGTCTCTTGTCTGCACATCTGCTCTCCTCCCTAGCCTGGCCTCCTCTCTGAGCCTTTGTAACCCGGCTCGCTCTGGACTGGCATCACCATGGCAAGGATTCTGATCCCGATCTTATGGCTCCAGCTCCTAACTCTGTCAGGCTCTAGTTTTTTTTCGTCTTTTACTTCAGATCTTTTCTTTCTCAAGATTCTGATTGGCTCAGCTGGTCAGTTGTCCACACTTGATCCAAGCAGCTATGCTAAGTGGCTCACAAGCTGAGCTGCTCAGACAGGCTTTCAAATGAGGTTATGGGACACCACCCAATGGGCAGACTTAGTGAGCTGGATGAGAGATGCAGCCTTGATGAACTGTTTAAACAAGTGTGATCAGAAACTCTTGGGGAAAAAAGTTTAGAATTTTAGCATATATTTTGGCCACTTTCCAAAATGCAAAATGTTTTGAATTACTTATAGAACTGAATAGGTGAGCACCAAAATCTTTTTCTTGCTTAAGGCACTGGAAGGAGCAAAGGGTTGGCATGAGCCCCAAACATTCCTCAAACAGAAAGGACCACATGGAGGGTAGAAATGAAGGGCCAGCGGCTTGGGATGAACTAGGAGGAGAGCAAGGAGAGAGCTGAGATGGGCCTGCTCATTGGTGTCTCTGTCCCCAGGTCAGCCCAGGAACAATGACCTAGCCACCAGAGCCCAGATGCAGGAATGTGGCTGAGTTCAGTGAGGGGAGGTGGGGATGGACATGGGGAAGGGTCAGGGCTCACAATATCTTGGACGGTTCAACCTAGAAATGGACAGATAAGGGAGCCAGTCACAGAGAGACCCTGCTCTGCTCAAGGTTAAACTCCCAGTTGGTGGCCGAACCAGCCAAGAAGTCCAGTGTCCTGACGCCCAGCCCTGAGCTTTTCAGAAAACGAGCTGAGTTTTAAGAATACACAATACTTCTGAGCTTTTTGTTCCCACAGAAGCAAGTTTGCAAAGCAGTGGCGGAGGGCTCTCTGAAAAAGGGCGACCAGTCCCCCGAGGGGGAGGAGCAGGTTGCTGCAGGAGCTCTGTTGCCAGCAATTATTAATTTACTCCTGCCGGAGCTGTCTTGGGGGCCTCGGTGCACAGTAACATAAGGAGTGTTGGCAGCCGCGGAGGGAGAAGCCCTGCTCCCTCTCGGAGGGAGGAAGGTGTGACTCCTCGCAAGGTTGTTCTTCCAGCTCCGGCTCTGGGGAGAGACCATCAGGGCTACGGGCCCGGGAGCAGGCTGCTGAGGACACAGTGTTCCAGAGATGGTGGCAGATCTTGGAGCAGGGACAGAAGCTGGCCCCAGAGACTGGAACTTATGCAAATCAAGCCTGAGGATGGTTCAAGGATGCCTCTGCCTCCCACCTCAGTGGACCCCGCCCAGTCACCTCAGGAAGACAGAGGAATTCTCTGGAGGAGCCTAATCTTCAACGCTAAGCTTGCTCAGGAGGGTGTGTGTGTGTGTGTGTGTGTGTGTGTGTGTGTGTGAGTGAGCCCTCCTTTTCTCTTGAACCTTGTCTTGCTAACGTGGCCCATGTGTGGAAATGCCTGCGAGGCACAGAGGTTTAGCAGAAAGAAAACTTGGTGGTTCGGGAAGCAGGGGGACTGGGTTAATGGCTGCATTCATCCTGCGGGCAGCTGAGTGTTTCTTCTGGGGTTTGAAGGTCTCGGGAACTTTTTGTTAAGGGCCAGGTTGCTGGGGGCTGGGGCACGCTGTCCTGCGGGCTGTGCGCTGCACAGTTTCATTCCAGGGCTGCCGTTCTCTTCGTGAAGGTGACCTTCCTTCAGTGAGCCTATTTTGTATGGATTCTTCAACTAGAGATGACCTGGGGCAAAACTGTGACATTTAGAGATGACGTCTTCACGGCTCCCCCAGTGCCCTCCCTCTCTTGTTCTGCTACTCATGTTCCTACAGCTGCCCAGCCAGGACTGCTTCCCTTAGTTTAAAACTTTCCCTTCTTTCTCCCCTGTTAAGTCGCCCCATTCACTTAATTCCCTGAGCATAACTGACTGTCATAAAGGAAATCAATCTGACAAAAAAAAGTGCTAATGAAAACATAGAAAAACAGAATCAAAGAGCTGGGAGGGGCCTGGAAGGTCATCAAGGTCAGATTACAAACCTGCTGTCTCAAGACTTTGGTTTATTTCTTACATTTAACTGAATGGTGCATTTTTCATTTCTTCCCAGCCCCACCACTGTGTATTATTTCATAACTGCCTGTTAAATCAGTTACATTACCTGTCTACCTTGAGGCAGGTACATCTGAGTTTAGGAGCCCCCCCAGTGGGTCCCCTCACTTTAATGATCAGGAGACTGAGGCTCAAAAATGTGCCTGATTTGCTGTACTTTTAAAATATGCTCACCCCAAGGAGTATTGGCTTTCTCAGTGATGGGAGCTGGAGAGGGTACTCTGAGGAACAGATTTCAAATGGAGAGGAACTGCCCAGCATCACAGTGTGTTTGCTGGCTGGACTCCCTAAGCCATTTGTCCCCATTTTCCCCAGCTGTGAAACGAGGGTGTTGGGCTACTTGTCCTCACGTATTCCTTCCAGCTCCTTTATACTCTGATTTCCTCCCCAGAGAAGTTGGGAAGGGTCCACGAGCAAAGATTAATGGTCAGAATCTCTCAGAGGTTCACACCACAGCAAAATGTGAACACCACAAATAATTGGATCAAAGCACATTAGAATCAGTGGTCTGGTAGTTAATATCTGAGAAACTGATTGGATTGTTGTATGATCCCTCTAATATAGTTAAGATGGCCTAAAGAATTAGATTGACCCTTTAATAGTCATCAAATTGAACCAACGGTGGCTTCTCATTTTGGCTCCGTATCAGCATGTGATTACATGGTGATTACCTTTTGCCCACCAGTCTGCCTCATAGGAGTGTAATAAAGAATTGACTGGCCTCTATCCCTGCTTTCTGGGGGGCAGTCTTTAAACCACTGGAATTTCCCACGTGATAGGGCTGTTTTCATTACTCATGCTGGGACCCTTGGACCACACCTGATAGTTTTTGGTACTGAGGTAATGCAGGTTGTGGGCTGCCATGTCAGAGACACCAACCACATGATGACAAGGCTGGTTTTGAGCCAGTGAGAACAGCTACACCTCTGGGAAAAGGAGGGGAGCTGGAGACTGAGTTTAATCATGTGGCCAATAATTTGATCAATGCTTGCATAACAAAACCCCAGTAAAAGCTCTGCATGCCAAAGCTTGGGTAAACTTCCCAGGTTGCCACACATTTATGCACTGAGAGGGTTATTATCCCTGAAGGTGATGGAGGCTTCATGTTTGGGATTCTCCCGGACCTCACACTATGGATCCCTCTCTTTGCTTGGTTCTCATTTGTATCTTTTCACTATAATAAAACTATAATCATAAGTGCAGCACTTTCCTGGGTTCTGTGAACCATTCTAGAAAATTATGGAACCCGAGGGAGTAGTGGGAATCCCGAAATTTGTAGCCAGCTGGTGAGGAGTGAGGACCCCCGGAGCTTGTGGCTGGTGTCGAATGGGAGGGTACAGGAGTGCACCTCTAGCCTGTGAAGTTTGGCCCAACTCCAGGTAGTAGGAAAAGGAAAAGGTAAGAAGCAAGAGGTTATGTGGAGAAAGGCTGTAGATGGAGAGACAAAATTTCAAAAAGGTTCTAAGTCTATTCCCCTCCAGATTCTAAGTCTATTCCTTGTCTAGAACTTGCTTTCCCACGTCTGTGTGTGTCTCTCTCTGCCCCTCCACCTCCCTCCTAGGTCCTAATTCTCAATTCTGGATGAAGCCACTGGATTCTTCAGAGAGGCCCACTCATGGTCTGATCAGTAGCCTTCAGGGTGAGCAAAATATTGTCCTGGAGTGTGGGCTCTGGAGCAGGCTGTGTGGTTTCAAATTCTGGCATCACCATTAACTAGCTGTGTCGCTCTGGGCAAGGGCAATTACGTAAACCCTCTGCTTTTTTTCTCATCTGTAGGATGGAGATATAACTCCCTCATTAATTAAATGAGTAATTACACATAAAGCACTTAAAAGTTGCACAGAATGTGGGACAGCCTCCATCAATTATTATTATTCTCCACTGAGCCCTACTGATAGAGAAAGTATAATGTGTTGTAAAATACAGGGGCTTTGGAGACAGACAGACCTAGATTTCAAGTCCTGCTTCTGCCACCAGCCTGCTGTATAACTTCAAGCAAGATGCTTAGCTTCTCAATGCCAATTTTCTCAACAACACGACGGAGCCACTAATATTTTCCAGGCATGGAAATGGTGTTTCTTAAGCCCATCGCCCAAGGCAAGCGCTCAGTGAATGGTTGCTATGATCACTAGGGGTGTTTGTAACTGATAAGCTCCCAGCCAATGGTGCATGGAGTCATGGGGGTGAGAAAGTCTGGCAGCAGGTAGCGTAGGTTCAGTGGTGGTATTGGTGAGTGTGTTCTTGGAGCCTCTGAACCTGAAAGAAGTCAGGCTGGAGGGATAAATAAGTGAGCTAAAAGTGAAGACTGTGACTTAAAGATTAGGTTAGATTGCTAAAAGATTGGAGGGAGGAAGGGAGAGGCCTGGTATCTCTCCTGGAGATGCTTCCATTGAGCAACTTGGGGGACAAGCACTGAGCACCAGCAGCTCGGGTTGTCGCCAGGAAGGTGAAATACATTGTTATTCTCCACAATGGGCTTAGTTATTTATATGTCATATTGTTTGTTTATTAAATAGGTATTTGACAGAAGTATACTCAGCAGAGCACATCAGCAGGAACGGTGTTTTACCAGCAAATAAATTAGAATCATGGCGTTAGCTAAGGCATAACTAAGTACATGGCATAAATATGTCATTGGGCCATTATGAATTCATTCATGTATAGGGATCCTTAATGCATCTCTATCAAAACTTTAAATGAAACATTCTTTTTATATCAGGCCTATATTTTAATTACAGCCTGCAATAATATTAGTACAATCCCAAGGAGCTGCGGGGGGCCAGATGGTGCCCTGCTCATGGCTCTCTGTGAGAGTCCCTGCAGGCCATCAGAGCACCTCCAGGCCTGCCTGGCCCATGGCAAAAGTGTCTGACCTCGCCTGGTCCTTCCTCCCTGGTGGCCCTGTTGGAGTGGTGGTTGGAAGGAGCAGGCAGTCAATGCAAGGCAGGGGAGGAGAGCGCCATAAGGCCCTGGGGCTTCGCCAAGGCACGAGAGGGGAATGGAGTGCTGGGATCAGTGGACCCCCTGGGAGGCCCAGGCAAACATTTCCAAAGTGCTCTTGACTGACACTTCAATCCCCCACTCCCTGCTGAGAAAGCTTTCTTTCTGAGGCTTGCAATTTGAAAGAACAGTCTCCCCTCCTACTGCCCTTTGCCAATTTTTCCCCCTTGTGGGGAAGAAAGGAAAAAAAAGCCTAAGAAATCGAAGAAAGAGACTGTCACAGTTCCCGTTCCTCAGGTATCAATCATTTGTGGGGGTGAGGAGGTGGGTTGGGGAGAAACCCAGAGGGTGGAGGAAGGTCCCAAGCTGCTTGTTGCAGGGCTGAGAAGTTTCCATTTCTACTCAAATATCATTAATGCAACGAGAAAGAGCCATTTCACAAGATTTCTTATAATAATTTGCACGGTGATTTCAGCTTCGAGCACTGTGTTCCTGTTTTCTTTCTCTCTGACCCCTACTTGTACCACACACATCTCTGATTGTGTATCTTGTCACTGGAAACCTCAGGAGTCTAGGAGTATTCTGTTTTTCTTTACCAATTTAAAGTGATTGTGTGGGAGGTTCATAAGATATGCTGGGAACTTTAGAAATCCCTGCAGTAAATGCACTATCTCTGATGTAGCTCTTCAAAAAATTCTTCGTAAAGGGTCCAGGGTAGAAGAGTCAACGTTGCTATTTTCATTGGATGTCCATGGGATTCGTCCTGCCTCCCCCTCTTTGTGTGTGTGTGTGTGTGTGTGTGTGTGTGTGTGTGTGTGTGTGTGTAACAGGAAAGAAAGCCAAGTGTCTTTCAGTAATTGTCAGGGTCTGCTTGGAAACCCAGGCTTGCTGAGTGAGGGGAGGCAGAGGACCGAGACAAAGAAATCTTGATCTTGATGTCATCAAACCTATTCATTGTCACATCCTTCCCCATCACACAAAAGAGTGTGAGTTTTTTCCTCAGTGGAATGATTGTATTCATTTTACTTTTGATGCTGGGTGTGGCCAATATATTCTTTTTCATATCTTATATTTACAAGAACATATGCTATTTACATGATATTTAAGAGTACTTTTGGATCATTGAGTAGGAAAGTTTTAGAATGAAATTTGACCTTAAAAATCCTATTCACATCTTCAGTCTTTAAAAGAGGAAACTGAATGTGGAAGAAATATCTTATCTAAGAACATGAACTGAGTTGTGGAGAAAGGATTAAGCTCAGCAAAGAACAGACACATGCCAGTAGGCTGCTGTAAACACTGGGCAAGTGGTGCTTACTGATTATCTCTCCATCTTCCATTATTTTAATTCATCACTAAATGCACTGTAACGTAGCAGGCCCTGGGGATATAGAGAACTGTCACTGGTGGGCGTCAGGATGTGTGTGTGCAGAGGAAAAATGACAGGTGTGAGCATGTGATTTCCAGAAAAGAAAAAGAAAAATGAAAAAATATGGTGATTTTTATCTTTCCTACTTTTGGGTAGAAAAATCAAGGGTTGAATTCCCTTTCTCAGACATTCGATGGACTATAATACAGACTGTGGGCTTCCTATTAGGACCCAGTGACTCCAGGTCAGCCTGATGTGTGCGTGAAGTCTTAGCAATGCACTGTGGTCCCCATTCAGCCTTATACATCCAGGAGCAGTTAGAAGCTGGGCCCACCTGAGCGTCACAGTCCAGTGGAGGTGGGGATAGGCAGTCTGCCATGAGGCAGGATTTATTGAGAAGTAAGTGGCAGAGAAGGCAGGAGTGCACTGCGTAGGGTACCAGTGTGGTCATGGAGTCCTGGAGTGGGTGCAGGCTAAGGGGTGCACAGGGACTGAAACCCTGTTTGTGCAGTTTGCCAAGCCTTGTACCTTGGTATAGAGTAATATTGCCCAGGCTGGGCTTGGGGAAAGATGCTCTTTCTAATGTGCCTGTAAGTGACATATAAGCTAGAGATGACCCTGCTCCTGCACCTCCTGACTAAGGGGTGAAGGACAGGACACAGAGGGAGGGCAGTGGGGGGTGTCTGGCGGAGGAACAGATTTCTGAGTGAGCTTCCAAGTGATCCCAGCACTTCAGCCTTGGGTTCAATTGCCCAAGCCTGCATCTCCCCCAGGACTGTCTCAGACCTCTACCATTTCACACTCTGGGCCTCAAAGGGGAGGGTGGAGGCATTTAGAACATTGCACAGGTATTGCTGCATTGTGCGTGCGTGCGTGCGTGTGTGTGTGTGTGTGTGTGTGTGTGTGGAGTGACAGCTGCTGACTTGAAGAGTTAAAGTTGGTTTTCAATTCAAATTCCTACCTGGTGTTATATGGGGAGTTTCATTTTTTGAGTGGTGGGGGTGGCCACACCACCAACTACTGTTGCCATGTGTAAAACATTGAGCCCTGAGGGGCTCTCTTGCCACCAGCTTGGTGAGTGATGTCAGAGAGCATTGTGAGCCATGAGTGAGACTGCGACAAAAGTTGCCAATGGAGGTCCTGCTGACGGGGGACGGTGTGGGCGCATCTCGGTGGAGGGACAGGAGAGGAGAGCAGAGTGGAGCTGAAATCCTTTACAACTTGCAGGCACAAAACCTCTTAAATCATCATTGAAAAGTCGTTAGAAATCTGGCAGAAGAGCAGGGTGCAGATTGCCAAGAGAGGACACAAAAACCCCATTTTCTCTCCACAAAACCTGTAATGAACTGGAAGGGCTGGGGTGGAGCTGAAAAACAGATTTCCTGCTGTAACTAAAGTCTCTTTTCAGCCTGGTTTGCCATAGTTTTACAATGTGTTAGAATTTACATTCACATGTTTGTTAACCGTTCTTTGGCACAATGAAATGTTTTTATCCATCTGACCTTGACCTTTGCCATATGGTACCACAAACTGCTGAGCTGAAGTCAGATGCTGGGAGAGAGGTGGGGGTCAGTGGGGGTGGGCAGCTCATTCAGATCAGGCCTCAATGCGACTCGGTGACGGGAGTTCAGTCCGGACTCTAGGGAGGCCTTTCCCACAAATTCATTTAAAAGGGAAAATGCCCTTGTGTGAACCTGAGTCCTTTGCAATTGCTAAGTCCCATGCCATGATTGGTGCTAATTTTCAAATTTCCATTGGAAAAGTTAAAGGAATTTGTGGATCACTTGCAGCAGATGTTAGGCCTGTAACTTGACCCTTTTATGGGGCCAGAGGCCTTGGTGTGTGAGTTCCCTGAGGAGCAGGACTGCTGCTAACTTAGAGTTTGGGACAGCACCTTCCACTCTCTGGGGTTTAGTACATATTAACTTTCTAAAACAACAAAAACAAGTGTTCCAGCAGGAGCCAGCTCTGTCTTTTTGAGGAGTGGGGAGAGAAATCCAGGGTCAGGCTCTTAAAAGTTAACCCAGGTTTATCGTTCTTGATACAGGAGAAATTCAGATATGGAAAATTAAATATTTCCTTGATTGTGAACCACCCAAGAGGAAAGAGATAATAATTAATTATTAATTATTTAACTATTTGAGGCCAGGGCTGGAGTGATTTTCGATGAGCTCTAAGACTTATTGATTCATTATTACAAGGCCAAAGGGACAACTGGGAGAGAAACTTTGGCCAATGCCAGTGTGGATGTCCAGTGGGAGACCCACCTAACAGAGCCTTAAAGTCACAGGGCATTATATATATTCCTCTCCTCCCCTGTCCCTTATCTGGAAAGGAGTACACGCAAAACTGTCACAAGTAAATGTTTTCTTGTTCCAAAAGACCTCCCATGAGAGACAAACGTAGATCCCTCAGGAATCTTTTCATCTGAATTGTCTTTCTCTAGTATTTATTATCTTGATTTTGCTTATCTGTAGGGCAATGCCACCACCCAGCTCACTGGTGTCACTGACCTTCAGAGATTGTAGGTCTGAAGATTGTAGGTCTCTGTGACCACTCACTCAAGAACACGTTCAGATTGAGTTAACTGTGCAATAGGCACTGATGAAAGCAATGATTAAAGTAGCTAAGAAGCTCTGACTTTACACTCAGGTGACATACTCTGGCTTCTGATGGTTTGATCAAAATTTCAACCCTTTTTTTTTTTCTGTAGCACAGACTATTTTGTGATATATTGTGTCAACAGGTGCATCGTTCCGTCTGTTCTTAAGAAGCTGTTCGTTAGTCTATATTGTATACCTAATGGGCACATGGCCTAGTGATTTCTGAAGCATCCTGCTCCGTGGTGTACTCTGCTGGGCCCATAAAGACCAGATAACACATCCATTATCTCTTGCCCTCTGAGGACTGACATTTTTACATGGACAGCAAGGCCCAAGGCCCACTGTGAGCTCATTCATCAGTTCCATAAGCTAGTTAAAAAACTGTGCTCGTTCAATTTTTCCCCAACACGTTCCCTCACTCTGGCTTAACTGAAGTGAACGCAGCCCTCGTGGCTTCCAATTTGGAATCTAGCTTCTTATGTGGAACTTTCATTAGCTCCCAGCAGGAGCATCGCCTGCAGCTTTTTTTTTTCTTTTCTTTTCAGTGCTTGGCTCTGCAAACCTCCTTTTCTCTTAATTGATCAATTTTCCTGTTCAGAAATAGACATAATCGGATATATTGCTCGGTAGCCGCTCAGAGAAAGCATTAGCTCCGTCTGCTTAGACAGGCATTAGGTTCGACACCCCCGGGGTTGCTTTTTTTTTTTTTTTTTTTCAAGAAAAATTAAATGGCTAAGTAAGAGGGTGTTAGAAGAAAGTTATATTACTGCTTGGCATTTAATTGAGAAACTTGCTAATGTGTCCTTTGAACTCTTGGTTTCCTATTCCCTGAGGAATTGCTGATACTTTGCTTTAATAGCAGCATAAAAATCTCGGTTTGACTCCTAGGGGCGTTATTTGGGCTTTAGGAATGCAAATTGTTGTTTTTACAGCATTCCTTGTCTAGTGTTTCTGACGGCCACCATATCCAAGTAACTGATTGTTGAGAGAATGTTTTTAATTTGGAAGGCTTCTTAGCTCCTGGGATCTCTAGCGCCCTCCTGGTTGCTGGCATTGACAACTCCCAGCATCTCCCCGAGGCTAACTGGTAATGAAGTCAATACTTTGAAAAATAAAGAGATGGTGGAAGCTGAAAACTGCTCTCCCGGAATAATGAATCCTGGTGGGAAGCAGGTAAGCTTTGGACAAGATGGACCTGGGTTTGACTCCACCCCTCCCCTTACTCAGCTTTAGGAAACTCCTCAGCAACTTCTCAGCCTGTTTTTACATTTACAAAATGCGAGCAGCAGATATAAACCTCAGTCCATAACTCAGTTGTACAAAAAGGTAACTTTCAAAACTTTTAGAAAACAATTTTATATCTGTTACCAGGGAGATGATGAGGATACCTCGGTTCTGGTCTCCTTGAGGGAAAGATTTCAATCAAGAGACAAAGCGTAGAAAAGAAAGCAAGAATTTATTGGCTGCAGCAAAAATATACTTAAGACAGTGAAACAAGGAAGGGCATAGAAGTAACAGGAGAGCCTAGGCTGGGCTGCTCTGGCTCCCTGGGAAGTCAGAGAGAGAAAAGGGGGCCCTGGAGACAGGTTCAGGGACCTTGGAGACAGGTTCAGGGGGTAAGCCTGGGATGAGCTACTGCTGCCCATTGCTCCCCTGGTTGCAAGTCTCTTGGGGTCCCCTCAGTGGGGAGGAGATGGTGCTGGCATGCTCCCCGGAGGCGGGGGGTGGGAGGGAGTGTGCCCTGGGTCCTTTTTCCTGAGTGTATTTATCTCTTTCTTGCAGGAGGGGAAATTTTAGGGGAGGTCTCAGGGTAGTATCTCAATAGAATATTCATCAACTTTATGCTGATGCACCAAAATGAGGTTTATTCTTACCTAACTTGTCTGTCCTTGGGTGTGGTTGGGAAATGGCAACCAGTTGGATTTCTGTTATCTGTCTCCCTGAGAAGGGAGATTTAATCTATCTGCTCTCTGGCTGGGGAGGAGAAATGCAAATTACTTACCCTGAAGTGTCCTTGGTTTAGGGAAGATAGAATTCCCTAGGTGGCTACAAAAATGCTGTTTAACTATCTGTCTTAGTTTCCCTATTCCGCTTGCCCTGGAATTTTTTTAGCTTCATACTATATTATAACATATCTATTATAAGACCCCATTTGGTGCAATGGCAGTAAGTTAATCACATAAATCAGGGACCCTCTTCACTTTTCCTTTTTTCTTAGAAGATGGGGAGAGTCCATTTGCCCTTGTTATCATCTGCCCACAAAAATCTAACACAGTGCCCTTTGGCCCATCTGGGTCTTGGTCATCCATCAACGTCGGGTGGCCGCTGAGATAGCCCTTGCTTCTCTCCATGGACACCTAGCAGGTCCTGAGGCTCTCTTTTACTTTTATGGTATGCATGAGATCCTTGTAATAATTTTGCTGCTTCCAGGCAACAGTGGGTTATAAAAATCTCTGTTGTGCCGCTAAGGTACTCTTGTCTCAACTCATTATATACTTGCTCTCTGGAGGCCTCACCATCTCTCAGTGACTCTGCTGGTCAATAGGTGCAGGACTCCCTCTCTGGGGCCCAACAAAATCCACCGTCACCTCTCTTTTTGTCTTCCGTCTCCCTAGCCAGAAAGCTTTTCTAGTCTCCAGGGAAAGCTCTGCTTTAAACTTCACTCCACTCAAGCATTTAACCTATGCCCAGGGTCCTTTTAAGTCTTGTGAGAACACTGAATTTTTGGAAAGGGTTGCCAGAATATTCTTTCTTTTCTTTTTTTTTCCCTGTTTTCTACACAGTCTTATTTGCCCCCTAACATGATGAGTATTGACTGGCCTAGCTGCTTTAATTGGGATCAGTAAAGGGGTGAAGAAATTGAACTACCTGGGGAAAAACGAAAAACCAATTAATAATTTCAAATATTATCCTGCCACACAAGAGGTAATAACATCCTGCAGCACTGTTACAGAGTTCAGGTGTGAATGTGAAATTCTCAGTATTGCGAGTCTCAAAGAATAGGTAGATGCCACAATCCATGCCGTCCCTATTTCTCACCGTCCTAGTGGCCGGGAGGGAGGGAGGCTGCGTATAAGGTATAGCGTCCTTCTTGCTAAACCTGTTTCTCTATTTGTTTTCTTTATCTAGTGTTCTTTCTTTACTCATTTGTGTCAGAAATTAGGCAATTACCTTGACTATCTATCTTTTGTCTGTCTTTTCCTAATCACTTCCCCAAATCCAATCAATTGCCAAGTTTGGTCATTTGTCTTCCATCCTCTCTCTCTCTCTCCTTTCACTTCTCTTCTCTCTCCGGGTTTCTCCCATCTCTTTCCTGAACTATTATCCTAGTCTCCTTATGGATATTTCACCATCCATTCTTGCTCACCTTTAATTCCCGCCCCCCACAAGTAGACAGAGGGTGCTTAAATAACTACAAAACCTCTCCCTGCTTTGGTTTTCCATGGCCTGATAAGAATGAAATGTAAGCTCAGTGAGGTGTCCTTTAATGTCCTGCACGATCTGGGTTTGGCTCCCCTTGAGCCTCATTTTATTTTACTCTGTCTGGCACAGAGTGACGATTTCCAGAGCCTGTGTGCCCTTCGTGCTTGTGGAGGCCCCCTCTCTGGCTGGCTCTTCTTTCTGTTCTCTGCAGTTGATGGTCCCAGCTTTTACATGCTACCATCAGGTCCCCATGCTGTCCTATGACTTGCTCACTTTCTTGCAGGGGACCTGACCTCCGTCTTTGAGAAAACAGAGAGTATGATTTCTGAGCTCCCTGAATTCACTTCATGTCCTCCTCTGAAATGACTTTCTCTCCACTGCTCCTTCTCTCCTCTCCCACGTCAAAGCTCGCATCCTGTCCCAGCTTGTCCTTCCTAGGTCTCCCAAACCTAGAGTTACCTAATAAAATACAGGACACCCACTTAAGTTAGAATTTTAGATAAATAGTGAACCAAATTTTTTTAGTACAAGTATGTCCAAAATATTGCAATGGGGCATATTTATGCTAAAAAATTATTCACTGTTTATCTGAAATTTAAGTTTAACCGACTATTTGTAATTTTATTAGCTAAATCTGGCAACTTTACTCCTACCTCCTTAAAACTGTTTCCCTTTTTCTGTGTTCCCTTCCATTGGTTCCCCCCCCGCCCCCCAGCTTTAAAGCCTTCTTAAGGTACTTCCACCAGAAAACTCTTGGTAACAAATAAATAATTCCTTTGATTTTACCTCCTGCAAGCTAGTACCCCAATCCTGTGTTCTATTTCCCATTTCAGCTTCCTTAGTTGCCCTTCATTCTTTAGTCTTTGCAACATAATTTTCAGTTTCACCGTTGCACACTCTTCTTAAATGTCACAAATGCTTTCCAAATTCCCTCTCCTGCAATCTTCATATTCAATTAGGCTTTTCACCTGGGTATCCCACAGATATTTCCCCTTACACACTCTGTGCTCCCAAATGTTCAACAGTTAACTTTTAATTGCCTCTTGAAATTTATCCCTCTTTCTGTCTTAATTGTTGTAATCTGAAAGCATCTTCCTAGATCTAGTTGCTAAGCTGGAACCGTGGAGTCATATTTCTCCCTTGTTATCATTCCCAGTGTAAGGGGTTGCCAGGGTTTATGGCTTCTATCTCTGGAATAAACCTTTCTCAGTTTTCCTCTCTTTCTTTCACTACCTCCCTATCTCTACTTTAGATTGTTAGGCTTCTTTCATTTCTCATTTAAATTAGGTTCAGGTCAAAGGGGGTGCAATGTTTTGTGTGTTTTATATATATGCAAAATTAACCTCAAGGACTGTGCCAAATTTAACTCCTGCCCGAACTGATTATTGTCTTGAAAAAAGAACAATCCAAAAGAGAAAAAACTCATTGACAGGACAACAGTGTGATGATTGTGGGGTGGGTGGTGGGTGGTAGGTGGAGGTGGAAGAGGGTTTAAGGGGATAAATGGTGATGGGCAAAATAAAATAAAAAAGAAACCAACAACAATCCAATATGTTAAAATGCCATTTCAGTGTTTTAATTGCACTACTAAGAAAGTTTAACATCTTTTTAGCCTCCAGATCTTTCAAAAACTCAATGCGGGATCCAAGTCTCCTGCTTAAAATCTTTCATTGCTTTGTATTGTCAGTAGGATGAAATCTAAGATTCTTGGCATGACATTTAATACTTGTCACTATCTGGTTCCCAAATATTTTCTCAAATTTTAATTACCTTTATGTCTTCCCCCCCACCCCCCAAAATGAATGAGAAAGAGAATAGGAGGAGGGTTAGATGGTGATTTCCTTGAGGTGAGGAGCTGGGTCTTTTTTTTCTCCCACCACAGTAACTTTAGCTCCAGCACATAGTAAGTGTTAATGAGTGAAAGAGTGATGGTTGAAAATGAGGTAAATGGAAATGAAGGCTTTGTTGGACAGAAGGGCAAGGAAGAATTAGGGCTGAGCAAGAAACAGCAATTGGTTGGTAGATGGTGTGTTGGAGATATCCTAGCATTTATGACCCCAAAATACCTTCTCCCCATAATAGATGATGTAGGATAATTCACAAAAATGCACACATAGTTGTACCTGTTGATAATATCTTCATCAATGTACTAGGAGAAGTAAGGAAATCATTGTCTTGATGCAACAATAGCAATCCCTTCACCAGCAACCCTAGGACGGTTGTTATTATCATCATTTTTAAGCAGGTTACAGCCCCCACCTCCACTTTCTGGGCTTCCATTTGCTGACTTTTCTCCACCTTCCCCCAGGATGCCAGTCCTCAGGCACCACAGCTCTGCAGAGCCCCAGTTGCCGCATCTCTTTGAGCTTTGCCCCTTCATTCTGGTCCCTTGACAGCTCCCTATCTCAGCACCAAGAGAGGGCAACTCCCAGGTCGTCCCTGCTGCACCCTCTAGTGGCCATTGGGATGCTGCACAACTGTCTAGAGTTGAAATAGGGCAACAACCTGTGTGATCCTGTATCACAAAGCATTAATTCTGTTCCATCTAGCCTCACTCAGTGCAAGGATCTTGTGCCCTGTATGGCTCAGGCAGGATCTGAATCCATTGTGGAGGGGACTTGGCAACAAGTTGGGCATCAGACTGACAGTGTGAACATGGGCTGTGCTGCAGAGAAGCTGGGAGTTTAGGGAAAGATTCTTTCAGTATCTCAGGGTTGTTTTACCCCCTCTCTTGTCTTAGGGTGCAGAGTACCTTACATATTCCATAGCCCTGTAAAGGAGCCATGTGAATTTAACTTTACTATAATGACTCTGAGTTCTGTGGGTGATTCATAATCTCTGTGAGAAGTCTACCAGTTGGTTTTAATGTGTTACATATTTGCATTAATTACAATATAAAGGAACACATAGTTGTTCAAAGTGGTGGGATTGCAGCTGACAGTCTTAATTTATGAAAATAAAGATCAATGTGGAGATGTCAATTAGCCAATAACCTTTCTATTCTGAGGCTGCTCCCATTTTTAGGCTGACTGACTCACACAGTTCACGCTCCTTTTACTTAGGGAGGAAAAAAGCAACCCTGAGATACTGCAAGAATCGTTCCCTAAACTCCCAGCCTCACTGCAAGCACAGCCCATGCTCAAACTGTCAGTCTGATGCCCAGGTTGTCATTTTCCTCTGCTGCCTCTCTCCCCAGAGCCCGATGGAGTCTCCTTGAGGCAGCTGAAGGAGTGACAGATAGACGTATTGCATAGTGGGGCCATTTGAGGCAGCCACGTGAGGTGTGGAAAATGTGATTTATAGGTATTTTTTTTTCCCCAGGGGAAAATGGATTTCATTATTTTCCACCTCAGGTAAGGGGTAAACCTCTGGGCTTGACCTTGGAAGGTTGTACAGCTATAATAGTGCTGGCTGAAATGCTGATATAGAGTAAAACCTCATTAAATCAATATTGGTTATTCAAAATCATGCCTGATTGGAAGCAACTGCTTTCCCTCAGCTGCCCGATGCCCCACTGTTCCTTGAACAAAAAATATTAGCTACTCTAAAGTGGGTTAAGCCGGTGAAGTTTTTCCTGGTCCTGGCATTTCAAAATTAATAAGGGCTTTATTATTTTTCAAATAGAATACAGCTCTGAAACACCAAGCCCAATACTGATTGTAATCTACTACTGTCACATGTAAGTTTATTAACAGGAAAATCCTGTCTGTTTCAGTAAAAATGTCATGCATTTTCTCTTTCCACTTATACAGGTGTACAGTGTCTGCTTATTGGAATAAATAAGCTTATGGATCCCTAGGCGAATAGGAGTTATGTAAATAAACAGCCATGGCTCATTACCCATGGCAACAGACAGCAGGAACAGACAGATGAACTTGTTCTAAAGGTTCTCTCAGCCAGAGTGAGACCAGGAGAAGGGACCGAGAGAAGATGTGAGATCACAGGTGACCTTGGACAATTTCATCTTCCATCCACACCCCATCAAACCAAGTTAGTGTAGCTGTTGTTGTTACTGCCATTTGGGTTTTTAATAAAGGGCATCTAGTGCCTCAGATGAGAATAGGTAGGTAGAGATCTGGTTAACTTACAAATTCATAAGCAGTAGTTGTGTTTTTATCTTCATGATGACTCTGGAAAGTTCCAGATTTATACTGCAGCTTGTAGATCACCGGAAGGCTTGGCGCTCCTAGGCATTCAGAGGTAGAGCCGTATATTTGTATGTTTGCCATCTATTGACTAAAGAGTTTTTAGGGTTTAAATGAGGCAGGCCATTGGATTAAGTGTCTGCTTTCTACCACCCCTTCCTTCTTTCCTTCGGTCCCTGGTTGAAGCCAGGATAATGCCTCTTGTCTATGTCATTACTATGCCTCTCTCCTCCCAAATCTCTCCAAATTCCCAGTCTCCACTGTGGGGAATGGGAATGGGAATGGGAATGGGAATGGGAATGGGTCCACGTGGCATCAGTGAGGGGCTTCTGAGTGGCTAGAAATTAGATCTGGAGTTAGAGAAGGCTGAGGAATGCTGGTTAGCTGGTCTGAGGTCCTGGCAAGGTTCCTCTTGTCTGCTTTGGGAAGGTTGCTGATTTGCCCATGTGAATGTGGCCTATTTTGAAAAAACCTAATACACGTAAAGTAGAATTTATAAAACCCGGAAATGAGAACATGGCCACTCGCATAACAAAGGGATTCTTTCCAGATTCCTGTAAACCATGGACTTCCCCAAGAGTGTTTCAGTGTTCTTCAATTTGCTTACAACGTTTTTTAGGTGCCTCTGTAAAGTGAACAGGGACACTCTCAAGGTAGCACAAGGAACACATTAACATGGCCGGGGGAGCCTGCAATCCAGGGTGACTGGGTTGGAAGAGTAGCTGAGGACATTCAGCAAATTGAAGATATTTCTCTTTTATCCATCCCTTGCTCTCATTAATTTCCTCAATGCATTGTTTTCTCAGGACTGCAGTGAAATGAACCTGGCTCGTAATTTGTCTAGTCATAATTAGAGTCTTCCTTTCTCTTGTTAGACAGTGATGCCAATAATGACTGCAAACATTTTGTCTCCTCTTAGAAAGGCAAAGAGCCAAAATCATTATATCTGTGAGTTGATGTCAGGTTTGTAATGCAGAGATGCAAGCTTCACACGCCATGTGAGTGCCAAATTTTCATTAAGCCTTTAGAAGGTTTAAACCGTGCATTAAGCAGAGATCCTGTTTTTTCATGACGAATTTTTCTTCCTATTTATTTGTACTGAAAGCCAGAGCTCTCTGTTTACCATGGCTCATTTTCAGGGGAGGTGAGCGGGGGGGAGAGACAGAAATTGAGGAATGAGTGGACTTATGGGAATTGAAGAGGAAGGGGTGTTAGGGACCAGTCTGAGAGGGGTTGGAAGAGGAGGGGAGGGAGCGACTAAGGGAGAAAGGAGCAGAGACTGAGGAACAAGGATAAGAGGTGGTGATGGTGGTAGTGGTGATGGTGGTGGTGCTGGTGGTGCTGGTGGTGGTGATGATGGTGGTAGTGATGGTGGTGGTGGTAATGATGGTGATGATGGTGGTGGTGATGGTGATGGTGGTGATGGCGGTGGTGATGGTGGTGGTGGTGAAGGTGGTGGTGGTGGTGGTGGTGGTAATGATGGTGATGGTGGTGGTGGTGGAGGTGGTGGTGGTGGTGGTGGTGATGGTGGTGTGTGTGTGTGTGTGTGTGTGTGTGTGTGTGCGCGCACGCGCGCATGGAGGGGTGTGTGTGTTTATTGCCTAGAAAGAAGACAACAAATAGAGGTAAAATTAACTTGATTGACTTAGTTTGGCTAGCTCTCTTCACCTGGGCTCACACCCAGACACACCACAGAGGATAGTTTAAAAATAGACAGAATTTATCACACGTGGCTGAGCAGATTGCTCCCAAGGGGCTGTTTTCCAGGGCCCAAACTGTAGGATCCCAACTGCTTTGCACTGCAGAAGAGGTAATTTACTTCACATAAATGAACACTTGGCTCCTGGGGAGAATATTTCTTCCTCTCTGCTCAGAACAGAATGAGGTCCAATATTCCCAGCCTTGTTGGTGGGAATTACATACCCATAAACCAAGGAAGTAAGATAATGGATTTTGATATTATTTGGAGGAAAGAAAGGTGTCCTTCCAAGCCTCCTGCCTTGGGCTCCCTACCGCACTTCTGAGTGGCAAACCAAGAATGTTTTAAGAATTTGTGCTTAACAGCTACAGACAAGACACACATTTCTTTTCTTTTTTTCAGTGTTGGCAGTGATGATTATTTAAGTGTTTAATCTCTCAATGTTCACCCAAAAGTGCAAATTTCTCAATTCACTCCTGAGGCACTGGAAAAATAGGTTTGGAGTTTGATGAGCTGCCTGCTGCTGGCTCCTCTGTTTTCTGGTGTCAAGGTTTCTCAATAGTGGAGTCAACAGTTGCATTTTTCACCTACGAAAGAATTGCTATCAGAAAACCAGACAGCGGATAATTGTATTTTGTGAATTGAACGTAAAGTGACTCGGTTTCAGCCAAGGTCCAAAGGCTGATAATGTTCAACCAGGAGAAATGGTTTGTGTGAGCGAATTCATTTTTGGGTGCTCATTTTTACTGCAGGAAAGTCTTGTTTGTGTGTGTGTTTTTTTTTTTAAAAAAAACTTTTCCAATGTGCAGCCGGAAGTTCAGAATCCTTAATAGCTCTGGCGACCCCTGCTGTATTAGTGTGAATGCAAGACTCCCAGCAAGACTGGAGGCTCCAGCTTCAACCAAAGTCTTCATCCATCTCCTCAGACCTACTAGAGAGAAAATAAAAATATCTGCCCATAAATATCCTCCTTGACGGGCTGCAAATGTGCTGGCACCTTGCCATCTGGCTGGAGTGGACAAGGAAACTTGAACCTGCAGAGTGTCTCCCTCTAGGCACACCTAGGGTTGCCCCTGCCCCTGACCCTGCCCCTGCCCCTGCCCCTGCCCCTCCCTGGAGCAGAATCAAGATGCTTCCCCAGAGGTGTGCCGGTTGCCTGTGTGGCCAGGCTTCTCCATCTAAAGCTGCCAAAGAGCAACTTGTCTTTTTTCCCTTCTCCTGCTGGGCCCCTCTGGATAGCTCTGCAGTTTCCTGGGACTCCTGTTCTTGCCATTTTTCATTGGAACTTGAGCAAGATAGCAAGAGAGAGCTATATTCCCCTCCTTGCCCTGTGAGAAATGCACCAGGGGACAGTGAGAATGAGGCAGAGCCTGTGAGTCTGTCCCTGGCACACACTGGACTCATTCCCATCTCTGTGCATGCCATTCAAGCCATTTGGAACACCCTTCTCTCTCCCTTCAGCACCCACTTACCCACATTTTATTCATTCTTCAAGACTCATTAAATCCCATCTGCTTCATGAAGAGCTTTCCATCTCTGCGGTCACTCCCTCCCCTGGTCTCCTACTGTGTGCACAGTCTGTCCTGGAACCTGATGGTGATACAGACCATGCCTTGCGTTTCTTCTCCCTTCCCTCCTCTGCCCCTCGCAGTGCTGGTCCATAACAAGCCTGGAGAAATTTTCCTTGGTAGACTCACTGAGGAGGTGTGCGGAACCTCAGTCCTCTTTCTGCAGTAGGGAACAGGGACTGAGGAAGTCATAGTGCGTGTCTCGCACGTAAGACAACCCCAGTGAATTTCTAGGCCTGGGCCCCCTCTACAGGGTAATATTAAGCACAAGAGAATTCTCTCCTGCTCCCATCCCTCCTTATCTCGCCACTCTAGTCATGCATCACTTCAATGACGGGGATACACTCTGAGAAATGCATTGTTAGGCGATTTCTTTGTTGTGTGAACATCACAGGGTGCAGTTACACAGACCTAGATGGCATAGCCCACTACACACCTAGGCTGTAAGGTACACCTTATCGCTCTAAGGCTGCAAACCTGTATATCATACTCTCCACGAATACTGTAGGCAACCATAACACAATGGTAATCATTTTTGTATCGAAACATAAAAAAGGTACAGTAAAAATATGGTATATAATACTTATATACTGCCAGTGCAGTAGGTTTCTTTACACCAGCATCGCCACAAACACATGAGCAGTGCATTAAATCACCACATTACAACAGCTACGATGTCACTAGGTAACTGGAATTTCTCAGCTCTACTATAATCTTATGGGACCACCATCATATAAGTGGTCCATCCTTTTTTTATCTTTATTGTTGAAAATATTACAGATGTGCCCCTTTTACCTCCATTGATCCCCTCCACCCCACATCCACCCCACCCCCAGGACTTCCCTTACCAATGTCTGGGTCCATGGGTTATGCTTATAAACATATAAGCTCTTTGGTTAATTTCTTCCCACCCACTCCCCCATCCCCACCTTCCCTCTGAGATCCCTCAGTCTGTTCCATGCTTCTATGTCTCTGGATCTATTTTGTTCATCAGTTTCTTTTGTTTATTACATTCCACATATAAGTGAGATCATGTGGTACTTGTCTTTCTCTGACTGGCTCATTTCACTGCCCATCAGTAGATGAGTGGATAAAAAGCTGTGGTATATTTACACCATGGAATACTATGCAGCTATAAAAAAGAAGGATCTCTTACCCTTTGGGACAGCACGGAGGGAACTGGAGAGTATTATGCTTTGTGGTCCATCCGTGACTGAAACATCATTATGCAGTGCACGACTGTATTATTTGTATGTAGACCAGGCAAAGATAAAATGACTATGATGGGGGAAGGGCAGACCCTCCAGGCTGAGGAATTCACCAAATGTGAAGCTTTACACAAGCATTAGGGTTCCACCTATTGTGCTTCCTGATGGTGGAGAGTGTGACTGTTTCTTGGGATCAGGCTTTTCAGAGGTCAGTCTTCAGCCCCTCAGTGTGACTACAATAAGCTGATTGAATTCCAAGAGGCCACAGAACAGGGAGTAGCCAACTCTGCTGTTAAGGTTGGTGTTGATGGATTGATCACGGCAGGTTTCACAGTGTGGGAACATTTGAATTGGGTCAGAGTCATGGTCCTTTAGCCTGGCCACAGCAGGGAAGGAACCCCAGAAATCACACAGACAGGTGCCCTGATTGTAGCATCCTAGATAGTGGCACCCATGGGTACCCTCTTGGCACTGGCAGTGCAAGTGCTCTGTCTTGGGCTGTCACAGACCCAGCAGCTCAGGATGAGGCGGTGGAGTGTTCTGGTGATTCTACCATCCCATTCCCCAGACACACAGAGCTGCCTAGACTAGAGTCTTCCAGCTGCTGGGCAGCTGGGGGCCCAGGGACAAAGATGACCAAGCACCTTTCCAAGGCTGGCTGGTGGTGCAGCCGTGGACCTCGCAGAATGCTGTGACGGAGGGGAAGGGGAAATAATGTTCTTGAGATTGAGTCCAAACTACAAGTGATAGGGACAGAAGGCTCAGTCCCAAAGCATTCTGTTGTCAGGGACATCTGTCACAGAGATGATCCAAGTGGGCCACTTCTCTCTGGGAGTCATCAACTCACTGCACGTCAAGATTCCGAGTGGGGACTACCTGGCGGCCAGCGGCGGTGGCAGCTTGATAAGCCCTGTGTGCGTCACCAATAATTCAAAAACAAAAACAAAAGCAAGCCTCCACCTCCAACTAGGACAGGGGGCTCTTCCTTCCGATGCTTGCTGGTCTTGGTGATTTTAATGCCACCTTCAGGATTTGCTGAGAACCTGTTGAGTTTGGCAGCACTGGGTAGCGGTTTCGCCCCAGAAAGCTTTGTTTAAAATGAAATGATTTGAAGTGAAACCGAAGGAGGGGTGATTTGCCACAATGCGGTGACAGGCCGCTTTCAGTCTTGACACACTGTTCAGTGAAAGGCATGAGAGGGAACCTCCCAGGCTTAAGCTCTCTGGCTGCCGCAGGCTGGGGATCCCGAGAGGTGCTCGGGGAGAATCATTGCAGGGCTTTTCTCTGTGGCATGTTGTTCTGACCCGTTTGGAGGCTGATTATTCTTTATCCACGCATTCAATCATCTGAAAACACTTATTAAACATTTCTGATGTGCAAGGCATGAGCTAGGTGTGGGACACACAAGGTCACTGTAGTCTGTGCACTCCTTGGGGCTCACAGTCCAGGCCTAACAATTGATGGCTGCACAATGAATGCAAGACTAAAGTGGATCTCACTGGTCCAAGAGAACGACCAAATTATTAGTCTAACAATTCGATCATTTATTCAGTCATTCTTTCATTTGTTTGATTCACCCAACATTCATTAATTTCTAGATGTCAGAAACTCTGCTAGCTTTTGCTGAGGAGCTCAGCACTTATTGGAGGTGGCGATGACGATGAAAAGACACACTGAATGTGGGAGGACACATAGCAACCAACCAGGCTGTCAGGACTGGTGGGGGGGGTGGGGTGGGTGGAGGAGGTTCCACAGGGCAGGGGACATTTAAATTGAAGGAGGACTGTGAGGAAAAGAAGAGGCAGGGGAGTGACAGCTAGAAGGAAGGTGCTCTAGGCAGAAGTACCTGCATGGACAGAGGCTTGGAGAGTGAGGAAGTGGGCATGCTGATGGCCCGAGTAGATTTGGGCAGGTAGAAGGGTAGAAGCTAGCCTTTTTTTTTTTTTAAACCTCACTTGAAGATATTCTTTCTGTTGTTTTTCAGAGAGAGTGAAAGGGATAGAGAAAGAGAGAGCAAGAAACATCAATGTGAGAGAGACACAATGATTGATTGCCTCCCAACCAGGGTGGGGAATTAAGCCTGCAATAGACGTAAGTGCCCTTCACCAGAATGAAACACAGACCCTTCAATCTTTGAGCCAATGCTCTAACCACTGAGCAAAATCAGCTAGGGCTAGCCTCCTCTTCTTTCTTTTTTCTTTCTCTCTCTCTCTCTCGTTCCTTTCTCTCCTTCCTTCCTTTGATTTTTTTTTTTTTTTTTTTTGGCTTGGAGCTCTGTCTGTAAATGTGGAATTCATATGCTGCTAGGATGAACTCTTAGAAGACTGAAAATTCTACAATCTGACTTTGAATAGGAGCAGAAAAATATGGGCATGACTCAGCTAAGCCTTCAAAATGCAAACTTACCTTCATACTTCAAACTTGGGGCCTAAGATAATGTTCTTGTTTTTCTAAATTCTCTACTTGTTATTGAGAAAAGTCTTCAAGTTTCTTAGAGAGGTGACCACAGTGAGAATGCCACAGATATCCTTACTTTAAAACATCTGCTTCACTCTTCAATTAGTTCTGATGATTGAAACAGTTTGCCTTATAAGCCACATTCAGGGACAAAGGCAATGTTTGTATTGGCTGGGTCCCTATGGTTGTGAATTCTCACCTTGGGAAGAGGAGTTTTCATGAGAGCTATTGCTAATCTAGATTTCTACAAAGTAACATGTAGGGGGCAATTGATATGTTTTAACAAATTATGCTATTATGGACAAAGCTGAAATTAATTCTAATCATTTCACAAGGGAGATTTTAAAACCTGAAGACAATTTTGCTATTTTGTGAGTCTGGGAAGGGCCCATTTAAACTTTACAGCTATATTAATTTTTAATTTAAATTTAATGAAATTAATTCAAATTAAGAAGGTGACCATTATCAATTTCCTTTCCTATTAGTTTCTTAATGCTTTGGCAAATTGCATTCTACACTTCTCCTTCAACAAGCCGGATCCATATTCATGGGTTTCCTAAGAAAAGATGAATTTGATCTTGATATGCTAATCCATAGCTCTGGCAGCAATCAAGGAGCAGCTAAGGAGAGAAGTGCATTCTGGTATTAATTATGAATCAGGCATTAAGAACTGGTAAATAATTAAAGCTTCATGTGTCACAACACAAGTTAAGGATCAGTGTGTTTTTCCATTTCCAAATGCATTTTAGGGGCTATTTCTAGTCCTATTTTGATATTGCCTGGGGTGCAGACGGATAACTCCCATCATAGTAAGCTCATAGCACACAGTTTTGACCTTATTGAACTGCTGATGTAAGAATATATTCAACTTCAGAAGCTGAGACCCTGAATTTCTAGGAGCTTTGAGGCCATCATCCCTCTTTTTCCAGAGTTGCTTCATTCTTTTGGGGGTCTGTGCAGAGGAAACATGAATTGGGCAGGAGGCTGGAGGAGATGTCCTCATGGGTCTGGATACTCAAAGTGTATGTGGTCCATAGGTCAGCAGCATCTGTTCATCCAGAAGCTGGTTAAAAAGAGAGCCTGAGGCCCACCTCAGACCTACCAAATCAGGTCACTCTTTTAAGATCCTTAAATGATTTGTTTGTACAATGCGATTCTGCTGAGGCACATTCACCTTGAGGAATTTGTGATTCTCCAATTTCCTTGGCTTACTTCTGTGCAATGGAAGGAAGACCAGGTTCTGCTTTGTCCATCCCAGCGTTGCAATTCCTCAGTCCCCCCTTTCACCCCATCATACCCTGAGTGGACGGATACTGCTGAGGTCCACCTGAATGCTTTAGGGTGGGGAAGCAGAGGTCTTGGGTTTGAAGCCTGGCTCCATTCCTTAGCTGTGATCTTAAGCAAGTTCCTAACTTTACAGGGTTGTTGTGAGGCATGAATGAAGCAGTGTCTGTAGGAAACAACGCCTCCTGGCCCAGTACTCTGCAAATGGTAGTTGCAGTAAAGTTGTGATGATGATGATGGGAAAAAGTAACTTACAGAGGAAGGACCAAATTAACTCAGTGGACAAGGAAAGAAAGGACGCCTAAGGAGTCTTTAAAAATGATCATGCGTTGTGATGGTCTCTGCCTGACCTCCTAGAACAGGAGTTAAAAGGAGAGGTTTTCTTGGCATGGGTTTTGGGAGAACGGGAATAGTATTCTCGAGGGTAAAACTTGCCCTGATAAAGAGAGGAGAGGAGAATGTTTAAAGTGAAATCCCAGTGCTATCTCTGCACCTCCTCGCATTCTGACTTTTCCCTGTATTCAAATGCTGCTGCAATTCCACCAAGGAGACTGGTTGCTTCATGAGGGTATTCCCTCATGAAGGAGAAAGTAAGTAGCCTTCTTCTCTTTCCTGAAGTTTTAATTAATGAGGAAGGAAAAGCAAATGTTTGAAATGCTGAAGTCTAAATCCTCAATTTAAAAATTTCTCTTTCATAAAGGTGCTTCAAGTAATTGTTCTCAGAGACCCCTGTTATGCACCTCAAACGCAGTGGCTGCTCCTAATGGAATTCAGCCTCTCTTCTTTCCACTCTATACAACCCCCTTTCATCAGCTCCTTCAGTCACTCCTGCTCCAAAAGTATGAAAATAATCTCCATTACAATAATAAATCTTGACCTCTTCAAAGACAGACTGAGCTGTTAGTAGGATGGGGTTAAGGAGACCAGATGCGCAGGAATGTTTTCATTGTCCTTTCAGAATGCTGGGGGAGTCCCCTGAACTAAAAGAGAATGGTTTGGCATTTCCCATTAGCAGCTGCAGGCCACAGAGGTCACGAGCTCAGGCCCCAGGGAACACATGAATACGGAATACTAAGGGCTCCCTCTTCCTCCTTCCCTAGGAGGCACGGTGTAGAATTACCCATTGTGGCCATGAATTGCCACTTTATTTTCAAAGCGACGAAAGACAAGAAACGCCAACATTAAAAAACCAACCTCATCTTAAACCTTTTTAAATTTTAAGCCCATAAATATAAGCATCAGGACAAGAGGCCTTTCTTTTAAAAATATTTTATGTCAAGTTATGCCATATATAATATTTAGCCAGCTAATTTTTTCTCATTTGGGAGGTACAAGATTTTTACCAGCTTCACTCACAAAGCAATTTATAGCCAAGTGCTGAAATCTATTAGAATTAGATCCTCAACTTCCCATTTCAATTTTGGAGTGCTGGGTCTGATTGGATGTCGCTTGGTTATGAAACTTTGAATTTGGTTATAAAATTGGGGTGGTGGTAGTGGAGATAGGATGGGGGGGCTGGAGGGATGCTAAAGTCTGACCTCAGAAATTTCCTCAGCTGGGATGACTTTCTCCCTCCTGTTTCCCTGAGCACTGTGTACCTTACTTTAGGCCCATGGTGGGTATACTGCCCTCATTTGGGGACCTGAGAGGCAACACAGTACAGTGGTTAAGGACTTGGACTCAGGAACCAAAACTGCCTGGGCTTTTATCTTATATCTGCCACCTACTAGCTATAGGAGCTTAGGCAAGATATTCTGTGCCTCAGTTCTCTTATCTGCAAAATGCGGATAATGCTAGTAGCTCCCTTGTCGGGTCATTGTGAGAATTAAATGAGTTAATATATGGGATGCACTTAAAATAGTGCCTAGCATATAGTAATCTATATATATTTGCTTGTTATTTCTCACTCTAGCTGCCTGACCCCAACCTCAGAGAAAGAATCCATCTTTATATTTTTTCATAGTGTGAGGCGTACACATTCATTCATGCCACTAATATTTACTGTGCCTGTGATGGGCCCTGACTGAGAGCATGATCACTGCCCTTCTGGTATGGATGGTTTCTCTGGAGAGATCAGCAAGTATTCCAACACTTCTAGTTTGGGGAGTTGGGGTGCTATGGCACATTTATCAGAGGTGTTTACCTCTAACCTGTGGGTAGCAGGTCAGGTCTTCTGGAGGGAAGTGATTCTTTAATATAGTCTGCAGGGCAAGCAGGGGAAGAGCAGAGGGCTCTCTGGGTTAAGGGAAGCACCTATGAGAACACATCCCATAAATGACTGTTGAATGAAAAGATATTTTGGCTAGTGTTTGAGAAGGTGAGGAAACCTCATCAACCTCTTAAATTGTTTTAGTTGAAACAGGAATACCTAGACACTCCTGCTGGTCATACCTTAATTCCCTGACTAAGAATGACCCATGGAAGAAGGTGTCCTGAGAAGAGTCCCCTCCTACCCAGAATGCCTCCCAACCCTAAGGGTTCTGTGTGAAGCCAAGACTTGGGCTCATCCATGTGCTTTATAAAGCATTTCACTCCTTTCATTTCTTTTAATTTTATATTGATTTTAGAGAGAGAGAGAGAAAGAGAGAGAGAAACATTGATCAGTTGCCTACTGAGGATAGAACCTGCAACCTGGGTATGTGCTCTGACCAGAAATCAAACTCACAACCTCTCCATGTACGGCATGACACTCCAACCAACTGAGCCACACCAGTCAGGGCTTCATTTCTTTTTTATACATATGTTTTATTGTCTTCTGCCTCTAAATCCTGTGATATCACTAGCAACTTACCTTGATAATATGAGTAGGCGTTTTGACAACAGATAAACAAAGAAAACAGGTCAAGCTTCCTCCCTTGCCCTATCCAACCTGGCACGTTAAAACTCTGCCATCTTTGAAAGGAGTTTTGTCTCCATCTGGGTGGCTTGTGGCCACCTCCCCTCTACTCCCAAAGAGCTTTACCCTTACACCGTCTTCTGTTTTCCTCACTAGGTATCCATTAGATAAAGTCAACTTTTGAACTGGAAGACTGAGGTTAAATGAAAAAATTGATTGGCTAGTCTTTTAAAAGCTACCAAGAGCAAGAGGTGAACGTTTTCAAACTCTCATTAGGCCCCCTTGTAGGGGAGTTTGACACTGGACAGAAGTGAACCAGTCACCACCTTCCTTTCTTTTGAGAGCAGTGGAAGTAGCCCTTGTCAATATATAGCACCTTTCTCTGAAGATAAACCCTTGATTGAGTTGGAAGTCTGGCTGTTTATCTGCCCCTTGATATCAGGGTCCCTTTGACTCTCAGTAACCTTTTCAGCATTTTACTCAACATGATCAATAGCTTTCCATTAACGCTTCTGGGCCTGGAGGAAACAGAATAGACTAGAGAAGGTGAATGGGGTGATAGATACTTTAGAGTCACCCAAAGGTAAATGGTTATTTCTTATATAGAATTCAGGAGAGAGATTCACTCTAAGTGAACACATTTCCCCAAGGCAAGTGAGTGACTGCATTGCTCTCCGTAGGAGGCTGAGGTGGCCGTCAGCATTTTGAGAATTAGCTTATTTTTGCCTTTTTTTCCATGAAGAAGAAAATGCCCTTTGAACAAATCTCTCCCAAGAGAACTTTCTGGAACAACTGAACATGTGCAGTGACTTTCCCAAAAAAGCCTACATTTTTCTTTTTATGGTGAGTTTATCATTCTGCAAAATGTGGGAGATAGAACTGTAATATATAGTGATTTCTCATGAGAAAACAAGCAGCAAGATTAGATAAGTGGCAGGTTTCACGTGCCAGCCCCTCTGCCATGGCTGCTCATGTGTTTCACATTTGGAAAATGCGTCAGAGTTGTTTAGGAAATGTGCAGAGTGGGCACACAATTATGACAATGCAGCAGAGCTGCTATGCCAAGAGCCTTGGGCCTGTGAAAATCCCGAGAGACAAGAAAGAAATGGGACAGTGGCATAACATGGCTCTCACTAAAAATGGAAATGATCACAACTTGTTTCTCTCATTAGGGGCCCACTTGGACTGGGTCTGTAACAGCGTGTGTGGACCCATGCTTCCTTCTAGTCCCCACTGTATCTCCCTAGTAAAACCATGCTCCTCTTTTATTGTTTATTTATTGATTTATGTGTTACCTCATATAAAATTATACACACTTTACTTTATAGTAGTCTCTTTTAATAAAAGTAATATATGGACATGATGAAAATAACCAGAGCCCAAAGAGGTTTATAATAAAAGGCACTAGAAGTTGTCCCACTCACAGCCATCTGTCAGCCCACCTCACAGAGGCAACCACTTTGAACTTTTTTAGCTTTCTTTGCATAGTTATTGTTATTTATTGGTTTATCAACTTTATATATTATTTATTGTTTTTTTATTATGGTCATTTACTTCTCATACTCTACTTCCATTCTTCCCTCCATCCTTCAGATTGAGTTTTGTTTTTAGTTAGAGAAATGGTGTTTACATTATTATAAGTATTTGAATATATTACTCTTCAGAGCCAAATAGAGTATCATGATTATATTTTTTTTAGTTAACAGCTATTAGTTTTTCATGTTTTCAACTGCATTTCTTTTTTATGTGTATTGTTTGCTCTTACATTTTTTACTATTCCAAATCTATACGGATGTATCAAACCCTAACAATGCCTGAGTTAGTTCCCCTGTCCTCAGTTTTCCAGGTGACTCTCTCTTGAAAAAAGCAAGCTCCTCGAGGGGGCGCCATATCTTTACATCTGTATATACCTCATACCTATCACATTGTCTGGCACATACTGGGCATTCATTAAATAGCTGACGAATGAGCCAGTGACTATATTTCCATAAAGTATTGAACAAGTGATGTTAAGCATTATGTGCTTGAGTGAAATTACTTTCAGATGGTAAGTGTGATCTTATAATATTTTGAATTTACCAATTCCCTTTCTCATTGTCTTTACATTTTACTCTTGTGTTCATCTTGTAAATAGTTACATGTTCCAAAGCATAACCTGAATTGAAACTAGAAAATGGGTAGTGCAGGTATTGTCAATCACACAAAAATGTTAGTTATGTTTACTAAAGTCTAGATAAAGAACAGATGCCATTTATTCAATAATTTAGTTTACTGTTTACTCACCTGAGCAAACTACTGTTTATTTATTATTACAGGAATACCTCATTTTATTGAGCTTTGCTTTATTGCACTTTGAGCATATTTTATTTTTTACAAATTAAAAGTTTGTGGCAACTCTGCATTGACAATGACTGTTGGAGCCATTTTTCTAACCACATTTTCTCATTTTGTGTCTCTGTGTCACATTTTGGTAATTCTCACAATATTTCCAAACTATTTCATTATAATTATATTTGCTATGGTGATCTGTGGTCAGTAATCTTTGATATTACTATTATAATCATTTTGGGGCTGTAACAGTGTGTGTGGACCCATGCTTCCTTCTAGTCCCCACTGTATCTCCCGCTTCCCGTATAAGATGGCAAACTTAATAAATGTTGTGTGTGTTCTGACTGCTCCACTGATAGGTTGTTTCCCTGTTTCTCTCCCTCTTTTCAGGCTTCCCTATTCCCTGAGTCACAACAATATTGAAATTAGGCCAATTAATAACCCTACAATGGTCTCTAAGTGTTCAAGTGAAAGAAAGAATCACACATCTTTCTCACTTTAAATCAAAAGCTAGAAATGATAAAGCTTAGTGATAAAGGAAAGCCAAAATAGGTTGGAAGCTAGTACTCTTGCACCAAAGAGTTAACCAAGTTGTGAATGTAAAGAAAGAGTCCTTGAAGGAAATTAAAAGTGGTACCTCAGTGAACACAAGTGATAAGTAAGTGAAAACAGCCTTATGGCTGATATGGAGAAGGTTTTCTTGGTCTAGATAGATCAAAGTAGCCACAACATTCCCTTAAGCCAAATCCTAATTCAGAGAAAGCTTTAACTCTCTTCAATTCTGTAGAGGTTTAGAGAGCTGCAGAAGAAAAGTTTGAAACTAGGAGAAGTTGGTTCATGAAGTTTAAGAAAGAAGCCATTTCATAACATAAAAATGCAAGGTGAAGCAGAAAGTGCTGATGTAGAAGCAGCAACAAATTATCCAGAAGATTTGTCTAAGATAATTAATGAAGGTGGCTACATTAAACAACAGCCTTTCAATGTAGATGAAACAAACTTGTATTAGAAGAAGATGTCATCTAAACTTTCATAGTTACAGAAGAGAAGTCATGCCTGGCTTAAAAGCTTCTAAGGATAGGCTGACTCTCTTGTTAAAGTCTAATGCAGCTGGTGACTTTAAGTTGAAGCCAATGCTCATTTACTATTCTGAAAATCTTTTAAGAACTATGTTAACTCTACTCTGCTTGTGCTCTGTAAATGGAACAACCAAAGCCTGGATGACAGCACATCTGTTTACAATATGGTTCCCTAAATATTTTAAGCCTACTGTTGAGTCATACTGCTCAGAAAAAATATTCCGTTCAAAATATTACTGCTCATTGACAATGTACCTGGTCACCCACAAGCTCTGATGGGGCTATACAATGAGATTAATGATGTTTTCATGCCTGATAACATAACACCTATTCTGCAGTACATGGATCAAGGAGTAATTTCAACTTTTAAGTCTTATTATTTAATAAATATATTTTGTAAGGCTATCGCCGCCATAGTGATTCCTCTGATGAATCTGAACAAAGCGTGTTGAAAACTTTTGGAAGGATTCACCATTCTAGATGTCATTAAGAACAAAAGACAGGCCAATGACTTCTGGTCAGGATGACAGGTCAAGGTAAATGCGGTACTCGCATCCTTCCACAACCACACCAAAATTACAACTAAACTACAGAAAAAACATCATTCAGAACCACCTGAAATCTGGCTGAATAGAAGTCCTACAACTAGGGAATTAAAGAAACCACACCAAGACTGGTAAGAAAGGTGGAAACGCAAAATAGGGCTGGTCTCATACTCACATATGGTGCTTAAAAATTGGGAGGGATATTTCAGTTGAAGCTCTTCCCTTACAAACAGGGAGCCCCAGCCCAGGTTCCAGTGCCAGGAAAAGAAGTCCCCATAACTTCTGTCTGTAAAAACCTAGCAGGGATTGAGGTTGAGGGAGATGTAGGGCTGCTGGAGTCCCAGGAAGTTCTTAAAGAGCCCACATGTGGACTTACTAGGATTCATTCCCTCTAAATTCCAGCTCATGGACAGCAGCTTCAAAGGCACCAGAGACATATGAGGAGGAACTGAATTGTCTGGCATCCAGGACAAGAGTTGGGGGGTATGGAGGGGCAGCTTTCTCCCAGAGAGAAGTGCTGGCAGAGGCCATTGTTCCTTTGATGAACCCTCAGAGCTGGCAGGTGGGCACCTTATATAAGACTCCATCAACCTGGCTCACAGTGTTTGTCCCACCTTGGTGAATCTCTGAGGTCTTGCCCCATCCAACTTTTGGGCCCACCCAAAGCTTTTTCCAGTGGCTTTACCATACATGCTTCAGATTTTCCTGAAATCTCTCAAACAAGTAGCACCTGACTTCAGAAACTCCCATCTCTCTCACTAAGTGGCCCCAGGCTCAGAACTAGCAGCAGTTGCCTTGGTTTGTAGCTTGGCCTTGCCCAGACACTTCCAAGCCCAGCACAAGTAACAGTCATTTTCAGTTCTTTGTAGATCATGACAGGTGGCCTTGGGCAGAACACAGCTGGTGGCTGACCTTGGCCTGTACCACCTGGGAGGTCCCAGAGCCAGAGCACCTGGTGGACAGCTTCAGACTACATCAAAGCACCACCACCTAACCACCTCCACAAGTGACACACTCAAGGGGTGACTCGCTATGCACCAGAGCTGCTGAACTAAGTCTGCTCTGTGGGTTGGGCCCCTGTACAGCTGATCCTGCATGACGGTTAGGGGTCTCAGCCAGTCCTTGCAGCCCATCAGCCTGGAGCAAACTCCCACTGACGTGCCAACAGCAATCAAAGCTCAACTACAACAGGAGTGTGTACTTGGGGGATGTACCTGGAGTGCCCAGCTTGGGTGAATGGGATAGGTTGTGCCATTGGACTCTATAGGACATATACTACATTAGGCCACTCTACCATGGTCAAGAGACATAGTGGCTCTACATAATACATAGAAACAAACACAAGGAGATAACCAAAATGAGGAGACAAAGAAACATGTCTCAAGTGAAAGACCAGAACAAAACTTCAGAAAAAGAACTAAACAAAATGGAGACAAGCAATCTACTAGATGCAGAGTTAAAAACACTGGTTATAAAGATGATCAATGAACTTAGGGAAAGGGTAGATGAACTTAGTGAGAACTTCAACAAAGAGATAGGAAACATAAAAAAGAACCAATCAGAAATGAAGAATACATGAACTGAAATGAAGAATACATTACAGAGAATCAACAGTACATTAGATGAAGCTGAGAATCAAATCAGTGATTTGGAAGATAGGGAGGAAAAAACACCCAATCAGAAGAGCAAAAAGGAAAAAAGAATCCAAAAAAGTGAGGATAATGTAAGAAACTTCCCAGACAACTTCAAGCATACCAACATTCACATCATGGGGGTAATGGAAGGAGAAGAGAGAGAGACAAAGAAACTGAAAACTTATTTGAAAAAATAATGACAGAAAACTTCCCTAACTTGGTGAAGGAAATAAACATATAGGTCCAGGAAGTGCAGGGAGTTCCAAACAAGAGGAACCCAAGCACACCAAAAACACACCATAATTAAAATGCCAAAGGTTAAAGACAAAGAGAGAGTCAAAGTATCAAGAGAAAAGCAGTTAGTTACCTACAAGGGAACTCTCATAGACTGTCAGCTTATTTCTCAACAGAAACTTTGGGGGCCAGAAGGGGTTGACAAGAAATATTCAAAGTGATGAAAAGCAAGTTTCTACAACCAAGATTGCTCTACCCAGCAAAGCTATCATTTAGAATTGAAGGACAGATAAAAGAACTTCTCAGACAAGAAAAAGCTAAAGGAGTTCATCACCACCAAACTAGTATCATATGAAATGTTAAAGGATCTTCTTTAAGAAGAAAAAAAAGATTAAAAATATAGACAATAAAATGGCAATAAATACATATCTATCAATAACTGAATCTAAAAAACAAGCTAAATGAACCAGTAGAACAGAAACAGACTCATAGATACAGAGAACATTTTGACTGTTGCTGGATGGGAGGAGGGTTGAGGGGATGGGTGAAAAAAGTGAAGGGATAAAGTACAAATTGGCACTTACAGAATAGTCATGGGGATATAAAGTACAGCATAGGGAATATAGTCAATAATATTCTAATAACTATGTATGGTATCAGATGGGTGCAACATTTATTGGGATGATCATTTAGTGAGTTATGCAATATCTAATGACTGGTATGTACACCTGAAACTAATATGATACTGTATGTCAACTGTAATTGAAAAATTTTAAAAATGATTTAAAAACTACATCAAAAATAAAAAAGAACAAATGACAAGTCACAATCTCAACATTAATGAGTGTTTGGAAGAAGTTGATTCCAAACTTCATGGCTTAGTTTGAGGGGCTCAAGACTTCAGTGGAGTAAGTAAGGGCAGATTTGGTGGAAATGGCAATAGAACTAGAATTAGAAGTAGAGCCTGAAGATGTGTTTGAATTGCTGCAATCTCATGTTAACACTTGAATGGATGAAAAGTTGCTACTTATGGATGAGCAAAGAAAGTGGTTTCTTGAATTGGAATCTACTCCTGATGAAGGTGCTGTGAAGATTGTTGAAATGACAACAAAGGATTTAGACTATTACATAAACTTACTTGATAAAAGCAACAGCAATTTTGAAGAAAGTTCTACTGTGGATAAAATGCTATCAAGCAGCATTGCATGCTACAGAGAAATCATTCATGAAAAGAAGATTCAATCAATGCAGCAAACGTTATTGTTGTTTTATTTTAAGAAACGGTCAGCTGCCATCAACATCGAGGCAAAATCCTCTGCCAGCAAAAAGGTGCTGACTCACTGGAGGCTCAATGATAGTATCTTTTAGAAAAAAAGTATTTTTGATTAAGGTATGGACATTGTTTTCTTTAGACATAATGCACACTAAGTAGACTAAGTAGTGTAAACATAATTTTTAAATGCACTGAAAAACCAAAAAAAATTAATGTGACTCACTGTTTTACAATATTCCATTTATTGCCGTGTCTGAAACTGAACTTGCAATATCTCTGAGGTAGTGTGTATTACCTTACATCTCTTCTTGGTGTGATTATAGACTATAAACCATATAGAATTTCTGCTATAGTGCCTTTGGATTATCTGATCCCTTTGCCTGAAGTTTGCTTCCCATCTCCTCGCATATCTACTTTCCCCCAATGCATGTGCCTAGATCTCACCTACACATTCTCTATAGCTCAGCTCAGTCATCCATGACCAGGCCATTTCTCTCTATTTTATACTCTCAAAATATCATGTAACACTTACACTTACCTCCATTGTAATTGAACTTTGGTTTGAATGATCCTTTGATTAATGGCTGTCTCCCCCACTAGACTGTAAGCTTCCAAGTGTAGGACCCTGTTTTGCCTTATATTTCATCCTCAACTTTCTGCATGGAGCTTGGGACAAAGCAGGTGTTCAATTACACCATTAAAACCTTTCCTCATAATTTAATTTTCCATGACTTTAAACTTTGTGAAAAGTTGACTGTTGGACTGGGTGAAGGATTGTGAGAGGAGAGTAGAGTTAGGAAATTTGGATTAGTGAGCTATTAAGTGATCTAGGTAATTTTATTACTTTTTTTTAGAGCAGTTTTCTCTAAAGTGGAGGTGTTTTCTATTGGGTATGAAAAGAAAATATGAGAACTTCTATTCACATTTACTTTATTTTAGATATAATATAGTACAACCCTTTACTCATCTGTCATCATGAGTATTCAAGTCTTTCCACATAAGTGATTTTTCTAGATAAGCATCCCATTTAGCATCAAAACATTTTTATATGTACTATTTTTAATAGAATACTCCTAGTATCTTTCTGCCTTCTTTGAAAGAGTACACTGGCCTTAAGACTTTTCCTGGTGACTCAGTTATTGTCAGATATACTGGAGAGTAAAATGTACTTTTAATTGATTTTCACAGGGTTGTGCAATATGTTAATTGAAAAATTGGTTAGATGTGAAGGTCTTGATTTTTTAAGTGTAAGAAATCAAATATTGAATACATGCTAAAAGAACATTTATAAAATATGTGTAGAGTAAAAAGACTAGCAATATGAGAAACAAAGAAGTATTCACAGCCTTGTTTTAAAAGTAGAATATTTTAATTGCCTCTAAAACCTGGAAGCACTGCTTTCTAGATCCTTCTCTTTCCCTCTGCTCTTAGACATGACCGCTATTCTGACTTTTGTGTTCATGATTATCTTGCCTTTTTATGGCTTCCAAAAGTGAATTTGCAGTCTGAATAATGAATTATTTAATTTTGCATGTTTCTGATTGCTTATAAATGGAGTAACTCTGTATGTATTCTGCAACTTGCTTTTATTTGCTCAGTATTATGTTCATGAGCTCATTATTTGCTAGTAACTTTAGCTGTAATTCATTTATTTTCACTGATACATAATGTCCCATGTGAGGGGATACCATATTTGTTTTATTCATCCTGGTGGGTTGTTTCTAGGTTTTGCCGTTACAAACAGTGCTCTTTGGACATGCTTTGCACATATCCCCTGTACACATGTGCAAGAGCTTTTGTTGAGTGTGAATCTATGTTTGGAATTTCTGAGTCATAGGTTATGTACATCTTAACTTAGGTGAAGCCAAAATGTTCTCCAAAGTAATTGTACAAATTTACACTCCTAGCAGCAGAGTTTATGAGTTTTAATTGTTTTACATTTACTCTAGCACTTGGTATTGTCAAACCTTTAATTTTTGCCATTCTGGTAAGTGTGAAGTAGTGTTTCATTATAGCTTTAATTTGTACTTTCCCAATTACTGATAAGGTTGAACATTTCCCTCCACATATTTATAGGCTATTCAAATATTTTCTGTGAAGTTACTGTTCAAATATTTTGCCCCTTAAAAATTGAGTTTTGGTACTACAAAGCCATTGTAATCAAAACAACCTGGTACTGGTACAACAACAGACATATAGATCAATGGAAGAGAACAGAGACCCCAGAAATAAACCCAAGCCAATATGGTCAGTTAGTATTTGACAAAAGTGGCAAGAGCATACAATGGAGTAAAGACAGCCTCTTCAATAAATGGTGCTGGGAAAATTGGATAGTTATATGCAAAAAATGACCACCAACTGTCACCATACACAAAAACAAACTCAAAATGGATAAAAGACTTAAATGTAAGTCACAAAACTATAAAAATCCTGGAAGAAAACATAGGCAGTAAAGTCACAGACATCTCATGTAGTGGAATTTTCACTGATACATCTCCTAGGGTAAGAGAAACAAAAGAAAACATAAACATATGGGGCTACATCAAACTGAAAAGCTTCTGCACAGCAAAAGAAACAGCCTCAAAATACAAAGGAACCCCACGGTCTGGGAAAACATATTTGCCAAGGATGCATCTGATAAGGGGCTAATTTCCAAAGTGTACAAAGAACTCATACTACTCAGCAAGAGGAAGACAAACAACCGAATTTAAAAATGGGCAAAGGACCTGAATAGACACTTCTCCAAAGAGGACATACAGATGGCCAAGAGACACATGATAAAATGCTCAAGGTCACTAATCATCAGAGAGATGCAAATTAAAACCACAATGAGGTATCACTTTACACCTGCCAGAATGGCTGCCATCACCAAATCAACAAATGACATGTGCTGGCGAGGGTGTGGAGAAAGGGGAGCCCTAGTGCACTGCTGGTGGGAATGCAGACTGGGGCAGCCACTATGGAAAACAGTATGGAGGTTCCTCAAAAAATTAGAAATGGAGCTGCCTTTTGACCCAGTGATCCCACTTCTAGCAATATACTTTAAGAATCCTGAAACACTAATCAGAAATTATATGTGCACCCTATGTTCATAGCAGCACAGTTTACAATAGCTAAGATCTGGAAACAGCCCAAATGCCCATCAGTAGATGAGTGGGTAAAAAAGGTGTGGGACATTTACACCATGGAATACTATGCAGCTGTAAAGAAGAAGAATCTCATACCCTTTAGGGCAGTATGGAAGGACCTGGAGAATATTATGCTAAGGGAAATAAACCAGGCAGAGAAAGACAAACATCACATGATCTCACTTATATGTGGAATCTAAAGAACTTAATAAACTGATGAACAGAAATGATTCAATGACATGGAAGCATGGATCAGACTGACGAATGTCATAGGGATGGAGGAGGGTGGGTGGGTGGAGGGGGAGAGATTAACCAAAGAATTTATATGTATATATGCACAACCCAAGGACAGGGACAATGGTGTGGAGAGGGACTAGGGAGGGGGGTGGGATGGAGTGGAATGGGTCATTGGGGAGAAAAAGGGACATCTGTAATATTTTGAAGAAATAGAAAAAAAAAAAGAAAAAAAGAAAATGAACTATACAGCAAAAAAAAAAATTAAAAATTGAGTTTTGTTTGCCTTTTTGTGTGTGTATTAATTTGTTGTTCTTTATATTTCATCACATCTAAAAGGCCACTGAATGTAAGAAGTGGTCTTTTACATAGAATCTATACCACCAAGAGTGAATTCTAATGTAAACTATGAACTCTGGGTGATTATGATGTGTCAATGTAGGTTCATCAATTGTTGTGAATGTATCCTAACAGTTGGTGGGAGGTATTGATAATGGGGGGAGGAACCTATGTATATGTGAATGCAGGTGATATACGGAAAATCTCTGTACCTTTCTCTCAATTTTTCTGTGAACAAAAGTTGTTCTAAAAAATGGTCTTAATAAAAAAGTGCCCTAAATCTGGTAGGTCAAATACTCCATCTCTTCTTCAAGAGTAAGTGTGTAAATACTTGGTTCTTCACACAAATTTAGATTAAGTTTGTTGAGTGTCTCAGAAAACCCAAGTGGAATTTTGTTTGAGATTGTATTGAAATTATAGATTAAATTTGGAGAGAAAGTGACATTTTTATTATATTATCTCATCTAAAAATGTGGAACATCTTTCCATTTATTCAGACCATTTTCTATTTCTTTTATCAAAGCTTTAACTATTTTTCCATAGAGCTCTTGTGTATTTCTGGCTAAATTAATTCATGGAACTTTATAATTTTTGTTGCTTTTCTGAATGGAATTATTTTGGTGATTGCTTTTCATAAGTTGAACTTTTATCTTGCAATGTAACTGTACTCTCTAATTAGTCTTCCACCTCCAATCTTTTATTGTCTGCTGACTCTGTTAGGTTTTCTAGATAGATTATTATATCATTTGCAAATAATAGACGTGTTATCTTTTCCCATCTGGTTCCTAACATGATCTCTTTTCTTCCTTAGGACAAAACTCTAGCTATGTAAAAAGGAGTGGGGATTTTGGGAATCCTTGTATTGTTTTCAACTCTGAAGGAAATGCATCTGAAGTTTCTTCATTAAGCCAAATGTTAACTATAGGTTTTGATATATAAACTTTATCCACTAAGGTAAGTTTCTTTCTATTATTTTTATGCTAAGTTTTGTTAATATTATGAATGGATGTTGTATTTTATCAAAGGCTTTTTCTGAATTGAGATGTTTATTAATATATTGAATTATTGATAAAAATTTTTGATGTTAAACCATTCTTGAATTCCTGCTATAAATCTTACTGGAAAGTGATATATTATTATTTGTAATACACTGAAGGACTAAATTAGCTTGCTTTTTTATATTTATGTTATTAAATGAAATAGTATATGATATTTTTCTTTTGTTATTCTTGTCTGCTCTGAGAATCAAGATTTCGCTAGTTGACTAAAATGAGCTGGGTAGCTTCTGTCTCTTTCTTTTCTTTGGATCAACTTATATAAAGTTAAAAATTATTGTTTCTGTGAAAGTTTAGTAAAACTCATCTATAAAATCTTTTTTTCCTTGACAGGGTAGATCTTTAAACATTTCAATGTATTGAATACTTATTATCCATTCAAGTTATCTATTTCCTCCTGTACCACATATAAAGCAAACCAGGCTCAATCATCTCTATTATTTTTCAATTTGTCTCATTTTTGCATTTATTATTTCCCTTCTTCTTGATTCTTTAGGTTTGTTATATTGCTTTTATCCCATCTCCCTCAATAAAATGCTTGTTTATTTTTAAACTTTCTTTTATTATCTTTTTTCTAGCTTTATTGAGAAAATTTACCTAAAATGTCATGTAAGTTTAAGATGTACAACATGATAACTTGATACACTTACATATTGCAAGATGATTACCACCATAGCATTAGCTAACTTCTCTGTCACATCATTCATTTAAAGCTGTAAATAACTAAGTACCTTTTTAAAAAAATGAATTGAATTTATTGGGGTGACACTGGTTAATAAAATTATACATGTTTCAGCTATACAACTCTATAATACATCATCTGTAAACCGTATTGTGTGTTCACCACCCCAAGTCAAGCCTCCCTCCATCACCATTTATCCCCCCTTTACCCTCTTTTACCTCCCCCCACCCCAGCCATCACTGTACTGTTGTCTGGGTCCATGGGTCTTTCTTTTTTTCTCTTTGCTTAATCCCTTCACCCTTCTCACCCAGCCCCCAACCCCCTCCCCTCTGACAGCTGTCAGTCTGTTCTCTATCCATGAGTCTGTCTCCACTTTGTTATTGGAGACTAAGTACCTCTCATGTTCCACATTTTTGACATGTAGTCTTTTCATTATCCTTCAAAAATTTCCCTTATTTTTGCTTTATTTTGTAACTCAAGATTTATTTATTAATGTTATTTAGTTTCCAAACCCATGGAATATTTTTAAGAGTCATCTTTTATAGTTAATTTCTAATTTTATTATATTACCCAAGTTTAAGATATTGATTATTTAGATAAAGGTTTTGAATTTTCCTCTGTGACCTAATACATGGCTTGTTTTGTAAATGTTCCACATATGCTTGTAAAATGCAAATTACCTGTGATCAAACTTATTCATTACATAGTTCATATCTTCTATGCCCCTTGACTGCTTGACTTAATGGTTTCTGAGAAAGGTAAGTTAAATTTCAAGCTGCAATTGTTGATTGCCTAATGTATTTTGAGCTATTGTTGCTGCAAATGTGTTTATGATTGATATATTTTCTTTTTTAAATATGCCTTTGTTGATTTCAGAGAGAGGAAGGGAGAGGGAGAGAGAAAGATAGAAACATCAATGATGAGAGAGAGTCATTGATCGGCTGCCTCCTGCACGACCCCCCTGGGGATCGCAACCCGGCATGTACCCTGACCAAGAATCGGACCTTGATCTCCTGAATCGTAGGTCCATGCTCAATCACTGAGCCATTCCTGCCGGGGGATATGTTTTCTTGTTCTAGTGTTCATTTTACCATTTTTGGCATTTATAATATAGACATTTTTTGTTTTATAATCTACATTGTTGGACATTGAGATTAATACTCAGCTTTCTTTTAGCTCATATGTGTTCCATCTATCTTTTATTTCCTGCCTTTCCATGAGTCTTATACATGTTGCTTTTGGCTATATATTTTTAACATTTGTTTTTTATTTTGTTTTTAAACCAATCTAAAGGTCTTTATTATCTAATGGGTGAGTTTAACATACTGGCACTTACTGTAGTTATTATATTAGAAGTTATTTTTACCAAATTATTTCATGTTTTCAATAGCATATGCTTTTTGTTTATTTTTCCTCCTTTCTTTCTCCACATTGTATGGTTTACATTTTCTTCTATTGGTTTCAATTTATATATTTTATTTTTTTATATAGTAGTTTCCCTTGGTTTAAAGCTCATACAATTATCTATTCCTTGATTTTTGAAGCTTACTAACAGCTATGTCTTTCACTTAACACTTAAGTACTTAGCATGCTCTCATATCTCCTTTGTGTCCAAACTTTTCCTCCCACTGTGTTGAAATTGTCCAGAATTTCAGTTATAGACACTGTGACACACATTCCTTTTTATTTTGTTTGGCCATAACTCTTTCCTCTGCCTGTTATTTTATTTTTAAAGACATTTCACCAAAGTATTTAATGACTCTTCATTTTCATATCTGATACAACATCTTTTAGAGTCTATTCATCAGCTGTTTAGATATTTTTTCTCAAATATGGGTCTTTGTGTAGCAAAAGTTTCAAGGTCATGTATACATGAAAATATTTTTATTACCTCTTGACTTGGCTGTATGTTTTAAACTATAGTTTCACAGTTCTTTTACTTAAATACTTGAAAAGATTATTCCATTATCTTCTTGTATCCTGTATTATGGTTGGAAATCTGATTTTAATCTGATGATTATTTCCCCCCCTTCCACTTTATTGAAATATAATTGACACATAACATTGTGTAAGTTTAAGGTGCACAATGTGTTGTTTCGATGCACTTATATTTTGCAATATAATTACCAACATAGCATTAGCTTATTCCTCCTTCATGTCACATAATTACCATTTCTTTTTGTGTGTGTGTGGGAGAACATTTAACATCTACTCTCAGCAACTTTCAAATATGTAATACAGTATTATTAACTATAATCACCATGCTGTACATTAGATCCTTAGAACCTACTCATCTAATAAATGGAAGTTTGTACCATTTACCAACATCCCATCATTTCCCCTGCCCCACTGCAGCCCCTGGTAACCATATTCTATAAACTTTTTTCGTGAATTCAGCTTTTTTAGTTCTGCTGACTTATTCAACTTAGCACAACGTCCTGAATGTCCATCATGTAGGAATCATGCAGGAATCCATGGCAGGATATCCTTAATATACTCACTGAGCTTCTTTTAAATTAGATGTAATAATTCTGCTTCAGGTGATACATATAGTCCAGTTTGTTGGATTTCTTTTGAGGTAGTTGTACTCTTTGAGGGTCCAGGAGTACATATTGAAAAGGGGCCAGGCTCCAATCTGTCAGTTCTGTTGAATTTAAGAAGAGGAGAGGGACCAGCCTGTGAGGAAAGTTGGAGCTCCACAAGCCAGTGATGACCCCTCTAGTTTGCTGACATTTTACCAGGCAACAGCTGGAGTCAGTTTCACTTTAAACCCTTAGGGAAAAAAGCTACACTGGGAAGAGGCAGCCCTCACAAGCTGTTATCCCTCAGCTCAAGGGCTTTGGAAGGCAAGTTGTGGAAGAGTTAAAACTTGAGGGTAGATGGCTAGTCAGCTCCTTTATTCCTCAAATACTAACACTAGCAGGGCACATGCACCTCCCTGATTTTACCCCTTGGACAAATGAACTTATGTGAGCTCTTTCCACTGATTTCTACAGTGAAGAGACAGGCAAAGGGTATCTCAAGAGGTTGAGGGGAGAAGGCAATAGTAGAATCTAAATTTTTCCACCAATCAATACTTTACTTTTATCTCTGGCTGCTCCCAGCCCTAGGCTACCACCATTTACCTTCCTACCTAATGTCTGAGACCAATTCAAGTCATACTTCCATTCCTCAACCCCCCCAGAATTTTCTCTTGTTTTTCAGTTAGTTTCTGAAATCCACTTTCCACTCTTGCTTCTATAGTTTCTTTGTGATTGTTTTTTTGTGGAGGGAGCCAGCAGCACATTTTAGTTTGCCATCTGGCCACCCATTTATATTTATTACAATGCATATTATTTTGATTTATTTCTACAATGTTCTTTTATTCTCTCAGTGATGATTATTTTTCTTTATACTTTTCCTCCTTTCTTTCCTTCTTTCATTTTTTTCCCCTTTGGGTTGAATAATTAAAAAAAATATATGTATTTCATTTCCCCCCTTTATAATCAGGAAATTAGACACTCTACCTACATTCCCTTATTGATGTAGTAGTTAGAGTTAGTTTTGACTGAATGACAAAAACTTAAGTGAATATAAATAGCTTTTTAAAAGTCCAGATAGAATGTTAATGGATTGGATGACTAGTATTAGGATATCCATTCTCCCCAAATTGACCTTTTGATTCAATGAAATCTCAATCCAAATCCCAGCAGATGTTTTTTCAGAAACTGCCAAGATGAATGAATAATTTTTATGGAAATGCAAAAAGGGCAAAGAAAATCTTGAAAAAAACCCCACATTGGAGGATTTAGACACATGGTTTTAGACATTATAAAACTACAATAATCAAGACAGTTTACTATTAATGTAAGAATATATTTTATTGGTGTAAGGATACACAAATAGATTGATGAAATAGAATAATATTCAGAAATAAACCCACATGTATATGTTTAATTGATTTTTGATAAATGCATTGATGCAGTTCAGTGGGAGAAATGAAAGTGTTTTTGAGTAATGGTATTTGAATGACTACATAATAGTATAAAAAAACTTTAAACCCTTTCTCACATCATCCACAAAAATGAATTCATGATAGGTTATATACTTAAAGCATAAAATAACCATAAAGCTTCTAGAAGAAAATAGGAAAATACCTTTGTGACCTTGGAGCAAGAAATGATTTCTTGACAGTACACAAAAATACACTGATTTTGACTTTACCAAAATTAAAAAGTTCTATTCATTAGACTGCCTGTTTATGACAAAATACTACTTAGAACATAAAGAGAACTACTTCCAGCCAACAATAAAAAGAGAAACAACCCAATAAAAGTGGACAAAATACTTGAACAGACATTCACAAAAGAAGATATATTAATAGCTAATAAGCACATTAAAATGCTCTCCATATTATTAGTCAGCAGAGAAATGAAAATGAAAACCACCAACTAGAATGGTTAAAATAATAAAAATTTTAAAAAGCTAACAATATTAAGTGTTGGAGCATCTAAAATTCTCATTAATTGCTGGTAGGAGTGTAATGGCTTAATTACTTTGGAAAAATATTTGGCAGTTATATATTCATAAACTTACTGTATGACATAAGGAATTCCATTCCAATGTATTTACCCAAGAGAAAATGTGTGTCTCCAAAAGTCTTATATAAGAATGTTTATAGCAGCCTTATTTATTATAATAATCCCAAATTGGAAATAATCCAAATGCTCACCAATAAGAGAATAAACAAGTAGTTTTTATATTCATGTATGTGATACTACTCAGCAATGAAAAGAACATGCTACTAATACACAGCATGGATGGACTTAGAAAACATTATGTTGAGCAAAGGAAACTAAACATAAAAGAATAATTCATATAAGTCCATTTATGTGAAGTTCAGGAATAGGCGATACTACACTAGGGTTAAAGAAGTCAGAATAGGGTTACCTATTGACTGAGAAGGTGCATGAAAGAATTTTTGAAGTGAGGAAGATAGATTATATCTTGTTTGGGTGGTAGTTATGTGCTTGTATATAATTGTCAAAGTTCATTGTACTGAACATGTGAATTTTATTGTACATAAATTATACCTTAATCTCCCCTCACTCACAATACTTTTGGGAAAAAACAATCCAAGTAGGTGATCAAAGACTGAAGTGTTACAGGATGCCCCAAACCTAGGCTCTATCTTTTTGTTCCACCATGCAGCGGGTAGTTTATATTTTCGTGTACTTTCTACAGTGTGCATTTAGAGTTAACCACATAGTTACTATTTTCTTTCCTCATCATTTTTCCTTTCATTTAAGATATCTCATTCAAAATATATTTTTCCTGACTGAAGTACCCTTAGGGTTTATTTTAATGAGAGCCTGTTGTTGCACATTCTTATTTTTTTTCCCGATTTCACCTTTATCTTGATAAACATTTTAGCTGGTTATATAATTCTTGGTTGCTTATTATTTCCGTTTAGTGCATTGTGATAGCATCTCATCTTCTGGTTGCTGTTGAGAAGTTGGCTTGTCTGTCAAGAGTTGTTCCTTTGTAGGCAACATATCTATCCTCTCATCTCTATTTTTTGGTATTCTGCAAGTTCACTATGATGTATCTAGGTGTGAATTAAAAAAAAATATCCTGATGCTTACAATTCCTTAGACATCCTGAATCTCAGGCTGATATTTTTATCAACTCTGGAATATTCTTGGCTATTTTGTCTTGGTTATTTTCACTTCATTCACTTTCTCTTTTCTTCTGCAACTCTGATTGGACACATGATAGACCCCTACATTCTGTCTTCTCTGGCTTTAAATATGTCATGCATTTTCCAACTTTTTGTCTCTCTGGGATGAAATTCAGATAATTTATAGAAATTTCTTCATTATTATGTTATTATCTATGTCTAATCTGCTGTTGAAGCTATCCACTGAGTTTTGTGTTTTTTTTAAAGAAAATGTCTTTATTGATTTCAGAGAGAGGAAGGGAGAGTGAGAGAGAGAGTTGGAAACATCAATGATGCGAGTCATTGATAGGTTACTTCCCACACACCTCCCACTGGGGATCTAGCACACAGCCTGGGCATGTGCTCTGACTGGGAATCGAACCATGATCTCCTGGATCCTAGGTCAATGTTCAACCCCTGAGCCACACCAGCCGGGCTCTAATGAGTTTTAATATCAAATATAATCTTCATTTCTAAAAGTCCCACATATATTTTTTCCAAATAAGTTTGATCACTTTAGTTTCCTATCACTTACACATATTTTAAATCTTTCTTTTATTTCTTTAAACATATTATATATAAACATATTAAATATATATATTTTGTCTGTGTCTGATTATTCAAATATTTCAAGTTTTTCCAAGACTGATTCTGTCAACAATCATTTCTGTAGGCTCCTGCTCAGGGCACTTTGTTTACTTGTGCTTTTTGTGATTATATTTTTATTTTTTGCCATGATATTCTATTTTTTAGAATTTTGTCATTTTGAATCCTTTAAGCCCTGATTAAGGGTGGGTTATTCCAGAGAATCCTTGGTTTGTTTTTACCAGGCACCTGAGTTCTTACCTACTTAGGACCACTTTAAACTAAAGTCTTGGTTTAAGTTTCAATGAACTTGGACTAAAAAGCTATGTGAAAGTCAACTGCCGGTTACAAATTCTCAAGGGATTTTTTTTCTACAGTGTGCCAAGGTTTAAGAGCAGGCAAGTTCCTCTTCTGTCTCCGAGGAGAGGGGTGAGTTTACTTGAACTTCACCCTTGCATGAGAGTGTAGCTCTTTGGGGTGCCATTTTTATAAGTGGGTCTCACATCAGGCTCTCCATATTTGGAGAGGCCTTAGACCTTTCTTCTGTGTCCTTCAATTCACAGGGTCATGAAAGCTGAAGCTTAAATTCACCAGAATAAGCAAATGCCCTCAGGTAGAAGCTGCCTCGATGCTCTATTTGCATTCCTACGTTTCATTTTCCAGTGAGTTTTTGGTCTCTAAAATATTACTTTTTTGCCAGTTCATCATCACATTTACATAGATTTAAGAAAATATGTATTTAGCATCTTTAGTTGTTTTCACCAGAACGGATTTATCCAGATAGCTAGTCTGCCTGTCATTAAAAGCAAGAGTCCCATATTTATGTTTTATCTAATTTTAATAAAATGTTTATATTATGTATAAGTTTTAAAATGCACATGATATATTTATTAATATAGTTGTATTTGCATTTAATTCACAAATGAATAAATAAATAAATATAAATTTATCAGGAGTGCATGCTCAGAACTGTTTATGGCTCGGGTGTGTAATAAAAAGTTGGGGGGAACCCATCTTAGAGCCACAGCATGGGTCATTGTCTCCCTCTCAACACGAGGGGAGGTGGCTGCAGCAGGAAGGAGGCTTGCAAGGCCTCCAATGTTTTGGAGATCTCCAGGCTTCTCTCTTGCTTTCTTATTATGGAGCAGAGTCTGGGGAAATTATGCAAATGTGACTGGTTATTTTTAATTTTCTGGAAGAGTCTTGAAAGTTTCCTGGGGAGGTATGCCTGCCTCTTCACTGAGTTGATGGCTGGTTGGTTTACATCGTCTGGTGTATCCTTAGCACATGGGGCCTGTGGTGCTGTCTAGGGATGACCTGTCTGATTGGTACTGGTGCTCTCTACACCAAGTCGGCAGCTCAGCAACCATGCTCCCACCCCTCCTCCACTGCACTGCCCCTGGCTGCTTTCATTGAGATAAACCTCTTTTACTATAAAGGTTTTCATATTGAAGATGAGACTTTTGACAAGGAAATACTTGTTTTCATTTGACTGATATAACCTTGGCAAAGAAAGTCCATTTTACCAGTTGCTGGCTAATGTCCTGGCTTGGGAGAGCAATAACCTCATTAATGAATTACTATCTCCTACTTACAGACAAACTCGACTCATTTGTTTCCTTCAAAAGATGGTGTCATTGATTAAAGATGGCCATTAGTGACCATGAATCAGTGTATCTGTTCACCCTTCAAAGATGTTTGTCATTTGTATTTTATGCTGGGAAGCAAAACAGATGGTTCTTTGGCTATCTCATTTGTCTTAAAGGTGGTCTCAGGGTTCTAAATAATCATAATAATCAAGAAAGAAATTATTTAAGTACACCTGGGTTTAATAGATAGACCTAGAGATATCTATTTGCAGCCTTTAAATTGGAAGCAATGTTAAGTTAACTTTTGGCTAAATGACATGCGAAATCTGCTGACAGTGCGCATGTTGTTGAGGACACAATTCACAAGCATGTTGACGGCCCAGATAACATCTGACTATAATAAAGCTCTTAGGGAAAGATTCAAAGCCAAAGCAGTATACAGTCATCCCTTGGTATCCATGGGGAATGGGTTCTAGGACCCCGGCAGATGTGGAAATCTGAGGATGTTTTCTGAAAAGGCTGTATATGCAAAATGGCCCTCAAATGCCAAAAAAGCCAAGGGGCCAAAGAATAAAGCAGACAAGTCCAGCTTGTAGTTTAAATAGTTTTAATAAGGAACTTAGTTACAGAAACACAGTCCTGGGTGGACGCAGGACAAAATGATCCCAGCACAGTTCACCCTCAAACCACATCTTACATCTCCCTAAGAAGCAGACCTGCTTACTAGGAAAAGGGTGCAGGGGTGATGGAGGGGACAAAGGGGCCAGATTCCCAGGACTCTGGCACCAGGTGAGTTAGAAGATAGATAAACCGAGGGTGCCTTGCCCTGGAGGATGGACTAAGGGAGGAGGAAGGATTAATGGCAATTCATGATTAACCTGGAGTCTTTGTATACATTCCAGAGTCCTTGGGGGGTAGGGGTGGGGAGGGGACAGATGGAGGGTTTAGGTGGATGGGTTTTAAAATGGAATCAGCTCTATCTGCAGAGCAGATACTCACATCCTTTATATAAAGTATCATATAGCATTTGCATATAATCTATGCATAGCCTCCTGTATACTTTAAATCATCTCTAGATTACTCATAATACCTAATACAATGTAAATGCTATGTAAATAGTTGCTATACTGTATTGTTTAGGGACTAATGAGAAGAAAAAGCCTACATATTTAGATTAGATGCAACCATCACAGGCCTAACTGCAGAGTACATGTCAGCAACCATGTAACATTTAAAATAATACTTTTGATCTATGTTTGGTTGAATCCACAGATGCAAAACCCACAGATACAGAGGGCTGATTGGATATCACACCAATTTGGGAACCTAAAACCAAAGTCAAATGCTAATTTTTACAAAAAGGCATCAAAGTTTTATATTTTAAAAGTCAAATGAATGAGGTTGCATTAAAACCCAAGCTTATGTAGCATTAAAATAATTAAGTCGGGGTATCAAAATATCAGCCTGAACGGAATCAGAGCTCCATATGTTCTTGACTGGAGATAACAGGTTCCTCCTTTATAAACTAAGTTGGACTTTTTGAGAGGGAATGACAGTTATGGGATTCACAGAATCAGCCCTCAGAGGAAGGTACAGAGATGCTAACAGTGACAAGCTCCTTGACCCTCCTGAGGTGACCATGACCTGCTACTTCTCCATGAGCACATCTTATGGGTCTCTATCGGGTCTTTCTACAAGATGTCTTTGGCTGAATTGAGGGTTGGTCATTGCAGCCTGATTGGGACTCACTATATGAGGGAGGGGACCAAATCAGCCAGACTCACTATGTCATAGGCCACTTTTTTTTTGGGGGGGGGGGTTGAGCCGTATTCTGTTAGTTGTGCTTTTCATGAATGGATGAGGAAACATTTGTAAATGAGAAGGCTCCAGAACCCCCACCAGCTGTGCTGTCTTTTCTGGGCAAGCCTGATTGTTTTTGGCTCTACTCAGTGCAGTGTTTTCCATCAAATCAGTCTTTCCTCCACAGGGGTATTTATTATGTGCCATTTTGAAAATAAAAGGGACGCGGAGCAATCATCCAGCAAAACCATAAAACAGTTTATTATCCGAGACGGCGAGGGGACAGGTTTGACATACAACGCCGGGAGCCGCGATGGCCGAACAATGTGGTACTAAAGCGTGATTTAATGAGGCTTGGAGGACTTAGTTCTCTCAGAAAAGTTCCGCTCTGTCTTGGGCAAAGGCGAAGCGAGCTGGCATGGGCACCTGACTGAGCAGCATCTCACCAGATAAGCTTCGGCCAGCAGCCTCCATTTGTCCTGCTGGCCCAGACAACCACTGTCAGGGAGGCTTTAGAGCTGGAAACTTCTGACTGATTTAGTGGACCCCAAACTTGGCACAGCTTCCTGGTGGCTTCGGTTTTACAAGGCCAGCAGTTACTCCAACAAAAGCCTGAATTCATTTCCTTCTATATTTGTTGATTGCCAGTTGAGAGCTGGATGCTATCGGCTTGCTTTTAATAAAATTCCATTTCACTGGAGTTGAGATCCTTTGCCTTCTGATGAGTGGCAGTGTGCCATCTTGGGCAACGTGTTTGTTTCCCACTTTTCCAGAGGAAAAACTCATTAGCAGATGGTGGCTGGTCATCAAGTCAATCATTGTCTTTGGATTTAATCATACACATCTTTCTGATCCAGCTGATCTAAACCTACTTGTTAAACTTCATTATTGCGTTGGCACAACCTTAGCCTTGAGTTATGAATGCAAGACATTCATGGACGATTTTGAGCATCATTTTATCTTCTTCATTGAAGTGGGTGTGTTTGTTGTGCATTTATCAAGTAACTATGGCATGCTGGGTCCCAGGAGGATTGAATGAAGGTGTGGAAGAGTTAAAAGCCCCAGCTCCTGTGTTGAAGGGGCTGATGATTTAGAAGGTGAGATGGGGCACGCACATAAAGAGATAAACAACATGACATTATTAAGTAAGCTACAGGCTGTGATGGAGATGGCCTTAGACTAGCCTATTGTGGTGGTTCTCCAATGATACTGCACCACAGAATGACCTGAGAAACTTTCAAAAAAGATAAATGTTCAGGTTCTGTTTTAGCCATTTTGGGCTTCTATAAAAAGAATATCATGCACTGAGTGTCTTAAACAACAATCATTTATTACTCACAGTTCTGGAGGCTGGGAAGTCCATGACCAAGGTGCCAGCAGATCTGGTGTTTGGTGAGAGTCTACTTCCTGGTTTGCAGATGACTGTCTTTCTGTTGTATCCTCATATGGAAGAGAGGAGAGAGAGAGGGAGAGAGAAGAGGGGGAGGGAGAAACTCTGCAGTCTGTTCTTATAAGGGCACTAATCCCACTCATGTCCTAATTATCTCCCAAAGGCCACACCTCCTAATAACATCACATTGAGGGTTAGGATTTTAAGATCTGAAATTTTAGGGAGGCACAAACGTTCAGTCCATAACAGGTCCTCATACTAGATACCCTGATTCAATGACTCTAAGGAGGGACTGGGCACTGGTACTGGGGAAATTTCCCAGGTGATTCTATGATTCTAATGTGCTGCTAAGGCTGAGAACTGCTTGTTTGTTTTATTATTATTTTTAATATGTTCTTTTTTGTTGGTTTTAGAGAGAGAAAGGAAGGGAGAGGGAGAGAGAGAGAAACATTGACGTGAGAGAGTGACTTCAATTGGCTGCCTCCTACATGATCAAGCCTGAAACCCAGGCATGTGCCCTGACTGGGAATTCAACTGATGGCGACCTCTCAGTGCCTGGGACAAGGCTCAACCAACTGAGCCACACTGGCCAGAACTGTGTTTTTTTAATTTGTTTGTTTATTGTCAGTTTAAAAAAAATATATATATCTTTATTGATTTCAGAGAGAGGAAGGGAGGGAGAGAGAGAGATAGAAACATCAATGATGAGAGAGTCATTGATCAGCTGCCTCCTGCATGCCCCCTGCTGGGGATCAAGCCCAAAACCTGGGCATATGCCCTGACAGGAAATCGAACCTTGATCTCCTGGATCTTAGGTTGATGCTCAACCGCTGAGCCACGCCCCTTTGGGCTTGTGTTTTTTTTTTTTTTTTTTTAACATTTAGGTCTTACTCTAGATTTTGTCCCTCTCCAGATAAATAGGAGTTTTCTCTTCTCTACTCCAATAGCTTCTAGTTCACATCTCAATGATCACCTCCTTGTGATAATCTCTGTATAAATAAATTCTTCCGCCTGGTTGCCCATCTGGGGTCAGGGACAGAGTTTTAGTCATCCTTGTGTTCCCAGAGCTTGACAGAAAAGATGTTCCACAAATGTTTGTTGAATGAAGGAATGAAGGAATGAGCTGGTTGACTTTGAGCGAGATACATGAACATTCTGCTTAGGAGTCTTTGTCTCCAGGTCCATAAAGATGGGGGAAGGATTTATGCTATAATTCTGTGGGGCTATGTTAGATGTAGATGCCTTCCTCTGATGACTCTAAAGCCCTTTTAGAACAAGGGTACAATGCAAATTCTAGGCTTTCTCATGGACAATTGACCCTGGAGTAATACCTTTGTTCTCCCATTTTGTATCCAGACCCATTTTGATGAGATTATAGTCAAACTCCTATTAGTGCTACGAGTTTACTGATGTCATCTGAATAAGATGACTGACTTTTAAAATAGTGGGGAACACAGCTTGGACCCTGAGAGTGAGAAGGAAACAGCAGTCCAAGAAGGTAGCCTCAAGATCTTGGTAATGACCCAGGGGTGGAGCTAGGGGTTAGGGGTCTCTCCACAGCCTATCATCCCAGTGGCATTATTGATCTCTAAGTTACTCCTCTTTCACCAAAATTCTCTTTTCAAACCCTCTTTGCGAATGCATTCCTCAATTTGGGGAAGGGGTTCAGGTATGAGGAAGCCAGTATTTCCAAGGAGATGTTTCAGACGCCAGTATTTCCAAGAGACCAGTGGTTAGAACTCATTTACAGTGACAAATTGACTATTGCTGTCTATTTCTTTTCTATAAATTAGTTTAACTTTGTTTACAAGTACCTTCCTCATTTTCTTTTTTGTGATAAAGATGAACACTAAAAGCTCTAAGACACATAGCCTAGATTACAGGAAGCCTTCTGTTTCTCAGAAAACAATTTGGCCATTTAGTTGTCGTAAATTTTGTGCTACGAGCTTCTGAAATCCAAGCTCACTTGTTTATCCGGGGTTGAGAGCACAGGAAGGATCCTTGTGCAATGTCTTCATCTGACCTCTGCTCTCTGAAGCTGAGGCCAAAGGTTGACCTCCCTCAACTGTTCTGAGAAGCAGCAGGCCTCCTGCTTTATATTTAATTAGCAGATTTTCTCCTCTGAGATTAAAAAAAAAAATGCCTTAAAATTTTTTTCAGGTAGGAAAACTAAAGCCCAAGGACATTCAAGGTTCACCTTCACATTGTGTTGTCTCTCAGTGGGTCTTTTCCCAGGTGCCTCTCGGCTATTTATTTTGGAAAAAACGTGAGTTTAGACCATCATTAGGGAAATTGGTATCATTTAAAGGTGAATTAAATATCCCCCTCTTCTAAATTGCTCTGGGGAGAGAACAAAGGAAGTGTCACATGATGTGGTTAACACAAAGGTGCTTTTTTTTCCTGATGTAAATGGTAACTGGTAATAAGAAATGCAGTTTTGTGAAGACAGCAGGGCATAAGCAGGGACAGTAATTTCAAGGAAGGACTTTGAGTGAGCTGTGTGGTTAGACATGAGTCTGTCCCCAAAGCATCAGGCTGGAGTCAGTTCCTAACATCGCTGCACTTCAACTTCTACCTTTAGAGCAGGGCGATTTTGTATGTCAAATCCTGAATTTAAATGAATGTGAAGCTCTGCTGGAGAAACCTCACTCTTCTTTGCAGCCACAGCTGGGCAGCCACCAGAGAGTTTTCAGGCTAGACATGTTTTTTCCCAACATCTGTCAGCTTAGCTAAATCAGAGCTCCAAATGAACAGTGTAATACCCAAGATCATTATCTGGGCTCGTGACACTCCCTCCCTCTTCTCCTTGGAGGATTTAGGGTTCAAAATGAAAAACAACATTTGTAAGGGATCAGGAGAGGGAGGATTTTCATCTTTATTATTATTACTACTAATAATACATTTTCATTAACATGGTTTTAGTAGTATGAAACAAGAGAAATGAAACATGACCCCCTCCAAGTCAACAAGTTCCCCAGTGCCTTTTGCATAAGGTACTGTATCTTTGATTCATTCAACCCAAGATAAGCCTATTAATTAAGCTTTAGTCTACAGGTGCAGTCTACGCAGATGTAATTCTCTGCTCGGAGCTAACTGAAAACTTGCAGATGGGCTCTGGGTTTAGCACTTTTTTTTACAACATGGAAAAGATGCAGTCTGTGCTCCAGGTAGAAGGAGAGAGTTAATCCACTAATCAAGTCAGCAATTAATTTATTGAGTGCCTGCTTGATGCTTAGCTAGGTGCTCGTGTTGTAGGGGATGCATGATGAGGAGAGCTTACACCTTTAATGAGGAAACATGACTCACATTGCAAGCAGTGTGGCACTGTGGACAGAGCACAGTATTTGGAATCCAGACAGATCTGGTTTAGAAATCCAATTCCACAGATTCAAAGTGGTATGACCTTGAAAATTTTATTTCACATTGTAGGCACTTAGTTTCTGTTTATTAAAATAAGATATTAATACTGTTAAGATTGTTGTAAGCACTAGCAATAACTTTGTAGAACACTTGACACATTAGAGACACTCCAAAAATATTATTATAACACGAAATAGGTATAATGATTTAGCCATTAATAATACTTATGCAAATGCTCAGAGATAGGAGAGAATATTGCTGGCCAGAATAGATGGATAAACATTGAACATAACTAAGGTAGCACTTAGAAATGACAGAATCAAATTGCTAGAAGGGACCTTAGAGGTTAACTGGTACAACCAACTCATTTTACCAATGCAGAAACAAGGCTCGGATTAGTTGACTTGCACAGATTAGTAAATCCAATGGGAGCAGGGGCCAGATTGACCATACAAGTGTTTCTGCTTGGGGAGCTGGTGCCATGTGATGTAGTGGTTTTCAAAGCTGGTGGAGTGTTAGGACATCTTGTGAGATTTAAAGAAAACAGGCTTTCAAGAAAATATGATCCAGAAGGCTTGGGGTGAGGCGAGAAATACATTTATTTAGTGAGTTTCTGGCCTGTAGATCTGCCCATTCATGTAGCATCAGGAGCACCGAGCTGGGAGCTTCAGTCACAGTCCTTCTACCCTGCTGTGTGACTTGGGCAAGCCAACCTTTCCATTCTTAGTCATCTCATTTTTCTCTTGAAGGGGTTGCATTGGTTGAGATTCTGGTCATCTCCATCTCTCATCATCACTCTATTACACCACTTCAGCTCAAACTGGACTGGAGTTTGGATACAGCCTGGCTTGGAGGTGAGGGGAGGGCTAACAAGAGTGGTAGAGCTGTGGGATGAGCCTGGCTGGGAGGAGGTTTCCTGTAGCGAAGGAGAGGAAGACCAGGTCATGTGGTTAAAAGAGGACTCAGTGAGGAGACCTCTGTGAGGTGAGAATGGGCTTTAGGCATCACTTTATTGTGGGAGCACTTCCCAAACGGTTTTATGTGGAACATGAGGCCTCTGAGAGGCTCTGAAAAGGAACTCTGTTAATAAGTTAGGGAGATGCTACATGCGGTATCACAGTTTAGGAGATTCATAATGCATATTGAGAGCTCTGAGGAGTCTAATTAACCTTCCTTAGTCTGGAATGTTTCAAATGAATTTGATTGTAGGGCACTTTAAAAAAAGCTGTTAACTAGTGTTGCATGGAACACATATGGGGAAACACTGTTATAGGCAACAGGAGTCATTATAATTTCTGGGCTCAGCTTTAGAGAACTGGGGACACGGTCATTAGAAAGAACGCTTACACAGAGCAGGAAATGAACTGGGATTTCTCAGCTTAGAGAAGAGAAGCCTTACGCAATACATTTTTAGTTATATGAATTGGTATAATGAGGGACATAATTGATTGTTCTTCATATTCACTAAGCATCAAACCAGAAGGAATGGGCTTAATAGTTAGGCCTAGAGATTTAGGAAGAAGAAACTGAAATCTTTCTGATAAGGGATATAAACTAGAATAGTTTATCTAGGGAAAAAATGTAATTTCCAGAGTCTCATCCATTTCATGTAATAAAATCAGGGGTATAGCCTAGATAAAACTCAATTCTCCTGTGTTTTCTTTTCTGTCTTTTCATATTCAGGGATCCATGCACTTACACAGGAGTCACCGAGCACCCCAGCAGTCTAGTCAAATATCCAGCTGCTTACAGAACTGTAGATTAGGAAAGAACCCAACATTTGGTCCAACTTTGCATCAAAGCAGGAGTGTTTTCTGCAGCACACCTGCCCCGTGGCCTCAGGAATATGCTAGAACCAACTCCAGTGCCTGGGAAAAGTAATGATTTTCTCATCAGCTCATTTGATGTATGGATGGCTTAAATTGTGAGGAAGCTCTGTCCTACCATGAACCAAAATGTGTCTCACCGCATCTTACACATTTTATTTATTTATTTTTAAAATTTATCTTTATTGTTGAAAGTATTACAGATGTCCCCCTTTTCCTTCATTGTTCCCTCCACCCTGCACACACCCCACACTCCCCCCCAGGCCTTCACCACACTATGGTCTCTGTCCATAGCTTATGCATATATATGTAAGTTCTTTGATTAATCTCTCCCCACTCACTCCCCCACCCCCACCTTCCTACTGAGATTCATCAGTCTGTTCCATGCTTCTGTGTCTCTGGATCTATTTTGTTCCTCAGTCTACTTTGTTTATTAGATTCCACATATGAGTGAGGTCATGTAAAACTGAATCAGGAAGAATCAGAAAACCTGACTAGGCCAATAGCAACTGATGAAATTGAAGCAGTAATAAAAAAACCCCCAGCAAACAAAAGCCCTGGTCTGGATGGCTTCACGGGGGAGCTTTCTAATTCTTTAAGTTGTAGGGTTAGATAGTTTACTAAAAATTTTTCTTGCTTTTTGAGGTAAGCCTGTAGTGCTATGAACTTCCCTTTCAGGACTGCTTTTGTTGTGTCCCATAGATTTTGTTGTGTGTTTATTTTCATTTGTTTCCAAGAAGTTTTTGATTTCTTTCTTGATCTTATTGGTAACCCATTCATTGTTTGATAATACGCTATTTAGCCTCCATGTGTTTGAATGTTTTTGAGTGTTTTTACTATAGTTATTTCTAATTTCATGCCCTTGTGATGTGAGATGCTTGACATGATTTCAATCTTCTTGAACTTGTAGAGACTTGTTTTGTGTCCTAACATGTGGTCTATCTTTGAGCATGACCCATGTGCATTTGAGAGGAATGTATATTCTGCAGCTTTGGGTTGAAATGTTCAGTAAATATCAATTAAATCCATCTGATCTAGTGTGCTATTTAGAGTCACTGTTTCTATGTTAACTTTTTGTCTGGAAGACCTATCCAGTGAAGTCAGTGGGGTGTTAAAGTCCACGACTATGACTGTATTGCTGTTGGTCTCTCCTTTAAAGTCCTTAAGGTTATTATTGATAAGTCTTTATTTATTGCCCTTTTAATTCTTTATGTGTATGTTTCTCTCTCTATTTCCTCTTATTATTACAGCAGTCTCTTTAACATCTCTTGCAATGGTTCCATTTCTACTTCTAATTACAGCAGTTCCTTTAACATTTCCTGCAATGCTGGTTTGGTGCTGATAAACTCCTTTAGCCTTTTTTTTTTTGTATGGGAAGCTCTTTATTTCACCATCTATTTTGAATGATAGCCTTGCTGGATAGAATAGTCTTGGTTTCAGATCCTTGTTTTGCATTACCTTGAATACTTCATGCTATTCCTTTCTGGTCTGTAGGGTTTCTAAAGAGAAGTCATCTGACAACCTTATGGGAGCCCCTTTGTAGGTAACAGATTGCTTTTCTCTTGCTGCCTTTAAGATTCTTTTTGTCTTGAATTTTTAGCATTTTAATTATGATGTATCTGGGCATGGGCCTCTTTGATTCTTCTTACTTGGGACTCTCTGTGCCTCCTGAACTTGTGTGACTTTTTCCTCCACCAGGTTAGGGACGTTTTCTGTCATTATTTCTTCAAATAGTTTCTCTAACCCTTGCTTACTTTCAACCTCTTCTGTCACTCCTATGATGCAAATATTGTTACATTTCATGTTTTCCCACAGCTCTCTTAGACTTTCCTCCTGTTTTTGAATTGTTTTTTTCTTTTTGGTTCTCTGATTGAGTGATTTTTTTCTACCCTGTCTTCTAATTCTCTGATCCAATCCTCAGCTTCCTCTAATCTGCTGTTTATTCCTTCCAATATATTCTTTATTTCTGCTATGTCATTCTTAATTTCCTTTATAGTTTCCATATCTTTTTTCATGCTGTTGAGCATCCTTATGATCAGTATTCTGAACTCTATATCTAATAGATTGCTTATTTCTATTTCATTTAGCTCTTTTTCTGGAGACTTCTCTTGTTCTTTCAGTTGGGACTTACTTTTTTGTCTCCCCATTTTGGCTACCAATTTGGGTTTGCTTCTATGGATTAGGTAAGCCTAATAGGACTCTCAGTCTTTTTGGAAGATCTCTGGTGCAGCCCAATGTCAGATGCTGTTTGTAACTGGCTTTGAGTAGCCTGTTTGGAGCTATCAACAACCCACAGCTGAGGTCTCCTCTTTTGGGACTGGGTGCACATCAAAGTCTGTTTTTCCAAGGCCTGGGTCTTGAAGCAGATCAGGCAAAGACTCAAAGCACTCTGAGGTCTACCTCTGATTGCACGCTGATTAATCTGATTCTCTTAATGAGACTCAGACTGCAGAAACTCCACAGGGTAGGACGAGAGGTTTTCCAGTAGGGTGGGGCAATTGCTTCCCCCTCACGAAGAAGCTGCTTGGAAGGTAAATTCCTGAGAAAGATGTCTTCCTCTGCCATATGGGGGAATGACTCAGCACAGAAATACAGAGGAGTTCTATCTGAGCTCCTCTGAGCTCTATCTCCAGAGTCCATAACCCTAAATTCTCCTCACACAGCTCCAGTCCACTCTGCCCTCCCTCTGCTGGAGCCCAAGGTGAGTGACTGCACATGAAACTTTGTGCATTGGCTCTTTAAGAGGGTGCCTGCATTTCCAGCTGTCTCTCCCTGGCAGATAGAAACCCTGCTGCTTTTCACAGCCAGATGTTAAGTGGGCACATTTCTCAGTGCTGATGCTCTTGGTTGGGAAGCTCAGCCTGGGGTTTAGACCCCAGAGTCCTCAGTGGGAACTCCCCCCAGCTGAGATATCCCTCTGGACCTTCAGCTGCTGCCTGTGGGAGCCCAACCAGCCCTTTCGTGTCCCCGCACTTTCTACTAGTCTTTATGCGGTCTCCACTTTTCCTCCTTGGTTATGAGGGTGTTCTCCAGCTCATCTTCAGTTGCAGTGGATTATTCAGGGTGGTTTTTCTATATTTTAGTTGTAATTCCAGTTTGGTCCTGGGAGAGTGTCAGTATAGCTTCCACTCAGTGTCTGCCATCTTTAATCTTCCCATCTTACACACTTTAGACCTTGTTATTTGTGTTAGAGTTCCACAGATATACTTGTGACTTTTCCTTAGTGATGACAGAAGAGAAATATCCTATCTGCACTTATCCTTTTTTAAGACAAGTAGTCCAAATCTTTTAGCCATTTCTCCTAATGCACTATCTCTAGAACCTTCACCATTCATCCAGAGAATACGGGTTGATCATCATGAAGTATAGCTGGGTCACCACCTTTTTGGGTCTGGGCAGAGTGTTACTGCAGGGAGGCCGTGTGTGCCAGGAAAGTCCCTGAGATGAGCATTCAGACCAGTCCAGCATGTCTGGAGAGCTGAGCTGGCAGATCCATTTGGTCATTTTACATGTGAGATCAAAAAGCCATAAAACAAAACCCACCCTAAGGGAAAAAAAACCTTGATAAACACCAGTTTGGCAGGATAGTGGGCTCTCAGGAAAGGACACAGTGGGAGGGTGTTAGGAGTTAGCAAGGGTCTGACCTATAGTTTCTCTAAGTTACTGAGTACAACAACCAAAGTTGCTTTGTCAACCATATCAATGGGGTGAAGTGTGGAGGTACAAGAGATGTCACAGCAGCTTCCTGTATTGCACCTTATTGCAGCAGTTACACCATTAGTACTGAGAACAAGAGAGATTTCAAGGGGTACTCTATATAGGAAGGTATGTGAAACATCCCTGAGGGAATGGGCAGGGTTGACTCAGTGACTCAAAAAAATGCTGTTCATGACTCTTACTGGGACCACCCCTGTCCCTCCGCCTGGAAATATGGGCCAGATTTTATTCCTCTGTTCAATTTTTCTATTCCAGTAAAGAATTGGATTAGTCAGATTTTGTTGTTCAGCAATCATGTCACTCGGTTAACAAAAATACTTTTTTTCACATAAACTACTACCAAGGTGTTCCTCATATTGCAGTCAATTCTTTGAGTCAAAATGCAGGATTTTACATTTGTCCTTGCTACATTGATTTTATTGATAGGACTTTATTGATACTTTTAAAGTAGTTTTTTCTAAAGTGCTAGGTATTCCTCCTATCATGAAGCCATCTTCACTTTTCATACACATACCTTCCCTTTCTTCTTCATGGCCTTGGAAGGTGCCCATCAGAAAAGGATCAGGGAGAGGGCGAATTTTGTGGCATGCTACTAGAGACTTCTCTTGAGTAATACACCAGCCCTTTATTCTACTCTGAATTAAAATGTCCAGCCAGCTATTTATTCACAGAGGAGGACTATTTTTGAGCATGTGTTGTGTTTCTCCATCTCATTCACAGGGAATCAAGGACTATTGAAATGATTTACCCAAATCAAGATACATTATGTGATACTTTGACTTTTTTTTTCCTATTTGATATTCATAGGAATTTGGGCTTGATGTGAAACCAAAAGTATATTTTACCAGATAAAGCCACTGCCGTGTCTTGGTGATATAGGTCTTGTCCTCCCAATCCCAGGCATGCCAAACCTATCACTGTGTAACAAGCATCCAGTTCAAACTCTATACACAGTTTACAAGTCCTTAGTTAGCTGACTTACCTTTTCAGCCTTGTCTTTCTTTGAGTTCCCCTCATATTCCAATTCTCTTAATAAGCCATGCTTTCTAAACTTCTGGCTATTGACACCTTGCTTCCACTTCCTGGATACTCTTCTCTCTTCATTTTGTTTGACTAGCTCTTACTCATACTTTAGCTTAAATCTAACTTCCTCAAGGAAGTCAACCTTGATCCCCCAAAGTTGGATTAGGTGTCCTTCCATCCTGAGTTTACCCTCATGGTAGCACCTGGCACTCAGGTATCCTTGCTTATGGGCTTCTTGTTGGGAGTGAGGATGAGGACTGTGTCTGATGCATAGCAGGTTCTCAATAATTTGATTAAATGCCCACCCAGGCATGGCTCAGCAGCTGAGCATCGACCTAGGATCCAGGCGATCAGGGTTCAATTTCCTGTCAGGGCACATGCCCAGGTTGTGGGCTCTATCCCCAATCAGGGACATGCAGGAGGCAGCTGATCAATGACTCTCTCATCATTGATGTTTCTCTCTCTCTCTCCCTCTCTTTTCCTCTCTCTGAAATCAATAAAGGTATATTTAAAAATAATAATAATTCAATTAAAAACTACAGGCCACAGCCTCATAGGGCACCCAGATACATTAGAGTATTCTGGAAGATCTCAAGGTCCTTTGTCAATATTTGGAGTATGACCTTCAGTGAGTCATTGTCTTTCTAGGCTTCAGTTTATCTGTGAAATGAAGATGATCTCAAAGCCTCTAGGCTAACGCAAAGAATATTCAACTGGCAACAGTAACTCTGACCTGGGTCTACCGAGTCTTTGGAAAGGTGTTTAACCCAAATTTATTTCTCTCAGTTTCTTTATTAGATAGAAGCTAAACTCTGAGCAGTGGGTAAGTGTGAAGTCGGAGACGGGCAGGCAGCTGTAAGTCACTTTGTGCCTCAGTTTCCTTCTTTACAAAGTCCTCATTGCTTGGCTGCATCCTGGGGAGACTAAGTGAAGTAACCCCGGTAACTAGAGGAGAAGATGAAACTATGCTGAGTTCGAATTCTGCGCTAAGTGCGTTCATCATGTCCTAATACTTCATTCTCCCAGCGACTTGTGTGGTTGGCTTTCGACGTCTCCGCTTCATAGAAGGAGGCAACAGTTCAAGGTCATACTGTTCGCTAACGGCAGAACTGGCTTCCTGATGTGACTCCAGAGCCCGAGCCTATCCTATTACTGTCTCTAACAGCTCCTCCTTTGTTCAGCACCCAGCGCTGGACCTGGCTCGAGGGGTCTCTCTACCTTTCCAGGCCCAAGTCTGGCTGTGGGACCTGCTCCAGCCAGGTCTGCAGATGCAAGGAGTGCTGGCGGGAGCCTGCTGGAATGGCTGGCCTGGCTGGCTCGAGGCCCTGCTCATGGTCTCTCCCTGGAGCTGGGAGCGGCCACAGAGCATCCAGGCAGCCAGCATGGTTTATAAAAAGCCATCAGGAGCACTGTCTTGGGATTGCAGTCATTTATTTGCACTTTCTCCTTGTAAAATGTTACTGACTGTTTTACACCAAGGGCTGTTTATCCTGAATGGGATGTACAGGCATTCAATTCACCTCTAGTTTTTGCCAACTCTGCTTCCTCCTCCTCCCCCCCCCCCTTGCTTCTGAAGTTATATATGGTTTTGAGAGAGGGAGACATTTTCTATGTGAGGAGAAAAAAAAAGGTTGACGGCTTTAAAGAGAAACCTTCCATCATAGAAAAGAGCATTTGGTTGGAGAGATAATGCCTTTGTTTTTAAAACTGGAATCCTGCTCCAGTGGCCTGACAGTCTTCCCAAACTGACCCCATTTCCGGAGGGATGCTAAGAACTGTTCAGAGGTGATTGTATCAGTACCTTGTAAGGGCAAAATGGAGAAGCGATATGATCAGCTTCATTTTTCAAATGGGAAAATTGAGCTCAAAGAGGTTAAATCACTTGTTTAAGATCAGAATGGAAGGCTGCTGGGGCGAACTGGGGTTAATGGAGAAAGAGAGAGAGAGAGTGAGCACCTCCGAGCTGGATGTTCCCCCTTTCACCCCACCCCACCCCCAGCCATTTGAAGCTTCTCCCCAGTTTGTGGCACTAGAATTGTTGTGCTTGATCTGCAGGTGACAAGACTGAGTCTCTGTGACATTAGCTATTGGCTGAAAGTCACACACTCTTTATTGCAAAGCAGGTCTGGAGCCTAAACCTTGAGTCCAGACCCTCCAGCTGCCTTCATTAGTACCCGCTTCTCGCCTGCCCCGGTTTCACAGAGAACCTAAATATAATGGATGGCTGCTGCAGAATGCCAGGATATTTTAATTTATAGGAAATAATAATGGGGTTCAGGTGAATGACCTCTTTTGTATATTCTCTTTGGAAGGAGGCTTAGTTTTATTGTCCTTTCACTTCCCGTTAGTTCTAGCTAAAGTGATTCCATAATGACATATAAACCCAAACATGAGTAATTGATGGCAGCCTCAGGAGCTTGAGCAAGATAAAACCAGACTGACTAGAATCTCCAGGGTGAAGAATTAACATTTATTGGTTTAGTGAAATAAATTTATGTCCCAATAAAGCCAGTTACGGACTAGACAGTGATTTAATGATGTGCTTTCTGTAAAAAGAGCAAATAGGAGTTTCTGGGCCTGGGTTAGATTGTAATTGATATGCCACCTACTAAACCAGTTTTTCAGATATGTTCAGAAAAGTCTAGGAAACTTTCTTAATCCATGGAATTTGTGTTTAACCCATTCTGTCAAAGGAGTTGAAAGTTGAAAGGATATTGGATCAGCATCTCTAAACCATGAACAGTACATTTATTCATTACTCCCACAAGATCAGGACTCTGAGCTCTCCTGGAAGCTTGAAAGATGAAGATCAGGATAAACGCCACCATAAAAAGAAAGAAAAGAAATACTGAATACAGATCTGCATGACACTCTTTAACCTTCGGGGTTCTTGCTCTGGGTCTGTAGGGGGATGGGTAGGAGGGCAGAAAGAAAAGGTCTTTCTCTGGGGTGGAGTGGAGGGCTGAGAAGGATGTCTGATGACTATCCCTCAGCCATTAGACAGCTCGTATCTGCCATTATGAGCCAAGTTGAACCCTGCCTCCCACTGCGGTCTTTGTTTCTTTGTTAAGAGAACTGAGAAACTGGTTTTCTTTGATAATGAAATTCTCAGGGCAAAAACTTCAGTCATCTTAAGTCTTTGCTTTTGTACCTGATAGCTAACCCATCAAGAAATCCCATAGGTTCTACTTTCACAATATCTCCCACATCTGGCCACTTCTTGCCATCACCCCTGCTACCTCCCTAGTTCAGCCACTGCCTTCTCTTTGCCTGGGTAACTCTAAAGGCATCCTAACTGGCCTTCCTGCTTCTACTCCTGATTCTCTCTCACAACCCCTACATATATTTACAATCTGTTCTTTTTTTAAAATAAGATTGATGTTATTATAAATGAACAGTTAAATTTCTATTAGAATTTTGATAGACATTTCCATAAATGAAGAATCTTTGTCATATAAAAAATCTTTGCCATATGAGTAATCATTCTTTTATGACATATTACATGTATATTTTATTAAATATACATATTAAATAACAAATTCTAAATTTAAAATGTATAATAAGTGAAATGAAAAACTCACGAGAGGAGTTCATTGGTATATTTGAACCGGCAGGAGAAAAAAATAAGCAATTTAAAGAGAGACTGATTGAGATTATGCAATCTGGGAACAGAGAATAAAATGAAGAAAAACCAGAGTGGCAGAGAAATGTGGGGCACCATTAAGCACACAGATATACACACAGTGTAAATTCCAGGAAAGGAAAAGCAAGAGAGGAAGGAGCAGAAACAGTATTCAGATAAATAATGCCTAAGAACTTTCTAAACTTATTTTTCTTAAAAACATTGATCTATGCATATAGAAAGCTCAATAAACTCTAAGTAGGATAAACACAGAGATTCATAAACAGACACTTAACAGTAAAAAAACCAGAAAACAATTAAAAATATAAAATCTTTTTTTTAATTTGGTATTTTTTTCTTTTTATTGAATTTATTGAGGTGACATTGGTTATTAAAATTGTATAGGTTTCAGGGGTACAGTTCTGTGACACATCATCTCTATATTGTATTGTGTGTTCACCACTCCAAGTCAAGGCTCCTTCCACCACCATTTGTCCCCACTATACCCTTTTCCTCAGGTAATCACCCTACTGTTGTCTTTTTCTATGAGTTTGTTTTTTTTGTTGCTTAATCCATTCACCTTTTTTACTCAGCCTCCAACCCCCCTTCCCTCTGACAGCTGTCAGTCTGTTCTCTGTCTCTATGAGTCTGTTTCTATTTTGTTTGTTAGTTTATTTTTTCCATTAGATTCCACATATAAGTGAAGTCATACGGTACTTGTCTCTCTCTGACTGGCTTATTTCACTTAGCATAATATTCTCCAGGTCCATCCATGCTGTCTCAAAAGGTAAGATTTCCTTCTTTTTTATGGCTGAGAAACATTCCACTGTGTAAATGTATCACAGCTTTTTATCCACTCATCCACTGATGGATACTTGGGCTGCTTCCAAATCTTGGCTATCGTAAATAATGCTACAATGAACATAGGGGCGCCTATATTCTTTTGAGTTAGTGTTTCAGGTTTCTTTGAATATATTCCCAGAAGTAGAATCACTGGGACAAGTGTTTCTGATATATCACCTCGGGCAAGGGAAACAAAATAAAAAATAAACAAATGGGACTACATCAAACTAAAAAGTTTTTTGCACAGCAAAGGAAACCATCAACAAAATGAAGACAACCCACTGAATGAAAGAACTTATTCACCAATGATACATCTGATAAGGGGTTACTATTCAAAATTTTTAAAGTGTGGAAGACCATTGGAGAAGGAACTCATGTTAAGACATGGCCTCACCACACACTGGGATACCCCAAGCTACAGTTGCCTGGAGAAGAAGGGGAGAGTTGCCTCTTCTCCCAGTCAAGGCGTTTTGCCTGCTGCTCTGCCTTGTAGAAACACAGGTGGAATCTCCCACCTCAGGGTCTCTGGCTGCCAAGTCTCAGTCATGATGCCCCCGTTCTTTCTCATCTACCTCTAGGACAAGAAGTCTCAGAGGGAGTCCTGCTGCTCTGGCCCAGGCCACATCTGCTCTCACTACTTCAGATTTGTTCAACCAGCACTACAGTTCATAAAAAAGTTTCCCATTGGAAGTGAGTAGGTTGAATCGATCACTGTTTCTATCATCAAGCCCCCACTGCCACCACCACCCTACCAGCCATGTTACTGTAGAGAAGAAGTGGTTTCCACCGAGATTCCGATTAATGAGTGGAGATTCCTAGTTCATGAAATGGGTTAAAGAAGCTAACTTTAGAAATAATGCTTAGCACCTTATTCTGCCAGACTTTAAATCACTTCATAGATAGCATCTAATTAATCTTCACCAAGTCCCCAAGAGGAGATGAAAAAAAGAAACCTTGTAGTATCCTCTTCTAGCAGCTGATAAAATATGGAGAATCAGCATTTTCCTCCACAGAGCAGATCTGGGCCCAAACCGTGGGGCTGCTACCTCCACAAGCCGAAATCTGACCGTTAGACCACCCTGCCCACCCTGGGAAGTTGTAGAAGAGGAAGGGACACAGAACGGAGATCTGAAGACCCCTCCAGCCATATGAAAGAAGGTGTCAAAGCCATCCCATGTCATGTAGCCCTTGTCACTCTACGATCTTGCTCTGTCCTCGGGAAGTGCCAGCATGCTTTCTTTGAGGTGTAACAAGCTTTCATACTGAAAGATTCTTTTTCATCTCCCTGGGAAGACAGGATACCTGGAGACTGTGTTTTGAAATACATATATTGACATCCAATTTTACAGCTCTGCCTCCATGGTGTAACTGCCTTTGTCAGATCACTCTCCAGTGCCTACTCTGATCCTCTCAGACCTTCTTCATTTTCACTGGGATGTCTCTCTGTCTCCCTTTCAGGGCCTCTCAGCAGCTGGCTGCCCCCAGGGAGAAATGACTGAGCTTGGGAAGAGGCAGAAGGGGAGAGAGTGCCAGGCTTGAAGGTGATGAAGAGAGGTGTCCCAGGAGAGTGATTACCCTGGGAAATCTGATCTCTGTTCCATTGTCTGTGTCTTCTCTATCTACTTCAAGTTGCTCCTCGCATGTCTCTCAGGGGACAGATACATCAGGAATCCCCTTGAGTCTGCCCTTCAATGCTCCATGTTCTAGATGGGACAGGTCAAATAACTCACACCAATGTGGTCACAGGCATTGTTGGCTCAATGTGCTGGTGCAACCAGGGATAATCTGAACCTCTGGAAACACACTACCCTGACCTGGAGATTCTTAATTTGGACTTCAGGATTTATAAATTTCTTAAAATTGTAGGCAAAATTGTATATACATGTGAATATGCCCATTGTTCTGGAGAAAAGGTCCACACTTTTCATCTGATTCTTATAAGGTTCTGTTTCTTAACAGTGTTAAAATTATATATCCAATTGAATGACTCAAAAGAGAAATTTTCCAGCACTCAGACCAAAAAACTGAGGAGAGATGAGAGACAAGCAGGTCCTTTTACCGTTTCTTAATACTAACAGCTGACATGCATGGGGGGCTCCCTAAGTGCCAGGAATTGCTGTAAGCACTCTCCATTTATAAATTTACTTAATTCTCATAAGAGCCCTATAGAAGCTACTATTACTAACCCCATTCTACAGATGGTCAAACTGAGGCACCAAGAGTCACAGCAAGTTAGAGGCAAACCTGGATTTAAAACCAGGCAGTGTGGTGGTGGAGTCTGTGCTCTCAATGCAACACCAGGTATGTGGCTGCCTGGCTGCCTGCTTCACAATTGTGGGCTCTTTCTGACGCCTCCTCACCCACACAATACTGAAACATTTGCCTCCAGGCTACAGAACTGAAATCTACCTCATGGCTATGCTGGGAGAGACAATGGCTTTGGCAAACTTTTCCCAGAGGCTATACACTTGAGATGATCTATTATAAGCAAGTGCTTTGTAGGCTACATGGTGCTATACAAATGTGAATTAGGATGACAACTATGGTCTACATTTTGCCTGATAAAGTATAATTTAAAAAAATTATCCCAAGGGCTGCAGAATATTTCCGCCTGAACCAGTCTGCTTTCTTTGCTGTTGACCACATTTTACACTTCCCAGCCACTCCTCACAAACTTCATTTAAATGCACAAATCTGACATCCCTGTTTAGAAGTACTGGAAACATAAAACTCCCACAACTAGAACATCTGGCCTCACAGCAGCACAGATGTGTGTGCCACATATTTAATGGGGCCGTTTTCCCCACTGTTCTGTACCCAGTGGGTGCTCAAATATTTTGTCAGTGTCTATGGTAACATTACAGGAGGACGCATTTTTCCTAATGCTGTTCCACTTAGTTTCAGATTTCAAAATTTCTAATGTGATTTAATAAGATAGGACTTAACAATAATTATTCAAATAAAAATCCTCTTCATCTAACTGAAATGCTTTTGCACAAGATCTCAGAACTTCAAAGACATAGAGAATACGGCTTCAATCCAATTCAATATATCTTACTTTCCAGAATTAAAAATGAAACATATAATAAAATCAGTCTGCAAAAGTATCAGATTGTAAGAACAAAACTGAATTAGTCCTACTTCTCACATTAGTATTAAATCTATTTTAGGGTGACTTTTAGCAGACTTTTCACTCATTCATTCATTCATTCATTCAACAAATATTTATTGAGCACTTCCTACACCCCAGGCACTGTCCTAGGTTTTTGCACTGCATCAGTAAACAAACGGGCAGATTCCAGCCCTTTATAGAGCTTACATTCAAATGATGGAGTCAGAAAATAAACAAAAACATTAATTAGATAGCATGTCAAAAAATAATAAGTGCTCTTGAAAAAGCAGAGATAGAGGTATTTGAGCAGATGCATTTGAAGGACTTGGAGGGATTACAATGTGAAATAGTGTAGTCATAGTGGACTTCAATTGAGAAGAAGAAAGTGAGAAAAACATGAAGTTGGTAAGGGATACTTGGGAAAAGAGTGGTACAAGGAGAAGCACTAAGGTAGAAACATGTCTGTTGCTTTCCAGAAACAACAAGGAAGCCGGGGAGGCTGCGCAGGAAGAGCCAGGGATGTGCCGGTGGGGGATGAGGTCAGAGTTGGGGTGGAGGGAGAGGGCCTGGCTGTGCAGGGCTTGGTGAGCCATGATAACGACTTTTGCTTTACTCTGTGTGAGATGGGCAACCACTGACAGTGTGGAGTAGAGAGGAGGCAAGATCTGCCTTTTATTCTATTTTTCCTTTTTTTTTTTTTTTTTTTAATTTGGAATACTACTCAGCCTTTTATTCTAAAAGCATCCCCTCTGGCTACTGTTTTAAGAACAGATTGCAGGAGGGTCCCCTTTTCTCCACATCCTGGCCAGCACTTGTTTGCTGATTTGTTGATGGCAGCCATTCTGACAGGCCTGAGGTGATAACTCATTGTGGTTTTAACTTCCATCTCTCTGGTGATTAGTGATGTTGTGCATCCTTTCATATGTCTATTGGCCATCTGTAAGTTCTCTTTGGAGAAATGTCTATTCAGGTCCTTTGCCCATTTTTTAATTGGGTTGTTTGGCTTTTTTGGTATTGAGTTGTATAAGTTCTTTACAAATTTTGGATAGTAAGCCCTTATCAGATCTATCATTGGTGAATGTTCTCCCATCCAGTGGGATGTCTTTCCATTTTGTTGATGGTTTCCTTTGCTGTGCAAAAAACTTTTTAGTTTGATGTAGTCCCATTTGTTTATTTTTTATTTTGTTTCCCTTGCCCGAGGTGATATATCAGAAACACATGACCCAGCAATTCCACTTCTGTAAATATATCCACATCAACCCAAAACACTTAACTCAAGAGAATATATGCACCCCAGTGTTCACTGCAGCGTTATTTACAATAGCCAAGATTTGGAAGCAGCCCAAGTGTCCCATCAATGGATGAGTAGGTAGAATGTTGGGGAACATTTACACAATGGAATATTACTCAGCCATAAAAAAAAGGAAATCATACCTTTTGTCACAGCATGGAGGGACCTGAAGAGCATTAAGCTAAGTCAGAGAAAGACAAGTACCATATGATTTCACTTATTAATGGAATCTAATGAACAAAATAAACTAACACACAAAATAGAAACAGACTCATAGAGACCGAGAACAGACTGACAGCTGTCAGAGGGGAGGGGAGTTGGGAGGCTGGATAAAAAGGTGGATGGATTAAGCAACAAAGAAAAACAAAATAACTCATAGAAAAAGACAACAGTAGGGTGATTACCTGAGGAAAAGGGTATAGTGGGGACAAATGGTGATGGAAGGAGATTTGACTTGGAGTAGGGAATACACAATACAATATACAAATGACGTGTCATAGAGTTGTACACCTGAAACCTATGTAACTTTATTAATCAATGTCACCCCAAGAAATTCAATAAAAAGAAAAAATATCAAATTTTTAAAAAGTTATTATCATTGAATTTTGAATTTTGTTGAATACTTTTTCTGCATCCTTTCACAATGTACATATATATTAAATCATCACATTGTACGTATTATTTGTAGCCTTCATTTTATTAATGTAGTGTGTTATATAATTGACTCTCAGTTGTTGAAACATCCTTGCACTCTGGAATAAATTCCTCTTGATCATGGTATATAATCCTTTTAATGTACTGTTGAATTCAGTTTGCTAGTATATTTTTGAGGATTTTTGCATCTATGATCATCAGGGATATTGGCCTGTAATTTTCTTCTCTTGTGGTATCCCTGTTTGGTTTTGTTATCTGGGTAATGGTGATCTTATAATATGAATTTGGAAATGTTCCTTCCTCTTCTATTTTTTGGAATAGTTTGAAAAAATAGGTATAAATTCTTTAAATGTTTGGTAGAATTTACCAGTGATGCCATTTGGTCCTGGACTTTTCTTTGTTGGGAGGTTTTTAATTACTGATTCAACCTCCTTACAAGTAATTGATGTATTCAGATTTTCTATTTCTTCATGATTCTGTCTTGGTAGGCTATGTGTTTTGAGGAATTTATCAGTTTCTTCTAGGTTGTCCAATTTGTTGCAGTGTAATTGTTCATAGTAGTCTCTTCTTATGATATTCCTCATGACTGCATTTGTGTGGTATCAGTTGTACTGTCTCCTCTTTCAATTTAATTTTATTCATTTGAATCCACTTTCTTTTTTCTTGGTAATTCTAGGTAAAGGTTTATCTATTTTGTTTATATTTCCAAAAACAAGCTCTTAGTTTCCTCCTTTTTTTTTTCTTAGAAATTTTTATATTTAGACCGTAAGGATCTTAAAAATATCTAAACCGAAGGGTTTGACTTTCTCTCTCTGCTTTTAAAAAGATAAAGAATCTTTTCTTTAAGTGGAAATTTATAAAAAGCCCAATATGTAAGATAATTTAACTGTTCTCCTGACCCCAAATCCAGGTCTTCTATATTTGCCTGCCCTTTCCTATGCCTGTCCAGATATACTCACAGCGGCAACAAATATGTCTCACTTCAATCCTCTGGTGGATTGATATCAGAAATTGCTCAGGTAGAGATTCACTCACTTGACTTAGTATTTCACTATCTATAAAACAGGAGCTAAGCACAGTAGGACATTATTAAGCTCCACAGTTTTGATGGAAGGAGGAAAAGTGGCTGGATCATGAGTGTGAGAAATGGAGCAAGGTCTAGGGAGAAGCTGCAGAAGGAGGAGAGGGCCTTGTATGGTAGTCTTGCTGAAGCCTGTTGAATTTGTATTGCATAGTCATTTTTGCTTTCTAGATTTGCCCCCCTCACATCATCTTCAGGAGACTTTCTGCCTTAACTTTCTGTAGGCTTTGATAAACTTTGCTGAGATACTGTCTCCTCCTTCTTCTGCTCCTGGGCAATATTTTATGTTGCTGTTAGTGGCAGATAATTCAGAAAGGCCTGGGCCTCCTTCCAGGTGAGACATTCATAGAGCCAGTTAGACCCCCCCACTCTACTACCTTCTCACCCGTCAGTTATAGAGATAATCCCGGGGACTACTAGCAAGAACAAATAATGATTCTTTTACTTTGTGAACTGTAAACCTCCGAGGACTGTCTCAGGCCTGCCAGGTGGCTTTTCACATTGTGAGTAGGAGAGAGTTCTCCAGGAAATGATTGCCATCCGGGTGGTTGCCTCACATTGCTGTTATACATTCTGTGAGAGCTGCTCAGTTTAGGCACATCCACCAAAATTTCGTGCTATTTTAAAGACCTGATGGGACCCTTAAAGGCCCATCTGTAGAACCTCTAGTGGTACATGGAGGCTGGGTTAAGAATCCCTGAAGTAAGCTAGGCCTTAGAGGTCATCACTGCCTTAGAGGCAGTCACTGGTGATTGCTATTTACCTAGCCTGTTACAACCACACAGGCCAAACTTACATAGACCACAAAATACAACTAAAGATGGAAAAGTCACTCACTTCTTCCTTGCGCTTTAGATTCCTCAACCAGAAAGTGGGAATAATAATAACACCCCCTACCTAGCTCAAAGGGTTACTGTGGGCATCAAATTATTTTTAAATTGTTACATATTACTGAAGAGTCAAACATCTAAAACATCTGGGCTGGGCTGGGGACTAGGCAAATAACATAAATCTGTTGATTAAGGCCAGATGTAAGATATTAGAGAAGGGTGAGGCCTCTGGCACATTAAGACATACATTTTGTAAAATTCAAATTTTATGAAACCATGTGGAGCTTTACAAAACATCTGTGGGTTCAGTTTGACTTTGGGCCACAAGTTTCAGATTTCTGTAAAATGTAAGGTAGAGCAGTTTATTAGCTGTTGTGTGGGAAGTCCAGATGGGAAAACCAAGGCCTGTTTTTTATGTTTCCAGTGTAGAAGAAGACTGATAATTTAGTGTGGTTTGAAGGGGCTTCTTCTTCAAATATATGCCTCTTTAGGCCTTCCAGAAGCTGAAATCCTAACCACTGGGGTATTGGGAGGGGAGGATCAGTGATGATTAAGGGATTAATGGTTCTTATTAAGATGTAAATATGTCATCTGTAATGGAAAACCTATTCTGTTTTGGCTTATTAACACTTAAGCATTTTAAGACAGTAAGCAAAAAACTTGATAAACTATAATTATACCTTTTAGCTTTAATATTGCTATTTGACTACCTACTATGTATAGACACCTTACTAAGGGCTGGGATTACAAAGATAAACACAACTTGGCCTTGTCTTCAAAGGCGTTTGACTGTAAGGGCCAAGGTGATGTCTTTTTTTTCGCCACTGGATACCTGGTACCCCACAGTGCCCAGAACATAGTGGGAACTTAATAAACAGATGGGAGCTAGGTACCACCACAACCCCTGAAAGTAAGGCATAGTGGGACTGTGAGTGAGTTTATAGTACTAGCTCTGGAAGGGAGAAGAGACTGGGGAGATGGACACAGATGAAGGGAGAGTGAGGGATTAGGGGTTGATGAGGAAAGAGGGGATCCTGCTGGGTTTGGGAAGCTTGGGTGCTGGAATTCTCAGGAGAGGAGGGTGTCAGTGAGCAGGGGGAGCTAAGGAAGAGCTGGGACTGGGGGAACCAGCTAGGTCAAAGTGAGTGCCAGGATAGTGCTAGGGACCCAGTAGGGTTGATGGTGGTCACTTGAGTAGCCTCTGCCAGATGGGCACTCAGCTGGGCTGTTAGCAAGCTCCTAGCCTAGGAGAGCTTCCCATGGGGTCCTTCTAGGCAAGCAAAGAGCCATGGAGACCAGGAGACCCAGGCAGCACTGGACTCTGTGATGCCTGTAATGGGCCTCATGAGAACGCTCCTGTGTAAGAGTTACAGGCCTTTTCTCAAGTCCAGGGTTCTCATCCTTTCCTGGCACCTGGTGCAAAGGGTTATCTCAGAATCTTTTCCCAGATTTAAGTGATAATTTTTATAATTGTAGGGTTTTTATGTCGGTAATTCACCTCTGATAACGGAGCTGCTAATTGCAGCTCTTATCAGTGGCTGTTAGGGTAAGACTGAAGTGAAAACAATGCTTTGAGATATAACTTGGACTCTTTCTCAGGTTTGGCAACTTAACTCAATTCAAGGTCAGAACATCCAGTTGGAGCCTGGAGGAGAGGATTTAAACTTGACTCATATCTATGGGCAGCATGAGTGGTCTTTCGTGGTTTCTATAATCTCACCTGCAACATTTCAGCCTTGCCTTCTGCCATTCCAGCATGCAGTGCAACACTCAGAGTATCTGCAGTTACTGGACATGCCCAAAGTTTTCATATCTGGAACTACTGAAAGATTCCACTTCTTCTTTAGTCTCCAAAAGCCTTGATTTGCCCATTTCAAAAATGGGGAAAATCATATCTAACTCACAAATTGCTGTGAAGAAATGTGAAGTGTTTGAAAGAGTGTGGATTTTAGAGTCAAATGGAGGAAGGTTTTAATTTCTTCTCCCCCATTTACCACATTACTGTGTGGGCTCGGGTTATTTTTAAGTCTCAGTTTCCTCAACTGGTAAAATGCATATAATCATACTGACTTTCATTAGGCACACAGAAGGCAAGCTTGCACGATAGCACCCTCCCTTTATGCCACATCTGCAAGGCTCATATTTAAAGTCTTAGCTCCCTTGTAAGCATGCAATGAAGGTTCATTATGGAGTGATATTCTTTCACCTTCCCTGGGCTTCTAGAACACTCCTTCACTGGGCAGTTCTACCTTTCTCAGCTTACTATTACCCTTTGCTGCAAAATAACCACTCCTCTCTCCCTCAGCCCACTCCCCCAAGAGGTTGGCCTCAATTAGATGTTGGGAGGAAAGCAATCTGATTAAATTGATTCATATCAATATGCTAATGAATGATCCACCTTTAAGCTTTACAGGAATTCTTTGCATTTTCTACCAGAATGCCTCAGAATGGCAGAATCGCCCTGGTAGAATTTCTGGCTGGAGGACAAGGGAAAGTGTAGAATTTCAGGCATTATGGAGGAGGGAAGAGTGTTAAGGTGGGAAAGGCAGAATGGTGCTGAGGTTGGTTAGTTATGCCTCTTGCCTGCAGTGCCTTCACCTAAAGCTGTTGCTGGGCACTACATGAACCCAGAACACAGCTATTTGAGAGCTAAATCTAGAGGAAGATGCTATCTATCTGCACCCAAACGCTATTCCTTCAAAGATCTGAAGGATTAGGATCTGGCTTGCTGTTAAAATTATTGTTTAGAACTTGTATGGCCCATTTTACTTTTAGAGTTTATTCACTAATTAGTTATTCATTTATTTAATGCAGTTTTTAATTGTGGCTTATTCCATCTTGCAAAGGTAGAATTATTCAGAAGAACATTTAAAAGAAATTAACAGTATGACAGGGCTTATAATTGTGCTTTAATCTTAAATTAATATCCCTCCTGTTTTCATGTTACCAGGACAATTATCCAGAATGAAACCAGAAGCAGGAAATTATGTATTGCCCTATATACGGCATTCCCTCCCGGAGAGCACACCATTCATCAACGGCTTTTTAATCTCCTCCATGTGCAATAGAAGATAAAACATCTCAACAATATTTCAGTGTTTGGAGAAGATTAAATCCCTGCAAAGATTTTGTGTTTGTTTCTCCCAGTTCCTCCATGGCATCTAACCGGGTCAGAGTTTAGGTGGGTTTGGATACACCGCAGGAATGTTGCTGTTTATTTGGAGTTTCTGGGGACCCTCTGAAAAAGTCACGTAAGTAACCCTAGCAGGAAAAACTGGAAATGTGCAGGTTTCTCTCAATGTTTCCTTCTCACAGCACTTCCTCTTTTTCAGTGCCAGCAGAACGAAGGTGCCTGGTGACATTCGCAGAGTTGAGTCAAGAGGATACAGCTGGCATTCAGACCCTCGGACTGCCCGTGGCTTTCTTCTTCCTTAGAAGAGCTGCCCTCACCTTGTCTGCCTTCAGAGGAGGCCGGAGAAAGATGCTTTGGGATCTGGAGAATAGCCTATTGGAAACTGCATTGGTCAGGGTTCTCCAGAGAAACTGAACCAATACCATGAATCGATATGACCTGTTTATACACACTGGCTTACATGATTGTGGGGGCTGTCGAGTCCAAAATCTGTAGAGCAGGCTGGAAATTCAAGTACTTACTTGAATTTAATGTTAATGTTGCAGTCTTGAGTCTGGAGATTGGAAACGCAGGCAGAATTTCTATGTTGTAGTCTAGAGGCAGAATTCCTTCTTCTCTGGGAAACCTTAAGTCTTTGCTCTTAAGTCCTTCAAAGTATTGGACAAGGCCCAGCCACGTAATGGAGGGTAATCTGCTTTACCCGAGTCAACTGATTATAAATGTTATTCACCTCTAAAAAATACCTTCCCAGGAACGCCTAGACTAGTGTTTGAGCCCACGACTAGGTACCATAGCCTAGTGAAGTCGACATGTTAAGTTGACCATCACAGAAGCCAAGGATCCTAGTGCTTTCTTCACATGACAAGCAGTGAATTCTAGAACTGCCTCTCGCCATGATCCTGCCTGGTGGGCTTGCCCAGTTGGCAGCTTCTTCCATCCACCAGAGCTCCTCTTTTGGAGAAAAGGTGGAATGGTCACTGTTTCTGCGTTCCTTCTCCTCCCATTGGTGTCACTTCCCCTCTTCCTGTCTTAGGTCTCCTGACCTCCCACTCAGGAGCACAGGGCCCTCTTCCACAATAGAATTTTTAAAAAGCAAACTATTTCATATACATGTAATACATATACAGAAAAATGCACACATCATAAGATGACAGCTTGATGGATTTTCACCAAGCGAGCCTCATTATGTAATGGCCTCAGAGCAGGAAGCAGAAACTCCCTCCTGTCGCCACCCTGTCACTACGCCCAGCCCCAAGGGTTACCTCTATCCTGACCTCTAGCACCACACATTAGTTTTGTCTTTATGTAATGGGACAATACAGTAAGTCTTCTTTCATCATAGCATAGTTTTGTGTGGAGAAATATCATGATGGGAAATACTCTGAGTGGCTCTGTCCCCCCCTTCCCTTTATCCTTGCAAACAACAAACATGGCTGGTCCATTACACATGGGACATTGTGCCAGAGACTGTGGACACACACAGTTGCCCAAGAGGTGCTATAGAACAGCAACCCAGAGGCTCTGTGGGGAAACCAGGAAGGGGCCTGCCTCAGCAATCTCAGAACGGCTTGAGCCCCTAGTGTCTTCTCAATGGGACCTGTGAGGACAGCGCTTCTGATTTGCTCCATGGAGAAACGGCACTGTCTTGAACTTTCCCTTCTCGGCAGAGCCCCAGCCTGGGACATTCTGTGACTTAGGACCCACCAGTTCTAACCTCTCAGGGCCCTCCCTGTTCTCTGTGATTTTTTGATAGATTAATTACTGATAAGCACTGTGGTTGATAATAATTTACTGCACTACTCTTCTGACAAGGTCTTCATTTCTAGTAATGCCATAAACCACCGAGCAGTGGGGCGATCCATGGGGTTTATTTGCTCCCATTTCCTTCAGTGCTTCTTTCCTCCTAGAGACCCTAAATAGGTTGCTACTCAAGGCTGTATGGTCATGCCCCCTCTTTATCACATTGCTCTTAATCATAGTTACCAGTTCCTTCCACACCTCTAAGCACCCCTGGCATTTCCCCAGGCCCCAGCCTGTGTTTTCACTGCCAGCCGAACCATTTCCTCCTGGGGATCTTGCCCATGCCTCAGACTCCTGCTCCTAAAATGCTCTTTTCTTCTCCCAGCATTACCGGGCTACTCTCCTTGTCCAGCTCTCCACAGCTCACGGATCCTTTTCATTCTGCCTACAAAGTGCCCATGTGCCTGTGATGTGTTTCCAGTTCCCTTGCCACCACCCTCCTTCTCTCCCTTTTTACTTCTGTCTGGCTTGTTGAAAATATTGCCCTTCCTGCCTCATCACTCTCCACCCCCACATTCCCTGCATCATCATCAGGTGCATTTTTCAGTCAGCCTTCAATAGCTGCTCAGTGCTTTTGGGAAAAGCCCCACTCATTGGTTGGGCATCCCAGTCTTCTGTGACCTGTCCCCAGAAACTCATCTCAGCAGAGATCCTGTGATTTCCCCAGGTGCCTTCAGTCACAGCTCAGCCCTTCCCACTCCTGCTGCTTTTGCTGCTGCTGCTTCTGTGAGACATAATACTTTAGCATTGGATGGTTGAGCAGGATCACAGAGATCAAGGCCCTCATCTCATGGGCTGTCCGGGCACCTCCTGCACACTGCACAGTCCATTGGCTCGGGAAGCTTTTCCTGATGATCCCAGCAGGAAGTGACCTTTCCCTTCCTGAACTTCACTGGCTTATGATCTGTGTGGCTCTTACCTTATGTTAGAATTATTTAAAAAAAAGAAATCTGATTGATTTTTAAAGAGTGAGAAAGTGAGAGGAAGAGACAGAAAGAAACATCCATGTGACAGGGAGACGGATCGGCTGCCTCCTGCACACCCCCTACAGGGGATCGAGCCTGCAACCCTGGCATGTGCCCTGACCAGGAACTGACTCTGCAACCTTTCAGTGCACCTGATGACACCCAACCAACTAAGCCACACTGATCAGGGCAGAATTAATTTTATATCTGACTATTTAACCTCCATGTGGTTGACAGAATAATGACCCCCCCCCCCAAAAGATGTCCATGTCCTAATCCCCTGGAAGCTATGAATATTTTATGTTACATGCAAAGGGGAATGGTTGCTAATTAGCTGACCTTGAGATGGGGAAATGATCTTGGATTATCTACATGGACCCAAGATAATCACAAGGGTCTCTAAAACTGGAAGAGGGAGGCAAAGAAAATAGTCAGTGCCCAAATTATGTAAAGTAGAAAAGACTTGCTGAGACATTGCTGACTTTAAAGATGGAAGAGGTGGCCATAAGCCAAGGAATGCAGGCATCCTCTAGGAGCCAGATAAGAAGTTGTTTGTTTTACATAGAAATATTATTTAAAATAAACATAACCAGAAGATGTGCCACATTAACCTGTTCTGGGGTGACCCGCAACAGAGGACCACGAGAGTTTGTGTTTGAATTTTGGAGCTTTAGTAGCTGGCCAGCGGCTACAGTTGCGGCGTCTCACCCCTGTAAGAGCCGAACTGCAGCCCTGACCCTCAGTTCTTCTCTCACTTTATGCTCAGTAACCACAAAGGCACTGCAGTAAAGGGGTTTCCAATAATTTGTCAGGCTGTCAGCTTTTGGTACAGGAAACAAGGGGGGACCTTTAGCAACACAAAAGGAACGATTTAAACACAATGTCTTACAATGAGTAATGGGGTTATGCTTGGCTGGAGTGAGACTGGTTTGTTCTTTCTATGGGAACTCGGGGGGGGGGGGGGGATTATTGGGCTAGCTTGTCGGGCCTTGTCCTGTACAGTAGGGATCTTGTTCTACCTTTACTCTTAGTTCCTTAGGTATATTCTTCTGGCCATAGTGGCCAGAACAAACCCTGTGGCTTGCCACAGTCCTAGCACACTGAGGGTAAGGATACCTCAGTCTAGGTGCTTGGCTAGTTCAGCTACTCAGTGTCCCTTTTAAATGTTATTTCTATGTGAAAACCAAATGGGCACATTCCAGACTCACTGTGTCATTTGCTAAATTTCTGGGCTGGGTCAGCCCTTATCCCTGTTTCTTGAGCGACCTGGAGTTACAGCCAGCAGGCTCCACAGCTGCTGGCCTGGCTCTCATTTGTACTTTTCCTTCTCACCGGATGGGCCTTTTCCCTTTATCCAGACCCTGGGCTCAGGCAGGTGAGCAGACCCCGAACTGGTCATCACTTCCCTTCCTGGACAATCACACTTCTTTTTCTTCCCCTTTTCTAACCCTTTTGCCCCACCTCTGGTTTGATCAGCAGTGTTACCTGTCTGCTGTATGGAGCAATGGCATTTCTCTTTTTGCTCAGTCACACCTGTGTCCTGCCAGGTGGCCCAGTGGGATTGGGGTCACAATCAGGGTTCTAGTCTCTGCCACCCACCATCTGGGAACTCTAAGTGGCTTCCCTCACCTCTATGGGTTATTAATTCCTCAATTAAAAAGAAGGGCTGGCCTGGACTGAAGCGTCCCCGGTTTGATCCTGGCCAGAGGCGCATACCTCGGTTACAGGTCCAATTCCCAGCCCCTGTCGGGGCTCTTGGGAGAGGCAACCAATCAATGTGTGTCTCTCATATCATTGCTTCTCTCTCTCTCCCCTCCCCCCTGTGTGTGTGTATGTGTCCCTCCCTTCCACTCTCTGAAAAGCAATGGAAAAAATATCCTTGGGTGAGAATAAAAAAAAGAAAAAAGAAAAGGAAAGAAGGACTTGAAGTAGGTGGACCTAGAAATGGGGCCACCTAGAACCCCCACTCATAATTTTTTAAAGACTCCCGTGACCCTCAGGAGCCTTTCATGATCTGGCCCTTCTTTACCTTGCGGCCTCGTTCTACTTTCCCCCTCAGACTTGGCAATAATGAATGACTTGAAGTTCCCAGAACATGCCACTTTCTCTCTTATTCTCAGGACTTTCAGATGATGCCCCTCAGTCTTTACTACATTTCCTGTGTTCTTTTCTGCCTCTATCTCCTCGATTCTTACTTTTGGAGACTCAGATAAAACATCACTTCCTGACGTAATCTTTCTGACTCTGCCCCCTCAGTTCTGGTTAGATACTTCTTTCTTATAGGCTACTATCACACTGCTTTTATCTCTATTTTGGCATGAATCTAAGAGCCTACTACTTGTATGAGTCCTGTCTATTCCTAATAGCCTATAGGCATCTTGAAGGCAACACATGTGATTTGTTCACTGTGGAATCCCCAGTGTCAAGAGCTGTACTGATCACAATGGTAGCCACTAGCCATAGATGGCAACTGAGTACTTGAAATGTGGCTACTCTGAGTTGAGATGTGCTGGAATTATCAAATACACACTGGATTTCAAGGACTTAGTACAAAAAATGCAGACCAATTTTATATTCTCATTCATAATTTTTTATATTGATTACTTGGGATGATAAATCTTAGAATATACTGGGATAAACAAAATATATTAATGGTATTAATTTCACCTGTTTCTTTTTACTCTTTATAATGGGGCAGCAATAAAATTTAAAGCATTTGTGGCTCACATCATATCTTTATTGCACTGTGCTGGCTGAGAATGTATTGCCTGGCACATCTGCTGAATAAATGAGCTGGTAGATGAATGTGTAGTAAAGTGTAGGTGGACTGGTGGACCAAAGCCTCAGCTAATGTTGCTTTAAGTGCTGGCTTTGCTCCAGGTGGGACCCCATGGCCCTCTTATGCTGAGTACTCTGGGCTGGGTAGCCTTGCTCTCAGCGGTCTTTGGGCCTGGGTCCTCAAGGGATGGGGCAATCTGGGGTGAAGCACCCTGCCTTAAACCCATGGACCCCGCCCTGCAGTCACATTGTGCACCTTTCCATATCTCCAGGAATAAAATATTAACTTGGCATCCTGAATTGGGAACGGGACAGACACTCATTTTGAATAACTGTAACACTGATACCATTGGGGCATTCATTCTCGGTAGTGGGTGAGAACACTTTTACTGGAAATTTCTCATTTTATTTTATCTTGATATTGTAAACAAGCAAGATGTACTGATTGACTTGGGAATTTTCCAAGGCTCATATCCCTGAAGAACAAAGAACCCCTTTCTTAAAGAGGAACTAACTTTCCTTTGTGTGTAGAACTTGGACTGTTTTCCTCATCTTGTACTTTGTGGACTGATTGTAAAACCAGGTTGGGAAAGGGGGTCTAGTAGACAGACCATGATTATCACTGATTAGAGTCCTTGAACTTTAATTTTGGAAGATTTACTGTTTACTTGAAACAGCCAGGGGTGTAGTGAGAACACAGTCTCATGAGGTACAAAAGCTCTAGCTGGGCACAGACATTCTTGAGTCTGGCTGACATTTTGAAAGCCATGTTCTTAGACCACAACGGGTTTAGGTTCTCATTTACATAGTGTTTTCATAATTTTCAAAGTGCGCCCACACACAGTATCTCATTTGATCTTTATATTTATTTGGTGCTTTTTAAAACAAAGCTTTGTGACAGAGTTGTCTATACTTGCTGTCTTTAATCTCTCTCTTCTCACTCTCTATTAAACCTACTCAATAATGCTTTCAGACCCGTCACTCTGGTGATACTACTCTCAGAAACGGTCACCCAAACCCACACGTTGCTAAATCCAGTTGCCAATTCTCTGTCTTCTCATTTCACTTGACCTGTTTGAAGCATTTGACACAGCTGATTGCTCTATTCCCCTTGAAGTTCTTTCTTCATTTGGCTTCAAGGATGTCACGCTCGCTTGGCTTTCTTCTGACTTCGCAGCTTCTTCTCCATGTCCTTGGCTCTTAACCTCCATATCTCCTTGACTTTTAACCTTGGAACCTTCCAGATTTTAAGTCTCAGGCATCTTCTCTTACTTACCTGTTATCTATATTGATGATATTTAAAGCCATGACATGTGATTCATCTAACATACTACAGATTTATTCATCATGTCTCATGATTTTAAATATCATTGATATGCTAATAATCCTAAATATTTATTATGAGCCTGAATCTCTCTTCTTAATTCCAGATTCATATATTTAACTACCTACACAACATCATAACTTTGATGTCTAAAAAACACCTCAAATTTTACATTCCCAAACAGAGGCCCTGAACTTCCCCTGTAAACATGTTCCTTTGGGGGCTTCTCCATTTCGGTTAAGCCTACTTCATCTTTCCATTTGCTAAGACCAGAGACCCAGAATAAGCTTTGATTCTCTTGTTCTTTTATAGCCCATAGCAAGTATTTTCATCTCTAACATCAAGATTCATCCAGAATGTGACCATGTCTCACCATATCCACTGCTGTCACTCCGGTCTCAACCACCATCATCTCCTGCTTGGATTATCTCAGAAGTCTCCATGACTTGGTTAGCACTGTCCTCAACAGAGCATTCAGAGTGATCCTGTTAAAATATAAATCAGATTATGTAACTCCTTTACTCAAATGAGTTCCACTCACCCAGAGGGAAAGCCAATATCTTTCTAATGGTCTTGAAGGCCCGGTACAATGTGGCACTCCCTCTGAAGCCACTGACAACAGCCCTCCACTTTATTCCATGTCAGCCATACTGGCCTCTTCACTCTGTCTTTCAATTCTGGGTGACATGCTGGTCCTGCAGTTTTCCATTTGCTTTTCCCTAGAATCCTTTCCTTTCAGACAGCCTCACGTCTTTTTTCCTTACCTTCTTTACACATTTACTCAAATGTCTCCTTCCCACTCAGGCTTTCCCTGACCACTATGCTTGAGCATGAGACCCCTGCCCCCTAACTTTCCCTATTTTTCCTTTCTAATTTATTTTTTTCTTCATGGCACTTCACATCATCTAACATGTGACATTTTACTACTTATTTATATTTTTATTGTCTGTCTTGTATTAAATTGTTAGATCCATGAGGCAAGAATTTTAGTTATCGTTCCTATATCATCTGACACCAAAAGCAGTGCCTGACACATAAAACACCCTCATTAAAGATTAGTAAATAAATGAATGAATAGTCCTATTAAATAAACATTATTATTGTTCTTTCCTCCATTCTATGAATAAATGAATTGGGAACTCAGTAAGACCAAAAACAACACCAAACATTCATGCACACACATAGATACTTACACATACAAAAAACCCCAAAACTTAAGCACCGGTATAGCATAACCAACATGCTTGATTCAAGGAAGGGTTGGGGTTGAGCACTGGGTCAAGATTATGTATAGTCTACTTGTATTTGGTAATGGTCAGGTCACCAGAGGGTTGTAAATAAGCAATGCACTTTAAAAATTCAAGTTAATGTTTTATAAATGTTACTTATTTTTAAAATAATCTTGGAAACTTTTCATTAAATATTAATTTTCGTGATGACATTAAAGTTACTATCATTCTAACTCAGTATAGTAGCAAGTTTCACATCCTATAAGAAAAGTTGAAACTATAAAATATCATTAGATAGCTACCACAATGCAAAATTCTTGAAAGTGAGATTAAATTGGAAAAGTCTTAGTCACAATATTGCTGGGCTTTTAACTTCCAGCAGTTAGATGCCAGTTGCTACTTGACAGACACAAGGCACGACTCAAAGAGTTCTTCTCCATCCTGATGCGGCAAAGCTTATTTTTAGATGATGCAGATTAGAAAAAAATATCTCAGGTCTCATCGTGGGATTTTACCTCCTGTAGGAAGACTTTCTTACCCCCTCAGAATTGATTAGATGTCCCTGTTGTAGTTGGGGTCAACTTCAGGGCCTGTAACCTGTGCAGTCCCACAGGGCTCTCCACTTACAAGGGTTTTGCACTTGGTGTAATGCTTTGCTATCACTGTGTTAAAAATTCTTAATCATGTTTTGAATAAGCCCACGTTATCATTTTGCACTGGGCTTGACATGGGTCAAGTCATACTGATAAGTCATAGCTAGGCTTGGCAGATAGTGTTAACTGAGCCCACGGTGAACAAACCAATGGCCAACTTCAATTATGCTTATTTACTTATTTGTATTTTATATTTTTAATTGAATTTTTTGGGGTGACATTGGTTATTAAAATTATATAGGTTAGGTTTCAGGTGTACAATTCTATAATTCATCATCTGTATATTGTACTGTGTGTTCACCACCCCAAGTCAAGTTTCCTTTCATTACCATTTATCTCCCCTTTACCTTCTTCTACCTCCCCCACCCCCCCTTTGCCTCTGGTAATCACCATACTCTTGTCTGTCTATGAAGTTTTTTTCTTTTCTTAATCCTTTCACCTTTTTCACTCAGTTCCTCAACACCCTTCCCCTCTGACAGCTGTCAGTCTTTGGATCTTTGAGCCTGTTTCTATTTTACTGTTAGTTTATATTGTTCATTAGATTTCACATATGACTGAAATCATATGTATTTGTCTTTCTCTGACTGGCTTTTTTCACTTAGCATAATACTCTCCAGGTTTATCCATACTGTCCCAAAAGGTAAGATTTCCTTTTTTTTTTTTTTTTTAACAGTTGAGTAGCATTCCATTGTGTAAATTTACCACCACTTTTTTTATCCACTCATTTACTGATGGACACTTGCACTGCTTCCAAATCTTGGCTATTGTAAATAATGCTGCAATGAACATAGGGGGTGCATATATTGATTTGAATTAGTATTTCAGGTTTCTTCAGATATATTCCCAGAAGTAGAATCCCTCGGTTATAAGGCAGTTCTATTTTTAATTTTGGGGGGTAACTCCATACTGCTTTCCACAGTGGCTGCACCAATTTGCATTCCCAGTACGTGAGGGTTCCCTTTTCTTCACATTCTCACCAGCACTTGTTGTTTTTTGATTTGTTGATGATAGTTATTCTGACAGGTGTGAGGTGATATCTCTTTGTGGTTTTAATTTGCATCTCTCTGATGATAGTGACACTGAGCATTTTTTCGTATGTCTATTAGCCATCTGTATGTCCTCTTTGGAGAAGTGTCTATTTAAGACCTTTGCCCATTTTTAAATTGGATTGTTTGTGTGTGTTTTTGTGTTGAGTTGTATAAGTTTTTTATAAATTTTGGATATTAGCCTCTTATCAGATGTATTGTTGGTGAGTATGTTCTACCATTCAGTGGGTTGACTTTTTCTTTTTTTTTAAATATATCTTTATTGATTTCAGAGAGAGGAAAGGGGAGAGAGAGAGAGAGAGAAACATCAATGATGAGAGAGTCACTGATGGAGCCCACAACCTGGGCATGTGCCCTGACCGGGAATCAAACCCTGATCGCCTGGATCCTAGGTCGACGCTCAACTGCTGAGCCACACCCGGCTGGGCCTGACTTTCCATTTTGTTGATGGCTTCCTTTTCTGTGCGAAAACCTTTTTAGTTTGATGTAGTCCCATTTGTTTATTTTTTCTTCTGTGTCCCTTGCCCTAGGAGACGCATCAGAAAAAATATTGTTATGAGAAATGTCTGAGATTTTACTGCCTATGTTTTCATCTAGGATTTTTATGGTTTAGAGTCTAACTTTAAGTCTTTAATCCATTTTGAGTTTATGCTTGTGTATGGTGTAAGAAGGTGGTCTAGATTCATTTTTTTTTCATGTATCTGTCCAGTGTTGCCTATACCATTTATTGAATAGGCTGTTTTACCCCATTGTATGTTTTTGCCTCCTTTGTCAAATATTAATTGACTATAAAGGCTTGGACTTTTTTCTGGGCTCTATGTTCTCTGCCTTTGATCTCTATGTCTGTTTTATGCCAGTGCCATGCTGATATGATTACTATGGCCTTGTAGTATAGTTTGATATCAGGTAGAGTGATTCCTCTAATGTTGTTCTTATTCTCAGGATAGCTGTGACTATTTGGGTTCTTTTGTGCTTCCATATAAATTTTTGAAACATTTGTTCTAGTTCTATGAAATACCCCATTGGTATCTTGATAGGTATAGCCTTGAATCTGTAGACAGCTTTGGGTAGTTTGGGCATTTTAACGATGTTAATTCTTCATATCCATTAACATGGCATATTCTTCCACTTATCTGTATTCTTTAATTTCTGTCTTTAGTGTCTTATAATTTTCCAAGTACAGGTCTGTAGGTCTTTTACATCCTTGGTTAAATTTATTCCTAGGTATTTAATTTTGTTGTTGTTGGTATACTCATAACTAGAATTGTTTTCTTAGTTTCCCTTTCTGATAGTTCATTAATAATGTATAGAAATGCAACTGATTTCTGGATATTTATTTTGTATCCTGATACTTTACTGAATTCATTCTGTGCAACTGACATGATACTGTATTCATTTATTAGTTCTAGTAGTTCTTTTGATGGAATCTTTAGGGTTCTCTCTATACAGTATCATGTCAGCTGCACAGAATGATAGTTTTACTTCTTTTCCAATTTGGATGCCTTTTATTTCTTCTTCTTCTCTGATTGCTGAGGTTACCACTTATAGTACTATGTTGAATAAATACGGTGAAAGCAGATATCCCTGTCTTGTTTCCAATCTTAAGGGAAATGATTATAGTTTTTGCCCATTGAGTATGATACTGGCTGTGGGTTTGTCATATATTGCCTTTATTACGTTGAGATATGTTCCCTCTATTCCCACTTTGCTGAGAGTTTTTATCTTAAATGAGTGCTGAATCTTATCAAGTGCTTTTTCTGCGCCTATTAATATGATCATGTGATTTTTATCCTTCATTTTGTTTATGTGATGTATCACGTTTACTGATTTGCTGATATTGTGTCAACCTTGTATCCCTGGAATAAACCCCACTTAGTCATGGTATATGATATTTTTAATGTACTGCTGGATCCAGTTAGCTAATACTTTGTCGAGAATTTTACCATCTATGTTTATCAGGGGTATTGGCCTATAAGTTTCTTTTTTTGTAGCATCTTTATCTGGTTTTGGAATTAGGATAATGCTGGCCTCGGAGCTTGAGAGTCCCCTCTTGTTGAATTTTTTAGAATAGTTTGAAAAGGATATATTTTAGTTCTTCTTTGAATGTTTGGTAAAATTTTCCAGTGAAACCATCCCGTCCAGGGCTTCTGTTTGTAGGGACTTTTTATTTTATTATTACTGCTTCAGTGTCACTAGTTGTAATCTGTCTATTCAGATTTTCTGATTCAGTTTTGGAAGGTTGTATGTTTCTAGGAATTTATCTATTTCTTCCAGATTGTCCAATTTGTTGGCATATAGCTTGTTCATAATATTTTCTTACAACCCTTTGTATTTCTCTGATGTCACTTGTTACTTCTCCTCTTTCATTTCCGATTTTATTTATTTGTGTCCTCTCTCTCTTTTTCTTGATGAGCTAGGTTAAAGGTTTCTCAACCTTCTTTATCTTTCCAAAGAACCAGTTCTTAGTTTCATTGATCTTTTATATTTGTTTATTTCTGCTTGGATCTTCATTATTTCTTTCCTTCTACTCACTTTGGGCTTTGTTTTATTTTTCAAGTTCCTTTAAGTGTAAAGTTAGATTGTTTATTTGAGATTTTTCTTGTGTCTTGAGATAAGCCTGTAATACTATGAATTTACCTCTTAGGACTGCTTTCACTGTGCCCATAGATTTTGATTTGTTGTGTGTTAATTTTTCATTTGTTTCCAGGTAGCTTTTGACTTTTTTCCTTTGATCTCCCTGTTAACCCACTCACTATTTAGTAACACGTTATTTAACACGTGATTGCTTTTTAGTTTCATGCCATTATAGTCAGAGAAGATGCTTGATATAATTTCAATCTTCTTAAATTTATTGAGACTTGTTTTGTGTCCCAACATGTGGTTTATCCTAGAAAATGTTCCATGTGCTCTTGAAAAGAATGTATATTCTGCTGCTTTAGGGTGAAATGCTCTGAGAATATTTAAATTCAACTGATATAGTGTGTCATCTAAGGCTGCCATTTCCTTGTTGAATTTCTGTCTGGAAGATCTATCCATTGATGTCAATGGGGTGTTAAAATCCCCTACTATGATTGTATTACTGTCACTCTCTTCCGTTATGTCCATCAAGCTTTGCTTTATATATTTAGGTGCTCCTATGTCGGATGTATAAGTGTTTACAAGGTTAATATTCTCTTGTTGGATTGCTCCTGCAATCATTATATAGTGTCCTATGTCTATTACTATAGCTTTTGTTTAAATTCTAATTGGTCGAGTAGAAATATTGCTATACCAGCTTCTTTTTCCTTTCCATTTGCATGAAATATCTTTTTCTATCCCTTTACTTTTAGTTTGTGTGTATCTTTTGTTCTGAGGTGGGTCTCTTGTAGACGGCATATATATGGGTCTTGTTTTCTTATCCATTTAGCTACCTTATGTCTTTTGATTGGAGCATGTAAGCCATTTACATTTAAAGTGATTATTGATAGGTATGTATTTATTGTCATTTTATTCTTTTAACTATGTTACTCTCTTTTTTTCTTCTTCTCCTCCTCTTCCTCTTTTCCCTCCTCCTTCTCCTTCTTCTTCAAACAGGCCCTTTAATATTTCTTGTAATACTGGTTTGATGGCAACAAACTCCTTTAGTTTTTTCTTGTCTGGGAAGCTCCTTATTTCTCCTACAATTTTAAATGATAGCTTTGCTGGGTAAAGTAGTCTTGGTTGTAGGTCCTTGCTTTTCGTCACTTTGAATATTTCATGCCAATTGCTTCTGGCCTGAAATGTTTCTGTTGAGAAAATAGCTGAAAGACTTATGGGAGCTCCCTTGTAGTTAACTAACTGTTTCTCTTTCAACTTTTATGATTCTCTCTTTGTCTTTAAACTTTGCCATTTTAATTATGATGTGTCTTGGTGTGGGCCTCTTTGAGTCCATCTTGTTTGGGACTCTGTACTTCCCAGACTTGTGTGCCTTTTTTCTTCACCAAGTTAGGACATTTTTCTGTCATTATTTCTTCAAATAGGTTCTTGATCCCTTGCTCTCTCTCTTCTCCTTCTGTTATCCCTATGATGCGGATATTGTTATGCTTCATATTCTTTCAAAGAATACTATCCTCATTTTTTAAAATTATTTTTTCTTTTGCTGCTCTGATTGGGTGTTCTTTTCTACCTTCTCTTTCAAATCACGGATTTGATCTTCTACTTCATCTAACCTACTGTTTATTCCTTCTAGTGTATCTTCATTTCTGACTGGTCCTCTTATTGTTTCTATGTCCTTTTTCATGCTGTTGAGCATCCTTATAAGCATTAATCTGAACTGTGTGTCTGATAAATTGCATGTCTTCATTTCATTTAGTTCTTTTTCTGGACATTTCCCGTTCTTTAATTTGGGACCTGTTTCTTTGTCACCTCATTTTGGCTGCCTCTTGTGTTTATTTCTATGTGTTAGATAGATCTGAGATAACTCCCAGTCTTTGTGGAGTGGCCTTATGTAGTAGATGTCCTGTGGAGTCCAGTGGTTCAGTCTCCTTGATCACCTTGAGCTGGGTGCTCCAGTTATGTCCCTTACATGGGTTATGTGGGCTCTCCTGTTACAAGTTGAGTCTTGATTGCTATTGGCTAGCTTTTGCATGGAATTAACCCTTAGGCTTCCTAACTGTAAAGCTTAACCTTGACTATGAAGTACAAGCTGCTATGCAGGTACTGACCACAGGGAACAGAATTTTTCTCAGTAGAATCTTGTGCCTGCCAAGATCTCCTTTTTGGGTATGCTGCCTATGAAACTTATTGAATCTTGCTCTGATGTTTTCTGAAGCTGACTACTCAGTGTGATGGTTCTGGGAGGGACTCAGGTGCAGGGCAATGTAAGATGCTGCCTATAACTGACCCTTGGCAACCTGTTTGGAGGTATAAGTGATCCACAGTTTGTGGCTTCCACTGCTTGGGAAGGACCAAGCTGCACACCAAGGCTGGTTCTTACCAGCTCCAGTCCCAGGGTCAAGTCAACAAAAGTTCCAAGGCACCCTGAGATCTGCTTACACCTGCCTGTGCCTGCTGGCTGTCTGCTAGGTTCAGTCCCAAGTTTCATGAGGTAGGCTTTCAGTGAGTCACCAGGTAGGGGTATATGGTGCTACACAGATTGATATAGTTTCAAACTTGGTGCCAATGCTGGGTCTGAGGCCACTCATCAAATGTCCCAGGGTGTACCAAGTCTAGCTGCCACTGCTGGGTACTTTCACACTTTTATGGTGGTGCAAGATCTCTGAAAGTTGTCAGGGTAAAGTCAGCAGAGTTTATTAGGACAAAACAAATCAAGATTTGGCCATGTGAAGGAAGGGCTCTGCACCAGTCAGGCGTGTGAGGAAAAAATCATCACTGCCCTAAAGACACACATCTCAGTCTGTCCTAGATTTTGCCAGGAGCCTGATTTCAGCAGCACAGGGCTGCTGGGGGTCAGGAGGATGGGCCTAGTGAATCTCTCATGAGAGTGAGGTGCCAGTCAGGTTGATGGGAAAGTGGGGGGAATGGCCCTACCCCAAATCCACACAACTCAGTCACTGACACCCCCTGAGCCTGCCCAGGCAGTAACTGCTCAGCAGGGAGAAAAGTTCACAGGGTGGGGTGGGAGGCAATCCGGAGGGTAGGGCTATTGCTTTCCCCTAGGCTGATACCATATGGAGGGAAGTGCTCCACCCAGGAAAGATGGCATCTAAGGTGTGGGAGCCAGACCCAGCACAGGGATCCTGGCAGTTGTCCCTTCAGCTCTCTCTCTCCCTAGCCACAAACCTCAGTCTCCCCTTATGGGATGCTAGTCTGCTCTGCCCTCCATCCCCTTGAGCCCAGGGTGAGTGACTCTGAATGAGATTTTGTGCATTAGCCCTTTTAAAGGTTGTCTCTGTCTTTAGCAGACTTCTGTTTCTCCTTGGCAGACAGAATCCCTGCTGATTTTCACAGCCAGATGTTATGACTACTCTTTCTGACTCTGGTGCTCTGTGCTGGGAAGCTCAGTGTGAGGTTGAGACCCCACACTCTTCAGGGGGAACCTTTGGAGCTGAGATATACCTCTGGAATCTTAGTTGCCACCTGGCTTGAGAGAGGGGCCAGTCCTTTTTGTGTCTCTGCCCTTCTTACCAGTTTCAATGAGACTGCTTCTGTAAATCCTTGGTTATAAGACTTCTGTTCAGCTAGTCTTCATTTGGTTATTCAGGTTGCTTGTTCTATATTTTAGTTGTAATTCCACTTTGGTCTTGGTAGGAAATGAGTGTAACATCCTCCTACTCTGTTGTCATCTTGAATCCCAACCCAACTTCAATTATATTTAAATGATCTTAGATAAAACTGAGTTACTTGATACTTTTGTGATCATATTTGCATAACTTTCTTGCACATGTTTGGCTATTGCTTCATGTTATGATTCATTAAATTTTTTTCTATTTAAATAGCAGTTTTAAAATTTGTTTCATTGTGTTCTGATTGTTTTCCAAAACGCATAAATGTAAGTTTAGTGATATGGCATGTAATTCTTGGTAATACATTTTAAAACTATTCTGTTCTTCTGATGAAATAGGGGAAACATAATAGGGAAAATGCAATATCTAAATTGCTACAACCTTTTTTTTTTTTTTAGCAAACTTTTTTTGCCTTTGAAAAGCTGGCTTAAATTTGAAATCTTTAGAACAGTAATTGTATATCCAAAAGGCCTATAAAGTCTAGACAGGTCACACACATAAAGGAAAGAAACTAGGAGTGAATGATAGGGATGAGGCCAACTAGGGAGTAGGTGAGTGGTTTAAATGGACAACTGCTTCCCAGTTCTAGCTCACTGATATGGGAATGTAGGCCTGTTGTTCTCAGATCTTTCTTTTGTCTCCAAAGAAATGCCATAGAAATTTATGTGAAAGCTTTTTATTTTTAAAAATGTAGGCTTAAATAAAACACCATGTGACTACTCTTGTAGAGGTAATTTTTACCATGATCCTTCACTTTGTTCCATATAGCTCTGAAATATTTTTCCTTTCTCTTATATGATAAGCCTTTAAAGATAAAGAAAAATTTATCTATACTTTCATTTTAAGGCTCGTTAGAGAGAATTTCTCTAACATTTAACGTTAACATTTATGAAGAAATGTTACATTTCAAATCCATTCACAGCAACCCACATGGTTAGCTAATCTCCTGTCAGTGAAAAGAACAATTTGGTACAATTTCCTGTGTTTCAGTAATCTCCAGAATCTTCTGCTTCATAGCTAATAATGCTGCATGCTTCACCATAGCATTGTGCCATAGAAGTATAATGTAAGCCACACATGTAATTAAAGTTTTTCTAGAAGCCACATTAAAAAAAAAAGACACCCCTGCCAGGTGTGGCTCAGTTGGTTGAGCGTCATCCCATGCACCAAGAGGTCACTGGTTTGATTCCTGAGCACATGCCCAGCTTGTGGGCTCAATCCCTAGTAGGGGGCAAGCAGGGGTTAGCCAATCAGTGTTTCACTTTCACATCGATATTTCTCTCCCTCTCTCCCTATCCCTTTCTCTCTCGCAAAAAGAAGTCAATTAAAAAGAGATGAAATTAATTCTAATAAAATATTTTATTTATTTCAATACATATAAAATATTACCATTTCAACATGTGATCAATATAAAAATTACTAATAAAATATTTTACATTCTTTTCTTTCATAGTAAGTCTTTGAAATCCAGTATGTATTTTATACTTATAACATATTTTGATGTGGATAAGTCAAAGTCACACTTCAGCTACTCAATAGACACACTTGGCTAGTGGCTACCATATTGGAAAACTCAGGTTTGACATGCTCTGTTGTTCTTATATGCCCAATGTCACACAGCTAAGAATTTGATAGATCCAATAGTTTTGCTCAGTATTTTGGCCTCTTTGCCCTTCTCACTACATCGACTTGACCCTGAGTGCAGAATTCTGACACCTAGCTGGAACTTGCCATTTGCAAGGTTTGAGATGATTCATGCAGAGAAGTAATGGAAACAGAAAAATAAAAGATGTGATTAAATTTGAAAATGCTACAATAGTTGCAGTGGTCATATTTAGAATTTTCAGATGACAACTTCTCATAGATGCAGGAAAAGTTTGCCTCTTTTTCATGGTGAGTGATGTATGAGGCTACACATGTACAAGTAACTATGAGAAAAACAGGCCCAGCTGAGAACTCAGGACTTCTGAATGTGAGGCAAGCAGAGCTTCTGCAATGGGGCAGATAAGAAAGAGGAGGAAACATCTTCACCTCTAGTTGAGGAAACCAACTCAGCTGGGCTTTGAGGGATGACTGGGTGATTTATAAAATCAAATGTGTGGAAAACTCAAGTGTTGTTGAGAGGGTGCAGTGAAGGTGTGTCTCAATGTAGTGGTCAGGACACGGCAAATTTAAGGGACAGCCTGTGTTGTTAGGTCTCTGGGCAGAGGCTCTCTCTGGTGGGGTCCAGAGATAAGCCTGAGGTTTAGTGTCTCCTGAGTCACCACCTCTGCCCCTGGTCGTGGTGGTGTCTCCTGATTCCACACTGACATCTGTGAAGGAAATACTTCTTAAGCCTCCATGTCTTATTAGTCCAAAATTTACCTTAGAATATGTAAAATTTCTCTTTTTATTCTTCTAAAAAATCAGTATATGTTACCATTCAACACTTTTTGTCTTTTTTTTTTTTTTTTTTTTGCTCAGAACTTTGCACTGGTTTCTATCAATTGCATTCTTCACTAGCTAGGTTCTGCATCGGTGTTGATGATTTTGTTGCAGGTTGAAAAACATAAGTATTTGGTAACAAATTCTGTATTTTGGGGTTTAAATCTTCTAAACCATGATGGGATGGCTAAATCTAGGTAGCTCCAGATACAGAATATGCTTAGGGAATTGGAATGTTGATTTGGGGGTTGGGTCTCTCTGAGGAACAATTTTAGCAACTCTGATCCGAGAATGAGTTGCTAGTGTTGGTTATATGATGTTGCAGGAGCCTGGGCATCATCATGACCCTGAAGAAAATTCAGGTTGCTTGAGGGCTTTTACTCATGTAATTTCTTTTGATTGGAACTTACTCCCTTTCATCCAATGGTAATTTTTAAAGTTAGTATTTCCTCCAGTACTAGCTTAAGAATTTCCTTCACAATTCTTATTTAATCAATTCATTCATTCATTTATACATTTATTAAATATATTTCTTTAGTGTGCAAATGTTTATTGGGCATCAAGTGCCAAATACTGAGCTAGGTGCTGGAGATTCAAAACCAGTAAGGCCTTGGTCTCCATCCTCAAGAAGCTCATTACTTAGTGAATTCTTCTCACATCCACTCACCCTGATTGGGCCAGCACAGTCTGTCCAGTCATTCTTCAATATTCATGTAATTGGTTTTGTGTTTAATTTGTTGTTTTTACTCCTAGTATATTTTCTGAAGTAGTCTGCCTCCTTGAGTGACTAGACATTTTTATTAGCAAAAATTATGCTTTCTTCTTTCTTTATAACTCTTTTTAGAGCCTGATGTTTTGCAGAGAGTAGGGCCCAATGCACATTGCTAACCTTCCTTCCAGGGTGTGTGAATGGTGTCGGTTAATAATTATTTTTATATGATTACTGGTATTGTTAATAGGCATTGGAGGAGTTTGGGGGATGGACTCAACAGACATGAAAAGTCTCACCCCAACACAGCCTATGTAAGTCATCTGTAAACTAAACACAACCTCTATTGTCCTTTTATTCACCAGATACCTTAAGACACTCCCTTCTCAAAGTACCACAGTATGTTTGACATTGATTTCTAATGATGGGGATTAAATGAAGGCTCCATCTATCTGGGTATCTTTTCTGTGTGTTGCAGCTGTTCAAGAAGGACAGCATTAGGGAATTCTCCTAGTGAAGTACATACACAGAGAACGGTCAGTGAGGAATGCTGTTACTCAAGTGAATTTCAGTGACCCCCTTACTCTACAGGGAGCCCAGCGTGGGAACAAATTTTTATAGCTAATATACTGTTTGCTTTGCCATGCTGATAATTTCCTCCTGTCTTTGAGGCTGTCAAATAACCAGGAAGCTTATTGTTTCTTAGGACAAAGGTATTTGCAGAGGAACCGATCAAACTATTATTATTAATAATCTTATTATTGAGGCATGACCAATGCTTTTGTGTATTTGAAGTTACCAAATAGATTAAAGTTTTATTCTGAAAATGATAGAGGCATAGAGGAACAAAGAAGCCTATGAGCAAGGGGTGGGAAGCTAGTTCTTTCCAGGCTGAGGCACCCTTGTGTTTGGGAGAACTACTGCCTCATTCCTGCAGGAATGCAACCCTTCTGGAAGGGATTTCTTAAAGGTAGCCATGACTGTGGGCTATCATTGTTAATAAGATTTTTTATTTTTTTCTGATAAGGACACTGACATGTTCCTTGAAAAAACCAACAAGGAAAGCTCATTATAGCCACAGACAGAGACTACTAAGAAATGAGAAGAGATTTTACCCTTTGCTTTGCTTTTCTGGGAACCAAGAGGAAAAGGGGGTACTGTGATGGGAGGGAGAGAAAAGCTCTCCTTCTTGTATCTGTATTCATAGCATTCAATTACAGGGTGATGGATGCAGTGTACCCATATTTCATTATCACACGTGCTTTTCCTTTCTTGGACTGGCCATCTAAGTGGCTAGAACAGGCAACCAAAGAGGCCAAGATTGAATCTCTTTCCATAGGGAACAGTGAATTTCATGGCTCACTTTCTGCCCAGAAGGCTCTGCCAAGTGGAGCAAGTACGTTCCAAATATTGCATGGGACATGTACTAAAAAGATGATTTGTAATTTATCTGAAATTCATATAGGACTGTGTGTCCCACATTCTTATTTGTTAAATCTGGTAACCCTACATAAGGCAGAATATGAAAGGTGGGGGCTTCAAAATACTCCTCCTACCCTATGAGAGCTGGCCATGGATTACCTGTCCTTGACCTCAGTCTTTACCACAGATTAACTTTGGAGATGTGTAGGTATACACTGTTGTTTCCAGAAAGCTTCTGGGAGAATGCTCCTGTCCTTCTTGGGTTTACTCTAACCAGCTCTGAGTGAAAAGACACCCTGTGTGGTTTGAGGGTGTGTTTTGATGTGGAGGCAGCAATAATAGCCTGGATGGCTGGGGAAGTGTGGACCTTAAACTTGGGCAGAATGACCTAGGTAGGGTGTCCACTGAGCCCTCTGGGTCAGGGGGCAGAGTAAGGCACTTGACAAGGGATGCAGCTCCAGTGCACCCTGGGTACACCAGAAAGAGAGGCTTGTCCTTCTTCCCCTGTTTTCCTCTCTACCTTTTCTCGCACTCTCTCATTCATTCTTAATTTCCTGCTTCTTCCTTCCCCTGAGTATCTGAATAGTTTACCCAGGATTTAAGACTGTTTCTCACATTAGCAGTGTTTATTGTGAGAGTCTGTGGAGCCCATGAGGAGAAAGAACCCTTCAAACCAGGTCTGGGGTGGGTGGAGATGAGTAGGGCAGGGACCTTCTTTCTCTGTTTTGAATCCAGCAACCTTACACATTGAACCAGGCTTTAGAAAATTAAAAACAAAACAACAATAAAAGAGTACAAAAATCTGACACTTGTATAACACTTTAAAGCTTATGAGAAGCTCCTCGTATAATATTTTATTTAATTCTAACAATTTAGAAATTGTTACAACACTAGAGGGGATAAAGGACTTGCAAAGGCCACTGGGTGACAGAGCTGGTTTTTAATATTCAGGCCAACACCTTTCTCTGCAGAGGACACAGAGATGTGTGAAATGTAGGAGAGGTGCAAATAGAGAAAAGCCTAAAGACCATCCCTGTCTTTCAGTCTCATGATGAATAAGCACTGAGCTCTTGAACACCTGGCCAGCTCATAGGAGGGTCTGGGACAATGGAGCTCAGAAAGAGTCCTCTGGAGAAACTTCTCAACGTGACCTTCCCAGCCTGGGTCTGGGAAGAATACAAGCCTCCTCCTTGGATTCTTTCTCCTACAGGGAGCCCACAGTGGTGAGTGCTTGATGTGCAGAGCCCTAACCGAATTTCCATGGAGCAGAACATTGCTGGTCCCTCCCTCGGTGTGGTTTGTTGAGAGAACTTGGTCTAGAAGCAGACATTGCAAAAGAGAGATCAGAGGACCTGGGCAGTAGCAACTGAAAAGGGAATCACACCCTGGGGAGGTTTGCGGTTTCTAAACAGAGTTCCCCGCCTTTCTCTAGAGAGTAGCATTCAGTGAAATGGGCCACTAAAAGTGGCTTCTGGGCAAAGGACTGAAGGTTGCTTTTCTCGCAAGGGACCTCCAACCTCTGTCATATCCACAAAGACTACTTTGATACGGACTATTTCAAGGAAGTGGCATGTTGGAAATGAGATATTAGGCTTGAAAAAGCACATTTGCATTAGTATTTGGCAGGAGATAACCAGATCAAAGGGCAGCTGACAGAATGGGGCTCAGTGACAAGGGGTGGGGGTGACTCAGGTTCCTGGGTGTCCTTACCCTCCCAGGGCTGGCATGTGTTCGCTGGTGGCTTCCTCTTTCCTCACAAACTGGCCATGGGGAAATCCCCACTGGGCACTATAAGAAGCCCCTGAACTCTATGCAGAAGCCAGCTGCTTCATCCAACAGCACAAGATGAAGCCTGGCCTCCCCTTCCTAGAAGCCCTTCTGTTCCTCCTCAGCCCAGCTGCAGGGGATTTGGGGACCCTGATGCCTGACCCGAGCCCCAGTTCCTTACCCTTCATTGACTCCCCCTCTAACTTCATCTCTAGATCTGGCTCCAGTGGTGGCAGCTCCAGGGGTAGTGCCAGCACCAGATCTGGTTCTGGCTCCGTGTTCCAGGTAAGTAAGCCCCAGAGTCTGAGAGCTGCATTCATTCCCTTCCTCTCCCTTTTTGGGGACCTGGATATAATTTCATGGATGACTAGACCCGAGCACTCTAAAAGATTTACGACTCCCTTTGTTAACTGTAGGCACCATGGAAATGAATTAAAACCTGGGTGAAATAATTAAATTGTTAGCAAGAGAGATGACATCTGGGCTCTCCAGCAGGTGACTTCCAGGAAACAATCTAGGCTTTAAAGAGGGTCTCTAACCTGGCTGCACTTTAGACTCGGGGGAAGGGATGGGGGGGCACTCTAGAAGTAAAGATGCCCAGGTTCTAGCCTCCCTGAGAACTGCTAAGGAAGGGGCCCTGCCAGTAGCTTCAGAAAAGTTCATCCAATCAATTAACTGCCCAGCAGGGACCCTGCAGATGGTGAAGGATAGCCCTGGAGGGAGGGAGAGCCACAGTGCTCTGGTTGGAGCCCTGACAATTTCTCTGAGCCTGGTTTGTAAAGGAGATGAGTGACAGAAGTAGGGGGAGGAGGCATTGGTCTCTAGGAAAGTGTTATTACACAAAGATATTTCCCTGGGGGAGTAATAGTTCTCTTTCAATCTTCCTTTTAGGGAATTTTTAAAGCCATTTTTAGCTCAAAACAACAGAAGTAGCAACAGACCAACAAAGCAAACCATGCACTAGACAGAGCTGGTCCAGCTGGAGGCTACATCACCAGAAAGCGTAATGAACCCAGTTCTTTGGGGGATAAGTCCTATGGACCTCCTTTAAGGAAATAGGAAGAGGCATGGAGGGGTGAGAGGTTAGGGGGAAAAGAAGCAGTTCCTCACTTCTCTGCCCACATCAGCTCTGGGCCTTTCAGTAGGGGCTTTGCTTTGCAAAACCTAGGCTTTCCATGCTCAGGTGTGAATTGGGGTGGGGGAGTCTTAAATCCCCCAGAGCCATCCCCCTGCATTTCTGTTATCTCAGGTCAGGTCTTATGTGATCATGTCTGAATGGAAGGGCTAATGGGAACAGGGGAGGAAAAGACTTTTGTTTGTTGTTTTTGTTTTCACCATCAGGGCTAATATAGGCAATAAAAAATTGTTGATTAAAAAATGGTTTGGATAGGGCCCAGATAGAAATGGCAGCAATGGTGTTCATCGGATGCTTAATAAATGCCAGCACTACCTTAAGTACATCATATATATTATGTTATTTAACCCTAACAGGTATATAAAATTAATGATTCCATTGTAGAGATGTGAAAATTGAGGTTTAGAGAGGTGAAGCCATTGGCTTACGGTCGCTAAGCTAGTAAGTCCTATAGCTCAAACTGTCTGCCCATCCTCTTCACCATCTCTCTCTATGCAGCTTTCTGTGTTTTCAAGGCATATGGATGAAAACTGCTTGTCTTAAAGAGGTGAATGCTTTGGGAATCATGAATATGCGCAAAGATCTTTGTAGCCAGAAATCAGATGCATCATTTTATTTCATTTAGCAAAATAATTTTCATGGAGACAATTATAACTCATTAACATTTTTAAATTGATTTTTAGAGAGAGAAGAAAGGAGAAGGATAGAGAGATAGAAACATCGATGAGAGGCAAACATGGATTGGCTGCCTCCTGCATGCCCCTTACTGGGGATTGAGCCCACAACCTGGGTATGTGCCTTGACTGGGAATTGAACAGATGACCTTAATTCATGGGTCAATGCTCAACCACTGAGCCACACTGGCTGGGCTTATTAACATTTTTTAAATGAGGTAACGATAATAACTTATTTTGAAAATTCACCACAAATCAGAAATCAGCATTTGAGTAAGATGATCAGCTAAAATAATAGAAAATAAAATGTAGGTCAAGAAACAGAGAAATCTAAAATGCCTATTGTCTGATAAAGAGATAAATATTTAAAAGTAGATAAGAAATGGTTGTTAAATTGCAGTTAGAAGTTTTAATTTCTTTCCTGGTTTGCTTATCTTGCTTTGGCAAGTCAGTATCACAGCTCCAACTCTTTTCTTGCAGCAGACTGCAAGGTGTCACTTCCACTATAAACCCAGTTTTCTAGGGCGGGCTGGCTGTCAGCTTGATGAGCTCTTTGGAAAATGGTGGAAAATCCCTTCATAACTGTCATTGAGCAAGTTCCAAATGTATCATTTTCTGTACTTTGAAAATGTTGAGTACCATTATTTTATGCCTTGAATCTTCACAGGCACTTAGACTTGGCTGCTAATTAGAGCCAATTGCAACCTCCAATCACAAATGTGAGTCACGCCTTATGCTGTAGGCTCAGAGCACTCTCCATGCCTCAGATGTGCCCTCCAATGAAGGGGCCGCTATCAGGGTCCTCATCTCACCGATGAGAAAAGGCTTCACGCTCTGCTCCACGCAGTAGCTGGCAGAGTCGGAACCAGAATGAGTCTTATGCTTTTGTCATCAGGTTAAGGGGCTTGTTGAAAAAATAGACAACTAAAGCTTTCACCATGAAAATGGGGCTGATTCCCTGGGCAGGAGTCAGGTCTTGTCTATCTCCCTAACACCAGAGCCTGGCCCATTGCAGACACGAGTCAGTGTTCATTGAACACATGCTGAGCAAGGCCCTACCAGTGTAAGTGTCTTGTGGGGCACTCAGGGTCTCATTTGCCCTCCAAAGGGGGATCACATACCCTCCCAATAATCAAAGGGACAAGCCCTTGTCTTTGTCTTCCATCCCCCATGTTACACACACAGAGAGTTTAAGCATTCACCACAGAGAGAGACCCATCACCATTAGCTTCATTGTCTTTGAATGTGAGGAGCAGAAATATCTCTAATGGGAGACACTGATCAAACTTATGGACCATTTTGATGTCAGCTGAGCATGCTGGGCTGATGATAAAAGCAAGGTGGCAGCTGGGGAGTCCGCAGCACTGGGACAGAGATGTTCAATAGGAGCTGGTGGAATGACTGTCAGCAAGGCTCATAATTATTTGCCTGCCTTTCAGGTGAACTTCAGGATTAAAAGTTGTTAGCTAGTGGTTTCTAGTTGATCGTCTGAGACTGCTTGATGATCTGCAGTGTTTTTTGAATTGACAGAGCTTTTCATAAAACTCGAAGAATGATCCAATCCTGCCTTGTGCAGCTAATTAACCTTCCCTTGTCAAAATGCAATGTAAGACTTTTTTTTTTGGCAGACAGTTATTATAATAAGCTATTTCTTCAAAAGCCCATGATATATTGGTCCTTCTGTAAAAAGCCTTGGCATGCTTGAGCTGGAGTGTTTCTATCTTCAGAGGGAATGATAAACTGGTTCCAAGGGAAGCTGGCCTCTGTGATAGATTCCCAGTGTGGCTTGTCCAGTCCTTATTCATCCTGGAAAACCCTTCGGTTACCCCCCTCCCAACCCTGGTACTCACTGTAAACCTGCTTGTCCCTCCTCCTTATTTCTTAGTTTGGGCACAATTGGCAAAAAAAAAAAAAAAAAAAAATTGAGGCCATTGTCAGAATTTACTTGGCGTAGAGAGTTTGGGGTACAAATTTACACACACACACACACACATATATGAGTTTTTAAATTAAAGAAGATTAGGTTAAATTTACAAGCAATTTAGTTGCAAAAGCTAGAGATCACTGGTGGAATAAATCTTGATTACAGAAGCATCTGGGTCCAGCTTGCTTGAGAATTATGGAGGTTGGTGGACTTTAAATGCACAGAACACACAACCTTAGCTACAGTCAGCTGATCTCCTAAACTTTGAGAGGTGTAACCTAGATCTCTTTCAAACTCTGCAAACCATTGCTCTCCTCTTGGTAGTTTCAGAAACAGACACTTCCCCTTTGGTTGCCTTTCCATAGGTGAGCTTTGGGCTGGCTGGCAGATGAGATCTATGAAAGGCACGGCCAGTCTGCTGCCAGGGGTCACTCGGTAAAGCACTAGCAGTAATACAAAATGGTAATTGTGGTGGGATCCCTTTGGGGAAGTTCAAAGGGGACAAAAGAAAAACAAGATCTTTTAAACCTGTCATTTTAAAATATGCAGCGGCACCAAAGTGTGAGCCTGAATATTTTAAAGAAACATCAAATATTTTTAAAATGACTTTTCTGAAAGTGGTTAGCTGGAAAACTTTTAAAAAATTTGCACAAAACCTTCAAACTCCTACACAGTTCAGTTTTTAACAAATGGCTGGTTTGTTTCCATTTTGAAGAATGCGAATTATGCCATTTCCCAGATGAAGAGGGGATGTGAATTTGTGTTGTATATGTACCTTATATCCTTGATGTTTTCCCCATTCCTATGGGGAGGAATTGGGTTGGGGTTTGGGTAAAGGCAAGGAAAAGAAAATGAGTAAGTAGAAGGAAAGGGAAAGAAACATGTGCTGGTCACCTACCATGTGCCCAGGATTTGGTTGACATCACACAGTTAATCTGGAGGACAACCCTGGGAAGTAGGTTACCTCTATTTGACAGATGAGGAAACTGAGACTTAAAGAGGGGTCACGTCCAGTAAGTGGCTGAATTGGAATTTAAACTCAGGACTCTCATTCATTCTTTATTTCCCTTTGCTTACACAGAGACAGTAATAATTTCCTTTAAGCCTCCTGAAGAAAGGAGAACCTTCTTTTAGATAAAGTGGCTGACATAGTAGTTTCGCCCAACAGGTGAAAATGTGGCTAAAATGCTAAGAGTAGTTACTGCCCGTGAAACAGGGCAGTTGTAGCTCATTTCTATGATTCTGTTCATTTATGTATTGGACTCCACTTGCTTGCCTCTGAGCACTATTTTGACAAGCCAATTTCTGTCACTCCAGTTGCCAAAAAGCTCATTTCTCAGCTTATTACTGATGTTGAACTCGCTTTTATTTACAGGTTTCCAATTTCACCGGCTCCAAGGATGACCACGGGGCCTGCCTGTGCTCGGTCGCCCTGCCCGACACCACCTTTCCGGTGGAGAGGGTGGAGCGCTTGGAAATCACATCTCGCCTCCTCTACCAGAAGTTCGAGAAAGAGCTTTCTAAAGTAAGCAGTTTTGTCCTCTCCCGACAATATCCTAATAAGAACAAACAAACAAAACAAAACACTTTAACATTAAACTTCTTGGGATAACATTGGTTAACGACATTATGTAGTTTTTGGGTGGACATTAGAATTCAACACCAGTGTGCACTACTGCGTGCTCACTGCCCGAAGTCTAGTCTCCTTCCATCACCTCATATTGGACCCCCCTTCCCCCTCTGGAACCACCATTCCCTTGTGTCTCTGAGTTTGTTTTTGTTTGTTTTGTTAGTTCACAAATCACTTTTTATTCAGGACTTTCTAAGCAGCTGTTGTTCACTGTATCAGAGCCAGCATGCTGGCATCCTCTGGAAGCTTTAGCATTTACTTACAGCACACCTCTCTCGTCTTTAGGTTTTATTTTATCTTTCTTCTTATTCACTTTTTCTTCCTATTGCTATTCCTTTACTCCTTCCCTCTGTTTTTTAATCTCTCCCCTTGCCTCAGTCCTTTCTCTTGTTTATGCCCCCCAATCTTTCTTATTTTTAAACTCTTTTTGGCTTTCTCTCACTTTGGGAAGCTCCCCCTCCCCTTCCTTCTCCTACTCCGCTCCCCCAGGTCTCCCTTTCCTACTCTTTTCCTTTCTCCTCTTATTTCTTCTTCCCAATTTACTTTCTCCCCCGCCCCCCCCCCCGCCCCTCCCTCCTTTTCGGTGGTTATCGTCTATTGTCTCAGTGGGAACATTACATTAGAAGTGTCCAGCATTAGACCAAAATTGAAGGCTTCCCTGGGAATCTGAATCAAGACTGATAGGTCGCTCAGCCTTGGTAAAGACCTTGACAACCCCCCCCCCCCCCCCCCCCCCCGCTTAGCGCCTCCCTCTAGAGGAGACAGTTACCCTACAGGGCTTGCCTTTCTCTGAACTGGCTGGAGCAATGGGACTTGGCAATCCAGTTTTGACCCTTTCTACCTCTTTAGCCAAGTTAAAAATCAATTAGAAAGGCTCCCATTTTCTGCACAGGTGAAGCTCACGCTAGGCTATTATCACATTATACATTATTAAATACAACTCCATTAGTTGACAAGGAGCTCTGGCCTACCTGCAAGATTCAAAATAACTTTTCCTGAGATATTTCAGTTTGGCTACCAACACATCCAACACAGTTATCCTTTGAGACAAAAATTATCGTGAGGCTGACATCCTGCTTTCAACTTGAATTGGTAGATAAATATTCTAAATTTAAATGAGCATCCAGGAAAATGTGTTTGACTACTCCAGGAACCTAGCTTTTTAAGAAATAAAATGTCCTTGAATTAATCAGCAGAAAAGGCATAGCACTAAATTATAAATTCCAACCATTAATATTCATAGCCTTATTCTAGCATAATCAAGTACAGATAAGAACTTATGCATAAAAACATAACAAGTGGAGGAAAATCCTAGGTAAAGATCTTTTCAGTTAGAGTCATTTGCTTTGAAATAGTGCAAGCTACTGATTTGCATGTCTTCTCTGCTGGCAGGAGTGTGAAGGGCAGTGTGAAGCCCCATGCTGCTCCGGGGAGAGCATGTAGCTTTCCAGGCTTGTGAATATGGGACATTTAATTCCAATTCTGCGAAGGGGGCAGGTGGCATCTGCCTTGCTAATAACTGGCAGGGAGGAAGTACGGAGTAGGTGGGAAAACTTTTAGTTCTGAAAATGTCAGTAGCTGGCCCTAAAAAAATTTGTGATTAGGCCTAAGAAAGGAATAGTCCTGCCTATTGAGATTTGCATATTAGATCCATGTGACAGGTGATAATAACAATAATAGTAACATGTTTTGTTTGTGCTTTCCTAAATGCTTCCATTTCTATTCTACTCTCAAGGCAGGTAGGCCTGTGTTATCCTTCCCATTTTAGGGAGGGAAAAACTGAGGTACATAAAGTTAAAGAGACATAAATGTAAAGGCTATTGCTCTCTGGGCTGGTTAATCCAGGTTAAGAACTTGGGTCTTCTGAATTAATTCCAGTTTTCTTTTCTCTCAGCCATCCTGCTACTATCCTCCAGTGTAGACCCAAGAAGAGAGGCAGTAGGGCACTAATACCTTCAATTCCAAAGTTATCTCTTCAGCTGAGGGCTTTTGAATTTCCAGGTGAATTATTATAGCTGTCCCTAGGTTGCCTTGGAAATCGCCGTTTATCTAGAGGCCTGGGGGAATGCCCGTTTGGGCAGGCCAGTAGAAAGGGATTTTGACTGCCTTACCCTGATTCATTATCTGCCAGTACACAGAGAAGACTTATATCTCTGTCTAAGATTCTGATAGCGTTTTATACTTTCCTGTTGTTTATGATATGTCTTCTTGTGACTATACATAGGAAGGGGATGACACAAAAAGCAGCTCAGGATTTTATTTCTCTGGAAGGTTATGGTCTTTGGGGCAAGTTATTTGTATCAAGCATTTGCTAATAGATCTCCATGCATGAGAAGGTTGAGGCAGCCTGTGAGACATTTAGGCAACCCATAAACAAACAACATTGATTTAGCAACATTTTGTGCAGTGAAATATAATAAATTAAAAGGTCAGATTGAAAAAAAGCTGAAATCACTGTTTCTCTAATAATTGCTATGATTTATAAGGTATCCATCAGGCTAGGCACTTAATATATATTATCTCTAGTCTCCACAGTAATCTTGTAAACTTGACATTACCCCCAGTTTATAGGAGGAAACTAAGACTTAGAGAAATTAAGTGATTTGCCCACTAAGTACTGGTCAGATTAGAGTTCAGGTGGGTATAGCTCTGAAGTGCTTCATATGTCATGATGGTCAATTCAAGCTTATTTAATCTTGTTGCATTTATTTTAAAAGATGTATTAAAATAATAGTTTGCTGCAAAGTACACTTACTTATTTCAGATAACTTGGCCATAGTTATGATCACAGATTTTGAGGAACTGGTAGAAACATGAGCCAGACTAATTCTTTAGCTTAATAGCCTGCTGTATTGCATACTTATTTATTGCAGGACAATGTTTATTGTACAGAACAACAAACATTCCAGAGCAAATCCCAAAACAAATTTTGATTCTTAGAACCCATCAACGACATAATATGTGCACAACAAATATAAGCATGGAAGCTCTGAATGTTAGGCTGTGAATTGAAGGTAAGCATAGATGAATCTTCTAAAGGTCAAACTTGTAGTGATGAGGAGTCTTGGGTAAAGAATTGACACAAGGATGTGTCTCCATAGGGCAAGCCCCATATACTTGGTACACGCCCTAGGACAAGTTGGGCTGCCTCTGCTCAGACTGCAGCTTCCAGAGAGAGCTAGGATGTTCTCAGAGTTTTCCATGCCATCTCAGCATTAGAGATTTATACATGTGAAAGGTTTATACTAACGATCCACTTAGATTAGTAAAGTTCACATTGTGCAGTTTTTCTGGTTCATCCTCAAATTCTCCCCTGCCTTCCAGAACTCCATGGATGATTCCAGTTTTCCCAAACATCACTGAGCTTTCCTTTCAATATCAGCTGAAACAACATAAACTTTTCACCAAACATCTTCAGAGACATTCCATTTCGTGGCCGAATGAGTGCAGGCACACCACACATTCTAATAGGAAACAAACTCCAAGTTATGCTTTGGTTTTCAGTGAGAGCTACATTTTATTTAGCACAGATGACAGTTGAACCGCTCGTTTTTGTAGAACAACAGCTGTGATGTGCCACCAAAATGTTCCAGGAAAGAGGAGGGTGTTTCATTTGTTCCAAGAGCTGACAAGGCCAAATGCCAACAAGAATATTCATTTCATAGACTCCATTTCTGCATTGGATTGGCACTGTTTATTATTATTATTATTATTATTGGCAAGGTTTTATGTGTGATTTTTAAATTTTATTTTAGAAATTGAAATCTGTGTTGGTACTTTTTTTTTTAATACGTCTTTATTGATTTCAGAGAGAGGAAAGGAGAAGGAGAGAGAGAGAGAGAAACATCAATGATGAGAGAGTCATTGAGTGAACCCACAACCTGGGCATGTGCCCTGACAGGAATCGAACCCTGATCGCCTGGAGCCTAGGTCGATGCTCAATCGCTGAGCCACGCTTGGCCAGGCTGTGTTTGTACTTTTGAGGGAAACTTGTTAGGTCTCAGGCATATATGTATGTGTATATATTTTAACCTCTTTTTCTGCCAAAATATCACCAGCCTTATCATCCTCTGAGTGATGGCACATCTGATGGCAGTGAGCATCGGTTGCCCGAGGAGATACACGAGCAGTGCCAAGGGCTGCATTCTCAACTTTCATTAAAATCTTCTTCGCCTGAAGCCCTAGCTCTTTAGGTCTGTGGCCTATGAGTCTATACTAATTTGCACAGTGAGGTTAAGTGGAAGGGCTAAAATGACAGAAGTTAGGGCTGCCTTTAGTAACAGAAGGATTAGAGGCCAACATCTGGCCCTGAATTCATCCAGGCAGTGTGGATCAGCTACTTGACATTAGCATGGTTTGAGGGAAAGTATCACTTGTGTTCAAATTTTTAAAAAGAATGTAAAACCAGCAACTTTTAATGAGCAGATCCTTAAAAAAAGGCCGTGGCATTTCTTTTAGAGATCAAACACAGAAAGAACCACCAACTGTGTTTATTGAAATATCCATTTGGAAATTCCAATTACACATTAAAACACCAAGGAAATTTTTGGAAGAATTTCAGCTTAATAATCAGACATTTAAATATATGCAACAAATGTGTAATTTTAAGGTCTGATTGCAATGATCAGTTCTTGGAATAAATGTGGGTGCACTTAATGAAATGTGTGCTTTACAGTTGCACATACACTCACATACTATGTAGTAAGTTGGGTCTTTATGACATTTTGTAAAAAGCAGAGTGCTCAACACCCATTTCATATGGTGAGCAAAGAAAGAATTCTACTTAGTGTATTTCTCCTTCTAGGAAATATGTACAACAGTGGTTCTAAATGAAGAGAGGGTGATAGTAGTAGTGGTGGTGGTGATGGTAACTTTGCCCCCAGGGAACACTAAGCAATATCTGAGACATCTTTGGTTGTAGCACCTGGGGGATGGGTGGGTGCCTTTGATATCTAAAGGCCAGAGATTCTACTAAACATCCTGCTACACACAAGAAAACCTCTCACAAGAAAGAATGATCTAGCCCCAAATGTCAACAGTGCTGAGGTTGGGAAACCCTGATTTAGAGCAATGTGCTTTGAAGGGAGAAGGAAAGGTGAGAGACTCTGATTCAACAGTTTAGTTTGGAGAGCTAATATCTTCAAATATTAAATTAGAGATGCAAATGTACTTGCAAATGATAATTCTGAAGCAAAATTGTTTTCAGCCTATAGGAGTGCAAAATCCACCTCCCCAATTGCAGTAATACGTTTTTGTGGTTTTTTTTAGTTTGTATTTGGTTAGATTAAAAAATGTATTGTGAACTATATTTTTGATCCATTTCTTTAAAAAAAAATGATTGACAGCAATCAAATTGCCCCCAAGGACGTGGTAGTGGAGGAAGACTTGTATGATCCTACTCTGAGAACTGACTTGAGCTTTTGATCCCCTTTCAGGTGAAGGAGTATGTCCAATTAATCCATTTCTATGAAAAGAAACTCTCAAACCTAACTGTCCGAGTAGAGATCATGGAAAAGGATACCATTTCTTACACTGAATTGGACTTTGAGCTGATCAAGATAGAAGTGAAGGAGATGGAGAAACTGATCATCCGGCTGAAGGACAGTTTTACTGGAAGCTCAGAAATTGTTGACCAGCTGGAAGTAGAGGTAAGGGGTGAACTCACTTCTCAGTGTATTAGTAATAAATGCCTTCAGCTGTGGTAGGACTCGGGTATACGGATGTCTTTCTTCTGACTTCTAATTCTGTACTCTCTCATGTACACATCATATATCCCCGTGTTCTGCTGTACATGGACACCTGCCTTTGAATGGTAAGTTAAACACAATGGAAACATACTGACCAAGGAGCAGTTGTCAACTAATGATCAGGGTGCTGCCCCAGAACCAAACAACCTTTTAATGTCTCTGGAAAGGAGATGACATAAATAACTTTATGGCCAAGGTAGATCAAGTGTCTTCTCTGTTCTGGATTCATCCTCATGGGACTAAAAGCTACAATTTACCTTATTTTGGACTCACTAGGTCTGTTTCTCCTTTTGAATGTTCATATAATTCTTGATTCTTCTTGGAACTTCTTTCTACATACTGACAACCCTTTTTAAAGGAGTTTCTTTTGGGTATGTTTTAGTGAAGCCTTTAAACTCCGTGGATAAAGACCATGGCTGGGTAATTTATATCAATGAGAATTTGCTAGCACAGTCATGACATGGGCTATAATTGAGGATTCTAGTTGCATATTTTAGAATTTAGGTTTTCTCCGGCTCTCACCACTCATTAGAAACTTAATTATGATACAACAGGAGTAAACATGAGTTTATAGGAGAAGGTTGCTAGAAATGAACATTAATGGACATTTGTGGATGCTTAGACTGAGCCTGTGCTCTATTATTGAAGCTATTAAAATCTTTGCCATTTTCTTTTCGTCACACACATCTGCCTGAGATCTGACAGGCATTCACGCTAAACCATAAAATGTATTCCTCCAAATGAAACCATTCAGAAGAATCTCAGGTGTATTCTCTAGCCCTGTTTCACTAAGTGACAAACTCAGCCCTGGAATGTTTATGAAAGAAATTGCACAATAATATAAAGTCACTCTGAATTTTTATTTCCTTAGATAAGGAATATGACTCTCCTGGTAGAGAAGCTCGAGACACTAGACAAAAACAATGTCCTTGCCATTCGCCGAGAAATTACGCTACTGAAGAACAAGCTAAAGGAATGTGAAGCCTCTAAAGTTGAAAACGTCCCTGCCAAGCCCCCTTCTCCCGCTCCAGGTAAGCAGGCCTTATTTCTACCACTTGAGCCAGGCCTCCAGGAGCGTAGAGCGGGGTGGGGAAGGGCCTCGGGATTGTAACCCTGAAGCAAGGATGGGAATTTGCAATTCTGAGTTTACTCTTCCAACTCTTAGATCTCCTTCCCTAATAGCTTTACAAACTATCACATTCTGGAGCTCACAGAGGAAAAGCATGAACAATGAGTTGATTTAAAACTAAATCCACATGTTATACGTATCCCCTCTGCATTTCTTAACAGGACAAATATCCCTTCAGGGACAGAGTTTCTGTCAGGGGTCCTGGTGAAAGCCCCTGGAATCTGTGTGGCCTCTGCACTGTCTGTGGATTGTAAGGGCTGATTGGCTCATTTACCTGATGAGCTGGGGTTATGACCAGCCCTTCAGATATGGGGTTGAATCTAGAGTGAGAGGAAGGGAGAGCGGGAGAGAGAGAAAAACATTCATCAGTTGCCTCCCTCCTGCACTCCAACTGGGAATCGAACCTGAAACCTAGGTATTTGCCTTAACCCGCAATCAAACCCATGACCTTTTGGTGGACGGGACAGCACTCCAACCAACTGAGCCACCTGGCCAGGGCCCTCTGTGCTCTTCTCAAGTGCATGTTGAGCTCCTGCTGTATAGTGTGTCCTGGGATTCAGTGAAGATTTAATGGATGGCCCCACACGTCCTGTACTTGTGGGTGTCTCCTGCCATCCCTCCTGGACTGAGTTCCTGGAGGGCAGAGATGGCATCTCACTCTTTAATGAGTCACCCTTGGGGTCAAGCATAGCGTAGAGGTGAGTGCTCTGTAAGGACCTCATGAATGTGAATGGAGGCAGTGGAGTGTAGGGGTCAGGAACATGGCCTTGGGGCCCCAAAGACCTGAGCTTCCCAGCTATGCGGCCACAATAAGAAGATCCTTGATCTCCTTAGTTATAAAATGGGAGTAGAGCAGTGCCTGCCTTGCAGGGTTGCTCTGAGGGTTAATGAAACAGTGTCTGAGGAGCTCAGAGCTCTGTGATCAGCGCTTATACACTGGCAGTTGTTATCGTTACTAACGAGGATAACTGACGTGAAAACCTTGCTGCGAACAAAGGCAGTGCCAGGTCCTGTGCACTTCAGCACATCCCTCGGGTGAAATGAAGCCTGCCTCTGCCGCAGCAGTCAGCCCTGTCCTTTAGAGACACCTCGTCACAGGGAAACAGTCTCTGCAGGCCCGGAGCATCTCAGCCTGAATGAGGGCTGTATCTCTTCATCAAATGGTCAGCTCTTGCTATTTTCATTAATTCCTATTGTCACATCCTGTTTCATTTTAGACCCTGCATTTCTGGATCCTGGTCAGTGTGGCTGGCTTCTTTAAGGGTTTAATTAGACACTGTCGTAATTATAAGCCTCTCCGTCCTGTTCAGGGGACTCTCCTTCCTTCTGCTGTTGGAAATTTGTCATAGTATGACATAGAGAGGAAGTTTAGGACAAAGGCCTGTTCTGTCCTCTGTAACAAAGTGGGGCTAAATTGGGTCTGGAATCAGTGGTGTCAACACACATTGTAAATGAGAGCTCATTGTTCTGGGCCACCAAGGGCTCCTTGAAGGCAGAAGTTGGAGCAATGACACCCTCTGATAAAACCTGAGCAAGACTTTCTTTCTTTCTTCCCTCTCTCCCTTCCTCCCTCCCTCCCTTCCTTCCTTCTTTCTTCTTCACCTCAGCAAATCTTCCATATGGAACAGATTTTTCTGGCATAGTTTCCTATGCATCCCTTAGAGTGAGGACATTTTGGGGCAGGAATGAACATTCAAGGCCACCTAGGGCAGGCCCATCATTTTTCAGAGGAAGGGACGTAGATGGTGAGGTTGCTGCTTTTCCTGAGGCCACACAACCTTCCTGGTCATCTCAGGACCTAGAGTGTCAGGCACCAATAGCTCAAGGACAGTGGTAGGGGAGAAAGTATACTGCTTAGTACCTAAGGAGGAAAACAAGTGAGTCTGTTGGGTTATTTTCCTTAGAATATTTTTCCCCAGAACTTTCCCCTAGGTCCTCACACTTAGCCTTTTGTCAGCCATTCCAGCCCAGCTGTGTTGTTTAAGCAAATTGGACCCAGATTTCCTCTCAATTTCTTACAACCTTGGCTGTACCTGGATCCCAGCCAAGCCACTTGGCCCTCCTCCAGCTTTGTTCATATTATATTTATGATGTTTATATTAAACTGACTTTTTGTCATGTTTTTTAAATCAATTTCTTTCACTTGCTCTCTTTCTGTTTGGATTGGTTGGTAATGCAGAATTGAAAAATCCCCAGGCACCACCAAGTTGTGAGCCTGTGGAGACTTTAATTAAAGTTCCTCACTATTATGGGACTTAAAATCTGGCCTCTCTGCTTTTTGGACTGCAGAGTTGCACAGAACAAAAAAGACTGCATGCAAGTCTCGGCAATGAAGTAATTCTGTGCCCTCTTGACCCCTCCCTTGCAGCTGTGGTTTGCTATCCCTGTGGTCAGCTTGATCTTAGAACCAGGACATGTAGCGAGGGCTCAATAAAGTGCATTTTACATTTGCTTTATGCTGCAAATGACATCTTTTTCTGCTTCATTTCATAGAACTTCCTAATCTAAAATAATCAGCCTTCTGCTCATTAACTTTTTTTCCTGAAAACAACTGACTGTGTCTCTCTGTTTTCCCCCTGAATCTAAATGACTGCATAGGCAAATTGTGATGGAAACGTTGAGGGGTTGATCACCACTGTGCTGGGAAATGCTAGGCCCTGTGCTGACACAGAAAGGTGCTCAGTAAATGGTTGGTGATTGACTAGGGTATGAAAGATTTGGAATGATCTGCCAAAATCCTAAGCCTAAGGAAGAGCAGAGTGTTGGGTAGCACATATGCAATAATTCAGAATCAATTTAGTCTTAATTATTTTCTAATTATTACCATTTTAATTGCCTAATTCTCACAAGGCAGTTGTATTCTCCTCTTGGCTCAAAGTTCACTTGTCCAGGTGAGAGAGCATATTGATAGATCTAAGATTACGTTTTCTCTGCAGGCATATAATCTTTGGCTTTAAAGAAAAATGCTAACCATGATACTTAGAAAAAAAAAAAAAGCTAAGTTACAGTATTTTGAAGTTTCATCATGTGGCTTCGCAGGATAATTTCAGAATACTGTGGCAATATCTAATGAATCACATGGTGAAGACATTGCCAACCAAGGCTACCATTATGTAGAGGTTCCTTGTATTATGTTCTGTGAAGTGAACACCAGGATCTTTAAAAATTTCAGATAAATAGCAGGGTAGAGGGTTGGTGTTTTATAAATAAGGGTAGATAGGCTGAGTTTGAGAGGTTCAATTAGTCTTTCATTCTTATTCCACAAACACTGTATGGCTGGCCCTGTTCTGAGTACTGGGGTTACCAGGATGGGTACAAAGCCACTATCCAGGAAGGGAGACAATCACATAAACCTTCGATGGTGGCACGATGTATGCTGCTGATAGTTACCATTCATTGAGTTACATGTACCTACCTTCTCTCTATTTCTCCTAGCAGTCCTGCAGAGTAGGTATTATTATTTTCTTTTAACATGAGGAAATAGGCTTAAAGGTTAAATAATTTACTCAAGGATGCACAGCTAGTAAGTATTGGAGTCCGGACTGAATTAGAATCTGTCTGGGAATATTTTCATTGTACCAGGCTGCCTTCCATAGATCCTCTAATAGAGAGAGGTACACTTATGACTCCTAGAGTAACAAGAAAGTTCCAGCAACTCACCAACCAGATGAATACTAAATTATCTTTTCTTCCTTTCTTGTGGGGGAGCTAAAGGGGCACGTTTGCTCTCAGTTCTATGCTGTATTCGCTTCCACCAAAAAATGCAAAATGATTCATTGGTTTTTCACCGTTCTTGGATCATGGCTGGCTGGGCCATGGGTTGTTATGCCAGTGGCAGGGTAAAGTTGGGATGGGATGGGTAAGGAAGGGAATGGGGGTATTTCTAACATACTCTTGAAATGAAGGAAGAGACTGGAAAGGGGTGTGAGATAAGGGAGGGTGGGGAGAAGCTTGGGGTAGATGGCTAGGTGGGGGCAGGGTTGGGGACTAGATGAGCAGTGGGCCCTGGCTGTGAGTTTCAGCATTGTTTCCAAGCCTGTTTGTTGGCAGGAAACAGGGAAGTCCACCATAGTTTTCACTGCCACAGCCACATCTGTAGAATTGGCAACCATGCTTAGCTTTCCCCCCCTGTACCCACTTCCTTTTCTCTGGAGCCAGCATCCTAAAGGTGGCCCAAAGGAGCCAGAGGATAAAGTAAAGATAAACAAAATAAAGCAAAACACACACAAACAGGAGAGTATTTAGGAATAGTTGGGAGGTGAGGAAAAGAGATTTAAGCTCATATACAGTTTTAATATTTATGCCAGGTATAATTTTAATTTCCTGGCCAACATGTGAAGTGGTGAGCCATTGCTATTATTAGTGCTAGTAGCAATCCTAGTGATTTTAAAGAGAAGATTATTTTGGTTCCTTCATATCTAAGGATCTCTATATCTAGAACAGAGTAGTTTATTATCGTTAACTCCATGATAATGATGGAATTAGTTATATGCCTCGTAAGTTTTCTTTAAATATTTTGTGGCTATTGGCTTGGGGTATTTCCTTTCCAGGAAAGCAAGATTCAATTAAACAAATAATTCCCAAGTCTTCCAACCTACATGAAAAAAGTGATTTTCTTTCATTTACTCAGAGTGAAATGTAGTTGAATAAATAAGTTCTCAGGAAGATATTTTAACTAGAAAACCCAGTTTGTAGCATATGGAAACTCGAATACTTTTTGTTATCATTAAACTGAGCACACTGCTAACTTTATTTTAATAATTCATGCCTTGTTTCATAAACAAAAGCAAACAAGCATTCATTTGAGAGATCACTTTTAGGAGAAGAAATAATAATTTATAATTTTATTTATTATTTCTTTAGTGGGAGCAGTCTCTTGGCTGAACACATGTTGCTTTTTTATTTATGAAATGGTGCATGCATTATTAAAATAAACCCATGACTGTGTTCTGCTTAATGATATGCAAAATTATTTGAGGTCGGGTACAGAGTGGTTTCATTTCTCTACCTGTTGTATGGTTGGCTGGGTTTCCCACCAACTGCAGATTTATGAGAGCATTTAAGGAGCACGTATTTAATTCTGGGACCAAAAGCACCAGCAGATTGGAAAAACAAAAGCAGGATTTCTAGTAATGGTTTCACCTCTGAGCAATCCTTGAGTGAGGTGGGGAGAGGGGGAGATGTTTAGCAAGGAAGGAAATTGTCAGAAGCAGAGACTCAGAGGCAAAAGTTTTGCACCCCCTTGCCTCCCACAATGCTAACCTCAGGCAATTCTTTAGAGTTCTGCTTTTGGCTCCAGCTCATCTCATATTCTCTCCAAAGCTCCCTAATTCCTTCCAAACATTTAAAGCCAGAGCCAGCAATTCAGGTTCTGTTCCCTCCTTCCCTCACCTGCTCTGCTCCAAGCAGCAGAATGAGGCAAAATGACCTCAAATGTACTTGAAGTTGTATTTTTTGTTTTGTTTTTGTTATCCAATAAACTATCTCACCTATTCTTTAAGGGTATTTATTAAGATCCCAGAAAATGTGTGATCAACTCTTTGAATAGTTATTATAAAGATATAGAGGAACTTTTTTTTTATAGCTCATAAACTGCTTGGATTTACAGGCATTTTAGAGGAAATGCAACTTGAAGGGCCAGTTACCTGGCCTGAGCCATTCACCCAAGTGTTACAGGGGATGTCGATTCACTGGACCAGTGAGTCTGGTCCCACTTGACTGTACACATTGTGACAACGACAGTGTCAGAATGGGAATGATGAGGCACTTGCCTGTCATTCTGTGGTGCAGTAGAACACAGGTTTTAAACACAAGGCCCTCATAACTCTGCAGCAAGACAGTCACCAAGTGCTCTGTGATGGGCTGTGCTTTGGGCACAGAGAAGGCAATGTTGCCTAAAAAGAACTCCCATGGCTTCTCAAGGCTGAAATCCCACCATCATAGGACGATCCTTCTGTATCTTTAAAATACCACATTTAAAACTTCCTCTATTAAGATGAGCTTGGGGCGGCATTGGTACTGGGTGTGGATATGTATTTGGGGGTCCCAGGGAAGGGCAGAAAGGTGAAGGGAAAGGAGAGTTGCCCAGGACAATCTGCTTCATCACAATTCTCCCTGACCCTGGTGAGTGGCACCTTCTGGCTTTATGGAAAGAGGGCGATGATCCTGCTTTCTTGATTTCTCTATAAGAAAAATGAAATAAAATACTGTTTGCAAAATGCTCCCTGATAGAAGAAAATATATTAAATTCACCAAATCCTCCATTTCTGTCTTTGGGCCGCCCCTCTAACCTCGGCAGTTTCATTACCCTCATTTTCCAGATTGAGAGCCAATCCATGGAAATAAAAGGTAGTTCTCTGAGGAGCTGACAGCAGGTTTGCACTGAGACTGAAACAAAGGGAAGGTTTTGGCTCTTCTCCATCAGCAACACTGTTGTCATCGAACCTTGACAAGACAAATATTTATGGCTTCCTTTAGTGCTTAAGATATTGAACTGTTTGCACCTGTCATTCATTTTCTCTAAGAATGCCCTTTTCTTTTCTTGTTTGTATAGGGACCTGTGCTCACGGTGGTGTGGTGAACGTCAGCAAACCTATCATAGTTCAGCTCAACTGGAAAGGCTTTGCCTACAAGTACGGTGCCTGGGGCCGGGATTATTCTCCCCAGAATCCAGACAATGGGCTGTATTGGGTGGCACCTTTGAATACAGATGGGAGAATGTTCGAATATTACAGGCTCTATAACACAATGGATGACCTGCTACTGTATTTAAATTCCCGAGAGTCCCGGATTTCCTATGGTCAAGGCAGTGGTACAGCGGTTTACAATAACAACATGTATGTCAACTGGTACAACACCCGCAACATTGCCAAAGTTAACCTGACGACCAACACGGTTGCTGTGACTCGGACTCTCCCTGATGCCGCCTATAATAACCGCTTTTCGTATGCTAATGTTGCTTGGCAAGATATCGACTTGGCTGTAGATGAGAATGGCTTGTGGGTGATTTATTCAACTGAAGCCAGCACTGGTAACATAGTGATTAGTAAACTCAATGACACCACACTTGAGGTGCTAAACACTTGGCATACCAAGCAGTACAAACCATCTGTTTCTAATGCCTTCATGGTATGTGGGGTTCTGTATGCCACCCGCACTTTGAACACCAGGACAGAGGAGATTTTCTACTACTATGACACAAACACAGGGAGGGAGGGCAACCTAAACATTGTCATGCATAAGGTGCAGGAAAAAGTGCAGAGCATTACTTATCACCCAGTCGACCAGAAACTTTTTGTCTATAACGATGGTTACCTTGTGAATTATGATCTCATCTTTGACCAGGAGCCCCGCTAAACTGTTTAAGTGTTAGGGCAAGAGAGAAAGAAAATATTAGTTGGAAAAAATGGTATTCTCCACTTATTTAGATACCTGCAAGGGGATCAGAAGTATATTTGCTTAGTTCTAATATTTAGGAGCATAGTTCTACTACACTAGATACTTTAGATATTTGTCCTGGTTTGATGAGTCCTCTTGGAAGCCATCTGCCTCCTGGGATGCATTTCCCTTCTGAAATAAGGTCCTTCCAGATAAGCAAATTTAGCATGCTTATAGTTTATCTGTAAAATCCTCCGAGTTTTCTGGAGAAAAGCCCTTTTATACATCAAATTGTATGCTGCAAATCAACCCCATATGGATCTGCAGAAGAGGCACTGGATTATTTTCCCCCCACTGTCTACCTATATAAGAGTCAGTAGAATCCAAAGGTAGCTTGGAAGACTGGAAACAGACTTACCAACCAATTCCCCCCTAGCCCACCCCCCATCTTCCTACATCCTGCTTTTTTATAAAAATTAGCCATTTTTTTTATGGAACAGATATAATATAAATTTACTTTTTTTTCTCATCCTGAACTTTTACTTACATGACTGTAAGACTGTAAGAGAATCAGATGGTGGAGATAAAATGACAGCATGTCTGGTTATATAGCAAAGCCCTTGAAGCCTATGTGAGACTTGTATGAAGAAGTCATGTCAATTGTTTCATGCAATTTTTGTCTTTGTTTAAGACAAATAAAAACTTGTAAGAAAATAAAATTTTATTTTTTTTGAGGAAGAAATGTAGAAAACCTGCTGCAAGCACCTTGTAAATCAATGCAGTATGAAACCCCTCTGCGTGTGCGCGCTTCTGTGCTTTGGATGCTTTATCACCTGGTCGTGGTCTATTTTCCTTTAATGTTCACGAGGTATGCTCCATAGAACTAGCTCCTTCAATGCTGTACTATGCACCTTTTAATAAATGTTTGACATGTGCTTTAAAAAATTGGTGTCTTTTGTTTTATTTACTCCTTTTATTTAATTAGAAAAAACTTTGAGTAGGATAGCCCATACCTTGCTGTGAGGCACAGAGAATGGCTGCCTCCCAAATAACAAAGCCTGGGAGATTATATGCTGATGGCAGATAACATTAGTAGCTTTTAAAGGAGTCCAAAGTCAAGCTGTTTTTTTTGTTTCCCTTTAAAATCCATTCTCTCTGGCAGCTTTTGTTGTATGAGACTGCACTGTTTTCTTTTGGGATATGACCTTATGTACTTATTAACTTGCATGACTGATCTGATTATTTCCAATGTTAGACTATATTTGTGTGGCTTATGTTCCTTTTCCAAATGAGTTATTAACATGGGTCGGGAGCCTCCAGATCTTTCCCAAACAAGAGGTCTTGCAAAGGGGACTAACTGGCCATACTCAGGAGAGAGTACCTTTATCAAAGGAATGTGCAGGACTGGTGACCTAGAGCTAGAAGGACAGACAGACAAGGCTGGTGTAGTTAGTCTTGCTGAAATGCTAATTTTTAATCCATGCCAAGCCTTTTGAGGCAGGTGGTAGCTGTAAGAGTATTTTTAGCAAGATTTTTCGCTGTCATTCAAAGTTGAGCATAGAGACAGGTGTGGCCTTCCAAACACAACAAGATATGAAGATAAAGACAGGTATGTCATGTGAGATATAAGTTAAAAACAGTGATGTTATATTTAATCTGACTCTAGGCAATTTTCCATATGAATGTTTCTCTATGACCTCTGAAGATTGGGGAAAGGAGACAGAAAGCCAAGGTAACTCTAGCAATCAGCTTCTTATTTAAACTGCTACAGAAGCGTTTTCCTGAAAATTCCCTTCAGAACCTTCTTCCTCCCACTGGATGGGGTGGATTAGCCGGCAGTGGCCACCTGCAGGAAATCTCCCTGCTGGGAAGGTTGGACAGCTGAAAGATTCAGGTTCCAGGGTTTCCTGCAAGAAGTTACACAATAAAAACTTCAGCTCAAGATCCATCAGCTAGCTTTCTTTTTGGGGGGAAAAAACCTGTGTACATATATTTAAATCAGCTTTATTGAGATGTAATTTACATGTGGTAAATTTTCCCAATTTTAAGTGTATGATCAAATTAGGTTTTTTAAAAAAAATGTTTTCATTGATTTTTTTGAGAGAGAGGAAGGGGGAAGGATAGAGAGATAGAAACATTGATTAGAGAGAGAAACACCATCGGTCGGCCCCCCACCAGGGATGGAGCTTGCAACCTGGGCATGTTCCCTGACCAGGAATCAAACTGGTGACCTCTTGGTTCCTAGGCCAATGCTCAACTACTGAGCAACACCGGCCGGGCTCAAATGAGTTTTGACGAATGTATACCATGTGTTAAGGTTACCATAATTAGCATATAATACATTTTCCTACCCTCATCTCCTAGCCCCTGACAACCACTGTTCGGAATCATACAATATGTAGCCTTTTGAATCTGGCTTCTCCAAGTTTCCTCTTGAAAAAGAGAACTTGTGGGATCAAATTACCCTAGAGGGTGACTGAGCATTACCAGTGGCTCTCAGGATTTCCTACATTTTTATTATTGGGGGGGCGGTTGGGAGAATTTTGAAGAGCTGTGGTGACCTGCTTGCCTCTGTGAGTGATCCCTAGTGGCCTGGAATTGCCAGGGGGAGGGAGTTGTCTAGCTCTGGGCATCAATCAAGCCTACCTGGCAGGACTTTCCAAACCTTGAAAGTTCCCCTTCTACTGGCTTTATTCAATGTTTGTTCTCCAATCTCCACTCCTGTGCCGCAAACATCTCTGCCTAGGTGAGTCCTGATCCTAATTAATGATGCACAGAAGTTAAGAGTATGGGATTTGGAGTCAGGCCCAAGTGGATTTAACTCTTGGTTCAGCTGCTTACAAGTGATAGGGTATTGGGTAGGTTCTTTGATTTTTCTGATGCTGTGTTGTTTTCTGTGTAATGGGATAAAACCACCTACCTCAGAGTCCCTTTGGGTGAATTGAACAATATCAGGTATATACAGTGTGTAGTACAGTCTTTGGCACATACTCTGCCCTGGATCAGGAGTTACTATCCCTGTTTCTCATTTTGAACTTTAGGTTCAGGTTGGTCATTAGGCTGACAAGATACAAAGCTAATTGGGATCAGAGTTTACGTTTTCTCTCCTTTAAGACTTGTTGCAACTAGTGACTTTTTAAGCAGGTGCCCTTCTGGTATGAGAGAGTTCCAGAGGCTGGAACACCCTCTCTCTCTCTCTAACTCCACGACTGATCTTCAGAGCTTGTTTTCCATGCTGTGACTCCAAGGGACAGAGCAACATGAGCAGCAGAAACCAAAGCTGCTTTCCTGTTGTTTGGAGCCACTGAAAGCCTAAATGAAGGCCAGCTTTCATCAACCCCATGGGGGGACCAAAATACAGGCACATGTTCTCCTACTTGCTTTGCTGTGGTCAATGGAGCATCAGTCTTCTCTGAACAGGTGTAGGTATTTTTTTCTGTACTTTACTTTTAGTAACACATATTTATCTTTTAAGATTAATTTGCACTGCCAGCCACAGGACTGCGTTTTTCTTCTCTTCTTGATTTGTGAGCCACTGAAAGGGAAATGACAATGGATAAACAGAGGGTGACTGTGTGGCCCCCTTCAGGATGATGAAGGGAGATTCTGGGTGTGAGCCCCAGTCATCTCGAACAGATGTCACACCATTAAGGATGATTAGCCTCCTATGCTCCAGAATGTTCTGGAACAACAAAAGAGTGAATCGTGATACATCAGAATATAAAAGGCAGGCACGTTTCTCAGGCGTGCTCCCAGCCAGTGGAACAGACCAGCTGGCCTGGCTCATAGATGAGAGATACTATTAGAGTTGTCAGTTCAGTTGCCAGGCCTCACATCTGTACCTCAGGATGCGCCCACTTGTCTCTGAGATCTGCATCTGCTCCTGGAATTCATTCAAAGGGAACAGCCCTTGGAATCAAGGTCCATGGTGGAGAAAGATGGCTTTCAATCTGTCCAGAGGGGAAGCTTCTCCTTGGATGCCACTCCTGGACATCTTGGAACCTGTGAGCATGGTTTCTTAGACCTAATATTGGAGTATTAAAAATAAACTAACAAACAAACATAAAACCTTTGGTGTGTTTGCGGAATTCTAAGTGGTTTTTATGCAGTTCAGTGTATGTGAAGGATGGGGGTGGAATGATTAACAGGGGCCAGGGTTTATACGACATCAAAGGAATTTGGTCCTTTAGCTGCCACACAGGAAATGTATACTGACCCCTAGGGTTCTCCAATCTCCTCTCTTCTTAGTTAGATTCTACCAGCTAATGTGTTCCTTTTGGTTGTGGCCTATCTTGTGTTTATATCAGTATTACCAGTGACTTACTCTGACTTTTACCTGTGGCTGTCATCTGTCAGAGTTCAGTGCAGGAACGGAAACAACTTTTAACTAGGGTGCTGCTAACTGGCATGTTAGATAAATATCACTATCCCAGTGACTGAGTAAATTGCAGGTTTTCCCCCTTCACTTCACCACTGCTTTCACCATTTGTCCTTGCTTGTTGCTTCTATAATATCTTCTCAACCCCAACACCTTTTGCCCCCTTACATGCCAGTTGTGGTTTTGTCTGGTGCTGCTATGATGGGAGAGAGCTTCTCTTCCAAGTTGACTCTCTTCCAATGGTGATTCAGGAACCCAGGCTCATTCCATTCCATCTGTGGCCCTACCATCGCCACACATAGCTCCCAAGGTCACTGTGCTTGTCTGCATCTGACAAGTAGAGGCGAGTAGAACATGGAGGGTCTTAGCTCAGGTCTGAAGGGGGTGTCCAACACTCCCACTCACCATCTGTAAGCACAGGACACTCCGGACTGCAAAAGAGCTTTGGAAACATAGAGTCTAGCTGGGTACACAGGACAAAAGAAAATGGGTTGGCGAGCAGCCAGTCATTCTGCCTCATCACTCTAGGAATTGCAAGGAGAAAAGATTTAATATAGTAAATTAGGTGCTTACAAATCATTGGAAAGCCTGGAGGAATGGCAACCAGAGGCTGTCATTCAACATTTGTCTTTGAGGACACACCTCTGTCATCAACCCAGAAACCAAGAATCTGCATCTGTCACTGGTATCATCCCCACATCCTCCAAACTGGTACCAAGACACTGGAACATGGAGTCTACCTGCTGCCAGCACTCACCTCTGCTGGTGCCCACTTACCCACTTGCACACCTGGTAAGCCTTCCACCTTCCATGGGTTATATCGTCAAGTGGAGCTCGTTGACTGAACCTAAAATAAACCAAGAACTGGATCTAGCCAGGAGACTGGAAAATGTAGTTTGAATCTTCTCTGCCCTGTGATACAAGGAAGATGATGAAAGAGATTGAAAATTGATGCCAGTGCCAGTAGACAATATCTGGCAAGACAACCTCATTTGGTGACCACATCTTTCACCATTACTACTGCTCTGTCTTGTCTCTGGTGGCTGCTTCTTTTAGCACCTCCTTCATCCCCTGGAGATTCATCACTTTTTTTTTTTTTTTATGCTCACACCCATTGGTGGCTTTGCCTGATGCCACCATAGTGGGGAGAATTCCTCCTCTAACAGCGGTCACTCTGAATGAACTTCTGAAGGGGAGTTGGCTTTTACAACTTTATGGTTCCTCTGCTGGACTCTATCAAAGATGCTGGAATGGTATCCAATGGTGAGTCCATCTCAGGGATCCTCCAGAATCCCAGGACAGGCCTGGGCTCCTCGATTCCTTTTTGAGGAAAAGAACAAGAAGCTCCTCTATTTGTGGAATGATCCAGAAACATCCAGAATTTAGGGTATGCCATGTCTCTCATCTTCCCTCTATTCATCATCCCTGAAATATTGGCTGGTATTTTTCCCCAGTCGTCCTAGGGGGTCCTTTGTCTGACAGACTGCCTTTGGGAGGTGGTGTTTTACCCAGAGCCCCTGAGGTGATAGTGCAGAGATGGGACCACCACAGGGCCTTTAACAGGTTCTGATCTGCTACTGAGGACATCCCAGTTAGGACAGCACCATGGGCTCCATTCCCGGTGGTACCACACAGCTGGTTGGTTTTCTCAGAACTATCCTGGGCAGGGCTGCCCCCCAAGACCCATCTGCTGCTTGCTGGAGCCCGGGTGACAGATTTTCTAGCAAAATCTCAGAAGTCACTGAGTGAAGGCAGAACTGCCCCGGAGAGGAGGAATTCTGGCAGCATCAGCTCAGGGAATTAGTTTGGGAAAGAAAGTTTATAATAACAGTTCCAGTTCCTGCTGAATAAAACATTTGGAGAGCTTTTCTTCTCCCAGCAGAAAAATAAAACACTCCAGTGGCAGTAGAAGGATTGTTCTTTTTAAATGTAGTGTTTAATAAAAATCAGACGATTGCAGTCATTTGACCTCTACACTGCTCTCCCTTCTGGTCCTGTACCGGGCATCCTGTGGGCACATGGGGGACACCATGTCCTGGGGCTGTACTGGGCTCTCATTTGAGCAGATGGGGAAACAGCTATTTGAGTGAATGGGGCATGAGCCCAGAAAAGGTACAACCAGCTGCAAACAGATCAGTAAATATGGTTGTTACACATCTGGTAGGTAGTTCTATAGCGATGCAGCTAATGGTGCTGGTATTTAAGGGGCCATTAGTAGACTCTGGATTCCGTGCACCCAATTAAGAAGTACCCTGGAAGCTCTGCTCTCATTTGGCTGCAGACCCGGCCAGCAGCAGAGCTTGGGTTTGCATGGCTGTTGTCATTGCCTGCAGGGAGAGAGAAAGCTCATTTTATTAATAGGAGAGAGGAGATTCTAAAGTGGGCCCCACACCAGTGGGGCATCTCAGAGGTGATACTTCTCAGAGCTGGTACTTACCTTGGCTGGGAATGCCAGCCTGGCATGCCATGCATTTCTAGTGTCTGGCTCTCATTAACCTTGAATTGACAAAATCTAGAGCCTGCTATTTCTAGTGATTCAATATTCTTGGTCAGTGCCAGGTTATTCCCTTTAAACCTCTGGCAAAGTACAAAAAGGGGAAGTGTTTTTTCCTTCTGAAGCTTCACCTGTCCAGACAACTGAGCTGGCTTCGGGCAACCTAGCCAACCTCTTGCAAGATCCAGAGGCCCAGGGCTGCTGAGAGTCACTCCTTTGCCTTAGGGATTTGTTCACAGTTAAAATACAAATATCTTTGGCCAAGAGAATTTATTCAGAATGTGTTTTATTGTTTGCTTGTTTGTTTACACCTTGCTTGGGAAGTTTGAATCACAGAGAGCTTAGAGATTTTGAGGAAGGTAGGACTAAATGTAGACGAGGGATATCTGAGAGTTTACAGGGCAGGAAAAGCTGAGGCAATGGCAGGAAGACACACTTTACCTACCTTTGCTGGCCTGCCCCCACCTCCTTCCCCCTGGGAAAACTCTTGCTTTTAACTTCTTTTTCCTAGGCATTAAAAACAGCTACCACTACTATTATCATCTCCTAATATGCTATGTGTGCTGCTCCAAAAAGAGCAGTGACATGGACCCGAGACTTACATTTGCCTGGACATCTTGTTTGCCGGTAAGGGCCAGTCCGGGTTATGCTTGCTGTCCTGATGTATTAACTCATAGTGGCCCCCTTTCACTCTCAGAATATTCCAATTTGAATTGGGAACATATAGTCACCCTATTTGTAGGTACCTCATAGGAAAATGTCATTTGCTTTGCCTCTTTTGTTTAATCTCTTCAGGTTTTTCTTGTTTAGGGGGAGCAGCAAGGAGACGCATGCTTCTACTTTCACACAGCAATTTAGTGAGAAAGAGAGACATGAATCAATTGGGAAAAACCCAAGGCAAGCCTAAAAGAAATTAGGCTGCACAAAAATGCAGATTACAGTGGGACATGGGGCCCCTGGTTCCTCTCTAGGCCTCAGGGCTCACTGGAGTCGCCACTCAACACCAAAGATGCCTCGGCATCAGGGAGAAGCTTTGCGAAACTGGTGTGGTGGGCCAGAGGCCTTGATGACCCAGGGGCCTGAAGGGAACTTTTTTGAGTACAGTTTGCTAATGATGTGGTTATGTGGTGAGTGTAGCGTGGGACAGAGGTACTCACTGGGGTAGGTCACAGTCACGTCTGCTGCCAGCTCCAGCAGTAAAGCAAAGGCTGGTAACTCAACCTGGCTGCCTCAGCTGGGGAGAAGGATTCTTGGAATTAGGAAAGATGGGCCAAGCATGGGCTTGGGAAATTTGCTCTGTAGGACTGATCTCCATCCCAGTCCCAGGGTGTTTGGAGATCTGTATACACACACATAAGCGTGTACACACACACACATACACACACACTCTTTCATCCACAGTATTTACTAAATAGCAGGAATTCAACAGATAACTTATAGATGGGAGGTGTTAGTGTGTGTGGCACAATGGAAACAGATCTGGTTTGGGGGGGCAATCCAACTTGGCTTCAAAACCTCCCAGCTCCATGATTGACTAGCTGTGTTTCCTTGCTCAAGTTTCTTAAACTTTCTGAGTCTCAGTTTCCTCAGCTATGAAGTATGGTCGTTGTGAGGATGAGCTGATAAAATATCTTCCAGTCCTGAGTCCAGGTGTGACCCATTGGATCAGTTCATAAATGGCTGTCACCAGATTATCCTCATTTTTACTACAGCTCTAGTTTTAAGAACCTTTAAGTTGAGCAGGTGGAAGCTCACAGAAGAGAAAAAGACTCTCTTCTGGCTAAGGGAGCATGCCCATAGTCAATCTTTTATTTAGTTCAGATTTTATATTCCTTACTGGCAGCATCCAGGTCTGACCTGACTCACTTCATACGCGCCATAGGGGCCTAGCATACGCCTGGCCTCTGGCTTGCATGTGTGTTCCTGTTGTCATTGCTGCTGAAGAAAGGAATGAAGCTGGGTCGGGAGCAGGGGGTCATGGGTCTTGAAGTGATGGTTTGGTTCTTTGAGGTTCCTGCGAGCAGACCCTGTAGAGATTTAGCATGAGGGTTTATCTCTCAAAGACACTGCTGAGGGCCTTCTTCTCTTTCCGTTTCCTGCTTTCCCCAAACAATAAGGGGGTAGTGAGATCTGTCCCCCAGAAAATGGCCTGCTCTTGGCTCATTTCTGTTGCATATTCTGTGTTTGGCCTTGACTCTCCTGTGTTCTGTGCTGTGAGCAGAATACCAATTGGTGTGGGGAAGAAACAAGCCAAGCGCTGCCAGGCCAGTGTGTGCACTGTCAGAGGGAAATCATGCTACATACACAGAAAATAACTTCCTCTTCTCATTTCATAAATTAGTTCAGGATCCCTGGGATTATGAATTCTTATTCCCATAGATAGTGCTTTAAAAGGAAAAAAGCAAAACCAACAACAAAGGAATCAGAAAGCAGTTCTTTTGGCAGCTCCTATGAGGAAGCGTGGGTAGCAACATGATTTGACAATCCTTAGGGCACCTTGAGTTCTCCCCCCTCCCTGATCCCACTTATTCTCCTTAGCATCACCCCCACTTTGGCTGCTTTATCAAAAAAAGCTTGAATTGAGCCTTGTGATCTTGGTTGGCGCTGCCAAGCTGGGGAGAAGAGGAAGGTCCCTGTTTCCTAGAGGAGAAAGGTCACACAAAATGTTGGATTCCTGTGCCTGGTGTTCTACCAGACCTTTTGGAAATAGGTTTGTCCTTTGTATGGTTTTGTCATAGATGCATTGACAATTAGAGCAAGAAATGGACCAAAACATCACCCAGACTGACTTCCTTTGTCCCAGAGATAAGGAAATTGAGACCCAGAGAAGATAAGTGACTCGCCCAAGGTCCTTACACAGGTGAGTGTGACTGTGCTTCCACTTCATTGCTCCACCTATCAAAGAAACTGACTTAGGGTTCCTAGGGGAAAAATGGACAGATTTCCCCATTTCATTTTATTCCAGAGTGAAAAACACATTCCTATTTGTTCTTTTTTGTTTGTTTGTTTTTGTTGTTTTCTTAATCTTCACCTGAGGATATTTTTTTTCCACTGCTTTTCAGAGAGAATGGAAGGAGGGGAGAGAGAGAGAGAGAGAGAGGAGAGAGAGAGAGAGAGAGGGAATTGACTGGTTGTCTCCTGGTACACCTGGGGGGGGAGGGCAATTGGGGAGAGAACCTGTAACCGAGGGACATGCCCTTGACTGGGAATTGAACCCGGGACCCTTTGGCGCACAGGTCGATGCTCTAACCACACCAGCCAGGGCTCCTATTTGTTCTTAGTCTACTTGTAAACTCTAATGACTAGTTCTAGTGTTAAGTACTTAACATAATTTATTTAACTAGCTAATTGTTAACACTGAAAAGTAGTTTTCTTTGACCTTTTATAATCCACATTCCTCCTGCAGAAAAGAAGTCCCAATCATCAGCGATTTGGTGACATTGGCATAAAAGGTGAATTACTTGGCTGAAAACCAGAGTCCAATTCCTGAAGGTCATGCTTTTCTCTACTACGCCCCTTATCCTCCCTTATAAAGTAAAATGTAACAGGGAAAGGACATTTGGAATTGAAAGCATTACACATACCTATGTATTCACTGAGCACAGAGGGGAATTAAAGTGGTAAATAAGTATAGGGAGACTGGAGCCTCAAGAACCTGATTTAAGTCTTGCCTCCACCCTTTCTTAGAAGGAGGACTTTGAGCAAAGAACCTGCCTCTAAGCCTTTGTTTTCTCAGCTGTAATATGGGTTTGATAGTTGTGCCTATTTTGTAAAGTTGTCATAAGGATTAAGTGGGTTGTTATATATGTAAAGTTCCTAATAATATATCTGGCACATAGGAAGTCATTGATAAATGTTATTATTGTTGTTGTTGTTAATAAATACTTATCATGGAAAAATTTGAAAGTCTGTAAAAGTATAAAGAAAGAAAGCTGCCTCAAGCTCATTCCTCAGTTTGCTACTCTTCCCATTGTGGAATCATCACAGTATAATGGACCTATAATTTAGCAGGCTGTTTCTATTCATTCAGCATTCTTTTGTGAACATCTTCCTTTCTTCTTCAAACACATGATTTTAATGTCTACAAAATATTTTATAAATAGACATACCATGATTTATTTAACTATTTACCCATTGTTGCAAATTAGTTTTGTTTTCCTTGTTTCTTGTTGTTTGTTTTTTTACACAAACATCCTGGCATATAAATCTTTGTCCTCACTTTTCATCATTTTCTTAGGATGATTTCTAGAACTAAAATTATTGGTTCAAAACATAAACAGATGTCAGAATCTTGATTCAGACTGGCAAGTTGCTTTGCAAAAAGAAGCAGTGCTGACTTTGTAAAGCTTGTTCTTCAGAGCTGCACACCAACATTTCCCAATAAGCTGGTGTGTGTGTGTGTGTGTGAGAGAGAGAGAGAGAGAGAAAAGGGAAGAGAACACTTACCTAACATCTTTACTCAGTCAAGAGTGGATTTCTGCCTTTCTAAATGCACCCAGCCCCAGTATAGGGAACAACAAGCTGTGAAGCACAGAAAGCTTCAAACAGGGTATGCAAGGCCAGTCACAAACAGCATCTGACATTGGCCTGCACCAGAGACCATCCAAAAGACTGGGAGTCCTAGCAGATCTACCTAATACATAGAGACAAATCCAAATAGGCAGCCAAAATGGGGAGACAAAGAAACAGGCACCAAATGAAAGAACAAAAGAAATCTCCAGAAGAAGAGCTAAATGAAATAGAGGTAAGCAACCTATCAGATATAGAGTTCAGAATACTGACCATAGGGATGTTCAACAGCATGACAAAAGGAATGGAAACTATGAACAAAATTAAGAATGGCTTAATAGAAATAAAAAATACTTTGGAAGGAATAAACAGTAGATTAAGGGAAGCTGAAGATTGTATCATTGACTTAGAAGACAAGATAGAAAAATAACTCAAGCAGAGAACCAAAAAGAAAAACCAATTAAAAAACAAGAGGACAGTTTAAGGGAGCTGTGGGACAACATGAAACATAACAATATTCACATCATAAGAGTACCAGAAGAGGTAGAAAGGAAGCAAGGGTTAGAGAGCGTGGTGAAGGAAAAAGTCACAAAAGTTTAGGAGGCACAGAGAGCCCTAAGCAAGAAGAACCCAAAGAGGCCCATGCTCAGACACATCATAATTAAAATGCCAAAAATTCAAGACAAAGAGAGAATCTTAAAGGCAGCAAGAGAAAAGCAATCTGTTATCTATAAAGGGGCTCTCATAAGGCTGTCAGCTGATTTCTCATCGAAACTCTACAGGCCAGAAGGGAATGCATGAAGTATTCAAGGTAATGAAAAGCAAGTGTCTGAAACCAAGAATACTCTATCCAGCAAGACTATCATTCAAAATCCATAGTGAAATAAAGAGCTTCCCACACCAAGAAAAAAAAAAAAAAGGCTAAAAGAGTTTATCATTGTAAGAAATGTTAAAGGGACTGCTGTAATAAGAAGTTGAAATAGAGAGAATGAGAAACATAGGCATAAAGAAATAAAATGACAATAGATAAGTATCTGTCAATAATAACCTTAAATATAAATGGATTAAATGCTCCAATCAAAAGGCATAAGGTTGCTGAATGGATAAGAAAACAAGACCCAAATATATGCTGTCTACAAGAGTCCCACCTCAGAACAAAAGACTCACACAGGCTGAAAAAACAAATAACAAAAAAACTTCTGGAGGACTTTAAGGGAGAGATCGACAGCAATATAGTCATAGTAGGGGATTTTAACACCCACTGACTACTGGATAGATCTTTCAGACAAAAAATCAGCAAGGAAGCAGTGACTCTAAATGACACACTAGATCAGATGGATTTAATTGACATTTACAGAACATTTCACCCCAAAGACACAGAATATGCATTCTCCTCAAGTGCACATGGAACATTTTCAAAGATAGACCACATGTTAGTACACAAAACAAGACTCTACAATTCAAAAAGATTGAAATAATATCAAGCATCTTCTCGGACATTTACACCATGGAATACTATGCAGCTATAAAAGATCCCTTAACCTTTGAGACAGCATGGAGGGACCTGGGAAGTATTGTGCTAAGCGAAATAAGCCAGTCAGAGAAAGACAAGTGTACATGATCTTACTCATATGTGGAATGTAATGAGCAAAATAAACTGTGAACAAAATAGATCCAGAGACATAAAAGCATGGAACAGACTGATGAATCTCAGAGGAAGGCAGAGGTGGGTGGGTGAGTGGGAGAGGAGAGATTAACCTAAGAATTACATGCATATATGCATAACTCATGGACATATACAATAATGTGGTGAAGGCCTGGGGTAGGTACAGAGTCGAGGGGATCAATGGGGCAGGAGAAGGGGAACATTTGTAATACTTCCAATAATAAAGATAAATTAAAACATTTCCTTCTTCTACTCCTCAGCTGCTTTGGAAATGTCCCTGATTTGAAGGGCCTTTAAAATCTCCCAGGAGAGCCCATGTGCCCTGGTTTGGAGAGTTACCCAAGCCTGAGCTGACCTCATGACCTCAGCTTATCTAATTTAGTTTTCTGACCAGTGGAATGGCATCCTCCATCATGCCCATCTTTAAAAGCTTTCAGAATAGCTGAGCCCATTGGTTCTTTGTTTAGTATATTGCTGTCTGGATAATGCCCCTCATTTGCTTGAAATTGCGGCTAAAGTCTACCCCCAAATCCTTTACCAATTTGGTCTTGTTTAGCAATGCTCTCTAGGGGTTGGTCTTCTCTCCACAATGTGTGGACGACCATATCACAGGGTTGCTCTGTCCGTACATGTCTGGGTTTAGCACAGGAATTGTTTGCTACATGGCTTAGATATTGTTGAGCTTCTCCTCAGGCTTTTCTTTGTTAGATCCAGAATCTTTACCTTTTCTGGAATCACTCTTTCTAGTCTCACTCCCCCTCCCCCCAGCTCAGGGCTCTGGTTCTTTCTGCTGCATACCCACTTAATTGGTCTCTCTGCTGCCAATCTCTTCCTCCTCCAACCCGTCCTACACCAGGCTGCCAGATTAATATTCTTTAAACTTGGTTCTGGGGCTGCCACTCTTCACTGATGGCTGGATTAAGCACACTCTCAAGGTCATCCGTTGTGTAGACTCTGTCTCCTGGTTACCACATGACACTTTCCAGCCAAACCATATTACTCTCGGTTTCCTGAATGGACCCAATCCTTGTCAGATTCATTGTTTCCCTTTGCCTTAATTGCCCACCCCCCCAATGTTTCTCTTGAAATTTTATCTATCAGCGCCCATCCCGAATACCCATATATGAAGCCTGTCTTACTGTCCCTTCACCAGAATGAAAGCTCACCCACCATAAACATAAAGCACATTACTTCCCTTTCCTCAGTTTCTCTCATAAAACAATAATTTCTAATCTTCCGTTTGTCTCATTCTTGGGAGATAATGAAGATTACCTACCTTTATTATCCACTCATATCATCTCATCCTCCCTCTGTCCCAGTCTCTGTAGATAATAAACTCCTGGAGGGCAGGACAGTGCTTGCCTCCTAGTTATACTCCTTACATCACCCCAGAGTGCTTTGTCCATGATGGTCACTCACATTCGGAGGCAGAAGTTCTCTGACACAGTCCTCCTCTCACATTGCCACAGAGTGGGAGCAGCACAGCTGCCTGGATTTATTGCTTTTCCCAGGAGAAGCAATCATAATGCTTTATCTTCCCTCCTTGGCTTGCAGCCAGCGGCTCTATACCTAGTCTCTAATTTTCTTTGGTTTAAAGGAATGTTCTGTCTACTCAGTCAAAGCAAAATAATGATGGTAATAAGAATTGCTGCTATTTATTGAAAGCCTACTATGTGCTAGACACTGCTTTACATATGGGATCTCATTAACCTTCATAAAAATCTGTTAAATTAGATACTGTTACCCTACTTTATGAAGGAGAAAATGGAAGCTCTGAGAGGTTAAAAAACATACCAAAAGTCACTCAAGTAGAAGAGTAGAGTTGGAGTCAAGAGTTGAACTGAGATCTATTGGTCTAAGTCATTTTTAGTATGTCCCATTAGAAAAGGGTTACGGATGACACAAGGGTGGGGTGGAAGTCAGCCTCTGGCTCACTTTTCTTGGGATATAACGCCTTGAGGCTTTTTATTGGGGGAAGTGCATACTTCTACTGCAGCTTAATTATGCTAAGCCCCTGGTTCCTCTTCATTCAGTTGCAGAGCCTTGGAGAGGACAGGGAAAAAGAGCGAAGCTCCTGCTTGGGCCTGAATGCCCTTGATGAGCAGCACATAATTTATAGGGCCCCAAAGGTCTTTGATTGTACACATACTCAGGGCTTCCTCCAGAGCTCTCTAGAGCTTCCGGATCTATTACTGCATCAATGGGAAAAATGTACTATTGACATTAAATTATGGGAAACCTGACTTTTTGCTACACCTTCCTGGTCATCTGCTTGCTCAGGGGAAGGCAGTTGAAAATGGATATAGTATATGTCAAGATTAAGACAATCTCAAATGTCTTATTCTAGGCATCAAAACTGGGTATGCTGGGATAATTCAATGCTACTTTTTAAAGAACTCTAGCAGACAACATCCTAGCATAGTGCTTGAAATATAGTTGTTTAATAGACATTAATTAGATAAGTGAATGAATGAATTCAGGAATATAAGAATGAATGAATGTTATTTAAAGTTTTGTGTGTGTGTGTGTATTTTGTTTTATGGCAAGCAATAGGGAAAAATGGTATCTTCCAATTATTAGCAGCAATGACTTTGGGTATCTTACTCTGAGGCTCAGCTTTTTCATGTGTAAAATGGTGATGCTAATAATAGCTGCTGTCAAGAACTGTGAAAAGTCTGAAATTTTACCTAACTTCCAGATTGTTTGCCTGCCACAATTTCAAAGCTGCTAGAGAGGACATGGACTTTTGGGTCAGGTACATGGACTTTATTACTCATGGAACAGCAAAACATGAACATCACCATATTTGTATAAGTTCCCCTTGCAATGGCTCAGATGGATGCCAGCTGTGTTATAGGAGAGGAACCCCAGGCTTAGGGTCCTGAACTTATAAAGGGCAGTAAGCTTGCCTGCCTTTTCTGCCAAAGGGTGATACTATCTCTACCTTTCCAGGCTGTTTGCTAGTGTCCTTGAGAAGATATTCTGGAACAAAAGAGCTATTGCTGTATTTGTAAGACATGCAGAAATGCATGAGACCCATGAACAACTGTCTCCTAACAAAATCTCGTGGATCTTTTTGAAAGAGTATTAAACTGCCCGGCCAGGCATGGCTCAGTCATTGAGCATCGACCTAGAATCCAGGAGATCTTGGTTTGATTCCCGGTCAGGGCACATGCTGAGGTTGCGGGCTCCATGCCCAGTTGGGGGCTTGCAGGAGGCAGCTGATCAATGATGATTCTCTCATCATTGATGTTTCTATTGCTCTCTTTCCCTCTCCCTTTCTCTCTCTGAAATCAATAAATATATATTTAAAAAAAGAAGAAGAGGATTACATGACTTAATATACTGTATCAGTCACAATAATTCAGGTTATTCAGTAACAAATGACTTCTCAAACTTCAGTGCCTTCAATTTCCAAAGATGCGTTTCTTGCTAATGCCACTCACTCATGGGGAATCGGCTGAGAACTCTGTTCTAAGTTATTCTCACTCTTGGTCCTAGGCTGAAGGAGGTTTCATTATGTGGCACATTGCTATGGCAGAGGGAAAGTGAGTGTGCAAAATAACATGCTGGCTCTCAAAACTTTATCCCAGAAGTGACATACATTACTTTTGCTCATATGCATTGTCCAAAGAGAGTCACATGGTTAAACCTAACTTTGAGGGGGAAGCATGCCCAAAAGAGGAACTGAAAATATTTATTTGGTGGGCAGCATGAAATACTGCTACACAAATGTAAGGTCTTTGGACAAGTGCTGGCATATTAAAAACTGAAATTTCTCTCTTCCTTACCACTCCTGGAGCAGTTTGGGCAGGGTCAAAAGTGTGGGTTTTCTGTTTAGATAAAATTCTAAATTTCTTTAGAATTCATGACAGTTCTCATGAATTCAGATTTTTCTCTGGCTATCCATGGCTGGGGTCATGAAAATTTGCAGAATTTCCAACATAAAATTATGTGTCCAAGCTTATCAATCAAATTAATCAGTACTTGTTATTAATAGGCATTTGAATTCACAATTTTGCTGGTCAACATTAAAGAGAAGAAACATAGAATTTCTCCCAATTCCCAGTTATTGCACAGAGATAATAACTAGATTGAGAAACAAAATAAAAATGTTGATTTATTTTTATTTATGATACTATGCAATCACAGATGCAATAAAAAGAATACTTCCTGACTTGAACTTGTCCCCCCATCTGACTAAAAACCACTGAATGCCATAGAATGAAATAAACATTTTAGAGTTTTAAAAAAATCCAGACAGGTCTTAATTAATTTCTTCAATAACTATTCATTGAGACCCCATCTATCTATCAGGTTCTGTGTTAAGGATCTGAGTATAGAGTGAAAAGCAAAAGAGACACATTTCCTGACTCCATAGAGCTTAGAGTCTAGAATGGGGAAAAGATCACCATAAAAGCTAACACTTTTTTGTGGCTTGCTTACTAGAGGCTGGGCACAGGGCTGTACAATATATTTGCATTTCATAAAAGACTCAATAGCCTTGTGGCGGTTTATTACTCATGATAACCCTCTAGAGGTAGTGAAAACCACAAACTGGAGACAGTGTAGTCAAGGCTCAGAAAAGTTATTCAGCATATTCTGAGAGTACCAGAGTTGCTGGGACAGAATGCAGGTAGGTCTCAGATTATACATGCACTGACACCTGGGCATTTTCACTAACTTGCATCACAAGAACCATTCTTGTTCACAAGCTGTGGATCCCCCATCTCCAGGCTGTGCCTTCTCTTAGTTAATATTCTCCATCAATGAATGAATTATTCACAGAACTTATCGCACACCTATTCAGTGCCAGCCACTATGTACCTACAATTACCTTCCTATAATTATCTGCAGATAATAGAAATGACTATCGTTACTTTACAGGTGAAGAAATTGAGGATCAGAAGAAGAGAAGAGACTTTCCTGTTATTCCAAGACTAAAAATTGGTGAAGGAAACCAAGATTCAACCCACTGTGTCTGAGCCAGAACTCTTCCCATGGGCACAAAGCTGCCCCTCCTTACCGCTGGCAGGCCTGGCCTATGGATGCTCCCAGACCTATAACCATGGCTCCTGCCAGACATCCCTAAATCCCGCTGCAATAACGCCAGGTTATGAAATCCAGGCAGCTCTAGCAGAAAGAAACTCTTTTGGGGAACACCTGCCTCTCCTTACTGCAGCAGTACAACTTGCAGCTTTTACTCACCAATTTTAATGAATTCAACAAACGTTGACTGAACAGCTTCAATGTGGCAGGCCCAAGAGGCTCAGAGACTGAGCCCAATACAGCCCTGCTCTGCAAGGGCTGAAGATCGAGCGTGTGAGAGAAGCTTGGAACCAACGCAACTGTAATACAAACAGACTTAAGTCAGGGTTAGAGCAAATAGGAGAGGGGAAAGAGAGAGAGGGAGGGAGAGAGAGAGAGAGAAAGAGAGAGAGTGAGAGAGAGAGAGAGACTCCTACTAAGGAATCCGGGAAGGTTCTGGGGGGAAGTGTGGTTGTCAGAGCCTTGAAGGATGGGTAAGACTCATGTGCTAGATAGAGCAGGGGCAGTGAGGGGAGTGGAAGGAGAGGGCGACTGTGAAGGAGCCACATCATGTGGGCAGAAGAAGGTGCCATTTGTCTCAGTTTCTGGGAAGTTGGAGAAGCTGGAGAAGTTGTTTCTCCAGAACTCACAGTCTGACCTATTTTCACCGAGGCCCCGGGGAGGAGCAGCTTGTAGAAGACAGGTGCAGTCCAAGGGACTGCCTCACGGGTGAACTGAGAAGAAAGGACGCTGTGGACACTTCGAAAGTCTTATATGAAAGGGAGCCATCTGGTGCCTAGTACCAAGCAAACTTCTTTTTCTTTGCTCCAGGCTTCTGGGCTCTGGTGTGCTGTCCCCTTGGGCTTTGTGAGGGTGGAGGGATCCGTGCCTCCCTGGGCTGGCGAAGGGCTGCATCCCCGCCCGAAGCCTGACTGGTCCCTGCCTCTGCACCTCTGCCGAGAGCGGCCCCCCCTGGTGAGCTGATGAGCAGACAGCTGGCTCTTTAAGAGCCCCTTGGGTCTCACTGCCTCCGTGTGCCTGTCCGCTTGCAGGAGAAGCATGGGTTTTTAATCCTGGCCAGTTACATCTGGAAAAAACAATCCAAATGTTAATCCATCCGGAGAGAAAACGAATCCATGTCTCCTGCTGCCCGTATCCTTTGTTTTTCATCTCTGGATCTTTAAATCTCATTATGAAGCCAGAACGAACCCCCTGCCAGCCTGCCTCCTACCCTCCAGGCAGCCTTTTAAACATTTCTTTGTGCTCAGTGTCCTTATGCTCCTCACTAACAGAGCTCCTTTCATCTGGATGTGGCACAGCTCTTGAAATAGCTAAACAAAGCCTCGCTACACCCCCGTGAGGAAAGAGGTGATCATAACTTGCTTTCCTCCCTCCTGAGAGGAGATGAAGCGTGGAGAGTACAGTGACTTGGTGGAAGAGTCCAGCTCCAGCCACTGGGAAACAAGAGCGCTGGCCACACATCCGGCCTTTATGTGCTTCTGCGGGAGTGGACGCACATGTTCAAAAAGGAGCTTGGTTTATTTCTTCCAAACCTGCTCTTCCATGTGCCCTGTTTAGGGAAATGGCATCAACCCAAGCCTGGAACTTTCAGCTTTCCTAGGCTTTAGGGATTTATGGCCCTCCCAATACCTGTGCCTCTTCTCTAATTCTCTCTGACACCTCAGGGCAACCCGCTTGCCTGGATTACTACCTCATCTTGCTCTCCAGTTCTTGTTCCCACTGTGCTTTCCTCTTAATCCAGCCTCCGGGCTGCTGTCGGGATAATCTTTCTAAAATACACAGGTAGGTCATGCCTCTGCTTAAAACCCTTCTCCTACAGGGTCACATTTAAACTCCTCAGCCTGGCACAGACGTTCCATGCTCCATGCTCGAGCCCACCTGTCCAACCTCATTTTCCGCCTGTGCCCCTCTGTACTCTTCATAATCAGTCATTTAGAACCGCTTTGTGTTCTCTGGATGCTTTTGCACATGCCCCCTGCACTACTTTCACCCGCTGTCAGGGGAAATCCTGCCCACCATCAAAGCCCAGCTCAAGAGCAGTCTCCACTCGAAACACCAGATGGAACTGCCCACTTGCTCCTTTGTGCCACAATATACCTGAGGAGGTATAACATGGCATGCAAAATAATCCTCTCAACCAGCTAGGGGCTTACACCCTTCTCTGTCCCCAGTCAGGATAACCACGGGGTGAACAATGGCAACACTATGAAAATGTCCATCTTTAGCCATCTGGTGTTTTGATCCTGAACCTGGGGGTTAGGTAGAAAGTATAAGGGGAGACTCCTGTGAAGAACCCTTCTCTTATTGACTTTCACCTGGATGTGTGTTTTGAGCTGGTACTGAGAAGGGTACTTCTATGTGTCGCCAGGTGTGGGGTCCTCTGATATGTAGTCATTCCTGGCAGATCATTCACTTGGAGACAAGGTGGTCTTTGGACAGGAAACCAGAACTTAGAAGGTGGCCTTAGTTGGGCAGGAAAAGGAATTTTCAGGCTTTCTCAGGGCTCTGGCCTCTTGATAAGGACTTTGAGGAGTGGGTTTAACTTTACTGACTGGTAATTGATACCTAGAGTACTGAGTCCAAGTATGAACTCAGTGGGGAAGAGTGCTGTGGCTCATTGGCCATGTCTGCCAGGAGCAGCCTAGGGAGAACACGCAGCCCGCAGGCTTCACATTGGCCATCCTTGGTGCGGGGATTCACAAGATCTTTCCAGGATGGCAGGGGCTAAATGTGACCTCCAGCATGTGGCGGCAGCAGGACAGCCAGTCAGGGAGGCCTCCCCATAGGGGTCATGTACTAAAGATGGATTAACGACACATGTAAACATGATCTGCTTGCTTTATTTTGTTGTTGTTAATTTATTGGTTTTGATTCCTTAGCCATTAGTGTAATTTTCCAAAAATGTGTCTGCTTTGTCACAGGGGGCTGGTGGAAGATACATGCCTGGGCTGGCATTCAAATAAGTACAGGCCCTGAGAACAGTGGGACTGGCAGTGGACAGTGCCCTAAGACCCCAAGGCTCACCTCAGGGCCCAGGCAGCCCTCCTCACGTGTGGATTTCCCCTCTAGGTGAGCTGAATTCTAATTCTCTGTAGGCAGCATTTCTTTTAGCTTCAACTTTTCCAGAATTTTGCTAAACACTGTTGCCAAGATAGTTAATCAACCATTTGAGTTCTTAATTTCATTAGGAAAAGAAAGGATGACTACATAGAAGGGGAAGGCAATGAATAAGACTTAAGTTGAGTGAGCATTTACCAAGTTATTTTGTTTGTTTTACTTTTTAAAAAACTACTTTATTGAGATATAGAGGACAATAAAAAGCTGTACTTATTTAATGAGTTTAGGGACAAGTATAGGCATCACCTCCTAAGGTTTCCTTCCACTCCTTGTATTATTATTATTTTATTATTATTATTATTTGTGGTAAGAACATTTATCTCACAATTACCTTATGAAGTAAGTGTTGCTGTAACCATGTAATTATTGATGAAATTGAGGTCCAGAGAGGCCCAGGAACAGGCCCGGAGTCTCCAACCAGCCAAAGGCAGAGCCATGCCCCCACACCCAGACGTGCCAGTTCCTACTGCGCATGCTTCTTGCCCACCAAGCTCCCTTTCTCCCTGAGGGCCTTGGGGGTTGCCTTTCTGGTGGAACTAATTAAGGAGTGTAGGCCCCAGGAGGGCTGAACAGGGGCAGGAACTGCAGCTCAGGGAGGAGCCAAGAAGCTCCACCTCGGCAGCAGCTGGGCTTCTGGGCAGGCGGGAGAGGGCTGGGATGCTCTGTACTCGTTGAGCCAGGGAGGGGAGCAGCTTCCCCACCAAGACTCCACAGGAGACCTAGAGCTTGAAGGACATTGTGCTTAAGGGAAAGACCCCTCTGGGTCTCCTGTCTAGACCTCTGTGCTAAAAATGCTCTTAACCACACGATTTGCTCTATGGATTTTTATTAATAAAAATTTCAAAGCATTGCATGGGGTGTTAGCTATGTGACTTTCACTGAGTTTGGATGAGTTTGTGTAGCAAAATCATGGAGTAAGTTGTCCTTGCATTCTGTGGTGTGTGTGTGTGTGTGTGTGTGTGTGTGTGTGTGTGTGTGTGTGTGTTGTGCCCCTGAGGGTGGGTGGGTCAGTGGGGTGGGGGTAGACCTGACTTGACTGATGTCCTTATGAATATTTTTAGAGGCCTTATGAATTCTCTGTAATTACATTATGTGTACTTTGGGTTGGTGTTATTGTTCAGTTGATAAAATACTCCCCGTTAATTACAATAAACAAAGGGTTTCATTTCTCTAAAAAATGGATTCTATAACTTCTCTTTGCTTGAAGCAGCCCAAAATACCTACCAGGATTTTTTTTTATATGGCTATGATAGGCACACCCAAGACACTTTTTATCACAGTTACATCTGTATTGCTTGCAAACAAGGAAGTGTATCTTCACACCTTCTGTCTGAACGCGATGGTAGAGAGATTAAGAGGGTTTTGCCTGCAAAGTTTAAACTGAAACCCAGGTTTTGTGTGGCTAGGTAGCGATGCTTATCCCAGCATTGTTCCCTTTGGGTTTCAGTGTGCTGTGTAGACAGAAGCCTGGGGGTTTTCCTATGAGTTAATGAGGAAGGAATTGAGGTTTGCAATCTCCCATTTCACAGATGAGAGGGCAAGAGCATAGATAAAGCACAGGCCACCCGCCTGTCTGTATGAGCTTGAGGACATGAGAGAAGTGGCAGAGTAGTCAGACGCCGATCTCTGGCTCCAGTGGAAGTTTAGCTCTGCCATATACTGTGTGACCTGTGGCAGGTCACCTTACCTCTCTTGAGCTTCATATAGAAAATGGAAAAAGTAACAGTACCACCCTTATAGCGTTGCCGTGAATGGGTGAAAAGCACACTTCTCAGCCCAGCATTGATACAGGGAGTGCTTATACATAGTTGGCTGTTCTTTTTAAGATGTGCTCAATAAATGTGGTGAATGAGTGAAGAATATTTGCTCTGATCACAAGATGCTTCGGGCAGCGTTTTCAATTTTAACTTGCGCCAGGAAGAAAGCCTAATGAAGTGCCAGTCTCCCCCAGGAACCTTGTAACTTCTGATTGTCTCCAACAAGGCCGACTGCTAATCTTGCTGTTTAACTGTGACCATCTGCATTCTGCAGGGACAGCAGCCAGGAACTCGTACTGGAGCAGGAGTGGAATTTGGACGGGGCTGACATAGCAGGGCCCGAGGGGGCTGGTAGGCGCTCCTATAGCTGTAGATAGCTAATGCTTATTGAACTCTTGCCATGTGCCAGGCACTGTTTTAAGTACTTTATGCCAGAACAACAATTTTACCAACAGGCACTATGGTTATTCCCATTTTACAGATGATAAACCTGGGACAGAGAGGTTTGGTTAGGAAGTCTCTTGAAGACCTAGAGCTTGTAAGCAACAGAACTGGGATCTGAGTCCAGGCAGCCTGGCTCCAGCTTTCACCTGCCACTGTGCTCCGTGGCCTCCCTGGAGCCTGTAAATATGAGGTTGTGTGAATATGATTTATGTTTTAAGTCAGGATGCAAATTGGGAACAGGACATTTGTTCTCTGATCTACCGAAACTCTGCTGAGAAATGCACCCAGGGTAGATTATTCAACTGGGTGCCTGGCTCTGGCCTGGCTTAAGTCTTCTACATGCATGTGTGTGCACACACACACACACTCACACACACACTTCTGTTTGTGGGTCTTTTGAAGCATTGCAGGAGGCTTAGACAGTCAGGTGAGGAATAGAATAAAGATCACAAGTGGACACTGTGTAACTGAATTAAGGAATTTGGAAGACAAGGGAAGAAATGGATTTCCAAATACTTTTTACTTGCTGGAGGGCTCTCACAGATTCATCTTATTTCCATTTACTCTTAAACATTTGTTTAGGCTTGCCTATGTGGGCAGAAGATAAAGTCATGGTCCTTCTTAATGTGTCTGCCTCCCCTAGGAACACAGTCCCTGCTACAGGCGAGGGACAGTTGGCAGTCACAGAGATGGCACTGGCAGACAGATTCCAGCATGTGTCTGGTCTACACCTCCTGCCTCTCCTCTCCAGGGAGCACAGGGCTGTGTCAATCAGCCAAGGGGAGGGCTTAGCAATTAAGGAACTTGACACCTAGGTGATTGCTTCATCCCTGGGGGTTTCCAAACCTTTTTGAGCCATGAATCTCTATTCAATCAAAATCCTACTCAGACACCCAGGATGTGAGGCAGCTGAAGGAGGAGATGCTCTGGTGGGAACCAGGGGACCCCGGAACCCTGCCCCCTCTCCCACGATGAAACCCTGGGGTAGAGAAAAGCAGTTTGAAAGCCCCAGTGAGCAGCATTCAGTTCCCCTTTATAAATCTGAAGACCAGCTTGTCCTCCTTCCATCTCCCATTCTTCCCATCTTTGGGGTGCCTGTGATCCATTGGTTACAAACAGACACATCTGGAGTGCAGGCAGGATCAAAAGGCAGCTTTAAAGGGCCAGACTCAACGCTCGTTTCGCTCCATTCTTCCCTAAAAAATGAGGGGTGGTGGTGGTGAAAAGTTGCTGAAAGGTAGATTAGTTTAGAGAGTGAAACATGGATTGTGAAGTCAGAACGGCTGGGTTCAAAACCCAGTTTTTCTACTTGCTAGCTGTGTGACCCTGGCAACCTTCTTAGCCTGTCTGTGCCTTAATTTTCTCATTGCACAATGAGGACTAAAAAATATCAAACTATCTAATTGGATGGTTGTGAGACTTAACTGGAAAAGATCCTGGCACACAATAAGGGCTCAATTTATTAGCCGTTATTATTTAAATAACCTTTCCTCTCTTTCCACAAGTGAATTCCAATGTCCAGTGCATGCTAAAGTGCAAGTGACAGACTTTCTGACAAGCAGGATTTTTTTTTGTTTTGTTTTGGGTTTTTTTTTTTGAGAGAAAGAAGAGCAAAGCAATACCGGAAGAAAGAGAAAGGGGTATTGTGGAGGGCAGAAGAGGCACAGAAAGAAAATCCCACAGCATGTGGAACACATGACCCCGCCACCCCATCCCAGACCACTCGCCACAGAGCCTTGAGCAATTTAAGAAATGAGCTGTACCTTATATGAACCTAAGGGAACAAAGACTCATTGGAATTTTATAGAACAGTTTTGTTTTATGAACCAGCACTACCTCACCCAACCATTTTATAGTAAGTCATTTTCTTTTTGTTCTTTCTCTTTTGGAGTTGGACACCCTTTTATTATGTGAGCTGCTGAGATATTTCCAGACATTTCGGGGCTTGTAGCTCTGCTCCAGGTGCTGGGCCAGGAAAGCGTCACATATTCTGGCTGGAAGACTTCCCAAGGGGTTGAAGAAGACTGCGGGGCAGAAATGCCAGGTGATTCTGGAAATCAGTAGCCTGCTAAATATAGCAGGTAATCATGCAGTTATTACGTTGATTTTTTTCTAATCACACTTTACTGGAGGCCTTAACCTTTAGAATCCTTAACAGCAGGAAGGTTGCAAAAGCTGTGCTCAAGTTCCCCTCACAATACATATTTTTAAAGAGTAATTAAGGCAATGTATTGTTACCTTGGTTTCACAGAACCAAACCTAGAGTGTAACTGCTTGGTGTCCAGAGTCAGGGTCAAGAAATAAACAGGCTTCAGTTGAGCTGAAGCAAGGGCACGGGGAGGGCCAGAAACCTAGAGCCCAAGGCTGGGAGCATTACAGATACAAGGCAGCTGGGCTAGAGGATATTGTCTGTGAATTCTCCAATTTTTTAAAAGCTCAGAGCAATAAGAGGTAAGTCCAACATAAATGTCCCTGGGTATAGTGTAACAATCAAAGGAAACACTGAATATATATAATCAGAAGACATATATAATCACACATAAGACAATGATAAAACAAATAAGTACAGGTTATCATAGGAGTCATTATGGTTGAGGGAGTGATAAATAATCTGCAAGGAAGGTATGATAGTCTAAAGACAGACATATTTCCCTCCTGTTTCTCACAATTTTGACTTTTACAGTACTCTGATTCCAGAGTCTGGTGGTCAAATATTTTAGTTTGGTGAGGCCATGGGGGAGGGGGCAGAACCGCAGCTAGATAGTTTTGTTGACACTGACTCTGGTGGTCATCTTGGCCCTGAACTTGCAGAGGAGAAGTGTAGGGTCAAGTTCACCCAGAGTCAGTGATGAACCCACAGAAGGACGAAAGAATAGGCTAGATGCTGTGTCCCTGGAGAAGGTGGAAAGGATGTAGAAAGGGAATAACTCTCTCTCCAAGATTCTTGTGGAAGAGCAGAATAGTTTGAAAAGAGCTCATCCTCTGAGGTTCCTTTGAAAACTCCTAGTTTATAATTTTTATTTTTTTAAAATATATTTTTATTGATTTCAGAGAGAAGAAGGGAGAGAGAGATAGAAACATTTGATGAGAGAGTCATTGGTTGGCTGCCTCCTTCAAGGACGCTGCTGGGGACTGAGCCTGCAAGCCGGTGGAAATGCAGACTGGTACAGCCACTGTGGAAAGCAGTATGGAGTAAAAAAATTAAAAATGGAACTGGCTTATGACTCAGCAATTCCGCTTCTGGGAATTTATCTGAAGAAACCTGAAACATCAATTCTAAAGAATATGTGCACTATTATGTTAAGTGTAGTGTTATTTACAATAGCCAAATTTTGAAGCAGCCCAAGTGTCCATCAGTAGATAAGAGGATAAAAAGCTGTGGGACATTTACACCCTGGAATACTACTCAGTTATGAAAAAGAAGGAAATCTGAGGAAACAAGACGGCGGCGTAGGTAACAGCTGCACCCGCCTCCTCCCGCAACCACATCAAAATTACAACTAAAATACAAAACCACCATCACTCCGAACCTCCTGAAACCTGGCTGAACAGAAGGCCTACAACCAGGGAGCTGAAGAAGCATCGAGATGCGTAGGAGGGGCGGAGACGCGGGCGGATTGGGGTTCAATCGCGGAGACAAGGCCGCGGGCCCACACCTGGTGCCCATGGGTAAACCCAGAAGGGAATCTCGGCGGCGGAGCTTCACAGATAAGAAAAAGCTGAAGGAGTTCATCACCACCTGCCCAGCACTACAGGAAATCGTGAAGGATCTTCTTTAAGAAGAAGCTAATGAATAAAAGAATCTGACGGACTAAATAGACCCAGAGACATCGATGCATGTAACAGACAATCATATTTCAGAGGAAAGAGGGAAGGGGGGTGGAGGGTGGGAAGAGATTAACCAGAGAAGTTATATGCACATATGCATAACCCATGGACACAGTCAATAATGGGTGAAGGCCTGGGGAGGAGGTGGGAGCGAGGTGGAGGGGGTTAATGGGGGGGGGGAAAGGGACACCTGTGATACTTTCAACAATAAAGATAAATTAAAGAAAAAAAGAAGGAAATCTTACCTTTTCCAACAGCATGGATGGACCTGTAGCATATTATGCTAAGTGAAGTAAACCAGTTGGAGAAAGAGAAGACCATATAATTTCACTCATATGTGAAATCTAATGAACAAGAAAAACTAAGAAACAAAATAGAAACAGATTCAGAGACAGAGAAAAGACTGACAGCTGTTCGAGAGGAGAGGGGGTTGGCAGGGCTGGTGAAAAAGGTGAAGGGATTAAACACAAAAAACACACCTCAGAGGCCCAGACGACAGTATGGTTATTACCAGAGGGAAAGGGGGGTGGAGGGAGGTAAAAGAGGGTAAAGAGGGAATAAATGGTGATGGAAGGAGACTTGACTTGAGATGGTAAACACACAATACAATATACAGATGATGTATTATAGAATTGTACACCTGAAAGCTATATAATTTTATTAACCAATGTCACCCCAATAAATTCAACAATAAATAAATACCTAAAGAAATAAATAGGCACATTCCCTGACCTTAGTTTAAACCTAACGAGCAGTATGGTAGGTGTGTACACAAGTAACACAAAGCTGTTACAGGGGAACAGGGCTTATTTTGAAATTATCCAGCTTTATGTTTCCAAATTGGAGCACTGGGGATGTTTCCCCTATCTAAATCTTACTGTTGCCATATGGCTCTTGTTGACATGTTTGCCAGTGTCTCAGGGCAGAGGACAGGACAGCAGAGGGACTACTGATAAACCTCATCTCCTTTTTTTTCAGGGTGGAAAATGCTACTTGGGTCTGGGGGACTTTAATCTTTATAATAATTTGCTCTATTTTTGGCCATGGTGCCTGAAAAACTGAACTTGTCAGCATTTTTATTCTTGTTCCTTTGAGGAAGAGAGCTGGAGAAGTGCAGAAGGGCAGTCAGAAGCTCGACTGCCCATTTAGCCCCCTCAGCATTTGTTCCCGAGCAAAGGCAGGGGCTCAGGTAATTAGAGTCTGAGTCCTGACGAAGGTACTTTGTTCAAAGTTCAGTTACAGGCTGGGATGGAGAACTCTGCATGCCCACTTCCCTTGTTAATAGCTTTGCTGACCTTCTCCAAAGAAAAAGTCATTAGAATGTTGAGTTATGATCTGTTTCTTGTAAAATCACACCAGTCCCTCATTTATAGCCCTGTATTTCAACCAGTTCTAATTACCTCTTAGAGTATACTTCTCCTAGCCCTTGGAGAATATTTCATAACCTGATCCAAGCAATCAAGCATACTTCTTGGTTTGAAAGCTGATTGTGACATGATGTACGTCTCAATGTAAGCCCCCTCCCCTTTCCCAACGGCCACATAAGCCTTATCTTCAGGGCTCCAAAGACCCAGTGTCATTTGGTTTTTTAACCTTGGAAGATGACCTTTCATGGAGGATGTTGAACGTCAGGAAGCTAATGAGGAAGAACAGAAAATTCTTGTGTCTTTTGCAATCATTTTCTGCATTTCCCCAGGAAGGTCCTCTCTTTCCTTCTCATTACTGAACATCATTTGAAGTCACTGGCCATTTTCTTCCTCTGCATCTGGAGAGTAGGCTGGTTCAGTTCAGAGTCCACTGGGGGGCCCAGGCAATGAAGTTCTTGCATTGCTTCTGCTTTATCCCTACAAAATATCCACAAGGTTAAAAAAAAGGTCTCCATTGGCTTATGAAGTCAAGAGCTCCCTGGTACATTTCAACTTGGTTGTGTCCAAATGGATTTTCCTTCTCACCTATTTCTTTTATGTATTAACCTCTATCATTTCAGACAATTCAAGTGACTCAAAGATTTTCAGAGGTCTCTATTCCTTTTAGGGTCTGAATGGGACTAAAATCCCCTCACACTGCTGAGAGGAAACATTTTTATAGACTTTCTAAATCTCCCCACTGCTGAACAGAATTAAGAAAAAAAAGCATTTCTCTTGTCTCTTTATTTCTAATCACTTTTTCCTTCTAACGGGAATGAAGCACCATGAGAAATGGTGCTCTTTTATGACAAAGACTCATTTGCCCATAACAAACACGGAGTACAAAAGCAAATTAAGAAAAAAAAACCAAAAAACAGCCCTATGCTTAGAGAGACCATTAGGAACGATTTGACATTTATTGAACAACAGATGGCGATTAAAAGCATAAAAGCTAGATTGCCTAGCTAGAAACAAAGGGTAGTTCTACTGAGGAAGTCTAACGTTTCAATTAAAATACCTCTCAATGTCAATTAAATCATATGAAGATAAGACTGAAAATGGTTTCTTGCTGCACTATAATCAATAGTGCAGTTAAAATCCTCATCAAGAAGCACCCAAGTTTTTAGTTTGACAGTTTGCTAAAAGATTAGCCAAAGCTTCAGGAAACCATTTCCTTCAGTACAGGGTTCAAAAGGTAAACATTTAACCAGGAGTACTTCATACTATTAAACAGATTTATTTCAATGATGAGAAGGAAGCCTCACAGCCGTTGCTTTGTTTCAAATCTCATCTGCTTTTCGGTATGGATTAAGCATTAGTGAGGGGTGGAAAAATAACCCCATTATTTCCACAGCAAAGATCTCTCTTTAATGATGGTTATGCTCTTTTGGGAAGCAGCAAGTTGGAGTGGAGAGAGAAGTGGTTTGATAGTGAGGCAGCCATCGGTCTGAATTGCAGTCCAGGCACGTTGGGCAAGTGTCTTTAATGATCAGAATCTGTTTTCTCATTTGTAAGCTTGCTGTCACAATATCACCTTTTTCAGGTTCCCTGGTGCATTCTAGGGTCTCAGTGACTAAGGGCCCTTATTTTTAGCCATCTATTGTCAGAGTCTCATGATATATAATCGATTCTAGTAGATTTTATCAAAACTGTGTTCCTCATGACACTAGTACTGCTACACATTCAGTGTCAAAAGTTTCCTGAGTGTTATGGGTTGAATTGTGTCCCCCTAAAATGCATATGTTGAAGTTCTAGTCTCCAGTTCCTCAGAAGGTGGCTTTGTTTGGAAATAGGGTTGTTGCAGATGTAATTAGTCAAGTTAAGATGAAGCCATGCCATAGGAGGGTGAACCTTAATCCAAAATGACTGGTGTCCTTATAAAAAGCAGAAGCATGGAGACACCCCCAAATACCATGAGAACATGGAGGCGGAGACTGGGGTGATTTTATGAGCCAAAGGACATCAAAGATTGCTGAAACCACTGGAAGCTAGGGAAGAGGCTTGAACAGATTCTCCCGCATAGTCCTCAGAAGGAAGCAACCCTGCCGACAACTTAATGTTGAACTTCCCGCCTCTAAACTTCAAGACGATACTTTCTGTTGATTAGTCCACCCTGTCTGTGGTACTTTGCTACAGCAGCTCTAGAAAACTAATACACTCTGTCAAATACATTTGGTAAACGTTGGCACAGCATCTTGCTTTTGAAGATTCATAAAGCAGTTTACCGAAGTCAAGTCTCTGAGAAATTATGCTACTAAGAATTATCTCTAAATTATCTCATTTTGCCCAAGGTTTCCCAATTGGCCATGGAAGACTTCTCTCCCTCCCCTGCATACATACCTATTTACATACTTTGAAACTACTTTGGGAAAGAGTGCTCTGAAAGGTTTTATCCCTAACTTCCATCACCCACATTCCTTCACCTCAGCCCCAGGGATTTCACTCCAGTTTTGCTACCTCACCAGTAACAACCAGCCACTTATCCGTGGGCCCTGTAGCACTCCAGGCTGACCTCAGCCCCTTAGGCACCACTCCATCCCTAGGCAACCTTCCCCGGTGCCCTCCCCCTTTTCTCCACTTCTGCTCTTGGGTGTCAGGTGCTGCTTAAGAAGGTAGTGAAAGCCAGTCAAATGATGAATTTGGATTCATGGCAGTGAGATGTAGTACATTTCAAGCTGAGTCTTCACTGTTGTCCAGCAAGCCATATTTTGTTGTGCCGTTTCTCCATTGCTTGCGTGCCTTCCTTCATGTGCACTCATTTATCACCTAGTGAGGGGCCACTGTGAGCCAATTCCTATTCTAGTCACCAGGTGGGTAGGTGAGTGGAGCAGGCACTGATGAATTGCTTCCCTCAAATGCTGATGGTTTAGCAGAGGAGATAAACTAATACTATGAGAGAGAGAAAAAATCACAGAAGTATTATCATATTAAACAGAAAAGGGAATAGTGGAAAGAGTTTGTCAGCTACAGGTGGGAGAGTGTATTTCAGGCAGAAGGAATAGTAGGTGAATTCAGGAAATTTCAAGTTCTGGTCAGATGTTAGGTTGCTAGTTGAGGGAGAATAGAATGTGAATCTATAAAGGAGACAGGGATAAAAACATGACATGCTAAGGTATTTGCAGTTTCTCTTGTAGGCAAGGGGAAGCCATTGGTGCCTGTATATAGTGATCAGGTTTTCATTTAAGGGAGGTAACTATGGGATTATAAGTGATTTTAATTTTCTTTTTGTCCTTTCACAACTTCTCTGCCTGTTTAGTTTTGAAAGTATTGTGTAAACATATTTTTATATATTTATATATTTGTGTTGTGTAAATATGTTTTTATTAGAAGGATCAAAAAATTCAGACATACACAGAGAAAATCCCGACTTTCTCACCACTCTCCCATCTATATACATTTCCTCCCAATAAGTTTGGTTTATTTTTTATACCCTCATTTATCTTTCTATGCATTTGTGTGTATGTATGCAAGCACACACACATACATATATACATCCACATATGTATACATACACACACATATATACACACACACAACACATATATACACACACACATGCATATATAGGTACACACATGTGACTCAAGTTTTTTTGTTAAAAAACATAAATACAATCATGCTATGCTTCTGTTTAGTGACTTATACATTTTTTTTTCATTTGCAATGTCCTGGAACTCTTTCCACATATGGGCTCATTCATTCTTTATAATGGTTTCATAGTATTCTACAGAATAGATGTAATTTAATTTATTTTAACCATGCTTTCATAGACAGAACTTGCTGTGATAACTAGTACTTCAAAGGTATTTTGTACATAAATTTTGTGTACATGTGTAAATATTTCTTTGAGACTCCTAGAAGTAGAATTATTGGATCAAAGAGTATAACATTCAAAATTTTGAAAAATATTGTCAAAGATGTCTCAGTAAATCATTCTTCTACTATGGTTTCCAATAAATAAAATTATCAATAGTTTAAATTTCTTCCAATTTTGGGGGGGCCAAACATTTTATTTAAAAATATTCTTCCTTATTACTAATGAGGCTAAAGATCTTTTCATATTTCTATGGCTTATTTATATTTATTATTCTACAAATTGCCAGTTTTTATCCTTTGCCTATTTTTAAATTTGGGACTCATCTTTATCTTACTAATTTGTAGAAACTTTTAATATAATTTGGACATTAATTATTTGTCATTTTAATATTTAAAAATTTCTTTCAATCTGACACTTGTCTTTTAACTTTGTTTATTTTGACTTAGTAAAGGAGATTTAAAAAATATATAAAGTAAGATCTAATAATTTCTTTTTCTATGACTTCTAGGTGTTGGGTCTTGGGTAGGAAAGATTTTTCCCACTCTATGGGAAAATTTTGTTTTTGTACAAATGTGACATTGAGGTCTAAGTTAATTATTTTTTTTTCCAAAAAGGCAAGCCAATGTCCTAATACCACTTGCTGGGTAATAAAGTATTATTTTAATCAGAAATACAAATTTTAAATATATATATATTAATTTGGTGTCATATAATTTGGATTGGAAGGGATCGAGGAAGAATAATGAGATGAAAATAAATGCAGCCTTACTTGTTAAAATACAACCCAGAGTCCCCAAGGTTTGTTACTAGAAAGAAAATTTTCAAGTCAGGCAATCTGGAACTTTAAACTAAGGAACTGGCTTTGGCACAGAGGTGACTGAGAGAAGAATGCATGAAATTGAGAGCTCTTCAGGAATGGGATAGATAGGGATTTGTAACTGACTGAAGGAGGGAAAAGGGTCTTGTGTGACCTCGGTTTCCAACAACCTTGGTGACATTAAGTACCAAGAAATTTCCTGGACAAGAGACTAGATTGAATACAATAAAATATGATTTCCAATTGAAATTAATGAAAATGCTGAATAAAAAATTATATGATCTGTGTGGAGCAAGAACCTGAGACCAGAAACTAGCTTAAAAACTGGTTTAGGCTGAGCAAAGAAACTGTTAAATTGGCCAGCTGGGAAGTTAAGAAGTAGGAAAAAACAGCAATAGATAGATAGATGATAAATAGATGATGGATGAATTTCACACCTATACTCTTTTTTGTTTGTTTGTTTTTAATCCTCACCTGAGGAAATTTTTTCCATTGCTTTTCAGACAGAGTGGAAGGGAGAAGGAGAAGGGAGAGAGAAATATTAATGTGAGAGAGAGACACATGGATTGGTTGCCTCCCGCATGCACCCTGACCAGGGCCGGGGATCGAGCCTGCAACCGAAGAAGTGCCCTTGGCTGGAATCGAACCGGGGACCCTTCAGTCCTCAGGTCAACGCTCTAACCACTGAGCCAAACAAGCTCACACTTCTACTCTTAATAGTGCAAGTGCAGAATATCAAGTATAATGAGAAATCCTAAAAGCCAACAGAGGGAAAAAATTAAAAGGTTAACTATAACCACACAGTAATAAGATTGGCAGCGCACTTCTCCTCAGCAACAAGTAGTGGAATATATTTTCAGAGTCATAAAGGCAAATAATTTGGGATTTAAAAATCCATTATGATTTCTATATTCTATCATTTAAGAGTAAGGATACTTTGTACTTTGTGATTTGTATCAGGTGTTTATTTTACCTATTTGAAAAGTTAAATAGAAGAATGAAAGTTAGGCGAAGATATTGTAGACCTACTAGGATTTAGAAAGTTTGTTGTCCACAGTAACACTAATAGATTACACTCACTAAAAAGCTTACTAGATGGTGTACTTTAGATTGAAGAAAAAATGTATTCAGAAGGAAGAAGTAGGATGCAAGTTGCAAAGGGAACAAATAAATTTTGTGATTAATCAACAGAAACTAAGATAAAATAAACAAAGTAGAGTGAAAGCACAGCAAAGAGAAACACCAGAGGAATTAATAAGCAGATCAGAGGAATAAGAGAGACCTCGGAAAATTACTTAGGCATGGAATTTGGTTTGTTACTGAAGGGACATCAAAATCAGTGGGGGAAAAGCTAGCCTATAAAAACATGGTGTTCAGGCAATTGACTGTCTACAAGGAAAGCTAATGAAAATTAGATCACTTCACACCACACAGAAATTCCAGACAAAAATGTGAAAACTAGCAGGAAAAACCTGTTGAAAAAAATAGGAAATATTGAAAAAATGTGAACTTGGGATAAGGAAGGAATTCTTTAAAAATATCAAAAAGCATAATCCATTATGGAAAGGGAGATTAGTTTGACTCCACAAGGCAGAGTATTCCATAAACAAAGTTGAAAACAACAACATATGGACTAAGAGAAGATATTTTCTGTGTACACAATAAAGGATCAGTACTCAGAATAAACAAAAAAAAATCTTACAAATGAATGAGAAAAAGACAATAGAAAAAAAATCAAAGAATATAGAAAACAAGTCACAGTTGAGCTGTGAATGATGAAACACAAGAAATTAGAAAAGTCCTACATTCCACTAGTTACTTGGAAAAAGTAAATTAAAACAGGGAAAATGTTTTTCCTCTGTTTGTCAAAAAATAAAGTCTGACACTTTCACATATTGGTGAGCATGTGGAAAAAGATACATAAGCTACTGACAGGAAAAAAGTACCTAACACTCAAACTGGTTCTTTATTATTTTTTCCTGTTTGTTTTGTTCATCATTTTATACCAGTCCTGGCACATGATGTGGGCCACGGGCAGAGCACAGGGCATGCTTTTTGAATGAACAAATGAATCTTCCCAAAGAAACAGGTAGCATCTCTCCCTTTGTTTATGAACAGAAATGTTTGTGTCCCTCAAAAACTTAGAGGTTGAAACCTTACCCCTCAAGGTGATAGCATTCGGAGATGGGAAATTTGGGAGGTAATTAAGATTAAATGAAGTCATGAGAGCCCCACCCTCATAAATGGGATTAGTGTCCTTATAAGAGGAGACACCAGGGAGCTTGCTTCCCCTCTGCTCTCCACCACGTAAGGGCACAACAAGAAGTGGGCAGTCTGCAACCAGAAGGCCCTCACCAGAGCCCATCTAAGCTCGCGCCGTGATCTTGGACTTCCTGCCTCCAGAGCTGTGAGAAAGTAAATATTTGTTGTCTATAAGCCACCAGTCTCTGGTACTTTATTATAACAGCCTGAACAGACTAAGATGCTTTCCTTGACACTCTATGTCATTTTATTTGTATCTTTGTATGGCCTTTACATTATTTTGCCTCTGTCAGAGTCATTTTTTAATTTGCGTACTTGTCTCACTTTATTATCTATTCTCATTCTTCCAAGTAGAAAAATTTTTGAAAGCCGGCACTATTTTATACCTGGCTACCCTGTAACTCATAGCACACTACCTTGGATATGATGGATGCTCGATAAATACTTGGTAAATTTAATTCAGTAAAGGTAAAAATCACGCGGTCTTTATTAGCAAAATGTGATGGCCATGAGAACCATTGCTTACCAGTGAATCTCGTAGAACTTTCATGTATCAACTTAAAGGGCTCTGTAGCCCATGAATGAAAAGGTCTTTTACACCAGCTCATATTTTAAGCTTTTCCTTTGGGGGGAGGGGAGGGTTATTAGATTTATTTATTTATTTTAGGAAAATTATGCTTGAGGAGGAAATGAGAGTCATGGTACTAATCTGGGCCTCCTGAACATGTGCTGGAATTGCCTCTAAATTAGATTTGCCTTTCTTCAGACCTCTGATGCTCTCTTGGCATTTTGATTACTAAAGACAACAGGATCTCAGAGTGATTTTGGGGCTCCTGGAAAGTGAGTTTTGGTTTAATTAGGTCTCACTGTATGAAGTGCAAATTGATTCACACTGGTGGGGAGAAAGAGGCAGGAAAAGAGTAATTCTGCTCCGTTCTGTCTGCCCGTTTCTTCCCCTCACCTCTTCTACGTCTCTTTCTAAACTGTCTTTCCTTTCTACCTGTACCCTTCCTTCTTATGGTTCTTCACCCTTCTCAGGCTTTTCAGTTATAACTTAGTGCCCTTTGTTAAAAGCCTCCTTCTTAAGCCTATACCTGTCCCAGCTTTTCCCTATCTGCTCACAATTTATCTTTCTCAGGGATGGGGAAGGAGGACCTTTAGTATTGTGCAGACACACACTCTGTAAATCACCCTGGAGATAACTAGCACTATTCATTGCGTGTACTCTGGTGGTTTAGTGCAAGGGAAAATTTAGCAACCTGGGAAGCCTGGGCATCGCTGAGCAGAAATAATTGCTAATTAGTATCCTACTGGCTTGGGAGCATTAATTGGCTTTGGGGGATCCGCTTTCTAGACCCGAAGTGTATTTTGTTCATTTGAACTTGCTATGCAGGATGAGGGAAGAATGACAATTACTGAAATAGTTTCATTTCAGTAATTCAGCCTAATGGAGACCTGTCATTTAAATGATTATTCAGTAGTTGGTCCTTGTTTTCCTGCCCAGGTTTCAGAAAAACAAACTCAGATATTCCTCATGCCTGAGAAAACATATCCTTTCCTTTAAAATAATTTATAAAATTTTTATTTTATTCATGTGTACAGGAATGCTCACAAAAGAATTGTCATTCTATATGACCATGTAAGTAGAGAGAAAGAAGATACCTTTTAAAACATTTCATTTTCATTTCAGATCACATCAAGCAATAAAATAAAATTAAGTGCTTCAAATTGATATCTTTAATTTTCTCCTAGAAAGAAAATTTGTCATCTATTTTATGATTTATTGAGGCTAAAGGAATATATGAGAACAAGTTTTATGATTAATTAAATGAAATTACTTGAGCATAATATTCATAATGATATTATCTTTGAATTAAAATTCACTTGAATAAGATCAATGACATTTTCAATCAGCAGATTAATTAAACTCTTTTGTTAATTACACATAAGTCAATATGTTTGGATTATATATCCATCAATATACTGAAGCAGCATCCACTTACTTTGCTCTAGAAAACTGTTTTGCTGATATTTTTTCTAACAGTTTTATTCTAGAAGTTAGTTATTTTCTTTTCTTTATATTAGAGGTCTCAATATTTAGATGTGAAAATAATTACTGCAACTTTTCTCTTACTTTTTTTATCACTACAGAAATCTCTTCTAAATTCTGATGACTGCTTTAATGACTATTCGTGCAACTGAATTTCGACTCTGCCCTGCTCAGATCTTTCTGTTAACACAGAGCAGTGATGGAACGTGAGCTGAGGCAGGTGCAGATGCATTGCTCTGCCTGAGGCTCCTCTGATTTAGACTCTTATCTGCTGTTCTGCTTCCTACTTGCAAGCAGGGTACTGACTAAAATGAAATCTATTGTGTTTAACATTCTGAAGAATTGTTAGCTATTTAGGTACCTTATTCTTTTCTTGACAATTTACCTCCCACCCCACTCTGAAGTCCCATTTCTTGAAGTTTATTTCCCCATGAAATCATATTTATCTTTGTAGGTAGAGGCTGGAAGAAAAAATGACTACAGCTTTTTGATACAAGACATACATAGAAAGATGATTTTTTAAATAGTCTCAGCGCGTTTGTAGGCCAATCATAAGCCCACATGTTGGTAACTTTTTGTTCTGAGTGCCTCTATGCAATGCACCAAAACAGAACAGTGTGGTTGAACTACCAACCCAAAACCTCTCCCCTTCCTACGGTTTCTGAGCGTTTATTTTCTATATTTTTATTCACTGGGCCAAATTCTTCTCTCAGTCTGGCAGGAGTTTACATTCTACAAATAGCTACCCTTGAATGAGTGGGAGTCTTCTAGGCTCTCAGAGAATCCAATTTGGGGCTGTCATTGAGCTCCCATCAAAGCTTGGCAGAGACAATTGATATTTGAGAAATTGAGTTTATAGATGTGCAGTCTCCTACGTGTGCTAAGATGTATCCTTGATCACCAGGAAGCTCTAAACGTGGTGCTCATTAGCTTAGCCTTTCTCAGTGGAAACTCTTTCATGAATCATGTTTTAGTGCTAGATCTTTATCTTTTTTTTTAAAGTATTAATATTGGAAACACTGAAGTGAAGAATATTTCTGTAGCTTCTATAAAAACTGCTTAAAGATACTGCCCATTATGTTGTTCAATGTTCCTTGTGCAAGAACTCATGCGATGAATTCCTTTTAAAATTTATTATCAGGGAAAAGGCTGTCGCTATTGAAGAAGTGAAGGCTTTGCTTTTTTTCAGACAATAAACGTCATATCCTTTATTGTTTCTTTCTATGCACTGGCTGTTGGGAAGTTCAGAATAAAAGCAAAGGTTATATCACACAGGGGGAGAGAGTGAGAAATCACAGGCAGCTTCTGGGAGGAGCACTGGAGTGTCTTTGTCATCCCTGTGTCTGCTCACTTATTGACATTTATTAAAGGACCACTGTGCTCCAGGCACCATGCCAAGTGCTGGGGAGAGGAACAGGGTCTTTACCCTGGAAGGGATTATGGTCTAGGAGGAGAAAAAGATAAAGAAACATAAAGAAATGAGCTCATCAATGAGAGGCGTGCTAGAGTAGAGGGACGCATGAGGTGCTACAGGGAGGCAAAGAAAGGGCCCAGCTCGGCCTGGAGACGGGGGAGTTCTCCTCGATGAATTACGAAGAATAAATCTCTGGGGTAGACAGGCTCAGGGTGGAGAACAGGGCACGGAGGCAGAAAGGGAGAAGTAGCAAAGCAGCCTCAGCACTGAGTAAGGACGGGTCTGAAATGAAGCCGGAGAGATGGGCAAAACCTCAGCATCACAGACTCCCTGGCCTTGCCTAGGGGTCAGGAGTTTATCTTCTGGAGCATATAGGTCCGTAAAAGCATTTAAAGCTACATGTGGAATCCTACTCAGCCATAAGAAAGATGAAATACTCTCATCTGCACATCATAGATGGGCCTTGAGAATACCATGCTGAGCAAAATAAGTTACACGGAAAAAGTCAAGAGCCATATGAGGTCACGCATATGTGGGGTACAAAACTAAAAGCGACAAATGCACAAACTAATGACATGAACAAAACTCATAGACACTGACGGCACTATGGTGGTTGCCAGAGGGAAAGGGGGGTAGGAGGAAGGGACTAAAGGGCGAAGGGGGGAGATGTATGGTCACAAGAGGAGATTTGACTTTGGGTGGTAAACACACAGTGCAATACAGTTTTATTAACCAATGTCACCCCAATAAATTTAACAAAAACATTTTTAAAGAATAAAAAACATTAAAAAATAAGAATGAAACTAAAGTCCAACTAAAGTATATTAAATTATTGGATGCATTTTAAAAACAAGACCAAAAAAGTATTTTAAGCAGCACAATCATATTTGCATGTTTAAAAGCCTTCCGGCGACCTAGCAGAAGACAGTTTAGGAAGGGGACAGAGGAGAGGCAGAGGGTCCAGGTTGGAGGCTGTTGGAAAAGTACAGAAAACAGATGAAGGAGGGCACTGAGGCTGGGGTGAGGGGGAGAGAGGAGAGGTAAAGTAGAGAGAGAAATAGGAATTAGAATGAAAAGATTTGCTGTCCAGTTATGTGTTGGGCACAAGGAGAGGAAGCAGCAAGAGAGACACCCCAGGTTTCTAAGTTAGGAGACTGTGGATCACGATGAACGTAGAGAATATGTAAAGAGAAACGTGCAGCTGTGTGGGTTGGGAGATGATGTATTAAATTTTGGTTGTGTACCTGAGAGATGGTGGAAGATGCTTTATAAGCAGCTAGACTTAAGGGTCTGGACCTCAGGAGAGAGATCTGAACTGAAAATGTAGATCTGGGGGTTATTTCTACTTGAAATAGATGATTTCCTCAATTCAGTAAGTTCTCTTAAGAAAAACCGGGAGTGTGAGCATAGAAAAGGACTGAATGTATGGGGATGGGCAGAAATACAGTTGTCATTAAGGAGCCTCTGGAGGCACAGATGGGAGGACAGGGAGGGACCCGGGAAACATCCCGCTGCCTCTGTGGTTAACCCATGGGCACCTCAAACTCCGTAAGTCAAAAGCTGAGCTCACCTTCGTCTTCCTTTTCTATTCTCCCTTCGAAGCAGAAATTAATCCATTTTCCAAACCAGATCTGCAGAGTCACCCTTGAGTCCTTTGGTCCCCAAGCCTCAAAGGGGACATTTCATTTCTTGTAAAGCCCTCCCCTTGTCTCCATCGCCCAGTCGCTGCCTCAGTCAAGCCTCTGCCACGTCTTGCCCGGCTCATGGCAACAGTTCCCAGGGGATCTCCCCTCTGGTCTTGTTCTCAAATTCAGATTTGCTCACATCGCTTCCATGCTACAAATCATACAATGGATTTTCATTTCCTGCCCGATTAAGTCCAAGGCCTCAGCTTGGTGTGTAAGCTCTGTTTAAACAGCGAGATGTGACACAGTCATCTTGATGTCATTCTTTTGCATACGAGGAGTGCGAGGCACAAAGAAAGACGTCTCTCCCTCATTGAGCCTTGCTCCATTCCTCCAGCTAAACCTTTCCTTAGCCTAAGGATGACAGTGGAGATTGCAGGGATCCAAGGTCAGGAGCAGAAGGACGCGGTGTTTTGCGGGGTTGTGAAACACCGCTGCGTTCCGTCTTTGGCTACTGAACTGCAGTATTTTTTCTCTTACCACCACACTTTTGTTCATGCTATTTCTCTTGCCCGGAATGACTTCCCTTTCTTCATTTTGATAGGTTTATATAAGAAATAACAGATGTGGTGAGTTCTGTACAGTAAGGGATGTTTTGTTCAGGTTATAGGTAAGGAAGATGTTGTTTTCTTTCTCTGGCCCCTCCCATCCAAGCCAGGATTTATAAAATCCTTCCCATCGCTGCAACGAAGTTCAAAGAGACAGAGAGAGAGATCGGAACAAAGAACGAAAGTCAGCTCTGGGTGTCTACGAGGCAGGCAGTATTTGTAGACTGCACTTTAGAGAAAACCAAATCTCCTCAGAAATAAGCTTGATAACTTCAAGTTTGAACAACTGTTGAGTGAGAAACTGAAAATTCTCTGCTGTTTGAATGAAAGCCCTCATGTAGAGAAGCTCCCTTTGCAGAGCCCAGAGGTTTCAGATGTAGAATTTTGTAAAACAAAGAAGAAGTTCAGCAAGTAATGTAGCTCCAGGGCCAAGAGAAAAGAATTTGCACAGCATCTGTGGAGAGACTTTTCTCTCAGCAGTATTTAGCTAAAAGCTTCACCAATTCTGAGGTGAGGAAAGGTAAGTGGTTTACAGTGTGTTTTTATGCCTAAATTAACCGTTTACTAATCCAGACAGAATATTCCAAAGTAAGCATTGATTTAGTCATTTTCCACTAGGGAAACAAAAATTATAAACCTAAAACTCTTGGTTAAAATTAAAACTAAGTACAAGTCATTTTGCTATTTGATAAGCCCTGGAAGAAAAGAATCCTATATATCAAGTGCTTTGAATTTGAAAGGGCTTCACTGGTGAGATAAAGGTATTTGCATTCTGTGTCCACAGCCACAGAGCTAGCAAAGAGCACAGTTAAGAGAACAGACAGGAGAGGAAGGGCAGTATTTAAATTTAAATTTACACAGGCTTTGTCTGGTATTAAGTTTATTGGAAAGGAGCTAGAAGCTTTTGGACAGATTCAGTAACTATATATTTCCCTGAAATCGTTATTTGATGTTAACTACAAAATTGCTACTTAATATTCATAGAGCACAACCTTCCATTGCTGCATGTGCAAAATATTCTATTATTTACTTAATCCATATTTGTTTTGTAGGAAATGGAATTTGTTTACTTAATTTGTAAAGAAATGCAACAACCTTGTGTTAAGCTACATAAAAATTGTTCTTGCCTTAGTTCCAAATTTCTCCTATCTCTGGGTCAATTTTTTTCTTTGCAGGTTGCAAGTAAATACATGCCCTTAGCAGATTCAGATTCAACTGCCACAGGAGGATTCATTTCTGTAACACACTAACTTTACTTTGTTGAGCATTTCCTGTGTGCCAGGCGTTGTACTAAGCACGATACCTGTCATCCTCTGATCTCCATGTGTGAGTCAAAGTTCTGTCAAGGAAGTAGAGCCACTGTGAGTTTTGGAAAGAGGGCTTATTCAGGGGTGTCCTGGGATCAGCTCGCCTGGGCTCCTGAGAGCACTTGTGAGCCCATCTTTCCAACTATGTGTTCAATGACTCGATGTTGGTAGCTTGAAAAGTGAGTATTTACATCATAGAAATAAGCAAAGGCTACAAATTAAGTTCTCCCTGGAGGTCAGATTTAGTACATAGCTGTAAAAAGAGTTGGGGGGTTTGAGGTCTGGAAGAGGGAGTTGGAGGGTGGGGGGTGTCATTTACCAGTTCTCCTGAAGCTTTGGCTCAGAGACAACTCAGAGCTTGCAGGGAAGTCTGGGTAACTAAGCATGTCTAGTGGCCTGAGGTGGACTGGGAGAGAGAAGTTCTTGGAGAGGACCATGGGAAGCTGTTGCCTTGGTGTAGCAGCTGCTCCTCTGGGTTTGCAGCCAAGCACCTGAACGTGGGCTTCTGGCTGCTGGTAATGAGCAGAGCCAGCAGCCGGGGAGACACACTAGAAGTGGAGCAGATCAAAGTCAACACCGGTTGGGAACCACCAGGCACTGTTGTATCACCATCACCATATCTGACTGCAAAGAAAGTCTCTAGCCCTTCCCCTCTCCTCTACTTCACTTCCACCTCCCCAACTTTGGACAATTTCCTTTTCTGGCCAATCCTAACCTTGAATCATACAGGAAACAGGTATCTGGGGAACACAGTTTCCTTCTTAACTGAGTTGAGATGTCACAATCCAACACACTTCCCAGTGCAATGAAACAGGTATTAGTATCCCCATTGTTCAGAAAAGAAAACCAAGATCTAGAGAGATTATGCAAATGTGTCACTAGGTTTGTTAGATTCCAAAACATGTCTTCTTAACTAGTGTAGTATATTAGGAGTGTTTTTGTTTTGTCGTTTTTGCTGTTTTTTAAATAACGGCCCAAATGAAAGGATCTTATTCCAAAAGGGCTATAGGTGACACACATTTAAGATGGTTGAACCCATTTGACAATTACAGTCAACGTTCTAGTGCACCGAATGACCAGACCAGAGCATTTACAAAACCATATCTTAACAAGGCTTAGTTTGGTCTGGTGTCTTATATCTTGCCCTTAGCTTCTGGGGATCCAAAGATGATGGGCTGCAAGGATAAGATTTCTGCCATCAAGAAGCACATAGTTTATTTAACAAATAGACATGGCAGTATTTTGGTACCAGACCATTTTATGTACTTTTTCAGATTTACTCAGTCCCACCTGCCCTTCAGGCCTTGGATGATTGCTTGGTGCACAGCCTGGCCGAGGCTGCCATTGTCTGAATCTTACCATCGCCATCTGGGTTTCATTTTGTGCACTGAAGCAGGGGCCTTAGGGCTTTTTGGCTTCGATCTGACAAGACTGAACTCCTAAGGGCTATGAATTCCCCTGCACTTCTGGACTCTCACTAAGCATTGCATCATTGGCTATGGGTTGGGCTTCTCCAGCAGCTTCGCATAGGGACTGAGTGAGTTACTATTAACTCAGAAGTGGTAGAGAATTGACTCTTGGATGGGTGACCTTTGACCAATGATAAACTGGATTTAGAGGACCCTGGCAGATACCCTCCCTTCCTGTCCACACGGACTATTCTCAGGTGCAGTAGTTTCACACAGCTGACTAAAGGGGGTGGGGGTGTTATATGATTGAACAGCTGACCGTGCTTTCTAGAAAGATGTATCCAGTCGAGTCATGAATCACTTTGCTTATGCCTGCCTTATTTTCCTTCCTCAATCCTATCCGCCCCTCACTGTTACTGCCCTGGGATTGCACCTATTATAAAACCTTACCCTCTAATCTTTGCCTCAGACCCTGATCTCTAGAGAACACAGACAAAGAGTATTACCTAAAAGTAAACAAATGCTGAATAAATTATAATAATGGCATGTATAAAATATTATGTGAGAGGGCTATTTAAAAATATAATTCTTTACTTCTGTTTTGATGCTTGCCTAATGTTTCACTATTCAAAGCGTTCAGACGACATGATGTGTCAATATATCATGACCCTCAGATAACATGTTTGCATTTTTAAAAAGGTCTCATTCAGTCAGAGGAATGAGTGTTGGACTCCATATTTTGCAGTGGGGCAGACACCATGGACTAGGGAGACTCTCAAGTCACATCTCATTGGTGGCCATCTACTCCATCTCAACATGATAATCTTATGAGTAAGCTTTGCCACAGCAGAGACATGACTTTATGTTCTAACACTTGTTAAAATTACTTGCATTGCCCTGGCTGGTGTTGCTCAGGTGTTAAGAGCATTGACCAGTGCACCAAAGGGTTGTGGGTTCGATTCCCTGTCAAGGGCATGTACCTGAGTTGCATATTCAATTTCCAGCCCCTGTTGGGGCTAGTGCTGGAAGCAACAGATTGATGTGTATCTGGAATCCAAGTCTCAATCTCTCTCTCTCCCCCTCCCTCCTTCCCTTCCACTCTCTCTAAAAATCAATGGAAAAAATATCCTCAGGTGAGGATTAACAAAGAAAAAATCACCTGCATCACCAATATTGGAAAGTGAACAACTACTCATTTTCTTCAATGGAGCTAGTGGCTGCTTCCTTTAAAAATGATATGCAATTATTATTATATATGACTATGGGAGAAAACACTTCATCCAGATGATCTATAGTCAAGTCATATTAATCTCACTGTAAAGGCACAGTGAGATTCTATTAAAATTAATAGATTATGGCAAAATAACAGATACCTTGCATTAACGATTAATATATAGAAAAGCTTAAAAAGCATATTTCTAAACTCAGGGATAACATACCTGTGTTCATATTTTTAAATGTGATTGTTTGGCAACTGTAGAATAGCTAGATTAGCTTTTTAAAATTATCATTGAAAGAGAACGACTCTCCCAAATTGACTTTGGGGATTAAATCCCAAACTGCAAATAATTGAAAATAAAGGTTAAAAATGAATACGCTGATACAGCAGTCACCAGAACAGAATGCATCATCACTATACAATTATAACTGGGTTTACCATGTGCAGGATTAAAAGAGAAACTGTCAGAATGACATTCTAGCCACAAGGATTTTTAGCAGACCCTGTGGTAAAAATTAGGCCAAAGGTAAAATGGTGTATTTACCCTAAAGCATCCTAGAGTCTTCACAATAATTAGAAAAGGGAATTTTTTCTGTCAAGATTTTACATTTTCTTTTCTTAGTAGGCAACAAAATCACCTCGATGGAAAATTAGTAGTCCCAGTGCAGTGTTCAATTTCACTAAATTATGGCACAATTCTGGTGCTGTGTTATAAGGAGACTTTAATGCCGTTGCTGCAGGACAATCAGAGATTTTTCCAGTTCTTGGTACTTGAATTGCAAAGGAGAATATTAATAAGATAAAATCCTAGAATGGGAAAATCTTTCAACTCTGAAATTCTATGCCTGGAAGAATCATAAGATAGCATTTTCTCATAAAGTCCCTTTGCTTTAGAAGATTCACAGTCCTGATTATTATTCAAACCTAATTTCAGCCTAGAAACTTAAGTAAAAGACAATCTTCAAGTTCTGAGGATTATAAAAGATGACAGGATGTATGTACTTTTGATAAAAAATGCACCGGGGGCAACAGCTGCCCACCAAAAGACAGCTCAGAGAAGCTGTCAGTCGGGATAACTGGGAGGCAAGTCGGAGCAAATCACCGAGTCAGGCTCCCCGGCAGCAGAACCATTACTCCTTAAATGCTGGCCAGTGAGGAAATGTTGCTGTACCATGAAAATAACATTATGACATTCTCGGTTTGTTATTTCTCTTTAGTTTTCGTTTAACATTTATGTACTTGAAAAGGCAACCAGATTACACATTGTCCTTGTTAGGGTTTGAAACATAGCATAACTTTCATCTCGTTTTTCAGCAAATATTTACTGAGTGCCTGCTTTTTACCAGGCACTTCACTAGGTCCTGGGGCTGTAAAAATGATTGAATCTTGATCCTTGTTCTGTAGTAGCTTAGGGTCCAGTGGGATTTTAGAATTGGAGGTACAATTAGAAAGTATTCAATTTTATAGATAAGGACTCTTGGGCTCCTAGAGAGTTAGAGGCCTTATTGGAGACGGAGGTGAGATAATCCATATCTTCTTATTTCCACAACAGGCTGTTTAGAATTCATCATTCATTCATTTATTTACTCATTAACACGAATTAATTGAGTGTGTGTGCTGGGCCATTCATGTCCTTCTCTTGGAGATTACAATGTTAGCAGGGGTGGTGAATATCAAAATGGTGAAAAGGGACAACTTCGAAAGCTAGAATTGGGTATATAATGCTACTTAAGTTTTTGATAAATAAATTTAAACAGTATTTCAAGCCCCACCCCCTTCATCACTCCCCCTACCTCCCCACTGATGGCATAATACTTAACATGATCAATTCCAGGTGAATTCTGTTCATATTGGTTATTTTTTCACGCTTTCTCTCCTATGGCTGATGTTAAGTTGCCCCTGAAGCTTACGGATTACTGAGATGGACTAGGTCATCATCTGTAAGTACTGGCAAGAGGTATCTGACTCTCCCTGTCCCTCACCTTCCTCATCAATTCCATTGGCATCTGTTAAGATTCCCATCAACCCCTCTGGTCCGCACTGCCTACGTTCCTGCAGCGAAGCCCCTTGTCTGGGGTTCCAGGCTTCTCCAGGTCCATCCTTTAGGCTCTTTTGCTTCTCTCTAGCAACAAATTTTTCAAAGACTTTTTAAAAATCTTTTCTTAGACTGGAAAACTCACTCTTACATCTTGCTTTCTTGCAAAATTGTTGCTTAAGTCATAAATATTATGTCTCTAAGTTCTTTAAGGCTCTGTTTTTGATAGTCAAATGCTAGAATTTTTAGATTCCTTTAAACCATTGTCATAGGGATGATTCCTGTAAAACTACTTTGAAACAAAAAATAATTGACACTTTTTTCTTTTAATAGCCTAATCTGAGTGCAGTGGTAAGGGTAAGGTGGTATGTTGGTTAGTTATCTCTCAAAGCACTAATATTCATTTATTACGCCTTATGGTTTCTGTGGGTCAGGCATTCACATGGGGCACAGTGAGGACAAGTTATCTCCATTTCACCATGTGTGAGGCCTCAGCTGGAAATCATCAAACACTAGGGGCTGGAATCATTGTAAAGCTTATAAATTCAGAGTTGGACGTTGCTGTTGGCTGGGGGCCTCGCTGGGGCAGTCAGCTGGAAGACCCTCACATGCTCACATGGCCATGCCATGTGCTGTGGATTCTCTTACAACATGGTGGCTGGGCTCCAACGCTAAGAGGAAAAAGAAAGAGTAAGGGAGAGAGAACCAGGCAAAAGCTATATTGCTCTTTATAACAAGCCTCATCAGTCACACAGTGTTTTTTCAATGGTTGAGCCAGTTACAAAGGTCCACTTACACATATCACATTGTGAGCACGTGGAGTAGGCCATATATTGGTGTAGCCACCTAGAAGAATATAATCTGCCACAGGGGTAGCAGGAAACCTGGGGAATGAAAACCCCTGGGCAATACTTTACAATATTATTTTGTGATATTTGGCCTGCAACTGATGGTCATCATCCATGGATGCAGGTGTGGTGAAAAAAGGAAAACACACTGACGAAGAGTCAAGCTATGTGCGATTGGTTTTTAAAAAATTCTCTCCTTTTAGGTGAGAGGCACTTTTCAGTATTTGTGTCCCACTGAAGAGCTAGTTTTGCCCTAGCGCATTTACAAAATAGGTATTGTTATCTTTCTCCAGGGACTGAGTTTACTAATGCTGGATTTCTCCCACCCCTATCACCAATTTCTTTCCATTTCCCCTTTTTCTTTTCTGTATCATAATTTAATGGTTCAGCCTTTTGCTGGGGAAATTAATTGGGTTATCATGTCCTTAACTAATAATAGCTTTTTTTTTTTTTTTTGCCCGTGGATTTTAACAGCTGCCTAATTGAAGTATTCAAATGGAATGACTAATAATGAGAAACTTAAGCTTTTAAAGCATGACTGCAGGACTCATTTTAGGATGAGACCAGGGCAGGGTGGGTAGAAGCAGCTCAATAGCTTCTAATTGTGACATGCAGATGCCCATCTGTGTGGCCTGGCCCAGGGCTGACCTGCTTTCAGGAAGCTTAATTAGCTGGGTGAGAAGACTTGCTCCATGCTCTGGCAAAGGGGTTCATCTAGGAGAACAGTGGAGCCCAGTTCCTCTTCTCATTATTATTATATTTTTTTAATGAAATAATTTTATTATTTCATTCTGGTTATAAAATAAATGCATGCTTACTTTCAAAAATTTAAATATTTCTGGACTGTTTAGAGAAAAAAGAACAACCATCTGAAATCTTACCACCCAAATTTAACTCTTGTAACATTTTGGCAAACACCCTTCCATATATTTCTATATGTGTGGGTACCTACAGCTATACCCATACATAATTTTGCACACATATTATGCTATACATACAGTTTTGTATTCTGTTCTTTGTATTCAATAATAAGTGGTTCCTATTTTTTCCATAGCAATAAATATAAATCCACATTATCATTTTTATTGACTGCACAATATTTCTCTGTGAGAGTTACCATAATTTATTTAACTAATTCTATTGAATAACAATTATGTCTATTGTAATTTTTTGATATTATAATCAATGCTATGAAGAACTTTCTTGTACATCTTTTTTTTTAAAATTTTCACCAGAGGATATTTTTTTCCATTGCTTTTTCAGAGAGAGTGGTATGGGGAGAGGGAGAGAGAGAGGGAGAGAGAGACATCGATTGGTTGTGTCCCGCATGTGCCTCAACTAAGCTGGAGAGCTTGCAACAGAGGTACGTGCCCTTGACTGGAATCAAATCCGGGACCCTTCATTCTGAGGGCTGACCCTCTAACCACTAAGCCAAACCAGCGAGGGCCTGTACATCTATTTTTATGCACTTATCCATAGATCTCCTTAAGATAAATTCTCATAAGGAGAAATTGTTGAGATTCTTTCTTTTAAAAAGGACAAAAGAAACCATCAGTGAAAGAAATCTGGCTGAACAGCCTAGTTTCAGAGAATTCATGCAACAAATATACATAGAAGTCCATGCTGTGTCATCTAGACAGCTTGAGATGCAAAGAAAAAAAAATCTAGCCTAGTGGGAAGATAAACTCTTATACAAATAACTACGACAGTAAGATCAAATGCCCTATAGAGGTATGAACAAAGTACCATGGGAAGGCTAGAAGAAGGAGCTCTTTAATCTGGGCAAGAGAAATGGGGAGGAATGAACAGAAAGCAACTGTAAGCTGGTTGTGTGGTTGAGAGGAGTTAAAGAGATGACTGTATTAGTCTCCTAGGGCTGTTGTAACAAAGTAACACAGACCAGGTGCCTTAAACAGCAGAAATCTGTCATCTCACTGTTCTGGAGGCTAGAAGTCCAAGATCAAGGTGTTGGCAGGGTTGGTTCCTTCCAAGGTTCATGAAGAAGGATCTGTTTCAAGCCTTTGCCCTTGGCTTGTAGATGGCCATCTTCTCCCAATGTCTTCAGGTCATCTCTCAGCGTTTGCGTCCACGTTTTCTTTTCTTAGAAGAACACCAGGCCCACCCCAATGCCCTCATTTTAATTTAATGACCTCTTTAAAGACATATCTTCTCCAAATATGGCCACATTCTGAGGTACCAGGGGTTAACAATTCAACATATGAATTTTCTTTTGGGGGGGAGGGACATGATTCAGCCTACAGCAGTGAAAGAATGGAGAAATTCTTGTATAAAGGCCCAGAGTCAGGCAAGGGTGCTGTGGTTGGGAAGAGTGAGAAAGCGCTTGGAGCTTGGCAGAGAGGGCCTGGGGGCTGGGAATGAGGAAAGGGAATAGTGATGAAAGATGTGCCTATGCTGGGAGGCAGGGGCTTCTTAACAGCCCTGAGGAAGGTGGGCTTTATTCAACAAGGGTGGGGAATCATGGCTAATTTTAAGCAAAAAAGTGGTTTGATCAGGTTTGCCCTTTATCTAGATGTTGCTGTCGGAATACCAAGTGTCAGTAAGAATGTGGAGTATCTGAAACTCTCACACACAGCTGATGGAAATATAAAGTGAAACAACTATTTTGGAAAAACAATTGGACAGTTCCTTAAAAAGTGACCCATAAATCTACCAAATGACACAGTGTTCCTCCCTTAGGTACTTAAGCAAATCTCTATCAGTAGGTGAATATAACCAATTGTGGCATATGCACTCAACTTAGTAATAAAAGGGGAAGAACTATTGATACCCACAATATGGATAAATCTCAAAATAATTATGCTGAGTGAAAGAATCCAGCTCTCCACCCCACTACCCCAGTACATACTATGTGATTCTATTTACATAAAATTTTGGAAAATAAACTATTCTGGGGATGATGGTTGGGGGCAGGAGAGACAGGCAGGGGTGGGAGGGAAAGATTGCAAAGGGGCATGAAGAAACTTTGGGAATATAACTGTTCATTATCTTGATCGAGGTGATGATTTCATGGGTGTATACAGATGTCAAAACTCATCAAATTGTACAATTTAAGTGCAGCATTTTATTGTATGTCATTTATACCTCAATAAAAAATCAAGCAAACAAAAGGAAAACAAAACCAAAATAAATAAGAAAGGAAGTATGTGGGATGGATAAAAGAATTGGAACATAAACTCAAAGAAGGAAGACCAGATAGAAGGCCACTCCAGAAGACCTGCAAGGGACTGGGGCAATCTGAATGAGGCTGGGTAGGTGGTGGCCCCTTGGCATTGCTTCACTTTTGTCCTGGGACATGTTTTTAGAAACCAAATTATTGTGGGCTGCAGACGGGTGCTTGGTCCCTATGTGGTGGTGGATGATACAACCTTTCTTCCTCACTATCTACTATATGGTAGGAGTAATGTTAGGCATTTTTAGGAGTAGTGACTAAGACAGACATCTGTAGTGCTCATGCAGCTACCTTCCAGAGAGAGAAAAAAATGACATGTCAAGTAGTGTTAACTGATATGAAGAAAAAGCAGGGTAAGGGGCCAAATGATGGATGGGCATCGGGGGTGGGAGGTATTTTAGAGAGGCGTTAGGAAGAGGCCCTTTTAGAGAGGTGAGATTGGAGCTCAGATCTGCATGAAGCAGTGCAGGGAGTTTGTTGAGATCAGGAACAAGTGTCTTAGGCTGAAAGACTGGCCAATGCAAAGGCCTTGAGGTGGCAATGGAAGTGGCTTGCCAAGGAGAAGACTGGAAAGAGTAGGGAAAACAATAGCAGAGGCTTAAGGGGGTTCCTGATTTGCCACCAACATGTGCCCAAACCAGTGCTCTGGTAATTTATATCGGGCTTTCTTGCTTACAACAATGTTCATGCTAGAATGTCAGAGTGTTAAGTGTTGCTTGAAATTCTATTCTGGCCCTAGCTGGTTTGGCTCAGTGGTTAGAGCATTGGCCCAAGGACTGAAGGGTCTCGGGTTTGATTCTGGTCAAGGGCACATATACCTCGGTTTCAGGCTCAATCCCCGGCCCAGGTCAGGGTTTTGTGCAGGAGGCAACCAATCAATATCTCTCTTTATCTCTCTCCCTTCCACTCTTCTCTGAAAAGCTATGGAAAAAATATCCTTGGGTGAGGATTAAAAAAATATATATATATAGCCCGGCAGGGAGTGGCTCAGAGGTTGAGCTTCGACCTAGGATCCGGGTGGTGATTGGGGTTCGATTCCGGGTCAGGGCACATGTCCGGGTTGTGGGCTCGATCCCCAGTCGGGGTCTTACAGCAGGCCGCCGATCAATGACTCTCTCATCATTGATGTTTCTCTCTCCCTCTCCCTCTCCTTTTCTCTCTCTAAAATCAATATAGATTTATAAAAAAAAAAAAAGAAATTTTATTCTGTTGGTTGACTGTAGTTTAGATTCCCTTTCTTATGCCCTCTCTTCTCTTTTCTATTTTTGCAAAGTTGGGGTTGGTCATAGCATTTGTTATAATGGGATTTCATCTATATGTCATCAGGTTATAAGGTGTGAAAAAAGTCTTACAAAGGTGTCATTATTTGCCATTTATCTTAATGACCAGTGCTGGGTTGAATCCCAAACTAAAACAAATCTGAGTATGACTGAGAAATGGATAATGGGTAGTGATTGAAAAATTAAGATCATTGATACAGCTCTATAAATTCTGCCTTTAAAAATATACTAGTAGGAGGAAGCAACAAACATTCTTGATTACCTACTAGGAGATGAGCATTTCACATGTCTTAATTAATTCTCTCAACAACCCTATTATTAATGCCATTTTGCAGCTATAGAAACCAAGGCTCAGGAGCATATAATAGTGTACCTAAGGTCACACAGCTAGTAAATGCCAGAGTCAGGATTTCAAATCACGTCCACTGCCTCCTGCTTGGAACTCCTGTTGCTGTACCATGTCAGTCTTTCGAGCTGTGTCCCAACATACAAAATGCCATGCTGTCATGGGCTGAATAGAGACAGTCCTCTTAAGAAAACAAACAACTTCCTTGAAAAAGGTGCCCCAAAGCTTTATCTCTTGATTGTCACACCTACCTATCTGTCTGAACGTTTGGAAGTAAAGTGTGCCCAGCTTCTGCCACTCCTCCCTTCTGACAACAATTCTCCGAAGGAACTGGTTGCAGAAGGAGGTTGGGGAAGTCGCTGGGTCAGCCGGGTGTGATTGAACACTGTTCCAGTATTGAGGACCTGATAAAAATCTGGAGCCTCTGGGTACTCGATTTTTAAAGCAATCCTGTCAGTTCCCTAATAATAGTAATAAATTAACCAAACAGTGGATTCAGTGGTATTTTATGTCCTAAGGGTATTGCTTTCACACTTCAACTTGAGAGCATGATTTATCAAGAGATAAATTACAGCTGGGAACAAATGGATTTACTGATGACAGAGAGACAAGTATATTCCGAAGATGTTACCAGTGATGGGCCCGTACCTGACAAGCATACTTGAAAATCCCCAAACAAAAGCTTCTCTTCAAAGGCTGAATAACTCTCATCTCTACTTTAGATGTAGGTCATTGCAAGGACAAAGAATTTTGGTGGTCTAATTACGGCCCCGCCCCAAATCATTATAACCCAAAAGTATTAATTACTTCACTCTCTGGAGATGGGATTATGCAGCTATTTCTAACCTTTTATGAAATCCACCTGAAAGATAAGTAAATAAATGAATGTGAGGTTATGCTACTGAAAATGCGTTACACATTTATTTACAGTTGCTGGCTCTGTCCATCCCCCACTCCTAATAAGATATCACTGTGTGTCTGTCTTTCTCTCAGGGGTGCGCGTCAGGAAGACAGAGCTTGGTCGTTGGATTTGCTCACTGAGCAAGACCTCCTCACACTCATCCTTGGATATTAGGGAGGTTGGGATTACTCCCAGGAGGTTGCCCAGAAGAGTAATGAGAAAGCAAAACTAAGAAAGAGAGCCCAGGTCGAGGGCAGAGGTGGCTTGGACCCTCCGGTTTAGATGAGAGCTCGCTGGAGATGCGTGAACATGGCCCTCTCCATACAGAGGCTGACCCAGAACTGGAAGCTGAGAATGGGTCCTGCCCTGCACATTGTAGATGCTCACAGGCGATCTAGAGTACGTACTTTCAAGAAAAGACATATCAGAAAAATTCTTTGTGAGGAATAGTCTAATGAATGTGCTCTTAAAGCCTTTTTTGAGTTTTTTTATGAGAAGACAAAAACTGGCTTCTTCTTTGTGGGCATGTGGTGGTGAGGAGAGGCGGGAGTAGGGTAGGATGTGCGCTATTAGCCCTTAACAGTATCTTGAAGGAAAAAGAGCTCTAAGCTTGGGGATCTATCTACCTTATAAAAAAGGCAAGTGAAGGGTGCCTTGGACATTTAAAATATGTTTTTAAAACAAACTCCAAAGTCTGGGCAGTATACAATGAACAAACAGATACATAACATTTTATCCAACAAATCAAAGCAGAAAATATACATCATTAGAAAAAGTAGATGTAGAAATAAGATTTAATTTCAGAAGCGAGCAAGCCGATGAGCTCATTAATGAATAGTACACACAAGGAACAAATGGGATTTAAAATGCTCCGAGCTTTTGGATGGTTTAAAGCTGCCCTAACTAGACAACTATGCACACAGATTAAAAGAAAATGGTGCAATGCAGTTTCTTGTTAAATCCCTTTAAAGTTTTCCAATAGCCTGAAGCATCTGTCAAAATCCCAGGGAGGTACTACAGAGAACTATTTTAAACCTCCAAATTCAGGGCACCTGAAGAAGTAAAGGTTTACGCCACTTTCCCTCTTGAGGATAAACAGCTTTGCCGTATATAAATTGTGAAAACTGTTATAAACATATAACACTTTCCCACCTCATAGTCTATTTGAATTTCTCTATATTTGGATTTTTTTTATTGTAAAGGTATTTAGTTGCTTCATGCAATCTTTTTTTTTTTTTTTTTTTTTTGACCAATTCTGAGTACCTTTTTATAAGAACAACAACAACAAAAAGATCTAATCTAAGGCAGAATTCTTGGACTCTGAGGCGATAACTAGTTTTCAGGATAAATCTCTAAGACAGAAACCCAGGATCTTGGACATCTGACTTCCAGATAAATCCTCCAGAAAAGCCCTAGGAGCCAGAGAAGTCATCTTTAACATGCATTCTTCAAACTTTCTTAGAGAAAATATGCCCACAGGCTAATAAGAGAGGCAGAGCAGAACAGAGCAGGGGCTTAAATCTTCTACCTGAGAGTCAGTATTGGGTGTGGAGATGAATCTTGATAGGTGTCCAAAGCAATTGTTCGTCTTCTACTGTCCCCCACACTTTTAGTGGGCAACTGTAGGGTTACTGATATTGGGAAGCAGGACAACCCAAACCAACTATATTCAAATTAAAGTAGACAGAAAACCCAGATTTGGCTCTCTGCCAGCCTGCTACACTATCCCTTCCTTAACTCCACAGGCAGGCAGAAGTAGGAAGGTGGGACAAGGGGGTGATCTCCTCCATCTCTTCTGTTACTCCCTTCCCTTAAGGCCCAATTTAGTCCACAGTGGATAAGAAAAGAGAAACTGCTGATAATATGTTTTGTTCTCTACCCAGAAACATACTGCCCAGATTTTCATCTTTTTTGAACTAATTGACACATCTCTTTTTGTTTTAGAAGAATGATATCAACTTTTTTCTGCCTTTGTTTTATTGAAGCAAAAGTTGCCATATGTCCAACCGTGGTCTGCTTCATATTAACACACATATGTTATACTTTAAAAATCATACTGTGGGAGTAAGTGGTAAGAAGTGGCACCATTTTTAAATGAAGTGTAACATATCATACATGGAAAAACGCGTACTTGGTGAATTTTACAAACTACAACTGAACATTCCTATGAAAGCTCCACTCAGGTGAGGAAATAGAAAATTACCTGAACCCCAGAAGCCCCTCTGCCTATCCTGGCAAGGCTAACCACGATTTCGACTTCTATCACTTCTATTTTGCTAGATCAGTGTGTGTTTTTTTAATTTACTTTAAATAAATGAAATCACACAGTATGAATCTTTTTTGTCTGGCCTCCTTTAATCAACATTGTGGTTGAGACAGTGTTGTTGGCATAGCAATAGTTCATTCATTTTCATTGCCTTAGCATTTCATTGGGTGACCATGCCATAGTTCATTTATCCTTTCTATTGTGGATGCACATTTAAGTTGTTTACAGTTTTTGCCTATTATGAATAGTGTTGCTATGTGCATTCTTGTACATAACTTTTTAAAATTTTAGTATTTTTAAAAAATCCTCAACCAAGGATGTTTTTATTGATTTGAGAGAGAGGGAGAGCAAGGGAGAGAGAGCGAAACATCGATGTGAAAGAGAAACATTGATTGGTTGCCTCTGGTATGTGCCCTCACTCGGGATTGAACCCATAACCTAAGTGTGTGCCCTAACAGGGAATCAAACCCCTTAATCTTTTGGTATATTGGTCACGTTCCAACCAAACAGAGCCACCCAGCCAGGGCACTTGTACAAATCTTCTGGTGAACATATGTGTACCATCTCTGTTGGCTATATATTTAGGAGCGGAATCGATTGACCCAAGGTATACATACACATTTAGTATTAGTGAACACTAAACAGTTTTCCAGTGTGATAATGGCAATTAACACTCTGGTTTGAGAGTTTGGGTTGCTCTACATTTTCATCATTACTTGATATTGTGTCTTTTACATTTTAGCCATTCTGGTAGCTGTGTGAATGTTACAATTTCTGAGACATGCTAAAACATAATAGTTAAGTTAGAAATAAAATAAAATATATTTTCATGTTTTGAAGATTAAATGATATCCTGAGAGGGACAAATATGTGGATAACCTTGTTGGGGAATACTGGTGACAGACCACTTATGTATAACCAATGTTTTGAAGATGGCTGTTTTAATTATTCCCTCAAAGATGTGCAGAGTTGCTTTAAAATGTAGAATCTTAGATTTCAAATAAAAATAAAACATTTTTCACTTTATTTTGCTTTTGGGGGGCATTTTGAAGAACTGTGATCAATACTTGATTGCAGGCAATTTGACCACTGGTCAATCTACATCAGCACAAAAAGTGTTAGAAAAGGGAGTTTGTTCATATGCTAAGTGCTCAGAAGCATTTTTCTCTGAGGTAATCTGTATCCTGTTGTCATTTATTAACTCACCTTCCATTTTTTCTACAAACTCAACCTTTTGAAGAAAGTTCACATGTGTTTCTTATTGCATTAGAGCTGTTTAAAATGATGAATTTGTTATTCATTACTCTAAAATCACATTGAATGTATTCAGAAAATGCCTAGTTCTTTCTGACCATGCAGGAACATCTGATCCCAAATATTTGTTAGGAATGCATTTGATGTCAATAACAAATTAATTGGCTCACAATAGTTCAAAGTGTTTATTTCCTCACATAATAAAAGAGACATATTTGCTGGTATGTGTTTTTTAAAGCATTCATTCAAATTTGCCTTTTACTTATTTTTTATTTTTATTTTTAAGAATTTTATTGAATTTATTGGGGCAACCCTGGTTAATAAAATATAGGTTTCAAGTGTACAATTCTATAATACATCATCTGTATATTTTATTGTGTGTCACCAGCGAAAGTCAAGTCTCCTTCTGTCACCATTTATCCCCCCTTTACCCTCTTCTACCTGGTCCCATCCCCCTTTCCCTCTGGTAATCACCATACTGTTGTTTGTGTCTCTGAGTTATGTTTTTTGTGCTTAATCCCTTCACCTTTTTCACCCAACCCTCCCCAGCCTTCCTCCCCTCTGACAGCTGTCAGCCTGTTCTCTGAATCTATGAATCTGTTTGTATTTTGTTTGTTAGTTTATTTTGTTCATTAGATTCCACATAGAAGTAAAATCACGTGGTATTTGTCTTTCTCTGACTGGCTTATTACACTTAGCATAATATTCTTCACATCCATCCATGCTGTCACAAAAGGTAAAATTTCCTACACCCCTCCCCCCCCCACATGGCTGAATATATTCCATTGTGTAAATGTACCACTGCTTTTTTTATCGACTCATCGACTGATGGGCACTCTGGCTGCTTCCAAATGTTGGCTACTGTAAATAATGCTTCCATCAACATAGCGGTGCATATATTCTTTCAAATTATTGTTTCAGGTTACTTTGGATTTGTTCCCAAAAGTAAAATCACTGGGTCATAATGCAATTTCATTTTTAATTTTTTGAGGAAACTCCATACTATTTTCCACAGTGGCTGCACCAATCTGCATTCCCACTGACAGTGCCTGAGGGTTTCCTTTTCTTCATATCCTTGCCATCACTTGTTGTTTGTTGACTTATTGATAATAGCCATCTTGACAGGTGTGAGGTAATATCTTATTGTGGTTTTAATTTGCATAGTTTTAATGAGCATCTTTTCAGCCATTTGTATGTCCTCTTTGGAAAATGTCTATTCAGGTTATTTGCTCATTTTTTAATTGGATTGTTTGTTTTGGTGTTGAGTTATATAAATTCTTTGTAAATTTTGGATATTAAACCCTATTGAATGTATGATTGGCAAATATATTCTTCTATTCAATGGGTTGTCTTTTGATTTTATTGATAATTTCCTTTGCTGTACAAAAACTTTTTAGTTTGATGTGGTCCAGTTTGTTTATTTTTTCTTCTGTTTCCCTTGCCTGAAAATATATATCAGAAAAAAACATTGCTATGAGAAATGTCCAAGATTTTACTGCTTATGTTTTTTTTCTAGGATTTTTATCACTTCAAGCCTTACATTTAAATCTTTAACCCATTTAATCCATTTTGAGTTTATTCTTGTGTATGGTGTAAGAAGGTGGTCTAGGCCAATATCCTTGATGAACATAGATGCTAAAATCCTCAACAAAATATTAGCAGACTGGATCCAGCAATACATCAAAAAGATCATACACCATGATCAGGTGGAATTTATTCTGGGGATGCAAGGTTGGTACAATATCTGCAAACCAATAAATGTAATACACCGCATAAACAAAATGAAGATAAAAAGTATATGATAATAATAGATGCAGAAAAAGCATTTGATAAAATCCAGTACCAATTTATGATTTAACTCTCAGCAAAGTGGAAATAGAGGGAACATATCTCAACATATTATAGGCCATGTATGACAAACCCACAGTCAATATCATAGTCAATAGGCCTAAACTAAAAGTATTCCCTTAAGATCAGGAACAACACAGGAATGTCTGCTTTCACCACTCTTATTCAACACAGTACTAGAAGTGCTAGCCACAGTAATCAGACAAGAAGAAATAAAAGACATCCAATTGGAAAGGAAGAAGTAAAACTGTCATTCTTTACAGATGACATGATACTGTATTATAGAGAACCCTAAAGATTCCACCAAAAAGCTACTAGAACTGATAAATTATTTCAATAAAGTAGCAGGACACAAGAGAAATATCCAGGAATTAGTATTTTGATACACCAATAATGAACTACCAGCCCTTTCAAATCAGTGGCAAAACAATGACAACAATAACAACAAGAATACTAGCCTTGAAAGACTAGCACTGTCACTTCCACCTTTTGAAGAGAGGAGTACCAAAGAGTCTGTGGACATAATTTTAAACCAGTACTGCCTCATTGATCAAAACTGATTCAGATGTTCAGTCTAATTACAGTGGAGTCTAGGAAATAAATTTATCATCAGAGGCCATTCTTCCCTTAAACAAAACAGGAGCTCTGTAAGCAGGAAGAAAGGGGAAAGGAATATTGGAAAGGGAACTGGCTCATTGATTTGTATGTAATGGAATTTTGGGAACTTGTCCAAATAATTCTAAAGTTGATCTGAAGGAATGAACAATTTAGAAGAAATACATTTTTGAAAAGTAAGGCTTTTAAAAGATGGATTGGGGAATGACCATACCTATTGGACTCTAAAATACAAGATGTAGCAACATATAGACAAATTAAAAAAAACAATATACAGTACATAAATAGATGCAAATTTATAGAAAGTTAATATTGAAAGGGATGCATTTTTTCATAAATGGCATTGTAAATATGTGTTTGAGAGTCATTTATATTATTGCTATACAACGCAGTAAATTATGGATACACTAGAAAGTAAAACATTAAAAATAGAACCATTTTAAGAAACTAGAAGAAATTTTAGGTAAATATTTACCTGTCCCAGATTCAGAAGGATTATGTAAGTATATAAGCAATGAACTAAATAGTAAAGGAAAAAGATTGATTTTAATATTTAAAATTACAAATTCTATGTCAAAGCCATGATAAAAATTTAAACACAAACAAGGAAATCGTGCATTATTGATATTTTGGTGGGATATATTTATTAACAAGAAAAATACCTTAGCTTTCTTGAGGTCTATGGCCCTTTTCTGTGGAGCAACTATTTCAGAGAAAAAATAAAACAGTGGGAAAATATCAATATATAATGAGTTAATATAGCTGATAATAAAACCTCTAAATTCTCAATAAAATGGGCAAAAACATAAACCTACAATTCACAGAACAGATAGAACAAATGGCTACTAAATAGGAATAAATGGTCAACCTCATTTGTAATCATAATGCTGCAAATTAAAACAAAATTTAAATGTTTTACCTATCAGATCAACACAGATTATTTAGTGTAAATACTCAGGGGTGGCTAAAATATATGAAAAGGGATAGTCAATTACTGCTGGTGTATGTAAAGCAATCTGACAATCTTCTTCAAGCCTCCAACATATTTGTACTTTTTTATCTGATAATTTTACTTATAAGAATCTAGTATAAGAAAATAGCAGAAATAAATTTAAAAATGCATGTATAAAGTAGTATGACTCAATATTATTTATAGTAGAAACAGAGAGTTATCTAAATATTCCACAATAGACTTACAGTCATGGCTAAACAAATCATAGAATGTCCAAATGATAGAATATTTGGTTGTTGTTAAAATATATTTTAATGAATTTCAATGACTTAGAAATATGTTCATGATACAATTATAAAAACAAAACAGTACAGAAAGTATATTTGACATTATATAAATTATGGAATCTATATTAAATAAGAATTTAAAAGTGTTGGAGATGATAAAACAAAATATTTGCAGTACTTCCAGAGAACTATTTTTTTGAGGGGTGTTGTAAGATTATGAAAAATTTGTCTTATTTAGATTTTAGAACTTCTCACGTTTTCTGTAGTCTGTTGCTTTTGCAATAAATGAAGTACTCAGTAAACTCTAAAGAGACTGTTTCACTCTTAACATCTAACCTTTCATACTGCTCCTGGAGAGTAGTAGTAGTAGTAGTAGTGTGTGTGTGTGTGTGTGTGTATGTGTTATCAAGATAGAGAGAAAGAAAGAGAGAGAGATGGGAGAAGAGTGGGGTGGGGGTGGGAGAAGAGGAAAAGATGAAGGGAGGGAGAGGAATTTGTGAACTATAATTCCAGGAGACTTGTGTATAAAAATACCAAAACTCATTTTGTCAAGAAGTGGTAAATTAAAGCTTACAATAGTGCATTAACTCTTTCAGGTCACTAAGGGACCAATTAGTGCATTATGCTAAGGGGTACTAAATTGTATCTTACTAGCCTGGAGGAGACCAGGCATATCCCGAAGCTCTAACTCATATCACCACTGGGAAGTGATTCAAATCTGGGAAGAAGCTGGTTTAATAAATATTAATTGAATGGGTGAACAAATGAAGAGAAGGCAAAGAAGAGAGCTAACAAGCTAATATTTATTGATTGTTTTCTATGTGTCAGGAGCTTCCCATTCATTATATCATTTAATTCTCATGGCAACCATATGAGGTTCATATTATTATTATTACCATTTTACAGGGAAGAAAACAGAATTTATACCATAGACACATCAATACTTTCCTGCCCTTCTTATAGGATGATGCTGGCACTGACCTGAGATAGTCACATTTTTCTATGGTCAGGAGTACAAACTCTCTTGGTTCCCCAGAGTCTTCTTTCAGGCTGACTGATTTATGAAATCCCATAGTTAAAGGTATCATTCCTGGTCAAGATGACAATGTAGGTAAACACGGTACTTGGAATCTCCCAAAACCACATCAACATTATAACCAAACTACAGAACAACCATCATTCAGAACCACCTGAAATCTAGCTGAGCAGAAGTCCTACAACTAAGGATATAAAGAAGAAGCCACATCCGAACTGATAGAAGGGGTAGAGATGTGGAACAAGCTGGTTCCATATCTGGCATTTTAACACCCACATGTGGCAGTTAAAAATTGGGAGGGATATCTCAGCTGCAGAGGTCCCCCACTGAGGAGTGAGGAGTATCAGCCCCACACCAGGCTGCCCAGCCTAGGGTTCCAGTGCTGGAAAAAGAAATCCCCATAACTTTGGGCTGTAAAAAACAGCAGAGATTGTGACTGAGTGAGAAGGAGGGCTCCTGAAGTCCCAGGCATTCCTCTTAAAGGACTTGCATGTGAGCTTACTCAGATTCACTCTGAGTTCCAGAGCCGAGGCAGCAGCTTGAAAGATGCCAGGGACATATAGAAAGAAATTGAGATGTTTGGCATCAGGGCAAGAGCTGTAGGAGCGGCTTTCTCCCAGAGAGAAGTGCTGGCAGAGGCCATTGTTGCTTTGCTGAGCCTTCCCCACCACAGAGCTGGCAGTTGGTGCCATATCTAAGTCTCCATCACCCTGGTTAACACGGTTTACCCCACCCTACTGATTCCTTGAGACCCCACCACACCCAACTCATGGGCCCACCCAAGCCCTTTCCAGTGGCTCTTCCATACAAATGGCCTGTCTTGGCTCATTCTTCAGACTTTCCTAAAATCTCTCAAACCACCGGCATCTGGCCTCTGTGTATCTGTACCTTTGTTATGTGGCCCCAGGCCTGGGACTAGCAGCAGACAGCCTTGGTTCACAGTTTGACCTTCTTCTGGGCACCTCCAAGGCCAGCACAAGTATCAGCCATCTGCAGATCACTTTGTAGCTCATGTTGGGTGTCACCAAGCAGGGCACAGGCAGCAGCTGACCTTGGCCTTCACCTCCCAGGAGATCCCAGAGCCAGCACACCCTGTGGACAGCTTTGGACCATGCCGAAGCACTACTCAATTATCTCCACAAATGACATACTCAAGGGGTAGACTTGGTGGGTACATGAGCCCTGTTGAAGTGAGTTCTGCTCTATGGGTTCAGCCTTTGCATAGAAGATCCTTCACATTGGTCTCAGCCAGTCTTCATAACACATTAGCCTGGGGGTTAATTTCTCCCATTGACATGTCAACAATAATCAAGGCTCAACTATAGTAGGAGGGTGCAAACAGCCCACAGGGTTTGGGGGGGGGCACACTTGGAGCACCCAGCTTGTGTGTACAAATGGGCTCTACAGAACACCTACTCTATAAGGCTACTTTACCAAGCCTGGGAGATGTAGCAGCTCTACCTAATACATAGAAACAAATGCAGGGAGGCCACCAAAATGAGGAGATAAAAAAATATGCCTCAAATGAAAGAACAGAACAAAATTTCAGAGAAAGAACTAAACTAAACAAAGTCAAGCAATCTACCAGATGCAGAGTTTAAAACACTAGTTATAAGAATGTTCAATGAACCTAGGAGAAGAGTAAAAGAACTTAGTGAGAACTTTGACACAGAGATAGAAATAATAAAAATGGAGATAGAAAACATAAAAAAGAGCGAATCAGAAAAGAAGGATACACTAACTGAAATGAAGAATACATTACAGGAAATCAACAGTAGAGCAGATAAAGCAGAGAATCACATCAGTGATTCTGAAGATAGGAAGTAGAAAACACCTAATCAAAACAGCAAAAAACAAACAAACAAAAAAGAATCCAAAAAAATGAGGGCAGTGTAAGGATCCTCAGGGACAACTTCAAGTGCACTAACACTTGCATCACGGGGGTGCTGGAAGGAGAAGAGAGAGAACAGAAAATTGAAAACCTATTTGAAAAAGTGACAGAAAACTTCCCTAATGCAGTGAAGGAAATAGACATACAACTTCAGGAAACACAGAGTCCCAAAGAAGATAAACCTCAAAAAGTCCACATCAAAACACATCATAATTAAAATGCCAAAGACTAAAGACAAAGAGAGAATCTTAAAAGCACTGAGAGAAAAGTGGTTAGCTACCTACAAAGGAGCTGCATTAAGACTGTCACATGCCATTCCAGACATATACTAGCTCATTTCCTCTACCTAAAATGTTCTTTTCTCACATCGGGTTTTTGTATGGTTTCTTCTTCACTTCATTCAGGTTTTAATATCACTTTAATAAATTGCTTTTAAAGGAAAAAAAAGACTATCAGTTGATTTCTCAACAGAATCTTGCAGACAAGAAGAGATTGGCAAGAAATATTCAGAGATATGAAAAGCAAGGACCTACAACCAAGTTTACTCTACTCAGCAAAGCTACCATTTAAACCAAAGGAAAGATAAAGAGCTTCCCAGACAAGACAAAACTAAAGGAGCTAGCTTTACCCATCAAACCAGTACTACAAGAAATGTTAAAGAGCCTTTTCTTCAAAAAAAGAAAAAGAAAACAAAGATAAAAATATAAATAATAAAATGGCAATAAATACATATTCATCAATAATTACTCTAAATGCAAATCGCTAAATGCTCCCATCAAAAGACATTGTGGTTGAATGGATAACAAAACAAGACCATTGCATATGCTGTCTACAAGAGACTCACTTCAGATCAAACTACACACCATGCTGAATGTAAAGGGATGGAAAAAGATATTTAATGAAAATGGAAATGAGAAAAAAAATCTGGGGTAGCAGTACTTACAGCAGACAAAATAGATTTTAAAACAAAGACTATAATAAGAGACAAAGAAAGACCCAGAAATCCCACTTCTGGGTATTTATCCAAAGAAACCCAAAACACTAAATCAAAAATACATATATATCCATACGTTTATTGCAGCATTATTTACAATAGCCAAGATATGGAAGCAAACTGAGTGTCCATCAATAGATAAATGGATAAAGAAGAAGTGATGCATATAGACAATGGAATATGACTCAGCCACAAAAAATGAAATCTTGCCATCTGCTACACTGATAGATCAAAGGGTATTGTGCTCTGTGAAATAAATCACACACAGAGAGACAAATGCCAGATGATTTCGCTTATATGTGGGATGTAAAAAACAGAACAAACAAACAAGTAGAACAGAAACAGACTTGTAGATAACAGAGAACATTTTGATGGTTGCCAGATGCTAGGTGGGTTAGGGGAGTGGGTGAAAAGGTGAAGTGATTTAGAAGTACAAATTGGTAGTTACAGCATAGTCATGATGATGTAAAAAAATAAAAATCATAAGAAATATAATCAATAATATTATAATAAAGATATATGGTATCAGATGGTTATTAGATTTATTGGGATAATCACTTAGTAAGTTATATAAATGTCTAATTATGGGGTTGTACACCTGAAACTAATACAATATTTCATGTCAACTGTAATTATAAGAAAAGATACCATTTCTTTTTGGATTCTGGCTTTTCTGAGTCAGTGGCATTCTATTGGAGAGTGGGTAGGAGAGAGGATATAGGAATGGAGACCCTTTGGGGTATTAGTCATTTATACTGAAATAAAGCTTTTTTTCATTCCTTTCTGAGAAGTATTTTTAATTTTAAAAAAGTCAATTGAAGCACGGGAGAGTAAAGATTGCTGGGTGCCTACGGAGGACTAAGAAGTGTCTCAAGACATAGAAGAAGAGGTCTTGGGTTACTACCTGCTAACTGGTGGTGTCACAAGTGTGTTTCAGCCATTTCTCTTTCAATATCCTAAAGGCAAAGACAGGCCTTTGCAAGATAGTTGTCTGGGCTGCTGGACACAGGTACAGGCTGTTTTTATGCCTTGGAGCAAAGAAATTTGGCTCATAAAGAGAGTGCATTCTTGACTCATTTCATTAACAAGGAGTCGTAAACCAGTAAGTTGGCTATGGCAGACTCAAATAGGATGTGAAACTAACGTAAGAAACACAACATCAGAATTTCTTATAGGGATCCTAGGCTAGGGGAAGAATTGGTTGCTCAGAATATTTCATATGTTTATTTAGAAGACTTTTTCTGTCAGAGGAGGAGCGTATTTCTACACATGTGGTAGGACACAGTTTTACATTGTAGACCACTTAAAATTTTGAGTACAAAATTCTGCATCCCTACAATTTAATTAAAAAAATATATATATATATTTATTGATTTCAGAGAAAGAGGAAAGGAGAGGAATAGAGAGATAGAAACATCAATGAGAGAGAAACATCTATCAGCTGCCTTCTGTACGCCCCCTACTGGAGATCGAACCTGCAACCCAGGCATGTGCCCTGACCAGGAACCGGACCTGTGACCTCCAGGTTCATGGGTTGATGCTCAGCCACACCAGTCTGGCCCTATAATTTTATTTAGAAGGACAGCTCAAGAAATAAGATGAAAGTTCTAAAAGAAGAATTTTTATTCTTTTCTGCTTCTTAGTTTGGGCACATTTATATTTAGGCTTTCAAAGAATGAAGAGGGCAACGTGTTTCTTTCTAGAAAGAAAATCCAAACAGGTGACATCTTTAAACAGGTTTACACCCAAATTATACACTGTAAGCCTATAAGCAACATTATAAAAAATCGCCCACATAGCCTTTTGTATTGTGATCCTTTGTATGATACTGAAACTCCCGTAGGAGGGAGAAAACAATGATCAGTCTAAGCAAAGTGAAAAGATATTTTCTCAGTGGAAGCTGCTAATACTTCAGCTGATAGAGACTTGGAGAATAACTCCTCTGTTGTGTGTTTAAGAAAATAAATATACAAGCATTGAAATAATTCACAGGTTCACAGGATGAGAAATCACAGGAGGGAGATAACAGCTGAGCAGATCTGAGACTGATCGTTTTTCTGCTCATGGGGATGTTGCTCTTTGGCCCTAAGTCCTGGAATGACAACTCTTCTGGATGTTGTCTCCAGTCCTCTGAGTCTTGCTGTCTTTGAGTAAATACTCCATTGCTAAGTCAGCCAAAGACTTTACATTATCATAGAAGACAGATAATTATTGGAAAAAAGCAAAGAGTTTGGGATTCTAAACCTCCTCCACACTTAAAACATTCTTTTCTTTTTTTCTTATTTGAAAAGCAATACATATTCATGACAGAAAATTTAAAAAACACTAAGAAGCAAAGATAAGTCTATATAATAATCCTACTAATGAGAGATAATTACCAATTAGTAGTGGAGTTATCTATTCTTTTTTGCAATCCAATGGGAGTATATTTTACAAAAAATGTTTCTCTCCGATGGTACATATAGTTTTTTAATCATCTTGAGTGTACCCCTCAGCCGTTCTTATGAGTAACAATTAAAGTCTACACTTTGGAATAGGAACCTACATTAATAGAATTTTCAGTCTGCCACTTACCACTTACCGTCTGAGAATGACAACTCTTCTGGATGTTGTCTCCAGTCCTCTGGAGTGACATAAGTCTCAATTCCCTCCTCTGCAAAATGAAGGTAATATTATTGGTTTGCAGGATGGTATGAGGATATAGATAATGTGTGTGAAGTGCTTGGCACATAGTAATTGTTCAATAAATACCAGCTATTGAAATTTTTCTCTCTTTCTCCCTTTTTGTACCTATGCCATACTAATACCTTGCTCTGTCTTCTGCTGGGCTCAGCTACACCCTGTCTCCCTTCCCACACTAGTTCCATTGACAATCATTTCAACAGCTGTCTTGAGCTTTTGGTGTCCAAGCATCAGCCCTCTTGGGGCTGGAAAGCAGTGCTTCTCACCCGGTTACTTGTGGCACCCATGGTTTCCATTCAGCCTTGAAACAGGACATTGACTTTCACAACCATTAATGAAATTAGTCACTCACATATCTCGTCTCTCATAATAAGTGCAATGTGATATGATTTTTCTAGATGGTTTTACCTTCTAGGAATGGACACTCATCAGTTGCACTTCCTTCTTTTCTTTCTGACAAATCTGGGTCATATAGGGTTTATGCTAGTTTTCTGCTTCCTCTGCAAGAGTAATGTCTTTCCTGTTTGACTTCCAGCCCTTCAACTTGCACAAGAAACCACACCTCTCTGGCCATTACCCAAATGTCCTCGATATAATCCTTCCTACCAACCAGGCTGAGTGCTCATGTCACAAGGTCTTCTGATCTCCATCCATCAATGTCAACCTGTTCTGCTACCTTGAGCCATTATTAGTATATATTATTCTAATTATTTATAAATATGCTAAAAGCTAAATTGTACAAATGGTTGAGTTGCTTTTTATAATATTACTAAAATTATAGATGTTATTCAAAAATATATATTTCTTAAATTTTTTCCTCGACAACTAAAGTAAGGAGTAAGGTCTTCCATAAGAGTATGATCATCTGCATTAAAGAAAAGCAGTTTAGGTGTGAGTGCTGATTATACTCTGTCTTAGAATGTACAGTATAAAGATTGGAAATGTTCTGAACAGGTCAAAAAAACCTGGCGGTAGAATGTTTTGATTCACTATATCCAACCGTCTCTTTAAGTATGATAAAGAGTTGAGCCAATAATAATCAAGGTCTCGTTTGTCTGAGAGAGAGATCAGAGGACTCGCAGAAGGAGGTCCTCACCTCTGCAGAACCACCTGTGGGGAGAAGGGAGTGTGGGCACAAGGTTCTGCTTGGATGGGCAGGAGCAAGGAAGTGGCATAAGAAGGTTGAGCTCCCATCAAGGACTAGGACTCTGCTGGGACACATTTCCCTTGTTTCAGACTGGACTCTTATGATTTTACCTGGGACAAGCAAGGGGGAAGTGTCTGCCTAGAAACTGTTAAGTCATGGAGGAAGAGCTGTCATACACAGTAGCATATCAATTGCCCAGTATGTTCACATTCAGGGAATGCTGAGGCTGACAGACTCCACTTCTTTGGCTTCCTCAGTGGGGCAATAGGTGAGAGATGGGCAGCCAGTTGCCCTTCCTTCTTTTCTTTCTTTGTCTGCTGTTCCTGTAAGCAGGGCTATTTCCCATCCAAGTGCCTTGTGTAATGGAATGCTCCATTTAGTTGGCCAGGGTGAATGGGCCTGGGAAAATTTTTAAAAATGTTTTTTAATATGAAAATTTAAAAAATATGCAAGATTAAAGAGAACAGTATAGTGGACCCATGAACCACCACATAACTTTGAGAGTTTTCAATGTTTTGCTAATTTTGTTTAATTTTTTTTTCTCTACCACTTACCTTCCATGTCTCCTGTGTAACTACAGTATTTGAAAGTAAATCTCAGAGAAGAAATTCTTTAAATACATCAGTAGGTATCGCTAAAAGATAAGGACTTAAAAAATAAAACAAAACATAATCACGGTACCATTCATACCTAACAAAATTAGTAGTAATTCCTTAATACCTAGTCCATGTTTAAATTTTCTTGATTGTCTAAAAAATTCATTGGTTTGTTCAAATCAGAAGCTAATCAAGGCCCACACATTGCATTTGATTGTTAGTTCTCATAAAACTCTTTAATTATAGAATTCTTTCTTCCTTATGCCCTATTTTTATGGCGTTTAGTTTTTGAAGAAGCTGGATCATTTTTCCTCTGGAATAGGGAAGACTTTGGATGAGCTGTTTCTTCAGGCCTAAAGATTTTTTTGGCTAACTTAGAGGCCATGTGGAACAATATAACAGTGTGTCTGTGAACATGTTAATGTCATCCATCATGGTGGGACCCAGATGACTGAGTGATTGATGGGACAAGGGTGAGTGACTTCAGCCATAAGATACAGAAGGTTGAGAACCACTGCTCAGAGGGACTTCTTATGCAGAGAAACTTAAATGACAGTCTAGCAGAACACCTGCCTTGCCAATGACCTCATTGATCATGTTTCTGTTCTTTTAAGAGCCCTACTCTGACTCAGGGACTACAGTATCTGTGAGTGTGGACTTCACATCTTTTTCTTTGAACTCTCCACCAGCACCATGCTGGCTGTTTTCTGTTGGTAATGCACTGCTTTTTCCATCTGTAAACATTCAGTGATTTCAGTCAACACACTGCAAATAGTTATTCACATACTTACTCTGTGCTCTGCAGAACAACAGAGGTGTAGTGATGCCATTTGAAAGATATCTCTTCTTAATCCTAACTTCATACAGATTAACTCTCTTTGGTTTCTAAAAGCTGCTTAGTTGATTCTTTGGGCTTTGAAGCCATCTGATCCTGCTTGGAACTGGAAAAGAAAAACGAATTCTCTCTTTACATGATCTCTGGGCTAATCTCAGCCATTCTGTCATCTTTGGGGCTCGAAATAGGTAGGAATGTGGTAACAGAATAGCAGAGCTCTGGATTCCTCCATGCCCACATGGGTAATCAATATTTCTTGAACATACTTTGTGATTTTACAGCATCAATTTCTGCTTTCTCTTTTAGAAATGTGTTCCTTCTGCATCTGCACTAAGACCTGTTTCAGGTTCAGTTAAGATGACAATTGCTTCACGAAGCCTTTCTCGAGCTCTCCAACCAAGTGTGCTTTCCTCTCCTGTGACCTTTCACAGTGCTAACATTCAGTGGAATTGCTGGGACTAGAACTTGTGCAGAGACCAGAGCTCTCACTTGTCCTCTTGCCTCTAATCCCCTCTAATGATTGTGGCCAGGTATCTGACCGAAGAAAAGGAGACACATCTTCAAGTAGTCAACAAAGAAGTAAAACCCAATCATGAATGATAGTATTTAATGAGAGACGTTTGGTGAGTTATCTTTACCTGTGCCTTGTTGGTGAGTGGAAATTTCAGTTAAGTTCAGTAAACCTCCCTCCCCCAAATGTTTGCCGTGTGCCAAAGATCATGCTAGATATGGAAGGTACAAATTATAATAATAATTAATATTTATTTTATGCTTATGATGTATCAGACCCTTATCAGCACTTTAGTTATTTACTTAATCCTCAGAACAATGCTATGAAGTTGGCACTATCACTATCTCCATTTTATTTTTGGAGAAATAGAGGCATTGTGAGGGTAAGCAATTTGCCAAGGTTATACAAGCTAGGATCTGTGACAGAGCTAGGATCTGAACCAAGGCCATGTGGCTCAAATTAAAGTAAGACAAGGTCCTTTAGCCTTCAAATGTTCACAGCCTAAGGGTTCTGACAAAAGGGGGAAAACTATTCTCTTCCATTCTCAGACATGTTCCACAGGACTGGATGTCACTAACAATGAGGTGCAGAGTATGTTCTGGGTTTGGATCTTGGACAGGCCACAACTGAGACCAATGTTGAGATGGTTGTCCCAGCATGCACCCGGAAGGGAAGCAACATAAACAAGGGCTGAGCGAGCTCCAGGTTAAACTGTGAAGCCACCTGCAGAGGGCAGTATTGGGCACTATCCTTCAGAAGTGACTGGGAGGGAGGGTCAGCTGTATAAGGACACTGGTCTTTCCTTGAGGAATTAACCTTTGTTTTTGTTCATTAGTATCGGTGAATCTAATTGCACAATGCCATTCTGTGGTGTGGACTTACTGCCTATTAAGAACTGTTCTGAGGAGACTTCGACATATAAATATCATTTGGATATTTCTTTCCAAAGCAACAGATCATATGGCAATGATGAAGCTCCACTGAACTGAAGCCATGTGGAATTGTAGCCAAATGTTAGGATGACATAGCAGTCCCCACAAACATTTCTCTGGGGGGTTCAGGAATGTTCATAGTAACCCTCCATTTTAAACACTGTGTTTTTTAGCCAAATGGATTTTCTGAGAAAGAAGAGGTTTTAAGGGTTTCTCTGGAGATAAATGAGCATATAATCATCTGTTCTAGTAGAAAATGGTTCTGAGTCTCTGGCATAAACCTGAGAAGTTGTTGCCTTAGAAACAACTAATGCTGTGTAACTCTCTTGCCTGGACAACCACATGGGGTCTCTGTAATATGCTTGCTTCTACCCATGATTTTTAAACCTTTAAGCCCAGGTGAGAAAGCTCAATCTCTTTCCCCAATGAGGAAAGTAACAAACAACTTTTCTTATTTCACCATGCATTAAATTCTTGGTGGGGACTGATCCTCTTTTTCTTAAGAGGGATTCTGTTATGATGGTGGAGGGGAGATCCTCCATGGTAAGGCAATTGGTGGTTTGATGACATCTGTCATGGTTTGCTCAAGACTGAAAAGTTCCTGGGATGCAGGATTTTCAGTGCTACCACTGGAATGGTTGTTCACCATAGTAGGGACATTGGCAGCCCTCCAAGCAAGGACACCCAGGTCCATAGCTTCTAGGCCTTAGACAGCTCTGAGTTTCTCCCCCAACATCATCAATGGAGGGCAGCTCAGAGCATGGTCCCTACTGGACTGTCCAGTGACTGGTTTTTCAAAGATTCCCCTACAGCAGATAGAGTTACATTAGATAAACAGATGGAAATATTACACACAGTTAGATTCAGTTCACTTCATTTAATTTTACTCAATTTATCAAGCTTATGTGAAGTTTCTATAAATATGTAACACTGCACCTGAGGCAGGGGATACAAAGATGAATAAGTCACAGTCCTGCTCACTAGGGGCTTTTAGTCTAATGGGAGAGATGAAGGCATAAGCAAAGGAGCACCTTTCAGCGTGATGGATGCTGTAATAGAAGTGGCAGGCAGGTATAGGGGAGGGGTGTTATTAGAGTAGGAAGTTACGTGAGGAGGTCAGGACAGGCTCCACCTCCACCGGGCGGTTATACTTCAGTGGAGAATTGGACCATAAGTAGGTGTTTGCCAGCCGGACAGCAGGGAAGAGCACTTCAGGTAGAGGCAAGAACATAGGACGAAAGCAGAGACAAGAAATGATCTGTTGAGTAGTAACTTTATGGTATATTTAGGGAACAGCAGTTATGGTCGGAAGGCAGGGCTTGAGATAGGAGGAATGGTGGCAGAGGAGGCTGTGGGCAAGGAGTGAGAAACAGACTATGAATGGCATTGTAAACAATCATTATTACTGTTGGCCACCTCGCCAACTGCTTTTCCCATTTTACTGATTTTGTTCAGGTGATCCATCCTTCCCACATAGCCATGGGCTTCTTTGAGCTAGTCACAGTGATCTCATTCTCTTGTCAGTGGCTCATTTAACATTTGAGCTGAAATAAAATTGTGGCCAAAGGGATGTGAGGAGATGTGTGTTCTTTTGCAGGAAGTTATCATGTCTGTGTGTGTGGCAGCCACCTTGCACCATGAGGATAGTAGGCTTGAAGACAAAAGGACATGCTGAGGATGTTAGATCGGAAAGATGGGAAGTGCCTGGGGACTTGGAGTCACTTTATCTACACCATATTTTTTTACATGAGATAAAAAAACTTTTCCTCAATGTTCTAGCCATTTTGAATTGAGATTTCTGTTACTGGTGGCTGAAAATATTTAATGATATGATAAAACACTCTAAACAGTTGAGGCTTTTGGTGACAGAAGAAATGGAGTAATGTCATGGGTTTTGTTTTATTACTTTGACTCCTATTTGTCAGTAGGCATATTTCTTGCATTCAAATCCTAGGTGAAGAAACTCATTCACTCATTCACTCATTTTCTCTATTAGCACTTTTTGAAACTTATTCCTAGTATCATTCTTGATGTAGTAGATACAATGTCAAATAATATATGCTATGTACTCTTAAGGGGGTTGCGGTCTCATGATGGAGGCAGGCAAGTAAATCAACTTCACAGTGTATTGTGCAAGTGCTTTGGTAAAGTTACACTCGGTACTGTAGTTGTAGTGCAGAGCCCTTAAATCAGTATGCTACATTGTAGTGTGCTTGTCAAGGAAGTGAAACTTGGACTAGACCAATGGAAGGCTCCTGGAGCAGTAGGTCGTTGTCTAGAGAGCTCTGTCTGGGCCCAGGTATATGCACATATCCAGGGCACACAGTTTCACTGTACTAGTAATGACTGTGAGCCACACCCAAGTAGTAATTTTGAGACTGATGTAGAAATCAGATTGATTTAGAAAACTTTGGAGTAGGTAAAAATTAGATAGAAAATAATTTTCATTTCCCTTCTTGGCCTCATTTTCTGAGAGTATCAGACTTTCAAACATACTGAGAAGCAACAAGAGATAAGATCTGTCAAGTAGTTTATGAGAAATACAATAGTCCTTGAGCATGACTTTGGAAGAAAAGAGTGATCCCATCTTGGGGTCTTCAGGGGAAGAATGATTTGAGCTGGGTCTTAATGGATTTCAGCCTTTTAATTGGCAGAGATGGGTGAAGATAATCATCAGAAGAGGCATGGCCATAAACAAAACAAAGCACAGAGATGGGTGAGAAAGGAGAGAAGCTGGGCAGTGCAAGTGCTGCAGATAGTGGGAACTGCGGATTCATTTTTGGTAGTTGGGGAGATATGGCCTGATAGGTAAGGTAGGGTGGGAAGATTTAAAGATTTGGGTTTTAGCCTTTGTACAGCGGGAAGTAACTGTAAGTTACAATGAAAAGAGTGATGTGAGCAAAGCAAAGTTTTTGGTGGGTTGGATGTTTCCCCTAAACAGGATGGGTGAAGAGAAAAGCAAGAAAACGAAAATTTAAGCAACACCTGATATATACAAGCTCTGTGAAGTTATTGCATTTCAGTTTTCAGGAATATACTCACAAGGAGGCACTTTTATTTCCATTTTAAGGCTATGGAAACTGAGACTTCAAAGGTTTAAGAAACTTAACCAGAGTTTCAAATCTAGATTGTGAGCCTTAAGTAGTTTTCCCGACTGTCTGAACTCAAGGAACATGGCTTGGCTTGCCTCCTCCACACAATGAAGAGGGACTGGCATCACGGACAACTCAGAGTAATAACTATATTGAATGTGCCAAGATACTAAATTTAAAAAAATTCAGTTTGGTTTTGGTACAATTTCCACCCAACCTTATGAATTTGGAGAGAGTCTGATGGACTTGGAGAAGGGCTAACCCTTAATTAATCTACTAGACCCTGAACTAGAATGGCTGGCACAAACACCCTCACAAGAAATATTTCATTGGTATACCAGTAGAGAACAAAAGGCAGTGATTTTTGGCTTGTCAAGCACAGTGGGCCTTCTCTTTGCCCCACTTGCAGGTGTGGACGCTGGGGTGGGTGTGCACATACCCCTGCTATACTGACTGGGTTGTTAGAGTTAACCAAAAGATCTCTTATCTCCCTGTTCCTGGATTTTTGTCTCTCTAGTGCCAGGCAAGCTTTCCTAACCTCTTTTTAGAGTAGAAAAATAGTCTAGAGATATGAATATTAACTTAAAAGACATAGAAATGCTTTCAAACAGTTTCAGAGGAAAAATGGGAAAAAGTTTTAGGAAGCTAGTGCCTTGTGAGTGGATTTTGGAAAGAGAACTTTGATTTGATTTTTAATAAATTGCACATACGTAGGAAGGAGAGAAGGAAAAACCCTAGAGGGTACTCAGGCTCGTAAATCGTGGTACTGGTCTAGGGTTTCCCTGGTTTTTCTTGGGCACAACTCCCATTTCACCCCTTCAGAGGCTCCTGGTCAGCCAGAGACTGACCTAGGTCTCCAGTGTCCTCAGGAGGCTTTCCCTTTTTCTTGGTGTTTCATCTTAGTACAAAAGAAAAACCCACAGCAACAAGATGCATGAGGCGGGGTCAAGGCTCCCCTTTTTAGCTGCTGCTTCTGTGTATCTGGGAGTGGCAGCATCTAGCTTTGCTATAGAAGAACAGTCTGTTGAGATTATTGCATCAAATATTATTGAACATTTATAAATCGTGATGATGATTCAGACTCATTGTGGATGACAGCTGGTGGCTCTTGATTTCTACAGTATGAGACAGCAGTGTGACAAAAACCTAAAATAGCCATGGGGTAATAATTGGCCCAGAGCTTGACACCTTCAGTAGCAACCAGGATGATGAGTTTGGCTTTGAATGCCACACTGTGGAAGTAACAGGAACAAATTTGAGCTCATTCAGCAAAGAGCAATGAAGACCAGGACATGTCTGGAAATTTTAAGGCACTGAGCATGCTTTGTCTAGAGAAAAGAGCTTGAAGCGGCACCTGATTCCTGGAGTTAGACTGCTGTTTCAGGCAGAGAAAGACAGATGGGTGCCAGAAACAACTTTTCTAATATTGATGAAATGAGCTGTTGAGAAGAAATGAGCCTCCTAACACCAGAGATGTTCAAGTATATTACCTGATGACCTTCTAAATCAGAGTCTGTGGTTTTATGATTTCCTAGGGTCTTGAAGTTGACCTGTTTATACCTGTGTGCTGCCTCTTTCCTTTCCTCACAGTGTCTTCTCAACCAATCTAAGATGGCTTTTGCTCCAGCCACCCCATGGAGATTGCTTCTGTGGACCTCTCAGTCATCAAACCCAATCTTCTCTATCTTATTTCGTTTTTCAAAAGTGTTTAGCAAAATGTCAACTCCTACTTTATGGAAACAGATCTTTCTCTTGGCTTCCATGCCCTAATACTCACCCAGAGATTTTCTTCCTACCACACTGACTTTCATCTCAGTCTCTTTTGCTAGTCTTTCTTCCTTTCCTCAACTTCTAAATGTTGGAATGCCCCATGGCTCTCCTTAGCATTCCCTTCTCTCTATATTAACTCTTTGTGGTGGTTTAAAAACATGTCTATGCATTCCTTGACTCTCTTTCCATCCAGAGATGGGGTCTATGTCTCCTCCCTTTAAATCTGGGTTGAACTAGTGACTCACTTGTAATGCAACAGAAGAGATGATTCCTAACACCAGAGGCTGGATCAGAAAAGTCATGAAGCTTCTACCTGGTTCCCTTGGGGCATTGGTCTTTGTATTTCTGAGCTGCCAGGACTGAAGAGGTCATACTGTAAGAAAGCCTAAGCCTCTAGAAAGGCAATTTGTAGTGCTCTTGCCAGCAGCCCAGCTGAGGATGCAGGTAGTGTGCAAAAGAGGCAAGCCTTCCCTGTGTGCTCTGGCCAAATTCTTGGCCCACAGACCCTGAGAGTGAAAGAAGATGGTTCCTTTATGCCACTAAGTTTTGGGGTGGCTTGTTACATAGCAGTGGAACTGATACATTCCCTAAGGGGTCTCATCCTGTAGCATGACTTGAAATATCACCTATAAATGCTAATGGCCTTGAAATTCACTTTCCAGCCCTGATCTTTTCCCAGAACTCCAGACTTAAATCCAATTATCCAAGTGTCTGCTTGAGCCCTCCACTTGTGTATTCAGTAAGCACTACCTCAAACTCAGTATGACTGAAGCAGAAAGCTTGACATTAAGTCTTGACCCTCAAACTTTTTTTTTTTCTTCCCTCCATCATGGTATATACCTAGGTTTTCAAGTTAAAACTCTCTTAGTCTTATTTCCTTCTTTTGCTCCTAAGATAACAGCAAGTTCTGTTTATTTTTTCTACAAAGTGTACCAGAATTTGTCCCCTTCTCTGTCTCATCTGCCTCTGACAGAATCCAAGTTACCATAATTTCTCTTCCCGTCTACTGCAATATCCACTTTTCCCGCTTCCACTCTTGTCCTCTTAAAATCCATTTTCAACAGAAGTCTGAATCAGTTGTCTATTACTGTGTAAGAAATTACCCCAAAAGTTAGTGGCTCAAAACAACATTTATTGCCTAACAGTTCCTGTGGGTTAGGAATCTGGGCTCAGCTCAGCTGCATCCTCTGACAATGGGTCTCAAGCTCAACTGGGAAGCACCTGTTTCCTAGCTCAGTCACATAGTTGTGACAAGATTTAGTTCCTCAGGGGTTGTTAGACTAAGGGCCCCAGTTCCTTAGGGACTGTTGACTGAAGGCCTCCATTGGCTCCTTGCCACATGGGACTCTCCATAGACGTCTCACACCATGGCAGCCAGCTTTATCAGGGTGAGGGGGGGGGCAAGAGAGAGAGAACTAGCAAGTTGCAGACTTTTGTAACCTAATCATGGAAGTGACATCCCATCACTTTTGCCATGTTCTATTAGAAGAAAGTCACTGTATCCAGAGCACACTCAAGGGGAAGAGATTGCACAGGACATGAAAATCAGGAGGTGGGGATCATCGAGAGCCATGTAAGAATCTACCTGCCACATAGCCCCAGAGTGACCTTCTAAAATCATAAATTATACCACAGTACACCATTATTAAAAAACCAGTGGCAAATACATGCCATTATACATTTGTCTAAAGTCATAGATGCACAAAACCAAGAGTGAACCCTAATGTAAACAATAGACTTGAGTGATAATGATGTGTCGATGTAGGCCGAGTTGTAACAAATGTTCCACTCTGGTGGGGGGCGTTGATAAGGAAGGACACTCTGCATGTGTGGGGGCAGAGGGTGTATGAAAAATCTCTGCACTTTCCATTCAGTTTTTCTGTGAGCCAAAAACTGTTCTAAAAATAACAGTCTGTTAAAACAATTCTTTTGAATGGTTTTTATTTCCCTTTAAATGAATCCAAAATTTCTATTGCTTTACAAAGCTCTACATGTTTAGCTCCAAACTACTTTTCTACTTCTTATTTTACTCCCCATTCTCTCATCCATTTCACTCCAGCCACCCTGGTTTTCTTTCTCTTCCTTGAACCCTTCAAATGTGCTTCTTCCTTTGGGCTTTGCATTAGGTGGTCTTCCTTTGGACCATCTTCCCTTGGTCTGTGTAGGGATGGCTGGTTCTTCTCATGCAGATCTCAGCCTTATTGTCACCTCCTCAGAGAGGCCTCCTTGACCACTCAGCTGTAAGTGGATCTCTTGCCTCTATCACATCCATCTCCTTGGTTCTCTGCATTGAGCTTATTTCCATTTAATATTATTCTTGTTTATGTATTTGTTACCTGTCTCTTTCTTTCTCTCCTGCAACTAGAATGTAGAACCCATGAGAGAAAGGACTGTTTCTGTCTCAGATCCCATGGCCTTTCCCGTCTTCAGATCTCTATCTGGGTCTCAGCTGACCCCTGGGATATGAGTGCTTCCTGGCAGCATTCGACCCCATCAGGTGTGTCCACAGACACCAGCCATCATTCCCTCCTATGAGGGGCCCAAGTAATATCTTGTCTAAAGTCCAGACATCATATGGAACTTGTTGTAGCAGTTCAACAAATGAATAGATTAGATTTAATGAACTGACCAGTTCCAGCCTGGGCTCATTCACTCTACACCTTCTGTAATATCAATCTTGTTAATAGAATTAGCAGAGATTTTCTAACACACAACTTTCATGACTAAGTTTATGGCAAAAGCTAACAGTTATATGATACTTATAAGGTGGCAAATACATGTTTTAATTCTTTGAATCATCATAACACTCCCATTCTGTGGATAAGCAAAGTGAGGCACAGAGAGGCTAAGCTGCCCAATGTCACACAGGTAGTAAGTGGCAAAGCTGGAATTTGACCTCATAGTCTAACTTTAAAGTCCTTGCTCTTAAGGTAACACACGCTCCTGCCACTGACAGTGTATAAGCTTCTGCAAAATCCCTCCGTCCCTACTCAGGACAGGAATAGGCTGGCTACTAAATCTCTGCAACTCTCACAGGTAGTTTTTTCAAGAGCATGTAGAACTTGCAGTCATTTGATTGTTTTATTGTCTTTGTTAACTGTATGTCTACCATTTTAGTGACTGTGTTTTAACTATCTGGGACATTCTCCAAAGTGCTTTTTGAAGTCATTGTTTTACCCAGGGAACAGATTATGTCTCTAAATGTCTCTCAGATCTGCCCTGGTCTGTAGTCGTGGGAGGGCTTTCAGGAGTTTGTCTGGCTTTTTGGCAGGAAGAGAAAAACTGTAAGCTTGGTTATGACCTAAAAAATACTCCCTTGCTCCAAAGATGCTATTGACTCAGTGATACTTCCTGTGTTATGCCACTGAACACTCCCCTTGGCTGTCAGAGTGCAGGCTTTTGCTGTGTAATTGCTTCATTCTCCGTCCACGTGGAGCTATCCCTACTCCTCCGGTTCTGCTCTCCCAATCTGCTGCCCTGTAAACTTCCCTCCACTCACATTCTGAGATTTAGCTAGTAATATTCCAGCAAAGAAATTCCTCCTGCCCAGTGATGATATTCAAATGGCAGACAACAGGGAGCACCTCTTGCCAAGTCCTGAGCTGGAATAAACATCATCCAGCTTCCTAGTCCTTCCATTCTGAAAAGGATTAGCAATGTCTTGAAAATCAGGAAGAAAAAAAATGGCCAAGTAAAAATGATTTCTTGAAAAATATCCAGGGTCCCTCTGGGAGCATTGTGGCTATTGTTGCCTCTGCAGGGAGCCAGCCTCTCCTGCTGGCTGCACAAAGAGGACCTGAGCACAGGCTCCATTTTCTGTGGTACATGTTGTCTCCAGGTAGGAAGAATGCTATTTTTTGTTTAAGCTGAATATTCACCTGAGCAAATAGCAGATGTTGATGAATATTAATTTGTGCTTAGATTAATGCTTCAAAGTGTCAATTTAATTTCTGTTTTACTATTCAGCCCCTGATTGTAATGAACTACTTCAGGATGTGGGGACCATACACCTGGCTTGAGGGCAGGGCCGGAGGTCTCCAAGGGGTGGAACCAGGTCCTCAGACATGGGGACAATTCCAGGGGAGCCCAGGTGGCCCCTGCAAATCACCCAGCTGTGCACTGGCCCAGTGGGGAGCTGACTGCTCTTCAAGGAGAGAGAGACACACACATCAGACAGCCACTTGACCTTCAGGCCAGGCCAGGAGCTGAGCGAGTGCCCAGGCTAGTCTCTGGGCTCTGAGTGGGACAGGCTGCTGGATGTCCTTTTATGGTCTCCTTTTACACTACCTCAGATCACTTCTGTTGCTGACTTTTTAGGAACCTGAGAAATTTAATTCTAATTTGTATCTTTATAGGTCCACACATGGTGAAGGGAAGAGAGTCTGCTTTTGGATTCAGGCACATCAGGGTGTAAGTTCCAGCCCTGGATCTCACTGGCTCAGGCACATTTCTTAACCTTTCTGAGCCTAAGTTTCCTCATTTGTAAAGTAGAGCCATTGACAAGACCAAGTGAGGTGCCTGTGTCCCATGCTTAGTGAGTGCCTGGCACCAGGCAACACTCAATAGTGCAATTCCCTTCCCTACTTCCTTCATACAGATAAACCCATTCTCCAGAAATGTAAAAATTAAACTTCTTTCTTTTTGAGTTTTCATACATCACTCTGTCATAAGTGTTTCTCTGTGCTGCCTGATTTCTTAAGCTCTGTGTGCCTTATTAGTCACTTGGTAAGTTAACATGACAAATGCTTCTATTTTGAGTTTTTGGTCAGAATCACATGAATGCTATGATTTATTTTTTTAATGGATATGAATGGCACCATATTCTGTATTTTTCTTGTTTCCCATTGACCTATGTTGCTGTTTCTCTGTTAGTTGGGCAAACAGAATGGACTGCTCTTTCATAGAAAATCACCTCCTGCAGCCCCAGCCCTTGGCCTGCCTGGGATCTGCCTCACTGTTTCACCTTCTCACTCTTCCTACCTTGCTGGCTCTCATCCCACAGTCACCCAGGTTGTTGGCACATTACTATCTGTAGTCAAGAGAATTCTAAGTAGGGCTAAGGTGCAAGATTATAAGGCCTACTTGTCTTGAACAAAATAGATCCAGTGACATAGAAGCATGGAACAGATTGATGAATCTCAGAAGGAAGGTGGAGGGGTGGGAGGGGAGAGATTAACCAAATAATTTATATGCATATATCCATAACCCTTGGGCACAGACAATAGGGTAGTGAAGGCCTAGGACACGGGGTATGTGTGTATGTGTGTGTGTGTGTGGGGGGAGTAAAAGGGATCAATGGGGAAAAAAGGGGTTATCTGTAATTCTTTCAACAATAAAGATTTTAAAAAACTAAAAAAATCCCTATTGATGGCAAGTTTCAGCACACTCTGGATTTCTGCCTCCCTCTTGATCTCCTTCTTAACTTAGATGTTATATTTGTTTCCTGGGGCTCACATGACAAAGCACCAAAAACTGGTTGGCTTGAAATAACAAAAATGGATTGTTTCATAGTTCTAGAAGCTAGAAGTCTAAAATTGAGGTGTTGGCTGAGCCATACTCCGTCTGAGGTCTATAGGACAGAGCCCTCCCTAGCCTATTCCAGTTTTTGGTGGTGGCCATTCATCCTTGGTGCTCTTTGGCTTGTGGTAGCTTAATTCCATTCTCTGCCTCTGTCTTCACAGGGCATCCTCCTTGTGTCTTCACATCATCCTTCTCTGTGCATGTCTGTGTCCAAATTTCCCTTTTTTATAAGGATACCAGTTATGTTAGCGTGAGTCCCAAGCTAATGACCTCATCTTAAATTGGTTAAATCTATAAAGACTATTTCCAAATAAGGTCACATCCTGAAGTACTTTGTTTTTTAGTTGGTGTGCTGAGCACAATTCAACCCATAACATATGTAAATTATTTCTCATTTCTTTTTTCCTCCTTGGGGCTTTGGTTGACCCTTTTGGATTTTACTTTAGTTTCGACCAAATCAGCAAAGCTTTTCATAACTGGCCTTTATTCATTTGTTCATTCATGAAAACATTTATTTAGCACTTCCAATATGCCTGGTGGGGAACTTTTATATCTATCATCTCACTGAATTTTCAAATATCCTAGAAAGGTCGATATCATCATTCCCATTTAACAAGGAAGAAAACAAAAAGCCAAATAAATGAAGACACTTGCCTGTGTCCTCATAGTCAGTGCCAGAGCTCACTGTCTGAGCTGAGCACTTCTGACTTCAAGTATTGACTCAGCAACAACACTTACTTCCTATTCAACTATATATCTCTACTGTGGTCTTTAAGAAACCTGGCCTGTCTTTGATCTCCTCTCTCTCAACATTCTCTGGTCACTCTCTGTCTTTGTTTGACTATCTCAGTGACTTTGGCCTATGCCCTAGCTGTCAGACCCGCAATATTGGCTCCTACTGACTACTTTCTTCCTTGCCCTTCTGTTGCAGTGTCTTTCGAAGACTTTTCTCTTCCCTGCTCCTTTCTTTTCTGTCTCACTCTTTGTTCATCTCTTAGTTCTTTAAACACTGTAGGACCCTGACTCCTGGTGCCATTCATCAATACCTAAATTTACCTGGCAGCCTCTATCCTTTACGTTTACACCTTCTGGACATCAGCATTGCTTCCTAGCACTTCTTCTTGACATTCCTTTGTGTTTTCAATGCAACACTTATAGCTTCTGATGTATTTTAAACAGCCGTAAGACACCACTTCATACTGGAACACAATCCAGTTCCCTACCTCTGCTGCTTCTTCCAAATACAACATTGGACCCCTGAGGCACATTACATGTTTTTTCCTCAAGCACTGAGAAGTGCCTCCTGCTAATGTTATTGTATGGCGCTTTTTCAAGAAAACTTAAAGAGTCTGGATGTCTGACTGCTCCTCTAATGAGCCTAGTGCCCTCCCTGGGAGAGCTACTTGAACTCATCTGAAAGAATACCTGGCTGATAAGTCTGCCTGTTAGGATGGTTACCCAGAACTACCCTAGGAAGATGAAAACCTAGCCTTTTTTTTTTTTTAAAAAAAAAAAACACTCCAGAAAAGATAATTTAGTTACTCCCTTATAAAATTAAAAATAACTCCCCATTACAGGCCTCCATATTTTCTTCTGTCTGTATTGTACATGCTCATGTCCTTGGCGATCTGCTCTTTATAACTTCTAGGTACTATTTACATGCAGGAAAATGTCAAGTATAATTCCTTCTTCACCTTGGTGCCTTCCTCAAGCTCCAGATCTGTATTTTTAGCTACCTGGATGTCCTGCAGGCACCTCACCCTTAACTGTCATTCATCCTGGCTGAGTGTTCTCTTCATCTTGTTTTCTGTATTTAATGTAAGATGGCTTTACGCCCTCCATCTCCCTAACTATGCACCATTATTCCTAGTTCTGTGTCCAGTCATCTGCCATTGTAGCTCAGAAATATCCATGTATCTGTCATTGATCGAGCCCGCAACCCGGACATGTGCCCTGACCGGGAATCAAACCCGATCGCCTGGATCCTCGGTCGACGCTCAACCACTGAGCCACGCCTGGCTGGGCTCTGTTGATTCTTGATCTCAACATTTCTTACTGAACTTGAGCCCCGTTAGCCAGTCTTTCTCTCCAGTGTCTCTTCATTTCAATCCAAATAGACTTCTTTCAAAAAGATAAAGTTGCCCACATGGCTGTCTCGTTTTGAAATTGCTGCTGGCTTCCACTGCCTTGGATAAGCCTCTGAACACCACATGTTGTCATTCTGGGCCTTCACAAATATGACTATGGCTGACTTTTTATTCCTTAAGCTCTGTGCTCTAGTCTCTCTCCATGCCCAAGCACCAGACTTCTGCCTTGGGCTTCTCTTTGTGTCTTGGAGACAACATGCCCTTTCATGCCTTGGTGTTTTTGCATGTGCTGTTTCCTTTGCTTGGGGCAGCACTCTTTCCTTCCTTCTTTACCTGGCAAATTTCTTCTCACGTTAGTGGAACCGATAGTAATTCCCTTAGCTAGAGTTGGTGGCTCTCTCTACTCTACTCCCATGATACTTTATTCTCAGTTTTATAATCATTTGTGTGTTCTCATGTGTCTCCTCCAGTAGAGTGTGAACTTTCCAGCAGCTAGGACAGTGCCTGGCATTCCATGGAAAAGCCACAAATGTTTTTGAATGATTGAAAGCTTCATAACATCTAATTCAACTCTCTATGTCTTTTTAATCTCTCTTCCTTTTAATTTTTTCCCTAGAGAGAAGAATCTGATTGTCAAAACTCATATTGTAAAAGATTTAAATAAATAAATAAATAAATAAATAAATAAATAAATAAATAAATAAATATATATGTAAACAAATAAACTGGGGTTAAAAAAAAAAAAGAGGGCAATGGGATAAAGTCAAGGATGGGTTAACACATCATCTGCCTGCTTGGGCAGGGCAGGTACTAAAGGATGTCTGCAGGACTTGTTCTAAGCTCCCAGCCACCCAAATAAAGAGTACAAGATCTGTTTATGCAATTATTAGTATCCATATAATGATGGATAAATTCTTCTTGGGGAAAATAGTAATTCTAAGTCTTGAAAGTGAAGAGAAATTTCCCACAAGGGCGCCATGAAACTGGAGAACACCACCATCTTTTCCCTCTGAGAGAATAGCTAGCCAGATGACTCCTGGCTGGGTGATAAGAGTGTAATATTTGCCCAGCATCTACATTAATAAGTTTTAATTAGAAATGTGAGTATATTTTCTTTTTGGTCTGTGTCTGATGAGCAGGGACAGAAAGAGTGAAGAGGGGAGCATTCCATCCTTTAACTAAAATCCCCGAGAGCTTTATCCATTTATTTATTTATTTATTTATTCATTCATTCACTCATTCATCAAGCACTGATTATTTATTTATTTATTTTTAAATTTTTGTTTAAAATATTACAGATGTCCCTTTTTCTCCCCAATGACCCATTCCACCCTGTCCCACCCCCGTCCCTCGTCCCTCTCTACATCGTCTGTGTCCTTGGGTTGTGCATATATGCATATAAATTCTTTGGTTACTCTCTCCCCCTCCACCCACCCAACCTCCTCCATCCCTCTGAGATTCGTCAGTCTCTTCCATGCTTCCATGTCATTGAATCTATTCTGTTCATCAGTTTATTAAGTTCTTCAGATTCCACCTATAAGTGAGATCATATGATGTTTGTCTTTCTCTGCCTGACTTATTTTGCTTAGTATAATATTCTCCAGGTCCTTCCGTACTGTCCCAAAGGGTACAAGATCCTCTTTCTTTATAGCTGCATAGTATTCCATGGTGTAAATGTCCCACAGCTTTTTTATCCACTCATCTACTTATGGGCACTTGGGCTGTTTCCAGATCTTTGCTATTGTAAACTGTGCTGCTGTGAGCATAGGGGTGCATATATTCTTTCTGATTAGTGTTTCAGAATGCTTAGAATATATTGCTAGAAGTGGAATCACTAGGTCAAAAGGCAGCTCCATTTTTAATTTTTTGAGGAACCTCCATACTGTTTTCCATAGTGGTTGCTCCAGTATGCATTCCCACCAACAGTGTACTAGGGTTCCCCTTTCTCCACACCCTTGCCAGCACATGTCATTTGTTGATTTGTTGATGGAGCCATTCTGACAGGTGTAAAGTGATACCTCATTGTGGTTTTAATTTGCATCTCTCTGATGATTAGTGACCTTGAGCATTTTCTCATGTGTCTCTTGGCCATCTGTATCTTCTCTCTGGAGAAGTGTCTATTCAGGTCCTTTGCCCATTTCTTAATTGGGTTGTTTGTCTTCCTCTTGCTGACTAGTATGAGTTCTTTGTACACTTTGGAAATTAGCCCCTTATCAGATACATCCTTGGCAAATATGTTTTCCCAGACTGTTGGGTTCCTTTGTATTTTGAGGCTGTTTTCTTTTGCTGTGCAGAAGCTTTTTAGTTTGATTTAGTCCCATATGTTTATTTTTTCTTTTGTTTCTCTTGTCCTAGGAGATGTATCAGTGAAAATTTCACTAAGTGGGATGCCTATGACTTTACTGCCTGTGTTTTCTTCCAGAATTTTTATAGTTTTGTGACTTACATTTAAGTCTTTTATCTATTTTGAGTTTATTTTTGTGTATGGTGAAAGTTGGTGGTCTAGTTTCATTTTTTTGCATGTACCTGTCCAATTTTCCAGCACCACTTATTGAAGAGACTGTCTTTACTCCACTGTATGCTCTTGCCTCCTTTGTCAACTATTAACTGACTATAATGGCATGGAACTATTTCTGGGGTCTCTGTTCTGTTCCATTGATCTATATGTCTGTTGTTGTACCAATACCAGGCTGTTTTGATTACAATGGCTTTGTAGTACAGTTTGATATCCTGTAAAGTGATCCCTCCCACTCTGTTCTTTTTTTCTCAAAATGGCTGCAGCTACTCAGGGTCTTTTTTGGTTCCATATAAATTTTTGAAATATTTGTTCTGGACCTGTGGAATATGCTGTTGGTATTTTAATAGGAATTGCATTGAATGTATAAATTACTTTAGGTAGTATGGACATTTTAATGGTATTAATTCTTCCAATCCATGAGCATGGTATATTCTTCCACTTGTTTATATCTTCCTCTATTTCTTTTTTCAGTGTCCCGTAGTTTCCCAAGAACAGGTGTTTTACATCCTTGGTTAAGTTTATTCCTAGGTATCTTATTTTTTTTAATTGCAATGGTAAATGGGATTATTTTTTTAGTTTCTCTCTGAAAGTTCATTGTTGGTGTAAAGAATGCCATTGATTTTCGGATGTTGATTTTGTATCCAGCTACCTCGCTAAATTCGTTTATCAAATCCAGTAGTACTTTGGTAGAGTCTTTAGGGTTTTCTATGAACAATATCATGTCATCTGCAAATAATGACAGTTTTACTTCCTCCTTTCCAATTTGGATACTTTTTATGTTTTCTTCCTGTCTGATGGCTGTGGCAAGGACTTCCTGTACTATGTTGAATAAGAGTGGTGAAAGTGGACATCCCTGTCTTGTTCTTGTTTTTAAGGGAAATGGTTTTAGTTTTTTCCCATTGAGTATGATGGTGGCTGTAGGTCTGTCATATATGGCCTTTATTATGTTGAGGTATGATCCCTCTAGTCCCATTTTGCTGAAAGTTTTTATCAGAAATTGATGCTGTATTTTGCCAAATGTTTTTTCTGCATCTATTGATATGATCAATGACTTTTGTCCTTCATTTTGTTTATGTGAGGTATCACATTTATTGATTTGCAGATGTTATTAAATGTCTATTTTATATAAGGCCTTATGAGAGATTTCTCCTCCACTTCCTACTGTGCAATTTCTCCCATTCTAAGTTCAGCTGGAAGATATATTACCATTATCAGCTCTTCCAATCAGAGGCCAGAGGATGCATCTGCTTAAATTGCATTGTACAGGATTCAGCACTCGAACTGGAGGTTTTTCAGTGGCAGCTAATGGTTGTCATAGGGAGGAACAAAAAAGGCTCTTGGACATGCTTCTCTTTAAACGTTCAGGGAACATTTTTCTGGCTCTGGAAAGATTGCTTTCACAGAGCAATTTTAGCCATTATCAACTGAGAATAAAACCTACTTTACGAAATTAAATTAGCCAGTCTTCTCTCCCAGATTCATTTTTCCTCCTTTAGCGTGGTGAAACCCAGCTCTATTTAGCAGGCCATGTAACCTCTCCTACCTCATCGTTCAAATCATTTAGTAAAATAAAAGGGCTTTAAAAAGGGAGGTTACAAATATAAACACGAGTGCAATTAAGATCTCAACTCCATTACATTAATATAACTACTTTGCATGGAGTTCATTATGATGCACATTAGGGTTTTAATGTTTTCTCTAGTTTAGTGCCACCCTTAGTTAGAAGGAAACATCGTGCTATAGGAAACAATTGCCTCTTGGGTTGAAAAATAATTTGGATAGGATTCCATTGTGATTAATTAAGCTCACACACGATAAAGTAGAAAGAACCAAATAGTTGTTCTTCAAATTGACAGTATATTTGGCGAACAAAAGAGATTTATAACACTAGATTTAAATTTTTCCGATGTAATAATATATTATGTAAATTACTCATTTTTCCCCTTTTTGCTGGAAACATGGTGAGCTCTTTTTTTTTCCTATGCAGAGAACAGAGGCACAAACAAGAATGAAGGAAACAGAAGAAAAGAAGCCTTAATGAGCAAGCACAGGCATGATGATATGGATATAAGCCTGTATTTTCTCCCCATTAGCTTCGAATTATTTCCCACAAACACTGCACCCGACAGTTCTCCTTGCAGTCAGCTCTAAATGTGTGCCGCCTTCGTGAGGAGGGCTGTGCGTCTCTCTCCCTGCTTAGCAGCCCTCCTTCCCCAAAAGCATTCTCCAAATTGAAAAGCAGATCCCCTGTCCTTTCAGTGCAACCGCTGGCCTAGGCCCCACTCTGTTCCACACAGCGGCCCTTCAGGAAATATCCATTGTTAGCCCTTAGCGAAGGAGGCAAAGCGCATCGGTGGCACTGGGAGCCTGTAACTAACATGTCTGAAAAGAGAAAAAGCAGCCTCGCTTGGAAAAATGTTTCCCCTCAGCCTCTCCTTCCCTCCTTTTCTATATTTCGCTTTTGCCTTGCCATTCTGTCTCTTCATGCCCGTCTTCGGGTCTGCGTCCCTCTGTGTGTCCGTCCAAGTCCATCTGTCTTCAGTCAGCCCTCCCTTCCTCTCCCTACCCCGCCCCACCCTGGCCCCGTCCCTGCCATCCTTTGTCCTCTCTTCCTCCTAAACACAGAGTCTCCAGGTTGCAAATCACATCCCTGAAGCCAAATCAGGAGTGATGGCGCATGTCTCTAGAGAGTGTCTTCTATTAACTGGCAAGACTCAGGAACTGCTATTAATGAATAAAGGCAGCTCCCCAGGGTCAGCCTGGGTTACTCAGGCAGCGCATTCAAACACTTTCTGTCATTGAGAGACTCAGTTGGGCCTCCAGGGCTGATTCCCTGTCTGGTGGAATGACACTTCCAAGGCTGCGGCAGGATCAGTGGGATGCTTCCAAAGTCACCTCTCTCCGAGCTGTCCTTTGTCCAAGCTGTCATGGTGTAGCCCGCAGGAGCCCCTCTAGCTGACCCCCCCAAGAGAGCAGATGGGCCTAAAGTAGATGGAGACACAATTTAAAGTCTCCCTTGTCTTTACGAGACACCAAAGCACTAGTTCCCCTTAAACACCTTCTATGTTTGGGGAGAAAGCTGACTTCTCGCAGGACACAGGCAGCTTGCCCATAGAGCCTAATGGGCTAAGGCGCCCATAACCATTTTGTTTGCTCAAGATGTGCAGGCCTGAGAAGCAGACTTACCAAATCATTCTGTAAATCCAAGGGGATGAAACATGACAGAAACTTTATTGATTTGGCAACCTTACATTCCTTTTGTGAGCTCGTGATGAATGTCTGGAACGAATGACTAGCAAGCACCCGTGGACCAGCTGCTGCCTCCTGATTTCTGATGCTTCCTCCCTCTGCGACCACACAGACCTTGTTTTACAGACATCTTAAGACAGTTAAAATAATTAATTTTTAATATACATATAAAACCTAAACCCAGATTTCAGCCTTCTCCACCTATGAAGAACAGAGAAAAATACTTTTAAAGTCAAGCTATTAGTAGGTGTATTTGTCCCTAAGAATTTATTCCTTTATGTTTTTTTGTTTTTCAGTCCTTTGCACCATCTGTAAAATAAGAAAAAACAAGAATTGGAATACCTGAGGTCAGTCCAGTTAAAAATGTATTTATTAGCTATTGTCTATCGAACTGGGGTCCTGAGGTGAGTAAGACATGGTTCATGCCCTCAAGAAGCGCACAGTCACAGGGATTTTAGAAGGAAAGGGCCGAATGTACTTCATTTCTTTTCCTTGCTAATTGCAAACATTCCAGCTGTCACCTTCACCCTGATATAAGAGTGTCTGGGCAGGGTGGGCAAGCACACATTAGAATCCATCCTTAGCTTAGACTGTTCGGTTTCTTCCCACTTCCTTTAGGGTCTCCTTAGTAGAGTAGTAGCATCTCTGTACTCACATATGGCTTTGCATATACTTTTATCTCCAAACTGTAAGCAGGGGATGATTGTTGAATGAATGAATGAACAAATGAGGGCCTGGATTGCTTTTCAATTATTTTTTATCAATCTGTCTTTTACTTTGGGATTTATGAACTCTTCCAACAAGGGAGGGGCATATCTTTCTCATGTTTGTGTGCTCATATAAATGTGCTCTCAAAAACTCTGAGTGATATTCAATTTCAAGCTCTTTTTTTTCTGGTAGGAAGGGAATGGTTTTCTCCTTACCTTCATTACAGACACAGGGGGTATGGGGTTGTTGTGAGGCCATAGCAAGTGTGGATCCCAGTGGATCTGAATAGCTTAGGAAGGAAGTGTTTTGGAGGGTGGAAGGTGGAAGCCATGACGCATCGATGAACAAACGTGGCAGGTGTTTCTTGCCTGGGTGTTCTGCTCTGAAGCATCTCAGCAGAGGCCCAAACTTAGCAGCAATTGAGTAAGCAATTGTTTCTCTTCTCCTGCCAACTGTGAAGCGAAGGTGTTGGCTGACTAGGGGCTTCCTCTGAACCTCCAGAGCGTGCCTCTCTCCTGGTTACAGAGACCCTGTATCAGTCCTCTGTTGCTTGGATCCATGACATTCCTTGAGGACTTTCCTCCCTTCTGTTTTCCCTGAATCCCCCTACACACTTCATGGTTCCCACTTTTTCAGCTCTTTGTTCTCTTCTTGCCTGGCTTAGCTGTGGTAGCCTGATTTTGGAATATCTGCCTTTTTTTTTTTTTTTTTAAATATATCTTTATTGATTTCAGAGCAGAAGGGAGAGGGAGAGAGAGACAGAAACATCAATGATGAGATAGTTGTCAATGATTGGCTGCCTCCTGCACACCCCTGACCAGGGATTGAGCCCGCAACCTGGGCATGTGCCCTGATTGGGAATTGAACCTGGATCTCCTGGATCCTAGTTCTATGCTCAACCCCTGAGCCATACCCTGTTGGGCTGGAACATCTTCTTTTTGATTGACTTGAAGATTCTTAGGATACCATTGCTGTGAACAGCACTTAAATTTTGCTACTCTCACCTCTGGTCTATGAGATGCAATAGCCTAGATCCCCCAGCCTTGTGCTGTATCCCTGGAGAAAGATGCAATTTCCCCAGGATAGGCTGCTATTCTCACTGTCCAGCTTTCTGGGCTATGGAGAGGAGACTGTGGGTGAATCTAAGGTAAGCATCTCTCTTTCTCACCCAAAGGTATGCCTTCATCCAGGTGTACAGGAGTAAGAGGTATGTGGGTGTCATCAGCTTCCTGCTAAAGATAGCCAGAAAGTTCCTATGCTGGTTCCCATGAGAAGCTGGGGAAGGCCATAAAGAATCTTTTTGGAATAAAAACAAACAAACAAAAACAAAACTCCCTTCATTAAAAACCCTTCCAGAACAGGACAAATCTAAGGAGATGTGTCTGACCCTGGATTTTTAAATTTATTCCTCTAACTCCAGACATTAAACTCATGAAAAAATATAGCCTCAAGAGCAAAGGTAGCAAAAACTAAGGCTCTATGGGTCTGGCTATGCAATGCTTTTTCATTTTTGTCATCGCTCCTTAGACTTTGAAAAGCCATCTTTGATATCTGAAGACGGTTATGTGTCCTTCCTAAGTGCCCTCTTAGCACACTTTGCATCCTTTCTGCAAGTACCCAGCATATGCCAAGGCCAGTGTCTCTGAGTGGTAGGAGCATTGAGTGCAGAGCCTCACAAAGACATACCAGACCCTTGGTCAGGACTTGGGGTTGAGTGGAGTAGGGAGAGCGTTTATAGCCTGGATGGTCCACTCTAGAAAAAACCCTGCTGCCTCCAAAGGTGTCCCAGGTAACTTATGCCCAGAATATGACTGGTGAGTGTTGAGTTTAGGATTAAATATTTTCCCCTTAAAGTCTGAGGCAAAATCTGTGAATGAGCACAATACCTTTTCCTTGTAGATTTTTGAAGACTGTCTATCTTAGTTCTTGGCAAAGTCTTCAACAAGTGTTAGTTCCCTTCCTATTACATGCAAACAACCTTAGAAGAAGTGACATTTCACACTGTCCAGTTGAAATTAGATAACAAGCTGGAGAAATTTGTGAAGGTTATTGTATCAGGAGAGAACACAGAGGAAATGAAATGAGTCAATATTTGAAAAGCACATAGTTAGCACTAGAAAGTGTTCAATAAATAAACTATTACTGCTGCTATTATTATTATTAGGCACTAAGACACCATGCAGACAGGAACACTATTTCCCAAACACAGAAATTCTGATATTTTAAAGAAAAAATACATACTGTACATTTGCCCCTCGAATAAAACTTGAAAGTGCTCTTGGCTCGAGGTTTATTCCATTTAACACCTTTCAATAGGGCAACATCTGGATGTTCTCAGGCTTGGCAAGATGAGATGCTGAAATACAAATTCTGGAAATGCTGTGCATTAGGCACTCTTGTCTTTGCCTGTAATTGCCTTAAAGATATAAAAGAGCCTGATTGTAATAACTCCCCTAGTGAACTATTCTTCATTTCTATTCTGCAAGAGAAGATAGCAGGAAGTGGTATCGCTCTAAGGATATGAGTAAGGAAAGAGAGGAACTAATCTTAAATGCATGTGCCCGGCATCTCAAATAACTACTCAACAACAGTGTGAAAGGATTACCGGTGATCTCATATATATCCCTTAACCTATTAACTGGAATAATTGTTGCACTAAAAAAAAAAGCCCCCCAGTCTTCCAGGATGGGTGGCCCTAGGTCAGAAAGCATTTATTATTTATTTCCTAAAGTCCCGTTTCCCAGTGATAGGGATGGAAATTTGGCAGACGGGGTCTCCCCTTATCAAGCAAGTGAAATAGTTGTTTCATTTTTAATCTGGTTCCTTTGCCCTGACAGATAAATCTGAAGAGTGCTGTTAAGAATGTGATGAATTAGGCTCCTGGTGATGGCTGTAGGAAGGGAGAAAGATATGGCAGCCACGAGTCTGCAGGGTTTTCAGAATGAAACAGGGAGAGCCTGGCATTTCTGAGGTTGAAGCAAGGGGAAAAGTTTGTCTCAAATATGCCTTGAGTTCTTTCTCTGGACTTTCGTCTCTCATTTCGGGGAACATGTTAAAGATCTTTGGGCTGAGCTGGGGTGATGGGAAAACCCAAGCACCATTATGTCTGGGTTTTTACCCTCGGGTACCATGAAGCTTTGTAGGCAATGAAATGGGTGCTCTGTGTTGTGTCCAATAGCTCTAGCTGAGATGAGCTGCAGTAAACTAGGGTGAGTAGGGTATGTCTGAGTAAGCCCAGGTGTCATGTGGCCAAGTGCCATGTCCCACAAGAACACAGGCAAGCTGCAAATTAATCCTTATTGGGTCATCTGATCCATGGACACAGCCAAACTGTGTGATTAGAGTTTCCAAGTAGACTTTTGTTTTGGACCCAAAGACAATTTAGATTTAATGTTATATGTGATGAAAAGTCATTGCAGGTTTTTAGCATGAGTTCATATGATTTGATTTATATTTAGAACAAAAGTGGTGAACCAGGTAGGGTTCAGTCAGGAGATTGAAACCACAATATTAATTCGACCAGGGAAAACTAAATATTGCATAAAAATTATTGACTAGTTAATGGTATTACCTACTAAGAAGTATAAAGGGAACTCTCCAGAATACAGGAATAAGATGTAGGAAGCAGTCATTACTTATAGGGTTGAGCGAGAGCGTGCAAGGAAAGGACAAATTTGGAGGAAGTTTCTCTCTCAGCTGCCAAGGCTGTGATTCATCCAACGTGGGCCAGTAGGAGACAGAGGTTCACTGAGGTGATGCAGGCTGGGCTGATGAGTGGGGAGCCACCTGCTGTAGTGTGGGAAGAACTTGTGGAGGGTTTTTGACACCAGATCTCCTGCACACCGCTGGCAAGGGAGTTCTCGGCCCTTGGCAAAGAAGCAATGCACAACACTTTGTTGGAAGGAAAGCTCTGGAACAGGAAGAGAAGCCCCTTGCTCTTGAAGTCTCCCTCCGGCGCCATCTATTGACAAGGCCTGGCACTGTGCCCCTGGCAAAAGAAATATTTATTGGGTTCAGCTCCAGTATCTCCAAGCAGGGCACAGAAAGATATAATTGGGGCTTAGAAACAATAAATCAATATCTTGAACAGGTGAGAAGTAAAGGTTGGCTTGAAAAGGGGAGAGTAAGTCCTTCCTCTTCGGTGCTTTTAGGCTGGAGTGGATGGGGCGGTGGGGAAGGTAGGATAAGACGAGATTGCTGGGTGGATACACTGACCTTGATCCTGAAACATGGCTGAGAGAGTGGGGATGGCAGGGAGGGGATTCCAGTGGGACTTGCTGACAAGGTAGAATAGATACAACCCCAGGCGGATGAAATGGAGACATGCGAAAAGGAAGGAAAAGGGATGCCCCCAGGTTTGGTGGACTCCATAGCTGGCAAGGAGGGGAACAGGTTTGAGTTTGAAAGGAAGATGGGAAATTCTGTTTGGACATGTCAGTTTATGTGTGGTACCTGTAACATATCCTGACAAGATTCAGAATTTCCTGGAAAAAAAGCACAATGGATTCAAATATGTATTGGCACTATGTATTTCCACAACCACTGTAAAACTCACATGCAAAGAAAAGGAATGAGAAACAAGTTTCCACCTTAAGAAGAATTTAAACAAAAATCGCTTTGGGAAATACACTTTTTTCAAATTTATAAAAACTATACAAAATTTTAATTAAATCTTGGAGCTGTGTTACTTTTCTCCCCAAACATCCCTGAAGCAGCTTTAATTTAGAGTAAGGGTCAGCGTTAAAGTTTGGTGTGTGTGTGTGTATTTCTGTATGCTTTTGTTCATATGTAATTCCCAAGGGAGTAAAATTTCTATATTAAGCATTCTAGGAAATGTAATATTTTACTACTTAGCAATTTATTGTAGGTCAAAAGTTGGTTAGACAAACATGTATAGACTCAAAGGAAGGAGGGGGTTAATGGGCTGAGGAGACACACACACACTCTATGTATATTTATGTATATAATCTGCCTCTAGCATTCTTTTATTGTGTCATGCCTCATGGCACTTAATTATATTTGTATTTTGTGTCTTGTTTCCTGTATGTAAGTCTTGCTTCCTCTTCTGTGCTGTTTCTAAAGGTCAGGAAAGACACTACATGTTATTTATATTTTACAGTTTAATGTTAGGTTTTCAACAAAGACTTGATTTTTATCGCTCATCTAGTGCTTATTGAGCATTACTCTGAGCCAACACAGGCCTAGGTGATCCTTGGGATCAACATGAAAAATACACAATCCCTTCCCTTGAGGAGTTCATGATTTAAAGGGAAAAAACATTGAAAGAGCTCATTTTGATAAAATATTTTTAGGGCTTAATGTACCAATCTTTTCCTGGGCAGACCCTTCAGTTTTGAATGAGTCTTTGGACTAATGGCCAGTGAGTCTTTGGAATAATTTGGAATTGCTTTCAGAAGCACTTCATTGCTTTCATAAACACATCTATTCTTTACACCAAAATCTGTGAGTGGACGGAGTATCAGACACCATGCGGGCTGATCAAAACTCCAGGAGTGGTTGAATGCAAAAATCAAATGGATGTTCACATATGACATAGAATTAAACAGGAGGGATCAGAACAGCTTTATAAACTTGACAAGAACACTGGGAAGATAAACAAGTTAATATTTCATAAAACGCTTTGAAGATAGAAAGTGCTGACATAAGTGCTAATTATTATTATTAGCTCCACGACTTTTCCCTTCTCCCTTTACTGTTAGATCTATCATAAACCTTCTTAACTTCAAGGGAAATCATTTGTCTTTAGATGAGCATTTTTTATGAAGTCAAATGTTAATATATGCATTTATGGAAGTACCATTTCTTCCATTATTCTTTCTGTCCTCCCTAGAGAGCAGAGGTTGTGTCATTTATCTGTTCTCAAGACACCTAGCAATGCAATGCACATCTTGTCACTCTATAGTGCAATGCTGGCTTACCTTTAGAAGGAAAATGTACCTATAGAATCCCAGCTGTGACTACAAACCAGTTAGATTTTTAAAAAATCAGAACTTAGGTAACTAAAGAGATTTACATTTTAAAGTGGTCACCAGGGGAGGCTGTAGAGTCTACTGTACCAGAGATGCTGAAAAAACTCCAAGGATTTCGGTTCTTCTCATTTGGAATTGCTTCCAGAAGCACTTTTACAAACCATATTAAGAGCTAGTGTCATTGCTTTAGGTCACATATTCATTATGGAAAAGAGCATGAGAGACCAAAAGTGGGAAACATGCCCAAAGCGACCTTTCTGTATTGGTGTGTGTAAGGCTGAGAGTTAATGAACTTGAAACTCATTGCAATAATATGAAGCAAACAATACTAATGCTATACACACCCACATTAGCTTGAGTAAATTTCAAACACAAACATTGAAAGGCTTTAGAAAATTTTATTTTATTTATTTATTTTTATTTTTATTTATTTTTAAAAATTCTCACCCGAGGATATTTTTTCCATTGCTTTTCAGAGAGAGTGGAAGGGGAGAGAGAGAGAAACATCAATGTGAGAGAGACATATCCATTGGCTGCCCCCCGCACATGCGCCCACCAGGACCAGGGATGGAGCCTGCAACCGAGGTACGTGCCCTTGGCCCGAATCAACCCCAGGACCTTTCAGGCCGATGCTCTAACCACTGAGCAAAACCAGCTAGGGCTAGAAAATTTTAAATTTTAGATTGTGTGTTAAACTTGGTTGCTTGGGGTCAAAATCAAAACTATTCATAAAAGACTTTCACTAAAGAAGAAAAGGCAAACGGAAAAAAATAACACCAAACACACGCGCGCGCCCACACACACACACACACACACACACACACACTCCTCTCTTTTTCCAGTAGTTTCATCAAATACTCTGAAAAAACTACTGTGGACACCCCTCCCCCCTTCCCACACTTCCCTGCCCCCGGCTAGCTGACTTCTTCCATTCTTCTACCACATTTCTGGCACTGATAGCCAGAAATTTTTGGTTAGTTTCCACTGTTTTTTTTTTTCCTTTTTAATCAACCTGATTTTTTGCCAGGAAAGAGAGGAAAGAGAACTAGATAATGAGCAGCTGAAATATAGAGCTGGCTGAATAGTTATAGCCTTTTATTCCTTTCCCCATCTCATGATCTATTTAAGGCTTGAATTGGTTTGCTAAGGCTTCTGTAACAAAGTAACACAAACAGGTGGCTTGAACAACAGAAACTTATTGTTTCACAGTTCTAGAGGCTAGAAGTCCAAGATTAGGGTGTTGGCAGGGTTGGCTCTTATTGAAGGCTGTGAAGAAGAATCTGTTCCAGGCCTCTCTCCTAGCTTCTAGCGGTTTACTGTCAATCTTTGGTGTCCCTTAGCCTGTAGACACATCACCCTGATCTCTACCATAATGTTCATTTGGCATTCTTCCTGTGTACGTGCCTGTCTCCACATTTCCCTTTTCATAAGAATACCAGTCATATTGGTTAGAGTCCACTCTAAGGACCTCATATTAACTTGATTACTTCTGTAAAGACCCTGTCTCTAAATAAAGTTACATTCTGAGGCACTGGGAGTCAGGACTTCATATAAATTTGGAGGGGGGGGGGCACAGTCTAACTCCAAACAAGTCTAAACTGGAGCTGTACAGAGAAACGAGAAGGTGGGAAAACAGCAAGCATAACAGCCTGGTCTTTGGCACCATGGCTCATACAAACAAGAAGTCATTCCTCTCACTTTCACAAATTGGCAGACTTATAAGGATCTGGGATAATATGTCTTTATCATATTCATTTAAGTGAGATTTCCATAACACTTTACCTGTACCTACCTTTTGACACTCACAGTTTTCTGCCTTGTACTACGATTTCTTATGTACATAATTTATCTCCAATAAAACTGTAAACTCTTTGAAAGCAGTATCTAATTCATATTTATTACTATTTATTGACTTAGTATGTGCTTTATACATAATAGATACCCAATAAATTGTCACTGATCTATGAATGATCATCTAGGATTTATAGTTACAGAGTTCATAAAGTGTACAAACTCATTGTTAAGCACTGTATCAGTCAGGATAGTTAGGTTGTGCCGCAGAATCAAATAACTTCAAACTCTCACTGACTTGATACAACAAAGTTTAGTTGTTTGATCCACAAATTGTCCGCAGATCCAGGCAATTCTCCAAGATTATCTTATTAAATGCGGGAGCAAAGCATTCCAGGCAACTCAGCATGAGGCTCTTCCCAAATGCAAGGGGGTTAAGAAACATTGTCTTCCATGGGGTGGGGGGAGGGGTGTGTAGAAATGCTGCTGAACATTAGTAATGTCTCTTTAGGCACTTTCTTTCTGAAAAGTGTATCTTATATTAGTATTGTGTTTTATATAGTACTTATTAAGCCCTTACTATGTGCCAGGCAATGTTCTAAACACTTGTGGTCCAACAATGTAAAGACTACATTCCAGTGTGGGACAACGATAACAAAGGAATGATATATTTACATACAGTGATAAGTGCTATGGAGAAAATAAAACAGGCTAATATGACGGAGACTAAGTTCCCTGTGCCCTCAGCAGTAGTATGTTCTAAGAATCTTAGTCTTGTTTGGCTGGGCATGGTTCAGCGGTTGAGTGTCGACCTGGGATCCAGGCGATCGGGGTTCGATTCCCGGTCAGGGCACATGCCCGGGGTGCGGGCTCGATCAATGACTCTCTCATCATTGATATTTCTATCTCTCTCCCTCCCTCTCCTTTCCTTTCTCTGAGATCAATAAAGATATATTTTAAAAAGAAAAAAAAAGAATCTTAGTCTTCCTTTGGAAAGTTAGTATATGTTTTGATTTTTCATATAATTCAAAATGTAATAGTCATGTTTACTCTACATTATATTAATTGAAACCCTATTAAACAGAACCTTCAAACTTCTAGAAATTGGAGCTATTCACGCATTTTTAGCTATTAAAATCAAATAACAAGAAAATTAGGTCACACAAAATATTTATAAAAAGAAAATGATTTTTAAAAATGGAAACACTCTCTTGCTATATAGTAAACCACTCCAAAACTTAATGATTTAAAACAATAGTATTTATATATTTACTCATGATTCTGTAATTTGAGCAAAACTTGGTAGGGACAGCTCATCTATATTCCATATCTGTTGGGCTGAAATCCAAGATGTCTTATTAATTTTTAACTAATGACTTAGTTGGATGACTGTAATTGCTGAGGCTACCCAGGTTTCTCTATCTCTTTCTGCTCTCTCCGAGTGAATAGTTTGGGCTTCCTCACATTATGACAGCTGGGTTTCAAGATGGATCATTCCACAAGGGTAAGCCCAATACAGGTGCTTATTAAGGCTTTTCTTGCATCACACTTGCTAATGTCCCATTGACCAAAGCTAATCACATGGTCAAGCCCAGAGTCAATCTGGGGGGCAACTACACAAAGGCATGATTCACTAGGAGCTAACAAATTATTTGTCACTGTCTACTCTCTAAACTCTAATAATTCTCATTCTTCCTGTAGAGACAATACACTGCACCCTTTCTGAGATCCCCAAAGTCTCATTCCATTACAGCATCATCAAGGATTTCATCACATCCAGGGAGGATGAGGCTTCTTATTTGTGGGTGTTTTTAATCTGAATACGTGCCAAATGAATAGATAAGTTATCTTTCCCCTTCTGCCTACCACCACCAAAATATAGTGGTGGAGCAAGAACATAAAAACTGCAATAAAGGCACCCATTCAAAAAGGGGAAAGTGGAAGAAATATAGCAGTCATTAGTGTTACCAGACTAAAGGGGTCCCTTCACCTGCATACATCAAAGCCCAATCAAATGCAAACAGGAATTTGCAGCAAAGAAAGTAGAGGTTTTTTAATAGAGGAAATGGCGCCAAGTTCAGAGTCACAGGTAAGTTAGTGCTAAAAGACCTGTCTCCCCAACGGCATCCAGGGGATGGGGTAAAATTATTAATCATAGAGGCTAAATGAGTTGGAGTCATGGGCTCTGCTGATTGGTTAGGGCCAGGTAGGGAGCAGTTCATCCTTGTATCAGATCCTGATGTCAGCCGGGGCATTGTTCTGTCTGGTGTTGTGAGGGTGTGGTCCATCAGTATTTTGCTTTCATGGGCCTGAGGCTGAAACAAGACAGAAGTCAAGATGTTATCTTTAGCTTGAATGAAACTCTGTTTCTGTGGTCACCAGACCGGAGGCTTTGTTCTTAAGACAGTTTGATACTGATCAGAATCTGACGTCCGGAGGGCTTAATAATTAAGGAAGGGAGTGGATGAACAGAAAGGAGGAAAGGTCATGATAAAGAAATGAAGTTTCTGTACGGTTACACTAGTCCTTAGCAAACCTGAAATCTAGTCAGGTACATATTGCCAGTTTCTTGGTTAGGGGTAATTTTGATACCTGTTAGTGGTTCTCTATGGATCATGATTGAAACTGAGTCACATTTTTAGCCTTCATCCTGCTCATAGAAGGTTAAAAGCACTTTTCATTTTGAAATTCTAGTTTCATTTTGAAATGTCTCTCTGGTAATGTTTGTTGTAGTATAATTCTCTAAAAACCTTGTGAGTTTCTTATAAAGTTTACTATAGGCTCACCTCGTTGGGCATTAGCTTTTTCATACTCATAAAGTTCTTCAAGGCGGAGCCCTCTCTAATTTTGCCTGCAAGTCAGGGAGCTGTGGGATAGCACCTTACTGTCCTCACTACCCCTTCCTATTCTTAGAAGGCTTTTTTATCCCTCTAGCTGAGATAGTCTGTGAGTTTTGAGGATTCTTAGAAGTCCTTTTGTCTAGTCAAAAGTTTATGAGGCTGTTCCCTAAATTTTTCCAAGTTCTCATAAAAAAAATCCTTGATCTGATCTTTAATTTGGGATCCCCTTTTATTGGTAGTGCCCTAGATTAGCTGTTTTCCATGAGGCAATTTTTTACTTTAAGAATATTTCCCCAAGACACACTGAAGATGAGAATTTTATTTTTGAACCCTAAAGTCCTTTACATTTTCTCTAAATTCTTCTTGAAAACGGAACAGTTAATTCTTTAGCTCATCTTACTCTTTCCCTAGCTTATCTGAAGCAACTAAAAGATGTCAGGTGCTACTTCGAACATTCCGCATGGATCCTTAGCTGGATCCACAAGTTAATTAGTTATCCTTTCCATTTTCCATGTTACTGTAGGTGACATTTTTTTGCTAATTAAGCTGCACATACATAATTTGGGTTTTCTTCTTTCCAACTTCTAAAAGCCATTTCCTCACTGCCCTTCTAACCATCACTAAGAGCCTTCTTTAGGTTTTTCAGGCCTCTGCCCACTGCACAATTCCAAATGCCACATGTTTTAGTTTTTGGTGCAGCAGTACTCCATTTCTGGGCACCAGTTTCTAATTTTCAAGTTACCTCAAGGGACTGTGTTACTAATTGTTCTGCTAGTACATAACTCAGGCCCCCTTTTCTTCAGCTTTCAACAGCGATTGCTTCACTGCCCCTCCATTCTTTACTAAGACAGAAACACAAACAAAACCTCTTCCAAGTTATTTCCTTAGGGCAATAAGTACACATTTAATTTGATCCCCTATATCTTCTGAATCAACAGTTACAGCACTGAATAGCCGTAATTGCAGTTATTAAAATTTCTCAACTGCCAAAGATTCCATTTTCTTAGACTTAACAAAACTTGCAATATTTCCTTTCTCTTTCTTACTTTCTCTCCCTTTTCCTTCCCTCCTTCCTTCCTCCCTCCCTCCCCCTTCCTTCCTTCCTCCCTCCCTCCCTCCCTCCCTCCCTCCCTCCCTCCCTCCCTTCCTTCCTTCCTTCCTTCCTTCCTTCCTTCCTTCCTTCCTTCCTTCCTTCCTTCCTTCCTTCTTCCTTCTTTCCTCTTTCTTTCTCTTATATTAATTAATTAATTAATTCATAAAATGTTTACTGTTTCCTATGAGCCAGGTACATAGTATTTGGCATTAGGGTACTAAAATAAACAAAATGATGTGTTTGCTGGCATGAAGCTTATAGTCCAGAAAGAAAATTATTCTGTAGTTATCCTAAAACTAAAACAAACCAGAAGTCCCATTTGGTTATTTGATAGCCCAAGAGAAAATACCAAAGTGAAACCATTTTCTTTGATTCACCTCTCTCCACCTGCTGGTGAACTCCCCACCTTCGGAAATCTTCTCCCTGGAGTTCACTGTTCTTACATTTCTTCCTAGTAAGCCTTTGTCCTCTGGTTGGTTTGCCTCAGAAATGGCCTCAGGATCCATCCACAGTTTTACTGCCTTTCTATACACTAATACAAATATCTCTACCTTTGATTCCTCAAGGGCCTTGCTGTTGACTCAGGTTTCCCAAATTCAACTTCAGTAACATGATATTGAGTGATCATTGCTTTCCTGGGTAAAATAGTAACATTCAGATAGAAATTTTCTGCAGATGTAATGCCCAAGACAAAGAATGTCTAAAATTATGCCTGGGCTTATGATGGACATTTGTAGGAGTAAGTGGGCCTTTCAGGCTTCCATAAGTTGCTATGGCATGGTTTTTTTACCTCCTGAAATTCTCCCTGAGTCAGGCCATGAGCTGGAGAAGGCATGCTTTCAAGTGTGGGTAAAATCAGTAACTGTGCAATTAAATTTACCCCCCCCCCCTTTTTTCTCCTTCATACTAGAGAGGTTTGTGATGTAGGACTGGCTTCATACCTTTGCTTTGGAAAACACCTTATGGCTCCTCAAGTTGCTGAAGGAATCTGATCTGTGGAGTGGTATAATTTCTACCTTATAGGCACCATAATTTTGATTGCATGTGCAAATAACTTTGTGACCAGCATTTGTTTTTCATATTTACTTCAAATAAATCTATATTAATTTATCTCTTCTGAGTATTTAACATCTGAGAAAGGTTTCCAACCCCACCCTCCTTTTTCCCTAGTGCAATTTTCTTTTATGATTATTTATACCATAGTCTGCCACATCTGGCCTGGACATCAGAAGGGATGGTAAGACAGTGAATGTGACCCTCTTGCAGGGGTTTTAGCTCTTCACCCTCATTGGGGATTTTATCTCTCTGGGTTAAGTAGAGGTATCTGAACCCTACAAAGGCAGTTTAGCCATGGAAAGTGGTCCAGAGCCTGGCTCCCAGTGAGCAGATAGAGGACAGAACCTCCTGGAGTCCTGCTCTGCCTCTTGACACCTGTGGGACCTGTCAGGTTTGGAAACTGCTACATTTTTATAAACATGGAATGTTCTCAAGTGAAGGGAATGATGGCCAAGACTCACTTAACCTCTTCAAACAATAGTTTCTTAATGTACAAAATGCAGGTAAGGACATATGCCCAGCTTTCCCAAATATGTTGTATTTATGGTTCTGGACACCCTGGGAATGGAGGTGTTCATAGATTTTTTGAGAGCTTTTCTGCAAACCAAAACAAAAATATGTTCCTGCTGGGAGGGGAAGGCCCTAGCTGACTTTATAACTGTTTGAGTTGCTGTTGGTAGTCAAGTGAAGCTACTTTTCTGTGCTTCTGGAGAGCAAGATGAAATTCAGAGACAGAGAGACATTCCTTTGAATCTCTGTTGGTGATACTGTTGTAATTAACCTAGTTATTACTAACAGGAAAGGAGCAAAGGGGGGAGCCAGATATCACAGGCATGTCATTTGTGCAGCTTTGCCAGGAAGCTACAACTTTACTCTCCTCGGGGGTCCAACAAGAGGAGATAGACGCATGCCCAGTAAACTTGGGGTGACATAGGGAAGGTGCTTGCTGTCAGTCACACCTGGGGACAAAGATCATTGGCCAGAATGGGCTCGGCCACTGCAAGGGCTTGAAATTTGGCATATTTAATCCTTTGAACAAAAGAATTCACTCTTCTGGTTCCTCTTGTGTGCTCTTGTTTTCCTCTTGCTGCTCTTGGGACTCTTGGGGCTTGTGTGACTCTGGGCTTGTGGTACTCCCTTGTGTTCACTCACATGACTCACGGCCATGCAGACCCCACACACAATGGACTAATGGACTACAAGTAGGCTGATACTGAACTGGACCCGGCTCCAACATGGAAAGGAAAGTCTGGAGTCTGCCTCTGCTTCTAGCTTTACTGAAGGGATGTAATTCCATGGAAATAAATCTTTCTACCACAGCTCATCCTCCCAAAGGGGCTTCTGGAAATGCTTACTCCAGCTCTACCCCAAGAACCCCACTTCCACCAATGACATTGCTACCTGGCAGAATTTTGTTTTTCTTTTTTTGTAGGAATAAAAATAGAATCTAAAGGTGCTCCTTTTCTCTGGGGGTAGTTAGGTGTGAAACAGCTTAAAACCATCATCCAAACAGTTATGACAAAGCTACTTCTTTTTTCAGGGCAGGAAAGTATAATCCTATTATCTTTGTGTAGTTATCAGCACCACTTGAAATTCCAATTAGTGCAGCTAATCGCCATGGACTCCTCTGGCACTTAGCTGGCAAACAGCTAAGTCTAATTAATACTTTGGAGTGGTGGGTAAATGGCATTTGTTGTATTCCTCTAGACACATTTGCTAAGTAAAATTCTGATTTGGGGCTTGTTTCATTGCAAATGGGCAATTTATAAAAAGGAACAAAGAATTAATTCTGTATGAAACTAACAAAATAAGATCTTAAGAGATCTTGTCCAATCTGAGAAGAACTAGAGGTCCCAGAAAGAAGGTAGGCCAGTCACAGGCATATTTCTCATCTGTTTGTTGTTTAAAAAAAAAATAAATCTATAAAATAGGAGAGGCATTATTCATTTAAACTCAGATTTGTAAAGAGAACCATTTCCACTTGACTCATTAGCAATAATTCTCTGCTTAGAAACAGGATAAGTATTAATAACCCGGGTCTCTGGGCTTAATTCAAGTGGCTTAGAGCCAGTGGTCTATGGCAAATCCATTATAACTACCTGGGTGATCTCCAGGCAAAATAATACCTTCCCTGTGGGCACTGCTCATTTTAAATGGGAACTAGGGCTTGGCAATCTGTTCTTTCAGGCAGAAATTCTCTATTAACACTTACTCCCAATTTCAGAACCCACTACCTCCTGTCCAGTGAGGTAGTGGAGTTGATTGGGATGTGGGTCAGTTTCTCACTAGGAAGCAGAGCTTGACCACATGTCCAGTGTTGACCAATGTGCCCTATGTGTTCCTCACTCATAACTTAGTCAACCCATTGTGACTACTGAAAACTCCATTCTGATGGTCATTGCCCCCTTCCTCTTCCTGTCTGAAGAAAAGTGCTACGATATTAATATTGACCCAGGAGGGAAGGTCTGATTTTCTTTCAAGACTGTCTCTCTCCATAGGCCTGGTGGATTTCTATGCTGGTTTCCCAGAGTAAGTTGTTTATAATTAAACAATTGCTTTATTCTCTTCTCTTGAAAAAAGCTTGTATTTGCGGAGATCACTGGAGTTTCTAAACCAGAAAAGGCTGCAGAGAGCATAATGGACCACAAAGGATTTGCAAATTTCTTTGGTTTTGAGCTCAAGCCTTTGGCTGGGTGTTGGTCTGGGTAAAGGGGACACTTATTTTTTAAGTCAAGAATTCTGTGTTTAATTTTTGGGAATATGAAAAAGCCGACTGTTTACTTGGGAAGGGATTTGAAACCTTTTGTAGGTTTTTTGAGTTTTTTGGATAAAGGCAACCACACCGCCTTTCTTAGGTGAAGTAGCTCTGCCAGTAGCTCTCTCAGGAAAGAAGAACCACTCCCCAATGTGCAAGTATTATTCTGTATAATTATGGATATTTTTCCTTCCAAAAATATTTTTTTCTAGAAGTTGCTATTTCAGAGGCTTTCAATTCTGTGTGTCATTATCAAATAATCTTTTTTGTACTCGGGTGTTTATTATTGGATTGCAACAACGGTAAAGCTCTAGGGGGTTTTGTCTCCTTTGGTATGCTAATTATCCAGCTTCCTTTTGATCTTTTTCTAAACTAAAAAGGAGTGAAAAGCTATCTCGGTAGGGAATCTTGGTGCTGTACATTCATCCCCTCATCTTCATAATCTGAGGATCAGAGGAAGACAACAATTTCAGTGCTGAATAGGAGCTTCTAGAAGCTTTAGTTAGTGCTCACTGTTGCCAAGTAATCCTGCTGGCACTAGGAGGTGGGCACAGAGGAGGAAGACTAGAGGGCGAGAAGCACAAATATTTCATGTTGCCAAGTGAGCTCCCTCACTTTTACTTTTCCAAGCATTCAATCCAGGCAAATCCAGGTTGTTTTGCCTAATTTTTAACTTTTAGATTTCTTTCTCCTACTAATGTGTTTTTAGTGACAAAGACCGAATACTTAGTTTGTGGAAAATGGCCTGAATAATGGAAAAACATACATAGCTGAAAAAACCTGTTAGACCACAAAGCTGTCTTTCAAAAGACACAGTAAACTCAAATATGCAGAGTAATTGGGGGAAATGGTGTGGCTCTTATGGGTTGGATGCACATATTTGTATATTAGAATAAGTGTGAGAATGGATGGAAAAGAGAAGTTATTAGGTTTTTAGTTTGATCACTGATTGTTATTGTATAGTTATGAATATTCACCTTTTTATTAAGGTCTAAAGATTTAGGACAATATCTAGGAAGTTGAATGGGAAATTTCATCAGCAATATCATCACCTAACATATATTAAGAATGCACTGAGAGGGCAGCACTCATGTTGTAGGCAGCAGGAACAGCATTGGGTATTAGCCCGGTGGGGTCCGACTGGACCTGGGTTCAGCAACCTCAGTACTTGGGTTCTGGCTAGGAAAAAATTCAGAACCAAGACCCAAACTGCAAGATAACATTTATTTGGTAAATCACAGAGGTAGAAGAAGCAATTTGTAGCAGAATTGGGCTTGGGAAACAAGTTATAAAGGCAAAAAAGGGCCTTTGGCGATCGGGGTTTGATTCCCAGTCAGGGCACATGCCTGAGTTGCGGGCTTGATCAATGACTCTCTCATCATTGATGTTTCTATCTCTCTCTCTCCCTCTCCTTTCCTCTCTCTGAAATCAATAAAGATATATATTTTTTTTTTTTAAAAAAAGATCACCTCTCGTGAATAGAATAATTTATACTGAATAAAACTATTTTGAACTTTCTTTTAAATAAGTAAAATTTGAGTATAAATAATACAACAACTTTTGGGAGGTGTCATATCAGCCACCAGAGCTATTTAATTTTCCATTTAGAAGATACTTTAGAGATTGTTTGGTTCAACAGTCTTTATGTTATTGGTGGGGTGTCCTCTGTGTCCCCACCAGTTGCCCGTAGAAGTGGGCTTCTTGGAGTGCCAATGGAATAAGAATTTCTGGAGGCCCCCATGGGAGGATGATGTATTGTGGAATGTTTTATTTCTGTGAAATTAAACCTCTGAGTTTCCAGGGTCCATTCTCCCTCCATCCTGCCAAGGAAAAAAAGTTCCATTTTGTCTTCAGCAGAGCTAGAATTAAAGCCATTGCCCAGAATTTCCACTTCATATTTGCACAGGTCATTCCAGCATCTGGTTAGGTTAGCTTGCATCCCAGCTGCAGTCCATTGGGTGTAGGGTCTGCACGGCCACGAGCCATGTGACTTCTAGGGCCACATGGAGGCCTAGTGCAGGTCATGGAACAAGAGAGTGCAATGAAGCAGGATCAAAGCGAGAGGAGCAAGAGAGAGAGAATTATTTTGTCTGCGGATTTTAACCTTCTATGAGTTTGTGAGCTTGCAGTGCACTCCTTCTAGCCAATTATCTTTTTCCCAGGTTAGACTGACTCCACCCTAACTTTACTACACATGTCCTGCTTCCCCTTTGTTGGGCCCCTTCCCCCCCTGATCTGCAGGAAATGGACCAGTGGTTCCCTGAGGAATGTAAAGTTGCAGCTTCCTGGTGAAGCTGCCCAGATGACCATACTTATAATATCTGTCTTTCTCTTTGCTTCCTTCCTATTATTAATATTAACAATTAGCTAATTACAACAGTAACATTTAAACTTTATTGAACCTAAAAATCCTCAGTGGAATTATTAATAATGCAATTTTGGGTGCCTTGCCGTAGAGAGTCTGATTTATTATATTTAAGAAGAGACCCAGAAATCTACATTTTAAATAACATTGTCAGGTGATTCTGATGCAGAAAGTTGTCAACCATACTTGGAATTGCCATTCTTGGCTATGGAGATAGACACTGATGTTCAGTGACATGCTGAAATTTACTTTGCTATACGGAAGCTGGCGCAGAAGCAGAACTCTAGTTTCCTGGACTCCTAGGAGAGCCTTAGGAAGGAACTTTTTGATCTGAATCACAGTTTGGTACTTATAGGTTAAGTGGTATCAATCATTTTTAAAACCTTTATTTAAGTTTATGTTTCTCACTTGTAAAATCAGGGTAATACTAATTCCAAGCTCATAGTGTTGTGCCCATGTAACTTGCTTACTATATATAGGATCTGGCAGATAGTACTTTCTCAATAAACATTAGGTCTTATATTTTTACCCAAAAGACCCAATATTATTCTTTTCTTTGTAGCTATTTCCTTTCTTCTACTTGTCCCTTTTTATGGCTCCCCTCATTCTACCTCTTTTTTTATGGACATTTCTGCTTGGCATTCCTCCCCCATGACTTGGGTCACACCTTGGTTCCTGGTACTGCCACCAAACTAGAGAGTCATTGTTGAAAGGTAGCAATCAGCTATAATAACTGTCTGGAATCCTCCCTGAGAGGAACAGCTGGGTCTTTTCACATTTTGCCTTTATGCCCAATTAGCCCCTAACTACAGCCCTACTGGCTTGTTATTGTTGAAAAAAAGAAATCTTCAACTGTGAAACCAAAGTGTGCAGAGGTTGAAGGTATCAGCACAGAAATTCCTTCTTCATGCCAATGAGTGGAGGGCAAGGAGCAAGCTATGAGGAGGGGCAGCCAGGACAGCTGGTGGCAATGGCACTAGCCCACAGGCTCTTCAGACCTGGATCAGAAGCCAGAGGCACTAATGGTGATGCGGAAGGGAGAAAGACAGCATGAGGCGTCCATGCAAGGTGCCAATGAAGCACTTGTATCTCTTCCCCATCTGTTGTGCCACCCTATTCACCCTCCCATTTGCTCACAAATAAATAGGCAATGGGTGACCAAATGCTGCCTGAGCTACCTGATGTTGCTAATTACTATGGCGTTTAGAGCCAATTATCTCCACAAAAGCAAAACATCTTCATATAGCATTCCAAATGGATACTGTTTTGTCTGGGGCAGAGACAAATTGAACACTGTGGCTTAGATCAAGCTAAAAGGGCTCTTCTTGGGCACAGTTTTCAAAGGCCCATTTGTTGCCTTTTTTTTTTCCTTTTAATTTTTATTGTGCACAGATGCTATAATTACTAAAAGTGCAGGAAGCATGATTGGGGCGGGATAATTCTGTATAGATTTGTATGTGTCTTTTCATCTGAATATATATAAAAAAACTAAATATATATATAATATATATATTATATATATATATTTAGTGTTACAAATCAATCTGATCTTATTCTTAATTTGAACCCCATAAGTATTTTTCTACTTTTTCTCTCTTAATTTCAATATGGTTAAAGGATATCATGTAAATGTACTATGTAGAACCTCCATGTAACACAACTGTGCATATATTTATTCAAATAAATGTTGGCAATCTACTCAAAAACTTCACTTATTTGGTATAAATGATTGGACAAAAACCTTTAGGTTAACTCTGTTACCTTTAGTGTAAGTGAAATGATGCTTACATAAGACAAATGAGCTGTAAATCTGAAATAATTATCTGATTTTCTGGTCAAAACATTTCAACTAAGGGAAAAGGGAGGCTATGAATAATGCATATTTTCTGCTGCTCTGATTAGTGTCTTTGGACAATTGCTCAGCTCTTCCCTCTTTGTAGGTACAGGCTGAGTCATTGCTGTCCTCCCCAGTGTCACTATGGAAAGGAACAAAGAATAATTTATATGAAAGTTATGTCCATAATTTCAGTCTCTTCTGTAAATGAAGGAGGTTTTCACTCTGAAGCAAAGCACCTGGAGAAAAAAGATGCTGAGAAATGCATATCTGGGCTGTGGAAGCACCTGAATTTTCTTGGGCATACTTCTAATTTCCCTTTGTTTCTCTAGAGGAAAGCACCATAATATATCATGGGTTAGCCAAACACCCAAAGGTTAGCTAAAGCTAATATCAACGCCCATGCAATCACTCATTCCTTCACTCCAGTGCTAACTGTGGGCACTCAGTGGAAAGCAAGACACACAAGGACTCGCCCCTGTGGATTTCAAGCCCAGCTAAAGTGAATCCTGTGGAGAAACAAAGAGGGTCCCCTGGCCGGTGTGGCTCTTTGGTTTAATGTCGACCCATGAACCAGGAGGTCACAGTTCAATTCCCAGTCAGGACACATGCCCGGGCTGTGGGCTTGATCCCTAGAAGGGGGCGTACAGGGAGCAGATAGATGATTCTCTCTCATCACTGATGTTTCTCTCTCTCTCTCCCTCTCCCTTCCTCTCTCTGAAATCAATAAAAACATATTTTTTAAAAACCCCAAAGATGGTCTACTCATTAACTGGAGTAAGAGAAGCAACACCAAGATACTTCAGGTCCTAAGAAGTGCTGTTTTTAATAGTGCTAATTTTATGATTCCAGCTTACTTTTCTGAGACATAAAAATATCAAGGTTATTTCTCAAAGTGTCAAGACGTGCCAGCTAGCCAGAAATTTGGATTCCTCAAGCCCTTACCCGTGGTAGTATGTGCTAATATTGAATAAGACTTCAATTTATGGGACTTTTGTTGCTACGGATAATCCATCTGGTGACTGAGGTGAAACTTACTAGGTACCCCCTTTTCATCATGTGAACATGGGATAATACCTAGCTGCTCTGGAAGTAGTCTATTCACTGAGCTGCTTCTCCTGGTTAATTGGGAGTACATGTGGGGGGGAGGGGAGGAGGGAGAGAGGGATGGAGGGAGAGAGAGAGATAGTTGAATATGTGTGTGTGGGGGGGGTGTATGGGTCAACAAGTGCATGAAAGTGTTTGCACACCTGGATGTGAATGTGCACATGTGTGAGTGTATGTGAGTGGTATGTCTGCATGTGTGAATATGTGTATTCATTAAATAGGCCTCTACATACCCTGCAGGGGATTGAAAGACTCTTCTGGAGAAAGTTATTTAAATTATACAGCAGCTGAGTACTTCAAGTAAATAAGTACATACATAATGTAGTTTTAAAAAGAGGCTTATTGAAAAGAAAGACTTTTTTCAATAAATTCTAGGTTCCTATCTTACTATGAGGCAACATTTGGACAGTGTCCATGGTAATCTGTGTCGTGGTTCATGCAGCACTTATTTTAAATTGGTCCTTTTAAGTACAGCAGTGCGTGACTGCTCATAAACAGGACTGAGCAATTTCTGAGTGGGAGGCGATTCCTCAGATCCTTACCGATGTGATCTGTAAAACTGATGTGGGTGGATGACATTTCTGCTCAGGATAGGATTACAAAGCACGTGGGGGTATTTCAGGGTAAATATTTTCTTATTTTTTCTGATGAAAAAATGTGCCCATTGCTAAAATTCCTTTGGAAAATGAACCAGAAATGATAATTATTTTCTCTTATAAAAATTCTAATCTGCATCTGTTCCAACTGCTCTCAGAGGCTGTCACATTCAAGGCTGATTTCGTGAGTGCTGTGTTCTGATGTACTTCCCTGGTTTCACAGCACGTCTTCATGACACATAGTGAGCGGCCCTCTGTGACTTATCTAATTTAAGTATTTGGGGGCTTGATTTTTTGTTAGTCACTTAGACTTATTCAACATAATTTTTTAAGCAAATTTTGTATCACCTCTAATGACAGGACTTGGAGAGAAAAGAATGAACAATGTAGGGACTTCAGAGTGGAGGGGAAGCCTTTCTCTAAAAAAGAGGCTGGTTCAGTAAGAAGGGAGCAGAGAGGGAGAAAGAAAGGAATTCTTTCCGTGGTGTTAAGGGAAATGATTCATGAGCTGAGGCTTGAACAGGGGTATGAATTTGTCATGTGGCAGAATCTGGTTGGGAAAGTGGGAGAACATTCCAGGCAAAGGTCTGAATTTATAAAAATGAACCCAACTGCTGAATTTCCATCACGACTCAGGAACTGTTTATCATTTTTCTCCCTTCCCACTTGCTGTTCTAGTCTCTCCATTTTCCCTCTTGTCCTGTACCTGATTTTCTTCCAAAATCTTTTGAAGCAAGCACTTTGCTCAGTATAACAATATAAGATGCCTGGCCTAGCAAAGAGTAACTCTATTCTGTGCTGTTTGTTACACTGCCTTCCTTGTCTAGGAAAAGCTGATTTCCTGGTTTGGAATTTTTTCTTTAGTTAAAGACCAAAACAATACTTTGTATTCTCCAGAGCTACCCAACTTCTATGTAATAACCTGGGAAAGGAAAACCCTACATTCCCATAGAAAAGACAAATGTTTGGGCAACTCACAGTTCCAGCCAGAGCTTATTTCAGGCTATGGATTACTTCGGGGGGCTCACATGAAGCAAAGGCTAGTTTGAAATTGGTCTCCATGTGCTTTTTTGAAATTTTATTTCATCTTTTTGAATTGTGAGGCACAGGGGCTTTAGATAGTTCAAGATGGACAAACCTATAAAACCAAACCCAAACAAAAATACAAAAACAACCCCAAAAACGAAAAAGCACCTTGTCTAATATTGCAATAAACTTAGACCTTCTGTGTGTAGGAGCAGATGACAAAAGTGCTTCACTTGTGTTTTTTTAGTTTTAGTTAATTAATTAATTTTAATTTTTATAATTTATCTTTATTGTTGGAAGTATTATAGATGTATAAGTGCTCCACTTGCAAACAATACACGATTTATTGGAGTACGGTAATGAAGGCATCAACGAGGGGCCAGAGCAAACATTCTCCTGAAAACATCCATGACATTCTGCCGCATTTCATGCGAGGTGGGACTGTAAATCCGCAAAGGCCAGGAATCGGCTGCCCTTCTGGCTCATAGGAAATGTTTAAAGGCATCGGTTTGCACCAATCTTTGTCACAATGTTACACGGCTAACCAGGCTGAATTGTGACTTAGGTCCTGCATGTGTTCTTGATTTCTGTCTTGATTAATGTAGAGCCAAGGATTCGGCTAATGACCACTGAGATGAACTATTTTTGTACTAACACCTGCTTTGTCCTTTGCTTTGCTTAAATGATAGTCTCCTTTCGTCTAAGAGGTAATTTGTATATAGTATGAGAAGAGAATCCTGTCTATCCTTTTGCCTCTGGGAGCTTACATCATTTTCCTTCCATTTTGTCTAATTCCATACCATGCAGTGTAACCCAAGCATGACAAATGTGCTGTGGAGGCCCAGGGCTGATTAATATTATTTACTGTGGTGCTTCTTCTGGGCAATTGCTGCAGAACTAAGAGACATGAGACCTTACCTGGAAAGAGGCAATTGGGACCTCAGGTTTGTATTATGTTCCATATTTCTGATTTCTGCTTTGCTATCGTTAGAAGATTTTGTGATTGGGCTGACAACTCTGGTTAGTTCCACAAATATTTATCATATGCATGCACAGGCTTTGTATTGTTGTGGGGGCGGCAACTGGAGGTGGAGGACAGCATTGTGGGCCAAGATAAACAAGAATGGACCCTTTTTAAAAACAAAGACCCTAAATTTCTGAAGGGGGGAGGTTGATATGTGAACAAGAAGAAATGAAATGAGTTTTATAGTGGAAATATGAGCACAGCACTCTGGTAACCTGGGGGCGGGGGAAAGCTTTAGGAAAGCCAATTTCTCTTGAGCTGTAAAAATCCTTACAAACTGGAGCTCATTACTTCTAGCCTGATATATTCTCTGAAGCTGTGATATGAATAGATCCCACTCCATTTCAAATGCATATTTCAAAACTGCCTCTGATTTGGATTTTTGTGGCAATGTGTTTTATAGACTGAACTGGTTCTAAAGGCAGGTAGTACATAGATAAGTAGTTATAAAAAGCAAACTATTTAATTTCAGAAACCAGCTTTTTCAAGTCTTCTTTGTCTGGATAGCTTTATCTGGCACGCTGTCTTGAACATTAATATTTTGCGGCTCAGGAAGTTTCGATCATTCACTTCCTTTCTTATCACACATTGTGTTTTCTTAGGAATAAACTTCAGGGAACCTATGTATTCACTGTGAGTGTATGCAAAAATTTATCTGTGTACATTTTTCTTGGAAGAGAGTACCTTCTCATCAGACTCTAAAAAAGATCCATGAACCAGACAATGTAAAACTACTATGAGTTCTCTCGTCATGGTAGTTTTCTCAATATTTCAATACCAACTAAATGTTGATGACCCCAAAATCTGTATTGCTAGCCTAAACCTCCCCTGAGATTTATTCTTATATATCCAAATGCTTACCATCTATCTTTGCTTCTTTGGGTAAATAGCACAGCCCACCATTTCCAAAATTATCTTCCTGATCTTTCATTCTAAATCATGTGTGCATCTACACTGATGTCAGCAACAGTCACTCAGTCACCCAGGATAGAAAACAGAATCATTTAGCTAATTTTTACTTGTCGTTTAAGACAACTCAAATAACACTTGCTTCCAGGAGGCCCTCTTGACCACCCAAGACATGGTGGTTACTCTCGTGAGCTCCCATGGCACCCTGTGCACATCTCTATTTTTGCTCAGCCACATGTGAATGATCTGTTTATTTTTGTGTTTCCCTCATTAGTCTGTAAGCACTTTGAGGGAAGTGACCATTTCCCACTTGCTTTGAAAGTCAGCGCCAAGCCCAGAGTCAAACACTCAGTAAATGTTTAGGAGTCAATTAAGAGGAGAAATTAGGGGTCTTCAAAAAATAGGATGCACTTGGCTTCTCAAAATACAGATGCAGTGATATACAGTGGTAGGGGCTTGAAATATGCTGACTTCATGGCCCATGCACATGTAGAGGGAAGAATGCTCTGTCCCATATGGTCTGCTAGTATAAAATTATTTTTAAAGTCAGACCTAAATGCTAATTCTATGCCACTGGATAAGAGGGAGATGCTGACTGTGTAGTAACAGCTTATACTCTATGTGTCATTTCTAAACTTAAAAATCTTCCTCTCCAGAGAAGAAAGTGCTATTAAGTTAAATATTTAGGTTTTAAAAAAGTGTTTTAGAATCAAGTAACCAATAATCTATAGAATCTTGTGGTGAATTGTGATAGATACAAGTAGAAAATTCTGGAGGCTTCGCAAGTTCTGGTGGAAGTTTAAAAGACAATTATACCAATACTTTGTTCATTGTGTTTAAGATAAAAACACTTTTAAAATAGGGAGTAACTGAAAAGAGGGTAGCAAGTGCCCTTTAGTCCTTCACTTACCAGACATCTTTTTAAGCCATTGCAGTTAGGTTTTCTGTACTTTCTAACATATGAAAATTTTGCTTCCGCAAAATTCCCCTTCTCAGGGGTTAAGGGTGAGGGAGTGCCCCCCCCCCCAATCTATGCCATGTAAGATGTTTGCCATGTGGTGATTGCCAGAGAGGAGAACCTGGCATCTCATCCTGGTGTGTCACCATGGGAACAGAGCTGAGTGCAGAGAGAGTTCTAGGGAGATGCTGACCTGTGTCCTCTGGAGCCTGAAGCCAGAGACTTGGTCTTGACTCTAGCTTGGAAAATCCTAAAGGCAAGAGGCTATATGGAGATGTCCCTGAAGATGAGACCAATGGCAGAGACCACAGGAGGAGTCCCATACTTCCAGATTTTGGAAGGATAGAGGTGCAAGATTTCTCATGGGCTAAGTGGACATTGTGTGATAAAGGGCAAGCTCAGAGGAATCTTGGAAGGACTTTGTCTAAGAGGTGTGCTTGTCAGGGCAAGGTTTCCCCTACAAAGGGCTGACCGGGGAGTGCCACTGGGGCAGAGCGAGGTGAGTGGTATAGGAATGGTGTTGGAGTGTGTGTGTGTGTGTGTGTTTTAAGGTGGGTTCATTCTCAGCCCCAACCCCAATTGTTGAGGGGTAAGAAAAAAAATGTTTGCAATGGAACAAACAAGGAAATAAGGAATCCCTAAGTTAAAACTGAAAAAGTAAAAAACTCTGCATCACTGAAATTATCAGGCTATAACCTGTATTAATGCCATTGATGCCCTCCTACGTGTTCTTTCCACCTAATGAATCAATCTGCCAGTTGTTGTGATGGGGGCTATTGGTAACACACATCTGCTCTGTGCTGCTGAAAACTGCCCTTGGCCAAACAGGAGCCACCTCCTCCTGGAAGCTATGAATCTCCTCTTAGCTAAACCGAAAACATCTAGTAATTTATAGAAATGGTCAAATTTCTGCTGCTATTGGGACTGAATATTAAAACTATTGAAATAATTTTGGGGGGGATATCGGTTCCTGCCAAAAGTGAACTAAAATAATCTAGACAAAATGTAATTTATAAAAAGTCTATTTAGCCAAGATCTTGGACAAAAGCATGCAGAGAGGTAAATTTGATTTTCAGGGATGTTTTCCCCTTCAAGGTTCTTACCAGTTCCAAAGAAGCAGCAGAGGGGGTGAGAAATTGAAGAAAAATTGATGGCTGAAAGGTTGCGAAGTCAAATAGAGCTTCTAGTGATCTCATGGGCTAGGAGATAATAGCTGGAATTCAGGGCAGCTCAAGCAAGGAGACCCGGGCAAACCCTTGGTGTTTTATTTAGGACCCTAATGGCCTATAGCCTAGAAGTGAGGGTAGATCAGATAAACCAGCCTCCCAAAGGTGTGTCCAGATAGAAATCAGTTTATTCTCTGATGAGATTAAGATCATTTTTTCCTAGCCCATCAGAAACAAAAGTAAATGCTGTCTTGAAGAAGTTGACAGTACCCAGAGTTTCAAACTAATTCTTCAAATTTTCATATATGATAATCTGGAATTCAGTAAAAAATATTAGCAGGCAATGCCTGGAGACAAGCATATGCTGTTGAAAACTCAGAACAAAAGCACAACAGATACAGACTTGGAAGACATCCATATATTGAAGTTCTCTGGCATAAACTTAATAGACATGATGAAAATAAAAGGGAAGATGGAAAATGTAAGCAGATAATAACTTTAAAAATAATTAAATAGAAAATCTAGAAGTAACTATTAATAACTCAATAGATAGGTTTAATATCAGATTAAAAACTGCTATAGAGAGAATTAGTTAACTATTAGAAGATACTATAAGAGTAAAATGGGATATATTTTTTTTTTAAAAAAAAGATAAAGTGATTGGAACAGATCCATATTTAAAGGGTTGATGGCCAAGAATTTTCCAAAAATAATCAAAGTTACCAAGAGTCAAGGAGCACTACAAATTCCTAGTAAGATAAATATAAAAATACCAAACCTAGGCATATCATAACAAAACTGCCACAAACCTAGAAAAAGAGAGACCAAAAAAAAGGAGACAAAAGAAGACAAAAAGCCAAAATAAAACTTTGACATGTCTTCCCCCAACAATAGAAGCTAACTAACAGTAAAATTATTTATTCAAAGTTTTGAAAAATTTCTTTATTTACACAAGTTATTTTACTCAAAATTGTGGAAAAATAAATTGTTAGTATAGAATTATATCTCAGTAAAAATATCCCTTAAAAATAAAGCAAAATAAATAATTTTGGACTTAAAGAACTGAGATAATGTTGTTAGCTGGAGTGCACCATAGTAAATACTAAAGTAAGTTATTCTGAAAGGTGATTCCAGAGAGAAGCCTGTAGATACAAGGAAAAATGATAAGCAGTGTGAGGGATAAATCTATGGCCAGATCTAGATGAATATTGAAAGTATGTAATAATAATCTGTTTTGTGGGGTTTAAATATCTATGGGACAGACACATGACAAAAATAGGACAAAAGGCTAAAAAATGGATAAACGGTTATATTGCTCTAAGGTACTTGCATTATATCATCATGCAAGGACATTATGTCAGAGTCAAGGATGCATGTTTTATTCTAGGGCAGGGGTGGGGAATCTTTTTCTGCCAAGGGCCATTTGGATATTTATAATATCATTCACAGGCCCTACAAAATTATCAACTTAAAAATTAGCCTGCTATATTTGGTCAAACATTTAATTAACTCATCCCTAATGTGATGGCTGGAACTGCTTCTCTTTGGTGAGGCCTTGGCAGGGCCAGACCAAATGATTTCGTGGGATGTATACCGATGTTCCCTACCCCTGTTCTAGGGTACCCTTAAAAGAATAGCAAAAGTTTAATAAACAAAATAATAAAAGAGGAAATGGAATAATAAAAATATTTAATTAAAACAAAATGAGGCAAGAAATGAGAGCAAAAGAAACAAGGAACATGTGAGGGGAAGAATGTACAGCAAGATGGTAGATTTGAACTCATATATATCTGTAAGTACATTAAATGAAAAACTACTCCAATTAAAAGACAAATGTTGTCAAACTGGAGTTTTAAAAAACTTTATGCTACTTATAATAAACAAGTTAAAAATAAAGATGCAGATGGGTTGGCAGTGAAAGGATGACAAAGATATTCCTCATTAACATTAACCAAAAGGAAGCTGTCTTGCTAAACGAATCACAGGCCAAGCAGGCATTAAGGCAAGAAGAATTACTGGAGGAATAATTTACAATGATATAATGGTAAATCTGCCAGGAAGTAACACTGACAAATTTGTGTGGATATAGTAACAAAGTCTCAACATTTATAAAGTAACAACTGATAGAGCCAAAATGAAAAAAAAAGGCAAATCCACTATAGTTTTAGGTAATTCTAATTCCATTCCTCTTTCAGTGATTGATAGCATCAGCAGAGGACAATAATTAGTAAGGATATAGAAGAATTGAACATGCTTAACATCCTTGAGCCAACTGACACACAGAGAACATTGCATCCAACAACTTCAGCTCAGCCTAAAACAAGTCTCAACAAACTTCCAAATAGTAAATTCATCCAGATTATATTCTCAGACCACAGTGGAATTAAGCTAAAAAGCAATCGCAGAAAGGTAACTAGAAAAGTCTCCAAGTATTTGGAAATGAAGCAATATACTTCCAAGTAAAGAGAGGAAACCACAATGGAAATCAGAACATACTTAGGCTTTAGAACAAGAGCTAGTATCACTGTGCTGAAATCACAGCTGCGGCAGCCAAGAAGCTGGCCCCAGGAAGTGAAATAGAGTCTTTCTTTTTCATTCTTTCTGTTAAGGCTTCAAGAATTTTATATCTGTGACTTGGAAATGCCATGCTAGGGCTTTGTATGTGTTTGTTTTGTAGTCTGGTGTATTAATCTTATAGGTCAAATGGTCAACTTAGAATGGCTTTCTGGGGCAATAATGAAAATCATATTAGAAACATTGAACACTGTGCCCAGGCGTAGAAGTGATGTTTCTATCCCCCTAAACATCCATCAAATGGCCTGAGTCCTTTCTTTTTCTCATTCATGAAAAACGTTATTCTTTCCTTGAAAAACCTGGCAGATGATTAGGAGTACAGGGAAGCATGTACACCATTATTTAACCAAGCACACTGTGCTAGGTAATTAAGAGTCCTGTTATCTCTGCTCAAATATGAAGGAAAGATATGTAAACAAAATGAGGCAAGTTAGATGTTTTTGTATTCAGAATAAGGCAAAGATGAAAACATTTTTTTTTATGTGTAAACTTTCAGAAGGTTGTTTCTTCTTTGGGAATATTACATTATTAAATAATAATAATTATGTTCGTAAGTTATGAAATGGAAGATAATGCTCTGTGTTCCTTTTCCTGTTTCTCTGAGGAAGATCAGAGGCTTCCAATGCCCAAAGTGTTAAAGGCTTAGAGATCTTTAAAAGTCCGTGAGGCCAAAAGTTACGCTATGGCATTAGTTACTGTGCTCTGAGGACTTTCGTCTTCCCTGGCAGGTTATCACAAATTAAGTGTCATAGATTAATCACCAGAGCTAAATTTAGGGAGACAAGATGCTTGTTGATTCCTGCCAGAGCCCTCCCATAGCTTTAACCTCCGAGGCAAACTACCAGCCCATCAGCTGCAAAACACTGCTGGCTTCTATCGGAAATGAAAAATTCTTCCTTGATGTTAGGATGAAGGGCTGCGTTTGTAATGTTGTGCTCGTAAAACAAACTTCATTCTTTCCCAAGTAATTGGCTTCCTGCTGACAGGAGCTCTAAAGAGACGTCTGACAAGGGTTTGAATTGGTGTGTTAGTACTTTTCTTATGTCTCTCTCTCCATGAGCTGTTTATATTTCCTCCCGTTAGCGCATCCTTCACTTGGTAAAGATGAATTTGGATTTTCAATGTCTTCTTGTACAGACTTATTAGTGATTTGAAGTTGTATAGAGCTCTCATGTCTTTGTGGCTATAAAATTCATGGTTAGGCTAGACCACATGAAATCCTAAGGTCCTGGAAGTCTGAGGAGCCCCAAATGGCCCCAGGTTTTTTATTTTTTCCTGTTCTGTGCTCCTTTGTTGGTTCTAAAAGACTCACATGGATTTTATAAGATACAAAAGTTAGTTCTATTTTCAGTGTCTTGCCCTTTAGCCTGTTACAGAGCACAATTGATTGTTCTTTCTGAGGACAGTTCAAAACTGCTTTAAATGATTGCTTTTGGGAGGAAAACATCCAAGATTCTAAAGTGCTGAGACTGAAATGGTTCTGAGGCATATTTTAATAGGTAACTAAGTCAGAATAAAAACATTTCTGAAGATGACTGCTGTGTTAAACCAATAATGGAGGTGTGGAAATTCCTTGGTGTCCGGGTTGATTGGTGAAGCCAGGGCTTAGGAATGCTTTTGGTGAAATAATGGGTGAGAGAGAATTCAGAAGGAGATTTTTGCATCTATACTTATAATAACACTCCTTCCTCATCCTCCCACCCCCACCCCAAACCATGAGATGGAATTGCAGTGATGAAATGTGTTCCTATTAAATCTATGAAGAGTAAAAACTCAGAAATTCCAAATACTGTACCTTCTGTCTTCTCTTTATCAATTAGGAAAGTTTGCATTTAAAATCTGTGACTGAATACAGATCTTAAATATATAAATTAAGGCAGCAGTTTAAGGGACTGAAGTCCAGAAAGGCAGGACTAAATCATATGAAAATCAGTTGGGATACTGCTTAATAGGAAGCACATTGAACTAACAGTTGAAAGACCTGGATTCCAAACTCAGTTTTCCCATCTACTTGTCAAATGACTTAATTAAAGCAAATCACTTGATCTTTCTGGCCCTCAGATTTTTCTAGAGTAACCAGAAAGGTTTGGAGAAATGTTAAAAAGCTTGTGAGTCTGCATTATGCCTAGGGTACTTATCAGACTCCGTCTAGTAACTGACATGTATGGGTGGGATTAATGGCGTATTTCACAGAACTAGAACAAATGTTTCAAAAATTTATCTGGAACCACAAAAGACCCTGAATAGCAACAGCAATCTTGAAAAAGAACAAAGTTGGAGGAATCACCGTATCTAATATCAAACTATACTACAAGGCCATAGTAATTAAAACAGCATAGTACTGGCATAAAAACAGACATATAGACCAATGGAACAGAATCAAGAGCCCAGAAACAAACCCAAGTCTTTATAGTCAATTAATATTTGACAAAGGAGGCAAAAACATACAATGGGGTAAAGATAGTCTATTCAATAAATGGTGTTGGGAAATTGGACAGATACATGCAAAAAAATAAAACTAGACTACTTTCTTATGTCACACACAAGAATAAACTCAAAATGGGTTAAAGACTTAGATGTTAGACTTGAAACCATAAAAATCCTAGAAGAGAACATAGGCAGTAAAATCTCAGACATTTCTCGTAACAATATTTTTATGATATATCTCCTTGGGTAAGGGAAACAAAAGAAAAAATAAACAAATGGAACTACATCAAACTAAAGAGTTTTTGCACAGAAAAGGAAACCATCAACAAAATGAAAAGACAACTCACTGAACGGAAGAACATATTTGCTGATGATACATCTGATAGGGGTTAATATCCAAAATTTATAGAGAGCTTATAAAACTCAACACCTCCCCCAAAAAATCCAATTAAAATTTGCAAAAGACCTGAATAGACACTTCTCCAAAGAGGACATACAGATGGCCAACAGACATATGAAAAGATGCTCAATGTCACTAATCATCAGAGAAATGCAAACATTACCTCACCCCTGTCAGAATGACTATCATCAACAAATCAACAAATAATGAGTGTTGGTGAGAGTGTGGAGAAAAGGGAACCCTTGTGCACTGCTGGTGGGAATGCAGATTGGTGCAGCCACTGTGGAAAGCAGTATGGAGTTACCTCAAAAAATTAAAAATGAAACTGCCTTATGACCTAGCAATTCTACTTTTAGGAATTTACCTGAAGAAACCTGAAACACTAATTTGAAAGACTATACGTACCACTATGTTCATTGCAGCATTATTTACTATAGCCAAGATTGGGAAGGAGCCCAAATGCGCATCGGTAGATGAGTGGATTAAAAGCCGTGGTACATTTACGCAGTGGAATATTACTCTGCTCTAAGAAGGAAGAAAATTTTACCCTTTCTGACAGCATGGATGGACCTGGAGAACATTATGCTAAGTCTAATAAGCCAGTTAGAGAAAGACAACTACTACATGAGCTCACTCATATGTGGAATTTAATGAACAAACTGAACTACCAAGCAAAATAGAGACAGATTCATAGATGGAGACAGCTCTGGTGGGGAGAGGGGAGTGTTCGGGAGGAATGGCGAGATTTAGCAAAAAAGAAAGAACTCATGGACATGGATAACAGTGTGGTGATTGTGGTGGGGGAGGAGAGGTGGATGGAGGTGGAAGGGGGCATAGAGCAGATACATGGTGATGGAAAAAATAAAATAAAATAAAATATTTTAAATATTTACCAGCCCTATAACATAAGTATTCACCCGTCAAAATGGAGGTTGATATAAACTATCGGTAGCACTGTGCCTGTGCACACTAGCTAAATATCAGCTACACTTGTGGGAATGGAACCCTGGCTATTTGTGTCAAATTGCTAAAGCAGAAAAGACCTTAGGAATCACCAGTCCGTCTTGGTTTTATAGGTTGTTGCATCCTCTGTTAGAAGAATCACATTTTGATATTCGAGGACTGTTGCAGAAAGATTACAAATGCAAATGGGCTTAGGTACAGGATTAGACATCTCAGTGACTGTGGTGAAAGTTATAGTAATGGCACGGATGGATCATGCCTCTCTGTGTCCACACTCTCTATTAGCTCTCTCCCATGTTGACTCTGACCTTGGCTATGTGACTTGCTTTGGGAATGGGCATTAACGAATGTGACCCAAGCAGAGGCATAACAAATGCATTCTCTTTCTGCTTGTGGAACACAGCAGCTATATGAAGTCTTCTTGCCTGGTGGCAACACATGGCCAGCTGACAGCCAGCACATATGAATGAGGCTTAGGCTAACCAGCCACAGCGAGCTAATATATGACTATAGAAACATGAGCAACCCCAGGTGAGACCAGAGAAGAAATGACCCAGTTGATCTCAGCCCAAATTGCTAACCCACAGAATCAGAGCAAATCAAGTGGTGGTTATTTAAGCCACTAAGTATTTGATTGGCTTGATATGCAGTTATAAATACTTGATACAATAAGAAAAAGACCTCCAAGTTAAGGGAGAATAGGAGGAGTTGGTGGGAGGAGAGAGAGCTGAGGTCTCCACTATTTTCTCCCTTAAAGTTCGGATCAAAGATTTGTGTCTAAGTCTTATAAGAATTCCTTGCTTCTTAGATGTCTAATATCTCCCCTTAGATATTAAAAAAGCTCCTTCTATCCATCTTTCTGGTCAGTCACCTTGGTTTCAGGAAAAACACAGTGAGTTTTCCCTAATCCCTGTTAGTGAAGCACATAGAGAGATTTTCCTCTTGCAATTCCCTCAGTCACAATTCTTCCCTTTTGGAATGCAACAAGGATCAGCCAAGCTGGCCTTTTCCTGTTGATTCAGTGGGTGGCTACTAGCAAGAAATTTCATGGAATATTATGAGAATGAAAGCATTTTTGGGAAAGAGTTGAGAGGGTAAGATTTGAAAATGACTGAGAAATAATATTTTTCTAATGTCCATATACAACTTATACAACTTGCAACCATCTTTCTTTCAGCACTACTTTGAAACAATAAAAAAGAAATCCATTTAATCTTTGTCCTAAAGTTTCTCATATCTTCCATCTGGCAGCCATAAGCAAAAAAGTTTATATAAAACAAAGCCCTGAGGACTTCTGCTTTTTCTCATAAATGACTTTAAATCTTGACAAATATATGAGGCAACTATTTTCAGGTATTAAAAACAAGTAGCACAATGTCGAAGAGAAGGGAAATTGTGTCCCCATGTTCATCTAGCTCTCTGCCCAGTTTCTAACTCTGACACAGGACTCTGGAGTCCATGCAGCATGTGGTGGTCCAGTTGACCTGATAAGGCTGGGATAAGAGTTAAGCGTTACTCAAGTGGATGAAAGCTGCTTATAAGGACACTGAAGAAAAGGGAGCTGTGCTGACGGTGAGAGAGGGAGCAAGAAGTTATACAGGAGTTCTCCTGAATCCTTGACTGAGGACTGAGATACATGTGAATGGGGCAAGATCACACAATGCTTACTACCTCAGATATCTGAGGATGAACATTGCTTGGAGATGTTGGAGTTCTGACTCAGTCTGAGGATCAAGTTCTTGTGAGCATGCCAGGCATTTATCTGAGACACCAGAAAGGTCATACTTTATTTTTTTATTTTTTTTAATATATCTTTATTGACTTCAGAGAGAGGAAAGGAGAGGGAGAGAGAGAGATAGAAACATCAATGATGAGACAGTCATTGATTGAGCCCGCAACTCGGGCATGTGCCCTGACAGGGAATCAAACCCCGATCGCCTGGATCCTAGGTCGACTCTCAACCGCAGAGCCATGCCCGGCCGGGCAAGAAAGGTCATACTTTAGAAGAAAGGACCATGAATTGTAGTAAGAAGAAAAGAGTAAGACTGTCTCTATTTACAAATGACATGATAGAAAACCTAAGGAGTCTATAAGAAACAAACAAGTAACAACTAGAATGCATTTAGTAATGTTTTAGGATGCATCCAAGTTAAAAAAAAATTCTATTTATTAACATGTAACCACTATAAAATATATATTAAAAATATTTAGGATAGTATAATAAAACATAATACTCTTAAATAAATGTAGCAAAAGACATAAGAGACTTGTGTATCAAAAAAAGTAAACACTTCTGAGAGAAATTTTTAAAATTCCAAATAAAGAGCTATACTATGTTTATGGATTGGCAGGTTCAATATTGTTGAGATGTTCATTTACCCCAAATTAAAATATAGATTCAGAGCAACACCAATTAAATTATAAAATTCATTTTTGTAGAAATTGAGAAGCTGATTCTAACCTTTACACAGGAATGCAAAACACATTGAATATCAAAACAATTTTGAAAAAGAAAAAGTCAGAGGACTTATACTACGTGGTTTCATGACCTTCTATAAATGCTATGGTAGTCAAGACAATATGGAATTGTCAGAAAGGGAGACATATAATCAATGGAACCAAATAGAGAATTCAGAAATAGACCCACATATATGTGATCAATTCAATTTGACAAAAGCAACAAGATAATTCACTTGGAAAGAGTCTTTTCAACAAATGGTACTAGAACAACTGGACTTCTGTATAAGAAAAAATAAACCTTGGCTCACGGTCCACACCATACAGAGAAATTAATTAAAAATAAATCACAGTTCTAAAGGTCAAAACTAAACTTGAAAGATAAGGTGGGGAAAAATCTGTATCATCTTAGTATGCACAAAAAATTTCCTAGATAAGACACAAAAAGTGCTAATCATCAAGTTAATGATTAAGAACTTGTAATTAGAATATACAAAGAACTCTTACAACTCAACAATAAGAATGCAAGCAATTTATTAAAAATGGGAAAAAGACTTAACATTCAAAATAAGATGTATAAGGAATGTATTTACTTTAATAATAAGGAAGGCAATCAAGTAAAACAGGAGAAATACTTGAATAAACACTGCACACAAAAGCAGATATGGTTAATAGGATATGAAGATATTTCAACATCATTATTCATCAAGGAAATGCAAATTAAAAGCACCATGAGATATCACTTCACACAAACCTGAATGTAAAAATTTAAAAAGACTGTGAATATCAAATATATGTGAGGATGTGGAGCAGCTGAAAGTCTCACACAGCTGGGGAAATATAAAACGGCACAACCGTTTCAGAAGTCTATCGGTTTCTTGCAAAATTCAGCATGCACTGGCTATGTACCTTAGCAATTGCATTCGTAGGTATTTATTCCCCATTCCTTCAAAATAAAAACATGCCCACTAAAAGACTTGCATACTAACATTCAGAGTGACTTTATTCATAAGAGGCAAAAATTGTAAACAACCCAAGTGTCCACACAGGCGAATGATAAAAAAGGGTAGTGTATTCATGCAATAGAATAATACTCAGTAATAAAACAAACACAAATAAATACATGGGATAACATGGGTCATCTAAACAATACTATATTGAGTGAAAGAAGACAGACACAAAAGAGCACCTGCTGTACGATTCCATTTACATGAAATCTGACAACAGGTAAGACTAACAAAATGATACAGTTCCAATCAAGGGTTGTCTGCAGTGGGATTGACTGCAAGTGGCACTGAGGGAACTTTGTGGGGAAATGTTCTACATCTTGATAGAGGTGGTGATTTCACAGTGTATTCACTTGTTAAAATAAATGCATTAATTTTAAAAATAAATCTGTTAATGGTAAAAATAACAAAACAATAGCAGCAGCAACAACAACAAAGCCTTGAGAATATCTTAGTGAATGGCTCTTTTAATTGAAGAAAAATTCTTACTTATCTCCATCCAGTTATGGGGGATATAAAATATAGAATTTCAGTATAATAAAATTTAAAGAGGGTGCAAGTTTCAATTCAAATACAACTATGGTTAAACCTTTTCACATTAACAAATTTAAACTTTATAAAAGTAAGAGAGAGAGACATTAATGGCTCCATTTGTATATTAGAAAGAATGAGCTTCAAAGCGGTTAAATAGCTTGCCTGCCTAGAATGTAGTAAAGCGGAAGCTGGGATTCAAAACTCAGATATTTTGGCACTAAATTCAATGTTTTTCCCACTATACTATGCTGTTTGTCTTATGAATCCATTTTAGAGTCTTTTCAATGACCAAAGCTAACAATGTCTTTTCCATTGCTAGGCCTTAAATTGTATTTTCTTTGATATTATTAGATAAAAAAGTCTTTTTCACCTGGCACTGAGTTTTTATTTTCCAGAAATCTTCTCAATCGCTAGCTTTGCAGAGCTGTGGGAATCCTTATCTTCCTTGCAGGAGGTATGGAATCTTTGAACAGTCAATTTAAATCGAATCTTATAATAGCATTTTTTCTCCCCAACCTGCATTGCTAATGAGGGTAGAAATTGGTACAATATTTCTGGAGAGCAATTTGGCAATAGGTATCAAGACTCCTAAAATCTGCCATGTCCTTGGCCTGAGAAATTACCCTTATGGGGGTCTGTCCCAAGGAAATGATCAGAGATGTGTGTACAGGTACATGCTCAAGAATGTTCATCACAGAATGATTAACCCAAACCAAAAATTGGAAGCAAACTGTCTGTGTCAGAGACTGTTGTTTTTCCTCCATTAGCATGTCTCTTATTCCTTAGCAATAAGAACCCTGGCTTGTGGATGGGCACATGGCCACCCAGTAAAGCATTACAGACCTTGACCCTTTCTTACTGCTGACTTGTGGCCTTTGGAAGTGCTGTGTGTGACTTCTTCTTTAAAAAGACTCCTTAAAGAACCACAATTTTCTTCAACCTTTTCCCTTTGGCTTCCTGGATTGTGGATGTGGTGGTTGGACTTGAAGTATACATTTTGGAACATGAGGCAATACTCTAAGGATGACAGACTAGCAAGACAAAAGTCTGTTTCCTGGCACGTGGGACTCCCCATGCAAACCATGACACTAAATTTGCAGGAAATTTTGCATTTTCTTTTGCATGAAAGAAAATAAACTCCAATCTAGTTTAAACACTGTATTTGATTTTTTTAAAAATATCTTTATTGATTTCAGAGAGAGGAAGGGAGAGGGAGAGAGAGAGAGAAACATCAGTGATGAAAGAGTCATTGATCAGCTGCCTCCTGCACACCCCCTACTGGGGATCAAGCCCGCAACCCGGGCATGTGCCCTGACTGGGAATCGAACTGCGATCTCCTGGATCCTAGGTTGATGTTCAACTGCTGAGCCACACCAGCCAGGCTGTATCTGAATTTTTTTGGTCACAAATAGCCAAACATAATCTAACAAACAAAATGTTCAATAGTAAAGGGATGGCTAAATTATGCTACATGCATAGAATGTATACCAAGCAACTGTGAAACGACATCATATAAGACTCTTTATTAACATGAAAAAATTTCACAGTAAACAGCTAAGAGGAAAGGATTGGGCTACATTCAAAACCAGAATCCAGATAATATTTGCAAATATCATTTTGTTACATATATGCACATATATGTGTGTATTTATATGTATTCATCTATATATGTATGTTTTTTTACTTGCACATATATCTCTACATATATATATGCCTCTATATAGAGATAATATATAATATACACTATATAAAAATATAAAAATATATAAACATGTAATATATAAATATGAAACTGTTGACAGTTCTACGTTTAAACAGTGGAATTGCAGTTGTTTTTTAATATGAGGTTTTCTGTGTTTTTCACATTGGGTATGCATTACATTGGCTATTAGGAAGGAAGAGCTGTCAAAATAAAATAATCCTCTCCCAAAATAAAACAAGTTTAATCGTGATTCATTAATTACATAGAAAAGGCTATAGTTACCGGTAAGTAAAAGAAAGAAGAAATTAAATATTGAGGAAGTCTTCTCCCTTTACAGTGTGCATTTTAAAATATGTGCTGCTGATGCATATCTTATTATGTTGCTGCATGAATGGCTATGATTACTCTTTAAAACAGTATGTGAGCCGATTATTCAGTAGATGGGTGAATGTATGTAGTTTATGATTCCTACTCAAATAGGATGTGAAGCAGAGGGATATTCTAAAGATGACATCTAGCGGTTGCTGTGGTAACCTTATGAGCTACATTTTAGCAAGCTTTAATGTCAATTTCTAGAGTTGGAATTGGCATATTCTTAGCTTTAACATATCGAAAGGAAGAAGCAATTGGTGGTTATTAACGCTTACGGACCCTATCTGTGATTTCCTTTCATCTGCAAAGAGATTATTGGAGTCACATTAGAGGTGTTGAAGAACTGCCCTAAAATGATGACAGGAATCCGAAACCTGCCTTAGAGTTTTCATGGCAGCCTTAAAGAACTGTCCCTCAGCAATAATGAAAGTTCATGTTTATTAAAGAACATACATGATGCAACAGTCACAGTGCTCAGTGCTTAAAAACACCATCTCAAAATGACTTAAACTTTAAAAGAGTCCTGCAAAGCAGTATTATCATTGCTATTTTTTAAAAGAAAGCAAAATGGAGACTTGGAGAGATTAAGTGAGTTAGAGCATGGAGGTTCCAGATCAAACCTAAACCATCTGCCCACTCCCTTACCCGCCCTGTGCAGGTGGTTGCCCATGATACCTGGTCTTGGTCTCTTATAAATGTTCCCTTTGGGGAGAAACTGCAAGAATGTTGGCTTATCCAGTCTCGCCTTAAGCAGCCACACTTACAACCACAACTGCTTTGAGCGTAACACCATTGCTATTTATAAAAGTATGATGGGCCCTTCTTATGACATACAAATATGCAAAAGAGCCTACAAGAAAAACTATGCCATATCATAATTTTATTTGGGAGCCCAGCTAAGGCACAATGGAGAAAGAGGGCGGATCTAATCGGGGTGCTGGGAGAGATGCACCACAGCCGAGGCTGAGAAACGCCTCCTCAAAGAGCTGACCTCGAACAAGGCCCGGAGCCCTGCTTCTCCAAGAGCTGCGTGGGGTATGGCCTCAGAGCCGGCTAGAAATGCAGAACCTCAGGCCCTCGCCCACCCCTGCTGGGCCCGAGTCTGCACTTTAACAAGACCCTCCAGCCATCTGCGGGCATGTGAATGTCTGAAAAGCACGGAGAGCATTTCACACAGCAAAGCGAATACAGCCAGTGATATTGTAATAACTGTGCATGGTGCCGGGTGGGGACTAAACTTATCAGGGGGATCGCTTCATAAATTATATAAACGTCTAACCGCGATGCTGTATACCTGGAACTAATATAAAATAATACTGAATGTCACTGTCATTGGGAAAAAAAAGGATGAACAGCAGTTCCCCAGCACATGTGGAAGGCGCAGCTGAGCAAAGGCGCCGTGGGAAGGGTTGCAGCAGCTCCAGGGACCCCAGGCCCGGCCGAGCTGCGCAGCAGGGGGACCGGCAGGGCTGAGTGCACGGAGGGTCCAAGAGCTGAATTTCGTTGTAGTGGTAGTGTTTGATTAGGAAATGATGTAATGCTAATTTTTATTTAATAGTCCCTTTAACGTTATAAAGTATTTAAGCTTTGTGATAATTTTAGAACTTAACCTCTGTGTAATATGTAATTCCTTTACATATTTCCTTTCATCTTTACACCGCCAAACAAATCTATTATTAATAGATATTAAGTTTACGGAGGTTATTAAAAGAGAATGGAATAAATCCTGAAGGCAAACAAGAACACTTGAGAATTCTACGCTCTTCACCCGTTCGCTGCTGAGGACCTGATGGTTACGCTGACCGGGGAGATTCAAAAGCACACACAACCTTGTCCTCCGGGAGCAGCCGGTGGAGCCAGCAGGCTGTGTTTTGCATTGGTCAGGCTGTCCTCTGCTCTCTTAGAAAGGATCCCAAGTCCCTTCCCCCAGGCTTCTTTGATGAGATTTCCTTGAGAGACAGAAGCTATTTTATAAAGCTGTCAGCTGTCCTGAAAAAGGGAAATAGATAAAAGCAACCAGGAACAAGAGAAACAGATAAAAGATGAATTCTTGGATTGAAGGAGGTCTTGTCTGCCTTGAATTAAAAGAAGAGAACCGGATTTTGAAAAGGTGAGGTGAGTCAGCTGAAGGAATCTTCATCTACAGACCGACGGCTGTGCGTCAGAGACAAAACGAGACAGCAGAGACATTGGATGCCTGGTTGAGAGACAAAAACAAGGGAGGGGTAAGTGCAGCTGGACACAGGACGTCGCATATCTGGGCGGTTGGGTTTATCAGGAAGGGTGAGCTAGAGAGAAAGGGGAAAGATAAATAATCAAACTTTCAGGTCCTGTACCTTGAGCCCTGCTAACTAGCACATTCCTTGTTACCGCTGTTGGTGACTTAATCGGTTCCCATAAGGAAGCTTAAAGACCACTGATCTAAGACACGATCCACCTCCTGAGGCTCTAATTTCTTCACCAGAGCCCGTGACCAGGGCTGCGGCCTTTCCTTCCCTTTCTCACACTGCAGCAGCCATGGTGCAGCGGGGAAGGTCAAGGCTACTCCGTGACCCCTCGTTTCTTTCCCTTGGCTCGTCCTTCCAAGAATTTTCACTACACAGGACTGTCCACTGGTCTTCCTTAAAGCTGGAATTTCAAGTTTTAGCACACCAATATCTTGAACTAACGGAAGCTAAACCAAATCTCCATGCTTTCATTAAAACCAAATCCCAGGTGAGGTCAATAATTTCTTAGAAAGGGAGAGAACCTCTATGGAACAAGTTCTTAACTTTTTTGGGTCATGAAACACATTGGGAACCTAATGAAAGGTAGGGACTTTCTTGTTAGAAAAATCATATAAATGCAAAACTATATATGTATTTTTAGGGTGTTTATACATGCCTCCTGAAGACCCCCTTATGCTCTGGGGGAAATGCAGGGGGAGAGAGAATGGTACGGAGAGACTTGCATTCAGAAGAACTTACATGAAATCAGACTGGATTTTATGGGACCCACTGGCCATAGACTTGAACTCAAAGCTTTCGACATCAGTATCGTGAGGTAAGCACCATCCCACCATGTTTCCTGTGGGGAAAGGAAAGCACAAGTTAAAAGAAGCAAAGTCATTCAAAGAAAAAGGCTGAGTGCAGGGCTCGGCACCCATAGCTTCTCAAGAAATGCACTCAATAATTTTCTAAACTTTAATTACCCCCCCCCCAAAAAAAAAGACATGGTTGCTGGGTTCTGTAAGTCAGATCTTGGAAGAGTTGCATTGTACTCAGTCAGGCTGGGCATCAGTACTTATGATCTAACAACCTATCTGATACACTTAATCTTCCTCAACACACAGAGTGACAAATAATTTCCATTAAAAAACCCATCTGGAAAAGGGGAAACCATAGCCATTTTTCAAAGCACATAAGCATATCCTGTTGGACAGAAGATGCAAGGGCTCCCTATTCTGACTCAAGTATGCATTCCTAGATTGGCCAAGAGAGCCTTCCCAGATTCTGGTTACAAGGATGATCTTTCTTAGCCATTGTCTTTTGTGACCACACCTGAGCTGGGCGTCAGGATGATATTCCACGGGTCTTATCAAGGTAACGGGCAATTTTTTACTGGGGGTTCAGCAATCACTGTCCCTTGTTTGCCAGGTAATAAGCTAGTGTTTATTTGCATTTGATCAGCTCCATGATCAAAACTGGAGACAGTCTGGAATTTACTCTCAGTCTAAGGATTTCCACCTCCTAGCAATAGCCTTAGATGCTCTGTTTATGTCCTTAAGGAGCCCTCAGCTTAAATGATTTCCACTTGGGCCTCTCCAAGGCCATTCAGAACAATTTCTTGTGGTGAGAGTCACAGCTAACATATGCTCCTTTGTTCTCAGGTTGCATTCCAAGGGATGGCTTTTTACCAGAGTGATTGTCATTTTTTTTATTTTATTTTTTCAGTTGGATATTCTGGACTTACAGGGAGTTTGAAAGAAACATGGAGGCTCAAGGCTCTGTGAGAGACCTCATGTTACCTTCTTGATTGTTTTTTGCCTTTTCCCCCCTACTAATCTTAGTTTGTTGGAGACAGTTTTTTTCCTATCTTTAAAACTTGAAAAGATTGCTAACTTTCAGCCTTCTTGGATTATTGTTCTCAGATAGAAAGGCACTGTGTTAATGATATATATTCTTCCCTTTCTTCTCTCAGTGGACTATATTCAATTGGAGTGTATTCTTTCCTTATAAATGCAGCCAAACTCTTTCGATTCCTGACCCCCATTCTCTGGCTTTAGTAGGCACATGATCTGAATCCCCAATTATGAGTGCTAATGATTTACAAACACATAACAAGAAGGCAGGTCAGCCTCTTAGTACAGATAGTTCTCCATGGACCTCGCTGTATCCTACTCAGCTAATTACACATTTTAGAGTCTGTTACTTACAATTTCTTTCTCAGTTTTGGAATTCATTATGATTGTTTAGGGGACAAATAGAAATCCAACCACTAATTGGCTTGAACATAAAAGGGGAGCTTGTTGTCCCACTTAAATGAAAAGTTCAGTGGGAGATCAGGCATGGTTGGATCTAAGTGCTCAGTACCATCTCAACTTTTCTTTGAAAAAGGCTGGCTTTATATTCAGGCAAGCACTTCCAACCAGCTTACATCTTCTTAGCTCAGTAACTCCAGAGGAAAAAATATCCCTTTGTTAGTAATGCAATACTCTACTTCACTCTATACTTCTTCCAACTCATTGTTCAGGCCTTCAACAACTTGTACCAATATTGCAGGGCACCTTAGCTGATCTCCTCGCTTCTGATCTCTTTCTCCTTAAAAGTGTTTAAACTCTTTAGCTTAGTATCAAGGTCTTCCTCAACTGTGCCACCCATTCAAACTTGTCCCCATAGTGCCCTCAAACCATCCGCTCCAACCACCTGGTCGGTGGGACTCTGTGCCTGCCCTTCTCCACAGCTTGTTCACATCGCTCCCAGGTTCTCTCCATCTCTGGCAGTTCTGGCTGACTGTGATTTACCTGTAAACTCTGAGACTGCTTCTTGTTTGCACTTGATATCACTTTCTCCATGTCATTTGGCACTTGTGACCTTTTCTGAACTCTGATGGTTTTATTATTATTATTTTTAATGTTCAAGTCTTTTCTTCTTCAAGCTGCAACTTTATATTATCATCAAGACTTGCTCAAATATCTGTTGACAAAGGGCTTGAAAGTGCATGGGTTATTGGTGGACATGAGCTTTTGTGCAGAGTAAGAATAGAGAGGTTCAGCTAAGAGAAAGAGAGATGAAGGTAAAATAAGGCACAGACGAAAAGTTACTTTCCAATATTTATTCTTTTCCTTTTTTTCTTGCTTTACTGCATTTTCTGGTTGGGGGCAGGGTTCCTCCCTACAGGGTGGTAGGAATACAAAGTGTGATCCTTGAGCCAATGAATGAAGGTCAAAAACTAAAGTCTATCTCACTGGCTCACTTGGGATTTAAAGCATCCCTGAACCAAAATGGTAGAATATTTCTCACTATTCATTGATTTAGTTTCCTTCATGTAGCTATATTAACAAAATCAGCAGTGTAAAAGCTGGTTTTATGTAGTATTTTAAGATTACATAGTTTTGATGTTATTAACATAATGATCCTATGGGAAACTTTTTAAAGTGAAGATGATACCATTTAAATCCTTGTTTTATATGAAGGAGAATTTTTGATTAATGTTTATACTCTATAGTGGTTCCCTGTGATTTTCTCTAGGTTAAGGCACTTAAGTAGTTGATAAAATATCATTTGCTTCTATACTACACTTGCAGATGGTATTTTGGCTAACTTCTGGGCTGAATTACTTTCCCCAAAATCATTTCATAAGAAAGACCAAAATTTGCTGATTTTCTTTTAGATGACTGTACAGTTAAGACCTAATAGTAAGTTGATTGTGCAATGGGCTAACAGGAACGTGAGAGTGATACTTATTAGATAACGTAAAACGATTTCTCACTGTTTTGGGGCTCATAAAGCTGAAGACTGACTTTAGTTTTTTTTCAATATGTGATTTAAAAAAAGAAAATTATAATCTGTTAGGTTGATTTGTTTCTTTCAGTTTTAATAGCTTCAGTTTCTAGAACTCCTGGAAGAAAGTAACGTTGCGCTTGATAATATTTTGCTCACTTGTCTCCAGAATGTTTGTACAGTTGAGAAATAAAAATGGGTCTCAGTATGGTACACACGGTGATTTGTTCTAAATGGCTCAAAACCTGGTTCTGGGCCAGGGAAGTATTAGTTCCAGGTCCTGGATAGAAGTTGCTGCTTACTTACTCTGACATGTGGACACCATAATGCAGCCAAATTTGCACATTAGGAAATTTCTTGTGGCTTTACCCCCCCCCCCAACCCCCCAACATGTGTTACTAGTTTGGGGTAATAAGAAAGAGGGATTATGCAAAGGCACAGGCACTACCCTGAATTAGGGGCCATTTCCCCTTGTTCAGGGTGAGCTTTACCTGCAGCGCACTTACGTGTGTAAAGGGACACACCGCTGTCATATATTCAGCAAAACAAAATCCTTTACTAAAAGGATTGGAATGCAAATCCTATTTTACAGTTCTGGTTTCCTGGTATTTCTGGGGAACACTAGCATGCCTGGTGCTTTTGTTTTAGGAAGAAAAGTAAACTCGTTAGGGAGGTCACTAAAATCCTCTCCCTTCACTTCTTTTAAAACCCAAATGACCACGAGGACCAAATTGCAGCTCTATTCACATTTTGGTCTCCCTGTGGTGCTTGTCCCCCGGGCCCCATTGTTTTGCTTTATGTTTGACTCCAACGGAGATCAAAACTACATTTTATGGACTTATAGTTTGGCAATATGCTGGCAAATGGGAAAACAAGCAACTTAAAGCAAATTTCTGCCACGGTGCTTTTAATATTGAGATGGATTTTTGTCTAACAGAGCCAACAGAATGGAACATGAGAACACCAGCAGCTCAGGGCTGTAAACACAGCTTCCTGATGACGCATCCCTAGGGGGACAGATCATACAGTTTCTGTATTATTCAGTTTGTCACTCTACTGGCACAGCACTGATTTTTGCCTCAGAAAATGTCTATTTCCCGAAACTCCAGCTGTCCTTCATTCATAAAGCAGTGTTTTAATAAGGTGGTTGTTTAGTAGGAAACAATGCTAATGCTAATAATGCAACACTAACAACATAGCCTATTCCTCATCATGGACGGTCTACCGGCTGCCAAACAGCTGGAGGAAAAATAGGGGAAAATGCAATCAAGCATTTAAACATCCTAGCTGGATGTTTCCAAACATAAGTATCCAGATGCTTAGCACTGTGAAGGTAATGTGTTTGATTGCTTGCTTTTTTCATATTTCATCTGAATCTTTTGATATTCTGCAGATAGAGTTGTGGACTAGTCTTCATTTTCAGTTCGCTGCACAGTTTTCCTGATCATGAATGGCGACCATAATGCTGAAGATTGGCAGAGGCCAGGCCTGGCAGGGATTGTGTGAGATGAGGGAGGAAGGAATGAGACTCAGACTGTGGTTAAATGGGTCCCTCTCCTGGCTAATGTGCAGGGAAGCATGTGCCTCTTTAAAAAATCAGTTTTCAGTCTTCAGTTAAGGAGCATCTAGGAGTTAAGAAACTGGGTAGAGGGATCAGACCTTCTTGTCTTCACAGAGATCCAGAGGCTGGATAACCAGGCAATTCCTCGGGATGCCCAGTTCTAAGAAAGAAAGCAAATTGTCTTTATGAGATTACTGACTTAAAAGGAATCTGGTCTCACTAAGCTGAAGTAGAATTGTTCCCTTCCTCAGGTTGATGCCTCAATTGGCAAAATTAAAAATACAAAGTAAGCAAAATGAAGATCTTTTTCTTGTTAGGATCTCAGAGTACCGGATCAAAATCCACTCATGCTTCCACTGCACTTCTCCCATATTGGGTATTGGTACTTAGAGTCATTGCCAAATACTCCACTAAATTAAAACCCCTGCAAATTAATTATCTCATCAAAGGTGGCTCAGTTTCAGAACAGGATTCGTAGATCCCGGCACTAAAATAAATGCAACTCCCTCCTAGGAGTGAAAGAAAAAATAGTCATTTACTGACATGTCCCTGCAGAAATCAATAACATTACAGATCATGTAAGAGCCAAGAATAGCCTGGGCGTATTAATAACTCAGGCTGTTCACTGATTTATTCAGGATGACTGGTTAGGAAGCATGCTGCACTGATGACTCTACGCCCCGGGAACAATGCCATCGTTAACATGTGGGACTGTTTATCACTTCGAATACTTCACACAAAGTAGGACTTAACACAGGACTATTTATTGTGCTTTAGACAGATGGTTTAATGTTTCTTTAGCCTTCAGCCTCTCAGGCCACCCGTGGTTTTCTTCAGCCAAGGGCTTTTAAAAAATAATTGGTCTATAGCAATTTCTTAACAAGGCTGACTGCAATATATTACCCTAAATCTTTTTCTTACCCTTAACTATCCCTTACAGTGGTTTGCGGTTGGCAGACCTCCCTGACGGACACTGATTTCTCACCTATAAGTAATTATTGACATAAAAGGAGATAAAGGGGCTGACATTTCATCATGAATGGTTTCTTTGCTATGGAAAAGCTATTCAGAAATGATTACTTTGGAAAACAGGTCTTCCCTGATTAGACACTGCCTGACTCTGGAGAAGCTGTTCCCTGAGTCTCTCAATACAGGAAATGATAACACAATATAGATGGATCACTGTGGGTGGCAAAGGATGCATATCCTTTAATTGGAACACATCGCAGGATACGTTCATTTCAAAGTGGTAGAGAAGAGCAATTGTGCCTCTGTCTGAGGAATACATAAGTGTGCTTAGGAAGGAATAAAGAGGCTGTGGATCCCCTGCTCGTAGTATCAAAGTGAGAATCAAGCACACTGGAAAAGCAAGCAGGATGCATTTTTATAGTGCAGACTTCTACTGGGGATCTTAATGACCCACTGCACTGCCCAGGCCACTGTTTAGCTCTTCAGGCCCTCTTGTGAGCCTTTTTACAGGAACTACATGACGCAGAGGCCATGAGACCCTGCAGGTTGGCCCAAATGGATGCTTATTTGCATATTGTTTTCTATGGTTCAGAAGAGGTATGCTTGGGCCTGGGGCAGAGAAAAGCGATTGCACAGCAGAGATGGTTTAGTGATCAGATGTATTTAACAGGGCAGAGGACTGGAAGGCTTAGCCTAGAGTCTGCGATTGGCTTTTTCTCTTTGAGGAGCAAAGATGTCTCCCTGGAGGCTCAGATTTCCCACTGACTCTTTACTCAGGGCTGGACTGGAGTTCTTGCTACTTCTGTGGCTGCTGTTGGAGGCAGGGTCTTGTAACAAACTGTTGATTTCCTCACCTATGAGGAAGAAATCCCCTATACTGTCATAGGTATTTTACCCAACCACCTTCTGTTTAATTCTCAGCTCCAGGAGCCAAACCTGGAGTTTCACCTGATGAAGTTCAACAGCTCGCTGCTGTGGGTGCAGCAGGGCAATGGGCAGCTGACAGGGAGGAGGCAGGCCTGGACCCTGAGCTACTGTGAGGCCAGCTCCCCTGGTGTGTGCTGGCCTTTGATGTGGTCAGCTTCTCACAGGAGCAGTTCCAGCTGGTGCACGTGGAGGTAGAGGTTGACATGATACACGCTGCGTTTCCCCTGTGTCCAGATCCCCTGGAGGTGTCCAAGGGCATGGCCATGGGCACACACATCCCCCTGGACAAAGTCATCCCCAATGAGGACCCCCAACATGTGGTATTAGCCTTCAGTGCCCACGCCCAACCTCTTACGGCTCCTATCCTGTTCAGGCTGCCTCACCCTGGTGGGACCCATGGACTACGAGCTCCAGGACACCCACGAGTGGCCTTGCACTGCCAACTGCAAGGTCATTGTGCCCATCCACGATGACGATGGGAAGCTGACAGACATTGCCATTACCCGGTTGGCTGCCCGGAGCCTGCCTGAGGGGGTGGGGTGGACCGACGAGACCTGTTCGACCCGGCCAGGGATGCTAGAGGCCAGCTCCATCTCGCTAGTGCCAGGGGGAGGCGGCGCCCTAGAGGCCCTGCCAGGGACTGGGGCACCTCTGGGCAGGTGCGCCGCGCCCTGTGCTGTCCCGAGCACTTCGCCTGCAGCCAGCCTATGGGCCCAGCTACCTGGTGGTGAGTACAGCACCCTTGGACCGACCGAGAGCGCTTGGGAGAGTGCAAGCTGACGCGGGTGGCCCAGGGCCCTGCGCGCCCGGCTCACCCCATATGCGTGCCGAGAGGCACAACGCGCCGTTCTGCACGCGGCGGTGTCAGAACGACCCACCCAGGCCTGGCCCTGTGCCTCACCCACCGGCCTCTGGAGGCTGATGTAGGTGGCCTGAGGAACACCGTGTCCACCTACGTCTCGATGGACCCGGCTACTGGGGAGCTACGCGAGCGACGGTGTCTTGACTGCGAGGAACTAACTGGCCAACCTGCAGCCAGGGTTGGAGGCGCTCGATGGCTGCTCCCCAAAGCTCCTGGCCTGGTGCATAGTGTGGCTGCATTTGCTGGATCAGAACGACCACATGCCTCGGCTGGCGTCCCTGCCACTCTTCAATGCCTGTGCCCTGGGACGCGCCCCTGGGCTACCTGGTGACCACACTGCAGGCAAGGGACTTGGCACAGGGCCTGAACGCTGAGCTGATTCACACCCTCCTTCGCAGGGACTGCAGCTCCGGCGCCAGCCTACACCCAGCGACGAGTGAGCTGTCCCTGCAGCGCCGCGGGTCCCCGCATTCCGCCGACCGGCTCCCTGCAGACTGTCCTGGTGGTGTGGATGCGGGCGCGCGGGCGGGCCGCTCGGTGCGCGGCCAAGCTGCTCCCAGCGCCTGCGGACCAGGCGCCACCTGGCGGAGAAGGGGTGCTGGTGCTGCCGCCGCCAAACGCGGGCGGGGCGGCGCGGGGCGGCCCCGCGACCTGGGCGCGGTGGGTGCTCTGCCGGCGGCTGCTGCCTCCTGCCGGGGGCCGTGGTCACCGCGACTTGTTTTGGCCAAGGCGAGGCTGAGAAGCCAAGGCGGAGGCTTAATGAGCAGCCCCAACGGGCGCCACGCGATGAGCGCCCAGGTCGGCCCCAGGCGGGAGCGCCGGACGCTGACCCGGGGCTGGGGCCCGAGGCCTTGTCCCCGAGGCGCCGCCCTCTCCCGGGGGCGCGCGCCGCGCGACGGGTGTCCCAGTGGGGACAGCGGCCTGCGCCACTTCGAGAGAAGAGCGGCACCCTGTGGGCGCAGGCACAGGCGCCACGGCTTTCCTCGCGTCCTCCTTAACGCCTGGTACATTTTCATGCCCGGAGCGCTATGAAAATTCAGAGCCTGCTCAGGTTTGCTAATTTTTCGGGATTAGTTTATTTTTATCTGAGAGGAACAATTTCTCACGGGCGAGGGCAGCAGGCCTGATGGCCCACCTCTGTTTCTGCTGTTTTTGCCCCTGGTAACTTCCTCATGGGCCCGATTTGAGGACCATCGCGCGTCCCCAGGGTGTAAACGCCGCCTCCCTGAAGCCCTCCAGAGCAGGGACGTGGTGGCTGCGCTGTCGGCTTTGACATCTCAGGGTGAGATATTACTAACTGCTACTCTCATCCCTCTTTTAAAACAGGGCTCAGTCTCAGTTCCTTTTCATTCCCCACCCCTGTGTAGAGAGAATACATCTGCTACAAGTTGAGGGTAATTCAAAATATTTATAGTTATCTCTAGGCAATGTGTTTGACATTTTGTACGTTTTTATGGGTAACAGAATAATTCTTTCCTTTTCACTTCCTGTAGACATTCAGATTCAAGATAGTGTGAGGGATGGTGGAAATGGAGACAGTGACTTGACTGACAGCAGTCCTGGTGTCTGTGGAGAGGGCTTTAGGAAAACATCTTTGGAATGGTTGCAAAGTAAGAGGGTAAGTTCAAACCCGAGGCTCTGAAGCTCTTCCTCTCCAAGTCATCATAATACTGCATGCCTGAGCCAGTCGGGAAAAACTAAACAAGTGGGCCCAACCACACATTCACGGACGGGGGGTGCTGAGTGCTGCTGAAACGAGCTAACATCTTTTGACCATTTATTATTTTGCTGGTTCTATGTATTTTAGATACTTAACACTTAGTGACTTATTTATTCCCCGTAGTAAATCCCATGATGTAGGAAACTGAGGTACAGAGAGTTTAAGTAAGCTGCCCAAGTGTTGGCATTAAGAGTTTAGCCCAGGAATTCTGGCTCTAGATTTCTTGTTCTTAATCGCCCTACCAAACTGCCTTTCTATTAATGCAAAAAGATTAAAACACCTAGAAATCAGAATATTGTGGTTATTAATACTAAAATAATTTTGTGCCACAAGCACTAAGGATAGCGTCCCACTCATGGGCATTCCCCATGGGAATAGCATAGGAATAAATAAGCTTCATATGGGCCAGGACGCCATTTGCTGGGAATGTATGAACATGTGATTTGTATGGTTTTGCTTAGTTTAGAGAATCTTGTACCAACACAACCTCATGCTATTCAATCCATTTCCTATAGTATTTGTTTGGGGGTTTTGTTTTAGGCCAAAATCTCTATAATGGTGTCTGGTTCTGGAATGGTAACTCCTATGAGGAAAGCCATAGTCAATCATGAGGCATTTTGTATTAACTTCCATAAAAGTAGGCTCTTGATCTTCAGTTCCTTAAAGAAGGTGCCTTCCTCTGAAAGATGAGCCCTAATGGTGTGCCCTACTGATTCACGTGCCTCTTTTCCATTTGATTTCTTACTACTCTTCCCCTTGATCACTTAGGTTATTTTATTGGCTTTCTTGTTGTTTTTGAACACACCAAGCATATCTCCATCTCAGACTTCAGGGTCTTCCTGTACATTCAGTTCCTGCGTCCTGGTGCCCTTCTTCTGAATACTCTGTAATTTGTAAAGATTTTTCCTAAAATGAGGCACTTAGAGTTGAACACAGTACTCCAGAACTAGTCTCTATAATGATTTCCAAATTTATATATCAGTTGCCTATTCAACATCTCCATTTAGGTATTTAATGGACATGCGTAATGTTAAAATTGAAGTCCTGATTTTTATTCCCCCAATTTTTTCTTTCTCTAATGTTTGTATCTTGGTACATGGCACCTCTATTCACTTAGCTGTTCACTCTGCCCCAAATCCTTCAGTCACTCATGATTTATATCTTTCCAGTCTACCAGCAAATCCTATTGGGTTTACTTTGAAAATATAGTCTCAACCGATGCTCTTCTCACTGCCTTCCTTGCTGCTCTTCTTCCCCAGGCACTGTCATCTCTTGCTTGGACAACTGCAATAGCCTCAATCTGGCCTCTCGGCTTCCACACTTTCCCTCTTGTAGTCTGTTCTCCATACAAGAACTGGAGCAATCCTCTTACTTCATTAATCAGGTCACATTACTCAACTGTCCAAAGATTTCTCACTGAAAATCCAATCCAAAATCTTTATAATGGTGTCCAGTTACTACTACTGCTGTGTAACAAACTAGCCCAAAATCTAGCCATTTAAAGCAACCATTTTATTATGCTTATGGATTCTATGTCAGTTTGGACAGGACATAGCAGGGATGGCTTGTTTCTGCTCTAGTCTTCCAGACCTTAGCTGAGATGTGTTGGCTGGGGGCTAGAATCATTTAAAGGCTAATTTAGTCACATGTCTGGCATGTGGACTATGATGACTGAAAGTCTAGAATTGAGAACTTGGAGGTGGGAAGGGGGCCTACATATGCCCTCTACATGTAGCTTGACTTTCTTACAGTATGGCAGCCTCAGGAAAGTCACATAGAAGCTGAAGGCTACAAACATGAATATTCCATCAAACAAGGCAGAAATCACATTTTCTTTTAGGGTCCAGCCTCAGAAATGACACAATCATTTCCATCATCTCATCCTGGTCCAAGCAGTCTTAAGCCCACCTGGTTTCAAAGGGAGGGGATAAAGACCCTAGTCTCTACACTGGAAATTACTCAAGAATTTTGGGGTTATTTTGTAAACAAGCCACACACAGCCCGTGAAATCTTACATTATCTGGCCCCTGGCTGCTTTTCCCACTTGATTTCTTACTACTCTTCCCTTGATCACTTAGGTTATTTTATTGGCTTTCTTGTTGTTTTTGAACATACCAAGCATATCTCCATCTCAGACTTCAGGGTCTTCCTGTTCCCTCTGTCTTAAGCTCTTTCTTTGTGTATACATATTATTTACTTCCTGCCTTCATTTAGGCCTTTGCTCAACTGTCCATCTTCCCAAACAGGTCTTCCCTACCTCAACCTGCCTCTCCCCATCACATCTACTCCGTTTTCTTTTTCTTCATAGCATTTATCACTCCCTGGCATTATTTTATATATTTATTTGCTTTCTGTTTTTTGTGGAATCACTAGCATCAAACATGTATTTAAAAAGTTTACTGAATGCGTGAATGCAGGGATGGTCTAACCAGCATGTACACTGTGACTCTTTGACTATTTCTTTGATAATCTCATATTTTAGGTTAGGGTAAACTTGAGTCAATGTTTTTAGAGATTCCATAGAGCTGCTTTACTTGGTGGAAAATGTTAGTGTCATCTAAAACTTGAAATTTTTACAGTAAATTTCTCTTTCTGGATCATTTAATGTTAAATTAGGCTTTTCAAAAAAATTAAATTCCTGGAACTCCTACTGTTTATTGTCTATTTAGGGAATTACCAGCTTATTCTCACCTTAACTCACTTTCCTCTCTTTGAATCCATGAGAACTCCAGGTGCTGCTGTGCTTGCTCTCATGTGATTGATCAAGGCTATATGTTTAATCGAAGAGGACATAGTTCCTTGGTGATAACAATCACAACATTTCTCTTACCTATATCCAACAGCTATATTTTTATTTATTAAACATTTTTTACACAGTACCTACCATGTGCCAAGAACTGTTCTAGGTGCTTTACAAATATTAACCTTTTAAAGTACTGTCATTTAACCCCATTTCCCATATGGGGACGCTGAGGCATAGAATTGTTGGGGTAATTTAATCAAGGCCACTCTAAGGGGCAAAGCTGGGTTTCCAACCCTGGAAGTCTGGCTCTGGAGTTCATGTTTGTAATGTTTTGCTGTAGCCTATTTTCAGTGGGTTTTAAATACTCGTTTTATGAGTCTTCTAAAGATTTAGGACTGATTTACATTCCTAAGGATGTTCTTATCTTTTTTTGTTGTTGTTAATCCTCACTGGAGGATATTTTTTCCATTGATTTTTAGAGATAGTGGAAGGGAGGGAGGGAAAGAGGGGGAGAGAGAGAGGGAGAGAGAAACATCGAAGTGAGAGAGACTGGGGCTGGGGATCCAACCTGCAACCCTTTGGTGCGTGGGGCTGATGCTCCAACCAACCATTGAGCACACTCACCAGAACGATGTTGGTATCTTTTAATGAAATATTCTAATTATATATATATATACACACATACACACACACACACACACACACACACACACACACACACACACACACACACACACACACATATATTCCCCATTGCTTTTCAGAGAGAGTAGAAGGTAGAGAGAGAGAGAGAAGAACACCAATGTGAGAGAGACACATACATCGATTGGTTGCCTCCCGACTGGGGCCTGGCATCAGCCTGCAAACGAGTGCCCTTAGGCCGAAATCGAACCCACGGCCCTTCAGTCCGCAGGCCGATGCTCTAGCCACTGAGCCAAACCGGCTAGGGCAAAATGTTCTAATTTATGGTTTAATTTATACTCAAACTCTCTGCTGCATATTTTTGTAAAACTTTTAGTGTGATTATTGAAAGGATGACACATGGGTGATGGCAAGATCATTGAATTAAATGTTGATAGCTAGAGATAAGTTTAGTGAAGGTATTGTTATTTTTGCGTCTCACTCTTAATAATTGCCACAAAGAATAAATGGATTAATAAATACACTTATAATCTTCAGAAACTTTATTTTAGATTGTAATTTTAACCATTCCTCCCATCAGATCTCTATCAGAGATTCCAGCAAATCTTTTACTTGTTTGAATTCAGTTTCCATTTCATTTCCTCAGTGGACCAGCAGGTGGAGGTAAAAGTCATTGGTAGAAAATATAGAGGAAGAAAGAAGAAATAAATAGCTAGAAAAACATTCCCTTAACAACGGAATGTTGTTTGCATTCCTAAGTCTATTGCTATGTAGCCTTCTGACTTTTCAAACTATTTAAAACTGCTTCATTTTTATTTCCAAGTTGTTTCAGATCATTCAGAATAAAAAACATTTAAGGATCCTGAAAGATTAATTCAGGAATCTCAAAGCAGCAAGAATCTTTCATCGCATCATGAAAATAGCCACAGGACTGCACTTTCTTCAAGTACTTATTTGCCCTCATGTTTCCCAGTGGAGAAATATGGATTTCCAACCAGAACATTCAGAACTCAAAAGATGTTATTTTCAAGTCTGTGCCTCCCAAAATGAAGGGCTGCCAAGTGTATATGACAGAGTTCAAAACTGCAGGCCAGCAATGCCATCTCTCCTTATCGAACAGAATGATGAATTAAATCATCCTTCAGTGAATGGATCAGCTTCACATACCTCAGAAATAGCCCCTTCATTCTGAAATGCTGCAACTCATATAGACAGTTATGCTTGGGGAATTTACACTTTTATGTTTCTGTCAAGTATTTATAAGCCAAGTCGCATGCATGAGCCTCCCAGTTTTGATGGACATTTTCCTAAATTATGTCAACAGCCAATGTCAGAGCACATGATGATTTTATATAATCCAGGATATTTTACCAAAGAGTCTTAGATGTAGTCTTTATTGTCACAAATATAATAAATGAACATCTATTTTGTATTCTGGTATCATTTATGAATGTAAAAAATATTTGATCTAGCTATTCATTTACATTTGAGTATTTGTAATTCTACTGGTAACATAATTTCACTTTGAATAATTTTAAGCTTGACCAAGAATCTGGACCCCAACTGTAACCATAGGCTCAGTAGGGAGAAAGAGAAGGCTGTGAACACGTACCATTGCGGGGGGACCCAAATCATTTCTCTAGCCTGACGCCTGCGGGGGTTGCCGAGTGCTCCAGGGGAGGGGAGTGGCAGATTCTGGCAATGGGTGAAACTCAAATGAGGTGGCTGGGGATGTGCTTTTGGGCACTAAACCCATTCATAACAGCAGCTCAGTCAGAAGTGGGGCTTCAAGGAGCAGGGTGGCAGAGCTAGAGAGAGTCTCAAGGCCTCAGTCAGCTGGGTTAGAGTTCCCAGCAAGGCTCTTTTTCCTTGCTGTGAACAGGAGGTTAGGTGGAAATTGAAGTAGAAGGCCAGGAGCAAAAGGAGGGGTTGGACTCAAAATGCAGTGACTTGCAGGCTACGTGAGCACCTGGGCCTCATCTATGATTGACCAGATCCAGGGGAAACAGGGCTGGGTGATGGGATGGAAGCATCTGGATTGTGTCTTGCTTTCTTCAAGATCGGCTCAGACTATGGGAAGAATTGAGTCTGTAAGTGCAGGAAACTAGTGTCTCCCCAACTGGACTCATCAAGATCTGACAGGCAAGCACTGTCTGCACAAAAACTACTAGCCATGTGTGGCTGCTTAAATTTAAATGAATTAAAATTTGATATGATGAAAAATTCAGGTCCTTGGTCACATTAGCTACATTTCAGCTGCTCAATAGCACACATGGTTAATGGCTACAGTATTGGATAGAACAGCTATAAACCATTTCCATCTTCCCAATTCTAATGGACATCACTGACCTAGAAGAAGGGGCAGGACAGAGGACCAGCTCCTTGGGCCTGGGGTGTTGAGGGCAGCCAGTGACCCACCCACCTTGCTCAGCACATCCATGAGTGTTCTTATGTTCCCCACACTTCCTTGGTTCATGACAGTTATTCTTTTATTGGTTCATGTAAGTATTTAGAAATGGACCCACAGATTGTATTATTTATTACAAAATATTTGGAAAATGCCTAAAGACAAGAATTCCCAATAGTACAGGTTTTCTGCAGCCCTGGGGAATCTTTAAAGGCTCCTCTGCTAGTCTAGCCAGCACCTTAAATTTATAGTCCTCATATTTAGTCCTATAACTTAAGAGATTTTGCAGCAATAGGCATGATAAAATCAACCTACTCTTACTCCCAAACTCTCCCAAGAAATAATTCAGCAATTTTTATGACCAGTAATTCATTCTAAGACATGCTCAGACAAGAAGCGAGTAAGTACTTGTAACTCCTTTGACCGCTGCCTCCCAGGGAAAATCACTGCTGTAGAAATTGGTTTCCAGATCCTGTGGTGTCTTCAGTCAGTATCCTGCCCCCTGTGTCAGCTTTTTATAACAGGTGGCCCCAGAGAGACTGCAGCTTTACCTGAGACACAATTTAAAAGTAAAATGTACACCTATCTTTTGGATTAAATTAAATAACATTATGTGAATGAATTCTGTGGGAAACATTTAGAAGCCAAGAATTTAAAACTTTCAAATTTATAAACATAGAATTAGATATGTGGTTTTTTTTCCCTTAAAACCAGGTTCTCATGTATTTGTGATGTTGGCTTCTATCTTCATTATGATTCCTCAAGCAATTTATAATTCCTAAATCCTGCCTGTTTGTGGCTGCATCCTCAGTCATTGTCTACAGTCTCTGTACTAACTGCTTCACATGAATTATTATATTTCCACATCATAACAATCCTAGGAGTTAATAATATTATCTTTCCCATTTAATAGTCAGGAAAAGGAGGTTTGGAGATGATAATTTGTCTGAGATCATACAGTAAGTGAAAGAATTGTGATATAACAATGTTCATGAATTTTAGGCTTCCTACTGGATGAAATTGTAAATGTACACATTCATGTAGCACAACCTGGTTCAAAGCTCTCTAGAAGGCTCCTTATGTACCTTCTCAGGCACTAACTTTTCCCAAAGTAATTACTATTGAAACCTTTTTTGCCATCTATTACTTTTTCCTGTACTTGAACTTCATATAAATAGAATCGTGCAGTGTGTCCTCTTTGGTGCCTGGCTCAACATTCTCTCTGTGAGCTTCAGCTGTGCTGTGTACCCGTGGTCCATTCTTTCTCACTGCTGTGTACTATTTCATTTAGGAATTTGCCACAATTTATCCATTCTATAGTTGATGGACATTGGGGTGACTTCAAGTTTCTGGCTTTTGGGAATAGTGAATTAATTTACATCTTTTTTAGTGGACATAAACACTCATTTCTGTTGGCCATCGACCCAGGAGCAGAATTGTTGGGTCAAAGGGTAATGGGTCTAGGGTTTGAACCTCAAATTTTCTCATGATTACCCATTTGCAGCACTCACTGCATCAGTAACAGCTAACATTGACTGAAACTCTCTCTCTGCTAGACACTCTGCTAAGCTCTGTTTTTCTAAGCAGGCTCTTGATATAATTGAGAACTTTCTGTAAGCTTAACTAATAGCAGGGGAAGTTATATTTGTTCAACAAATAAGACAGTCTTTAAATGATCATTAAATAGCTGATGTATTACAATGTATGTGAACGCTTAGTAGCTTCTCTTTGAAAAGACCATAATAATATCCATCTTTGACAGCCTTGTTTTGCTCATTGAAATGTATACAGCAAGAGTAGAGTTAGCAATGGATTATTCATTTACTTGTGTACTGTAATTAGCTAAGGAAGAAACAAATCAATTTAAAACCAATTTCCATAGTCTACGCATGCACAGGAATTGATTGGAGACTAGAATTTGCTGAATAAAAAAGTGCAGCTAGCTAATCTCAATTTGTATTTCATCGAGCAAATGTCAGCCATTGATTTCTGTGGCTTGCTACTGGTGAGGCCATCTGTCTGTCATTTCCGTAAAGGTAGCAAGGCACAATCACCGTGCAGTTTAATTAGGTGTGGGCTAGTCATTTCACTTGCTTGTGGAAGATGAAATATTTAGCTGTAGTGGAAGGCAAAACCTCAGCCAGCTCCCTGTTCCATCACCTACTTTCAGACTCTGACTCATCTTAATTTAATGTCCATTGATTCTCATTGTTGGATGTTGTACAGAGGAGCCCTATTGTAATGTGGTGTGGGAAGGGAAGATTGGGCTAAAAATGACTTGACAGGCTAACTGAATTCTCTCAAGCTCTCTTGGACTCTTGACAATGCAGCATTACATTTTAGGGGAATGGCTTGACCCGTGCATTACAGAACAGGTTTCCACAGTGTGCCTGGTTTTCTTGGAGTCGTGCATGCTCCCTTCTGACCCAGCATAACGCAGACTGTGTAACTGGGCACTGTACTCAAATTCTACTATTCATGTGACAGGTGGCCTGAAGAAACAGTGAAAATAATGTCTTCTTTCTCAAAAGAAATAGCACAGCCTCTTTGTTTTTGACTTCCTCTCCTAAAATGGGGATAATAGTATCTGCTTCATAGGGATTTGTGATAGCTCAATGAGAAAGTATATATAAAATCTTGACAGCAATGCTTTGCACATAGCACTCATTTAATAAATATTTATTATTAACATCAGAGACATTTTCTATTTCCCCCCTGCCTTGTTTAAACTGATGTTGTTTCTTATTCTAAATATTTAAATGTCAGAGTTCAGTAATAATAACTGCACTAGTTCTTTAGTTCAAGGATCCTTTGGAAAACTCACAAAAACTTGGTATCTCACTTTTACCCGCTTTGGCGAATGTTAATGTGCCATTTAATCCAGCCTGTAGGCAACCTGCTCTGTATCCCTCATGTGCCATCAACCCGTGGTGCTGTAGTAACACCCGGCATGAGGCACAAAGTGATAAAACGGCAAATGATCTTCTTTTAACCCAGGCCACTGGATCTGGGTACATGACTAATAGTGAGGCATTTCTAAATAATGTGGGGAATCTTCCAGAAAAAAATGCAGCCTGAGAGGTATTTTCTTTCCAACCAGAAGCCAGGAAAACCTATAAAACTTCTTCCACTTAAGGCCCAAAAGGCATTCACGGACACTCATGGATATTTTAATAGACATTTTTATAAGAGGCATATGCTCTGGTCGATGCTTACTTTTCAGTCTATCTCCTGCCACCTTCCTGCTTGCACTCCCTGCCTCAGTCTCAGTGGTCTGCCTCCCCTACAGTGGAGATGGGACAGCCACTTGGACATTAAACCACACTCTGATCCTAGGAGCCAGGCTCACTTCTCAGGTAGCCCTGGGGTCAGGTTACACCTGAGGACCTTTAGAGAGATGGACACCTGCAATGTGCCGGTTACCTACTCACCTGAGTCTTTGTCCACAAGCAGTAAGCAGTCTTCCTCCTTCTGCCTATGACTTGGTTTTCCGTGTAGGTCTCTTTTCAGGGAGATAATGGGCTAGACATATAGAAGCATGTGTTCTGTTCTTGCACAAATTAGAATTTTCATTGTAAATCAATTAAATTGAGATTTTGGTTTTCTGCATCAGTTGGTTGAAGTGATTCTGCTATTACAAAAAAGCCCTATTTTTATAGTGCTGAAAAATCAGGGATCTGAGTCTGCTTATGAGAGCTGGACCCTATATTATGGTAAATTGACAAAGATAATGAATGCAGTTCTCTGAGGTCTTCTAGGGAAAGCCCGCTGGTCCTCCCCAGGCAATATACCATCTTAATCCCAGCCTTGGACACGCCAGAGGGTTTCCTAATTAAATGTCTGCATCAGGCATGATGATGTGGTAATTACTAATGTCAGTCTAGCTCTTCGTGTGTATAGTGCTACTTACTACAACCCTGTGAAGAAGTTAGTGTGATCCTAAATATACGAAGATGGAAGTTAAACTGCTTATGCAAGTCACGGAACTAGTGAGTGATGGAGCGTCTGTGCCAGACCACAACTTCTGGGTTCAAGTGCATGTTCCACCTTGCCTTCCTGCCTTTCCTTTAGGTCATTAGTTCTTCATTTTATTAGGCCGATAGGCCTAGAAATCAGAATCCTTAAAATTCCATTTTGGTAGTTTCTTTGCTCAAATCACCAGGAGCATACGAACAACCTAAACGCATGTTCAACCACTCAAAGATGTGATCTGTTCCCTGGAGGGGCATCCCTCATCCATCATGCATGATCCTAACAGACCTGGCAGGTCCTGCACCAAGGGGAGCTTTCCTTCCTCTCTCAGTGGTGCTTCCTTTGAGGCATGTACTGTTCAGGGCCCTGTTGAGATTTTGATTAGAAAAGACAGATATTGTGCAACTTCCATTAATGTTCTATTTCTCCTGTAGCAAAATGTAGGCTCTTGCAACTTTCTCCAGGGAATTTAATTTTCCATGTCTGTTGGCAAATTCAATTTTGAGTTTTACATAAAACACTAGAAAACAGTGAGTGGCCTGGTCAGGGGTTACGCCTGTGATTCGATGATTCTTTGAGTTGACTTTAACCCTTTTGCAACCTATTCTCCCTCTGTAATCTACAAACCACTAGCTTTCAAAAGTAAAAGAAAACTATATTTTAATATGTAAAGTGCCTAAAGTATGTAACTTTTTTTTGTCTTCCTCTCTCTGGTTATGGTAATGCCATTTCACTTATCTTTACGACGCTCCCTAAAGGTAACAACATCTTCTGTAGGCTATGAAACTGGAAAATGTATTTTGAAATGCTCAGTAATGTTAAGACAGCACATTGCACACCTCAGCGCCTTTATGACGCCTCCACTCTTGGTGTGTCCTTGTTTACAGAGGTATCTCAGTGCCCCAGTCTTCACCTAGCTCAGTGTGTAATGCCTACGGATATGTTCATCAATTCCTGGATTTAGTTCAGCTTTGTGGGTTATCTGAATCGCTTTCTCCTCCCCCTTCTCCTCCACCTCATTTGGCCACCTGAATATTGTTCATTTCTGCTACTCATTAGCACTGTTCTAGTATTGAAACTAGGATAGGACAGTGAAGAAAGTCATGCATATAAATTTGACTTCTGTTGTGATTTGACCAAATGACTGTTTTTGAAAATGGGTCAAATAAATCAAGCAACCTATACAAAGTTTAGAGCTGCAATTTCTACTAACATTTTTTTCTAGAGAGCTAGAGTAAAAGGGGGTAGGGAGTGCTACCTTTCTGCCACTAATATGAACTTCCTCCCTTAAAGTTACTGTTTTTTCTTTTCTGGGAGCCAACTGTCATACTTACAATACATGCAACCAATTGCCCTCGGAAGACTAAGATTTAACTTGAAAAGTGATTGAACAAGATCTCCAAATTTGTATTTTAAAGCTTCAACATTATTGACTATGAGCCACATTTATAGATGTCCTTTAACCATAAGTATACAGAAAATAATCTAGATTTATGCTATGAGTTTTTGTTGTTTTTGAACAACAAAACAACAACCTTAGCTGGAACCCGTGTTTTCTAAAATGAATCGAAGTGATTTAAAGAAAACATGTTTCATAGACTGTGGTTTAGTAATTTTAGTTTACTTGGTGAGAAGGTCATAAAATGCATGTTTTATCTGCCTGAAAGTTTGTCTACGTCTGACTGGACCTGGGAACCCCCTTTAGTGAGCTTTCCTTCTTCCTAAATACCTGCTCTGCCCTGAGGGGAAGGAGACAGCTGAGCCTGGGGGACTGTTGGGGACCCAGTTGTCTGTCAGAAGGGATCTTTTCTGTACCCAACTGCTCTGTGCTTGGTGAGCCCCCCGTCAAAGGCAGCCTGGGAAGATAATGGATTTCCCCACGTCACTGACCGTTGAATGGTTGCCTCTGATGACTGAAATGACTGCTCACCCTTGGTTTTGAAGGGGCCTGGCTGGGCTGGTTTAAGAAATGGAAAATATACAATATGATCTTATTTCACTCATACTTCCCTCTCCTTTTTCTTTTTATACTTCTTATCTGGTAAAGTTAGAGTGTGTCAAAATCTGGTCTTTGTGCAGCCAATCTAAAGTGAAAGCAGAGCTTTTGCTTACCCCCTATGCCTGGGCCTTAAGTGAGCATCTTGTTTGACACCAGCAGACTTTCAGGAGATGGTTAAATAATGAAACAATTTATCAAGGAAAAGTTATATAAATGAAAATGTTATTTAAATAGATTTAACACACTTTTATATCTATATCTTATTTAAGAGCAATACGAGCATGCTGAAGGTGACAATCACGCTTCTCTCTTTACTGCCTCTGACTGAAAGGAGGAGTCGAGCTTTACCACTTCCTCAGCAAAGGATAAAGGGACGTTAACTGACATCGTGCACAGCGAAGTCACTTTGAATATCAGTATGTTTTAAGTTTCTGTTGCAAAAACTTAGGCATAAGTTCATCCTTGTGGAAAAGACCTTGTTTATTTATTTATTTTTTAATCTTCACCTGAGAACATATTTTTATTGGTTTTAGAGAGAGGAACATTGATTGGCTGCCTCCCACACCCACCCCAACCAAGGATGGAACCCACAACTTAAGTACGATCCCTGACCAGAAATCGAACCCGCAACCCTTCGTTGTACAGGATGATGCTCCAAGCAACTGAGCCATCCAGTGACGGTGAAAAGACCTTGTTTTAAGGCCTCTAGAGTTTGTGTCGGGAATTATGCTTGAACTTGGATGGAATGAACTTGACTTGGAAGCCTTGAGATCTTCCACAAGGAGAAGTGACTTTGGGGTGTGACTGTCAGTATGTGCCCCAGAAACAGCCTTGATGCTAGTCCCTTGTCTCTAATCATTGCAGACATCTGAAAAGTAGACATTATTACCCCATTTTAAGACAAAAAACACACACAAAAAAACCCAACCCCCTTTCCCCCGGCAACATTCACAGAAGTTAAATAATTTATCTCCGGATACAAGTTACACAATTGTCAAACTGGGATTTTAATCCATGTATGCCTGACTTGAAAACCCAAATATTTTTTTACCACACCTTCTGCCTTTTTGGAAAAGCCAACAGTCACACTCTTTGGATCTGGTAGTATTTCAGACCTATATCAATCAACATAGTAGCAAATGTACCATGAACCATTAAACAAAGAGTTTCACACAGACTGTGAACCACTGAGCCTCATCTATCACACATATATCACTAAACACAGTACACCCCTAGTGACTAAGGGTCCCCTCTTGGATCATGGCCAGTTGTGTTTAAAATGGTCAGGTGTCAAAAAAAAAAAAAAAAAAAAGAAAGAAAGAGAAAGAAGAATGAAAGAAGGGGGGGGAGGGGTCATATGCCAGTAGTCTCTCTGGCAAGCTGGATGTGATTCATTTTTTATTTATCTATTTATTTATTTAGAAGGGAAAAAAGAATATAACCCAGCTCTGTTAGTGTTTGTACCAATGTAGTCATATAAATTTAATACTTTTTTATGAAGAAAGAGGCCCACAAAAGCCTTTAAACATTCACTTTTCTCCTTTTAGGAGATTTTGATGATCTGGTGGATATGCAGGCCATGCATTCTTCTAGACATCCTGAATACTATCTGTAGATGAAGCCAAGCCATTACTTATCTGCACACCTGGAATTAGTTACCCTCCCTCCCAAGGACTTGCTTTTACTGAACTAGGCTTTGGGTTTATTCCAGAGGCCAACATGCCGAGAGCATCATAAGAGTAAGAGTTATGAAAATCAATTATATTTATCATAAGGATATTTTTGTCTATTTCTCCTCTTGCTTCTTTCAGTTTTGCTTTATATATTTTGAGGCTATGCTCTGTAAATGCAAACTTAGAATTGTTTTATCTTTCTTGTGGGTTGATCCTTTTATCATTATAAAATCCCAATATCTCTAGGAATACTTCTTTAAAAGAACTTTTTTTTTTTTTTTAAACTGGTAAAAAACACAAAACATAAAATTTACTATCTTAACTATTTTTTTATATATATCTTTATTGATTTCAGGGAGAGGAAAGGAGAGGGAGAGAGAGAGAGAGAAACACCCATGATGAGAGAGTCATTGGGGATGAGCCCGCAACCCGGGCATGTGCCCTGACCGGGAATAGAACCTCGATCTCCTGGATCCTAGGTCGACGCTCAACCCCTGAGCCATGCCGGCTGGGCCATCTTCACTATTTTTAAGTGTACAATTCACTAGTGTTCTAGTAATGTTATTTCTTAAAAATCTTCTTTGCCTGCTGTTGGCATAGCATGTTGGTATGAATTTTCTCTCATAGCCAGCAGTTTTCTTTTCTTTTGTGTTTGTATGATATATCTGTTTTCATTTTTTTACTTTCAATATTTCTATGTCTATATATTAGAAGTATATGTTAAAAGCAGTATGCTTTTAAAAAAAATTTAGTCTTAGTATATATTTCATTTATATTTGCGAAATTACTATTTCATGTACTTAGGTCTATTTTACTATTTGTTTTCTTATTTCATTCCTTCTTTAGAACTAATCAAGTTTTTATTTATTACTATACCATCTTCCTCCTTTATTCATTTTCTTTGATTATAAATTATTATTATTTTTTAGTGTTTGCTTAGCAATTACAACTTATATAGACTTACCAGAATCTACTATGAATTAGAACTTTTTACTATTTCTTGGAAAACATAGGAATGTAGAACAGTTTGCATTGATCCCATTCTTATCTTTTGTGCTATTGTCATATATTTTAATTTTATGTGTACTTCATAATATTCTTACCATCTTATATGCCAATACTTGTTCAGTTTGACATACCTATGTATCTTGGTTATTCTTCATAGTTTCTTTCCCTGCTTTTATAACCTGGGATAATTTTCTTCTTTGTGAAAAACTCACAGTAATGATTCTTTTACTCTGGACCTGCTGGCTATGAATTCTCTGTATTTAATTTATCTGAAACATCTTTATTTCTTCTTCATTAAAAAAAACTTTATCAAAATATAATATACATGCAGAAAGTGCACACATAGTAAGCATACAGTACATAAGTTTTTCACCAACTGAAAACCCCCGTGTAACCAACACCCAGCTCACACAACAGAACATGACCACCACCGGGAGCCCCTCAGTCACTGTTCTCCCCAAAGTGTGTCAGCTCTCCTGATTCCTAACGTCATAGATCACAACTGACTGCGTTTGCATTTTGGAATCATATGTTACATGCTCTTTTGTGACTGACTTCTTTTACTCAGATATTTTTGTGAGATTCACTCGTATTGTTGCATGTAGTTACAGAGAGTGGATGCTAACCTGCATAGTGTTTTGTTTTGTTCTGTTCATATACCAATATTCATTTATCCTTTCTACTATTGATAGGCATTTGGGTAGTTGCCAATTTTGGTTGATGACATATAGTGCAGCTATGAATATTTTCACACAAAATTTATGTCCTCACGTGCTAAATATATTCACTCCATCCCATAGGTCTTTTAGTCTCTCATTTAGTCTAGAAGTCTTACACATTTTCTTCCTAGATTTAATTCTAATAATTTGATGTTCTTTGATGCTATTATAAAATATATCTTTTTATTTTTTAATTTTTGTAAGATATTTTTGTTAGGTTTATAACTCCAGATGAGCAGTTATTTCCTTACAGCACTTAAAAATGCTATGAGCTTCCTGATGCCACCATTTTACTTTTGAAAACAGCGTCAATCCTGTTGTTGCTCCTTTGAAGGTAATGTGTCAGATTTTGTGACTGCTTTTCAAAGTTTTCTCCTTATTTTTCAATGGTTTTACTATGTAACCTAGTCTTCAAAGATGTATCATTAATAAATCATGCCTCTTTGTATTTTTGTCCTTATATATCCTCTTTAGGATGACCCTCTGACTCATACCTAGAAGTAGGATATGGTTGAAACAAAACCTTAAAACATGTGGCATCAGTTGGAGGCCAGGAGGCAAGAGGAGGCTGGAATTGTCGATGAAACTGGGAGGACAGCGAGGAGGATCTTATTAGAGGCTGGAAGAAAAGTAATCCATGTTATGTAGCAGGAGAAAATTTTGAATTACTATTGCCTGAGGTAACATGAACAATAGAAAATGTAGGTAATGAAAAAGTGAACCTCTGTAAGGAGATTTCCAGAAAGAATGTCAAAAGTGCTAATTGGTTATTTTTAGCCATATATGATAAAGTATTATACGAGAGAGGTGCTAAAGATGAACTTTTCCAGTTACATGCAGAAATTGGAGAAAATATAAAGGATCCAGGGCTTACTGAGTGTAAAAATAAAACTGTATGCTATTCCCAGTCTTTTCTTATTGCAAAGACTCTTAATGTAAGACCTGATCTCAAGATAAAGATTATTTCAAGGGTGCAGCTGTAAGACACATTGTTTAGATTTAAGAGTGAACCTTACAGACCCTTAGAATGAGACAAAAATCTCTCTGAGAATTTTAGAGGTGTTGTTTCTTAGCACCCCAGCTTTCAGCACAAGGCAGACTGGGGCTTATATCAAAAAGGTTTCTGAGTAGAGAGTTTGTCTAATGGAGTGAATCCTGCTACTATTCATAGGAAGCCCATAGATCTCTAAGAAAATTGTACTGATAGAAGCATTATAAACTTGGACTAAAAGGGATGGAGTTACTTTACAATGAGAAGAGCCTCTGGATCCCTAATCTTATATGGCAGGAAGCAGGCTGAGACACCCACTTAGCTGTAAACATGGACCATTTCTTGTGGAAAAGGAAGTTTGGAATTAATAACTAAGAGGGAGAGTATAAAATTCCAAAGGGTGGAACCAAGAGCCTCAGAACACAATTCCTAGAACTGCGCCCTAATCAAGGAACCTGCAGCATACGTCCAAATTGATTTCGGAATTGTTTGGACTAGTGACTGCTATGTGACTCTTGTCCCCTTATGTCCATGCCTGTCCTCTGGCCCCCGCTTTTGAATGACAGTGTCCATCACAGTTATAATACCCTGGTATTACCATTTATGTTGTGGGTGTGTGGTGTAGATAATTTGTATCTTTAGTTCACAGGTCTTCAGATCGAGAGAAACTATATTCAGTTTGTATTTGACCAGCCTTATCTACATTTGGGCCTGATTTAAATACTGCTTAGCAAGGGAAACTTAAAAGTAAGAAATATTTTATGGGAAACATGGATCAAAACGTTGGGTTCCTTCCCTATTCTTCTCTTTTGTCCAATATATTGTGGCTGCTTCAATTTATTTGATGCCTACAAACATGTTTTTGCATTTTATCCATTTTATAATTGTTCTTAGTAGCAAGTGGGGTGTGATGCAAGCTAGTCTGTCACAGCTCAAGAAGTCCAATTCTTCCCTGAGGATGCCTTTTGGGAACAGTTTTCACTTACACAGTGCTATCTTTTAAAGGATCCAAAGAAGAATTTCTCTCTAGCCTTGATTCCAAGAAGATTACTTCTTCAAATCAGCTAGTGCATTTTTTTTTAAACTGATAACATGAACTGTGTGATTGATTATATTTCTCTATGTTTGTTTTATTTCTAACAAAATTTGAAATTTTATTATAAACATTTTTTTTCCCTTGGGGGTGGAGAAGTTCTCACATATGGCCTTTTTCATTTATCTGCTCACAATACTTTCTATATAATTTTTAAAAAAATTTGTTTGGGAATAAGGTAGAGTGTGAATTAAGAAATAATGATAACTTTTAGATTTGGAAGTTTGAAGTCAGTAAGAGGCTTAGCAATTATTAGTGTGTCAAAGTTGATGTTTACATAAACATGAAAAATCTTTTAAACAAAAAGAGGGTAACATCGGTCAAATCCTTTGATGAATGACCTACACTGCTTCCTAAGTGCAAACTATTCATCCATGGGAGGTGAATAAACCTTGATTGTCAGTTAATAAATGACTTCTTCCCAGAAACTTAAAGACTTCACTGATGGCCTGGAAAATGGCATTTAAATATGAGGGACAGACACTTAATTCACTGACAGAAGGGAGTTGTATGCGACCTTAGTGCTCTACTGTTCAGGTTTTTGACAACCAGGCTGTGCTAGTTCAAATACAATAAACTGAATTGTAAACAGAGTGAGAACAGGGTGTTAATTCAGTTTATTTGTCTAATAGAGTCTTATGCATACCAGCTTACAGAGCATGATCATTTAAAAATATAATCCATGGAATCTCTGTGATAAGTGTAAAATATCAAAATATTCCAGCAGTAATTCCCCTCAGGCCTCCATTCCCTTTTTCTCCTTCTCTTACTTCCTTTACTCATCAAGCATCATTAGGTTACTTATTCCAAATAAACAAGTCAGCAAACACAGTATTTTTATTGTTGAATTACTGGCAGGGGCAATAATGAAATATTTAACAACTGTATGGCGTGAGTACCAATCAATCAGAACAGCTACCCGGTCCATCAGGAAAGGGGCCAGCCAGGAGCAGCAAGACCCGCAGTCTGGGCAGGGCCAGTTTTTGCGTGTGTGTTTTTTGTTCTTCAGAGAAAAAGTAAGAAAGTAAGAAGCTAAAACTCACTTCTCTTACCCTACAGTCTGATGCCTACTGGATTCGTATTACCGTGGAACAGACTCCATTTTTCTTAGTCTTAAAAGTTTTCTTTTCTTTTTTTCTGTCGCAAGATGTTTAGAACAGAAACTGCCATAAATAAAGGCTTTCTTAGTAGTTTATTTCCTTTCAAGTTACGGAAGAATTTAGGAAGAAAACATTTCATCTTATCACACTCGGCATTTTCCCTTGAAGCAAGGCCCCAGGGTAATGAAAGTTGGTGGCTTTTGAGGAAGAGACATAGGAGCAAGGAGATGCTTTGGTGTTTTACTTTATCATGTAAACAGAAATGAAGTATGTGGTCGCATTGATAAAATGAATGCTTCTTAGGCAGAAAATAAATAAATACAACCATCGTGATGTACAAAAATATTCTTCATTTAATGAGATAATGTGATTGAGGAAAATTTTAAATATTGAAAGGAAGAAAAAGGAGTTAAATTATATTGTGTGAGATGACGAGACTGGTTAGGTGGTGAGAGGAGTGGAATCCAGCTGATTGGGAGTAGAATTAGGATTTGATGGTTGAGAGGAAAATTAGATGCATTATGTTCTGTCTCCCCTTATTTTACGTAAGGAAATGAAGATCCAGAGCAGCGAAGTGGCTTGCTTAGGATCACACATCTAGTTATTTACTGAGAAAAATTAAAAAAGTGGAAAGAAAACCTAGTTCGTCAACCAATTAACTTTTTTTAGATTGCTTTTACATGGTACCAAAGTGGCTAATTTATTATAAATTGTAAAAGAAAAACTACTCAGGAAAATTGTGTCCCTCCTCCCTGAGCAATTCTTGCAGCTCCTGCACTTGGCCAGACTCGTTTTGTGAGGATTTGTCTCCATCTACACTTTCCTGTCCCTTGTCTAGGCCCGTGAAGCTCTGTCACATGATAGCTTAGATATCTGCTAAATAGCAGACAGCAACTGGAATTTTGGAACTGGTTTTTATTTCCTCTCCCTGCCTCTTCTTTTCTGTGAAATTTTTTGGTGGGGAGAGCAGAACAGGCAGGATTACAGGGAAAGAGAGTCAGTGCTCTGATCAAACCCTACTTGAAGCCCAGGCTCTAGGCTGCTTGTTAGATCATATCGTAAATTCCTTATTGTTGAAGTCAGTTTGTGTTGACTTTTTTCTTCCTGTATCCAAAAGATCACAATAGGCAGGTCTACACACACACTCTTTCCTCACTTCTGCTGTTAGATATCTCCCTGCCTTCCTCGGACCCTTGTCAGAGCCAAGTCAGCACACAATGAAAGGGCTAAGGCAGACTAAACATGTCTTCAGGACACCACAAATATCTATGTGGCATCTTAAGACTTTAAAATCTGTGTAGGGAGCTGTGGTCTAGCTTATTCCTGCTTCCCATTAGGATAAATACATCCCTCAGTATAGTGACCTATGCACAGCTCCAGAAATAGCCTGCCCACAGGAGAAAATGCACTGTATTTGACAGGCTTCCACAGCCTTATGATTATTATTTAATCTCTTATTTAATCTCTTTTTTCTTTTTACCTTTTGCTCCCTTCACCTATTTCTCCTAGACCCCACCCCCTGCCTCTGGCAACCCCACCAATCTGTTCTTTATATCTCTGAGCTTTTTTTTTTTTTTTCCAGATTCTACATGTAAGAGAGATTATATGATATTTTTCTTTCTCTATCTGATTTATTTTTTCACTTAGCATAATGCCCTCGAGGTTCTTCCCTGTTGTTGCAAATGGCAAGATTTTATTCTTTTTTATGCCTGTGTAATAATCACATATATATATGTTACAATTTTTTTTATCCATTTGTTCATTGATGGACACTTAAGTAGTTTTCATTTTTTTGGTTATCTTAAATAATGCTACAGTGAACAGGGAGGTCCATATATCTTTTGGAATTAGTGTTTTCATTTTCTTTGGATAAATAATCAAGTGGAATTGCTGATTATATGGCAGTTTTATTTTTAATTGTTTTCCATAGTGGCTGCACCCATTTACAAATGCACAAGGGTTTCCTTTTCTTCACATCCTCGCCAACACTTGTTATTTCTGTCTTTTTGATAATAGCCATTCTAAGAGGTATGAGATGGTAACTCATGTGGTTTTGGTTTGCGTTTCCCCGATGATTGATGATGTTGAACATCTTTTCATATGTCTGATGTCTGGGATCTCTATATCTTCTTTGGAACAATGCCTATTCAGATCTTCTGGCCATTCTTAAATCAGATTTTTTTGGTTGGTTTTTTTGTTTTGGTATTGAGTTAGTTTTTTCTATATTTTGGATATTAGCCCTTTATCAATATATGAGTTGCAAATATTTTCTTCAATCAAGTATTTTCCTTTTCATTTTGTTAATTGCTTTTTATTTTTGTTTTTGTTTGTTTGTTTTTTGCTATGCATAGGTTTTTTTTAGCATGATGTAGTCTCACTTACTTATTTTTGCTTTTTTTGGTGTTAGGTTCAAAATATCATCACCAAGACCTATAGCAAGTAGCTTACCACCTATGTTTTCTTCTACTTGTTTTATGGCTTCAGGTTTTGCACTTAACTTTTTAATCCATTTTGAGTTAATTATTCTGTATGGTGTAAGATAGTGGTTGAATTTCATTCTTTTGCATGTGGTTGTCCAGTTTTCCCAACACCATTTATTGAAGAGACTGTCCTTGCCCATTGTATATTCTTGTTGTTGTTGTTGTTGTTGTAAATCAACTGACTTACATGGATGGATTTATTTCTGGGCTGTCTGTTCTGTTTTATTGATTTATGTGTCTGTTTTTATGCCAATATCATACTGTTTCAATTATGATAGCTTCGCAATATAGTTTAAAATCAGGGCATGTGATGTCTTCAGCTTTGATCTTATTTCTCAAGATTGCTTTTATTTTTGTTTTTATGTGTGTAGTTTCATACACATATTAGGATTATTTGTTCTATTTCTTTGAAAAATGCCTTTGGAATATTCATGGGGATTTCTTTGAATCTGTAAATGGCTTCAGGTAGTATAGGCATTTTAACAATATTGATTCTTCCAATCCATGAGCATGGAATATTTTTCCATTTATTTGTGTCTTTAATTTATTTTGTTAATTTTATTAATGTCATTTAGTTTTCAACATACAGGTCTTTCACCTCCTTAGTTAAATTTATTTCTAGGTATTTTATTCTTTTTGTAAGTTGTAAATAGGATTGTTTTCTTGATTTCTCTTTCTGATAGTTTATTAGGATATAGAAATTAGTATATAGTATATCATATATAGTATAAGACTTGTGTATTAATTGTGTATTCTGAAATTTTACTGAATTGATTTATTAATTGTAATAGCTTTTAATGGAGTCTTTAGGGCTTTCTATATATAATATCATGTCATCTGAAAATAGTGACAATTTTACTTTTTCCTTTCCAATTTGGATGCCTTTTATTTCTTTTTCTTTCCTAATTGCTCTAGCTAGAACTTCCAATACTATGTTAAATAAAAGTGATGAGTGTTGCCATCCTTATCTTATTCTTGATCTTAGAAGAAAGGCTTTCAGCTTCTTTCTGTTGAGTATGATGTTAACTGTGGGCTGTCATAATGACCTTTTTTATGTTGATATATGTTCCCTCTATACCCACTTTGTTGAAAATTTTTACCCCAAATAGATGTTGAATATTTTCAAGTGTTTTTCTGTATCTGTGGAGATGATTATATGATTTTTATCTTTCATTTTGGTAATGTGGTGAACCATCCTTGCATCCCTGGAATAAATCCCAGTTGATGATGGTGTATGATCCTTTTAATGTATTGTAGAATTCAGTTTGCTAATATTTTGTTGAGGAATTTTGCATCTATTTTCAGGGATATTGGCCAGTGATTTTCTTTTCTTGTGGCATCTTTGTCTGGTTTTGGTGTCAGGATAATGATGGCCTCATAAAGTGAGTTTGGAAACTGAATATGCCTGGCCTCTGGCTTTCAACCTAGTGGGAGAATAGCTGCATAAACAGCAAGTGAGGATATAATTGGAAAGTGCAATGTGTGTACTAAATGCAAGGGGGCAGAGTAGAGAGAGGGATTGATTCTGCCTGGCAGGTTTTGGAGAGGGTTGATAATGTAGGGTGGAGGGAAAGGTTTATGGAGAAGCTGTCAAATGAAGTAAACCTTGTGTCATAAGTGGGATATTACTACCTGGGGGAAAAAGGGAAAGTTACTCATGTAAAAAGACCTAGAGGCATGTGAGCACATGGCTTCAGGTACCCGGGACATAGGTTATCCACAAGAGGCTGAGGAGGAGGTGGGGAAATGAGCCTGTCATGGGAATATCCTAGACCTTAACCACTGCTGAGTACAGTGGGATCATGTTAGCAATTAACACCTTGATTCTGATGGCTTTTCACTGTTATCTAATCTTTCAGAATACTCCATGCCCAAAGTCTCTCCCAGGTGTTTATGGCGACTCATCTCCACCAGGCACATGTCTCCCCTGGGCTCAGATCATTTGTTCCCATTCTCCTGCTCTGGTCCTCATCTAGGTTGCTTGAACTTGTCACTGCTAACTGTGGCCTCCGCCAGAACATTCTCTGCTTAGCCAGGCACCACCGCTGGTGTCCACCTCAGCTCTCTGTGTGCCGAAGCTATCCTCTGATCTGTGACTGGGAATGGGGAACCAATCAGGCTCTCACCTCTATTCCATTTTATGTGAGTGTGTGTGTGTGTGTGTGTGAGAGAGAGAGAGCAAGCTAGTGAGAGAGAAAGAGAGAGAGAGAGCTCTAAGAGGCTGCATCTCTTGCAGACTCCCATGAACTCTGCAGCCCTAAACCCCCCTCATTAGGGATCATAGCCCTCCCGTAAGCCTAAAGGGGAGGCAGTTGCCACCCATTCTTTCTTCTGACTTTATCTCTTTCACTATTATGCAGGCACCATTATTAATGCACCATTTTCTTCCCCTTTCTTTTGTCAGTTAAAAAAAAAAAAATCCCTGAATATATATAAATTAATAAAAATATGTACTTGGTCAGAGGGTGTCTGCCTTGCACCTTTGCATCTGATTCTCAATTTGGTCCAGCCAGTAGCTTTTAAAGGTCTTTCATTGTCTAGGTGAGGAGTTTCTGGCATTTGAGAGACATTCAAGATATGATTATTGACTTGAACTGAATCTCTTACAGGGAAGGAGGCTAAGCGTGGATTCATTTGTTGGCTGGTGGGTGAATGGTATGATCAGATCTGAGTCTTAGAGGAAACTGTGGGTTTCAGAAGAAAAGAGTTGTGGCAGGAAGACCAAGTAGAAAGCTGTAGGGGTTTGAACCTGAAAAGGGACACTAGGGATGAAGTAAGTGATGGGGACAGAACTGAAAAATAAAGGGGGTGGGAGAAGATGAGATCGTTGAAATGTGGTTAAATGTGGGAGAGCACAGAATAAATGATTACTCTGAGGTTTGTCTTGGGAGAATTGAGTAGATGGTGATGTGATGAGCATCACTGATCCATTTTACAAAGAGGTTAAGTGATTTGCCCAAGATCAGTGAACATACTGATGGCAGGATTACATCCTTATTGTGCTAAAAACTCCAAACCAGAATAGTTTCTAATTCATTACCCCCATAGCCTTTTTCTATTACTTAAAAACTTCTATGCACAGAACATACTCAAATGATTTTCTAAAATGTCACTAAAATTAAGAAGATACTTAAAAGGACATATGAGAAGCCACATTCAACAAGTACAGAAATAAATTAGAGATGAGAAAATATTAAAATACCTGACCTGCGTGGGTATCTGCATAATATTTAAAATGATCTCATCCATTTAGTTCTAGTGTTTGGTGTTCTAATCTGAAATATGAAAAATGTTCCCATGGAGAGGCAGGCATGATGAAGGAGGGTATCTTAATATACAGTGAAATATAAATTAAAAAGCTCTCTGAAGCTATTAGTAAAGGGACTGAAATACATTAGCAGGTGCATGGGTTCAACTTTGGATGAATGGTATTTGAAATCTGGTTCATCACCAGAATTAATCTGAGAGGCGTCAAATCTGTGCTGGGTTAAAGAGGTGACAAATGGAAAGATTTCATTGAAGTTCCAAATTGTAAAGGCATCCGAATTAATAACCTTCTCTTATGGGTAACCTGGGCACACAGGAGTTGAAGAAATTCACATCTTGGAAAAGGGTGGAAAAGAAGCCTGAAATATTGTTGTTGAAAGGAGCAGCCTGGTCATCAGTTGGATTGATTTGACTTATAAATAATTTCAAATTGGCCACAGACAACCATGAAGATACGTTTTTGCAATTTTCATGTTAGCAGAGTGTATCTATTTCAACAGCCTGGTCAAATCACTTTCTTAGAGTGGAGTAAGTACAGTATTTCTCCCATGTATTTAATTCAGAACTTCTTGGAGGTGATGCAGTTTAGAAGTACCATTCCTGACTCGTCGGTGGCTTCTGTTATGGACTCTTCATTCATATGGACTCACATCATGAACATGAGCATAAAGAAAAGGTGGAGGTGGGGGGACACCGCAACACCTCAAATATATATATACCAAATGTATATATTTGGTATATATATATATACCAAATACTTAAAGTAACCTATTTTTTCTTAGAAATCATATACCTTGGCCAATTCACAGGCAGGTTTCCATGTTTCACGTGATGAGCTCAAGGTTACCTATGAATGGGATGTGCGTGCATCTCTTATCATACTATCGGGTTAGGCAGACCGTCCCTGGTCCATGGCTTGATTGCACATGGGTAGCCGTGGGAAGAGATATGGCTGATGAGTCTTCTGGGCTGGGCTTGCTACACTTTTCTGTGAAGAGCAAAGCTGCTGCTGATATCGGAGCCTTTGCCTCATGGCTTCACAGGATGAGTGACTGCCACAGTAGGTGCTGCTTAAGGTTGAGCAGTCCTGGGATTGACATTTTACCCATGAAACTGAACCTCTGAAGAGCTGAAGAGCTGTAGGAAGACTTAGCAACCTCAAGTCTTCAACTTAGCACCAAGCCCATCTCCTGTGAGTGCCTGAGTCTATTAGGAATAGTTTTGGCTGCAGTGCCATAGAATGTTCTAGAGTCACTTGGTGTGTGGATTCTTAGTTTCATTCCCCATTCAAAGATCCTTCCTTTAAATATGGTATCAATCAATAAATAAACAAATAGGGAAAGGGAGGGGAAAAAAATCGGGTCAAAATAAGTTTTCATTTTTTGCTCACCTTCCTTCCTTACTCTACCTGTATTTTGTATCACTTATGCTTTTGAGAATCTAATAGAAATCTGATCTATTATATTTGCAAAGTAGAATTCTTTCTTTAAAATTTATCTTTATTGTTGAAAGTATTACAGATGTCCCCTTTTATCCCCTCTGATCCCTTCCACCCCTCTCCTGCCCCCCCCCCCCCCCCAGGCCTTCACTGCACTGCAGTCTGTGTCCATGGGTTATGCATACACGCATATACGTTCTTTGGTTAATCTCTCTCCCTCCTTCTCTCTGAGATTCGTCAGTCTGATGCATGCTTCCATGTCTCTGGATCTATTTTGTTTGTCAGTTTATTTTCTCCATTAGCTTCCACATATGAGTAAGACCATGCAATACTTGTCTTTCTCTGGCTAGCATATTTCGCTTAGCATAATACTCTCCAGGTCCTTCTCTGCTGTCTCAAAGCCACTATGGAAAATAGTACAGAGTTTCCTCAAAAAATTAAAAATAAAAATTTCCATTTGAGAGAGTGATCCCACTTCTAGTAATATATCCTAAGAATCCCGAAACACCAATCAGAAAGAATATATGCACCCCTATGTTCATAGCAGCACAATTTACAATAGCTAAGATCTGGAAACAGCCCAAGGGCCCATCAGGAGTTAAGTGGATAAAAAAGCTGTGGGACATTTACACTGTGGAATACTAGGTGGCTGTAAAAAACAATGATCTCTTACCTTTTAGGGCAAAGTAGAATTCTTGATTTCCGCTCCATTGAACCTGTTAGTTGTCCCCGTCTCAATAATGGAACTACCATTTTCTTAGTTACTGAAGCGAAAAATCTGGATGTTATCCTTAGTTTTAATGATTTCAATCCCCCTGCCCACTTGGATCAGGAATCTTTAGAATTATTTATCTCTGCTTATTCTCACCTTATTCTCATCTGCCACCATGAAATCTGCCACCCTTGCTCGAATTGCTCAGTCAATGCCCTGGGCCTGAAACATTTTTCTATTGGAAGGTGGGCATTGAGCTGTCACTTAGCTCCAGATTCTTTTATTTTCCTAGGACAAAGCTTCCCCCTTTTCTGGGTCTGCAATAAATTTCCTTGCATTGCTTAAGCATGCATGTTACCTGGCACCTGGCCAGTCCCTCCAGTATATCTGCCTGTCTCCCTGTGGGAAGGGAATGGGGTCTTTGCTTACAGCATGAGAGGGGTGTGTGCAGTCTTTCACCCTGTGTTAACCATTGGGATGGGGCCCTTGGCCCTGAGAGACACTGCCACACACCACAGATGCTGGTTGTGCTCCATCTCTTCTGTCTATGAGTAAAGGGTTGTTCCAACCAGTGCCTTGTATGTTGTGTCCTTCATGGCATCTTGGAACCCGTAGTGAGCCGAGGTCTGTGGGCTCCTACTTGTGGTTGTTGGCATCGTTATAATCTTTGCCATCCTCCAGGCAGTGGGAATCCTCACTGGGGATTGGTGGCTGGATCTTCCTGCTCCACACACCAGCTGTTAACTCTGCTGGAATTAGCTTCCCCAGCATCTCTGTGTGATTGGTGTCCTTTGGTTAATCAAAGGTCACTTCCTCCTGGAGGCCTTCTCCAGCACCCACCCAACCACCCAATTAAAGTTATCTAATTGAAAGTATTCACACACTGTCTGTTGGTACATTGCATTGTTTTTGTTTGTTTGTTTGTTTGGGCATTTTTGCTTCTTTCTCACAAAAAGCTTCACGAGAGCAAGGATCTTATTCTTTATCCTGGTCACAACCCCAGTGCTTAGACTGGAGCCTGGCTCAGGGTAAATGGCCATTACGTTATCTATTAAATGAGGCAACCACAACTTTTAATTATAGTAAACCTTCAGTTCTTGCATGATAGTGTCTGAATATGGCAGTATTTGTCTATGACTCTATGATGGTGTTTGAATAATTACCTTTCAATTACTTTAAGTGGTGGCAATCGTGGAGATGGCCCACTTGAATCTTCCTTCAAGAAAGAACTTGCCCTTCAGCGACAAGGGATATAGTTAACTGTCTGGCTTCCATTGTTAGTGCCATCAGGGTCCCCCTCATCTTGGAAAAGGGAGGCCAACTCTTCCTGGGAAGCCCCCAACCAAGGACTGAATACGGTGGAAATACCAGAGCTAATTCTGCCTAATGCAGGTCACCTCTACCAGAAAATGTCCCTCTGCCAGGAAATTCTTGCTTTGGAGTTTCTGTGGGCCAAGACCTTGTCAGGACTGCACCATGGTCTGAGGCTCTCCCTGCCCCATCCTGCTCTCTCCCCTTCCCTGTCTCGGGTCAGATTGCATCAGGAACTGAGAGCTTTCCCTGCCCTAACCAGCTTCCTGCTCCTTTAGTCTTTCACAGATGCAATTTCCCCAATTAAACCTCTTGCAAACCTACTCTGTCCTATTGCCTGGCTTCCCAGAGGTTCTTGTTGAAATTCTTGTTGAAATTCTTTCTAAATTTTAATGGGGGCCACTGTGTCATTTTAGTAAATAACAGAAACAGGTGACTTGAAATCAAACTCTTTCAGAATCTTCATTGTGGACCCAAGGGATTGTTTTTCAGAGACACTTGTTTTTCAGAGGTTTAATTCAAGCACCATTTCAGCAAGAATGCCACTTACCAGGTTGGTTTATTTGGGGCCAAAGAACTTTTGTACAACTATATTTCAGAATTTTTTTAGTTAACTAATAAAAACAAGAATGGAGGAAAACACTTAGTATTTATTGAGATAAATAAATACTGCTCTGTGCCAGGCTGTTTGAAAACTATTGACCAGTTATCACTACTCACTCAGTTTTCACAACTTTGAAGGTGGGTAACAACATCTTTGTTTTTATAGAAGAAGAAATAGAATTTTCTACAGATTTAGTAACAAGCTGTTTTTAGGCTATATAAGTGCTGATGCTAGAACTCAGACTTCGGATTTTCTGACTCCAAAGCCCTTATCTTTTTAAACTCACCAAGCAGCCTCTCTCTGGGAGGGTTCTTTCCAATTCAGAATCTAATAATAGCAGCAAGGGGCCAGATGAGAAATGATAAACTTACATTGCTGAGTAAAATATTTACAACTTATGGTCAAAATTTGAGCAAGCATACATGATCTAGCAAACTGGATATAATCCATAGTACGGCTTTGTGTTAATTTCAATCCTTTTTTACTGACAAGTGGAACTCTTAGCCGGGTGGCTAGGAGAATTGTAATTTTTTTCGGTCCTGCCCAGACCCTCTGTTTTATTTTTGGTCTTGGTTCAGAGGAGGGTACTATGGGTTGCCTATTATACACCTGCTCCAACCCCATTCTAGATGTGCCTTCTTGCCCTGAGGAGGATGGGACTCTAACAATCACATTTTCCAGACTCCCTTGTGGCTGAGGCTCTGTACATACTGAGGTTCTGCTAATTAGATGCATGCATGTGGGCTTTTATTTGGAACTGATCCATTTTATTGTCACAGATCATGGTGGAGTCGACATGGTTCAGGAGCAAGTGGCTGTGGCTGCAGCTTCCTCAGTAGCACAGTTCCAGGCTTTGATTCTTGAGAATAACTTTTAAAACCTCAACCCAGAATCATCCGTTCATCTGTTTCTTCAGCTTTCCAATTCTGTGAGCTATATGTTTACAATATTAAATTTATTTTTGTTTAAACTTACTGGATTATGTAGTGCAATCAAGAAATTTAATCAATGCAGTTCATAATTCTAGGCCTGTTTTTAGAGGAATGAAAAGTTCTTTTTATAAAAAGGGCTAATTTACCAATTTCAGAAAAATCTCAGTTTTTCTGTTGGTGGTTGCACAAAATTTCCACTTCAAGTGAGAGTTTCCATGAACCATATTGCTATAACTCTTACGACTTTGCTATTTAGCTTTATTATTGCATAGATTTATCAGTAATATTGGACTTTAAGGACTTGACTCACGTATAGGATGCACACTGCAAAATTCTAGTTGCAGATGATTATTGTAAAAAATGTTCTGCTTTTTTTTTTTTTTTCTTGGCTGTTTCCCTAATTTGGGCCTCAGAACTGGTAGAGAATTCAAAGGCTGCATTTCTGTAACTTAAAGGGCTGTGTCTGGAGATATACCTCCTCTTGGGCAGAAGTAGAATGCTGATAGCTTTTGTGTCCCTTCCTCAACCCCTATCCATAGGCTCCCCCTGCATCTCTCTCCGTTAACCCTATGATATCTCTCTGGTTACAATTTCATTTTAGGCTCATGTTATTTGGGCTACTAAGCTTTTGTTTTGTAGAGCACAATGTATGTTTGTGTGAACTCACCCTGTAACACAACACACTAACACAATTTGCATGCACAGGAAGACTTTGTAAACTGCAAGGTATTATGCAAATAATGGCTTTTCTTATTGCCTTGCTTCCTGACTACTAAGGCTTCACAGGGATTCCTCAGGGCCTTCCTGGAGGGATCAGAGCTTCCCACCTCTCCTTACTCTCTGCAGCTCAACTTTTTTTTTTTTTTATGTTTTGCTGCTGAAAAGTTTGAAAATTACTGATCTCATCGAACCCTTGGCCTATGCGTTAATTCCCTTTGTGACCTTTCTCACAGTTGGTTTTCTAGCCTTTGCTTGAATATATCCAGTGATGGGGAGCTCATTACTTTATAAGGTAGGTCATTCTATTTTAGGACAGTTTGTTTTGTTGTTCTTGTTTCATAATTCTTTTGGTCAAGAGATAAGAAATTCTAGCTAACTGATTCCACTGTTGGGTTCTGGGTAATTAAAGCTTTACTCTATAAATGTTTTTGCACAGATAATTATTCTAGGTATTTTGGTGATTCATGCCCTTATTTTATACCCTTTTGGAGTAGAGATGAGGGTAAACATATTGTCCTGCCACTTTCATTTAGACATCTTAATACTGAGATCTAAAATAACCATGATAAAAGACTTAAATGTAAGTCGTGAAACTATAAAAATCCTAGAAGAAAACATAGGCAGTAATGTCACCCACATCTCACATAGTGGAATTTTCATTGATACATCTCCTAGGGCAAGAGAAACAAAAGAAAAAATAAACATATGGGACTACATCAAACTAAAAAGCTTCTGCACAGCAAAAGAAAACAGCCTCAAAATACAAATACTCTGGGAAAACATATTTACCAAGGATGTATCTGATAAGGGGCTAATTTCCAAAGTGTACAAAGAACTCGTAGTACTTAGCAAGAGGAAGACAAACAACCCAGTTAAAAAATGGGCAAAGGATCTGAATAAACACTTCTCCAAAGAGGACATACGGATGGCCAAGAGACACATGAGAAAATGCTCAAGGTCACTAATCATTAGAGAGATGCAATTAAAACCAACAGTGAGGTATCACTTCACACCTGTCAGAATGGCTCCATCAACAAATCAACAAAAGACATGTGCTGGCGAGGGTGTGGAGAAAGGGGAGCCCTAGTGCACTGCTGGTGGGAATGCAGACTGGTGCAACCACTATGGAAAACAGTATGGAGGTTCCTCAAAAAATTAAAAATGGAGCTGCCTTTGACCCAGTGATCCTACTTCTAGCAATATATCCTAAGAATCCTGAAATACTAATCAGAAAGAATATATGCACCCCTAGGCTCACAGCAGTGCAATTTACAATAGGGAAGATCTGGAAACAGCCCAAGTGCCCATCAGTAGATGAGTGGATAAAAAAGCTGTGGGGCATTTACACCATGGAATACTACGCGGCTATAAAGAAGGATCTGGTACCCTTTGGGACAGTATGGATGGACCTGGAGAATATTATGCTAAGTGAAATAAGCCAGGCAGAGAAAGACAAACATCACTTGATTTCACTTATATGTGGGATCTGAAGAACTTAATAAACTGATGAACAGAAATGATTCCATGACGTGGAAGCATGGATCAGACTGACGAATCTCAGAGGAATGGAAGAGGGTGGGTGGGTGGAGGGGGAGAGATTAACCAAAGAATTTATATGCATATATGCACAACCCAAGGACATGGACAATGGTGTGGAGAGGGACTGGGGAGGGGGGTGGGGAGGGGTGGAATGAGTCATCGGGGAGAAAAAAGGACATCTGTAATATTTTCAACAACAACAACAAAATAAAAGTAGAGAATGATAATCTAAAAATAATTAAAAAATTAAAAAAATAATCATTAACTGACACTGGGTTACCACAAGCAACTCAACATACAATATTGGGGTTCATGAGTTGTGGGACTAAGATAGGGACAGATGCATACCTGGAGGATCTATTTTGTGCTAAGCCCTTTATATTTTTTTTCATAATTCTTACAAAAATCAATCTTAGATGCAATTAACTTAAAGCCCATATTCATTAAGAAAATTGCTAAAATTTCATAGCTAGTAAGTAATGCAGTTGGGATTTTAATCCAGGTCTGTCTGATTCTGAAATGAGTTCTTTCCTCTCTGCTCTAGTGGATAAATTCCAGGCCTTCAACTCTGGCCACTCCCACCATTTATTATTGTGTTGTTATAATAATACACATAGCCCTGCAGTCAATAATGTCTACTTAGTAATTTCCTATTTTGGCCTCAGTTTGCTTATCTGCAAAATGGGGATGATAACCAGAGCTCCCTCACAAGATTGTTATGAAGAATAAATAAGCAATTACAAATTATGCACTTAATGTCTGACTGGCACATAGTTAGCATGAGGTATGTGATAACTTTGGAGTATATTGCTATTCCATGAGTAAATTAGGGAGCACAGGGCATTCACACATGCATGGCTGAATGAAGAACTAAAGAAAAAATGTGCATGTTAAAATGTCTTAAATCTCTTTTATGCCTAGGAGCTTTGCTGATGAATTGGATTATGAAGCCAGAGGCGGGGCAAGGAAATAGGCCTAGGGGAAGGTGGAGAAGGTGGACAAGAGGAAAAACTCTGGCTGCTTCCAGGCCAGGAAGGACCCTGGAGGATGCACACACCCTGCAGGCCAGCACTCTGGATGTGTGGATATCAGAGAGGAAGGCAGCCCGCTTGATAGGCACGCGGGCCAGTTCAAAGGCTTCTCCATGGCACTGGTTTTCTCCACTTTCTGTTCATGACCCTCTGATTCAGGAAACAAATCCATTAAACCAAATAGGATTAAGCTGCAAAGACTGGCTCAGGATTCCGCTGTCAGGCAGCCGTCTCCCCGCTGGTGTTAATGGACTGTTGTGCAGCATCCTGACCCCTGGCCTTCCCACCGCCCAGGCAAGTGCGAGGCCGAGGGCAGAGGAATACCACGCTCCTCTCTAATGTATCACAGGTACGGAGACAACTGTGCTAAGTCACTTTCCACGGATCTGCTCTGAAAACTTGCGGTGCGTTCAATCGCCCTTAAAATTTTTCATTTGGAACCTGTGGTGAGGTGGTATGGTCATGATTATACTGAGCTGTGGCAGAATAAATATAGTCACCTCAAGAGATTTTAGTTTTCCTTGGAAGTGTATAGCATGTAAAAGAGTTTGGGCTCTTACAGGCTCCATTTATACCTCAATTTAGCACATTGAAGGAGCAGGAAGTGCAGTCACAATGCTAGCACAGGGCCTACTTGGCCCCAGAGCTGGATCTCCTACATTGCTGAGAAGCAGGGACCCCTGGGTTGGGAACAATACTTTGCATTTACATAGCGGTGACCTGCTTGGGCATTCTGAGAGGGCTGTGTGCGCAATCATCCCATGAGCGCTGCTGGGGGTGCTGGGTGAGGTGCTGGCATGGAATGCTACTCATCTCCAGGGGACACCAACACCCCCCACTTGTTGTCTTTAGTGAGTAGGTCTTTGGAGCCCAGATCCCAAAAAGAAGCACTAATTACTTACCCAGAATATAATCCAGAAGCTCACCCAGATATGTAAAACACCTCATATTATTATCAAGAACACCACTTCCTAAGTCCCAGCTTTGCAGTTCAGAAATAGGTGAACATGAAATTTGAGGGAGGTTGTCACTGACTCTCAGGACCCTGGCACTGGCTCCCTGGCTGTGATTCATCACCCTTCCAAGGGAACGCATAGCAGAACTTCTCTTTCAGGTGACAAGGAAGCAGCATTAACGATGGCCTCATTCTCTGACAGACCCACACAGCTCGGTAAAACCCAATAGAAGAGGCTTGGATGAAGGTGGGCAGAGCCCTAATGGGCAGGCAAGGAATTATTTAACAGGAGCCCAGGAGCAGCTGAGTTTCCATAAGGTTCCTCTTAGGAAAGCAAAGTTCTCTTCTCTTTACTCAGGTGCCAGGAGTGGGTTCCTTAGTCTCGGGGGCTGCTCTGTCCTTTGGAAGGCACCCTAGTTGTTTTGTCACTGAGGGGAGTGGCAACTTCACCATTGGGTGGTTAGATACTTGGGGTTACTTTTACTTGGGCACAGGGAATAAAGGATCGCTGACATACGTGCACTTATCCCAGCCTGCTCTGGGACAACACTGGACTCTCAATAGTTAAGAAACCACCAGAGTCTTCCACCCTCTTCCTCTCCAACTGAATTTCCGACGCTCCCTTCATTCAGGGGCCTGTACTTTTTCCATTCCCCAAAGATGCTGTGCTCTGGAAACACTTCCTGCTCTTTCCTGTCTCTTGCCTTTGCCCCTGTGGTTCTGGCTGTCTGCAGGCAGGGGCCCTCCTCCCTCCTGCCCTCCCTGCCTGACCATCCCGCGGTGTCCAGCTCAGCTGTCATCTCTGTGAGTCCCTCCCCAGCCCCACAGGCAGGCAGCTCAGTCGTGGACACGTTTCCATGGCGCCCTGAGTGTGCCTGGGCTGTGCTGCCTTTCACTTTGTGCTCAGATCACTCACCTGCCTACCTGCTCTATTACTTTGTTAACTCCTCTTATTTATTTTTGCATCCTCAGGGCCTCCAGACACTGAGGGAGGCACTCACTGAAAGTCTCCTGAAAGGAGACTCGTGCACTGGGTGTGGGTCCTGGCTGTAGTCTCCTCGTGCTGTGTATCTTTAATGAAAATGTGACTAACATGTCTCTATCTCAGCTTTTCACCTGTTTAAAAAAAAAAAAATGGGTGTAAGGATAGCACAGACCTACCTTAGGGGACCTTGTATGAATTAGCAAACTAGAGACTTATGCAAATGTCTACTTTAATAACTGCCAGACCTTAAGATGTGGCTGAGCTTATGATCAGAAACCAGCCCGGCTGCTTCAGCCCACCCGGGCCTAGGTAATCAAATACACAGCCTCCCTGACAGCTGCTGATCACAGACACCATTAAAAAAGAAATGGTCATAATGCAGGTGACAGAGAGAGAGGCAACCCTTCTGAGTGGCAAGTTAGTGCCAGGAGGAAATGTACAAAGCCTCAGAGGACTTGCCCGGAAGGCACGGCCAACTGCCACCCCAGGCTGTGGGCGGAGGCTTTTGGGAACGAGAGGGCTGATGGAGATAATCATTTACATTTCATTAAAAATAATTGGTGAAGTTTACAGACATTTCTTGCAAAAATGCAGCTGTCAGGCATGAGTGGAAAAGAAACATTTTCCCAATTGTGAGAAATTCTAATGTCGTGGCAAAAAATCAGGAGTCAGATGATTAAATGTGGAGAGCTGTCATCTCGGCATTATATTAAAATAACTCGCCTCGAGCAAGTGCACAGTATTTCTTTCTTTAAATCTGTCATTTCTCGGGAGGCCCTCGCTCTGGTTGGCTGCACCGGTGGCTTTGTAGCCGTGGCAGTTTAGCAGCAACTGGGACACTCAGAAGGATTTCTGGGGGCCAGGTGGGGCGATAGGTGGGGCGGGGGCTCCTTAACCGAAGTGCATCTGCAGCAAGCCATCCGCAGGTCTCTTTCTTTGTGACTCAGTGGGGCTGCGGTGTCTGAAACTCAGAGCAGAACTAGCAGATTCATTTTTCTCAGCAATGCTCCTCACATGGCCACGTCAGGCTGCAGGCAGAATGGAGTGTGTTTGTTTATGAAATTTGTTGCCTAATAGGACGATCAGTGTCTTGTTTCAGCCTCTAGTCACAATACTTTTAACGATGTCCACACTGTGCTGCTTTTACACGCACAGTGTGTGGGGGTAGAAACTTAAATTGGTGGAAGGGAAAAGGGAGATGCTAGATCAGGGAGACATAGTCTCTGCTCTGCCAAATGGAGCAGAGGTATCCTGGTGTGCGTCTCTTTCCTCTAGCCTTCTGCTCAAGAGGCCATTCAACATCCTTACCTAGTCAAATGTTTCCTGTGGATCCCAGGATAGCCCCTCCTGTTTCCCTACTTCCTCGAGTCCTGTGTATGATATATCCAGGACCAGCTCATTGAACCTTGGAAATGTTCACGAAGTTACGCTTTGGTTTGTACCCCATGTTTGGCTTTGGAAAGCACATTCACATCTAAGTCCTATGCGTCCCTGGCAAAACAAAGACAGAGTTGACTTGATAGCTATGGTGTTTTACACTTGCTCAGCCATTCATTCATGGTTTGCAAGAACTGTCTACACATATTGTGGCTCAGTTTGGCTTTGATTCTTGTGATAGGCATGCCCATAACACAGGTGAGAAAGGTAAGGTGGCGGAGACAGCCTGGGCAATTACCAAGAGCCTGGGATTTGGGCTCTAGTCTGTTCTGTTGCTTATTTCAGTGTGACCAGCTCCCTAAACTGTCAGAGCTTCACTTCTCTGAAAGACAGTTATCTCTTCCTTAGAAGGTAATGTGAGGGTTAAATGCGATCAGATATAAAAAAAGGATTTCATAGAGAGGGTCTTTAACAATTGGTACCTATGACTATTAGCGGTGGTTTTACAGAAATAGAGATTACAAGGCTTGGGTGAGGGCACCACAGTTAGGGCTAAAATTTCACATACTTGGTTACTGGAGAGCTGGGCCCCCTGGGTTCTCACTGCTTCCTTCCCTGTCCTTGTTGTCTTTCTGAATGCCTGAGGCATGTGCACATTTTCTACCTTCCAGCAATTCCAGAGACAGTCTGTGAGGATATAAAAAGCAAGTGAGAAGCCTGCAGAAACACAGGTGCAGTTTGGGGTCCCTTTGCCAAAAGTACAGCATTTCTTCAAAGCCCTTAAATGTCACCTCTCCTTGCTTCAGCCTGGCTGGAAACGCCCCCATCATTGCCTCTTCAGCCCAGGGGTGACATAGCCTGAGCCATCTGGGTCTGAAAGAGGGATTCACCTTGACCTTCCTCTTTCCCAGAAGAAGACACAACACAAAGGAGGCCATCAAATGCATCATAGTTCCTCCCCCTCAGTGTGTCTCAAAGCTCTCACTCTGACCCCCATCGATCAGCCATGAAACATAAAATCAACCAAGTTCTGCTTTTCTATTTCATGCAGAAAAATCAACATTGACCAGTGTCGCCAGCCACGCTCACAGAAATATAGAGTAAAAATGGGAGTGCCCACGACTTCTCTCTCAGATCCTCTTAAGCCTTTTCTTTGTCCTGGGCCCGGCTGACAGCTGTGGGGCAGGGCGAGATCCTGCTGCTAAGTACTAAGTAGAAGTGTTCGTTGTCATCCCTGCGCAGAGGGTGCTTCGAGTGATTGGTGACTGACAGCCTGAATAAGCAGTTAGTTCTCCAGGCTCAGGCACAAGAGGCACATGCAGCCGGCTGCCTGACCTTACGCAGCTGAGCTCGGCATTCTGGGCCAGCTCGCTGCCACCGTTGCCTGTTAAGGTTAAAATATTGCTGAGGTGATTGATGATGAAGCTCTGATCGTGTTACTCTCCTGCTGAAATAATTTTTGACTGTGCTCCAAGTCTACAGGATCAGGTCCAGATGCCTTACTCTGGCGTTCACGGCTTGTCATGATCTGACCCCAATCTTTTATTACTGGGCTTCACGAGTTCTGTGATGCAGACAGGCTGAACTGTGCTCCCATCTACCCCATGCTTTCTCACCTCTGTGTCACCACTTACACGGCTCCTTCCCTGGGATGCTCATTTTCCTGAGTGTCCATGTCTGTCTTAGTCAGTTCTGGCTGCTGTAACAAAATACTGTAGACTGGGTGGCTTTAACAATAAACATTTACTTATTGTAGTTCTGGAGACTGGGGAGTCCAAGATCAAGGTGCCAGCAGATTCAGTCCCCGGTGAGGGCCCTCTTTTTGCTTTGCAGACGGCTGTCTTCTTGCTCTGTCCTCACATGGTGGAGAGAAAGCTCAGACCTCTCCCTCTTTTTATAAGGGTACTAATTCCATTAGTGCAGCCTCATCCTATAACCAAATCTAAACCTAACTACTACAAAAGGCCCTATCGCCAAATACCATCATGCTGGCGTTCAAGTTTCAACAGCTGAATTTTGGGGGCACAGACATTCAGTCCACAATGTCTAAATCCCATCAATGCTTCAAGCCTCGAAGAGCTCTCTGTTTCCTCCAACTATAAATAATTTTCCCTCTTTTCAACTTTCATAACTTTGTGCATTTATGCTTTCTGTTATGTACTGTGTTTTTGTATGTGTTCTACTTTCTTTACTAGATTCTGAGTTCCTCGAGGGCATGGGCTATATGCTTTTATTCTATGAATTACTAGCACACAGCCCAGGGTTGCTGACATCCACAGAATGCACTTAGAAAGAGCTTGTTATTAAATAAATGTATGCTCCCATCTGCAGGAGAACCTTGAGTCAGCTGATGCAGGACTTACATAAACAACATTAAGAAATTAATAATTCTAACTCTTTATAATGACTCCTAAACATACATTGAGACCTAACATCCTACCATGGGCACAAAAGATTGTAATAATGCCTCACGCTTAGAGGAGAGCCTATTACTGTATACAATTTTCCTAGGATGGCTAATGACTGTCACCTCCACCACCACCAGCACGCATGAGAGCAAATGTGCCTCTCCATCTTTTATTCAAATGGATTTCAATTATTAATTTTATTTACAGCACCCATTGTGCATTCTCCTGGGCATGCAGGAGGCCCAGAGAATCAGGAGCCTTGGAGATTTTCTAACTTTTAATGCAATGACATATTACCTGTGTGTTTTTTCTCTAAAGTGAAATAATTAATCAAAATGCACATTCTTGTGGAAACCCATACATGTAACTTGAAGGAATATGGACTTAGTATTCTCTAGGAAGCTGTTATTCAGGCCATGCCAGGGCTGCTTTCCATTTGCATAATTGCAGGTGAAGGGAGATGTTCACCTGCATATTTAAATTATATATATTTCCATTTCGTTAATGAAACATCACCAAAGTTCAGGAGGGAACCTGTAGGTTATCCTGACTACTGATTCACTTGCACCAAAAAGCAAGTGGAGCATAAGAGCAATAGAGATGACCTTTCCCTGCAGGGTTGCCAGTTATATTACTAGTCATCATTGCTCAAACACAGCACCAGGCACGGGGCAGAATGCAGAAAAGATCCCTCTCCATCCAGCCACTACCGCCTGAAGCATGAAGGAGAGAACAAGGACAGATGTCTCCTACCATTGATATTAGAGCAACCCTCCTCCCTGGCCCAACGCAGCCCTTTTCATTTTCATTGTCATGCCGACAAGGCAGCCCTGTCCTGGCCTGTGTTCTGAAAAGGTTCTTTCAAGCTCGGGGTCTGGAGAGCTTTAACTAGTTAGATGTACTGTAACAGCAGGTTTCCATAAAAAATCTCTATAATAGGATTAAAATAAAAGAGAAATGCCCTTGCAGTAGAATGCAATGACTATTTAACACGTTTCAAGTTGCTCTGTTGAAAGGTGCAGATGGGCCTGCTGTGCGGGCGTCACCTTCTCAACGCTCAGGGCTGTGTTTGAGATCATGGATTTTTGGAGCTGGTATTGGAGGGTGTCCAGAGCTGTACAGCCAGGCCCTGGGAGGAAGGGTCTCATTATTCCAGAGATGATCATGTTGATTCTTGCTTGTTGTCTGTCTACCCGACCTATATTATGAGCTCTGTCTAGGAAGGAGAGGACTCTCTCTGCCTTGTTTACTTCTCAGTTCCCAGCATCTAGAGCTACATTTGGCACATAATAGATGCTCAGTGAATAGGAGCTATTTGAAAGAAAGGATTTAATGCATGGGCTGTACAGTCAGACTTGGACATATTTATTAATAGTATTAAGCATCAGTTCTCTCATCCCCCAAATAGAAATGATAGTACAATGATTTTCTAGCATTCTTGTTAGAATATCTAAAATAGTTCAAGCATGGCCCAGTTTCCATATCTGGCATACTGGGATCCGCAGACAGCTGTTTGGAGTGGACGTGCAAGTTTGAACCACAGATTTAAGATCTGGGGCAGTGGAAATGCCTTTGGAGGTCTCTGCTTCTTCCAGGCTCACTCCGAAGATTCAGCATTGAGTCCTCTAGTGAGATAGTAAGTGGTGGGGGTACCAGAGGGAAGGACACTGTTAGAATATGCCCCTAGGGGGCCCTGGAGTGAGCCAGTGGAACCAAATCTCTGAAACTCACAGCATCCGTGTCATCCTGGGAGACAGGGAGGGAGGTCAATGGAGCAGTTACTTCTGGACTCTGGAGAAGGAGCATTCAGGGTGGTCATGTGCTTGGTGTGATTGAAATCCATGTTATCCTGAAATCCCTGACCTTATGAGCCTCATTCTGCTATCTCATATTTAGATCCCCTGACTCCAGCAACTATCTCCACTCATTCTTGCCCCTATGAGCTCCCCATTTTCCTGGCCATCTGTATACAGTTTATGTGTCGCTAATTTCCCACCCCACCAGATCCCAGTTTCTCCCTTCTCTGTCCTGCTCTGTGCCCCAGGAGACTGGTCCCCATGCAGTGTATCTTTCTTCCCTCTTTGGTTTCCCCCTTGGTTCTGCCAACAGGGGGCGTGACAAGAGATCAGAGGGTGGGAGAAATGGTAGATGACCAGGCTTTTTCTCCTCCACTTTGGCACCCGCCAGAAAGCCCAGATTCAAGGCTCAAGCAATCTTTGAGCTCTGGTAACATTATTTCCTCCCATTGCCCTTCAGGCCTTGGGATGGTGATGGCTCCCTGATGTGTCAGCCTCTTGGTGTCATGTGAGTCTTTGTGGCTTCCTTACTTGTGCCCTGACCGCTACAGATGTCCCTCCATTCAGTGTCTTCATTTGAATTATCTGAATGAAAGTCTGTTGCCTGCTAGGACATCGACTGATGAGCCGTCCAATGTGGCTATATTTAAAGAAACCTCTCTTTCCTTTCCTTCACAGCAAGCTTCCTGAAAGTGTCTTCTACATACTTAGGGTGTCCTTGATTCCCTCGGATCCTTGCTCTCCACTGAAAAATCCCACACACTTCCAGCACGCTCAGCTATCCCCTAAAGATTGATCACCTTCAAATTCATTCATTTGTTCAGCAGATACTTATTGAGGACCTAATATGTGCCAGGCACTGCTGTAGGCTTGGGTTGTACTATTGAACAAAACAGTCAAAGATTCATGCCCTCGTGGAGCTTATGTTTTCTTGGATCAAATCTGTGCTACTAGTCCCTTGCTTGACCTCCAGAGTTGTTTTTCAGTTTCCCACCGGAGGCCCTACAAGCCCAACAACCTTAACACATCTGAACTTGAATCTATTATGACCCAAACCCCAAACTCTCTCCCTCTCCAGACAGAGCTTCATCTCCCCCACCACAGTTTTACTCAACTTAGTCGTCTTGTCCTTTCGCTTCATCTTCTTTCAACTCAGCTTCAGGTTTTCTCCCAAATGTCTCTCTTACTCCACATTTCCCGTTCTCTGTCCACAGGTAAGGATCTCACCATCTCTCCCTTAAACCAGTGCAAAGACCTCTTCCCTGGTGTGCCTGTCTCTGGCCTCTTTCCTTTCCGCTCCATTTCTTTCTCATCACTACTCCCAAAGTCAATCTCTAAAATACTTTGTGCTTGAAGAGTTTGGCCAGGTCCTCGTTGCCACACTTCTTGGCAAGACTGACATGGGTCGCTGAACCTCTGCAGCCCTAACAGCTACCACGTGGACTCGGGCACCCTTCTACTTGGCTCCCTGGAACTGCACTGCCACCAGGGCCTCCTCACCTTTACTCAGGCCTTTTTCCTGGGTTGCCATCACTTCTCTTACCCCCTTTCTTACCTCCTACTGATGTCACCTCTTCTGTGATATTTTCCTTGTCTTTTCCCAGAAAATGAATTACTTCATTCTTTTTGTTCTCTTAGGCTTTGTTCTTTCCCCTGCCATGCTGCTCCATAGCTGGTTATGCAAGTGTCTAGCCTTCCAGCCTGAGAGCCTGGGATGTCAGGAGAATTATGGAATCCCCCCCTTTTTTGATATATATTTATTGACTTCAGAGAGAGGAAAGGAGAGGGAGAGAGAGATAGAAACATCAGTGATGAGAGAGTCATTGATCGGCTGCCTCCTGCACATCACTGGGGGGCAAGCCCGCAACCCTGGCATGTGTCCTGACCTGGAATCGAACTGCGATCTCCTGGGTCCTAGGTCGATGCTCAACTGCTGAGCCACGCCGGGCCGGGCAATTTTGGAATCCTTGGCATTTAGGACAGAGTTTGGTGTAGAATTATTAAGGCACATGCGATAGGCATGGATATCCACCACCATCATGCTACTCCCAGCAAAAGTACTTCCTAAGCCCCTAAGTTCTCTTCTTGCCGCCCACCCAGCCACTGTGTGCAGCTGCTGTGGTGGTATCTTGTCCACGGAACATACTCATGCCTTGTGTCCCTCGTAGCTAATTTGTCTGATAGATGAAATGAGATAAAGTAGCACCTATGATTTAGCAAACTGAGCTAACTTTCTGAGCTCTGTTTTACTGTCTTTATCATATATATTGATTTATGTGTTGACTTATTGAACTTATTATATGCAGATTTGTAAGGACCCTGGTTATGGCCCCAGAGTCTGGAAAGCTACAGCCACCTTAGGGAGGACATCAGCAGGTAGAAGTTAACAACCTAACCCTCGTCTCTGTGCAATCAAAATATCACTGAAGCCCTAGGGCCACTTGCTTAGCTGCAGGGCCGCCTTCCTCAGCCTCCCGCCCTCCTCTGCTGGCAGTATTATCCCCCTTCAAGTCTGACCTGAGATGGCTTTGGGGCAGGTCACAGAAAGATGCAGTGGGGAGACAGAAAGGACAGAGGGAAATGAGCACCGGTAGTAGTTCCTCTGTGATCAATATCTGCCTGGAGATGGCCTTGCTAATAATATCCTGGCCAGAGCATTACCGAAATCCTTTGCTCTGGTTCCCAGACGGCTTGGGAGTTGGGCCAGACCAGGCCTCTGCTGCTTGCACTGCCAAATTTTAAAATGCCACGAGGTTGGCGGCTGACTTCGGATGCTGCATTTCTTTATCTGCGGTGATCAGATAAACTTATTTTCTATGTTCAACCCCAATCCTTTTCCACTGCCCCCCAAATAAACAACAAAAAAGGAATGATGAGGTTCTTGGCACCAGGGAAAGCCTTCTCTGGGGCTGCCTTTATGAGACTGACCCAAGGAGCTGAGGTTACCTGTACATCCATAAAGCGAGAACCTGTCAGTGCTCACCTCCAGCCTCAAATGATCCCAGGAAAAAACAAAGTCTCCGGGCCATTGTTCAGGGCTGGAGCCTGTGCAAAGATGAAGTGAAACAGATAACAGATGCCTCAAATGGGTGGGAAGGAAGGACTGGAGGATGGGGGTGGTGTGTTTCCCATCTCCTCAGTCAGTAAGGCTGTAAACTGATTGTGATTTTCTGCAACTACATTTGGTGCCACATTGCGATTATACAGTATACCCTTCACTGTGTTTCAGCACAAAGTGGATTTACAGCAGCTGAGATAGTTTGTCAAATTTCTGACAACCCCCCAAATGGAGCTCACAGCTGCAGTGACTGTTTCTGATATTGGGGAGGAAAACACTCCTCCCCCCCATCCCTGCATGTTAGCACAGGGGAACTCTGGGGAGATTTCAAAACATATGTGAGGAGAAGGCAATGAAATTGCATCCTTGAAACATCACAAGCAGGGGCCCATCCGATCCCACACTCTGCTCTCACTGCGGCCGATTCCTCGGGATGAGCCGGGTAATGAATATGCTGTCAGCCGAGGTCTCCTGTGCTCTTCAGAATGGGTTCCCCTCAGGCACACAAGAAATTCCAGGAAGAGTTTGAAGTGCACAGCCTAGAAATTGTTAAAAATGCAATAGTATTGATCTCCTTTTCATTGCAATCTTAGGGCCGCGTATTAGACAACTAATATGTTTTCATCTTTCTCACACAAAGGAGATAAAATGCTCAAGAAATAGCTCAATTTCCCCATCTTCTTTTAGGTTACTGTGGAAGATGAATGAAGTAAAAGTGCTAATGTGGATAGCGTTCAATGTGTATTGCCATTTGAAGTAAAAATGCATTTTTCACATAAAGCTCTATTAATTTGAGCATTCATATCCTTTTATTTCATTTTGCAAATTTATTTAATAAATGATTACTTTTAGGTTCAAATACCAATACTCTATAAGGTTTGTTTCTTTTAGTAATTATAATTTGAGTAAATTGCTTTGAATGAATATTTGCTTCCCCCTAAAAAAAACCCCCATGTTCTTTTACACGGTTCTGTTGAATGAATAGTCTAGGAAATGCCCACTAGATGGCAGTGTCACTGCGTAGCTGAGAATATTTTTGCAGGTGGTAAGGGAAATGTGGATGGTTTACGTCGCAGCCAGCCTGCAAAATCCAGAAGGTGGCACATTTTAGCTATTTATGAAAAGACAAAGTGCAGAGAACAATGTTGCCTTTTAGAAAAATAATTCTTATTTATTTTTTCAGAAGGAGATTATAAGCTGAATAAAATGATCTGTGTGTGATATTTAAAATATCTGAAAATGTTTCACATTTTAAGAGTATGTAATACAAGCTGAAGGGCTAGCCAAACTAACAGTGACACAACATCAAGGTGAAATTGACCAATAAATTGAGAACTCCATTACAGGAACAATTTCCCCGAGTTTGAGTCATAGTGTTTGAGTGATAACCTAAACCTGTCTAAACTTTGTGAAACATTCAAGGGGAAGATGGAAGGAGATAGTGAGGGACAACGGAGGAGGCGGAGGAGCCCAGTGTGGGCAACAATGTTTATATTTTCACCAACTTTTCCAGGCTCCCGGAGGACTTTCAGCCGACCTGTGCTTTAGAGTTCAGTTCTTTTCAAGGTTACTGATTACCTGAAGGGATCCTGGTTTTAAAAATGAAAAAGGACAGCTTGAATACAATGGTCCAATTTAGAGGGATCACGCACCCCAGGCAGCTCTGCTGACTATCGGGGGCACTTGCAGGGACTACAGGCAGCTCTGCTGACTATCGGGGGCATTTGCAGGGACTACAAAACCACATGCATTCTGTGGAAGACGCTGCTGCGGTTGCCCTCCACCGCCTGAAAGCTTGGGGGAGCCTGTGCTGGCCAATTCCAGGGGAATACCTGTTCCTCCTTTGATTTTGGCCTCCAGCAGTGCCGATGGGCTTGCCTTCTCTCCTCCTGCAGGAAGCACACATTCTCGAGGAGGTGCTGGGGAGGTGGGATGTCAGGACAGCAGGACGGCGCTGGGAAGTCATTCTTCTGAGTGACAGCTCTACATGGCTCTTGGCACTTCAATATGTCAGGGAACTGGTGTTCCGACGGCATCATTTATCTCATTTAAATATTCTAGAGAGAGTAGCCTCTGTACTCAAGTTACATTCATTTTCATCCTCAGGCTCTACAAAGGCCTGGCAGCCTCTCCCAAGTGGGCGGGGGTGGGAGGTGGAGCGGGGTGGAGAAAGGAAGAGAGAGGGGACAACACCGTGAGGAAATGCAGCAAGTGAGTGATATATAAGGTGAGCACAGAATTCAATGTCCAAGACAAGGACACATGTGTCTTGGACCCCAGATATATAGCTCAGAACTGATGGAGAAATGGGCAGGAAGAGAGATAATCTTTATCTCCGTCCCCAAGCATTTAGAAATACCTGGGGCTAAATAACCTTGAGAAGAAAGCAGGAAATGCACGCTGCTCTAAGGCACCCAGATCTCAGAGTGCAGAACGCTGGCTGAGCGCCGTTTTTCCCGAGTCACACCCCGGCTACAGAGCCAGTTGGCACACGCAAGGCTCAGCGAGGTGTTTGGGTCCAGGCTAGGATTCCAGGTTTCAGTTTTATTCAGGAAGGCTTGCTGGACTTTTACTTGGATTTACCATCTGAAATCTTTGCAAGAGGCAAAACGGGGTGGGGGAGGAGGTGACTTTTGCATTTGCCACAGCCTGACTTGGTTTGAAAATGTATTTCTTTTTGTAAGGTTTCAAATGTCCACTCATATATGTGTGAATTTATGTACTTTCCAACCGTTCAATCTTTTGGGATACTTTTTAAAAACTCAGTCACCCCTGTAGCAGAAGCTTTTAATATTTTCGAATAATAATTGTTAGACTGATGAGAATGAACTTTGGTGCTCAAAAGAAAGTAATCTATCCTGCGTTCAGTTGTATAATCCTCTCAGGGTGCTTGGACCTGCTTCCCCACAGAAAGGCCCTGTGACTGAAGTGGCAGGGGACTCTCAAAGTGCTTTGGTAACCACCACCTGGGGAAGCATGAAGTCCACTATCTTCATTGGCCCTTATAATCCTATAAACCCCATCGTAGCCAAACCAATCCATTGGAATTGATGTTCTGTGAGTTTCCTTGAATTGTCTAGAAAATATTTCAAAGCTCCAATCCGCTGGCTTGGTTAGCCTATGCCATTCGCTAGTAAAGTGCTTCTTTAGGGACTCATATTGGTGTGGCTCCAGTGAATCTATGAGAGCATTTTGACAAGAATTATTTGTTATGGTCAATGTAAGGAAGTATTAGTTTATAATTAACCACAAGGAAGGAGGGAGAAGGGTAGATGTCACCTAGTGCAGTTCACCATGTATTTCTGGTTCTTTTCTCTTTCAGCCCATGAGAGGGTGCTCTTTCCTTCCCTCTTGAAGTTAGATGTGGCTATATGATTTTCTTTGGCCACAGGAACATGAATGTCACTTTTAAGAACCTGGTCTGAATGTTTATATTCACTTCCCCTTACCTAAGTCGCTCTGAAGAATTTCTGGAGATGGAGCTTTCAGCAGCCTGGGTCCCTGAAGTGATCGTGGTGAGAAAGCCCCTTCTCCAACTCATGTTGTGTTTGCAACTCCAAATTGGTCATTTCGTAGAAGTGAGGAGTACATTTTTGTGTACTAAGCTGCTGAGAGTTTTGGATTGTTTGTTACTGCTGCAAAACCTAAACTCTTCTGATTGGTTCATGGAAAATGCCTTCTGATTTGTTTTCTGCAAGCTCAGAAGGCAACATTATGCTTCTACTTTACAAGGTTCTACAGCTTGTGGTCTTTATTTCTTCAGACTTACTTCTTTGTCTTTGAATAATGGAATTCTCTTCATTCTCCTGACAAGGAGAACTTTACCGGCCCTTCACTTCTATGTTCTATCTTTATGGCACACCTTCAGCTTTTCCTGCTACCTCTTACCTATCTTTTAGGTGCTGGCTGAGATGTCACTTTTACAGGGACATCTTCCTTGACTTTTTTCGCTGCCCCTTCTTCATAGTCTCAAGCACCTTGTGCCATCTTTATCAGAGCATTTAAACATTGTATAGTAATTCCTCTCCGAATATGTCTATGTGACATTTTCTCATTTCTTTACCATTTGATTCCAGTACACAAATCATAATAAATGACATATTTAAAAAATAGCATGAATGATAGAACACAGAGTAATTAATAATATGGAGTCTGGATTTTTTTCACACATATTCTACCTATTTTTTCTCTGTGTCTCTTTCCTCTAGATTGGCCAAAATAAGAGCATATTGGTAGAGAAGGTCAGCAGCCAAGATGTGATCATTGATTCAGAGCCAGAAGGGGATAGGTCACACCTGGGACCTTCCACCCGCAGCTCTCTGCTCAGAAGCTGCGGTGCTTCTCTCTGCTGTGTGGGGCCCATCAACCCTCTGGCTACTGCTCCCCCACTGTCCCCCATATCTGTTTCTCTGTCCACCAGGGCCTCCCCTCTGTTGATTGTGTTGTTGTTATTATTATTGTTGTTGCTGTAGGCTATGGGAAAACTGGAGTGGAGAGTGAAAGGGACCTGGGGTAGAACATGAAATGTTGCTGAAAGTTCAGACCTTAGGCAAAACCTTAAGGGTGGGAGATATTTGGAGATCCTACTGTTCATTCTCTGGACCTACCAAGGCAGCTGTCCAGGGTACTAACCCTGTAATACCTCATTGGTCTTATTCCTTAATTAATTTATTTTTTTTACTTTAAAAAAATATATAGATCTAGATCTACATCTAGATATCTTTATTGATTGCAGAGAGAGGGAGGGTGAGGGAGAGAGAGATAGAAACATCAATGATGAGAGAATCATTGATCGGCTGCCTCTTGCGTGCCCTCCACTGGGGATCGAGCCTGCACCCCTGGCATGTGCCATGACCAGGACTCGAACCCTGACCTCCTGGATCCTAGGTCAATGCTCAACCGCTGAGCCACACCAGCTGGGCTTATTCCTTATTCTTAATTTACTCTCCGTGAGTTAGCAGTCAAGGATTAACTTCTTACCCTGCCTTGACTAATTCGTGATCATAACATTGATGCCTTCGCCCTCAGAAACGAAAGAGTTAACATTTATGGGCTACTTCTGATGTTTCCATGAACTTCACTAAGGCCTTTATAAGAGCAATTTGATTTAACACTTGCAACAGTGTTAACACGGCGTTGGTACTGTTGCTATTACACGTGACAAATTAAGGCTCAGCATGATGAAGCGACTTGGCAATGCCTCACAGCTAATAAGTGACAGAGATGAGACTTGAGCCAAGATCTCTTGATTCCTCACCCCAGGCTTTTTTCCCTTATGTTTTATGTCCAGGAGACTAAAACCCCTTCAAGTAATTATATAACTTGAGAATGAAATTATATTAAGGAAAGTGATCTTTGTTGGGGGCTCTCACTCGGCCTCCTGCATACCAGATTGGATGCAGGGTCACTCCTCTGGCCTGCCCTGAAATCCAGTTTCAGGCATTGCCTAAATCTGGAAGACTATCCCTGACTTCAGACAGTTCCTTTTGGCACCTCCTTTGGGAGAAGAAATTTTCCTGGAGGTATGATTTTGGCTGACACAGAGGCAGCAAAGGGACTTTTAGAAAGAAGCATTGTGGTTTTTCCGCATTATCATTCTGGGGTGCTGAGATATAATGAAACAAGGAAAGCACTGAGAGCCAAGGTCGTTATGAATATAATTCAGAATTTAAATTGCTATTTGTGGAAAAATAGTCCTTCGGCCTGGATGAACCAGGTTAAATCTCTATAGCAATTACAGTTATAGGCAATTGCTTGGCCCTGTGCTTCCCTTTGCCTGTGCAGGCGCAGTGAGCAGTTGAGTTAGTAGGCGGTAGGGCAGTGCATAAGAGCAGGATATTGTTATTGCTCTCATTAAGAAAGACCCCGATTCTTTTAAGCCTGCTCTAACGAGAGCTTTTGGAAAAACAGGAGAAATTTCTGAATATCTGATTAATTTATATTGAGCAATTAATGAAGTGATATAGTTGACAGCACTCTTAGTGTCACTCATTAGGTTGGCCGTGTGGGAGGCAGCCCTCGGCTCGGGAAGGAGGCTTTTAGAATCAAGTGCCATCACGTACCTGCGAGGCAGCCCGAGTGAGTCTTGTAAGCAGTCAGGTTTCTATCTTTGAGGCTCACAGAGGTGGAAAAATCTACTTTTTGGTGGTGTGTGATGCGGTGCTGGTTTTTATTCTAGCAGAGGGGGAAAATGCTAGAGAAATAATGTCATTTCCACAGCTCATGTTTTCTTTAGAGCCAAAAGCTGTGCTGCTGACAGTGCTGCTTCTCTTTGTGTGTCCTGGTGGAGGCTGGGCGGGGACCCGCCAGTTTCTTCTACCTTGTCACCCTGGGTCCAGGGTCCAGTGGCTTGAGGAGACCATTGCTGGCCTCCGCTCCTGACTGCTCTGATCTGGGCCTCCCGCTGAGTTTAGGCAGAGGCAATCAATAAAGTGAAACCATTAAGAAATTGGCCATTACTTGGAATTTTCCCAAAGATGTCCTCAAGTACCTGGATTAGAGCCCCTTCATTCAATGTTTAATCAGAGTGACTGGCTGAAACTGACCTAGAGGTCACTTTGAATGACTCTAATTAATAATGGGCTATTTGGCCCGGCTGGTGTGGCTCAGCAGTTGAGCATCAACCTATGATCCAGGAGATCATGGTTGGATTCCTGGTCAGGGCACACACCCGGTTGCCGGCTCAGTCCCCAGAGGGGGGTGTGCAGGAGGCAGCCGATCAATGACTCTCTCATCATTGATGTTTCTATCTCTCTTTCTCCCTTTACCTTCCTCTCTCTGAAATCAATAAAGATATATTTCTTTTTAAAAAGGACTATTTGATTTCTGACAGTCTGACTGAAGAGAGGAAACAATTATATCCCTTCAGGATCATAGTGGCAGTGAGGGGAAAGGTAACTCAAGTTGGTGGGGGCTCCAAAGTCTGTCCAGATGGGAACTGTCAAAAACAGAGGAAGCTCTGAAGCCAAGTGTTTGGGGCAGTTTGAGCAACAACTCAAGTCCTGAGGGGTAGGAGTGATCCGGCTCTGGGAGAGAACATCTCATTAGGTCTGGGAATGAGGGATTAGCCAGGAGCCATCTGACGACTGCCCAAGGACAGTCAGAGGTCATACAACAATTGGTGGGTCTGAGTTGGCCCATTCATAGAGGCAAGGTCCTGAGTTGCAGTGTTGGACATGTACAAGCCAGGTGGGAGGCAGCAGGGGCCAGAGGTCTTTCCATATTCGGCAAAGCTCCAGCTTCCCTGAGTACAAGGAAAGGGCTCCAGCTTGTGGGGATGGGGGCTGGTGGAGTGAGGGGACCACTGGGCCCTTATGCCAGGGTTCAGAACAGATCACCAGACCCAGACTTGAAAATTGGTGTGACCTATATTTGACAGAGGGAATGAAGAGGAAGGTCTTTATTTCGGATGGGACCAACATAGGATCTTAATCCTATAGGATTAAGATGGAGTTACAGGGAAACCCAGGGCTCATTGTGAGCACTCCACATCCTGAGACTGCTGGATTTGAAAGAAATTTCTTGGGAAGACAGTATGGGAAACCAGCAATTGTGAAGACACTTTAGATCTCAGGTCTGGAACTCATGTTTTGATTTGAAGCCACTCTGCAAATCTGCTTCCTCCTGGCCAGTATAGGTGTGACCAGGCCAGGAGGCTGGCCTTTCCAGAAACTCAAGCTGCTGTGAGTTGGAGATAAAGATGGATACACAGGGAGATCTGCTTCCCAGTTACTAGGAACATGTCCCATAAAGCCCACCCCTTCCACTGGCCAGGACCTTGACATCCACTGAGGCACCCAGCAAAGAGCAGCCCGAAGAAGATGCCCGGAACAGTATCTGAATCCTTTGCATTGCTAATGTCTTAGACGGTGTGTCACAGCTGAAGCATTCAGACTTTTAAAATATAAAGAATTCATACAGAGGTTACTGGCCATATGTTCCAATTCCAGATGTAAACTTTGTAACTTTGAATAAATCCTATTTGCAGGTCTCTGTATAGTGTAGCATCTGGAGCTTGACAGAGCTGGTTTGAATTTTAGCTTGGCCACTCTCAAGCTAAAGGACATTGGGCAAATTATTTCTTTGAGAAAGCTCAGATTTCTCAATAATACAATGGGAATGAAAGGATTGTTCCTGCAGATTTCTGGAGATAACTTAGCAGGATGCCTGGCTCTGAGTGAGTGCTGAGGAACTGGGAGGGGCATATATCCGCACACCTCGGAAAGCCAGGTCCTAGAGCTCGGCACTAACCTTGCGTGAACCGAGGATGTCAGAAGCAATGAGCAAATGATTTTGTTCACTTTGGCCTATTCCTATGGGTCAAAACCCACATGGAAACTTTCCATAGGGCCTGACATTTATTTTTGAATATATTAGTGACTGTATGCACTGTGGTTTCTGCCCCTCGCCCTGTTCCCTCCCCTCCAGCTGGGATCATGGGCGTGAGGAGACCTGTGAGGGACAGCAGTGTTGACATCTGAATGGTACAGTGACAGAATGAACAGGCAAGAATCGCTGGTATGCATTGCACATGCTGGCAACACCCAGAGATACTGAATTCCCATTTATTTCCTTTTTAAGGGAAAAATTCAGTAAACTGCCTTTTGCTCATGTTTATGCCAACACAAAAGCCACAAAGAGTCAGTTCAAAAGAGAAGATGGAATTTCTCCTTACTCCAATAGTAAAAAACAAACAAACAAAAACGAAAAACCTGCCAAATATCCTCTATTATCTAGCTCGAAAACCTTGCAAAGGTTAATTTTCTAAGAATGCAGTTCTTATAGCAGCAGAATGATTATTGCAAGCTAGAGGGTTGCTCCCTGGGGAGCAGCAGCTTCTGGTCACCACACCCTCCTGCTCTAAGGAGGGCTCTTGTTTTGGGGGGCGAGGGAGGGAAATGAAGAGGAGAAGGTAAGTTCACACTGGGGAGGTGAATATGTCCATGAGGTCTCAGGACACCTGGCAGGAGAGAAGAGATGGGAGTACTCAGCCAACAGGAGAGAGGAGCGACTCTGCCTAAATCATTGCCCTGGGTCCTGCGAGCAGAACTGGTCAAGCAGCTGGAACAAGAAGAAATGAGACTTAATAGTAACCTAGTCAAAGGCTTTCTTCTGAGTAACAACACATAGGTATGGAGACTGAGGGGACAGAGTTAAGTGGAAAGTGGGAAGGGATCTGACATCTGTTTACCTGGAGAAGGGCACTGTGTGCATTTTGTCCAGCTGAGCACCAACCGAGCACCTCTCACTGATGAACAGCTCTTTTTCTCCTTAGAAAGGGCTTGAGGTTCAATATAATTCCATAGGAAACTGAGGATTTCTTCATTGAATCGGCATTAATTACTTTTTAAATGTAAATTTTCAGCTGCAAGCTTTTTATAAAAAATAAAAATAAAAAAATCCCAAGTACATCAGGGTAGATTAAAGACTAATTGGTGACCAAATTATAGACTTTTTTGGGTCATAAGTGAGTAAAAAATAATTAGCAAATGTGAATATCTGCTTTTTCTTTCTTTAGTAATGAGTCATATGGCGATAACCCATTTTTAGCAAAATAAAAATGTCAGTTTTGAACTGAGAGCTGCAATTCCATGATGTGGGACAAGCAAGTGCTTGTCCACCTGCTGGAGTTTCCTCGTACTCGGATCGAGGCTGGGCAGACTCTCAGCATTGCTGTCATTATGAGGCATGGTGGGAATGGACAATCTTACTGGGCTCTGTAGATGGGATTAAAAAAGACTATCTATGAATATATTCCTAAGGCTTCCACTTTACAAGTAAGCATGGAGGGCCGCAGAAAGCGAGGGGCTTTGGCTAGAGTCCCCAGCGAGGCCTGAGGCAGAGCCCGGGCGGAGAACCTCTCCGATGCTGCTTTGTTTCAGCCCACTTCCTCCAGCCACAGCTATTTCTGCTCAGAAGCACAGATTTCACAGCTGCGCAGAGTGCCTCCAGAAATCAGAGCTTCTTCTCTCCTCTAAGGGAAAATTTACAAAGTTGTTGTTGAAGGTAACAGGGGAGAAAAGGCAGACTTATCTAGGGCTACAGGAGAGGTTCTGTTGTGCTCTTCATAGCTTCCTCTTTTCTCTCTGAAATAATATTACTTCCTCAGTTCTCATTCCTGATGCCCACATCCCTTTTAAAATGAAACAATCATGCAGACAAGATGTTTTCCTCTTGGCTGTCTCTGTGACGATCCTATGAGTCTTCAGGTTGGGGCCATTCTGTAAGTCAAGCTACTAACTCAGGCTGGAAAGAAGAGACCTGGGGGCAAAACCAGAAAGCACTGGCCATTTGTGGGGACAGTGTCAAGAAGAGCACTGTGACACTATACAAAATCACTCTTCCAGTGTGAAGACTATTACAATCCAGGCCAGGCCCTGCCACTGGAAGCTGGAACATCATGGGTAAGGTGGTGCACGTTGCTAGCCTCAGTCTTCTCATCTGTGGGGAGAGTGCTGTTCCAGATGACTGCTCAGGCACCTCTCAGCTATGAGCTTCTGTGATTGCCTTAAAAATAATTTTCCCTGTCTGTGAAACAATAAGGGCCCAGGGTTGGAAAATGATTTGACAGCATTTCGACATGAGTGAAAATGTGTCTTTCTAAGAGTTTTGCTGAGAAAGGCCCAGTTTCCCGATAGACAAACCACCCCCAAATGCAAATGGTGTGGTGGTGCTAGAAATGAAGAATCATACCACTGCTTTGCATTCTTACCTTTCATGACAAAACAGTAGTTTTAAAAATCATAAAATGTGCTAGTTTGACAAATGGCACATTTAAAACCTGATTTAGCAAAGGGTTTTTACCTTTGTAATTTTAAAACTGTCACTTGAACCAAAAATATAGGTGAGCAAGTTGGTCTTTCATATTTAATGTTTGCTCCCCCCCCCCCCCTTTTTATTTGCAATTTATTCTCTTTGGCTCTGATTAAAGAAGTAACAGAAATGGAATGGCGAATGGCTAGTCCTTGGCTAATTTATAAAAAATATGGTGGATATGACCCTTCCCAACAGTTCAGATTTGGAAGGTTTCAACACCAGCCATGGTTGGCTTTAGCACGTTAGCCACATATCTTAGTGTTAAATATTAACACAGACTCACATAAGATTATTTGACTTAAAGAAAGCAAAGATAATTGGAGGATTGTTTTCTCCCCTGATCTTAATCCCAACATTTTACCTGTTTGTTAAAATAACTACATGATAGCCCCATATTAATTGGGAATTATATCAGGTCAGAAAGAACTGGGAACAAACCTGATAACCCTGGGTGTTGCAGAGTGTGGAATATTAAAGCTGTTACTCAGGATTAATTCAGTGTTTACAATGTGCTTTGTCTCCCTAGGCAAGAACTAACTGGTGACCTTCAGCAAGTCTCTGCATTTCTTTGAACTTTAGTGACCTGATCTTAAAATGAAAGAGCTGCAAAAGGATCCAAACGAATGCTCCTGTCTGTCCTAAAATCTCCAATTGTGTCTTTTTTTCTTTTCTTTTTCTTTTGCAGGGTTTTGCTCACAAAGGGTACTTAAGTATTTATGGATTCAACAGAGTTAATGACTTGTTCAAAGGGACAGTGGAGCCCAGAGGACAGAACTCAGCCCCAGGTTCTGGGGTTGGTCCTGGGCCTCATTGGTGTGGGGACCTCAGGCAAATCATGCAACAGCTTCCCTGTGTGTAAAATGGGGAGTATAAGCCTCATTCCTAAGGTTCTTTTAAGGCTCAAGTGAGATAACAGAACCGAAAGCTCTCAAAAGACCGTATAGGTGGGAAGTGTTAGTATAGAAAGGCCCTTACTAAAGAATATTGACGGGAACATCTTTATGCTCACCTGTGCTTCATTACTGAGCTATTTATTCAGTTAGTAGCTGTCACTGGCTTCTGATTCCAGGCTGTTGATCTATCATATGAACATAATAGATGTGTTCACAACAATAACGAACCTGAATAATACCAATGCACTTGGGGCTTATGTCCCGAAAATCACTGCCTTCAAGTTCTATTGATCAGCATGGGTATTGTAGAATCTCAAGGCCATTGATGCCCGCACCCTGAGGTGAGCATACTCTTTGTAACTCCCTTCATGGGGTCAATTGAAACTCTGCTCGAACATCTTCAGTGACGAAGGGGGTAATTGAGGTGAAGGGAAGGAGACTTACAGTATTGAACAGTCTGCTTGTGTAGAGTTTGTGGTAGGTGCTTTACACCCCTTGGCTCTTTTAATTTTTATCACCATTTCTACAGGTTGATTTTTATTAGCCCCATTTTAAAGATGAGGAAATTGAATTTAAAGAGGTTAATTAAATGAAGAAACTAAATGGTAGAGTTGGGGTAAAACTAAAGATTCTACTCTGACCACATGCCACATAATAACATTTCCTGAGAAACTTATTATTTCCATTGACAGATTTTTTCTCCCCATCTTTTGACAGCTCTGTTAAAGCAACAACAACAACAACAAAAACCCCAAACTATTCCTTATAGCTATAGCTCAGAGCTGGCTACTTAGAACATAGTTCATGGGCCAGCATCCTGGGCCTCACCATTAGCTTGTCTGAAAATATAAAAACTTGGCTCTACCCCAGGCCCACTGAATCAGAATCGGCATTTCAGCCAGATCCCAGTGATTCCCCATGCACATTAAAGCTTGAAGATTGCTATCTAGAGCACACAGAGCTGGTTATATTCCTTCTTTCCATGATGGCTCTCTAAATACCTCTCCTGACTGCATTGGAACTTTTGTCCCAAACAAAAATATATGCCCAGTATACCTTTAACTCTGCACCTTTTAAACACTTCTCAGAATCCTTAAAGCCTCTATGAAGTTTCCTTGTTTGACTGGAGAGAGGTGATCCCTTCTCTGACCCCCAAGTACACGTTTTATAAACTTTCTTGCCCTCTGCACTATGAAAAATGCCTGTATATTTGTGATTCTGTGAATTGTAGCTCTTTCCTGTACAATCACCTATCAATCAATCAATCAAAAGACAGGTAGAGGAATTTAGATTTCATGGGCTAGGTTTTTAAGCAGGAGAGTGACATATAGAAAATGGTGAAATAAGCTGAAATTCCGAGATTTATCTTGTGGTGTTCTGCAGTGTGGTTAAAGAGGGTAAGAAATGAAGGCTCTGAAAGTCATTGCAAATTATAGAAAATAAAGCTCTTTGAAAGCTTTATTGGCTGTCATTTGATGCATTGACTCATAGGCTTCATGTGATGTAAATTTATTCCCTTGATAAATGAACCAAATTTGGTCAAAATTAGTCAACTCATTTGAGATTTATTATGAAATAAACACATAGACATATCCAATTTATAGAACAATTAATTTGAAACATAGTCCCCACTTTATCCAGGCCATTATTATGGTCTCTGCCATATATTTATAACTGCACATTTGTGCAATTATTAATATGCTGATTACCAATGCCAATCTTTCCTTAGAAGTGAAAAGTCTAAATCTCTTAATTTGCTTTTTTATTTAGAGGCAGCCATAATTGATCAAGTGAAGCTCTTTCCCCTTTTCTGATGTTTACCACAGAATAAAAATGACTTTTTCTCCCAGGGAGTTACCAAGCCCCTTCATCCAGAGAGTTCTACTGTTATGCCCGAGAATCAGATCTCAGATCCCCTATGCGGCGGAAAGACAATCACTCCAGAGCTGATAATGTAACAGCAAAAGGGACTTTTATTCCAGCTAGCTGGGGTTCGGTCGTATCCAACGCAGTGGAATTCTGACTCGAACCTTGATCTAAATTTACAACAAGCTTATATAGGGTTACAGTGAGCAAGCAATTATTGTCCTTGCAAGGGTTGTAAATTCTTCAGGAAAGGTGGGCTCAGGATGTTTCTCAACCACAGGCCCTGAAGCTTGAGTGCACCTGGTATTTGTCAAACCCACTGGTTTAAGTTAATTCCTGGAACTGCCTCCACCCTCTGCAGTTTACTGAGTCACTCATGTATGCCTTTTGTCCTGCGCCGGGGCCTAGGGGCCTGCCTCTGTCTTGGTGGGTCCTCACACTACCCAGCCACCAGTAGCAACACAGGAGAGAGTGGTAGGAGAGAGTGGGCTGATGAGAAGGGGATTGCTCTTGCTCCTGGGACCTACCCTCTACTTTCTGACCTTTAATCTTGCTTCTTGTTGCTTCCTCCATCTTTTGCCAACTTCTCTCAGCCAGTAGGGGAATTATTCTATAATTTCTTCCTCTACTTCATTTCTCCAACCTATTTCTCTTCCACTGCTGAAGATGTCCAACAAAGGACTTCAAAAATCTCATACCTCACAGGAACAATAAAAAGAGAATCATGGAAAAAATTTCAGAACTACTTGGTTTGGGTAATTGGCTTAAATACCTCCAAATGAATATAGACTAACACAGTCTATGGCCATGTTCTAGAAACATAAATGCTAAAGACTAGGTGGGAAAAAAAATTCAACCAAAATAATATCCAAAGGGAACTATGACAATCCATTTAGCACTCCTGCAGGAATCTCTGACATGGGTACTTCATAGTACTGAATAACTGTTACTTTGTTTTTAATTACTACTTTTCTCTCCTAAAGGTGGGTTGTAATTGTTAGTCTCATTTTTTTGGCCACCAGGGGAAGCTGTCCCATGTAATGCTGGAGGGAAATCTAAAGTAAACACCAGTCCCTGGGAAAGGTTAAGAGAATCACTCTTATTGTCACCTCTCCTAGACAGAGACCCCTTCACTTTTCACCCAGTGAGGGAGTAGAGTCGATGGATAGTAGAAAAAAGATTCCAGGATAATACTTGATAATATTATCAATATAGATAATATTTAATATAGAATTCAGATAAGAGATCTGAATTCAAAAGAAATAAGGAATTTTAATAATGTCTCTGGTCTTTGTGTAACTTGAAATAAAAACTTCTGATTACTTTCTCATCAACAAAATGAATTAATGGCTTTGGGAAAGTTTTGCCCAAAAAGGTCTGTGCTTATGCAGCTTTGGTATTTCTTATATCTTTCTTGTAGTGTGGACAAGTCAAAAGGCAAACATCACTTACATTTTATGCTTTTTAATGTCGCCTATAGTCCGTCCATCAACTCCTTACATGCTAAATGGTTGACTTTTACCAACCTGGTAGGGGCAGGAAGCTTTACCGGAGCAGAGGCAGTGTTCAGAGCTGCCAGGTTTGAGAGTGAAGCTCCTGATCAGTAGAACTTTGGCTTCTGACTCACACTTTGCCTGCATTTTGGAGGCCTCAGGTGCTGCAGTGATAGAAGGTATTTGGCAGGCTCATTCATTTATGGCTGGGCAGTAGGTATACCATTCCTGTTGAAAAATAACCATTGTTTTACACATAATTAATTCCCTATTATTTACTCAGAGATTGTGATTTTTTGCTTTGGAAACCCTTCAAATAGGGGGAACCATTCATCTACATAATCCAGAAGTGTGAGATACCTTATATCAGAATGAATCATGTAGCAGTAAGGGGGGAGTTAAAAGAGGAGGGTTATAGCATTGTTAAGGGGTCCTTAAATGACTGCAGGTAGAAATAGATAGGTTTCTACCAAAGCCTTAATAGCCATGAAGGGCCAGGGCCAGGGAGCTTGCAAGGAGGGACCCTCAAGCCCCACAAATGGCTGATGACTGGGTCATCAGCACAGAAATAGGTACAGAAAGGTATTAGATGCAGAAAGATATTGGCTAACAGTTCTTTTCTTTTCTTTTTAATTTATCTTTACTGTTGAAAGTATTACAGGTGTCCCATTTTTCCCCCCAATTGACCCCTCCACCTCAGTCCCACCCTTCCCCAGGCCTTCACCCTGTTATTGACTGTGTCCATGGGTTATGCTTATATGTGTATAACTTTGGTTAATCTCTCCCCACCCTCCACCTTCCTTCCCTCTTTCTTCTGAAATATGATCATCTGCTACATGCATTAGTGTCTCTGGATGTATTTAGTTCATCAGGTTCTTAAAGAAGACCCTTCAACATTCCCTGTAGTGCTGATCTGGTGGAGATGAACTCCTTTAGCTTTTCCTTGTCTGAGAAGCTCTTGTGCACTTACTCATCAACCTTGAGTGCCCATGATATGTCAGGTCTGGGTAAGATTAGGGAAGTGATGATGGGCTGTTACGTGAGCCATGGGGTCCAATAGTCCTGGAAACCCAAGTGTGCTCTGGCACTTCCTAGCAGTGCCACCTCGAGTAAGATACAAGGATATGACCTCTTCTTCAGCATCTTTTTTTTCCACCTCTAAAATTACGATCAATTGTTTTGATGATTTAGTGGTATTATGTTATTTGTGTTGTCAAGCACATGAAAAGCTTTATACAAATTAGAACCACAATGAGGTATCACTTCACACCTGTCAGAATGACTTCCATCAACAAATCAACAAACGACATGTGCTGGCGAGGGTGTGGAGAAAGGGAAACCCTGGTACACTGCTGGTGGGAATGCAGACTGGTGCAGCCACTATGGAAAACAGTATGGAGTTTCCTCAAAAAATTAAAAATGGAGCTGCCTTTTGACCCAGTGATCCCACTTCTAGCACTATATCCTAAGAATCCTGAAACACTCATCAAAAAGAATATATGCACCCCTATGTTCTCAGCAGTGCAATTTACAATAGGGAAGATCTGGAAACAGCCCAAGTGCCCATCAATAGATGAGTGGATAAAAAAGCTGTGGGACATTTACACCATGGAATACTACGCAGCTGTAAAGAAGAAGGATCTTGTACCATTTGAGACAGTATGGAAGGACCTGGAGAATATTATGCTAAGCGAAATAAGCCAGGCAGAGAAAGACAAACATCACATGATTTCACTTATACATGGAACCTAAAGAACTTAATAAACTGATGAACAGAAATGATTCAATGACATGGAAGCATGGATCAGACTGAGGAATCTCAGAGGGATGGAGGAGGGCAGGTGGGTGGAAGGGGAGAGATTAACCAAAGAATTTATATGCATATATGCACAACCCAAGGACATGGACAATGGTGGGAAAAGGGACTGGGGAGGGGGGTGGGATGGGATGCAATGGATCATTGGGGAGAAAAAGGGACATCTGTATATTTTTAACAAAACAAAACAAAAAGATTTATAATAAAAGAACAACAACAACAGAAGCTTTAATAAATGTTAGCTTTTTCTTCTTCCCCTACTTAGGGGTTGTGGGGGTTGCTTCAAGAAGTCAGATGTGTCTGTGATCTTAAAGGGCCCACGTTCCAATGGGGAAGAAAGACATGCACAAGAATGACTGTCATGTGGGACTGAATGAGATAAGTGTGTTAATAAGAGAGAGATATGAAAGAATATAGAATAAAAGGTAAGATTAATTCTTCTGGGAAGTGGGCTTGGCAGGATTTGGGGGCAGGTGATATTTTCAGGGCAGGTTCTGAAGGATTTGAAACTGTTGTTTCTGATCCTGCTGATGAGAAATACCCAGGAATATGCAGTCAGAGCCATCTACTCGAAAAACACTGTTAGAGTGTGGAGGAACCAAGATTATTAAAAAACAGATGTATAGAGACTCAGGAAGAAAAGGGAAGTATGTCAGGGTAACTCTCAAGGGTAGGGCAAAGTCTAATTACCCAAATTGAAACCTGGCCTTTACAGCAGACCTAAGACTTCTCTTGAACCCATAAAGACCCGTGGTAGTAGCAGAAGCATGCCTGAAATAATTAGCTTTATATTTCAGCTCTTGTTTGGGAATTCTTGGTTTGCATCAGCCTTTTCCCAGGAAGCATGAGAGGTATTTTGAGAATGGTTAGAAAATTGCTTGGACAGTAGCAGGGCAGGAAAATGTAAAATCAATAAATAATCAGGCTGAATTTTAATTGAGTATATTACTAAGGCCATGCTGACATGTACATTTAAAAACTACTCACTAGAGAAAATCAGTGATTTCCCTTCTGTGGGTACCACAGGGTTTCAGGAGATGGGGCCAATACTGGCTTTTGCATTCCCCCCTTAAGCAGATCTCTGTGTTCCTGTTTGAGTATGAGGCCCGTGTTAAACAAACTACTTTCCTACCTTTCTCTTTTCTGCGTAAGGAAATAAGTATTTACTTTGGAAAAAATTAGTTAACCTTAAGTTCATGTAGAAACAAAGAACTGAGACAGGTAGGAGGGCTGTTTTGATGTTACACTAGTCCCTTGGGGGGGAGATGTAATTACTTCCCAGAAAGGAATTTGGGCTCAGTAAGCAAATCATGGTCACTCTGTTTTGTGAAATATCAAGGCCAACTGCGGTAAAAATATATATATCCTAGATATGTGTCTGTTTTCATTTTATTTTTATTTTCTGTAAGTTTTTTGGTACTCCTGTGTAGCATTTGGCCAACTTATTTCTTGAATTTTGAGCAAATGTCATGAGTGCAGAGGAGCTAAGGAGAGCAGCTGTGAGCCAAACAGGGGCTCAAGAAGCAATTCCCCTCCCTGTTGCCCCCATCCCAGGCACCAGCATGGGGGCAGTGGAGGGAATCAAAGTAAGAAAGCCCTGGGACTTTCCTGACTATTTTTCTTCCAGGCATCTCATCTTGTATTTGGTTTTGTAGCACTACGTTTGTGTAAGGAAGGCTCTTGTCACCTTAACCTCTACACAGGCACTGTTGCTCAGTTGAAGAAAAAGGCTGCATCTGAACAAATTTGTTTCTACATGGGTTTAATTAGGCACCTACCAGGTGCCCAAATCTGCTCTTGATGCTGCCAGGGCTATGGAAGATTTATGAGGCACAGCCTTTGACTTCGGAGGGTGCCAGCATGCTATAGAATGCCGGTAAATAAACTTCAGTGTACATGAGTCTCCTGCAGAGACTGTCAAACAGGAGCCATACCTGGAGATTCTGATTCTCTAGGTCTAGGAAGAGGTGCTTGAATTCACAGTTTAAGAGGTAAACCAAGTGAGTCTGAGTCAGGAAGTCCATGACTCAGGCTTCGAAAGACACAACAAGGGGTTTGTTTAGCATCTTCATTGGTTAGAATTCTGTTCAGAGACCAATCCTGCTATTTATCAGTCAACTGACTTAGCAGAAGATATTTATGTTTCTCAACCTTTATTTTCTCATCTATAAAATTACAACGCTGATGCCTACCTCATGGTATTACTATAAGAATTAAATGAGATAAAAATTAGCACAGTTCCTGGAACATTCTAGAAATACAATAAACACATTTTCATACCCTCTTCTTCAACAATTTAGTTGGGAAGCTAACACAGGTTACTTTAGCTTTTAGGTTATGTCTCATTTACAAATATGATAATGATATTTATAATATATGCCACACACATGGCTCCTTGTATTGTCTAATTGCACTGTTAGTTGTCTGTCTGTTTGTTTTATAACTGAAGTCTCAGGTGATATGTAATTGGCTTGCCAAGTCCGGGAACTCTGAGATGTCACTTCAGGCCATAGAAATTATCATTGCATGAGATCTGAAGACAGGATCTGGATTTGGGGTTGAAGAGTCTTACACCAAAGATGGGAGAGAAATGATGCCTTCAAATTTCTGGAGAAGATACTCTGGAAAGATCAAGAATGAACCCTGGGTGAAATGTGAATACAGGGGAGAACTAAGGACATAAACTTCACTTCAAGGCCTAGGTAGGACTAAGGGCCTATTGAGAAAAGATGATAACATGGCTTAGAGGACCATTTCCTTGGCACATTTCAGGCCAGCCCCTGAGAGCTTGTTCTAGGTTTAAATCTAGGCCATAGTTTTGCTGGTGCAGAAGTCTTTGCTGGCTACTAGAAAGAGATACTGAACAGTAGGCTCTGGGACCTACAAAAAACTGTCATGCATCAAGGGGGAATTTATAACTTGAGATGAAAAAAGCTGAGATCACTAGGTGATACAGATAGAGCTGGCTGTGGTAACAAGGTCCCGGAAGAGGGAAGTTTGAGCTTGCAGAACTATTGAGTGCCATGCTAATAACTCTAGATCATTTTAGGAGCAGTAGAAATTCAAGCATAATGAGCGGCTGGTAATCTCATTGAGCCAGAGATGTAGGATGGGGGACCTTGAACCTGAGAAGGTGTGAGTGGACTGGGTAATTCTCTTAGACCAAGGAAAATGCCTGAAGCCAGGAGATCCAGCCAAGCCAAATGACTTTTGAGTTATCACATTAGCCCTTGATTCCAACTCCACACTTCCTCCAAACCCCAACCTTCACAGGGGATGGGGAGTGAGAACTCTCTTTATCTCCATTAGAATGGGGCTCTCAGTCCAGAGCATTAGCCATTCGAATGTTGCTCCAGACAGCCTGATCAATAAATATTTCACAGAGAATCACAGAATGTTAGAAAGAGAAGGGGCCTTGGGAATCATCTAGCTCAATCTCCTTATTTTCTTGATAAGGAAGCAGACTCAGAGAAATTACGTGACCTTCTCAAGGTCACACAGCTGCTCAGCAACAGAGCTGCGCCTGGAACCCAGGCCTCCCACGCCACTCCTATTAACTAGTCCGTGCTTTCTCGTGATGATTTATACTTGCCTGAATTCCATTTATCTCCCTGGGAGTCTGGATTGATGTGTCTGCTCAGGCTGGACACATCATTGCTCAGCACTTAAAATACAGCAGACTCCCTTTGCTTTTGCTCTTCATATGCTAACCACGAAATAGGAGATGGAGCTGCCACTCACTGCTCATGCTGATGACAATTTCATTATCTCTGTGTTGTTGGGCTTTCGCAATCCACTCATCTCATAATTGTGCTAAGCTCATTCTGGTGAAAAGTGCATGAGGATTTTTGAGCAGTTCATAACGGGGAAATCATTGTTAAAGATTCAACAAAATTAGTGTTACATATTCATGAATACTTAAAAATTCCAGTCTCTGAGATGTCAGAGCAGAAACAAATGTAGTGGCGTTCGCCAGCGGTCTCTTGCATTTTCACACTTACCTTTTTGGGGATTCCTTGGGCAGTACCTTGGTGAGAACAGGTTTGAAGCTGCCTGGCCTCTAAAAGATAAACATCCCTTCATTCGGCAAAGTGCCATCATGAAATATGAAGTATGGGATGCAGGCAATATTTCTGACCACACAACTATAGGGAATGTAGCACCTGTTGACAGACAAGGAATAAAGAGTTTTATTTTGGTCTTTTTTAGCCCTTTCCTGCCCCCCAATTTCTGTCTCAGGCTCTACCTTGAGCTTGGGATATAAAGGAACCTGAAGCTCCAGGAAAATGTTTCTATTCTGTCATCAAGTTAGGGGATTATATTTTGGTACCAAGGCCTGCAGATAGGGGGATGAATTCAAGATTTCTCTATTTAGATAGAAACCGAAGGCAATGCAAATCTCTGTGCCAACAATGCTGTGTTGTTTGCCACTTAAGCCTTTGTCATTAAGCTAATCAAGTTATTTTTCTCATGATTTAGTTTTCTTGGACTCATAGAAGGAGGGCAGTCCAGATAACACCTCATCTTGAATAGATCAGACAGCTCTGATGTGTATGGTGTAATTTTGTTCCCACCCTCTATGACATTCACCCTTATTGTAGGGTTAATTGATCTGCCAATAGTCAGTCAGAGCTCCCACTTGGGAAAATATGTGAAATAAAGGCTCTCACTTAAGATAAACACTTTGCTTCCTTCTTATTTATTTCCTAGCTTTTAAATGTTAAGGAAAACAATAATAATACTTTGCATTCATATGCTTTTTCCATCTCGTTCCAAGTCCATTTGTATTTGTCAGGATCTAAGTAACATAAACCAGCAGGGTTTATTTCTTGCTGACATTACATGGATTGGCTGTGATATCTGATCTCTGCCATCCTCACTCTGGATTGCCCTCCAGAATGCAGCCAGTCCCTGTGGAAGAGGGAAAGAGGAAGTGGTGAGATGATGCCTAGCTCTAGAGCTTCCACTCAGAAGTGATACACATCCTTTCCGCTAACATGTTATTAACCAAAGAAAGCCACGTGACCACATACAGAGAAAGAGGAAGAAGGTACAATCTTACCACATTCCCAGGAGGAGAATAGACAATATACATTGGGCAACAATAATGACTACCGATGTTTTCTTAAATTATCTAATTTTCTTTCTGAATACTTATTCTAGTCATAGCCAAAAGAGAATTATAGCTTAAACTATGTCTCCCAACACAATAGTTCTCAAACTGTCAGACTTCAGAGACAGACAATTCTTTTAATTGGGGAGGGGTTTGCTTTATATAGGGTTGCCTATCTTCTGTTTTGTTAACCAGCTGTCATCACCATCATTTTATAAAGGAAAATTCAAGAATTATAAAATTGTGAGAATTCATAAAATGTAGGAAGCATATAATCTCAAAGCAAAGGTTAACTCCTCAGATACATCTAGCTTTATGAAAAACTTAATATTGCCTCTATTTTTTTCTGTGCTATCCTGATAACTTTTGTGGTCTAGTATTTGAGAGCTTTTTCACTGAGAGGTTACAATGCCAACCTATAACATGAATCACATATATAAGCATATATACAAGGAGCTGAAATATTAAATGGACCAATGAGGGATAAGAGTGGAGGTAATGTTTTACTAGTTATGCAAGTAGAAAGTAGATTGTCAGTTTGAGGCATAAAAATGAATTACTGTCTCACAAAACAGATTTGGAGAAGGCTTGACCTAATGGGCCTAGCTAGATTCTAGGAGGAAAGGAGGTGTAAGTAGTAACTTGGGCAAAAGGTTTGGAGCCTACATTAAAAGACTTGACCTTGGGACTTGTCAAAACTATGTTGAAAGAAGACAACTGAAGCTGGAAGGATGCTTGGTATATGCCTTACACTGGAAGTTCTGTGAAGTTAAATATTTGGATACTTAATCTTTAGAGGTCTTTGGCCCCTTAGAGCTCCTACATCTGTATGGGTTAACTTTAGACTGTGGTGTATGCATGGGAGAGCAGAGGGGAAGATGTTGGGATCACAGTGGCCTTCTTGGATCCTGGACGTTACACGTAGGAGACCGACTGTCTATTCTGTTGATCAGTAGGAAGCTGTAGAAAGAGCTCAGTGAGAGGGATGCTTTACTTTGAGATAAAGCAGAATTTTGCTACTAGTTCATTGCAAAAGCAAAGGAGAGACAAGAGCTGAAGATTAATCTGTGGTTTCTGTCTTCAAATCAGAGCTGCTGGTACTTTTGCACATCAGGAACATAATGATAACAGTACCAAGAGAATCTCATCAAAAGAGAGGAAAAAAGAAATATATTAGAGTGTATAGTATTATCCTGTTTTGTAGTCCTCTCCCCTCTCCCAAGATATATCCTAAGCATTAAGGAACTACCATGTGAGCCTCTCCTTTGCAGCTTAAGGCCTCCATATTTTACAGAGAACACCATTATGATTATTGGAAGTGATAGGTCAGGCATTAGAGTATGCTCATCAAAATTCAGCTCAGTAGTGGAGTAGTAATTCCAGGAAATGTGGGTTGAGTTAGGCAAACTATCTTTTTGAGAAAATAATTGACATCACTCTCAGACATGTTAAGGTTTTATATGAAGGGTATCATACAGATATGCAAATCTATAACTATTGACATTAGCACATGTGGAGAAAATATGTATAAAAACACCTTTAGAAAACACAACAACAACAATAATTTATTTAGTGTGGATTTTATTAGTCCTTCGGTTAAACTACCAAGATGGCCTAGGATCTTCTGTATGAAGGGGTTTTGAATTTTTGCTCAAGGAACTTGCACATCCAGGTAACGTGGGAGTTTGCAAATACTACTGGAATAAGAAGGTAGGAGTCCTGGGCTTTGGTTTGACTCTGTTCACCTTGGGCCTTTGGGGCTGTCACTTCCCTTTACTTCTCTAGATCTCCACTTCCTCAGACATAAAATCAGAGTTAGGTTGGTTGACCTTGAAGATCTTTTCTGGTTTTCTGATTGTATTAGTTTGTAATTTTCAAAATGGAAATATAAAATGGCTTCAGGCAAAACTGTTTGAATTTCCAGATTGTTCAGGTTGGACTTTGTGCCAACCCAATCCAAAGTCCTTTCAGAATGGCCTTTGTCTTTTCCTTTCCATTTGACTACATGGGATTTTTTGGTGTAAATAAAAAATTCCTTTTTAAAATTAAGCCTTTTCCTGCTGTCTGATTCATTCACTGATGTTACAACCCACAGCTTGACATATGACATTTCCTTTCATTCTGGTGAAATTGTGATGTCGCAAAATTTGTATTGATGCATCCAACTGAATTAAACAGAGGGAGCATGATAATTACAATGAGAATGCTCTTATCTACACACATATGTGCCTAGGCAATCGGCAATGATGGGAAAAGAAATATAGGCAAGGTACTTGGTAAAAGCTTGCCAGGCTGTGGCTCTAGGCAAATGCATTTTTAGATATAGCATCCTGTTTTCGAGATGGTAGGGAATGCCTGAAAACTCAGGAAAGAAGCAATTCAGCAACAACTGTGCACAATGGACCGCTGCCAGCTGAATCATAATCACTTGGCTTTTGGTCCTTGATCCCCAAATTTACTAACCTCACAGGTACTAATGTTCTTTAAATTTGGAGTTTCTTCTAGTGTAAAGAAAGGTGGATATATTTACTTTACAAATTATAATACTGATAGACAGCTTATCTCCAGAATCTTTGGGAGATTCTGACCAGAGATTTATATTCTGTTGCATGGATGGCGCGTCTGTGCCTCATAAAGATTGGCACTGAGAAATGCATACTATTTTGGCACCAACCAGAAAATGTTAACAGCATTGCAGCTTCATGGGAAAGAACCCAAAGTGACATAAGTGTTTTTTGTCTTTGTTTTCACTATGAACTGTTGATGATAATTCTGAACATGCAATGTCATTAAAACATAAGCATTGAAGGTGTTGGTGAAGAGCTCTTCAGTTTTCACCATAACAAAGAGGGTTGCCCCTTTCGCTGATGGTTTGATATGGCAATTTTTAGAGAGTTTTATAGCAGGGCAATAACTCAAAGTTAGGACAGTAAAATTATATAGAATTTTGCTGCGTACGTAATATATCCATCACCCTGCCATGAGGGAGACAGAGAAGTTTTTACAGTTGACTTGCCAAATTAGTCTCATCCACAGCTCAGATTTAAGAAAATCTACATCTGCTATTGTTCCCCAGAATCCAGTTATTCCTCTTGAATTCACTATTTCTCAGCTAGTACAACTGCCCCCCCAAATTTTAAGGCATGAAACATTGAGTTGATATTTAATATCTCCTCTTTCCTTCTTTATTCTTCACCTCTGATCATTTGACAATTTCTAGCACCTTTGTCTTTCAAAATTATCTGTTCTCTCTATACCTTTGCACATAAAGCATGGCCTTGACCCACCCAGTCATCTTTCTGCCTCCAGTATTTTCCTCATCTAACCCATTTTGCACATCATAGACAGATTAATTTTATTGAAGGGCAAATTTATGTCATCTTATGGTTTAAAATCTTCAATGGTTTCCAATTTTGTACAGAATAAATTTTCAGACTGTTTGGTCTGGCATTGGAAGATCCTTAAAGTTTTCATTTCCAGCCTTAATCTCTCAATAGCCACCATATCAATCCTAGGTTCCACCCAGTCTGGTAACTAAAAAGCAGATATATCCCATGAGCTTTAAAAAAATATATTTTAAAATTTGTTTTATTTTTTATTCCTTCTATCTGCAAAAGAAAAATAGAAATGTTGAAAACTGTAATGAAGTGTCTTGGATGGGATCTTAAAACAGAAAAGGACTTTAGATAAAAAATTAAGGAAATGTGAAATAACAATAGTGAAAGGACTCCTCCCGCTGTGTGTGGTTCTGGGGGTGGGAAGCTTAATGGCAGGTTCTGAGGGTTTCTACAATTTTCTTGATGTCCTGTGATCAAATAGTCTCAACACCCCTCAGCTTGATGAAATTTAGACAGACATCTTCTGGACTCTAGGCCCCTTAACCCCCTTTTCTTAAGGCATATACTTTAAACATATATACCTTAAGCACATAACTTTCTGGCTTAAGGATGTTGTATTCATACTGTAATATGGTTGGGAAGTGTGTATCTTTCTTTGAAATTATTTATGTCAAGGGATCGGCAAACAAAGACCCATGAGTCAAAGGACCCCTGCCTGTTTCGTAAACGAAGTTGTATTGGCCACCAACCATGCTTACTCATTTTTGTATGATCTATGGCTATTCTCATGCTACTGTGACAAAGTTCAGTAGTTGCAATGGAGATGACGTGGCCCTCAAAGCTTAAAATATTTATTATATGATCCTTTATAAAAAGATGTGCCAACTTCTGGTTTGTATCAGAAGTTAGTCAAACTGCATTAAAACAATGTGTTTTTTCCCCCAAGGGGAAAAAAGAACTTTTCCTTGTCATCAATACTATTCAATAAATTTGCAAGCAGCTTAGCATGATTGTTAAAAGTATGGGTTATGGAACCAGATACTTAGTTTAGCTTTGAAATGTGACTTTATCATATACTAGCTGGATGACAAGTTAACTTGCTAGTAACTATTCTGTGCCTCAGTTTCCTCATCTGTCAGATAGAGATGAATTATTGGGTCTATAAGGGGATTAAATTAGTTAGCAAATTTAAACACTCAGAACATTAGCACATAGCATCGTATATGTATTAGCCTTTATTATTATTAATAACAGTATATCATTACTATAGACAAGATCTCTCTTTGAAGAAGGGGAACAAAGAACCAAACTGGTAGTTATTGCCTAAGCAACCCTGTGACCAGCATCAATGAATGCTCAGAATATTTTGTTATGAGATATTTGCATCATGTCTATTTTGTTTTTAGCAGTGTTGTACCCCTTGCTGACATTTTATTATTGAGTGTTCTATTTAGCAGGGTCTTTCTTAATTTGTTGGTAATCAATATTGCTTATCACGGTTATGGAAAAACTTGCAGTATTCAAAGGAATAAATTAGTAACGGTGGAATTTCATGCATAATGGCAGCAGTGAGGGAGATAGAAATGATCCCATTGTTTTCCTCCCACATTACAATTCTGTCCTAAAGTTTACATTTCCCTTAAAATTCATTTGGTAGCATTCCCAACCACCACTTCTCTTTCTTTTTGTTGTAGTAAAAGAGCCCTGACATCTAGTCGAACTTCTGCTTCTCAGATATCAAACAGGGATAAAGCTGCGCGGCCTATCTCCTTGAAGTGTTTGTTCTCAACATCAAATATGACTAAAATCCAGTCTTTCCCATAGAGTACAGGTAAATGTGGCATGCTTCTTGCTACCTCTGTTCCTGTCAGCTCCTCTCCTTCTTGCCTGATTCTTGTCACCATGCCTCCAGGGTGAGATTCCAACATGCATTTGAGTTTCAGTCTCAGGGCTTTTGCACTTGCTGTTCCTTCTGCCTGGAAATCTCTTCCTCCACGTTTTTTCTTTTGGGTCTCTGCTTAGCTGTCAATTCTCCTAAAAGGACTTCCTTGACCATCCTATTTCAGTTGTCACTGTTTGTTATTTTGTAACCTGGTATCGTGCTTTGTTTTTCATCACAGTGCTAGTCATGGCTGATCTTTTTTAAGAAATTTATTGTTGTGTGCCTTCCCTCTAGAATGTAAACACCATGAGGATAAGATTTTGTCTGTTTTATGCACTGCTGTGTTCCTGGAACTGAGAGCTATAATTGGCACATGACAGGTATTCAATATAAGTTGTCAAATAAATGAAAGGACATGAGATTTTGCATATTGCTTTAAAAATCACAAAGTTGGAAGGCAATTTAAAGAGATAAGACTGAATAACTTTTTCAATTTCTTGCCCCTGCTACTGTTAAAATATCCCTTTTATCTCCCTCGACCAACCTCATTCTCGCTGGACCTCCTTCATCGGTCCCTGGCTTTCCTTCATCAACTTTCTCTCCACAGCTTACCATCTAATTTCCAACCCTCTCTGAAATCTCATTGTCTCCCTCTTGCTTCTTAATCTCTGGTCCCACTCTGTACTCTATGACCCTATCACTGAGAGTACATTGATGCATCAGGGAGCAGAACTGCTCTGGAGGTATGAGACAGGCACACAGGTAATGGACAAAAGATTTTAAAAGTCATAGCATCCTGTGAGCTATTATTTATATAGAAACTATCCAATGAGCTCAAAATGTTTGAATTGTTTAATGGTTTTGAAGAGAGGATTCTCTGACAAACTAGAAAATATGGTACGTTATCTGAAATGGGGTACTCCTTTTAGATAATTCTTCCAACTCTGACAAATATGTCAGGACAAGGTTGGGAAGGAAAGCTTGGTGGGAAGAGATCCACAGCCTCTACTGTTCCTCGATTCCTGGTTGTCTTCCCCTCTCTCATCTGCCTTTGCCTATTACAGAATTCAGAGCAAAGATAGCGTCCATCACCCAGACTTTGGCCTCAGAGACCACATTGATCTCCTAACTTGAATTCTTCTGGTTTTAAATTAAGATAGCCTCACACTTGACAAAATGGCTTCTACCAAACAAATCAGGAAATGGCAAGTGCTGGCGAGGGTGTGGAGAAAGGGGAGCCCTAGTGCACTGCTGGTGGGAATGCAGACTGGGGCAGCCACTATGGAAAACAGCATGGAGGTTCCTCAAAAAATTAAAAATGGAGCTGCCTTTTGACCCAGTGACCCCACTTCTATGAATATATCCTAAGAAACCCAAAACACCAATTAGAAAGAATATATGCACCCCTATGTTCATAGTAGTGCTATTTACAATAGCTAAGATCTGGAAACAGCCCAAGTGCCCATCAGTAGATGAGTGGATAAAAAAGTTGTGGGACATTCACACCATGGAATACTACGCAGCTGTAAAGAAGAAGGATCTCATACCTTTTGAGGCAGCATGGAGGGACCTGGAGAGTATTATGCTAAGTGAAATAAGCCAAAGAAAGACAAGTATCACATGATCTCACTTATATGTGGAATCTAATGAATAAAATAAACTGATGAACAAAATGGATCCAGAGACATAGAAGCATGGAACAGACTGAGGAATCTCTGAGGAAAGGCAGGGGTGGGTGGGAAGAGATTAACCAAAGAACTTATATGAATATATGCATAACCCATGGACACAGACAATAGTGTGGTGAAGGCCTGGGGAGGGGATGGGAGCAGGGTGGAGGGGTCCATGGGGGAAAAAGGGGACATCTATAATACTTTCAACAATAAAGATAAATTAAAAAAAAAAAAAAAGACAGCCAAAAGGATCCCTTAATGGGAACTCTGGAAAACAAATAATCTTCCTAAAACAATAAAAGAACAAAGAGAAAAGAAACAAATGAATTAAGATAGCTCTAGAGGGTGTGTGGTTAGACCAGTTGAGGTATTTTGGGGATCTTGTAGGAAGAACATATTAAGGGTGCTATCTTTCATCTCAAGGTTATGGTTCCCAAGCATTTGGGGAACAAATGCCACTATCTAACTTCCCTAGTGGAGTTAGATCTGAGGAAGAAGGAGCTTAAATTAAGTAGAGAGAGGGTCAGGACTATGGACTATGAGTGGTTGATTTTGAATATAACAAGGGAGGATCCCTCAAATTGTCTCCAACCCTGGCTCTTGAGAAATGTATCCCAGGCTCATAAGGAGAGAGAGAGTAATCAGAAATGAGCTAGTGAGGAGTGGCTAGAAGAACCAAAGATACAGTTCCCTTCTGTCCTAGGGCTTTATCCCTCCTATTAGAGGATAATGCAGTTCAGGGGGCATGGAGGGATGCATAAATGTGAAGGTGATGGCATTTTACATTTGAATGCAGTATGTGTCATGAGAGCACTTCCAGATAGGCCAACATTGGAAACACCTGGAAATGTTAGTGCTGGGACCTAGGAGTCATGTAACTATGTTGACAGGGGTAGAGAAGATCTTCAGAAACTACCTGGGAAAATTTGAAAAGAGTTGGATCTCCCTTCCCATGCCTTAACATCAACCCAGTAATTGGAGTAGATTTATTGCTTCATTTTTATTCCTAGGGCTCATTCACATTTTCAGGTTTGTGTTGAGGAAATAAGCATGGGACAGAGAAGTGGGTTTATGGACAAGCTCAGCTTTCTAACCATACAGGTCCTATTTCTGTACCTTCAGTCTATCTTGTACTTTGTCCATCTGCCCTTTGGCTCTGACAAGGAGGCCTCTGTGGCTACTTTTTAAGAACTTATTACTATGTGTCAAGCATTGTGCTATCCGCTTTCCTAATTTACTTAATCATTTCCAAGTTCTAGGAACTAGAAATCATATGATCCCAATTCTAATTGCTCAAGTTCACATAGATAGTAAGATGCAGATCTCGGATGTGAAGTTGTTCTGGTCTGTTTGATTACAAAACCCAAGCATTTAACCTGTGTCCTGTGCAGATTTTTCAGGCGGCTATAAATAAGAGCACTTAGTACAGGGTTTGGTCCATTGCAGGTACTTAAAAATATTAAGGGAAGTATTTTTATTATGCAAATAAGACTGGCTCTCACACCTAGAGAGCAGCTACAAATATGGAAGCTAGGAAAATGTTTTAGGTCAAGCAGATATTGATGTGGCCTGGATTTATTTGGTAGAGTTAAATGTAGATATTCTCCCATCTCAGTAAGTCTAGAAACTAGAAATATTGGCAAAGTGTCAATGTGGAAAATAAATTTGAATTTAGTCAAGTTTAAAAAAATCTCTATGTAAGCTAGCCTTAAGCCATGCAGGATTTCTCTAGGTACTGAGGTCACATTTTTTTCCATGCCCACCCTGAAGTCCTTTAGGATCCTTGGTTTCTCTTTCCTTCCTGCCTTTGTCCCTGCCAGTCATCTTATTATCTCTTTGACCACAAGCCTAAGGCCAGATAGGGAAGGCAAGCTTTATCTCTCCTGCTTAAGTCCTTTGGGAAGGAGACTTCTGCTATCAGCAGTCACCTCTTCAATACAAAAGGTCAAAGTTTACTAAGACTTGCTTGATTTTCAGAATCTGAATCCACTTAGCCTTTCTTCCTGAGTGAGACAAATTGTGAAGGTTGCAAGGCATATCATTTTACCTCACCCTGTCGGGGCTGCTCAAAAGTCAATTAGAAGTCAATCATATTATAATAACCATATACTGTACCAGGTGAGTACTGGAAATATCCGGGGGAACAATGTAAAGTATGTGATTGTCTAACCACTATGCTGTACACCTGAAACTAATACAAAATAATATTGAATGTCAACTGTAATGGAAAAATAAAATTAAAAAAAGAAAACCATATCAAAAGAGGTAGCATATGAAAAGAAATTGACTTTTGCAAATAACATTATCATAAAAAGAACAGAATTAAATGAGAAAGAACATTATAGGTTTGAGTTCAGGACTTACTTTTGAAATATTTTTGTTCTTCCAAATGAGAGTTAAAAATATAATAGGCCTTATTTTTTATTTTTTATTGATTTCAGAGAGAGGAAGGGAGAGGGAGAGAGAGAGATAAAAACATCAACGATGAGTCATTGATCGACTGCCTCCTGCACTCTCCCTACTGGGATCAAGCCCGAAACCTGGGCATGTGCCCTGACCAGGAATCGAACCGTGACCTCCTGGTTCTTAGGTCGATGCTTAACCATTGAGCCATGCCAGCCGGGCCAAAAATATAATAGGCATTTCAGACCTGTCGCAAGGTCCACCAATACCTCTAGACATTATGAGGGATTTTTATTTCTACATCAAAGGATTCTTCTGGAATCTACAGTATTGAGACAAAAGTCAGTGATCTCTAGCCCAGCGCTGCCTTGCTTCTCGGATTATTCATCTGGAAGAGAGGAGGTGGGAAGATACATGAAAATAGAATGAGCTAGATTCCTTTCTCCAACTTGAGCTGTGTAAATGTCATGAGTCAGAGTTGCATAGGCACCTGCTTTGTGGATGGGTTACAAGGACTTGGGACTGACCACATCACATTTATTTTCTTCTTTACATGCCTCTCTGAAAAAAAATCTACTTTTCTCAATGTGTCAATAAAGATATTTGAAAGGGAAAAATATATATAATGGAAATGAATAAATACAAAGGTTATTCACAAAGGAAAAAAAAGTCAAAGCTACCAAAGGCAATTACTTCTTAAACAGCACAGCTTCCTTGAGTTTCTGGAGTGTGGGGGGCAGGGCGTGAGGAGTGTGGGCATTCCGGCAGGAGTGGATGCTGTGCCAGTTTGTGTCCTTCTTTAGTCACCTGTTCTACCTGGAGGATCGGTTTGACTTCATAAGAAGGGATTATTACATTCTCTCCCCCCAGGCATGGCTAATAATTCCCCAACCCCTCCAATTTTAGATTCTCTGAGTGTGCTCAGAACAATTAGAAGTAAAGAAAACACCCAGTGCTCTTGCACTAGTAAATTACACAGTGCTCACCTAATTAAAGAGGTAACAGTGCCCTGCCGAATTATAATCCTAAAGTATCAGCCATTTACACCATCTACTCTTGAAGAATAGCAAGCGGAACTCGGTGAGTGCAATAGGGAGGGTGTCACAGGCACACTGAGTCCTGACGGGTGATGGAATGCCTGGACTAGTGTTTGCAGCGGTGGCCTGGGAATTAATGACTCTGGGCCTTTCCAAGGATCACAGTTTTTGGACAACCTTGGGCAAATCACTTAGGGATGTTAAGTCAGGAAGAACCAATCTGACCATTTTTGAGATGGTCCTATTAAATGCTGATAATTTTCCTTTTGATGTCGCTGGGAAAGACTTATGACATACCATGATACTTTAAGCAGGATACTGACCCATAATTATGGGGAAATGACTCTATCTCCGTAAACTGTTTTCCCTAACATGTGCTGGTGGTTTGGGCAGGCGGCATGAGACAACCCTGTATAAATCTGGTTTTGTTGTGAAGCCCTCCCCTGATGCGTCGTGGGTAATAGCAAGGTTAGCGCTTTCTGCTTCCTTAAAAGACCCAGTGGCTGTCCTTCAGTCTCGGGAAAGAGGCTGGGAAGATTGCTGTTTGATTTTAACATTTCTGTGTTGAGACTCAGTAATGATGTTAATAAACCTCAAAATGTGCTCCGGAGGCTGCTTGCCCTGGAAGGCACCTATCCAAGTATTCATGCGTTCAAAAGCCTGATTCCATTTTAGATCTCTGCAAATGAAGGAAAAGCAAGGTATCGCTATTTGTAAGAATACAGTTATTAAATGATGACCTTAAGGGGGAGGGGCAATAAATATGTTGTGTTTCTCTTTCCTTGTAGGTTGTTACTTCTTCCTCTATATGTTTTCTCTAGCTTCCCTTGCTGACACACATTTGCTCTCTAACCCTCAGTCTCTTTTGCATAGTTCTCCTTGTATAACACCTAGTAGTTGATGTGGGATTTTAGGGAACTCTCAGGGCATGCTGTCATCACAAAGAACCCCCTAGGACATACTCTATTCATAACCAGACTTCCCACACTTCCCACGAGTGATCTAGAATGTCACATTATATACTCCATGCTAGGGACAACACACAAGGAAGATGTTATTTGCTGGAACCAAGCAGGGACACCCAGGATCTTTGACCAGCTTCATACTTTTACCAGAGTTTCAAGGAAACAGATACCTCACGGCTACTCCAAGAAAATCACAGTCTCCTGGTGAGTTAGGATGGATCGCTCAGAGCCACAAGCATTCCCTTCACTCAACCTTGGTGGGTCTAAGGTGTAAGTAGGAAACAATGTACTTCTAGAGCAAATCTTAAAATGTCAGCAAGGCCAAGCCCTCAGGGAAAGCATGTTAAGGCAGAGAAGGGGACTGGAAATGATCTCCTTATTGCCTGGAACAGAGCTTGCCTAAGGGTTGAGTTGTATTCCCTACAAATTCATATGTTGAAGTCATAACCTCACACTATGTATGAATTTGACCTTATTTGGAAATAGGGTCCTTGTAGATGTAACTAGTAAAGAGAAAATTATTAGGATGGGCCCTAGTGTAACATGGCCAATGCCCTTATAAAAAGGGGAAACTTGGACACAGACACATTCAGAAAAACAACATGTGAAGATAAAGGCAGAGGTTGGGGTAATACTTTTACAACCCAAGCAATACCAAAGATTTCATGCATATATTTTTCTCGGCTCACCGCCAGAAGCTAGGACAGAAGCATGGAACAGATTCCTCCTCACAGCCCTCCGAGAGAACCAACCCTGCTGACACCTTGACCTCAGACTTCCAGATCCCAGGACTGGGAGGCATTACATTTCTGTTATCGTGGCACCTTGTTACCACAGCCCTAGCAGAGTAACCCAGGTGCCCATGCCAAACCTCCATAAAATGGGACAGTGAAGACCCCCACTCCAGAATTGTTTTGAGTAATACAATCAAATAGTACAGTTCATGACACACATTCGAAGCTGAATACATTTTGGCTATTGTTATTACCTAATTATTATATCTATCATTATATCTGTCTGAAGATTCTCCCTATTCCCCCTTCTGTAATTCTCAACACAGTTAGAATATTAAGTTCTGATGTTGGTTGAAAGCTAACTCCCTCAACTGCGCAGAATGATTCATTGGTTTATAAACCCAAGTTTTAATTTCAGAGCTGAGTTAAGGAGATCCAAGCCTGCCATTGTGCGGGCGTAGAAAGGCAGGGATGTAATGCAATGTAATACACTTCCTCTGGGAGATGGCGTGAGAGTCGCCTCCCCTAACTTAATCTTTAAAGCTACTTATGGAAGGCTTTTGTTGAAACAGACAGGGTTTCCACAATTAAATTACCATATGTTAAAAAGCTTTCATTATGGTGTGATTCTATTATTGAAAGAGGCAGCAAATAAGCAGTGTAGGCTCTCGTCTGCAAGCCCACATTTCTGAGACCAGCCTTCTTTTCAGTAGGTGAAAGAATATTAACCGTCAGATAGCTCTAAAATAATATGTTCTCAAGCGTATGTAAATGGTAAGTTGTGCTCCACAACTCGTTAAAGATGAAAGGTAACCACTGAGAGGACTGATCTTATGGGAAAATATGGCAGTCTGCTGGCTGCTAGAAACTCTGCTCTGCTGAGGGAGGGAGAGGGGCAGACTCTGGGTAGCTCACAGTGTCGGGATTAGGGAGGTTTTGATGCTTTCCTAACTCTGGGGTGATAGCTGGTCCGGATCTGTCATCTCTATCAGCCTCCATCAGGCAGTCTCCCTATCTCAAATAAGGCATTTATCTTCCAAAAGGCTGCTTGGATTCCAATGAAACTTAGTGGACCCAGACAAATGGAATGCCTTCTCAGGGCCACGCCGTAATTCTCCGTGTGCAACCCTTTTATGGTTGGCAGGAGCTGTTTTTGTGGACTTTGAGTTGCCAATTTGAGATAGACTCAGAGATACTTAAATAAATACTGACCCAAATTTAAAGTATGATTTTCTGAAATCAGTGGCCTTGCTTGACCAAATTGATCTTTCTTTAAAATGTGTTTCTATTTTGAGGTTTTCTCTACTTCAACTCACTGGGAAAAAGCTTCCAAAATTTTCAAATCTGGTTTTATTTTGCACTAGCTATTTGAAAAAGTAGCTGTTGGGGAATAATACCTAAAATAAAATTATATTAGACAAATGGTTGTTTCCAACCAATGTGCTGCAGGAAATAATCAATAGCTCCACTGTTGGAAAATCAAATATGTTGACATTAATATTACTATTCTTTTTCTCTTTCCACTAACATTTTAGATTGTACCTCTACAGCATTTATTGTTCAAGGTTAGCAATCTTATTTCCAATGTGTCTTAGTAATTCAACATTCATATTTTATAAGCTGCTAATTGTTGTCTCCTGCAAATGTTATATAATTTCATTAGAGTTTGTGTTTGTTTGCATATGCATATATTATTTCTTTTCAGTAATAGCAGGTCAGTGTATTTTAATGCATTAATCTGTTTCTGTTTGCATGTGTATGTTTTTCTCTGCTCACTAATAGGCTGTCACTGTATGTTTGTATACTTATATATTTTATGGTGATGTTTGCTATTAGTTAAAATGCACACATTTTATTTTCAAAGCATAGTTTATTTTTATGCATTTAATATATTAAAAATTATTCATGGAACAAACAACCAAGAAGCATTAGCAAATATCCAACTGAACTACTTATGGCAACACTAGTCTCCATTGTGAGAATTCTCCCCACAATGCCTCGTAGTCATTTCTGCCAGGGGCTTAACATTTTCTTTAATCATGGCAATATTGTCGCATACCCTTCAGCCTATGCTTGGCACAGTCTGTATCAGTGCTGTATTTGAAAAAGGTTCATAATTCAGATTGTTTTGATTCAGTTGGTGAGAGCTTTTCAATTTAAATTAAACATATATATTGTATTTCAGGTACCTAAAACCTGGTCACAAATTAAAACCTTTTTATACTCTCCCACCCCATCCCCCAGGTTTATGGCCCCCAGGCAGCCACCTCCAACCACTTCCCCACACCTCTGGGCAGAGCTACTAAGAGTGGCGGTGTTGGACCCCAGCTCTCTGAAGAAGGTTAACAAGCCATTGGGAAGGACTGAGGCTATGTGCCCATGGTTTCCTGCTTCTACTAATAATTCTTCTTGTTATTTCTAGTTCTTCAGGTAGTTATTTGTATAATTTTGAATGCTGTGCTTTTATACCACAGTTACGGATTTCAGACAGTACCTATTGCCACTGTCTTGTGAAAGATGAGGCATATAGCAGGCTTACACAAGCCTGTGTCTTTCTCTTCTTTTGCTCCCATCAGTCTGTTACTATTTTCCAATCAGCTACTGGCTACCTTTATGATTTCAAGTATACCTCTATTTCTTGATATATCAAACATAAGCAATGTCTTTTGACATTACTTAAGATGAAATGTATATTTTTCTTTTACCAAATTCTGTCAGCTAGACCATTATTATTACATTATATAGTTATAACATTTCAACTTTGTGAGGCTGTGTTTAGGTGTAGGGCTTTTGTTTTTTTAAGGCCAGTGGGTTCTTTCAAATTAGACTTTCTTTTTTTGGCTCTGGGAAATTTTATTTTCTGAAAATTATTATCTTTCATTTTTTTTCTAGTTTCTCCTTCTGGAACTTTGACTAGATGAATATATTGGATATCTTGGAGTGATGCTTTCATCTTAGCAGTTTTGCTCTGTTTGGTGAGATTGCCTCACCTTTATCTTCTATGTCTTCTACTGAATTTTTCATTCTGTGATCAAAATTTTCATCTCGAATTCCCTCAGGTTTCTATCATTCATAAGATCCTCTTGTAATTTATGGCTGAATTATCTTTTCCAATCTCTTGGAGCTTACTAATTATGTATAAAAGTTATCTTTTATTCCTAAATTATCTCTGTTTTATTTGGGATCACTATTCCAGCTTGTTTACCTTCATTCTTTTCTCCAAGGTCTGGAATTCCTGGACTGTTCATATTTTTGTCTTCAATACTAGGTAGCTGGCAAGGGCTTTCTTCTGGCCTTGTGTGGGTGTATTTCTCCAAGAGTTGTTCTTACAAGGGAGTGGCTGCAAATTCAGTGTCTGTGGGCCAGAAATGTTAGCCTCAGTCTTCCCCACATGGCTTATCAGTCTTCAGAGAGCTGGTCTCCTGCTTCCCTCTGGGGGCCAACACCACTACTGTTAGCATCTCTGCACAGAGTTATAGGGAGACAAGTGCGCTGTACCGACTTGTAGTTATGCTGCTCGATATTCTGCTCCTTCTCATATGTCCAGAGTCCAGGCTTCTCCAAGGTTCTGTGGTGAAGAGCGGCTTCTGCTTCCACTGCAGCCCTCTCCTCAGCCACCCTCTGCTCAGGTTCAACTTCAATATGATTCTGTTTACTTCTATCTTTCAAAAATTCAGCAGTGTCCCCTAATGAAGATCGATCTATTCACGATGCTCTTTTAGATCGCTTTTCTTTTGTGCAACATTTATGCTACTTCATTATGACTCTTTTTGAGAATGTGGGGGTAGAGGCGTGTGCTCTGTCTACCTTCAGAAATCCCCTGTGAGGTAGCTACACTTTACGACCATCTCAGCATGCAGCTCTTGGGAACACTGGCTTTTCTACAGCTTCTTTCTGCTTCTGTCAGAGGGGAGCATTAAAGCCCAGATTTATTTCTAGGAATATATTTCAAATGAGTAGTGTACTCTTTTGTTATGGAAAATGTGAACACATACAGAAATAGAGAGAATAGTATGATGAACTGCCACTTGGTCATTCCCCAGCTTCAACAAATATCTCGCAAGCAATCTCGCTTCCCCTTCACCTCTATCCACTACAGTCCCCACATGGAATTACTTTCAAGCAAATCTCAGATATTGCATCAGAATAAAAAATAGCAGTGTGGGAATAGATTTGCAAGCCAGACTTCAGACTTCAGAGGCTACTTTTGCTCCCCCCCCCCATGTACTGCCTGCTATTAGGTGAGTGACCTCATGTGGCCACTGAGGTCTGGGCCGCTCCCCTTGATCTACATAGACACAAGCAATAGCGTGGATAGCTGAGAATGATTTTTTTCCTAATTCTAATTTATTTTCTTAATGAAAGGGAAAGTTATTCAATTAATATTTATAAATACCAAAAGCAGTTAAGGAGAACAGAATAACTTTAAAGCGGTATGTAAAGCTGCTTCTCATCCTCTGGCGGTAGAACCGTTGGTTTCCTCTGGGTTTCTAGCCCCACGCGGGCTTTTTATCTGCTTATTGGCAGCACCCAGGGTGGTACCTAGTGCAAAACAGGGACTGAGTTATTGATCTTGATGGACTTTAGACATTTCCAAATAGGTATTATTTCCGAATTTTAAATTTGTTTTAACCTCAAAGCCATCTTCTTTGAGGGAATAAAAAGAGCCAGGAGTATTCAAGCCAGTGCTAGCTGAAGGCTCCTAAGGCAAATTGCATTAGAGATTCACATAAAAAGACAAGTGTGGCCCTGATAGAAAATAGTTCTGAAGGTAACTAGCATTATTCTTTGTCTTTGGCCTAGAAAAATAATTCTACCTCAAAGAAAAAGAAATCTCAATGACATGTAGTGTCAGATGTAGCTCGGTATTATCATCTTTTTTAAAAGTTTCAGTTATCATGTCTATGTGAATAATTCCCATATATCTCTCTTTTCAGCTCAGATTTATAACTCAAATTGCAAGCCTTTTATCTACTTATTGGAAACACCCATGACTGTACCTAGTCCACAATAAGGACTCTATTATTGAACCTGATGGACTTTTAAACATTTCCAAATAGATATCATATCCGAATTTTAAATTTCTTTAAACCTCAAAGCCATCTTTTTCTCATTCCACGGGTTGCTAGTGGCAAGACCGTAATCGTTGGTTGAGCAGGTGCTGACTGTGGTTCCTCCCTCCCTTGCTCACCATATCCAATTACCTACCAAGGCCTATGTTTCCTTCCTTAGCATTTTCTCCCATATACACTTTTCAATTTCCATATTCACCACCTTAATTCAGCCCTTCATTAACGTCTGCCTGGACTAGAGCAGTAGCCTCCTGATTAGTCCCCTTGCTCCGATCCTTCCTCTTACATCCTATCCTGAGATTGTGTCTCAAAAATCCACTTGGATTGTTACTCCCCCTCACAACTTCTGACCAGAAACCTTCAGTGATTCCTTGTTGCCTGTGAAAGGAAGTCCGATGTCTTTGTTTGGCATTGCAGGCTCTCCACACTGTTAAACGTACCTTTGCAGTTTTCAGGTCACTTATCTCTACTTAATCACTTTGTTTGTCTTTCTTCTTCATAGTCTGCCTCTCCCACTGGAAACAAGCCCTAGAAGGTATCTACCCATCCACAATGCCTAACACAATGTTGGATAAAACTATATGAAATGAATTAATGAATGTTTTTCACTCCACTAGGTAGTTCTACACTGAATCAATCTCAATTACTTACTATGTCCTCAATTACAAAATGGTATTTTACTACCTCATTTTGGCTTCTCTTTTTTCTCTTTAGAATCTTCCCATCCTCTTCATCTCTATCTTCAAGACCTACCTCCACGTCTATATTCTGCATATTGCCTTCCCTGGTCTGCCCTCCAAAGGTCCCGGTACTTCATTTGGACAGTCTCAGAGCGTTTACCACATCCTGCCTTATGCTGTACTTGTTTATGCATGTATCTTGGTTTTCTGTTAAAAATTGTAAACTAGAGATTGGGAAGCATGTCGCCAAGTTTGGAAGCATGATTCCTATTTTTGTGTGTCTTCCACTATCGTGGTACCCACTAAGGATGTTTGAATCGCTCACACTTGCATTTACTGGTAAATGAGAAGTTGAGACCTATAAATATTTCACCCTTTTCTTCTCCGCTTACTCTCCAAATCCCAACTATGTTCTTTATAATGTCAATCATTGACTGGCCATTGAGTTTTCTTCTATTGTCTGTACATTATATATTTATGATGTGGTGAAATTCATCACCGGCATGGGGATTTGCTGACCCAACACGATGTGTTTTTAGACTCAAACTCCTATAATTGACTCTTGGGTTTCTGTTCGCTCATTATTAATCTGGATAGATTCATGCTACTGAAACCAAGCTCCAGCTCTGAGAAAAACATTGCGTAGAACAGCTTCTGAATTTCCTGTCCTTAATTTGAAATTGCATTAGACTCTCCAAGCCTGCTCAGCTACTTGCTGGCACTTTGGCCAAATTACTGCCTCTCTCTGACTCAGCTTTCTCACCTGTGAAGTGGAGCTAATAATGGGGCCTCATTCACAGGTTTGTTGTGAAGACTAATGACTTAATACAAATAAATTAATTGTGTCTGGCATGCTGGAAGCAAGTAGCCAATAAAAAATTCTCTCTCTTTTTTTTTTAGGGAAAGCTTTTGGAAAGAAGGCTCATTTAAGGAGCTTATCCAGTCTTGGGCAGGGACCTCAAACCCCTGAATTAGATGTAGGGACCAATATGACCTCTCTGATTGGAGCCTTTCTCCCTACAATGGCTTTAGGAAGGGCTTTAACTCTTAGCCTGACCAAGGAGAACCTATATGATTGGTCTCCAATTATATTCCTGTCTAGCCATGCTGAATTTCTCTTGCTTCCTCTAAAGTGCTGTAATTTCTCTTATGTCTGGGTTTTTGTATGAGCTATTCCTGTGTGAACAGCACCTTTCCAACTTTATTGTCAGTTCTTCAGTAATATCTTTCTTGATAACTCTTTCCCCCATATCTAAAATTAAGTGTATTTCCTATGAATTGTGATAACCAAAGATGGCATTAAAAATATTTAACAATCAGTGTAGCACTGGCATGATCAACAAGACTATTCAATAGTCATAGCTCTGGAGTGAGGTCTTAGGAGCCCCTGGCTTCATTCCTTTAGTTGCCAGAGTGTCAGGCACTCTTGGGCATCTAAGAGAGAGACGGGGGGATGGGGGGCAGGTTGATGTGGGGAAGTCCTCTGGGGCCCAGTGTAGCCACTATATACTAGGTGGCATAGAAGTAGTGAACTGTGGTAACAGCTGGGCTCCATGGCAATTCTTTTCTTTTTTTTTAGCTTTTTAAAAATTATTTTTATTTGTCTTTATTGTTGAAAGTATTACAAATGTGCCCTTTTTCTCCCCATTAATCCCCTCCTCCCATGCCCCTCCCCCCAGGTCTTCACCCCACTATTGTCTGTATCCATAGGTTATGCATATATACATATATGTTCTTCGGTTAATCTCTACCCACCCAACTACCCACCCCTGCCTTCCCTCTGAGATTCGTCAGTCTGTTCCATGCTTCTGTGTCTATGGATCTATTTTTTTCATTGGTTTATTTTGTTCATTAGATTCCACATATGAGTAAGATCATGTGACACTTGTTTTCTCTGACTGGCTAAATTTTACTTAGCATAATACTCTCCAGGTCCCACCATACTGTCTCAAAGGGTAAGGGAGCTTTCGTTTTTACAGCTGTGCAGTATTCCATTGTGTAAATGTCTGAGAAGATGCTTGATATGATTTCTATCTTCTTGAACTTGTAGAGACTTGTTTTGTGTCCTAACATGTGGTCTATCTTTGAGAATGTCCCATGTGCACTTGAGGAGAGTGCATATTCTGCATCTTTGGAGTGGAATATTCTGTAAATGTCAATTAAATCCACCTGATCTAGTGTGTCATTTAGAGTCACTGCTTCCTTGCTGATTTTTTGTCTGGAAGATCTATCCGGTAAAGTCAGTGGGGTGTTAAAGTGCCCCTACTATGACTGTATTGCTGTAGATCTCTCTTTTAAAGTCCTCCAGAAGTTTTTTGTTGTTGTTGTTGTTGTTTTCTAGCCTGTGTGAGTCTTTTCTTCTGAGGTGGGCCTCTTGTAGACAGCATATATTTGGGTCTTGTTTTCTTATCCATTCAGCCACCCAATGTCCTTTGATTTGGACATTTAACCCATTTATATTCAAGGTTATTATTGACAGGTACTTAATCTATTGCCATTTTATTTCTCTATGCCTATGTTTCTCATTCTTTCTATTTCAACTTCTTATTTTAGCAGTCCCTTTAACATTTCCTGCAATGCTGACTTGATGGTAATAAACTCCTTTAGCCTTGTTTTGTCTGGGAAGCCCTTTATTTCACCATCTATTTTGAATGATAGCCTTGCTGGATAGAGTAGTCTTGGTTTCAGATCCTTGTTTTGCATGATCTTGAACACTTCATGCCATTCCCTTCTGGCCTGTAGAGTTTCTGATGAGAAGTCATCTGACAGCCTTATGGGAGCTCCTTTGTAGGTAACAGATTGCTTTTCTCTAGCTGCCTTTTTTTTTTTTTTTTTTTTAAACATATCTTTATTTATTTCAGAGAGAGGAACGGAGGGGGAGAGAGAGAGAGAGATAGAAACATCAATGATGAGTCATTGATCAGCTGCCTAGCCCACAACCTGGGCATGTGCCCTGACCGGGAATCGAACCCCTATCTTCTGGATCCTAGGTCGATGCTCAACTGCTGAGCCACGCCTGGCCAGGATCTAGCTGCCTTTAATATTCTCTCTTTGTCTTGAATTTTTGGTATTTTAATTATGATGTGTCTGGGTGGGGGCCTCTTTGGATTCTTCTTGCTTGGGACTCTCTGTGCCTCCTGAACTTGTGTGACTTTTTCCTTGACCAGGTTAGGGAAGTTTTCTGCCATTATTTCTTCAAACAGGTTCTCTAACCCTTGTTTACCTTCAACCTCTTCTGGCACTTCTATGATGCAAATATTGTTGTTTCATGTTGTCCCACAGCTCCCTTAAACTGTCCTCCTGCTTTTTAATTGCTATTTCTTTTTGGATCTCTAGTTGAGTGATTTTTTTCTACCCTGTCTTCTAATTTGCTGATCTGACTCTCTGCTTCCCCTAATCTGCTGTTCTTTCCTTCCAATGTATTTTTTATTTCTACTGTCATTCTTAATTTCCTTCATAGTTTCTATATCTTTTTTCATGCTGTTGAGCATCTTTATGATCAGTATTCTGAACTCTATATCTGATAGATTGCTTATCCCCATTTCATTTAGCTCTTCTTCTGGAGAATTCTTTTGTTCTTTCATTTGGGGCTTGTTTCTTTGTCTCCCCATTTTGGCTGCCTGTTTGGATTTGTTTCTATGTATTAGGTACATCTGCTAGGACTCCCAGTTTTTTGGATGGTCTCTGGTGCAGGCCAATGTCAGGCGCTGTTTGTGACTGTCTTTGACTATCGTTTGAAGTTTTCCACACTCCACAGCTTTTGGTTTCCTCTTCTGGGGTTGGGTGTGTTTGGACAGGACCAAGATGTTCACTAAGGTCTGCTTTTCCAAGTTGGGTCCAGAGGCAAATCAGGAAAAGTCTCAAAGCACCCAGAGGCTGTTATTCAGTCTCTTAATGAGCCTTAGGCTGTAGAAACTCCACAGGGTGAGGCAATTGATTGTTATCAGTCTCTTAAGGAGCCTCAGACACTAGAAACTCTACAGGGTGGGGCCAGAGGTTTTCCAGCTGGGGGGGGCAATTGCTCCTCCCCCCCCCCCCCAGGCAAAAGCTTCTTGGAAGGTAAATGACTGCCTGAGAAAGATGTCCTCTGCCATATGGGGGAATGATTCAGTACCGGGGTCCAAATGGGTCCCCTCTGATATCTATTCCCCCAGCCAGACCCCCTGGATACTTCTCACACTGCTCTAGTCCACTCTGCCTTCCTTCTGCCAGAGCCCAAGGTGAGTGGCTGCACAGAAAACTTTGTGCATTGGCTCTTTAAGAGGATTCCTGTATTTCCAGCTGCCTCTCCCTGCCAGCTGCTTTTCACAGCCAGATGTTATATGGACACCATTCTCAGTTTTGATGCTCTTGGCTGGAAAGCCCAACTTTGGGTTTAGGCCCCAGAGTCCTCAGTGGGAACCCCCCACAGCTGAGATCTCCCTCCAGACCTTCAGCTGCTGCCTGTGGGAGCCCAGCCAGCCCTCTCATGTCCACACTTTCTACCAGTCTCTATGAAGTCTCCACTTTTCTTCCTTGGTTATGAGGGTGCTCTCCAGCTAGTCTTCAGTTACAGTTGATTATTCAGGATGGTTTTTCTATATTTTAGTTGTAATTCCAGTTTGGTCCCAGGAGACTGTCAGTGTAGCTTCTACTCAGTCTGCCGACATCTTGGATCTCCAAGGCAATTCTTAATAGCTGAAGATTAGTCTTCACTATGGCCCATCATACTTCTTCTATCAAAACACTTGCCATACTAATTCTGATTGTTTATTTTCTTGGACATATTTCCTGCCAAACTTTGAGTTCTAATCAGTATACCCTTTTAATGATTGTCTGAGGTTGATCTCCCTGAAAATGGAGCCAGAGTCAAGAGCTTGATGCAGAGATTCTTTGGGAATTGATCCTCCTTGGTTGGGGGAGCATTTGCTCTCCTGCATTTCTGGATTGCATGTATGTATGGACAAAGGAGACTTAGCAGCATTAGAAAAGGCCCTGCGGAAGTAAGCAGAAAAGTACCAAGGCATGCATGAGGTGGGCACAACAGTGGAGTGTGAGTATGTACTTGCACAGAACTGTCCACTGTAGCTGCCACTGAAAGCTGAGGTGGCAAGAAGAAATTTGCTATGGGGCTCCAGAGAGGTGCCTGTTAAAATGATACACTGGTACTATGAGCCCTATCTTTCTTTTGTGAAATTTATCTATATCTATATCTATATCTATATCTATATCTATATCTATATCTATATCTATATCTATATCTATATCTATATCTATCTATATCTATAGCTATAGCTATAGCTATAGCTATATCTATATCATCTATATCTATATCTATATCTATATCTATATCTATATCTATATCTATATCTATATCTATATCATCTATCTATATCATCTATATCATCTATATATCTTGCTAAGTTTTATGCTTTTAAAGTTCTTCAACCTTTTCTTAGTAGCTTCTCTTCTACATACTCAAAGAGTTAACAAATAAATGTTGAGCATCTAATACATGGGAGATTTTCTTGGTGGTTCCTGTGACACAGTAGTCATAAGACCGTTATTGTCCTTCAAAGAGATTCAAAGCTATCAGTTCCTGACCCAATGCTACATAAATGGCTTCAGAGCATCGCACATCATTTTTAAGGCATGACATGGTGCTTTAGTAGAACATTGGATGGGATAATGTTCCCTGAACCCTGGCTTTTGTTACCCATTCTATACCTGGGTTTCCTCACATCTTGAATGGAAATTATGCAACCTTTATTTTAGGACTATGTTGAGAGGACAAATGGAAGTAATGCCCAGGTAAGCATTCAAGGGGAGATAAATTTCAAGGACAAAGTGAAGATTATGCTACTTCTCATGTGACAGCACATATAGTACTCTTTTATAGGGTTACCCTGCTTACATCATAATGCCAAGCAACTTATGGCATAGTTTGACTCTATGAGAAGGCAAAATTTCCATCATCATTTTTAATTCTCATGTTCTGCCTACACTAAGACAATGACCTTTCCATGTGTTAATATGGGACATTAGCAAAAGTAGTAAGAGTACTGGAGAGAAAAGGTCACCTGAAACCAACAACATTTTACTTATGAGTTCCCTAGGTTTCCAGGTAAGTGGAGATAGTCTTAATAATAGTATTTTTTTTCTCTGACTCTACTATTGGGTCTGGATTTCCAGACACTTGGTAAAAGGATAATGAATGATAATTCTGACCTCAAATATTGACAATTCTATCCTTGTCTCAGACTCATTCATTTAGTTTTCAAAATGATGTCTTTTTTTTTTAAAGGATTCTAAAGCCAAATAATCCATTTCCTCTATTGTAATATGCATTTCCATTATAATTCCATTATTCAAGTGCCTTTTCCATGTATGTATAGCACAAGTTTCCACTTTTCTTTAAAACCTTTGAGAAGACTGAGAGACAACCACAAACACCTTCCTATATGTTTAAGTTCTGGTTAAAACATTTTGGTGTAAGAAGTGTTCATTTTTATGACCTGAAACTGTATTCAAGTGCAATTGGGTTTGGGTTTCAACAACAGTGTCAAAATTACAGCACCAACAGAATTTATTTGCTTTTGTTTTTCAGGACTCTACCACTGGCCCAAACTTTAATTTCACAATTAATCTTTTTTTCCAGACAAGGGGACATTTTAAAAAAATGGTGTTTTATAATTTTATAACTTAACATTTTCCAAAGAGGAACAAAACCTTAGGCAAAACACCAACAGTTCTTAAGAAACCTTTTGACTTTTGTATTACAAAATAGGCTCAAAATCTGAAAGATATAGAATCTGACACATTACTAGGTACAAAATTGTCAACTCAAAATGTTACTGATTGACCCAAAATGATTAGAGGGAAAACTAGAATCAGGTTAGCTGAAATTCCAGTGACTCCTGTGGTTTGTACAGCATGCTATTATTCTAAGATGGAAGATCCTATCTCCTTGTCCTGGAAATGTATTTAAATAAACTGTAATGAAAGTGGGGGCTGCATATTTTTCCCCCCCCTTCTGACCAGCTTTTGCTTTGGTTGGACTTTGCAGATATCAGTGAAGAACAGTGACCAGCTATTATTTTTCATTCCTTCCTATTCTGCCCCACCTTCTATACCTTTGCATGCCAAGCCAACCATCAGTTCACTTTGACAACTTCTGCCACTTAATTTTAAAAGAACAGAATTCAACCTTATTCTTTGACAATTAATTCAGATGGTTTTCCTCTTATGGCAATTAAACTGAATAAACAATAAAACAGATTTTGAAAATAAAGCAGCATTTTCAATGCTTCCCCCCCCTTTTATTTTAGAATACAAGCCATATTATTTGATTCTAGATTTGTAATGAAATATGTGTGATAAATTCTATATCTAGTGCTACTCAACGTGTGGCCTGTGGACTGATGCCAGTCGAAACTTGCTTCCTGTGACATGATCCATACAAAAACAGAGAGAATACACATTTCAAGATTTGAGTAGAAATTTGATATAATTTCACATCTATTAAATCTAATGATAAAAATGGATTGTATTTAGAATGCATTTATTGTTTTAATTTCAGTTTTCTAATGAATTACTTTTATTATGTTTTAGTAAAATACTCCTCTGTGAATTGGGGAAAAACCCCAAAACTGATTCTTACCGCAAACAGAGGAACACTGACATGTACCATTATACTTCCTTAGAGATTCATAATACATAGTACGTAGTAAATTAAAGGCTCTGTGAAGGCATTCAGCAAAGAAGCTCATTTAACTCAGAACAACTGGAATGTATTACAGTATCCAAAACCTCCCCTCTCTTCAATTTTGAGACTTTGATGTTAAGATTTATAAAATGCATGTTAATCTCAAGCTGCAAAATAGAGAAGCCTTGTAACTTTTATTTTTGGGGGTTACTTCTATTAGTGCTTTATGTAATTAATGTTCTACAGAACACATTTTGGGAAATAATTGACTTATGATGAGCAATGTCTGTAAAACACTTTAACTTTTTAAAGGCATAGTAATGTATTATCAAAAACATACTAAAGGAGGAGTCAGTAGGCAAATACCACTTACTTACTATTCAGAAATGTGTGCTTTAGCTATTTAAAACATGAAAACAAGTAGAACCTATTCACATGCTTTTGAGATATTTGAAAGGGTTAATCCATGTAAGAATAAACTAACTTTAGTTAAGGACTAAGAGGTAAAAATAATGGGGAGAAAATTTGGACTGTTTATTCATGTCAAGGATAGAAGGACACTGAGCCCAGTTTCCATGCATGACATGTCGGAGTCAGCGAATGCAATGTTAGTTCCTATCATGTTCATGCCCATGTCTTGAACTGTCTACATTTGGGTGATATTTGGCAGACCTCAAAGCAGAGTTGGTAGATTTGGTTTATACAATCAGGAGGCTGAACATTGACATTCTGAATTAACCTAAACAGGAAATCCAATTTGTTTCTTTCCTAATGATATAGGGGATCATACTATCTTACTCAAGTGGCAAATAATCTGAACACAGTCAAACTGAAACTGCAGAAAATAAAACAAGAGCATAATTAATTTTTTCAAGTAAGGAATCTAAAAGTAAAGAAGCTCAGGGGTGGCAGTGTGTGGAGATGTTTCCTGTGGGCCATGGGATGGCAGCTCACCCAAGAGGGTGGTGGTTCCTTTGGGAATTCTCTGTGGTTTTGGAGTTAGCTGTAGCCCTTCAGCGTGGCAAACATGATCTTATTAGTGCTTCACAAATGACAGGTGTTGGGATGCTAATTAAAGCTCACAACAACCCTGAAGATTAAAATCAGATAATTGGAAGAACAATGGTGAAGGTACACATTCTAGATGTATAAACATACATCAGATCCTGGCATCTCTACTAACTAGTTGTATCACCTTGGATAAGTGACTTAACTCTCAGTCCTGTTGAGAGGACTGAACAAAATAATAGATGTAAAGTGCTTAGAATGCTGTCTGGTGTGCAGTAAGCAAAGACGAATGGTTACCTATTATAATTTATGTTGATAAATGCAATGTCAAATGGACTATATATTCAAATTGGCTTGATTAGCTCATCTCACCTTGTAGACAAGCTACACAGGAAGCCAAATTATCACCAGCTGCTTAGTAATCATGACACTGGAAGGAGTTACTTCCGTCCTCATGCTTTATAGCACTAGTTTATGAGCACATGGTGCAGCCATTTCAGCAACCTTCCAGTCAAGTTCATGGATACAGCTGGCTAACAGCTCCTAGTAGGTTATGGCAAGAGTTACTTTCCTGAGAGATATTCTACTTTATCATGGTTAGTCTGTATGCCTATGTTTTGACCCCCTATTTACTAATTTTAGAGTGCAGCCCTAAGAGGGCAACTTTGTTTCCATGATCACAGAGGTCATCTTACCTCCTCTCTTACCCCACTATGAGATATGCATGTATCCAGGTTCAAAGGGAATCCAACAGTGGAGGCTGAGAATTCTATTAGCAAACAACCTATACTTAAAAGAATCACTCATTTTGAAGATTTGTAGTAACAAAGTCACAATTTCAGAAATGATTTATGAATTTTATTAAGTGCAATTAAATTATGCAGTTGTCTGTTGAATTGAAGCCTTTAGAATTTATCCAAATTATCTTGTCTACTTTATCAATTTGGTCAAATTTCTAAAGAAATGTATGGAGTGAATTTATATTAACAATGGGTAAAGTTACAGTATATAAAGTATACCTCAATAAAGTTATTTTAAAAATAGAGAGAAAAAGAAATTGATAGGGCTTAAAGAAAATCATGGCCACCCAACAAGGAATCTCAGAATAATCCTGAAAAGTTTGACTCTTTTACCACACTTAAGCCAATGTGTTGAGGCCCTTCTGGGCCTGTGACATTAGATTATCTTTTTATGCAGGATTCCTCAAAAGTGATGAGAGCCTGTGATCACAGAGTGTGCGTGACAATTCTCACCCATGGTTCAGCCTGTTAATTATGATCTTGTTAAATAATGTTGAATAGCTAAAACCAAACTTGCTCTTTTTATGAATAAGGTAGATTGAGTTGTTTTTGGACTGCTTTTGTTTACTATTAAAAGTCAGTGTCCACATTGGCAGCAATTTAGCAGTGAGAAATCAGGGGATTCATTCTTGTATGGATCATTGTAGAGACAAATATGAAGAAGGGCGAATATTAATATCCTTTATTATTTCCATTGAACATGGCAGATAGTTTCTGTGCATCATTTCATTTCTCCTGAATTCTAAGATAGTATATAAGAAAATAAACTTTAAATTAGCAATCTAGTGAAGAAAATAGACTCCTATTCAGAAATTACATTGCCCCACACCCTTCTATTGCCTTTAAAAAATCATCTCCATCAGCTGTACATCCACCAGCATCCAGAATTTCTCCCAGGCTGCGGATGTCATGAAGAGCATCTCGCTGCTGTGCTACAGGGAGAACAAGATGCTGAACCTTGTGTCCCGAGATGCCAAACCTCTGGAAGTGTACAGTGTGGACTTCATGGTGGTCAGCGCCCCGCTGGACTTCTCGGTGTCTTGACTGTGACCACAACCTGACAGTGTCCATGTACCTGCTGGAGACCAAGGGGAGCTTTAGTGGCATGTGCCTGCTGCATCGGGCAGACTTCCACATGGGTGCCCCACCTTCTGGAGGACCCTGTGCCTGAGGTGGGGCTGGATGTTGAGGGGCCCAGTAAGAAGTCAATTGTGTGGGGGAACAGCACATCACACGGTTTGCCACACTGGACAGTGGCATCAGGTTCCTGTTGCTCATGCAGGAGAAGACCTGCTGATGCTGCCGCAAAACATGCAGACCACCATGCTTCCCCACCACGCTGGCCTTAACCCTGGCACTGTCCACATGCTGCCCGTGGACTGGCACCCTGCAGAAGGCCATGGGGGCGTCTTCGATGGGGAGCTACTCGACCGCTACCTGAGCACCATGGAGCTCGGTGAGTTGGCTAAGAAGGTGGGCCCTGCACCCAGCATTATCCTGGATAACCTGTTAGAGAAGGACCGCGTCACTGCCCTCTTCTAGACCCCCAGACACGGCCCCTGCCCCTGTGCCCTGCCCCACCCCTTTCTGTACAAAACACAAGGAAAAAGATTTGTTTGATTTGAGAAAAAAATTGCCATCATTTTTACTTGGCAGTAAACCTCTAGCATCACATTCAAAATTATCTTAGAGCTTTCATTAAGTGCAGTCTAGACACTACGAGTCTTTACCCAAATCCAAACAAATAACTTGACTTTCCTCCTATCCGAAGCTTCCTCCTAAAGAGAAACAGTGGAATTATGTACAATAGCTTTCAAACCTTAGATGAGGTAAGTTCAGTGTTCAATAACTTCATCAAATAAAGTTTACATTTTATGGTGCAAATGCCAGGCTTCACAGGCCAGACAGCATTTCCAAATGACACTTGGGCTGTCTGTGTCAAATCTGTACAAAGGCATTGATTTCACTGGTTGGAATAAGGCCATTTTAGTCTTGCTGCAAGCTTTCCAGAAATAATGGTGCTATATCAGAAGACAAACTATAAGTAGATTACTGTTTTTAAGTATTATTCAGAATGTTAACAACTAATATAATGGGCTTTCTATTTCCATCCTAAATAGCAAGTGACAACCTGATTTTTAAAGTTCTCAGTACCTCTCAGCAGTCGTGTGGATTCCAGGGAAAGCTGTGCTGTCTGGCTGACAGAAACATCATGTTTTATTCTTAACCTTTGTTTTCTTCCTTTTGGGGCTTCTGTGCCTGTTATTGACAGGACAGCCGAAGGAAGTGACAGGACTATTGATGTCTGGCAGGTTTCACCAGTGGGAGGTGAGGAGAAATGTGTTTCCAAAATGGGGGTTCTTGGTGTGGTTTACGTTCAATAACTAAATAATAATTGAGACATTAATTGGCAGAAAGGTTGTAATGTATGTAATGCATCCTACTCGACCTCCTACAATGCATCGTTTTCCCTTGTGACCTCTTACCTCTGGATCACCTCTCACCTCTGGATCACCTCTCAGAATGGGAGTTTTCCCTAATTTTTCAGCTTACCCATTCTAGGAGGCCTTGAGGGCTTTGTGCAGCACATATAGGCACTGTGTCTTTTAAGGGGGCTTTCCATAGCTCCAGGTCACAGTGGTTAGGAACCAAATGCATGGACTGCTTTGTAGATATAAAAATAGAGTTCAGTAGAAGAAGCCTCAGTTTCTTTAAGGCTTTAAGTAGATTTAGTTGTTTCTGTTTCTGTACCCCTGTTGTCCTTTCAACATTCCTCTGCTGTTTGTTCGTATGTTTGCCTTCTTGTTTGGGGCAGGAATTCTCACTATCTTTGCTTCCCTCCTTGTGTATAGCATAGAGTCTAGCACATAGTAGTGGGTTTTTTTAAATTAAATATCCCCCCCCCCCCAGGGCTGAGGGTTAAAATCTAGCAAAATCTGACAAAATCTCAAATATAGAATATTTGCTAATATGAATTTGGGGCTTTGAACTGAGTCTGTATGATATTCAGATGGGGAGGAATTAGGAAATAACCTTAAGTTTCTTAGGAAAGTAAAGTAAAACTCTACTTCAGACCCTAATAAGGAAGAGATGCATTTTTTCACAGTATAAATACCTTCCCACAGCTGATTTCCCATCTGTAAATGAGGAAGTTGGATGGATCTCAAGGATCCTTTCAAGCTTAAAAATTTAGCATCTTTGGCATAAGATACTAATTGCTTTTATTTTGCCTTGTTGTTTATATTTCGAAGATCTGATTTCTGTTTGCCTTTCAGCCATGAAACTAACAATAGACCTTAACTATAGCCAGGACCTACAAAGGAAACTTCCAATCGTCGTTTTGGGCTTTCCAATGCTTGAGTGATATTTGCAACTGGCGTATCAAATTGCACTTGGAAATGTAAATGAAAGATAATTAATTTTAATAGAATCATTTCAAATTACCCTCTCTCCCACTATTAAAATATCCTCGCTAGGTTTATAGTAGTTTATTTCATTGTTAAGAAAAGATTATCTCTCTGGCCCACTGTGCCTACTCAAGCTGTTGATAAAGGCCCACCATCCCGGAGCCCATAACCAGTCTGGCTGGTTTCAGTGGAATCTCTACTTCTAGCCTCAGTGGTTCATTTCATCACTTAGAATAGTAACAGTTCCTAGATATGTATATTTTTTGGAGCTGAGGTGTTCAGGGTTACCCCAGTATCCTTTGCAGCTCTTGCCTCCTCCATGCAGGCATAAACTCATTGATGAAATTTTCCCCTTGAGACTGAAGCCACAGTCCCCGTGGATCTATGTGGAACAAAAAGAGGTTCATGGCTTGTCTTATGTAAAAAAGTGGGGACTCTGTCTCTTCATTCCAGCCATGTGTCAGAGGGCCTCTGTTCCCTTGCCCCTCTCTCGTGTTCTCCTCGGTCTTCACTCCCACTTTCTGGAGAGAGTCCATGATCTGCTGCTCTTTCCTCATCATAAAAACCTGGAGCTGCAAGGGACCTCAGAGAGATGTGTAAGTTTGACAGATGAGGGAGCTGAGGCCCAGAGAGGCCATTCGAACTCCTTGAGGTCAAACAGCCAGTTAGGGAAGAGCAGGACCTGAGCTCTAGGTCTTTTGACTTTTAGGCTAGACTTTCTCTCCCACCAGGCTTGGAAAGGGCAGTGGCAGGAGAGGCATTAGAGTCCACATTGTATTTTATAATAGCAAGACTTTCCGTTAAGTTTTTCTCTCTTGTTTTACAAAGGTTTTTTGTTTTTTTTAAAACTTTCCCAGTTCTCTCATTTTCTTACATGGAAGGCTAACCTGACATCTTGCACAGAGAACTGACGAACTGTTTTCTACAAAATAAACAGTGAAAAGCAAATAGCACAAGTATTTAGGGACATTCAAGTGTCCTTGGTGCCTGAAGCTTCCAAGGGCTCAGTAAACATGCCTGCTTGACTGTCAAGGGAGAGGAAGAGATGGAAAGAAGCTGTGTTCAGGGGACTGGGCACCAGAGGAGCAGCGTTTCAGTGAGCGAGTGAGCGAGTGAGCGAGTAGTCTTCTTGGCATCTCAATAGGTCTGTTTTTCCAGAAAGTATAAAAAAATGCAGAATCATCATCCCTAAAGCTCAGAGAGCCTGGCAGCCAACAAACTCATTTCTATGGCTCCAAGTACAATGCTAACAAAAATCTCATGTTAAGTCAGAGATCCCAGAAGATGAGCCATGCATCTCTTTATGTTCTACATAGATCCACAGGGACTGTGGCTTCAGTCTCACCGGGGAAATTTCCAGCCCCGCACGGTAACATCAATGAGTTTATGCCTCATGGAGGAGGGAGTTGAAAAGGATACGGGGGGATGACCTCACTTCTAAATGTGTAGATGTCAGAGGCCTATGAGTATGAAGTTTAAAAAGACTAACACCCAGGCTGATAAAGGGGCTGCAGCTTCTCTTGCTTTCACTCCTGTTTCCTTTCCTTTTTCCCCCTTCACCCTTTGTGCTATATTTCCTACCTCCAGACCCTAACTAACCTACAAACAGCAAGGTTTGCAAAAACATCTCTTGAGAGAATTGTTCGGACAGTTACTGGATGGGATTGCACTGGCAATCCTGAGGGACATTCCAGTTGTGAGTGTCAGAGCAGTTAACTGCCTGGGCTAGACCACAGGACACAGAGCCCTGTCTCCCCCTCATTCCAGGAACTCCAGTCCTGCTGCTCCTCCACTCAGATTCCCTGGTCTTCCAATGCTTCCTGATGTGCGTGGGATTAATAAGGCTGTTAGTCTGTATTTGAGTCACTGAAACCATTTTCTTTTGATTAGAGGGTATAGTGTCCGTAAACAAAAGGGTTTATCTTTGACTTTTCAAAGCAGCTGAAAACAGAGATACCTAATGGTGTTGGAGTAATAAACCCTGTTAAAACCAACTCTCAAAACTCCCAATCTTTTTCAGTAAGGTTGAGAGAAGACGGGTTTGGAAACATTGTCAGGTTATCTTCAGATAATTAGCAGCTGTGTTTCAATGTGCTCAGAGGCTTGCATTTGCTCACTGAGACCCCCCGACTTAGGGAACAGTCAGTAACCTTATTCTGCTCATGTTCATCCTTAAAACCCAGAACAGGCCCTGGCTGGTTTGGCTCAGTGGCTAGAGCGTCAGCCTGTGGACTGAGAGGTCCCAGGTTCGATTCCGATCAAGGGCATGTGTCTGGGTTGCAGGCTGGATCCCCAGCCCCGGTCAGGACACCTGCGAGAGGCAACCAATCGATGTGTCCCCCTCACATCAATGTTTTTTCTCTCTCTCTTTCTCTCCCCCTTCCACTCTCCTGAAAAGCAATGGAAAAATATCCTCAGGTGAGAATTAAAAAAAAAAAAAATACAAGAAAACCTGGGACAGGCCGTTTGTGCTTGAGGCTGATGCAAAGCAAGAGGCTAAGCTGATTTATGGTTTTTCAAACTCTCCAGGTATTACGGACTAGGTGGCTTATTCTATGTCAAGGGGCTTCTCTTCATGACAAGTGCAGGGAGTTAAGAATTTCCCAGAATAGGAAAAGACCAAGGCGCTGCTTCTCTCAGATCACCTGGAGGCACGTAGGAAGCACATGGTAGCACTGAGGGCAGTCGGGTGAGGGTAAGGAACCGTAAACTCTGGGTGTTTGTATCCCCTGTTACTACTCAGGACTCATAGTCAGGGGACTTGTAACACAGTTGACTCTAAACAACTCAGGGGTTTGGGGCACTGACCTTCTCAAGCAGTCGAAAATCCACATCTAACTTTTGACTCCCCCAAAACTTAGCTGCTGAGAACCTACTATTGACGGGAAGCCTTACTGATAACACACATTTGATTAACACATATATTGCATGTTATGTTATATGTATTACGTACTGTATTCTTACAATAAAGTAAGCTAGAGAAAAGAAAATGTAATTAAGAAAATCATGAGTAAGAGCAAATACATGTACAGTATTTATTGAAAAAAACCCGCGTATAAGTGGACCTGTGTAGTCAAACCCGTGTTGTTCAAGAGTCTTCTATACTAGCTTACAAGTCTCTCCGGGAAACCGTTTTCCACCATCTCCAGGGGGCTTTAGCACAACAAACCCTGTACATGCATGCAGGTTTGAATGAGACTGCCTCCCTAACTAGCTGTGTATCCTTGGTCAATGCACTAACTTTCTACCTCTTTTTCATCTGTAAAATAGGAATAAAAATAGCTATCTTAATAGGTGATTATCAGAAGTAATGCACATAAATGTCTAGCACTATCTTTGACACAGTGGCTGCTAGGAAGCATTTCTTTCCCTTGTCTTGCCTGCTTCCTTTCGCTCCAGCACGTCGTTCTAAGGCCTCTCGCTACTCGAAGGCTTCGGAGCAGCTGCTTTGACGCAGGATTTTGCATTGTCTCTAAAAGTCTCACGCAGCCTGCACACCCAACTTCTGCTTAATTGCTTCCTCCCACCATTCCTCTTGGTAAGCTCTCTATAACTTAGTTTGAAGTTTAACCCTATTTGCCCCTTGTCAAGGAAACTGTGCTTGGGGGGGAAGCTGTTTCTGAAGAATTGTGCAATTTAGGAAAATTAAGTTTCAGGCCAGCCATGTGGCTCTGACAGCTTATACTGCTCAGTACTTAGCAATAATGGAGAAAATGCCAGTAAAAATGACAAAACGGCAGAGCCCTGACCTACCAGGTAATTGTATATTGAATATGTCTTGGCTCAAACCAGGAATGATTTTGCTTGAATGAACCAAGGGCAAAACTGCATGTTGTAAGTCATATAAAACAAGACCAGTGCCCTGGGTAATTAAAGATGCAAACTAGACGTGCAAGATGTTTGAAAATGGAAAGTGAGTATCACTGGCTTCAAAGGGGAGCGGTAGGGGGTGGGGGAAAGGGCAGGGCATTTCTCTTTAATGAATACATTTCAGGCATGTATATGGGCACGAAAAAAAAACAGACAGCTATTCAAACATAGCACTTTTTTTTTTTTTTTAATATTAGAAGAAAAAAAAATGAGCGATCTCGGTTGTCCAGAGCCCACAACTGCTCTTATCACCCTACAGCTGCACAGACAGGGGCAAAGAAGGTAAAGAGTTTGAAAGAGATAAGTACAAAACCACAGAGTGAATTTGTGCAGGAATGAAGATTAGAGCCATTAAGTACTTTAGTCACTTGATCCTGCTAATCTTTGTTCTCTAATGTGAAAAATTCATGGGGTTTAGGAAGAGAATACTGTAGGCTCTTAGGTGAAACCCAGACTGACTGTCATTGTATAATCCCCGCATATTTGCACCCTATCTCTTCAGTCATCAGAAATAGGCAGCTGGGGAAGGCAGGCAGAGGGATTAGCTCTCCATTTCTCAGTGCGTTGTGTTTTTGCATTGCAGCATCTTTAATTACAGAAAAGTAATTCACTGAATAGTACCCTAGTGGCTTGAAGAAGTTAATGCACTTTCCAGAAGTGTGTAACCTTCTCCCAGGGAGTAGCTTAAGTACAGAGAAAATCTGGCTCAATAAATACTAAACAACAAGAATCAACTGATAAGGGTCAAACTCTACACAACAAAATTGAACCAATGGCCCATTTAATCCAGCACCTTCTCAACAAATCCCTTTTCACCATAAAGCGCTATTTGCCTGGGAATTTCCATGAATTGATGGTCATTCTTTCTCAACCCTTTGAGGTCAGGCCAGTATCAATTTATCCCTTCACTCATTTCATCATTTGTCCGTCCATCCATCCATCCATCCATCCATCCATCCATCCATCCATCCATCATCTTATTGAGCATTACTGTGCATGGTTTGTGATAAATAAGACACAATCTTTCTTGTAAAGAACTCACTGGAAGATGGATGAGCTAGAAATCTATAACAGCCTCTAAGAGAGGTCTATAGAAATACAGCGGGCATCATCTGTTGCCAGAAGCTGTCCCATCCTTCCTGCTTGACATGGTCCTTCAAGGAGGAGACGTCTGCACAACCAGTGCTCCATGGGGCTTGGCATGTGGTATGTCCCTCTTTCTATGCTTGTTCTCCTTCCTGACGCTCTGTGTCCTTACCTGAGTCACTTCACCAGAAAAGGGTTTTGCCCTAGCTGGAAGCTTTTCCCTAGCAGGGGAGTTGGATGGGACTGGAAAAGACAATGATTCAGTAAAAGCCCCCAGTCTTACAAAGATATCATGTGGCGCCTATAAGGAACTTAGACTCAGACTGTCAGCAGAGGAGTTAGGAGTTGTTAGGCCCACTACCCCGGGGGGCCTTCCCACCAGGGAAGAGGCCTGGGTCCGGGCCCTGCTGACTCGGTGGTGCAGGGCCATCCACAGGGAGCCCACCAGTGAGTTCCCACAAGGAATGGATCACTGGGGGATGTTTATATTAATGGAAAACTCTGGGAATCCCCACAAGGAAAGAGCAGTCTAGGAAAGAGATGATTTCAGTCTACACCTGAACCCTTATCATACACAGAATAATCATACACAGAATAATCATACACAGGATGTTACAGTGAGGACGGACTGCTGCAGGGAATGCAAGCGGGGAGACTGAGGCTGGTGCCAGACAGGCGGTCAGTCACCACAGCTACAAACAATCACGGGCAAGCTACAGACCCTCACTTAGGACTCGCATAACCTTCACATAAGAAAAGCTGGCTGAGTTATTCTCCTTTTAGCTATATGGTAGAGCAATAAAATAGCAACTTCAGAATATGAATAACAAACTAGAGATTAACCTGTAGAATAGCCTATAGAAATATAAACAATAGGTAAGAATAAAATTAACATACCTAAACAGATGTAAATTTTTTAGCAAAGGTCAGATAAGAAGGTACAATCATTAACTGTGAAAGGCCAAAACAGAAACCCGAACAAAGCATAGTGTCATGTTGTTTAACCAGCAATAAAATCAAATAGTATAAATACAGTCTTAACAAGGTAATAAAAAGAGAAGCTGATTGTCTTGATGATCTGAACTCTGTCTCCGTGTCCTTCATTCTTCGCCGACGCTGTCCACATCTTTGGGGGTCATTGGACTGCTGGGGCTGGACCTTGGCAATCTGTTCCAGAAGGCTTCATGGACCAGCATTCTTCCACAGCTTGTGTAAGTGGTTCCCTTTATGTGCTCCCACATGACTCTGTGTTCCCTGTGTTCTAGCACTGATCACATTGTATTGTAATTGTCTTTTTATTGTAATTGTCTCCTCTCTTATAATATTGTTTCCTTAAGGGCAGGGACTCTGCTTCAGTCATCTTTTCCCCTCAGCGTCTAAGACCATCCACAGACCCTGAGAAGGTTGGTGGATGAATGGGGGAGGATACATTATTTGGGCTGTGAATCTAGCTATACCAGGCATGGTTTTGACTACACATGTAACCACATATTGCCTGGTTATTTTTAAGAGGTAATAGGTGGGAATGACCACAGAATCTCAAGCTATAGGAATAAATAAATAGGGATTAAAAATAGGGATAAATTCCTATTTATGGTTTAGGCAAAATTTAAAATCTGTGTGGACGGCTCACAGCTGCTTTCAGAATGAGAAATACAAATTCATCATGGATACGCAGGTGTGCTATATACAGTGGCATTCTAGATTGCTTTCTTTATCTTATAAGCTGTCCTCAATCTCTACATCTTGTTCATTCTATGGCCTTCATATCTTTAAAATCTGCCCACTTCTCTCCATCTTCACTGCCTGTATCTTAGCATAGGGCACCCTCATTTACTGTATAGAAATGGTTCCAGTCTTTCTAGAATCCAGTCTTGTCTTTTCCTCCCTGAAATCTATTCTCTACATTAAAGCCAGAATATCTTTCTAAAGTATATGCCATTATGTCATTGCCCTGCTTAAGACTCTCCAGTGTCCCAGCCGCATACAGGATAAAGCCTTAACTCTTCAGCATGTGGTACCAAGTCCTTCATGTTCACCTCTGTCCTGTCGTCTCCTCAAGCTTCTCTGTTGACTTCCCTACCCCATGACTGTACCATGCTTTGTCTTTGTCCTGTCTCCTGGCCTTTGTGCCACTTGCTCTTTGCCCAGGGTGTCCTGTCCAGCCCAGCTCAAGCCTCCCCCTTCCCTCTGTATACTCCACTAAGTTCTAGGGGCATAAATGTGTCTTCATTAAAAATTCTTTTCTTGAATGTCCACTTCCTCCTCCCCCCTCACAAAACACATGTGGGCTGAAGTAATTTCTTTGTCTTCCCAGAGCATCCTGTGTCCCTTCACACCAAAGTACAGATGCTTCTCTGCTTGCCTATCTATACTCAATCTCGCTTACTTAACTCTCTAATACTCAGATTATTATTAAGCATAAAATACTTAAGAATTAAGAAGGAAATGACTGAAAGTAAAATAAAGGCTCAAAGAAGGGTCAGTTCAGTTTCAATTTTTGCCCACACTGGATCTTTCATAACTGGACTCATTTCATGTAAAGCACATTACATTCCACACATTTTTGGTGAGTTAAGTCCTTATTTCTGAAACTTCATTAAACTTTGGAAAACTAAGATGACCAACAACCCTGGTTTGCCTGGGACTGTCCTGGATACTTAAAGTGCCACTTCCTGGGAGGGCCCTCGTTCCTGCTTTCATCCCCCAGAGTCTTACATGCTGGGTGATGCCCCCAAGTCCAGTGCTGACAGGACACACTGGGACTGTTGTTTGCCTTGGCAATCTCATGCCTTGGAGCTCATCTCCCTAGGATTTCTGCCCTACTTAGTTCCACAACCTTCAGCACCTCCAGGGGGTGCAGCCATATGGGAAAATTACAAAAGGTAAGTGTGAGCTGAGGCTCTGTGAGATGAGGAGCTAGGGGACTTGGCAATGTCCTCCCAGTAACCTTGTGAGATAACTGGTGGAGAAATTCAAACCTCTGTGACCCAGTGTCTGCAGATCTCCCTTTCCTGGCAGCAGTGAGGAGTGGCATGAGTCCTGAACAGGGAGTTTAGAAGACCTGGAGTCTTAGATTCCTCAATGCTGGTTGACCTTGGGCCAGCTGTTTCACCTCTCTGAGCCACAGTGTGTTCATCTGTGAAATGAGATAGTGCCTTTCCTATATGCATCCCATGTGTGTGAGGATAATCTGAAAGCCACGAGTGCTCTGCCAATGTGACCAGCATTATCCTGTAGCGATGTTATGTGAGCACAGGCTGAGTTTTTTCACCAGAAGTTATAGTTGGTATAATTCTAGAGCATGTGTAGGAACATGAAGCCAATTTGCCAGAGCGTGGTGCACAGCTGCAAAGGTTGGAGCTCTTGGCGGTGGCGCAGGGCTGGCCGGCCACAAACAGCGGCGCCTGTCTTCCCAAGATGTAGCCGGGGTTCATCTTTTACAGAATTGAACTGCACAAATTACTGGTAATCTGACTACCTGATCATTATTTTTAGTGACATTTGCTCAAGTTGGCCCCAAACCATATATAGGATGAGTTGAATTTTGAAAGCTATATTGAAATTTAACATCCACCCCTTTATTACTTTAGTGCTTTTGTGTGTGTGTGTGTTTAGAAGCATGATGTTGCCTTGCTATTTTATTCTCTTTCTGCAGAACCACAGGAAAACTACCAATTCTGATGCCTCTCTCTTCTTATAGCATTTTTGAAACATAAAATATTGTCTAGATAGAATGTATTATACTACCTTTTGCAGAAAATCTATGCCATTCCTCCTCACCACCTTTTCCCCCAACACACACTCAGTTACACCATGATGTGTCTGCACCAAAGAAAATTAGTGACCCTGTGATCTGAACAACAAAATGTTCTCAAAATATATTGCCTCATCTGTTAGGTTTGATTAAACCATTTATCAGCAAAAAATAAAAATTGCTTTTCTTTGCTTAGCATGTCTGGAGATTCAGGAGTGCTTTGTGAGGTTATTGTGACCTCAGCATTTGTGGCAAGACTGCATACTATGTTACTAGTTTATAACAATATAAAAGTGAGCTTACATTAGGAGGAAGATTGTCTTCTTTCTTCTATTTGCACTGCGTGTCACATGTGGGTCTGATTTTGACTATGTTGCTGGCTATATTAGGTCATCTACAGGCATTTAATTGTACAGTTTATGTACATATTTGCTTCTGTTAACAAATATCACTCCTCCATTAGCAATGCATCCTGATACATATGCATTGAATTTTTTTCCCAGCCATGGAGATGGATTTATGGTATGTGCTTTCTCACCTTATTGAAATTCCTGGTTAAAATTAGGAATGTGGCTGGACATTAAACAGCAGAGTCCCCCCACCCCCACATAAAGCTCATTAATTCCAAGGGCCTCTGAGTTGCTATCTTCATCTTTTACCCTTGGCTTCCTACTCCATGAGCAGGTTACTCCAGCGAATGGGAGTTACAAGGCTGCACAGTTTGATACCCTACAACTCCATGAGAATCGTGTGAAGTCACATATGTGGTCACTTGTCATAAGTTTCCAGATGAGGTTACATTTGGTGTACTGTGATTTGAGCACATTGTTACTCAGCCCTCATTATAGACATAGTGCCAGAAGAATGTGAGAGACTAATGTCTTATTTACAGCCACAAAATTGAACAGCAATTGGTTCTGTTGGAAGTTTTTAGAGAGGTTTTGTGGAAGAGATTGATAACATTCATTTATTCTTCTAACATTTATTGAGCAGCTACGGTGTGCTGGGTACTGTACTCACTGTGGAGATGAAATCAAGAGACACAGTTCCTAAAGGAGTTTAACATCTTAGGGGCTGCCGGACTTGCAAATAAACACTTTCAATGACAAGTGCTGTAAGGGAGTAGTTAAACTGTCGCAAGAGCATGGGTGTAGGAGAATTACAGTTTGCCTAGGGGTTTCAGGGAAGTTTTCCTGGTGGGACTAGAGTTTGAATGGAGACTTGAAGGATGGTTAGAAGTTAAACAAAGAAACAAACAAAAAAAGAGCATCGCAGGAGGGGAAACATGTACCAAAGACTGCAGGCGAGAGAGCTTGGTTGTTCAGTACTGCTGGGGATTAATGTGTGTGTGTGGGGGGGGCGGTAGGCTGTGGGCTGGGTGGGATACAGGGAGTCAGGGTCAGGCTGATCGCAAAGGTTTTGGGTGCCAAGCAAAGGAATTTAGCTTTTATACTGTTCAAGAGCCTTTTAAAAAATCAAGGCAGAGTTTGTGACAAATGGCAGTGGGGAGAGCAGCAATTTCGCATCTCCAACAGTCTAGCCGCCATCCCTCTGAGTGACTAAAAGAGCTAGGTGTGCCCTTGAGAATATGTGAAATGTGAGTGGAAAAGAGCTGAGATTATTCCCGCGGGAGCTGTGACCTATTCAGCGTATCCGAGAGGGGGTGCACTGGGCCCCATCCGCATGTGCGTGTCACTAACGAGGAAGCAGGCTGAGAGAGTCGGTGACTCTCTCCCAGGCTACAGACCCAGTGATGTTTAAGGCAGGATTTTATTCAAGTTGACGAAACGCACTAGCTCTGCTTTCATCTCTCTAAAAGGGGAAGAGAAGAGTGGCAGGGGCAAGGTAGGCGAGGATTTAGGGCACAGGCAGAGGAGAGACAGCCGAGTGCTGGCTGGGTGAAGAGAGTGGAAAGAGAGCTGTTGGAACAAATTTTAAGGGTTGACAAGGACCTTCAAAAGATTAGAGAAAATGATAGATGGGTATCTGGCAGAAGTCCTTAAATTTCTGGTTAAAGATCTGTAGCTTAAGGGGAAAATTTCTGGAGAGTTATAACAAAGTTCAGAAGGACATGGTGGTAGGGGACTAACATTATGCATCAGTAACCCTAACGAGTAATTTATCCATGGCCTAGTATGCTGATTTGAACTGAATAAGCTAGTTCTGGCCGCAGAATTCAGTTTAACACAGTTCCAGCTCATCCTCCAACGATGGCATTAGTTATTAGAAATGAGAGAAGTCCCAAGAGCACAGCCTCTGAGGATGGTGCTGCTGGGTAGTGGTGCTACAGTTCAGTGATTTCCCTCATTCGAGCACGATCTTTTGTGTCGGGGACAGCGTGGAAGCAGTGCTGCTTTAAAACACACAGAGGACATGGCCACAAAAGAGGAAGCGTTTCCCAGGCAAAACCAGCTGGCTGGGGATAGCAACTCATTGCCCCGTAGGCTTTATCTTAGACCTTTCAAATATGGGTTCTTCATTCAGAGCTGATTCTGACCCAGGAGGGCTGTGATTTGATTACTGCCACCCTATTGCTCATTGCGTTCATGTTTTGGCAAAGCTCATCTGTCATGGTGGCCTTCAGTTTTTATTCTTGCCTGACATATCAGCTTGACACATTCCAGAAGATTTTTCTATTCCTCGATATTCTAGAAGCCTCCAATGAAGTGAGAGCCGGTGCACTGGAGAAACGACAAACCACTCAATTTACAACAACGTTTTCTTTTAAAGTTTACTGGGACTTTTCTAGTGTTTAGCATATTAAGAACATGGGTGTGGTGGAGATTAAACCATGCGTTCCTTTTTTTGGCTTTTGTATTAATATTTTCCGTGGATATGCTCCAGGTCCTAGATAGCATCTGTAAGGAACAACAATTTTTTTCCTGATTTGTGAGATCATGAGGACATGGCCTAATACTTGGGTAAACTGCTCTGAGTCCTTGAATACCGGCAGATAGATAAATGGGACAATGTACGTAGACATGCCTGCTCTTGCACCTGCCATGTCATAGTAGTTTATTGGCAAGTTTCTTCATCACAATCTAAAAACAAAACAAAGGAAACATCATTAATGCTGATAACATGTTAGAAGAACAGAATAAGTGGAATTGTCAATATTTGAACTGCATTTCCCCTTCTGAGTTTTGAAAGTGAGCAAATAATATTCTGGGTTTTTTTGGTTTTTTTTTTTGCCTCTTTCTTTTAAAAAATGTTTTCCTCTCTCCTTTTGAAGGGTGGGGGTTTGCTTTGTGAAAAGCAACCTGGCTGTTGAGTTGTGGTTAGAGGGGAGACATGCTTCAATATGCAGGGTGAGATATTAGAGCCAAAGATAATGCTGGAAACCACACTTTCAACATCCAATTTCAGCACTGTCCAGGATAACTATAAAACTGGAAGAAGGTGAGTAATAGATTTGACAGCTATACTCTAAAATGGACCTTATTAGCGAAATATAAATTGTAGCCAGGCACTTCCTATCAGCACCCCGCACAGTTAATGATAAGCAGTCAATGAGATTTATATTCCCTTAGCATTTTTATAATGAGTCTGTTGCTTTGATGACAGTTTACTGTCAAATATTATGCTTAGAAATTTATAGCATTTGATTCAAATGAATAGACAGTTTAGCTTCATGGCAGTCTGTCCCCACTTCATGAAGCTCACACTTTCACTTTTTTTCTTTTTCCCCCCTTCTCTAGACTAAGCTCTGAAACACTCCACTGGAAATGAAGTTTTGAAGAGGGTGCACGTTGACTAGCAGAAAGTGTGTGTTGACTTGAGGGGAAAGGTTTCAATGAATTCCAAGAACAGGCTTGAGGGGTCTAAAAAGAAGGCATGTTATACTAAAGAATGAAAAATGTACAGATGCACTGGGATGGTGGCCGTAGAGAAGTTGTGATGTGTAATAGAAAGAGATTGGGTGGAGAGAAGGGCCTTTATCTGTGAGAGGAGGCGGCCCACACCCACTTGTGGGGAGGAGATGACGTCTCTTTCCCTCCTGGAAAGAACCACACATTGGTTCCCAGAACTGCCTTGAGGACAAGTGTCCAATAAATGCTGCTGACAGATTGACTGCTGCTGGAAAGAGCCACCAAGGCGATTCAAAGAGACGCTCTACAGACCCCTGCTGCCCCTATGGGGTCACTGTGCCCCGCACTTCAGGTGGACACAGATGTTGGATGTGATGCTGGCTCCATGCAGCGTGGAGTGTGACTCCAGGTAGCAGGTGCCTGATTTTCAGGAAATAGAACCGCTGCTCGGAAAATGCGGTCTTTCAGGTAGACTGGCTTTGAACGCAGGTGTTTTCCACAGGTGGTGGTATTAGAATAGCATTTATGCAGCATTTAGGAAATAGCTCCAATGGGCTGAAAACATTCTATCTCTTCCATCCTACGCCGTCTGTCCTGTTTCAGACCCTTTATGCCTACTTCATGTGTCCTCTGGTTTGGAGAGGTGAGCTGGACATTCACACTGTGTGTTGAGGTCTAGGATGGCTGCCACCTGAGCCTCACCTGTTCTTCTGACCCCAACTCCATCTCAACTCTGAACTCTTTGCCCTAAAATCTGTCCCTGACTCATTGGATCCAGGGTTGAATGATTATCTTCTTAACTTTTGAGTCTTGCCTTTTCTGAAAGAACCCACAGTTGGCTTCTCCCTCTGGCTCACTGTAGACAAGGCTGTTTCTGGTCAGAATCCCTCTTGGATTTGGAGCCCAAACTGTGTCAATGACTGTTTCACTGGTAATTAACCCCAGGGTCTCAGCCAGGATCTGGGTGGAGGATCAGACACCTGCCATTTTAATAATGATTTCAATTACGGTAATAACATCACTATCTATTCAGACCTGACTATGCACCAGGCTCTAGGCTAGGTAGTTTACATATTTTATTTTTTAGTGCTTACTACAGCTTTGTGAGATAGTATCCACGCTTTATACATAAAGGGACAGAGTCCTTGAGATGTGTCAGGGCACAGATTCAAAGCTAAAGCTCACAATTCTTTTAGGAGTAGTAGAGCCTTAAGTGGGGGGTGATGTCATTCAGAAAAACAAGGAATTCTGATTTCTCATCCCGCCATCCATCTTACTGTCTTGTTTTGGTCTCAGCTGCTGAATTTATCTTTCTTTTCCATGAGGATATTGTTTCATGTGATCATTCTTGTCTCCAAGCTGATTGATGATGTGTTAAATTTAAATAATGCTGTGTTTAGGAGAGAGAGGGGAAGGAAGCTTTGGAATTCCCTGAGGACTGAGCCAGGCGAGGCAGCAGACTGGGAGCCAGGGCGGAGCAGGTTATCCTGAGGAGCTGGTAGTTTTGGTGTACTCTCTGGAGGGACCCCAGTGTCACCTCTGCAGTGGTCTCCAGAGTGCACTTACATCAGAGCAGCATGGTGAAAGCAGGCATTGAGGAGGAGTGGTTGTCAGGGAGAATTCTGAAAGCAAGTGAGTGTCATGGTGACAACTTTGGAAGACATTAAAGGATCTTAAAAGGGTCATGGACAGAAGGCAGCATTTCTCTAGTGTGTCCCAGAGGTTACATAGCTGAAGGAACACAGTCCTGGTGACTGTGCAGGATGCTGAGTGGGGAGCTTGGAGCGAGCAAAGGAGAGGCACATATTCCGCCATTGGCAGCTTAGACACAGGTGAGATGTGTGATCGAGTGGTTATTGCTCAGACTGGGCTAGAAAATCCTTTCTGGCCAATGCCCGATGTTTCTTTAATATAGCATGTTATGTGCATGGGGCTGTCTGCCAGTCTTTGGGGCTTTTGAAATACAATATTACTGGAGTTGCTGACATTTTATTCATAGAAGATGAAAAATAATGCATTGGTTATCAAATGTCTTTCATAAACGTCGTATTCATGCATTTCATACAGCCTTCTCCAAAGTTAAACAATAGCTTGTCCTTAGAAACCAGGAGAGGGCACATGGAAAGGTTCCAAATGAAGATATTAATATTATAGCTAAACCTTGCTAATTTGCACTAATGACTGGGAAACCTATTGCAAATTACCAAGTGAGTAAGCCAGCAACCAGGATTTCAAAAAACCCAAAGACAGCACCAGAAAATGAATCCACTCTCATAATTTCATCAACGCAATTGAATTTTAACTACTGGGAGTAATTTGTAGTCTATATTTTGTTTATCTTGCAAATCTGTGTGCTTTTTTAAGAGTAGTGGTGAACTATTAGAGTAAAATTTGTTTTTTATGTGTGATTGTGGTTAAGAAATGTATGTAAAAGAAACACAAAAAACCCTTGGGGGAAAAACCTGCTAATTGTATAAAGGATTTAAATTTTTTTTTTTTTTTCAGTTGTAATACCAGCTATAACTTTGCTCATTTCCTCTTTTAGTTATTAACCAGAAATGCAAAACTTGATGAAATATTGCACAAAAGACTCATAAGCATGAGTGAAATCTCTCAATTAACCAGGCACTTTATTTGTGAAAGAGGTAATTTTCCAAAGCACAGTTTCTTGAAAATGGAAACAGACAGGTGTGAGTCGCAGTTTGTTCCCAGTGACGGCAGTAGATCCACATCCTATGACAGTGGAAGGGGCCTGGTGGATAGCATCTAGGCCCAGCTGTGGCCTATCCACAGGCTGTGGTGGGTTTTTTTTTATTCTTAATAAACATTCACTTTCATACCTAATTTTGTATTTGTAATTTTGTATTCTTTTTCTTAACTGTATAAATTTCTGCCCTCACCAAAACAAATATTCTCTGGTAGTTGCACCTGAAGGTCTAGACTTTTACCGAGGAAGGTTAGTGGAGTGAGAAGAGAAGGGGCTGAGAGTAGCATCCAAGAACATGGGTATTTAAAGTGGAGGAATCCTCTGTAAAAATGGAGAAGCACTGAGCTCTGGGCTCAGAGAATTCCAGGGATGTGGAGACCTGTCCCCACCCTCCTTCACCCTCCTGTTTAGATGGGATGCTCCTCTATCTTTCCAGAGGGAGAGGATCTCTGCCTTCCCCACCCTTCACAGAGATCAGAAGAGCTCCAGCCTGCCTGGATCTGATGGGGGCTGGGCAGAGAGCAGGAGCCTACTGTATCATATCTCAAATTGTACAGGTTCTGTAATAAATACTCAGAACCACCTGTGACTTGGAGATTTGGAAGCATACACCCCCCAGCTCTGCCACTGCCCCATCTTGTTTCTCTCCATAGTCTCGTGGCCCTGCTAGAGGTTATTAAGCTTGTTTTCCTTACCTCACTTAGAAAGTCAAGTTGGTAAGTACAAGTTGATCACTGTAGCCAGATCTGGATTTGCTTAGGCTTGGCCAACCCCATGAGCCCCTGAGAACAACATAGCAGACGCTGGGAAATGCTGGATCTGGAGAATGTAGGCTCAGGTCTGCTGTACTTTCCATGCATCCTCTTGATTTCGGCAGCATAGATGTAGAGAGTTCTCTCTTTGCTCACTGAACAGACTATCAGCTAGGAGACTGACTCAGGTTGCGTTTGACTGAGGGCTTAGAAAGCTAGAACAAATCCTCCAGCCATAGCCACCTTTTACCCCTTTGCCCTTAAACTATTTATCACATTGCAATAGGAGCCCATGAATTTCAAACACAGCTCTGGACAAAAAGGGGAAATGCACATCCAGGAGTAGAGGCTGGGGGTGGGAATTTTGCCATCCTATATAATGGATTTCTCTCAAATATCTTGCTTATGTGTGACTTAGCCACATACCTTTGGGAGCTAAAATGGAACCAGGAAAGAGGCATAAATAATTATTGCATTTAGAGAACTTAGGTTAGATGAATTATTTGTGTTCACTGCTAATTTTAACTTTACTTACACCTTAAAACGCATGGTACTTGACAACCCTATTGAGGCTTTCTAGTTTTTGAAGAAATAAGGAATATGAATAATATTTTTCAAGGGAAGTGGGCTGTTTTTAGTGCTAAAACCTTTGAAATAAAAAAGGAAAGAAAGCTTTTCCCCTCACGATTACTTCATCGGAATTATATGAGTTTGTTATTTATTTTAAAGCGTCAAGTATTTTGGAGTGTTGAGCTTGTTGGCAGCGCCTCATCCTTTCCTCCTCTACTGTTGCGGTTTTGATAACTTCCTTGGGCTGTTTCCCTGGAGACCATGATGATAATGGTCATAACAGGTACACTTACTCTCCATCACTCTTATAAGGATGCAGTTGGTGTGAGTTGGTAAAAACTTCTTGTAATGAAATCCCATTCCAATTACTACCGTGTAGAACTTAAAGCATCAGCAGAATACATTGGGAACACTTCAGCATCTTCTTGGGGTTTTTTCCCATCCAGCTTAGATATTATTACTTCTTAAGCTTTTGTCTGTGAGAATCCATCAATGTCCTTTTTCGATCTCTCTAAAACGCTCTCCAAAGAGGATTCAGAGATAGGTAATTTTCTCTTATCTGAGTTTCGTAGAATTTAGTTCGAGTTTTATTGTATTTTTAAGAGCCCTCTAGATGCCCATAGAGATAGTCGAGCTGAGTTAAAATACACAGGCTACAATGCATTCACAATCTTAAAATATTCTTCAGAAACAATAATCAGAGTAATAATTACTTTGTTCAGAAGTGAGGCGGCCCAAGCACTGCCTAATATTTCCAAAGGTTTGAAAAACCAATGCCTTTAGCTAGTCATATGGAATTTTTATAAAAGGTGTTGAAAGTATTCATAATATGTATTAACAAATAGTCATGGTGAATTCTCCTATGGCGTTGACAACAGAATGTCAATTTTTGGAATCTCTCCGGACTACAACAATTTAATCCCATCAATGCCTTGGTTCTGTTAGGATGGTAAAGGATGGCAACAGTCATATTCAAGGAGAGAGGAGGGTAATGGATGTTTCCAGAAATGCTTGCTGAGACTTAGCAATCGGAGGCAGTAGTTTACTCTAGCTCCATGTTTGGGAATGTTAGAGTTTGACACCCCTCCTTTTGTTTCTTCCTTTTTATTCTTTCCACTTCTAGATGTGTTTTTAAAAAGAAAGCAAGAGTGGTTTCATCGCAGTTATCTTTAATTTATGACTTTATTCAGCTTCTGTCTTCAACTTCTCCTCTTTTCAACAGCTTTCCTAAAAAGCGATGAATGGAAAGTCTTAAATATGAACAACAAAAACAAAGTTCACTTGTAGTTACCATTTTCTTCATCATCATATTTCCAAACTGCAAATAAATACCTTAATAAATAAAAATTTTAACTAAAATAATGAAAATCATTTTCTATATTTTGTTTTTTACACTGTTCACTTAATTCAGATTAATCCTATTATCTGGCAACATTATGATGTGGAATTCTGGTATATATGTTATGCTTAACAGAAATTCACTTACTTTGCTTATATGAATGCCATTCACTTATAGGCTTGATGTGCCTACATAAATCGGGAGAAATATTTAGTGCCATTTAAATCCCATCCATTCATGAATCGAAACATTGGTTAAGCACCTACTATAAAGAAGATATGATGTGTCACACACTGGCCTGATTTCAAGCAGTTTACAACCAACTGTGGGCTGCTGCATTCAGAGAAGGCTTTCTGGGTTGTGCTTGATACGTGAAGTAGAAATAAGCTATGCTACCTCTGAGGTAAAGGTATGTATAGGACCGTACGAGATCTATAAGGGGGAGAAGGGAGAGGGAGAGTGATGTAGGTAGAGGGATTAGCACAATTAAAAATGCATCAGCCAAACATTGCAGGGTTTTGGGGTTGAGTGGAAGGGCAGTGAACAGTTCAGTCAACCTGGAGTAACAGGGAACAAACAGAGGAGTGGCAGACCAGACAGGAGACGGTACTAAAATGCCTGAGAGCATGTCATTCCAACTAGAAGTTTTGGCTGTGACTCCAGCAAGTCAGGGTAAATAAATTTCTGTCCAAGTGCAAATTAGTCCCTGTTGTCTCAGTAATTGATTCAAGTTTCAGTCTCTAAGATCAGATGACTTAACAGTACTACCTAACAGTCTCTATTCTGTTCACTATGCTTTGAAAAGAGGAAATAAACACATATTTTCTGTTCAAGGTATGTCTATATATCTGTCAATGTTAATGGCTCTCAGAAAGGCCCCATCACGCGCAGGGGGGTGCACATGGCCTTATATGAACTTGCAGATACACACATCCACATGCACAGATCCCTTTATGTGCCTATATGTGTACTTTGTACAAAGTTTATGTAGGGGCTGCTGAAAGTCCTGGTGTACGGTCAACAGCCCTTGCTTCACCATACCCAGGGGAAGGGTTTTCTTTGATATGTATCTCTTTCTGTTATTCACAGGCACTTTTAATGATGAAAATGAATGGACCAGCCATGTCACAGTCTGTTCATTTCTTATACATGTGCGTGGCCTTTGATCACAGCTCTAGGCTATGATCTATAATTAACCTATGTTCAGACTGCCTGTGAAAACCACCAAGGTTTTTTGTTTTTCCAGGTAAACTCTGTACGCAGGTGTCACTCCATACCACCCAGTTCTAAGGCCAAACCCAAGAGCATACATTAAAACAGTACTACAGTAATTGTTTTAAAAGGATTCTTAATTTATTGGTAGAACAACTACATCTAATCTTGCTTTTTGCAATGCACTAGTGAGCAAAATTATTTAAAGTCTCATTTGTCTGGTGAGTTGCTGAACATTTCATAACACATCATCTTCTAGGAAATAATTAATCATGAGGCATATTGATGACAGGTTTGGACTTTAGAAAAAGGTAATTTATGGTACTAGCTCAGCTGTCTTGACGACCTTCGCTGGACTATATAAGTATTTTATTTATTCTTACCTCTTTTTTGCCTTCCAACATACCAGAGAATAATTCATACCCTTGCTAACCTTTGCAAATGATTTCCCCAAAGGTTTTCCTTCATCAGCATGAGGGAAAACTAACCCATTGTCATATCTTTTACAAAGTAATTAGCCATGAATAATTGTTCCATCCACACATCTCTCTAACAGAATGGATTTTCTTTTTCTCTTCTTTGAAGGTAGATCTATGAATTGTGTTCAGTTTAGAGTGCTACCACCCTTTTGTTGAGTACTCTGTTTTTCTACGAATACTCTGGATTACACTGGGCTTGTAGAGTTTAATGCTGTGCGAACATTGTTTTATTATACATTCTATTCCAAAGTAGAAGAATGGATTTTTCTATACGGCTTTATTAGATTCGATTTTGGAATATTTTACTTAATGGGTAATTTTTATGGCAGCCCCTATCCAGCATTTATATGGGAAATGTTGTGCTTCTTGATTAAAAATATCCCATGGGGTATTTTTCCCTAGGATTTTTCTTAAAATTACCTTTTGGCTGCTTAAAAGTGAAAAACAAAAATTACCTTTTCACTGGGCAGGAGTTGATCACCTTGTAACAAACTCGAGAGACTCACATACAATCATTGGAAGACGGCCATCACAGAGGACAAAGGAAAAATAAACAGACCATGCCTCTATAAGTCCTGTTTCTGACACTCAGATGGGATTTTTGTCCATGTGCTCCACTAAGGAGCTTCCCTGGAAAATTATTCAAAAGCTTTGGCTGCTACAGGCGCCAAGAGGTTAGCTATGCCTTTGCTTGCTAGTCTCCATTAGTCACTGATTTGCTTCTGGGCACCATTCGAGGGATTAATTTTTATCTGCAAATCCCTGTAAGGTTGGGCCCTGGTTATCTTGGCAATAGTGTTTCTACTCACTCTAAAGGCAACTACGATTCATAAGGGAGGCTCCTTATATATGGTGAGAAGCCAGCTCTGTGCTTAAATGGGTAACCTTAATGTTGTGTGACTAGAATTTGGCAGTAAACAGGTATTTTATGTTCTGCCAAGATTTTACTATCAGATACACTCTCCTGTTAGCTATTTAATGAGACAAGGTCGTTTTCTCCCTCTTGCTATATTGGAGCATTGCTTAGATTTATGTCTGATTCAGAAGCAGCTGTTCCCAGTTGCTTCCTGGTACTTAAAGTCTAAACTATGTCTGGTGTTAGCAATTTGAAAAGCCTTTGTAGCTTGGATACTGATCTGATGTGATGCTGGTGGCTTGGTGAACGCGCGCATAAGCAAACAGAGATGAAAACAGTACACAGTTCATTAGTAGAGTGTTGAAAGCCTGGGATACACTCTGAATTTGAAACCGACTCAGCCGTAAAAGCACTCTCTTTCTTGGCAAAGGTAATCTTTCTGTGCTTCAGTTTCCTGAGTTAGAATACAAGGATTATACAATTTTCTAAACCTTGGCTTCCATGGAAAAGGGTAACGATGACTCTTTGAAAGTGGGGTTGCAAAGAGAAAGTGCTCCAGAATGTGAAAGGAAATGATACTAATTAAAACCGTGTACATTACAAGAGGGTCTTATTCCTTAGTAATCTAAAAATCTCCTCAATAATGAAAGTGAAGATGAACTTGACCTTCTGCTATTTCAATCATCTGGTTGAAGGTGGTGGCCCTTTCATCGTCCTCACAACTTTTAAGAAGTTGAAGCAAAATATGAATATAAGAAATGGCACAGGAAAAGGACAATTAGGCAAACTGTACCCCTTGTCTGGGACTTGGTAGGTTAATGGCTCTGATCTTGCTCCCTTTTGGAAAAAAAAATCTCAGGGAAATAGTGGAGGAAGAAAGGACAAATAAAGATGAGGCTGACATGTAGATTCTAAACCTAAGATACGATTATCTTTCATGGAATCTGGTTCTTGGAGAAAGTCACCATAGCCCAGCTACTGCGCCTGCCTGACACTTGGAGATTCCCTAGGTGCCCACAGGAATGTATTGTCAATGTGGTGGGTATTGGGGGGGTTACTACTTGCCAGGCAGGCACTGTGCTGGATAAACAAGAGAGACAGGGCTCCTGCTTTCATGGGTCTTTCATACCTCATGAAGAGATAAACAAAAGAAAGGAAATGAAAAACAAAGAATGACAAATTACTCTAAGGCCTGGGAGAGGGACACAGGAGGTGCTGAGGCAGACAAAAGTGCGGGTCCCTACTTCCACTGAATGGTCCAGGGAGTCAGCGCTGAGGAAAGGGCTTTTAAGCTGAGGCTCAAAAAGCAAGGAGCCCTCCATGTGGAAGTTGCCAGAAGAGTGCTTTGGACACAGGGAATGGCATGGGACATATCCAGAGGTTAGAACAAAGAGGAGCCTGGGACTGGAGCGTAGAGAGAGAGGAGAGGCCCCAGGAGCTGGTCCTGTTGGAGAGGATTCTGGATTTCACCCTCATGGCATTGGGAAGCCTTTGAAGAGCTACAAGTTGAGGACTAATATGACCTGCTGTAGCTCTCACATCTTCTTGCTGTGTGGAGATGGACTGAGCGTTTACCTACTAAAGAGTTCTTTTCTCCGCTTCACTCCCACAGCCTGGCTCTGGCCACCATCACCTCTCACCTCTCTAACTGCAATAGCCTCTTGACTGGTCTCTTCAGATTCATTTAATCCATTCTCCACACCGTAGCTAGAGTCGTCTTTGCACGATCCAGATTTGCTTTTGTTCCACTGCTGCTTAGAAACCTGCTGAGGCTTCTCGTTGCGCATGGGATCAAGTTGGCATCCTTCACTTACCAATACCTGCCCCGGCTTGGCTCCTGCCTGCCTCGCCGGCCTCAGCTGGGCCGCCTCTGCTTCCTCTCTGGACTCCAGTCACGGGAGGGCTTCTGCCCATTTCCTGAACGTGTACACATTTCTCTCGACCTCAGTACTTTTGCACACTCTTTTTTTCTGTCACCCTAAACATCTATCCCCTCACCTTCACAACTACCAGTTTGTCTAGCTCAGTGATTCTCAAACTTCAATGCACATCAGATCAGTGTTTTCATTTCTAAAATGGGAAAATGATATATCTCTCTCTATATATGATGAGGATTATGTAGGTTAATTCCTGAAAAGTAAGAATAAAGAATATGTTCCCTTAAGTCCACATCTCTTTCCTCTGTTGCCATCACAAAGTCTAGAGTAGGGGTTTTGTTGTGAGGCAGTGAGTAGCATCCAAGCATATGATCTTGGAAACTTCAAAGCAGAGAGATGATTGCGTGATCTGAGGTGTGAAAGGCGCTGGCCAGGGACTCAGAAAGCTAGTTATACCTCTCATTAGTGCCATCTCTCTGTGCGTGAAGGAATGGGCACAGTACTCCGGAAGGTTTAGCATTATTCCACTTTTCTATTTCTGATATGCTGCTATTTCAAAAAATTCAAATGACTGTAAATAGTGGACTTAATTTTAACTTAGTAGAGTAGAATATGGAGAGACTGGGACTTCTCCAGAAGGACAAATAACCTGCTGGGGCGTCAGGGTAACTGAAGTCAGGTCTAGGCATCAGGTCTGTCTGTAGTGTATGGAGCCCAGAGCTCCAGGCCAGAATCTAGGCCTGGACTCTAGCTGGCTCTGCCTGGCTTTGGGTGGGCCTCTAATCTTTGGAGAAGATACACACTTGACGGCCACCTCTTTTCTCATCTCTGTGACTATGCACATGCTCCTGTCCCATTTTTGTTTTGGTAGCACCTATTTTTCCTTCAAGACTCCTTCAAGACTAGTCAGGTTGTTCCCAGTTCCAGAAATCTTCCCAGACAGCCTGGGTACTGATGCCTCATGCGTTTCCCATTGCAAGCTGGGCTTCCTTCTATTGGAACACTGATTATCATGGGTTGTAACTGTGGAGAGTAGGTGTCTTTTACATTTCTATCACCCTCACTAGCATATAGGCAACTGGAGAGCACCAACTCTTCGTGCTCTCACTGCTTGGGACAGACTGGACATTCAAAATAAGCTTGTTGAATGTGTGAATGTACCTGAGCAGCTTTCTTCTATGACGAAAGGGGTGGTACATCAGGGGGTACTAGTTTTCTCACTGGAGCAGGAATGCAAAATTAGAAACTAATAGAGAAAGAGAAAGAGGGAAGGAAGATGACACTGAAGATAAAACATGAACCTACTTTAAAAAATTGCTTAGAGTCAGTATGTTTAACATTTTCCTCTTTTTAAATTTTTGTTTACTGATTTTAGAGAAAGGAAAGGATAAAAAGAGAGTTCAATTTATTGTTCCACCTACTTATATATTCATTGGTTGATTCTTGTATGTGCCCTGACTGGGAATCGAACCCACCACCTTGCTGTATCAGGACGATGCTCTAACCAACGGACCTATCCAGCCAGGGCCAGAGTCAGTAGGTTTAGAACAACTTTATTTACACATATTTTAAGGAGGCACTTGCCTGATACAAGTGTTTGGCTTCAATACACTTAAATATTATACTCTGAGTCCTTAACAGGTCATGACCGCACAATCCTAATTGTGCAGTGCATTTTTGTAGCTGTAGACTGAAAACCTACTTACAGAACCTTCATAACACTTCTCTTCCCATAGCTCACCATTTCCTTACACAACATATACTGATTAAATATGCATTTCAGACAGATAAACAAGAGAATACTAGTAAAAGGTAACAAACCTGGCAGTGCAATTGAAATGTTAAGTCCCAGGTATCTGCTTAGCAGAGTGAGAATGCACTGTTCAGGCCAGCACGGTGAGGCAGTTATTTGGCATGCTAATTGTTCTGTTCCCTTCGAAGAACAGAATCTGCATCTGGCAGGCTGCCTACTGACAACTTAGGAAGCAGAAAAAGCTACTGAAGGCGCAGGATAAGGATCTGACTTTTCTTCTTGCCAACCACGTTTTAAGTCAACTAGCCTAGGAGGCTGAGATGTCTCCAGCCCATCGGTGCCTGCAGTCCCAGGCAGCCGTTCTTTCTTTGGTCAGACCTCTTGGCACTTCAACATATGCGTGCAACTCAGCCCAGAATGGGTTCTGCAGAAATTTGATATTTTGAAGATCAAATTTCTTGTGCTCAGAAAATGAACTTGGAGGAATTCACACCTAAGCTTGCCTGGTAGACTCAACTTTCAGATTTTTCTGAGTGATGAACCAAGTCCCATCTCCAAAGAATAATCATGTATAAGAAAAGATAAATTTTTAAAGAAATAATAGTTTATTGATTTTTAGAGAGAGAGGAAGGGAGAGGGAGAGAGAGAGAAACATATGTGAGAGTGCAACATCTATTGGTTGCCTCCAGCACATTCCTGCCTAGGATGGATCTAGCAACTCTGGTATGTGTCCTTGACCTGGAATAAAACCAGCAAACTCCTGGTGCACAGGGTGATGCCCAACTAACTGAGCCACACAGGCCAGGGCTACAAGTTTTTTTAAGGTTGTAAACCTCTAGATCACTGGCTTAGGACTTTCATATTAGCTTTCCTCTCTGATGCACAAGAACCACCCTCTTGGCCTAGGGCCTCTCCACCTTGTACGATACTTGCACCCTCTTCAATTGATGAGATCTCTAGGTAAGGGTCTGTGTATCATTTTCTAATATCCTCCAAAATATGTAAACACACTGAGACTAGACTATAGATAACTGAAGAATTGTTATTTAGATATAAAACCTTAGACCGGAAATATAAACCACATTTTGAAGCAGAAATTTTGACTTAGAGATATTCTAATGTACTAAAAAGAAAAAGAATATTGAACTTATTTATATATTTAGTAGTGAATTATGTGCACTAAGGAAGTATATATTTCATCCCTGGCCTTTGTCCCATTGTTAATTTTTGCCTTGTTTTTAACTCTGTTTATTGCTAGGTAGTTTTGAAATGTGTCTCTGATATCTCTGATCACCACCCTATATGTAATACCCTTTTAGGGTCTTTTAAAAAAATAAAAATGCTATATTTTTACTTTTGACTAAAATGTACATTTAAAGCCTTAGAAGGCAATAAAATTGAGCAACTTCATCCAATTTAAAATTAGTTGGAAGATTCTGTATATCTTTCCATCTATTACATGCCTATGTACATACTCTCCAGACACACATACATAAAGGATCAAGGACACTGTCAAGCTCCATTATTTCCATGTCATCTTAAGCCATTTCATAAGTTAATGATTAATGATAACAAATGATCTCCTAGCTGAAGGCATCTATTAACTGTGCAAACATTTGGAAACTTGTTAATGGAATCTGCAGAGTCTAATCTGGAAGAGATAAAGGACACCAACACTACGAAAGAAACACAGATGGACATTGTAACATGTTAGAAGCAATAGAAAAATCTTGAGTGTGGAAAGAGGATTCAAAAATAAAACTCTCCTCAAATGCCTGAGAAGAGTGGCTTTCAATTTCGTGTGGATTAATTGTGAAATTATTCTATCATTTTTTGGCCCAGCTCTTAATGAGCACCAATTATTGTTAATAGTTTACCAAATCTCCTGTGGGGCAAACAGGGATTTATAGATAAAAAAAAATTATTACAGATTATTTTCAATGACTATAAATGTTGAGTCTAGACCACAATAATGAAAAGGAGCACAGGAAGGCATGGGTCCTAGGATGGAAAGAGAAAGATTGATAGAATTTAAATGTGGTAACAAACACACAAGAGAAGAGTTGACATTAAAGAATGAGGAGATATTCAGGAACAGGATGAAAGTCAATGCTAATACTGTATGAATTATCACATGATAAAAGTAACACATAAGCAAAGAGTGTTTTCATTTTGATAAGATTCTCTTCAAGCAGGGGTGGGGAACGTGTGGCCCACTGGCCGTAACCATTTGGTCTGGCTCTGCCAGGGCCTCACCACAGAGAAGCAGTTCCAGCCATCACATTAGGGGTGAGTTAATTAAATGTTTGACCAAATATAGCAGGCTAAGTTTTAAGCTGACAATTTTGTATGGCCCACGAATGATGTTATAAATATCCAAATGGCCCTTGGCAGAAAAAAGGTTCCCCACCCATCTAGAGTCTGGAGTATAGATTGGTGATGAGGTGAAGCGTAGGAAGTTTGGGAATGTGTGTTACATACATGTTGATGATAAAATCATTTTATTACATTTTGCCTTTGCAATGTTGACAAAATGATTGTGTCAAAATGATTGTGTCAAAATAGTTGTCTCTGTCTGCCTGGAAAAAATAATTGTATCCTCTGGCTGCTTCAAATGGTCAGAGATGAAACTCCCTCCTTGTGAACATCGCGGTGAAACTCACTTTCTACCTCCTGTCTGGGCCCCAGACAGCATCGCTGGTTACCATCAGCTCCCACACAGAAACGGCAGGCGAGAACCCACCTCTCTCACATATCCTAACTGTTCATTGATCAATGTGTAAGCAGGAAACCCAAAACAGAAAATGGACATTTATGATTCTTCTTGAAATATAAGATTTTCCTTTGTGATTCACTTATTTACTTTTCAGTTTTTCTATATATGGATTATTGAACATTTTATAAAACTATCCTCCCAGTAGTGGAAATAGATGGCCCCCAAGGAGAGGTAAAATACAGAATAAAAGATGATCCCATTAACCTCACGTTTCCTCCTGGGATTATGAAAGAAGCTGCCCTTCAGTGGCCACATGGCCATCTTTTAGGATTCTAGGATTCGGTAGTCACTAGAACGGTTCGTGAATATTCTGGTTCACCCCCTTCCTGGCACGTGGTTGGATTGCACTGCCCCACTCTCCCTTTGTAGGTGGGCTTTGCTCTGTGATTTTCTTTTGCCAATGAAATGTGAACAGAAGTGATATGAGGGAGTTCCTTTTTCTGCTTTGGAAGTGAGTTTTAAGATGGTACCTCTGCTTGCTTGATTCTCTGAGAATACAGGACAGAGCCCCCACTGTTACCACCCATCAGGCATTAGCATGACTGAGGAATAAACTGCCTTGTGTTGAGCCACTGAGATTTGCAAGCCTAGCTCCCCCTAACTGGTATACTGGAAAAGAGCAAAAGTCCTTCAGTATGCAGGTGCACATGTGATTCTATACTCTTACCCCAAAACATTGCAAATACCAAATTAGGTATTGGTTTCACTTTATCATCATAAAGGTCCTCAAAACAGAAAATGAAAACCTGTAACATCTCTGAATTTTTATTTCTGATACATTATAATTGCTTCACTACGTATCATATAAAGCTGCTAAGTGCTAATTATTTGTTAAAGTTTGAAAGATAATTATGGCAATAACTCAGGCTAATAAGGATTAGGATTGCATTGCAAATGGTTCAAGTGGAAAACTTTGTGAACAGGTGACAAAAGATGATTAAAAAGAAATCTGGGGCTACTGCACCAGGAAGGGCGATTTGTTGTCTTGTTTTGACAAGTGCAGTTTAGCTTTAATTGTACGTGATAACAATCTGTAAGGAGAGTGGAAAGGCACTGGGATTCATTTTGGAAAGGTGAGCCCAAAACACCTCCAGACTGCACACTGTTCTTAAGTCTGCTGAGAAATGAGGTGTGACATTGCCAAGTATCCATGTGAAAATGACTATGTGTGTGGATTGCCAGAGAATGAACCTAAACTATTCTATTGTATGTTCTGGTTGACTGACACACAGATTTGCCTAATCGAGGACGTGTACTGCCAATAATTGAGTGCCTTCTATTTTTCAATTTTCAGGAAACTACTTGATAATTCAACCTTGTTTCCTGCAAGAATCCCTCACGTTCCCTGTGTTCATTTATATTCGTCTGTTATGGTTTGGTTTGTAATCCAGGGTTTTCTGACTGATTAGCTATGTATGGCTTGTTTCAAACCAGTGCAAACTCCAGCATTCTCTGGTCTTCATGTTTCTTTTTCATGTGCAATGTTATCAGGTTTCCTAACTTCTCCGGGAAATGTGGTTGATATTATATAAAAGAAGCTTAGTTGAACCTTAAAAAAATGTAAATACCACCTCACAAGTTACCATTGTATGCCAGAGAAATGACCTATCTCTCTTATCTAGCCCAGGAAAAAAAGAAAATGCAGAAGAAGAAACTGGAAAATCAATTATCCATTAACAATTTGATATCAAAACTTTCCTAAATGTCTCGAGATATGGTTACTTAATCTTAGATTTTATTTATTTTTTGCTGCCTCAAATGTAATCTCATATATTTTTCCAACTCAAGTAGACTTAATTATTTATAATAACATAAAGATTTGCATGTAAATTATATATTAGAAAAGATACACCCAGAAAGCAATTGTATATGGTTTTCTACCTTTCCTTGCATTCTATTACTTTGAATTCAGGTGATACGATCTCTCTTTAAATTTCTCCCAGGATTACTTTGCATTACTCCTTATTTGTTCTTTGAAAAGCTTCTGCAGATGAAATATTATTTACTAGAGCCCTTGCACTCGCAAAAACTTAATAGGAAAAATACTTGTAAGCAACACAGTGGTATCTGTCAGAAAGGCAATAATTTGGTTTCAAAAACCTGTCTGATCCTTTCTCTGTTCCTTCGGCTCTGCCAGCTGATATGAAATTGCATATCAAGTGACTCAGATGGAAAAAAGCAAAGGCCTATAGGAATCCCTGACTCAGAGGTTCTCAGTCTTCTGTTTTTCTACATGGCTATTTCTAAGGATGGGGAGTCACACGCGACTACTGGGTATTGGGGCAGGACCACATTCCAGCAATTCTGGAAGGTCGGTGTGTGGTTTGAAGGGCTCCTCTGGTCATTTTGATACAGCTTTGTGCTAAAGAGAAGGTGTGGGTTCCCCTTCTCCCCTTGAAAATTATTGCCCTGATTTTGATGGAGAAAATGTTTCAACAGCTTGTGTTGGGGAGGGAATTATAACCCCTAAATTCTCTTTCGACTGAAATATTTTAGGTGCATTTTTAAAGTTATTGAGAGTTTCAAATAGCATATTCTTTAGTGCCATCTTTAAGGGTGTACACTAAAATTCCTGGTCACAAATGAGATTGTCAGGAAGGGACCTCATATTCTTCTGTCAGTCTTCAATAAGTAGGCCTCCACTTTTCTGCTATACAGAGCAACATAGAGGAAATGGGGACATACAAGTCGCCTCCACGGGTTTTGACAAGCCTTTGGTGGTTTTCGATGGCACTCTCTGTACTTGGCCCAGTTGCTCACAGGGGCCCCTCCAGTTTCTGGGCTTACTAAGGCAGCGACTAAGTCTGTGTGTGAGACTTTTCCAGTTTTCCTTTCTTTAAAAAAAGTGGGTTTTTGTGGGGTTTTTTTGCATTATTTGTGGCTCCCTTGTCTAATACCTCTTCTTGCCCCTCCCCACGGCATTCCTGGCCCTTGACATTGTAAAGCGTCAATATAGGACCTTGACCTTTTCAGCCGCAGTGCTCCTCAGCTTCCTGACGTGTGCTCTGCCTTCCAGCGCAGTATTTCTTGAGAGTGTGGCCCCCTCCCTTGACTCCAGGCTTGGTCCACGCTCCTCCCCTCAGTCTGGAGTGTGCCTCTGGCTCCCCCCGAACCCGTGACAATCAGTACGTCCTGCGAGGCCTCCCAGTTTAGTGAATGGCATCATCCTCTACCATGGTGCCTGAGACAAAAATGAGGGGGTATCCTGGATGCCTTTTTCTTCCCCCCACCATCTACCCATCAGCAACTCCTGTCAATCCTATTACCAAATATATTTCTCACATCCCAAGAACTCACCACCTCTGCAGTGATTGCTCTCTAAGCCACCACCTGTTCTGGAGGCACAAAGCAGACCCCTAACTGGTCTCCCTATTTCCACACATGACCCACACAAAACATTCCTCTCTCAGCAGCCAGTGTCATCTTTTAAAAGTATAAACCAGGTCATATCACCCGGACTTAACGCCTCACAGTGGCTTCCAGTGACTCCAGGAATGTCTCTGGCACCTCCTCAACGTCACCTGCTACTTCTTTCTTTGCTCACTGTATTCCTGGTTCACAGGCTTTCTTTATCGTCCTTGAACAACCGAAGCATATTCTCCTCTGGCACTTCGTATTTGTTGTTCTGTCTTTGTGGAATCCACTTATCCCCAAATGTCCGCTTCTTAAAATTCAAGTCTAAGCTCGACTATCACTTCCTCAGGGAGGGTGTCTTCAGTCACCAGGCATAAAACAGTCCCCTCCCCCCAGTCACTCTATCTTCTACTCCTGTTTTGTCTTCACTGACACTCTTATTTATAATCATTTGTTTATTGTCTAGCCTTGCCCCCCTGCCCGGCCCCCGACTAAAGAAGGATATTATTTTCCTGCTGACCACTCACTGGGGCCCCAGTGCCTAGGTCCAGGCCAGCCGGTAAACCCCGGCTGACGCGGAGAGAAGTCTGCTGTGCTGCTTCCAGAGTCTCGCTGCTCTTCTGGCGCCTCCCCTGCATTTATGCACCTGTTTCTCCTGCTAGAGTTGAAGCTTTTCAAGGGTCCCTGCTCTATTCAACATTTTATCTTCCACAGTGCTTTTGGTAGGATAGACACTTAGTATATATTTACTGGATCCAATTATACTCTTTCTGTTATTAAAGGAAATTGAGTAACAAATTTAAATAGCGCTGTTTAGTACCTGAGAGAAACAGAAACAATTAGCAACGCCTCAAACTGTTACTACACAGTGTGTTCATCTTCAGGTGTTAATTCTCAGGGATGCTGTACTTCCACATCTCCCTATTCAGGAGCTCGCTCTACAGAGCCTGCTAACTGTTGGTTGGTTCAAAATAAAATAAGGGAGGCCGGCCGGGCGTGGCTCAGGGTTGAGCGTCGACCTAGGATCCAGGCGATCGGGGTTCGATTCCCGGTCAGGGCACATGCCTGGGTTGCGGGCTTGATCAATGACTCTCTCATTGTTGATGTTTCTATCTCTGTCTCTCCCTCTCCTTTCCTCTCTCTGAAATCAATAAAGATATATTTAAAAAAATAAAAATAAAGTAAGGGAGCAGAACTGGCAAATCGATGCCCACAGGACAAAGCTCATGTCCTCAAAGGTTTAATCGGCACCCACTGTGTGTCGTGGATTCCTGACACTCTCGGCGACGGTGTGGGTTGGAGGGTTAGGAAGAAAGACAGCTGTCTTCAAGCAGAGGGGAAAGAAACAAGCAGAAGAAAAACGAATGATGAGAAGGAAATGATGTTCAAAATTCAAACTTCCGAGTCAGACTACAGAGGATACAGAAAGAACTTTCCAACTCTCTGCAGTGGTATTGGTTACTGCGCTCCCCAAGGCAGGCAAAGAAAAGACACTCTCACCTCCGGAATGTGTAAATTGCTTTCAGTCACTCTCCCCAGGAAAGTCAGTCAGCTTGGAAGTTGTTAGGCTGCCAATCCTATTGTCAGGCAACCAGGACATTTGAATTCAGATGTGCTGAAATTTCATTGGGGGGTTTCTGCCATGAATCCCTAACATACGGAGAGACCTCTGGCTAGAAGACTGAGCTGCACACATCAAATCTCTTTTCAAACATAGTTTAAGCGGCTCTTCTCAAAGAATCCTGGAAACAAGGTACACACTGCGGTATTCAAAAAGGCTGGGACAGGCAGCTACTGCAGGAGGAACAACAGTCACCCACTTTCACAGCAGAGTCATGCTTTCATTTTTATTTTTTCGATACGTACTAGTGGCAAGGCAGGGCCTCACAATGCTTTAGAGTTTGGACCTGGAGTCAGAAGGCTTGGTTCAAATCCTGGTGGGTTGCCTATTGTGAGGGTTAGTGTTATGTGTCAACTCGGCTCGGCCAAGTTATTCCATCACACGTGAAGGAGTGGGTGTTACTGTGAAGGTATTTTGGAGAAGCGGTTGACATCTGCAGTCAGTAGACTTTACAGAAAGGATGATCTGGGTGGGCCTCAGCTAATCAGGGAAGGGTTTAAGAGCAAAATAGATTTTCCAGGGGAAGAAGAAATTCCAGCTCTGGACCAGGACATTAGCTCCTGGCCTGAGAGTTTCCAGCCTGCCTCTGGCTTGCCTTACAGATTTCAGACTTGCTTAGCCAGACCCCACATTGCATAAGCTAATTCCTATATATGTGTGTGTGTCTGTGTGTATAAATTTCATTTTGTTTCTCTGGTAGAATCATAGTTGATATGCCTAGTAATTGAGCTGACCTTGGGAAAGTACCTTAACCTCTCTGTTTCTTTATCTATAAAATGAGGGTATCAGCAGTGCCAGCCTCACCAGCTGTGGTGAGGATTGAGTCAATGCATGTAAGGTGTTTAGACTGGGGACTGCACCTAGGAAGTGCTCTTCTTAATTACTGAGCGCCTATTTTTTGCTTATGGTAATTGTGGGTGAGCAGTAAGGAAGATGAGAGGCTTGACTTTGAGAAGCATGCCACTCCTCAGAGGGCATAGGGCATAATCACAAGGAAGTTTCATCAGAATGTGACCCTAGTTACACACTCATAATTAGGGAAAAGTTGGGCTACAATGCTGATATCTACTATGTGTTAACTATGGCACAATTTCACTTATTCTTTTAAAAAATCCTCCTTTTATTAATCTGTTATTTCATTGAAGAGACATTCATAGGGCTCCCGTTATATATTAGCATAGTTCTAGATGCTAAAAATATAGAGTACAATTAGACAGAAGGGGTCTCTGCCTTTGTAATATATATTCTAGTAGGGACTCCAAAAATATATAGATTAAAAAATATGTAATATAATTTCAAGTATGGATAACTTCTATGAAGAAAGACAGAGCATAGTAAGAATGGTCAGAGTGGGTCTGGTGGCATTTAAGCTGAGAAATAAATCATGAGAAGCAGCAAGTTTGCAATTACCTTGGGGAAGGTGATTTCAGGTAGAGAAACAGCAAGAGGGAAGGCCCTTAGGTGAGAATAAACTCGACATGTTGGAGAGAAATAAAGATCATTGGGCCTGTACCAGAGGGGATAATGGGAGGAACAGTAAGGAAATGAAGTTGGAAAGGGAAGTGGAACCCAGATTTTATGAAGCTTGTAGGCCATCATGAGACATCCTACTTAATTTTAAGTGTGATGGGAATATATTGATCCATGTTGAGTAGGGAATACAGATGTTTATTATAGATGCTGGGTCAAGTATGGGCTCTGTTGGTGAGAGGAGTGGAGAAAAGAATGAAATTGGGGAAACTGCATAGGAGGCTATTAAAGTAGGTGAGGATGGTGATGACTGTGACTCAGGTGGTGCACATGGAGGAGATGAGAAGTGGATGGTAACCAAGATATATTTGGGGGATAGAAATGTAGGATAAAGCTTGCAATTAAGATGCAATTGCTGCTTTGACATTTTTGAGCTTCACAGGCCCCAAAGGCCTAAGTCAGAGTTCTTCTGCTGTTGCCAGATGTGCTCCCCACCCAGAAGCAAAATCTTCCCACCTGACTAGTTCCTGCATCAGTCGGACCAGCTGTAATCCCCTGGGTCCTCAACATAACAGGTTTCACTTTCCTGCCAGCCTGTAAAATTATTCATACAAACCCACCACACCCTTCCACTGGAACCAAGGCCTGCTGCATGCACTTGTAATTACAGAGCCTGTCCCCACCACCCTTGTTTATTCACTCTGTTCCTGAGTGGAACCCCCTTGTGGCCCTGCATGGCCTATGTTGTCCTTCTGCCATGGGCTATTGAGTATATGTGACTAATAAAACACTTCCAATTTCATTTGTTCATTGTTGGATGTCCTGTGTTGGACTGTCTCTTATTATTTAAGGCAACGAACCCCTGGCCAACAAATGACACCATCTGCACCTTTTACAAACTCTTGGCCATTGTCTGAGTATTGTCCCATTTGGGGTAAAGAACTCTGAGAACCTCTTGCCCCATAGACACCCAAGACATAAATCAAGGTAACTGATGTCTATATATTAAGACAAGACTTCACCAGGACACTCTTACCCTCTTTGGTGTAGTTATAGACATTACTGAGCATGACTAGATCATTAATTTTACTTCTCAGAATAAACAGTGCCAGGAGCTTTAAAAATTTTTAAAAAGATTTTTAGAGAGGAAAGGAGAGGGAAAGAGAGAGAGAAACATCGATGTGAGAGTGGAATATTGATAGGCAGCTTCCTGAACACCCCCACAGGGGACTGAGCTCTAAACCCTTTGGTGCATAGGATGGCACCCAACCAACTGAACCACACTGGCCAGGGCAAAAATGCCAGGCTCTTGAAGAAGACATTCAATAGAACATCCACTTCTCCTGTAGACATAGGCATTTGTTTTTATAGAGAAGCTTAATGGGCTCCTCAAAAAACTCTTATTTCAGTTATAAAGTGACCAATGAATCCCCCACTGGGTGTCACTGTTGCCACGGGCATTGATTAATCTCAATTCACTACCCCTAAGGACATGTACCCCTTACACTCATGCCCCACAAGTTTCTCAGTTGCCTTGGTTTCCCACAGAGGAGAGTATCTCTCAAGTTCATGCTTTTGACAACCACCCTGCCACGTGGTCCTCTCCTTCTTGGTCAAGTGCCTGTGATGCTTCCCAGAGAGGCACTTCTACTGTCTGAAAATCTCAGTCATCACCAAGGTTTAAGTTGATGTCAAGATACGCCAGGGTAGATTGTGGTGTAAGTGCTCAAATTAAGATGCAATATTAAGTGCTGCCTTGACATCTTTGAGCTTCACAGGGTTCCCCCACTAGTTGCCCTGCCCTTGCCACGTACACTCCCCACCCCACTAATTCCCACATCAGTTGCACCAGTATTTGAACTGAGCCTTGTTGCAAACATTCCCATAGCTAGTAGGGTTGGGACTGTACATTCCAGCAGAAGAAAATGACAAACCAAGACAGAAAGGTAGAGAAGTCCAGAAAGACACGTGGTTTGTCTTGGCTGATTGGAAATAGGCAAGTCTGTAAACACATGCCAGGACCTTCCTTATCAAAGACCTCTCTTACTAAGTGCGTGTGGAGAGTGTACCTCTTATCAGGGAGGATTAGAACTTGCTGAGTTAAGCAGCAGTGATGAGGGCTGTGTGTTCGGAAGGTTGTTCTCAGCTGTGTAAGCTCCAGCTTGGGAGGGGGGGTGGAAGGTGTGAGAAACGGGAAGCAGTTGTTGCAATTGTCTGAGGTCAGAAATGATGATGGTCTTGCCTGGAGTGGAATCAGAAACAGGTGAGACAGTGCAGGAAGAGATTAAAATAAAAACCATTCAAACCTGTCTTGGTGGTTGAAGGAAAGAGAGAGAGGTTACCAAAGATTTAAGTGCTCATTCCGGTCAGCTAGGAGACAATAGTCACCAGCAAGGATGAAGATCCCAGGAGGAGAAATAGGTCTGAGTCAAAGAGGACGATTTTAATTCCAACTTGTTGAGTTTCAGATGTGGTGAGGACTTTCATGCTGAGGTAGTTGGAAATAAGGGCTATCCTTTTGGAAAGAGCAGGGTTCCAGTTGTCACCTTAGACAGAGAAGCTGCAGCAGTGGCTGAGGTGACCCTGGAGGAAGCTCTCCTGACCTCGTTTCCTCCCACTGCTCCTTACTCCCCTCCAGCCACACCGGCTCCCTGCAGGCCTGGGCGCTCATTACGCGCGCTCTCACATCAGGCCTTTCTACTCGCTCTTTCCACTGCCTCTGTCGCCTCTAGGATCCGCACGGCTCACCACCTCTCTCACTTTATTCAGCTCTAGGCTGAAATGTTCTCTTATCCAAGGGGCGATCATTCTACACAGAATAGCACTCCTTCTGTTTTTCATTCCCTGTCCCCTTGCTCTGCTCTGCTGTTATATATTATACATTTATATTTGTGTGAAACTACCCCCACTAGAATGTAAGCTCTGTGCAATGAGGACTTTTAGTTAATGCTCAGTCCATGTGTCTGATCCACAGTGTGCATAGTGTTGTTATGGATAAGGGAGAGAGGGGTGGGAATGGGACTGGGCATTGGCAAGCAGCACTTTGGTTATACTGTGTAGTGGACATCTTATTTATCTTTTACCCCTTTTCTGCTGGTGGCATGATTTTTCCCGGAGTGACCACCCTGTCCCCTGTCAGCCCATGGTTCAGGTGGCCTTGAGTTTTCTCCCAGCTCTGTGTGGCATGTGGTTCAGGACTGGCTAGTCAAAATATCAAGTTCAAGGTGACTGGTGCAAGAATACACCCTGACCCACTTCCATCCATAAACATCAGGCTGAAGGCCGCGAAGCATGGTGATCAGGAGTCCAGACTCTGGATCCTGACTGCTGGCTCCAAATGCTTCCTTTGTCACTAACTAGATAAATGACTTGGGCAAGCTACCTCACTCCTCTCTGTCTCAGGATAATACAGGATTATTATGCAGATCAAGTGAGTTAACACAGGAAAGCTCTTAGCTCAGTGTCTGGCACAGAGTAAGGGCTCTGTAAGTTATTAGCATGTGGTGAGGAAAGAAGAGTGCTCTTTTCTGTTGAATTCAAAGCAAAGATGCTGTATTCTTGGGCCCGCTGAGGACCATCTTGCTACCATATGGAACCTGGGAATAAAGCCACATGGAGGAGAACCGAACCAGAAGGTGGAGAGATACTGACTCTTGATGATACTTCTGATTTGCTTAAGTAAGTCTGAGTTAGCTTATCAGTCAGTTGTAAGGAAAGATTTATAATCAGTAAGCTTCTAGTAATGTTTCCTTTCAGTTTGACGGGCACCCCTTGCTTTCTTGCTTCCTGTGATCCTGTGGCTTGTCTAAGTCTCTTCTGTTATCTCACAAGGCGTGAAAGTACCAAACAAACTGGCTGGTGGGTTTTTTGTTTGTTTTTGTCATTGTTTTTTTTTTTGTGTGTGTGTCCCCTGGACTCTTCCCTGCACCCCTGCTCTGGGGCATGGGGCAGAAGAGACCTCAGAGCTCCATCTGTCTTTGTCCTGTCCTCAGAGTCCAGAGCAAGGCCAGCCCCCCATGTCCTTTATTTCAGGTTTCACTCTTGTCCTTTCCTGTCTTGTTGCTTTTCATACAGAAAACACGCAGCTCCTTCCACATTATTTTTTGTCTCCTCACTCCACGGTTGAATGCTGCTTCTGAGTGGGAAAGGAGAGAAGGCAGGCAGGGATGAACCAGATACACGCCAGCCAAACCCGTGGCCGATCCTTGCCCTCTTGGAATCTAGGGTTCTGATCCTGCTGCTCACTGTTCCTCCCGAGACTCTTCTCTGTGTCCCCATCTCAGTCCCCTGACACCCTAGGGGGGAGAGGGGGATCTGGAGCCATTTACTTTAGCTTTAATTGTTGACATTTCCTCTCAGGATTGCATCCACTCCGTTCCTAACACAAGGCTTGGGCCCCGTGGGTGCCCAGTGTCGCTTCAGGCAAGGGGGGGTTGAATGAATTCCCGGCAGCACTGTGACCTGTCCAAGAGGGGTCACCTCAATATGAGAAGGAGACGAGGCTCCTCTGAGAGTGAGCGTGAGGCTGGGAAACGAGGAAAGGGTGTGCAACACTTGCGATGCAAAATGGGGAGGAATTTCAACCAGAGATCATGAAAGGATTGACCAGCAGCAGGACTGCCATTCTTGCGGGTGGTGTCACCCTCCACAAGCTGGCCCCTCTGACCTCGCCAACCTCTTGTCAGTCTCCCCTCCCCTCAGTCTCTTTGTCTAGCCATCTGGGTTTCTTGGGTCCTCAGCTACATCAAGCTCTCTTTGACCTGTGGGTCTTCACAGATGCTTTTCTCTGTGCCCAACAAACCCCTATTTCCTGGCTTAGATGTCACTTGTGCTGGAAGACTTCATTCCCTAAATGTTCCCATCACAACACCCATCACGCTTGATCTTTGTTATTTCTGTAACTGTCTTTCTCCACTGGTAGCTTGTGGGCTCTAGAGGGACCAGGACGGTGTTTATTCTGCATTGATTGCTGCTCTAGCCCAAGGACCTAACACATTTCCTGGCCATATTAGGGATTCAATAAATGTTTGTTGAATGAATAAACTCAGTGTGAATCCTAAAATATTCTTGAGGCAAGAGATAATAACCGTAGATCTTTTCTTTTGCAATGGAATTATACTTGCTTAGTCTGTTGCTTTCTTTCTACCATGTCACACACCGCTAGGTGAGGGGATTGAGTCTGCTTACATATTTCTGCATGGCATGTCTGAGCAAGAGCGATCAGCATAGAGTCACTCAAACAGGGTTCTGTCAATACAGATTCTTACCTTGTGAAAATGAAAATTGGGATAGTAATCCATTTAACTAAAATGTGATATTTTTCTGCAATATAAAAAGATTACCTTTTTCTCCAGAGGCCAACTATGTCATCCAGAAAATTACTTCAACCCTCGGCTTCACATTAGGTGCAGATGTGTGGATGGAGACAGCCACTGACTGCTCTATTGGGCCTGAATAATCTAGTGACCTAAAAGCAGCTGCTTCTGCAACCCATCACCTATCTCTCAGATACCTAGTCTCAGAAATTCATTTTCTGCTGTTGTAGAATGTGTATTCTCTCCCTGACTCTGACCTCTGCAATCTTACCAGGAAGAGGAGAAAGGGCAGAATTGAAAGAATCTATGTAAGTGGAGGGAAGAGAGGGACAGAGACATTCTATAAATGGAAGAGTGGTCCTTTACTATGACAAGTTGCACTGCATAAAATGATTCGTGTGTGCATGATAGCTTTCTTTCCAGTCTCCTTCTGACACTTGGTAATTCACTTCATCATAGCTTCTCATCTACCTTAGCCAAGAAATTACAAATGAAGCAGAGAGAAAATAGAAAGTGAGTGAGTGAGAGAGGTTCTGAATTTGACAATCACAGATAAAGTTAAAACAATGATGACTGGTGCTTGTTATAATAGCTATCAAAGTTGATGTTTGAAGTTTATGGTGCTTTAGTTAATGAGATGTTTGAGCAGAGAAACAACAGCATTCAAGTTAAGTTCAACTAAAGACTCAGAATACCTTTATACCTTTATGTTTTTATCTTGTCTTCCAGGGACAGACTAGGAGAAATCTGTTCTTAGTGGCAGTGTCTATGACAACAAACTCATTTCACTTTCTTACTTTTATGCACATGATAGACAACACTGAGAAACTTTTGATATCTTTTCAGCATACATAATTAAGCAACTGGAGACTGCCTCCCACTCCTGAAATGATTTGAATCAATACCAAGTTATCCTGGGATTTAAGGGCAAGACTGTGGGTGGGGATTGGACACAGTTAATAAACCGGAGACCCAGGCATTATGACTAAGGAAGAACTGTGTTGACCTAATCTTTTATTTTCATCCTCACCTGAGGGTATGTTTTTATTGATTTTAGGGAGAGAGGAAGGAAGGGAGGGGGAGAGAGAGAAAAATATCGATGTGAGAGAGAAACATCCATCAGCTGCCTCCAGCACACACCCCGACCTGGGATCGAACCTGCATCCTTCTGGTTCAGGGCACTATGCTCCAACCAATTGAGCTATTATTCTAATTTTTAATACTCAATTATTATTTTTCATAAGGTGCAACTCTGGTCTTTGATGGGAGAAGTTATGGATTTAGGGAGATGAATCCCCAGAGAAGCAAGAGAGGGTGAGACTCCAAATCCACAGACATTTTTTGGTGCTCACCATATGTAGGGCATGACCTTTTTTTTCCTAACAAATTTGGTTAATCAAGATATTTTAAGATTCTAGGCTTCTGTGTGTGTGTTCTGAATTAATGATTTAAAAGATCTTAATTAATGTGTATGTTTTCCAGCACTTCCAAGCATCAGCTTATGTAGCATCTGCCTCTACAGCTCTTATAGCAATGACTTCTAAACTTGAGTGGCCATTAGGATTGGGTGGAGAGCTTTACAAAATTACAGATTTGCAAGCTCAGCCCAGATCTACCCACTTAGAATCTCTAGGAGTTAAACCCAGGTATATATGTTTTTATAAAGCCTCTCAGATAATTTTGATAAATAGTTGGTTTAAAGTCTATATTATACTATAATGCAGTATCTTTTGTGCAGTATTTTCAAAAATGGAAATGCATGGGGGATGAGAATATTCCTTTTGATGTTAGTTAGATAGTCCTTGGTTTGAAATGTAGATTTACCACATTTCAGTGGCAACAGGACTTTAGGCGATTTTCTTATAGCCTCATTTGTAAGATGGAGTTAATACTACTACCTAATAAATAGGATTGCTGTGGGGGATCAGTTGTTGAAAACCAATGCTGCACAATCACATCAGGGAATATGGCACTTAAATAGGAGTTAGCTATTATTATTAATAGCGTTTGAATATTTATGTTCATATTATATATTTGCATTGCATATTCTAAGAGTTTTTTTCATTAAATGTCAATGTCATAAGTGTAGAATATTCATAATTTCCTGCAAATAATTTTTAAGGAAAGACATTATATAGTTCTCCATCATTTTTTGTTTTGTTGGCATTTAGGACAGTGCCTGGCACATATCGACTGCTCAATGAAACAATCAGGTTCATCTATTTAAAAATATTCCCACCGATGTAAATATTCCAGACTCTATGAACGCATATTGGACAGTGATGAAAGTTAAAGAAAACATCTCAGACGTTTGTCCACAACTTTCAAGTGTGGCTTCTGAAGGATAAGTGGGAACCCATCCTGTATACCTACTTAGCACGTCTGATTTTGTAAGATAGAAACATTGGCTAACAATAATCATCTAGGAAACTAAGGAGGCAAAACGCTATGATATTAGAAAAGTAATGAAGAGACAAACACTTAGGGAGCAGCATTTGTTTCAGTGCAAGGTCACTGTTCATTAATACTCGTACAGATAGCTTATTAACCACCCAGAAAATTCACTTCAAGTTTTCAAGCTACATAATACTCAAAATCACTACCTGAATATAGATTAGGAGATGCAGGCTTGCTGCACCGAGAGCTAAAGCAGTTGTAAACCATAAGCTCCATCGATTTTGAAAGTGGAGATTATCCCATGTATGACTTATCCCACTCGATCCACCCCTGCTCCCAGGACATGATACTTCTCTTTCCAGCCTATTTTTGAAGGATTTTAAGAGGGATTCAGCAATCTGGAAAGCAGCGCTCTACACCACAGGGGCTGGTTGGAGGGGGAAGAAGGTGCCCTTTCAGTGGGAACCTGCCCTGAGTACCCACCAAAGAGCTGTGGGTTGGCCAGCTTTGCAGGCCTGCTCCCTTAGAGTCTTCAATCGTCCCATCGTCTCCAAGCCTAGGGCAGCATCTCCTTGCACATTGTTAGCACTAAATTGAATGAATGGAGTCACTCATTCTAGTGCGATTTTTACTTATTTTAAATTTAAGCTACCACTCTCATTATCTAATGGGGCAGGGTGGGGGTAGACATTTACTCACTAAAATTCAGATGTGTAAAATACAAAGAGTAACATCTTATAAAACCAAGCATCCCTTACCTGGAAGCCACCTTCCTAATGATGGCTGCAAAATGTCAATTTGCCAGTTGCCCATAGCTCCTATCTTCTGCTATAAAAGAGGGTTTATGTTATGGAAAAAACAGCCCAAAGTTTAAATTTCCTGTCTGTTTCTCTCAACACACAGGACCCCTCTTGCCTCTGTTCTTTGCAAGATGCCATCTGTGTGCAAGCAGATGCTTAAGTGCCCACATGGGAGTAAGGAGGGACCTTTGTTTTACTTACTGTCCTCTGGGATTTTGTTTGTATTTTCTGAGATGTCTCATTCCATCTGATCGTTGAGCACACAAGTGGGTGTCTACTGATGTGTGGCTGGTCCTGCTTTGTGCTTTGGGTGTTGTGCTGACAGCCGCTACTCCAGTCAGGAGCAATCATTTATGGTCATGAGTTTCCCCACCCTGTGAGCTCTGTCCAGACCCAGGCCTCTCCTAGTTCACAACCTTGCACAATACTCGCATATCTACCCCTGGAGCATAAAGGGGCTTCTGGGTCCTAGGCAGTGGAGAATCAGGATTATTACCTCCATTCATCCAGCTAGACAGCTCCCCCAGCCAGTTGCACCCCTCCTCCCCTCCTGTAGTACTCTAGTGTCATGAGCAAATCATGGTTTCTCTAGGGAGCTTGCAAATTTCCTGAGAAGTGAGGAGCAACATCTGTAAAGGGTGTTCCAGCTGCACCACTCTACAGAAGTTCAACTCTGATATTAAGGGTGGTAGAAATTTAAGATACTCCTGATTTTTTTTCTTTGTTGTTCCTTCTCTCCTTTGTCTCTCTTTCTGTCCCTTCCTCTCTCTCTTACCCGACTCAGCTCTTTCCTGTGACTCTGGATGGGCTTTCCATTTCCTTTCAGCCTGACAAGTCACTCCTAAATCCATTTTCATTCATCCCTCAGAGGTCCATCTACTCCTTTCCTGGCTGCAGGACTGGTGAAGGGCTGCAGGAAAAGAACCTGGGTTACTCTATTAGTTTTCTAGGGCTGCTGTAGCAAAGGCCCACAAACTAGGAGACCTAAACAATAGAAATTTATTGTCTCACAGGTCTAGAGACCAGAAGAGTGAAATCAAGGTGTTGGCAGGGGTGGTTATTTTTGAAGGCTGTGAGAAAGAGTCTGTTCTAGGCCCCTCCTCTTGGCTTGTAGATGGTGGTCTTCACCCTGTGTCTTCACGTTATTTCCCTCTGTATGTGTCAGTGTCTAAATTTTACCTTCTATAAAGATACTAGTCATATTGGATTGGGGCCCACCCTAATGACCTCATTTTAACTTGATTGCCTCTGTAAAGACCCTATGTCCAAATAAAGTCACATTCTGAGGTACTGAGGATTAGGATGTCAACATATGAGGTGTGATTACATAATTCAACCCAAAATAATTACCAAGAAAGGAAAATGCTTGGCTAAGCATTTCAAAATATTTCCGTTTTCTCACCACATTATATCTGTGTGCTAGCCTGGAGTGAGGAGGCTGTAATGCTCTGCAGATGACTTTGTTTGGGTTTTTAAATGAAATTACACTGTCATTAAAGAGACAATTTAAGGTAATAACTTTATCAGTAAAGTTTTATGCTGGGGTCTGAATAGAAGTGACAGACCCTCTTCTATATGGGGTTTCTGAGATTTTAGAGGGTGAAGAAAAGGAGCCAAAAGATGAAGCTGATGTTACATTTTCTCCCCAGAAATCTCACGGTGTCATATAAAACCCTGCCCCATCTTAGTACAAGATTATATACATTGAGAAGACAGTTTTAACAGCATTCACAGCTCCAATTAAATATGGAAGTTGAGGGAGTAATGATGGTTCCTATGATTTAGATTTGAGTGATTGAAATGGGGCAGGAGTGGTGGTGGAGGAAGGGGAATTGATAAGTTCACTTTTGGGTTTGAAGGACATTCATGAGATGCCCTATAGAATGTCCACGGCTCTGTGCTTCTTACACAGCGTGTTTAGTGCTCAGCTAACAATGGAAACATTATTATGATCCCCAGTTTACAGGTGAGGAACTGAAATTCACAGAGGCTAAGTAGTCTACTCAAGGTTAATACCAGACCTATTTCATTCCAAACCCAAGGATCCAAAATGATTACAGTCATTCTCTCACAGATCCAAGAGCAAAGCATCCCAGGGACCACTGCTCTTTACTCCCAACATACACTCCCTGTTTTGACTTGCTTTCTCCCAGACCTGTAACCTCTACACATCAGACCCTTAAGATGAGCTCCCCTGGTATTAATGTTGTAACTAACCCAGAAGCTTAGTAGAGTTGCTAATTGTTAGTCACATGTTAGGAAATACACTCACTGTTTGGTACAATATTAAAAATATTTGAAAAGGCTGCAATGTATAGTTTAGAATTCACCAGAATCTCAGAGAAGATGATAGCTTTTCACAAATGTTATGTCACACATGCTCATTATTGAAATTTAAATTTCTTTTAAAGTCAAAATTTATTAATATTTTTGGCTTGGGAGATAATCTACATATTGTGTGATAAAATGATATAATGTCAACTTTGGATATTTTAAGTTATAGAAAGGTAAAGAGAAATCTAGTGTCTTCGAACTCAAACACAGTTTCAAGTGAAGAGAAAAAATTTTGTTGGCTATTAGATCCTAATGGGAATTAGTGCCTTAGCTCTTTTTTATAAGTGTGTAGATTTACTAAATTGGCAAGGCACTGAGATTTAGACATCACAATTATCTCTTGTCTGCATGCAGAGGAGCCATCTGTAATGAATGACTTGCTACAGGGATTCTAAGGAAATGCTGAAAGTCACTGGGTGTTTGTTGATAGAATCCAAGCTCATTACCGTCTAAGGATGGAACATAAAATTTGCTCAACAAGCCCAGCCTGTGTAGCTCAGTGGTTAAGCATCAACCTATGACCCAGGAGATTGTGGTTCGATTCCCAGTCATGGCACATGCCCGGGTTGGGGGCTTGATCCCCAGTGGGGGACGTGCAGGAGGCAGCTGGTCAACGACTCTCATAACTGATATTTCTATCTCTCTCTCCCTTCCTCTCTCTGAAATCAATAAAAACATATTTAAAAAATAGAGTAAAGTAAAATGAAATAAAATGTGCTCAACAAGCTGACTCTAGCTTTTGGTTGGAGAACTAATTTAGGAGAGTAGTACCAATATCTGGGTGTTTCTTTTTAACCAGAAACCTGAAAGAAAGGATTCGGCATAGACTGCTGTGTTTACTACTTGAGGAAGCGAGGCAGTGAAAGTCCTCCTCTGCAAACATGGATGTACATGGGTGAATGAAAAAGGCAGAGAAATAAGAAGAGATGGAATGACATCCTATCTGCAGCTTTAAGTGAGCAAAACCACAAATGGAGTTTATTTGCTTCTAATGTGAGTCACAGTAGAGCATTTATTTTTTAATTGTAGGTACTATGATGTAGAGTTAAAGAACCCAAACTCTGTTTTTAGAAAGACCACTCTAAAAATTCCACCAATTGCTATTTCCTTTACCTGGGGCATATTTCTTCACTTTTCCAGGCCTTAATGTTCTCAACTTGTACAATAGAAATAACATTTATACTTACTTCAAAGTATTGTGAACATTAAATGTAATAATGTAATGTAATAATGTTTATAAGGTGCTTAGACTAACATCTGGTCCGTGACACACAATTAACACAAGCAATTACTATTATAGTTATAGTTTCGGTAAATCTAGTAAAATGCAGCTGACATCTCATTCCAACTTATCTTGATTCTTTTTGCTCTGCCTTTTACGAGAAAATCACTTGTTGCCTCTGGGTTCTGGCTTACCCAGGAGTCCTCCTTAATTAATACTCTTTTCCCCAGCCATTGTCCTCTGGTAAAAACAGAGCTCAGAGCATTATGATATGGGATAGACTTGAGAAGAGCAGCTATGGAGCTGGACCTAAGCTATGGGTCTCCGTGGACCCTCCTCCCTTCTCCACAGTAGGTATGCCTTTCTTTTCTGTCATTCTCCTCTTATTACCTCTTTCAACATTTCCAAAGTCCTCTCCATTCCCTCTTATTTCGTTTTTTTTCTTTATTACTTCCCCCCTTGTTAGACCTTGAATTGCTAAGGGACAATAAACTCAGCCCAGTAGGCCCTGAGACATTACCATTCTGTCTAGCCCCACAAACCCTCACAGGGGAAGTGTGGACAGAGCAATGCTGAACTGAGCCGGGCAACATCAGTGTTAAGCTCTCGTTCCTTCGTAATTTTCCCGAGCCCTCCTTGCTCACTCTCTTAGTGTTGTCATTTGTCCTTTTGTTTCTGATGTTCACACATTATTCGCTGTTCTGATCACTGACACAATTTTGTCTTGCTGAAAGCTCTCATCATCTGCCTCCATCGTCTCTCCTTCAGAAGCTGAATTCTTCGTTAGCTGCTCTAACACTTCTGTTTCTTATTCTGTGTATTGTCACGACTGTACTAACATTGTTGTACTTGATTTTGATTGAAAGTTGTAGGTAGACAAATACTGTGTATCTTCAAAAGTTCAATGAATAAATGCTGTTCCCAGTTTTCCTACCCAGCTTTTCCATAATGGATCTGTATAACCCTGAGTTTTATAGAAGTTTAAAAAGAAGTTTCCATAGCTATCACCCTGGGAAAGGGGTGCTTTTCTCATCACCCTGGTTGACACATTCACTGCTTACACCTGTTATCTTCTCGAAAAGTGTACACATTGTTCGTGTTGCTTGGTTTAAAGAGATGGTGATTAGGTAGTTTATCTTCCTTTCTTCAGCGACAGAATCATGATATAAAGAGTCAAAAAGTTTGTGCAATATTTCAAGCCCCTTAAAGAAAAAGAATACAAAATTGTGAATACAAAATTAATATTTATCTAAAATTTAAAAACGAATAATTTGTTATAATTTTAAAACAGCAGCAATTTTTACTTTTATTATTTATTTATTTTTATATCTCTTTATTGATTTTAGAGAGAGGAAAGGAGAGGGAGAGAGAGAGATAGAAACATCAATGATGAGAGAGTCATTGATCAGCTGCCTCCTGCATGCCTCCAACTGGGGATCGAGCCTGCAACCCGGGCATGTGCTCTAACCCGGAATCGGACCGTGATCTCCTGGATCTTAAGTCGACGCTCAACCTCTGAGCCACACCCAGCCGGGCAACAGCTACAATTTTTAAAAGCTGGAAAAAAACTACAATCATCATACAATTCAGAAAAATAATGCATCTCTTTATTAATTTACCCCTTGATATGCCTCTATAACAGTTTTTTCTTACATTTTTGGTTACATGCTCTTTAATTGTCTCTTTATATGACAAAAATTTTGTGGTATTGTTCTATATATAGAAGATAAAATTCACCCTTTCCTTTAGCAAAATTAATGAAAATTTGTATCTTTTTTTGACAGAAAAGCTTCTGTCTTAGTTCATTTTTGTTGTTATAACAAACTACCAGAGATCAAGTGGCCTATAAACAACAGATTTATTTCTTACAGACCTAGAGGCTAGGAAGTCCAAGATTAAATTGCCAGTAGATTTGGTTTCTAGTGAGAACCCATTTTCTGGTTCATAGATGGCCATCTTCTTATTGTGTTCTCACTGTAGTAGAAAGGGATAGAGTTCTCTGTGATCTCTTTTATAAGGACACTAATCTCATTCATGAAGGCTCCACCCTCACACCTAATGACCTCCCAAAGGCCTTACCCCCTAATACCATCACATTGGGGTTTAAGTTTCCACATATGAACTTGAGGGGTGGGTGCATTGAGTCTATAGCAGTAAGACTTTTGGTTATTGGTAGTGAGATCCTAAGGCACATGAAAATGCATGTAAAATGTAGGTTTACTCATAGCCATATTTTCCATTTGTAGTACTACTATAGGTTTGTGCCTTAAGAATGCAAGGATGCTGATATATCCTACTTGGTACAATTCCCTTCCAAAAGAATGTAAATATAAGGTGCCTTATAATGGTACATTCTGCATTAGCTAGAATATTCCTGGGAGGAAAGAATTTCCATTTGACTCCCCACTGAACAAATTCCCTGCTTACAATTATACATATATGATGCTCAGAAGAATTTTCTAAAGACCAGCTCTGGCCCCATGCATTTTAAACCTTGCTTTTCTTTTTCTGCCAAAATACCTTTCGGAGCAGGCACCATAGACCACATTCATATGACGACGTTATCTCTGGTGAAAGCATATACGGTACCTTCATATAATGAGACTGGTGAGTTGACATAATAGGCAGTAGAAATTTTCCTATAAGCCATTCTTATACCAAGATGACTAATATCTTTGTTATTTCAGCCTGCTTTCACAAAATATCAGAGACTGTGTGGCTTACCCAACAGAAATGTATTTCTCACCCAGTCAGCGTGGCTCAGCAGTTGAGCATGGACCTATGACCCAGGAGATCATGGTTCAATTCCTGGTCAGGGCACATGCCCGGGTTGCAGGCTGAATCCCCAGTAGAGGTTGTGCAGGCAGCTGATCAATGACTCTCTCATCATTGATGTTTCTATCTCTCTCTCTCTCCCTCCCATTCCTTACTCTGAAATCAATAAAGATATATTTTTTTTAAAAAAGAAATTTATTTCTCACAGTTCTGGAGGCTGGGAAGTCTGACTATCAGGACTCTAGAATGGTAGGGCTCTGGTGAGAACCCTCTTCCTGTTTTATAGATGGCCATCTTCTTGTTGTATCTTCATATAACAGAGAGAGATCATTTCTCTCATGTCTCTTATAAAGGGCATTAATCTCATTCATGAGGGTTTTGCCATCATGATCTACTTACCTCCCAAAGACCTCACCTCTCATTACCATCACATTGGGGGTTTGGACTTCAACAGATGAGTTTTGGGGGACACAAACATTTAATTCATAACAACTACAAGTAACAGCTATACATACATGTGAGTGAGCAGTGCATAGTATATTCTCTTAAATCCAAACTAAATACACTCTAAACTCAACTTACCTTTAGCTGGATCCCAAATCACCCATGACCACTCCAGGGTCCCTAGCAAGACAAGTATAACCGAGGGACAGTCAGAGTGAAGAGACAGATGTCTTTTTTTTTTTTTTTTTTAATATATCTTTATTGATTTCAGAGAGAGGAAAGGAGAGGGAGAGAGAGAGATAGAAACATCAATGATGAGAGAGCCACTGATCGAGCCCGCAACCCGGGCATGTGCCCTGACCGGGAATCAAACCCCGATCACCTGGATCCTAGGTCGATGCTCAGCCGCTGAGCCACACCCGGCCGGGCAAGAGACAGATGTCTTAACTAATTGCAGTGAAACTATCTTTATAAAACTTCACAAAATTACAAATATATATTTCTAGAGCTTCATTCAAGGCCATGGAAAAGCCTGTGCAAGTGAGACCTGTGCAAGTGAGACCTGTGTAACTGAAGCTTAAATTTCATTAGCTTCATGTAAATCCACCTCTGTCTGCTGCCTGCCTGCTTACCTTTCTCCTTCTTACTACTGCCCACCCAAATCATTCTTTTTCCTCCCCCCTTTCCTCCCTTCCTTCCTTCCTCCCTCCCTCCCTCCCTCCCTCCCTCCCTCCCTCCCTCCCTCCCTCCCTCCCTCCCTTCCTTCCTCCCTTCCTTCCTTCCTTCCTTCCTTCCTTCCTTCCTTCCTTCCTTCCTTCCTTCCTTCCTTCCTTCCTTCCTTCCTTCCTTCCTTCCTTCCATCACAGTATGATTGACAGGTGGAAAAAAGGGAAGATGTTGGTCAAAGGGTACAAATTCCCAACTATAAGATGAATAAGGGTCTAATGTAGAGCTTGGTGACTATAATTAACAATACTGTATAATATATTTCAAAGTTATTAGGGAGTAGATTTTAAACGTTATCACCACACATACACAAACTGGTAATTATGTGAGGGAATGGAGGTGCTAACTAGCCTTATTGTGTGAACCATTTTGCAGTATGTACAGGTATCATATCATCACATTGTATATCTTAAACTGACATATATTTATATGTCAGTAATATCTCATTAAGGCTGGGGGAAAAACCCAGCATGATCAAGAGTGAGTTCCTGGATTTGCATCCCAGGTGCATCACTTGCATCCTGTGCATCTGTGAGTAAGTTGCTTAACCTCTCTGAACATAGTTACCTCATCTATAAAATGGGGATAATACTAATACTGGTCTCATATAAGATTTTTGTAAGAATTAAGTGAGGTAATATGTGTAAATTTGTTTGACACATACCGAGTACTCAATAAAAGTTAGCTTTTGTTCTATATACGTACAAAACAGAAAAGAGATCACACTCCTTGGGGATATGAGATAAACATAAATGAAAATTTACATCATGAATCTTAATAGACAGAAAATGTTCCCAATATCAGGTTGTGAATGTCCCAGCAAAACAAAGTTGTGTATTATGCCAAATAAGTGCCTGAGCCATGAATTAAGTGATAGGATTTGGGTAAACAGAGAGGAGAAAGAGGGAGATATATCTTTTGGGGTTGACATAAAGAAAAAGGCCTCGGTTCTGGAAAAGTGTGGCCACTTATACTATAACAGAAATACAGTTTGTATTTCCTTATAACACAATAAACTGGACCATGAATCTAAGTCACCAAAGTCAACTTTTGATTGTGTTTGTAAAATTCCCTTCCTTTCAGCAAATTAAGTCAATAGATAAAATTTTCTCAACTTATAAGTTTTTATCCCAATTTTTAAAACCACTCAAGGGCTGGCTCCCACTGCTCTGTTAACAAATGGTGTGATGTAATGGAACCAAACAGTGCTCAGCAAATGAATATGCAACCAAAAAGCCTGTAAACAGCTGTGGCAGGCACCATTGGTTGGCAGGCACACTTTTCCTTCTCAATCCCCTTCTCTTCTGTTGTTTCCCATTAAAGACAATAGAGCATTAAATGTTCACATTATCAGCCCTGGCCGGGTAGCTCAGTTGGTTAGAACATCAGCCCAATATACCAAGATTGTGGGTTTAATCCCCGGTCAGGACACATACAAGAATCAACCAATGAGTGCGTACATAAGCGGAACAGCAAATCAATGTTTCTCTTGCTCTCTCTCCCTCCCTCTCTCTCTCCAAATCAATAAAAAAAGTTCACATCAAACTCCCTTGACAAAATCTTATAAGTAGAATGGTAATGGAAAATTTGTTGCTTCCCTTTTGGGGAAAGACAGGGCTGGTAAAACACTTCCTCCCCTTCCCACTGTCTTGAATGCAAACATGTAGCTTGGAGCTGAAGCTGTAATCTTGAGACCAAGGAGGAAAGACCAAGAGAACTACAGAGATACTGGCCCTGGGGTCACAGATCCACTGAAACCTCAACCACATCCACCACAGGGTTAGAAGACCCACACACAGAAATCTCTCATTACTTATATTAAGTAAATAGTGGAGGTGTAAAGTTTTGAAACAAATAACTTATGCCATTTAAGAGTTTTTCACTCATGTACTAACCAGTAAGTCAGGGACTTTGAGTCTTTTACCCAAATTACTATATGGCCTTGGCTAAGTTACTTAACCTCTATTTTTTCATTTATAAGAATACCATTACACTCACCTGTCTTATAAGGATATCATGAGCTCCAGTAAATAAGTCTGAAGTGCCTTATAAATGCTTAATGGTAATATTAATCAGGCAAGCAGAACCATTTTTGTAGGACACAGAAATGAGTTCCCCTGAAGAAGGTATCAACAAAATGTAGACAGGAAATAGTATTTTTTGCAAGGAGAGAGTATGCATCTTCCTAAGAAAAGGTGATCATTTAAACCCTGAATATCTAATTGAAGGCTAAAAGAGATGATGGTTTATTCAGAATGCAACTGAAGACTCATCTGTAGAAGATGAGACTCATTTTATTTCCTCTTGAAATTGTACAGCTCAGGAAATCATGACCAGGGGAATGCTAGCTTATTCATCTCTATAGGACAGCTCACCTTTTAGCCTTCTTGTTCAGGTTTTGCTTACTTTTAAAAAAAACTGATAGAGCAAAAGAATTGAGATATAAGTAGCTAAAATAGGACAAATGCATACAAAATCCATAATTTTAGAAAGCATTAAAATTATATTCTAAATCAGCTTTAAAATCAGCCTGCTGAGAGCCTGTTTCCGTGTTGGTATAAATTTTTAGGCAAAAGACTGTGGATTACCAGCAGGGATTTTGCTATGTAAATTCTCCAGAAAACTGCCAACACCTTGTTCCTCTTCAATGGTGAGACATGGATTAGTTCAGGTAAAATTTTCAAGTTTTGTAATTTCCTTTTCCATTTTCCCTTTTCCTTATTGTTAGCAGTTTTCTTGTTCCCTTTAATATTTTCTTTAATATTTTAAAACCTATACCTGCGTAGGGAAGCAATGGTATATATTTATATGAATCTTCAGAATTGTCCTGTTTGTATTACATGCATTTCAATGTCTTTTTGGGCTGGATATTTCAGTTGAATAGACTTGTGCCTAATGAAGCTGAGTATATGATTTCGATCCTCGTTAATGAACTAGCTAGATTTTCACAGAGAAAAATTCCACTCATTAGGCAAAAGCTATGGCTTCAGTTTGTTAATGTGCTCTGTTGATTCCCAAGTGTGAGGGACTGTGCTTCCATTGCAGAGAAGACAACTCAAGGTGGCGAATTCTACTGAACAAAGGAAAGGATTAGTATCTACAATATAAAAGTTGATTTAAAAAGAGTAAGATGGAAAAGTAAAACTCTAGTATTTGCTTTAGTAATTCTTGCTAAGCTTCAATGTGGACCTTCTCTTCATTTCTGACTTGCTAGGCAACCTGGATTGTTCTGAACTAATAATAATTTCTTTGTGCTCAATATACTCATACCCCTGAAGAGGAAAATGACTTGTGATGAGTTCGTGTTTGAAAAACAATTGCCTCTGGTGTGTGCTCTCCTGTCCCCACCCATGCCCCTTTCTTTTTGTCTAGGCATTGTTTTAAGAAATTTGCTAACCCAGTTGGATTCCATTCATTTCAACTGACTTATCCCTACTTTCCTCCCTTCTCTCTGGATATAGAGAAGTCTCTTTTCTTTTAATTGACAATTTATGACTCTCTTCTCATTATTGTTTACCAACAGCTTTCGGGCCCCTCCCAGATAGATCACCTGAGAATGGATGCAGAGGTCCTGCACAGTCTCGGACATACCTTTAGCAGACATCCTTAGTAGGTAAGTATATCATAGAAATTGTTTTTCGATATCAAATGGCAAGTTTTCACTCACTTCTACTTTTTCAATGCCAACATTAAAAATTGTTAAAATTTTTCTATACAGTATTTGTTCATTATTTATTTCATTTTAATAATGCACAGCTAGTTCTTTAGGTACATGAAGTAGTTTTGACTGTCCAGAGATTTCCCTTTTCTTCCCTATAACACACACAAACACACCCACCCACATGCACACACATTCTCACCTTTTTCTCTTAACATTTGTTTTTCTTTTAGGCTGTAATTGGGAGTCAATGTTTAACAATATTCAGTATGTTGTTTGTTACATTTTCACTAGAATAATTTTCTTGTTTACGTTTTCTTTAAACTATAAAGGTAATTCACGTCACCACATTGTTTCGTATTAATAATTCAGTGCTGCGTAAAGTAATCGTGCACTTTTGTAAACTCTTTAAACTTACCCCTTAATGAGTTTATTATTCTAATGGATCTGATTTTTGTAACACATTATGCATCTTGAATGACATGTTTAATACTTATCCCTTAAAAGTTATTGGCAAGATTGTAAATATAAATATTAAAAGTCTTTTCTCACTTGTTAGAAAAAAATAAAAGGATGGGGAAAGAACTGCATCAATTTTCACAAAAAGAGAAGCAGATAATGTCCTTTTGCAAGAGACACTCTTAAAAGATAATGAACATGAAAAATTAATTAGATTTCAAGTTGGAAGTATCCTTCTCTACTTGATGAATTTGATAGTGCTGATATTGCTACCTTAATGTATAAAAGGAAAAATGTCAAAATTAATAAGATAGTCAAGAATAAAGAGAATGGAATGGTTATCTTTAAGGTGTCTGAGGACTCACTAGAAATAATAGCTAATTGATATAAAGCTAACTTTGGAAAAGAATCAGGCAGCATTGTTTTAGATATCTTTGACTGGAGTTTATTTTATTTCTTTAAATTTATTAAGGGGGGATGGAGAGAGAGAGAGATTTGCTGTTTCACTTATTCATACATTCCCTGGTTGCTTCTTGTATGTGCCCTGACCAGGATCAAACAGGCAACCTTGGCGCATCCGGATGATGCCCTAACCAACGGAGCTACCCAGCCAGGGCCTGGCATGGATTCTAAAAACACTCTAGTTTGCAGAGATTTAACTGCCTTATAATGGAAATTGGATATCTCTGGGCTGCGAAATTAGTATTTGTGTCTGGCTTGTAATTTATAAACACGTTGTTGAAAGATTTTTATTTCCTGAGAGGAAATGAGCCAGACATTTAGGATTTTCATGCTTTTCATATTTTAATTTCTCCTTTCATAAAATTAAAAAAACATTTGGAGTCAAAAAAGATTTTTCAGGGCCAGATGTGTGAGGAGAACTAAATGAGAATTTTTATGTTAACCTCCCACGTTCCTCTCCTCAGCGATTATTTGAAAACCATTTATCTCTGTGGTGATAAATAAAATCTGGAAACCTGTCATCTTGCAGCTTAATTAAAAAGTTTAAGAAAAATATTTGATGCCTTATTTGGAAGAGCCTCTTGAGGCTCCTTCCAATTTTCAGATTTTTTTTCTGTAAGTACTTCAATTCCAGGATTAGTATCCAAATGATCCAAATAATTTCACTGGCCTTCATTAGCCCAATATACTGATGTAGAGTTATAATCTCTTATTACACGTCACAAACACAATGAATGGTTGTGTTGGTGATGTTTCCCAGACTGTGTTCAGGACAAAGAGTTTAATTAATCTATGCAAAAAGGTTCTATGTCAAAATTAATTTTTAAAATGCTGTGAAACAAGGTTTAGAGAATACAGGTTTGTCTAGATCCAAATGATTGACTTAGAATCAAAATGAAATATCTGGTTGAGTAGCAAGGATAATGATATTAGAGACCAATATCCTTCTGAATTTAGAGAAAACATTCTCTTGACTAAACTAAAACATTATAAGCCAGACTATCTCTAAAAAACAAACAAGTCTCAAAGGTGAAATCAATTCAGAAGATCAATGAGGCCACTAAGTGCTTTTACCGCTACTTCCTTTAGCTGGTGAAATCCATAGTCAAAGATTGTCAGTCATCATGGTGGCAGCCACACTTATTTTTACACTATTGTTGGGATAATTAGAATCTGTGACTTAAGGGTTGAGGAATTTGGCCTAGATTTTGCTTATTTTTTATACTAGTTTGATTATATTTTTAGATTACTGGCTCATTTATTTTTAAATAAAATAATGCTTGCTTATTTCAATTATACTAAAAGAACAAGACTCTCTGTAAAGAGACTCACAAGAGCATGGCTGAAAGAATATATACAGCCTTTGTTCTCTCTGTAACACAACCAAGGTGAGTGCTTCTGGTGGTTTAGTGGCTCTGTTCCACACACTTTCATTCATGAGGCCTGACACATCTGCCATCTACAAGACATGCTAAATGGACGCTGGTCACCAGGCAGGAGGTAGAAAGAAAAGTAAAAGATCATAGCGATGAAAGTTGAACCTTAGTTCTCCGCACATTCTATTGATCAAAACCTAGTCACATGGTTACATGTAGCTTCAAGAGAGGCTGAAAAACATGGCTTAGCCATGGGTACAGGTAAAAAGTAAGAAAAAATCTGGGTGGGCAGCTAGGAATCCCATGCATTGTTTGTCAAAAAACACAAGTGAGTAAAGTACAAGGAAGAAAGCAAGAATCACCCTAAATTCTACCACCTAAAAATAATTTGGTGAATATTATTCTGTACATCTTTTTCTGAACATATACAGCATGGATGCACAAATGGTTGAAAAATAATTTTGAAATAATGTAATCACTCTGTATAAAATACATTTAATTTCATTTAAATTTTAAGAAAAAAAAAAGCTGAAGTGAAACTTAAGGAATTAGCAATGTTTCTTAATAAGAAGTAGTAATTTTTATGTCATCTCACTAGTGGCATAAGACTTTTACAAGATGAGGCAAAATTTTTTAAATTTCATGTTTCAACTTTAAGTGTTATTTGATAGGTAACCTGATAGGAATGATGAGGAGATAAGAATCTCCTACTTCTTTTTACTTTTCCTTCCCTCCCTCTACCTTCTGATTTTTGTTTCAAATTATTTCTTTGTCAGTATTGTAGCATTGCATTTTGTTCTGCAAACATAATTCCCTGTTAATCATTATGAGTTCTCTATTTAAAGGGATGCAATGCTCAGCACTAGTTCTCTTACCATGACTTTTCCATTACTGAGTTTGATTTTTAATTTATCACTTGGTTGGTTGGATTTTATTGTCATGTAGCTTTAAATTTTTTATTTGCTTAAATTTTTAGGGAAGGGATTATAAATTGTTCATACTTATAGTCCTTTTATATTTGAGAGTGCTGCCTATTGCCTTTATACTTGAACAACTTGGCTGGGTGTGCTACTCTTGGTCGCACATACTGCTCTTTAGTATGTTATAAACATTGGTCTGTCAACTTCTGGAATTAGAAATTGCTGTGAAAAATTTAAGGCCAGCCTGATTTCCCCCGTGGGTAATTTTTTCTTAGATGCCGGAATGATTTCTTTGAAGTTCCATAACTTAATTTGGATGTGTCTTGATAGTGATGATAATAATAGCCAATGTCTATGTCTAGGCTCTACTTGAAACATTTTATGAATATTAAATATATATATATATATATATAACCACAGAGATGAACAGCTGTGACAAAGCCTGCAAAGCTGAACGTGTTTACAGTTGGATCCTTTTCAGAAAAGTGTGAAGACCCCTGCTTGAAGCGATTAATTTGATCTTAACCATGTACATTTTCTTTTTCTCTGTTTTTAATTTATTTACTATGGTCCTTTTCATTTCATTTTGTTGTTGTTATTTAACACTTTGGCTTGGGCTATTGTTTTACAGATGTGTTCTTTTAATAATGCAATTTTTGACAGCTCCTGTTTTTAGTGCTATTTTTTCCTTCCAGATTGCCAACCTCAATTCTCACTGTCTTTGCATCCAATGGTCTCTTCTTTTTCTCTTCTTCTCTCTCCCTTTCTTTGGACTCTTGCATGCTTGCATTGTTCCCGTGTTGGTCCTTTCTACCCTGCCCATGTTCAACCTAAAGGGCTCTGCACAGATCTTTCATTTATTCATGAGGTCCTTCCCAGAACCAGTTAAACTTCCTTCGCTCAGGTACAGTTTGATAACCAAGTGTTGCTAAACAAAACTCTAAATGGGCTCAGCCATTTTTTTCTTCTTCTAGATTTTATTTAATGTCTGTACAAAGGCCCACTCTGTCCAGAGCAGGGCACTTCCCAGCTTGTGGGCTTTCCCGTGTTTCCTCCTACTCAGTGCACCTTTTGGGAAGTAATGTGCTCCCTAACTTGACTGAGTCCTTTGGTGGGGTGTAGAGGCTTTCACCGATGCCAAGTTTCCATCAGGAACTTCTCCCCCCCCCTCCATCCCCCACCCCCCCAAGGACATTAGCAGGACTCTTCCGAACATTGCCCACTTACCTACTTCAGAGCTATGTGGAGGTATGTCCGAGGTCTGGAGTCCATTACTTGATTTCTCAGGTAGGGCGGCACAAACAATGCTTTAATGAGCAAGCAGCACACTGAAATCTAACCCTGAATCTTCATTATAATTGCAAGCAAATGGCTCTGACCCATGATTTTGAATTCTCTCTTTGGTTTGCAGACAATTTCCTCTAGAGTGTGTAGCTTTCTACTTCACAGAGACCTTGGATATAAACACAGATCTAAGAAAAGCAAAGCAAAACAAAGGTCCCTCTTTGAAATGCACATCTCCTGGAGCATTTAAGACATTTACTTATCCTATTTCAACCCCGCAGATCCTGGAGGAGATGGAGGAATGGCTACCTATCAAAAAATAATAGATACTGAATGGTTTTGACAAATCGACTATAATTACCGCAGCTGCTCACTTCATTTTTAAAAATTGCTGTTAAGTAGCAATTATGAAATACCTGTTTTAGGAGTGAACAGCCTTAGTGTTGGCTGCTCTTGCTCTTCCGCTGCCCCACTCCAGGGAGAAGAGATTGTGTACAATAAATTCCACTGTCATCTCTCCCACTTGGGAACTAATGGTTGTACTATTAGTGTCAACAAAGAACCTGGATTGGAATAATCATGATCATTACCCTGCTCATTCCCTAACTCTTTATGGTCGGCTCTTTCCCAGCAGGAGCTGGGGAGATCAGGAGTGCTACTTTAAACAAAGCCAGCTTTCAGTTCCTGTTACAGAGGAATATGCAGGTCCTCTGACTAGCTATTTGGAGATGGCAGACATGCGGCACATGGACCATTGTCATCTCCTCAGGGGCACTACTTAACAGTCCAAGTTCACTTCTGCTGACTTTGCCCAGAGCCAGTCTTCGAATCCTGGGAGCTGCTGCCAGTCCCTCAGTGTCAGCAGATGAGCTTAACTGATCTGCCATCCTTGATGACTGATTGACTAATTTTAAAAATTAGAATGGACGAAATTAACATTAGAGCCCCCCTTCTCTCTTAATTCTGAAAGCATTGTAGGCTGTTGGATTGTCAGGTGGTCCTCATTATGAGAACAAGTTTTGACTGCATTGCAGAAATACAGGAGTAACAGTGAATCGTTACTCACTTAGGCATCCATTCTCTCCACAAATGTGTTTTGGGTGTCTACAAACTGCTGAGCAGTGTGATTGCTGCTGGCAAGGCACAAGCTCTATCTCTGAAGGTTTTCAGTCTAGGGAAGGAGATGGATGTGCATATGAGAATGTTGTTAGGCCCCCCAAGAAGCTTATAGGACAATTTAGGGGTGCCATAGATTGTACTGGGGGGGTTGGGGTAAGGAGTCACACACTTACAGGTTCTCATGAACTGGGCCCTAAAGCACCTGTCAGTATTATTGTTTGACTTGTGCTTTAGAGATAACTTTAATATCTATTATCGTCTCCTCTTAATATTACTAATTAAAATTCATCAAAAGTAATAGCAAGAGAGCAGTTGAAGATAATTGTCTTTTGGGACTTGCTTTGGCTGTAAAGCATCACTAAGAACCCTCCAGAGAACCTGCCTCATCTACGCACAGCTATCTTCGGCACTGAGCAAGGCACTGAAGCACAGACCTCTCTCTCTTACCCCAATTCTATGCATTTTTCATGTCTGCTTTCCTGTTGTTGCCCAGTGAAAGTAAGTAGAGACTTCATCAGACTCGCTCAGGGGCTTTGAATATTGTCTTTACCACAACCATACTAAGAAATAAATTAAAAATTTCACAATTTAGTATATACATACACACACACACACACACATATGTGTATATATATATATATGTTAACTCTATACAAATACAAAAATTAATACAAAAATTTCATGAAACAATAATTATCCTATGTGTAATACATTTTAATCATTTCTATTTTTAAAAACATTTGTATTGATTTTTAGAGAGAGAGGAAGAGAGAGGGAGAAAGAGACATCGATGTGACAGTAGAACATGGATGGGCAGCCCCCTGCACGCCCCCTACCAGGGGAGTGACTAGGAATTGAATCGATGACCTTTTGGTGCACAGGACAATGCTCAACCAACTGAGCCACAATGGCTAGGGCAATAATTTCTATTTTTAAAAAAGTTTTTGGTCATGACCCCAAAATTTATTTTATAACATATTATTGCATAATTCAAAATTTGAATAACACTAGTGTAGATTATTTAGGAAAGTAAATCCAGTGAAGAATATAAATCACAAGGTGTCTTTCTAAACCAGATAGAATTAATTTGGGACACATCAGTCTACTTACCAGGGATTGTTGTACTTCTCCTCAACAATGGCATCACAAATTTGGTCCTGTTCCTCTCTGTTACTACCAAACTCAGTGCCAAATTTTGACTTCATGGCATGCATTTTGCGTGTTAATTTCACCTTTGACTTCATTTATTTTTCTTGTGTTCCCCCCCCCCCCCCAGAGTTCTGAAGTTGCTTTTAAAAGGCCCTATTGTTTTATTTGTGTTTTGTAAAATGCATTTACAGCTTTTGGATCAAGATGCAAATAAATAACAAAATAAATATGGGTATTGCTGCTTTTAGCGCAGACAGGTGAGCACTGAAAGTCTCTGAATTCCGCATTGTGCTATGAATTGCTTTGTCTGAATTATGGGGAACATTCCTTAGTTTAAATATGTTTGTACCACCATTTCATTTTGACTAGTTCAGGCTCATGTACTTGAACTTCCTTGGTTACAGTGTGAACAAAAACTCAGGAAAACAGCGTAGAAGAGAGCTTGGAAATCTGCTCCTGTCTCTCCAACTAACGCTATTGAGAGGTAGCTTTATATTTCAAAGTGTTCCTATGGAACATTGTGCTGCAATTACCTTCTATTGTAATTCACAGGTTGTTATGGTGGAGCTTTTGACAAGAACAAGTCTCTAGTGGAAATCTGATGCATTTATACAGTTTTAAAAAACCCAAGCATGCTAATTACTTCAATGATGACATGTCAAAAGTATTCCTGCAAAGGGAGTTTGGTTCCCTGGGACATGGGTGATTCTCTGACTCCCCAATGGAAGGGCAGGTATTTGCTTACACTCAGTTACCTATGCTAATTTTGTCCCGTGTGAAAACAGCCTTTACACAGCCTAGTGGAATAATTACCAAAGCCAGAGAAAGCATGTTAACATCAAGATACTGGCTCAGAATAATTCATAGGCAAGAGCAGGCACCAGCCTGTCTGGAATTCTTTTTGTAGCATCTGTGTCTCACCCATGTAGGTTGTCAAACAGGCCACAGATGTTTTCCAAATTAACAAGGGCTTAAAACCAAGACATCAGATAGGCTATGTTGGGTTTTACGTTGCACAGTTATCATATGTGCAGACATTTGTACCGGTTTTGAATTTTTAAAGCAGACTCTCTAGGTTGTTAAGCATGAGTGCTGACAAACAGCACAACAAACACTGCATACTGATGCCCATTATTTTGTTGAACACTTTTTCAAAAGAACACATATAAGTGACTCACAGATTTCCCATTAGATTATTGACACTTGGGCCAAATCACACAAATGTGATGCGTCATTAAGGATCAGAGGAAACCTGGGAAATTTATCTGTATGTTCTCTTATCTATGCCACTGTTTCTACCATTACTATCGTGAGCTTTTCTTGCAAAAGGGGAGAAAAGTCTGAGCAGTAGTGACAGAGATGGGGCTTGACTTCTCTGCATTCTCTTTCTGCACCTCTGTCAAAAGCCTCCTAGTTCTCTGCTGAGATTTGCTGCTCCTGTTTATTTCCTCTGCTTCCTCCAATGCCTAGAAAGGAGCTACTAGGAAAGAACTTAACAAATATTTATTGACTGCCTCCTTTGTGTTAGCCTCTGTGCTAACGCTTGGGGGAGGGCAGCGAACAAGCCAACACCATCGCGGCCTTCCTGGAGCTTAGAGTTCCGAGGGGATGGCCATTAAAAAGGACTGACAAAGGGGATTCGTGCTTCAAAGGTTTATCATCTAGACTTTATTCTCATCAACCCCAAGACACTGAAATGCTTCAGTTTTCTGTTTGTAAGCCGATATTTTCCAGGGGTTTCAATATCTGATGAATGGCATTTCAATTTCATGACTTAAAGAAATGTTTTAAACAGATGCTCAAATAGTCTCTGGAAGAATCTGCAGGGAGCCCCTTCTAATGTATGCCACATATAAATTCATATTTTCCTTCCAAATTCCTTAGGAACTTTAGTCAGACTGTTGTTTTCCAATATCTGAAAAGAAATTGAGAGTTGGTTAATTAGAATTCCACATAAAACCCCCACAGAGACCATGATGACAGTGTTGCCTGCTTTTTGTTTCAGCCCAGTGCCTGATGGTCAAACGCAGTTTCTTCCACCAAGTTTCTCATATGTCCTGAATGGCTGGATGCCTTGGCACTTTTTTTGTGTACATCTGTAGAAAAATAACACTGTAGGAATAGGAATAGGCATTAATATACCTGAGACGTGTCTTGCTGGACTATTGTGTATAAAGGGGGAAAAAAGGAGCATACATGTTTTTACAAAAGAATCATTTTCCTTTCAGCTAAGGATACACAATGAGCTGATTTAATTTTAATGAGTTTTAATCTGTCATTGTCCTTTCTTATGCTTATATTTTTCAAATCAGCATTCCATTGTCTGTGCATAAGACTGGAATGATTTTCCTATATTTTTAGAGAGTTATTTTTCAGAGGGATTCTTTTGTTTTGCAAACACGCATTTGTCTTCCTTACCTATGTAGTTACTTTTTAGGAGTCTCAGAGCAGCTACGGCTTCAACTACCTGCAGGTTTTAATCAGAAAACTAAAGGTTTCCTTGGTAAGTTGAGTTTCTGCTGCACTTTTGTGAATCATTCTATAGTTAGTATATTAAGAACAGTTTCTGATATGTACAGATACTTTAAAAATATGTGGTGGTACTAACTAGTAATTAGCAGAATTTAAAACTATTAATATTTTAATACAATGTTTATTTATTTTGTTTCCTGGGTGATGAAAATTGTAAGAAAACAGTGATACCATAATTTGGCATCTTTGTTTTTATTATGCTTACTTTTATTCTCAGATCTTATAAAATGTGTTTTTTCATATATGTATATGTGTATGTATGTGTCCATAATATCTATACACACTTATCACACATACACAGATATTTACACAAAGTTTCCTCTCTTTTATTGTGTTTATTAAGAGGAATTGGTAATATTATAACATGGCAGTTCAATCATGTAATCTCAGATACTCCTAAAAGAGCTAAGAAAAAAATATTTTTGCTTGTCTCCTTTGTTTATTGAAAAAATTATTTATAGTGTTGATGGTATTAAATAAGGGGCAAAACATCAATATTTGGCCTGAAGAACATTTGATTTAGAGGCAGATGATAGTAGAGGTTTATTATAGAAATCAGAACAGTCTAAATCAAGCCTTTTATTTATAGATGTTTAAGACAGTGTTCATGATTTAAAGAAACAATTGTAAAGGAATGAAAAGGAACAGATGAGGTTAAAAGGTCAAACTCTTACATATTGATTGATGCTAGGTTTCTTTCTGATTTTACTATAGTTGACCCTTGAACAACTCGGGTCAGTGGGGCCCATTCTCACACAGTAAAAAAATCCATGTATTACTTTTGACATCCCCAACTTATTCGTCCCTCAGTATCTGTGGGGGATTGGCTCCAGGACCCTCCTCCCAGACACCAAAATCTGCAGGTGCTCAAGTCCCCTACATAAAATGTCATAGACCAGTGCATACAGTTGGCCCTCAACATTTGAGGACTCCTGAATGCAGATAGAAAAGTTCAGGTATTTATTTATTTAAATTTTATTTTTGTTTAAAATATTACAGCTATCCCTTTTTCTCCCCAATGACCCCAGGTATTTATTTTTAAAAATGTGTCTATCAGTGGACCCCCAAGGTTCAAACCCAGTTGACAAGAGTCAACTGTATTTCAAATGGAGAATAAAATCTGAAAACGTAGGAGTATGGAGTATGGAACAATGGACTAGAAATATGAGCTGCCAATTCTAATCTTAATTTTGCTCTCTAATAATTTTGTGAGCCTAAACCTCATGGCCTTTCTTCTCTGTAATTTGATAATTTTAAGCCCAAAGGCAGTTTTCTTCAGGCTATTTTAAATACAGTAACCTTACCCAGCTCCTCCTGGCTATAGTTTTCTTCTGGATGGGGATGGGGGGAGGGGGTCCTTGAAGGTAGCATGGTGGAGGCAAGTTCATTTGCATTTCCATATCCCTTTGCGTCCACCAAGATTTGGTATATCTTTTTTGGTCTTGAGAAGGCTCATTTTGTTCTTAAAGCAAACAGACACAAAACACTTTTCTAGTGTAGAGTGATATTTGAGCCTTCCTTAGGGGACTTTAGATTCCTCAGCTGAGGTTAAATACTGCCAGGTTAAATGTTTACTATACCAAGTAAGATTGCCTAGTCCTGTTTCCTTGAACCACAAGGAGTGGTGAAGGCTCTAAAACTGCACTTTGTGGTTCAGGTTTAGCATTGGTCTGGAATAACATGATGTTTGCCCCTAAAGACTGGTATAGAGAAACTTAGCCAGCCTGTCAATCAAGGAAGCCCTTAGAAGGTGTGTGTGAGTGGAGGGGCGTAGATTTTGTTGGATCTGACTCCATTGGAGAAAGAAAGCTGATTTTTTTTTTTTTTTATAAAGCTGTGGCTTTTAGAGTCACCATCAGAGACCACTTGAAACTAATAAAAAATATTTAGTATAGAAGAGGGACTAAGAGAATAAAAATTAAAAAAACAAAAACTGTCCAACTTCACTTTATAGGTAAAGCCATCTCTGCCCACATGGATATCTTTCATAAGTTGGTTGTACAATTCAAGTGCCTTTAAAACCAAAGGTTATGTTAAGTAAATGCTAAGGGAGTGACTTTAAAGCAATTTTGCTACCAGAGCTTAAATAAACCAAAATATGGTGACTCTGTTGGAGAAGGTCATCGATGGTACAGAGGATGCCAGTAAAGTTTTGAGGATTAGTATGTGCTAGAGTACATCCAGCTCTAGTGTCAACCTTCTGTTTATTTCTGGGGACCAGTATATAGTAAGCTCAACATAAGGCCTCCGATCTTCTCCAACAGCCCTCACCTGGAGGCAATCTTGGGCTGCATCTTACACCTGGGGCATGGGAGGACCCCACACCAATATAACTGTATCCCTGAGGCCTGTACTAAAGCAGGTGGCTTCAGGAATACCTTTGGTTCACCCAGGGTTATGGACATTTGAGCACCTATGCACCCTTATATTGGGTACAGAAAAATCACTTCAAACAGAACCACCCAATTATACCAGGAATATGGGATGTATCTCTGCCACTGTGTAGTCATTCTGTCACATTAAGAGGTAGGGACTGGTTTGGCACTGACTGGTCGTGTTGCTCAGGTGTTTACTGAGTAGCCCAGAATGGAACCCAGTGTTGTGTGGATTCCACCTGGTGGTTGAGCTGCTCCATGCTGGGTTTTCCCTGGGCATAGGGGAGAATCTGCTCCACCATAGTAAAAGTTGCCAACTTCCCAGCCCTCAGGATTAATGGGCATATTCTGTTTTTTATTGGTATGATCATTTGGTTGCCATCTTTGTCTTTTCCATTGGCCTAGAGGACTTTATAGCACACAGTAAGCTTAAATGATAGCTGGCAAAGCCTGTCTTTACTGAGCGCTGAAATGTCTCTAATGAGAAAAGCTGTCTTCCAAATTAGATGGCCTTGGACATTGTTACCACCTCGAAAGGAGGTACTTGTGCCATTAGCCAGTGCTATGTGTTCACACCTGATGAGTCTACTAATGTATCATCTTTATTAAGTCACGCAAGGACACAAGTGAATGCTCTGAGTGATCCAGCCCTCAGTCTAAAGGACTTAATAACTCAAGGGTCCGGATCACAGGGTTCTTAGTAGAACAAAAATTGTTACTTATTTTGGAAACAATTATTTTAATCTGTGTTTTCTCTTTCATATGCCTATGTTGTTGCTGTGATATTATAGCTGATTCCAGTGTAGCCAGCTAGTCACCAAATGAGCCTTCCTCATGCTAATGAAACCCCTTGCTGACTGCTCAGGGCTCATTGCAGAAGAGAGGGGCATATGATTGCAAGAGCCAGTCATGAGGTGTGGAGTATGGGAGGAAGTCATGCAGAGGATGTGACCCGCAGGCTGGATTGGCTAGGCCGTGGGGAGCCCCTTGCTCTTCCCCTGTGCTCTGTAAAGTTTCATCGCTGTAAGTTCCACACACCATTCCTACAGTCAGAGCCATTTTCGAGGACACAGGCTTGAGAGAAATGTGTGCTTGAGACCATCTGGACGGAATACATGACTGGACCCAGGTAAGGCCTGTATATAAACTCTGAAGATTTCAGAAGGCAGGTGCAGAGATCTACTAGACTTGCAGCCACCCCAGACAAGCCTCGCATGTAAGTGCCCCTTCTCATTAAATCTACCAGTCGGGGTTGGTTCCTCTTTCTTAGGCCTCTCCTTGTCTCCACGGACAGGGTCAGTTTCAGATTTCACCTGGGAAGCTCCTGAGTTTTGAACCAACAGACTGCTTGAGGTAAATTTATTCTTTATTTGATACTGTCCCTATTTAGAATAGTGGCTTTCTCTCTCTCTCTTTTTTGTTGTAGGAAAATGGAAATTAATACAAAATCCTTAAACTCTTCTTCCAATTAATGAGCTGACTCCTCATCAGGACAGACTGCAGTTCCCAAAAGAGACTGCAGAGCAGAAGACGCTCGCTGAATTCGTTGTAGGTAGATTAGAGAGCGGCCACTCGGGACATGCACACGAACAGCCACGTTTGCATTCGCTCTTGTTCACTCCTGTTTTGTTGCCGACGCTCCCTCAGCAGGGACCCAGGGCTGCAGATGAATTCTTCTGGGGTCAGAAGCAAAGTGAGAATTTGATGCTTGAACAGGATCAAATTCTTAATGAACCTTATCAAACTTATTTATAAGAAACATGAGCTGTGGTTCTTGGGGACTTGGTGAAGAGCTCCGAGTTGGCTCAAGGATGCATTTGCTCAGAGAGGGAGCTCACACAAATCAGAGGACATTTATTTCCAGAGAGTGTTAACTTGGGGGGGAAGGGTGACCATGTAAATGAACTCCCCCCGGGAGAGCAGGTGTCAGGATCACCAGGAGATGTAGGGATACTGCGGTTTCCTCAGCTCCACCTGCTATGGCCTGCACATTAGTTTTATCTCTTGTTGCATTTCTAACTGCAAATATTTCTCTATTATATAGTTGCTTCTATGATTAGTGATTATTCTTCCAAGTAAAATTAATACTATCACTAAGTATATGTTCTACTTGCCAAGTTCTGTGTCAAGCCTCGCTGCTTTAGGTTTATTGAGCAATTTATAGCAAGTGTGAGGCAAACTGAATGGTGTATATATAATAAAATCATTATAACCCCAATCTGTTGAATTCAGTGTAATGACCCTGGTTTTTCCTCATTGTGACTAGAATTTTTTATGATTTCACAAGGTAATTAACTCAACCTTATATATTAGAAAACTAAAACAAATGAGAAAGAATAGTACAATGATTAGGCACATCTTTTTTTCTGGATTAATAAATTGTTAATATTAATCAATTGTTAACATACCGTTGTTTACCTTTATCTATATAAATACATATATTTTTATGGATTACTTGAAAAGAAATTGCAGATATTATGACATTTCATTCATAAATATTTAGTTTAGCATTGCTTTCTTAAGAATAAAGGCGTTTTACTGTTAACCATTGTATCATTGTTGCACCCAAAGGATTTAGTAAGAATTTCTTAGTTGCCCTAAAAATGCCATTCACAGTTTTTGACTTTTTTTGAGGATCAGGCTAGATATTTTGTAGAATGTTGTTTATTCTGAATTTGTCTGACTATTTATGATTAGAATCAAGTTAGACCTTTGTTTGGCAGGAATATTGCTAAGCTGACTGTGGTAACTTGACTTGTTGTCTCCCCCAAATTCACCGCTCTTCTCCCCACCTTCCAACATTCCTTAGTAAAGGAGCATACTGTCTACTCCAGTTTTAGAGTTTGGCCATGTAATTTGATGAGGCCGATGGGATGTTAGCAGATATGTTATGAATAATTGGGCTTATGCTTCTACATTAACATGAGAAGAACATTTCCTGGATCTCAGAGATTTGGGTGAGGTATAGATCTCACCTGAATTGAAAGCACAGCCTGGCTGAGCCTTGCCTAAATCAGCAGAATCCAGCTAATCTGCAGACGTGTAAGCAAAAATTTCATTTATTGTCTGCCACAGAGATTTTATGGTTAAATGTTTCACAAAACTGCTAAATGTTACAGCAATCATATCTATTTTTTGTGTGGTAAAAAACACATAACATCCACCTCCTTAAACTTTTAAGTATATAGCACAGTAGTGTTAACTATATTCACACTGTTGCATAGCAGATATCTCTAGAACTTTCTCATCTTGTGTAACTAAAACTTTATACCAATTGAACAACAACTTTTTATTTCCCCCTCCCCTAACCCCCTGGCAAGCACCATTCTACTTTCTGCTTCTATGAGTTTGAGTACTTTAGATACTTCATATAAATGGAATCATGTAGTATTTGTCCTTAGGTAACTGGCTTATTTCACTTAGAATAATTTCCTCAAGGTTTACCCACGTTTTAGCATATGACAGGATTTCTCACAAAGGAAACTGGTCTATGTATTGTTGTTGAGTTTATGCTTCTGTGGGGGAAAGAACGGTCTGAGGCTTCCTGTTCTGCCATTTTTTGAGGTCACTTCTTAATGATTAGTTTTTTAAAAAAAAGATTTTTTATTGATTTTTTTAGAGAGGAAGGGAGAGGGAGAGAGAGAAAAAAAACATTGATGTGAAAGCAAAACATCAATCGGTTGCCTCCTGCACACCTCCCCCTGGGAATTGAGCCCACAACCCAGGCATGTACCCTGATCGGGAATTGAACCGGCAACCTCTCAGTGCACAGGATGATGCCCAACCAACTGAGCCACACCAGCCAGGGCTCTGATTACTTCTTATATGACATCATATTAGGTTTCTCACTAATGGTGATAACAAGTTTAATCATTTGATGCAGATAATAACAGATTTCCCCATCATGAAGAGATATTTTCTATTTTGCAATAACTTATTTGTAGGGTGATATTTTGAGATTGTGTGAATTTTCTTTCCCAAGAACCTTTCATTCAGTGGTACTAGCATTTGTTGATGGTCCTTACCTGAATAATTATTACATCAGGGCTATGGACTGAATGTTTGCGTACCTTCTAAATTCATATGTTGAATGCCTAATCTTCAATGTAATGGGATTTGGAAGTGGAGCCCTTGGGAGATAACTAGGTCATAAGGCTGGGGGCCCCATGATGGGATTAATGCCCTTATAAAAGAGGGAAAGACAGATCTCTCTCTGCCTGCATGCACCAAGGAGGGCCATGCAAAGATATACCAGGAAGGTATGCCCTCACTTGGACCCAGCTGTGCTAGCATCTTAATTTTGGACTTCCAGACCATGAGAAATAAGTGATTGTTGTTTACCATTCAATCTACAGTATTTGTTATAGCATCCTAAACTAACCAAGAGAGGCCCTGACCCTTCATCTTACTACATTTTGTAGTTCTTTTTTTTTTTAAAACATATCTTTATTGATTTCAGAGAGAGGAAAGGAGAGGGAGAGAGAGAGATAGAAACATCAATGATGAGAAAGTCATTGATTGGTTGCCTCCTGCAGGCCCCTGACTGGGAATCGAGCCCGTAACCGGAGCATGTGCCCTGACAGGGAATTGAGCCCCGATCGCCTGGATCCTAGGTCAATGCTCAACCGCTGAGCCACGCCCGGCCGGGCTGACATTTTGTAGTTCTTTAAAATGGTAATAAGGCCAATGTCATTTGTCCCTGTGATTTCCCTAATGAAAAGAGATTAGCATGGAAAGATGTCTATATTACAGTAAATTAAATCAGTGGATTACTTAATAATGTACACTATATAAAAGAAATATATGTATTTCTACAGTTAAGTTACATTACACAAAATTAGGTCATTTGTTAATTAAGGGATTGCTTATAGTAAAAATTCTGCTTAGAAATACTTTAATTCGCCCATAAAGAATAACACACTTTGTTTTATGTATCTAAAAACCACCCAGTGATTCTTATACATTTTGAAATTTGACAACCATTGGGTTAGACTGAAGACAAAACTGAAGAAAAAGCCTACAAGTAGGTGTTTGGGAATTTGAACCATCCATCTTTAAAATAACTATCAGGTTCCTAGACATCAATGGGAGATGAGTGGGTTGAGAATGATGAAGTGTTTCTGCTTATCTTTAAGCACTATTCCCCTCTTTTTATTAAGCTTCCAAACATTAATTCAATTAAATAGAACAGTTTGCTATAGTGAGAATTAAATGAAGATAGTTAGGTTCTAAATCTGTGCACAAGTTAAATGTGTGAATGACTTAATTTGCAGTATGCTGGTGTGTGTGTGTATGTGTGTGTGTGTGTGTGTGTGTGTGTGTGTGTGTGAAAACCTCAGAAGAAATGTACCAGATTTATTAACAATGATTAATTATCTTTAGGAAGTAGTATATTTTGAGTCATTTTTATATGCTTTGTATATTTTTTATAGTATTTTCTAAGTTTTTTACATTGAACATTTATTACTATGATGCCTTTATTTTTTTTATAGCAGTTATAGGTTTACAACAAAACTGAGTGGAAGGTACAGAGATTTATCATTCACCCCTGACTCTACTCATGCATAGCCTCCCCTCTTCAGCATCCCCCACCAGAGTGGTACATTTATTATAATAAATGAACTTATGTTGACACATCATTAGCACTCAAAACCCATGGTTTACAGTTTAGGGTTCACTCTTGGTGTAGTAAGTTATATATTTTTAAAAAAACAAAGGAATGTGATTTTTCTTTTTCTTTTCTTTTTCCCCCAAATCAACACTTTAGTCTAAGTGAATCTAGATAGTTAATAGGCCTTGGGACAAAAATAAATGTTCTCCTGTTGGGTCCCAAGAAGAGGACTCATGGGTCAAGTGCTCCTAGGCTGTGGGCAAGCTGCCTTGAGAAAAGGGCAGGAAAACTTTGGCTATAGCCTCAGTAATGGTTCTCCTCATTTGGGAGGTGTTGGAGTAAATACTACAGGGAAAGGACAGAAGGAATAAGCTAGTTCAGGTTAAATACTATTTATTTCCAAGTGATTTTTTTCCCCTCTCAAAACTAGTATCAACTTATGTCCTTACTATTGCTGTGTTGGAAGCTCCTGAGCTCAGATTGAGACCCCCAAGGAATGTCAGAATGCAATATAATTTATCAGGATTTCCAAAATTAGTTTTCAAATGGTGGTTGTTAAAATAAAGATCTCAGTTTATGGTCCCACTTGTGGGTTGTTTCTTGACATTAAAGATTCTGTTTTCTTTTCATCCCCTGGCCTTATAATTACAGTGATTTTCAATCTATATTTGAAACATACATGTGGATATGAAATTATATGATGAAGTAATAAAATAATTCTTTGGAAAAATAACAGTATTGGGAATCCTTTCTGTAGATAGTAAATAAGCTGTAATTTAAATTCAGCAAGAACATGACTAGATTATAATTGTTAGAAACAATCAGTAACATTGATGGGCACCAGTTACACACCTGACATTACTTTAGATGCTTTATCTCTCACTTAATCTCTCCACTAATCTGGTGAAGTGGATAACTTTTCTTATCCCCATCTTATAGATGAAGAAACTGAGGCTTAGAGTTTAGGTGACTTGGTCAGGATTCTAAAGTTCAAATTCTATTAGTTCTTGAGATAAAAATCTTCCAGTTTTAGAGAACAAGGAGGACTTGAGGCTCCAGATATTGGCATTTTGGGAGTTATTTTAAAGAAGAGGTGAATATTTGAGTATACTAAATATGAAACAGAACATGACAAGGTGGTAGCAGTAAGGAAAGCAGTCAGCAAATGAGCCGGGAGTGAGAACAGGATAAACAGGGGACAGCAGTACCCTCATGGGGATAGGTTCCCCTCAGGACCCAGTGGGAAGGGTATTTCAAGAAATGCTCTGAAACAGGGGTGAGGGGCAGCCTGAGTGTTATTTAAGGAGCCCAGTGACGGACAGCAGGGAGAAGCTATGTAAAGTCTAAATTGGTGGTTACGAGAGAATTTATTGATGAAGGTAAAACCTTAAATTGCATGCTTAATGTCAATCTAGTTTACAGTTTTAGGTAACGTAAACTAGGGGTGACAAATTCAGAACAGATGGCAAGAAGCAAGTTTTACAGAGTGTAAATCACAAATGCCATCTTACAGCACCCAAGTTCACTTCCCAGGGACTGTGCCACCCTCCTCAGCGATTTACACCTGACAGTCACGGGCAGAAAGCACCCACGAACAAACAAAGTTTCCTCCGCTTTGCAGCAAGGAGAGTCTGTTAGCTGTTTTGCTTGATTTGCTGATTGCATTGTAGGGGAAGCCCATGAGCCTCCTGATAGGAACATTGTGGCTATGACTTTTGAAAAACAGATGTACTGTGATAATCTCATGGCGAATTTCTTTCCCCAGGTTTCTCTCCAAGTGCTTATGTCTGCTTTGGTGAACTGGTCAGAGATGTGTGGGCAAGCACTGAGTCTTGCATGCAGCCTTGGTACCCACTGTGTGACTGAAATAGGAATTGGAGGGAAATCAGATTTGGGAGTTTTTCCTCTCACCACCGTTCACATCAAAATTTTTAGGTAACTGCTTTATAAGATTTAAAGATTGTTTTGATGGCGGGCCAGGGCACAGTGACATTCAGATAGATGAAAGGCAGGACTCTGTTATTTGCAGCTCCAAAGGAGGAAGGACCGTGGCACAGTGCCACAGAGGGGGTTGCACCACAGAGGGGGATAGGGTAATAGCAAGTTGGGAATGTAGGCATAGCTGGGTTTCCTGGGGATTGGCTAATTCGAATATTTTTCAAAGTCTGGGGCACAGATGCTGTTTCTTTAAAAGAAATTGTAATTAAATTTATTGGAGTGATATTGGTTAATACGATTACATAGGTTTCAAGTGTACATTTCTATGATAAAGGTGTGTCCACCACCCAAAATCAAATCATCTTCCATCACCCTATATTTGGCCCCCTTTACCCTTTATAACCCCTTCTACCCCTTCCCGCTGATAACCACCATTCTGTTGTCCGTGGCTATGTGTTTGGTACAACCGGCCCTGGCGAAGTTGAGGAATCTGCCTAGCGGTCCTGGAGAGTGGTAGGAGTGGTAGTCTGGTAAGGGAATGGTTGGGGTGGGGCATGGCAAATTGCTAAAAAAAAAAAAAAAAAGGAAATTGGAGTTTTCAGCCATGACTTTAACCCTGAGCCCAGACAGCACTTATGAAACACTATCTTAATTATATTACACTGCCATGACTGTTGAAGTGTTGGAGCTCGAACCTGCAGGAAATGCTCTTTCTGACTTTGAATTCTATGTATGTGGGGGCATCAAGACCCTTTGTTAAAAGGGAGGCATTTATATTCTCTTCTCCTTTTGGATTCCAGGCTTTTCCCAACTGCCCCATTTTTTACCAGTAATATCTCATCTCTCAGGCTATCAGGGTAGAAGTCATTTTTGAATCGGTCACTTACCCTGCTTTCTGTAGCCACTTGCCTCCTTTTTCCTGATGGACTTAGGCCTTTCCATTCTTACAGCTGCCATCTTAGCTCAGGCCTGTATTGTCTCATAATTATTTTAACAGCTCTTTAAGCCACTTTCTATTTCTCTAGTCCAGCAAATCTAGAACTGCAGGCCAAATCCAGGCTATTGCCTCCTTTGGAAAATAAAGTTTTGTGGGAACATGGCCATGCTCATTTTCCTATCTACTGTCTAATGCTGACTTTATGTTACAAGGGCAGAGCAGAGTAGTTGCAACAGACCCTCTGGCCTACAAAACCTAAAATATTTACTGTCTGCCCTTTACAGAAGAAGTTTTACAACTTCTATGTCCAGTGAAACATGCTAAGTATCAATTCAATATTCTGATCATGTTTATTTAGGAGGTAAGGAGAGGAGAGAAAGGAGCTGAGTTGTTGAGCACTCCATGCAAACTAAAGGGCTGGGCACTTTGCATAAGTAAAACTGGGGTCTATAAACTCAGGGGAGTAAGAAATGCAACTTCTCTTATTTTTCTGAAACTTAAATGTAAATTCTATTATGAATTCCCATTCTTTGGATGTCAGAAACTTAATCTCAGACAATTAGTCTTCCCCTCTTTCCCTGCTCTGGGACTTTAACTGTGCTCTGAGTAAGGGGAGGTGTGCAGTGCTGAGATGCTAGACAGACGATGCTGCAGTTGGTCACTGTCATCAACCTCACTTCTGCCAGGTGCTTCACTCACTCATGAAAGTCTTGCTACAATTGTTTCTTGTACCATTCTAAAGGCACCTTTGGATATGCCTCTCTGCACCTTCCCTGACACTGGGGTTTACAGAAAATGTGGTATATCTTTACCTGAAGCTGGGGTGATAAGGCCTCTGTGTGGATGTCGGAGACCTCATCTCTTTCCATGTCACTGCAGGTAGATGCAATGCTTCTACTGCTCCTTGGCCACACTGAGTCACAGGAAGTTAGTGGGGCTGTGTAAAGTCTTTTCTGCTTCAGAAACACTTCTCAACCATTTCTCCACAGAGTCTTGTAGCTGCCTGAGAAATGAGACACAGGCATCATTATTGGTCTCAAATCCCAGAAACCTATCCAGTGATTTCTCTCCATTCTTCCCAGAGCTCAGCCTTGGGTGAATCACCATAGAGGGCTCTACTTTCCCAGCATTGCAATACCTAGTCAATTTGTGTTCCCATCTAGCTTTCCTTCATTGTACAACCTGGAGATTTGTATCTATTCAAAATTTAGGCCTTGGGAATAGGGAAAGGAAAGTTTGCTCCTACTACTCACATATTTTCCCAAGTTGATGATATGTACACAGAACTTCTTTCTCTTCCTTGCTGAGCTTTAGACCCCAAAAACTCAAAATCCAAGAGTTTACTCCTGTTTACTCGTATCACTGCCTCATGCCTTCCTTGAGGCATTGGACACCTAGTTGATGAGCATTTACAATAATACAAGGAAAAGCCATGGGTTAATATTTCATAATAGTCTCCACCCCCTCCCTCCCTCCCCCATACACATAATTATCTTATTTTATCCTTATGATAGCACAGACAGGTGGAGATTTCTGCCTCTGTTATATAGATGAAGAAATAGACCCCGATGAGTTAAGCTGTTGAATAAAAATATGAATTCAAGTCTGATGGCCCCCAAATGAGGTTTCTTATCTTTATACTGCACTGCAACATGAATTTTACACTAAATTTTGGCTCTAACATCTTTATTTTACTCTTCTGCCCTGTTTAAAGTCTATTTTGTAGATTATTCATCTTCCTACTCCCTTTGGCTGTAATGATATTATAGCTTATAGGACTACATATATTAGGAAGTTACAGGTTAAAAATGTGGACTAAACAACTGTACACTTTCATTTGTTCATTTACTCATGGATCAAATATTCATTGGCCCATAACCTGCAAAGTAGTGTGCTAAGCACTGTGACTATAGGACGTGGATCTAGTACATTATACAACCATGGGGGTATATAATATAGGAAGGGGTGCAGATATTTAAATAGCCTTCACTCTCATGAGATACATTGTCAATAGAGTTGGTGGTTTCACAAAAGAACATTTAATTTGCCTGGAGAATCAAGGGAAGTTTTCACAGAAGAGGCAACACCCTAGTTGGGTCTTAGATGATGTGTAGAACTTTATTAACTAAGGTATAGAAAAGCCTTCCAACGTCAAGGTACTGCCTAAGCAGAAACACTAAGTAGAATAAGAACTCGATCTAAGGCTGGGTTGGAAAATAGGTTGGCATGTCAAACCCCAGAGTGACAGGAGAGACGTAGTAGGATACAGGCCTCTAAATATAAATATAAGTTCTGAACATTGAGAACTTTTAATGTCTTGGTAAGGAGTACAAACATTTTTCCTAGGTAATTGGAAACCACCAATGACTTCCAATGAGGGGAGTGTCATTGTCCAACCTGAAATCAACATATTTGGTAATTTTGGCATGTCATTTGTAGGGGGAGAGAAGGAAATGCAAATCAGTCATTAAAATTCACCATTGTAATTATTTATATACTTGAGTCCACTGTGCATATTATTCATGTTCTCAATTAACATGAGCAAAAAGAAAGTTGACTTGTTGGTGTGAGACTGTGGTGGAGTAGAGATTCTGACTTTTGCCTGTTTAGATGTCCTCTGTAGATGTGGGTGTTTGTTTTGTTCCTTTTATAAGTTTTTGTTGTTTTGTCATTGGATAATAATGGACGTGTCAGAGTAAATATGTCTCAACTGCCTGAGAAATGTTTACCTGCTGTAGAATATCACAACATATTTTTTGAGATGATGTACACTTTTCTTGTGAAGCCTAGGCTTGTTATTAAGATCTGGCCTTTGGCCTTTGACTACATGTTCTTTTTCAGGTAAAAGACAAAACACATTTTGTTAACTCTTAATTTTCTCTCAAATCTTCTGTCATATTAAGTATACAGATTAGGAATAATTGGTTTGTTCTGTAGCAAAGTTACAAATCTGTTTCATTGTAGAAGTAACAGAGGGAAAAGGGAGAGGAGGTTAAATGCAAAAATGATCAATTTTCACCTCTAACTTCATTATTTAAACTTAGAAGAAATATGTTAATATGTTTCCTTACTCTGGACTGTGTAAGTAAGACATTGGTTTTATGTATTGATTCATTTAATTCATTCAATTGATTGATTTATAAGAAAACATTGGCCACATACCATATGCTGGGTGTTGGATTGGAAGGTAAGGAGAAATTATAAGGCTCAATCCAAGGGACATATAAGTGAATCTTAAAATCAAAGTTGGACTATATCTTGCAGATATCAGCTAATCAACAAAAAATGAAGTACTAGGTGCTATAGAGAATACAAAAATATACCAAACAAGGCACATACAATTGAATGAAAAAATGTTCAGTGAATATTAATTAATTACATAAGTAGAAACTGAGAATAGAAATGACATAGTATTTAAGAGGTCAGAAGAAGGGAGATTTCTTTGGACTTGGTTGATCAGAGAAATGCCCTTGAAGGAGGTGGTAGGATTTGGCCAGTGTTGACATGATATCTACTGCTTCACTCCTATGTCTTATCACTCATAAACAAGTTCAATCCACTTAAACTACTGTCTAAATGGTGGTATGAGATGGTTAAATATAAGAAATTTTAATGTATTGAGTTTTACTCTGATTAGTTATTAAGATAATTTCTCATAACCTGCTTTAGAGATGAGAAAATTAGTTATGGGTGAGCATAGTCCATTAATTATTTTATGTACCTGAAGACCTCTAGGGAATGCCTTGGCTTCATAACATAGCCCTAGAGTGTTAAATTTTGCATCTGATTTCCTGAATTTGCTGAAGATTAGTAAAATTGGATGACTCCCTGTTGACTATGCATCTGAAGCAGCTACCTTGTGCAGTTTATTTCCCTAGAGAGCAAAAATTCTATAACATCTTGCTTTTAGTCAAATTATGCCTCTTTCTCTCTAAAGATTTTCACATGCAAGTAGATTAGATAAACTGTAGGCATTCATAGTGACAGGCCTCTGGGAATAGAGGAATATCCCTATATTGCTTTAAAGATTATTTTTAATTATGGAATATTTTAAATGTGCAGAGAAGCAAAGAAAATAATATAATAAAGACCATGCGTCCTTTACCTAGATTTAATAGATGTTAGCATTTTGCCTTACATTTTTTCCCTTCAGATCTCTCTTTTTCCTTTTAAAGAGACAGAATCATTATCACTTCTTCCTTCCTGTCTCCAGAAGTTGTTGCTATTCTGAAGTTGGACTATATCATTTCTATAAATGCATCCATTTTAAATGTCTATGTAGTTATCAAGTGGCAAAACCTACTGTTATTTGTGATTTTTCTGATTTTACGTAAATGACATCCGAGTGCATGTATTACTGTGCCTTGCTTTTGCAGGTCAGCAACTATATTTTTGAGACTTTACCATATTGATGCATGTAAACCTAGTCTACTTGCTTTAACTGTTGTATAATATTTCATTTTCTGAGTCATCCATGGTTTATTTAGGCTCTTTTCATTTGTTTCCTGTCACTAAGGTTGCTTTTGCATAGGTGCCTGCTTCTTTGAGGAGAACACCTGCATGTGGAATTGATATGTCATGACAGTGTTGGCTCCACTGCCAGAAGTTAGCACATCTGTAATGGCTCCAAGACAGAAGTTCATTTCTTGCTCACACAAAAGCCCAGAGTAGGTGCTTATGTCAGTGGATGCTTCTCCTCAGTGAGGGACCTCAGGGACTCAGGCTCTTTCCTGCCCTGTCTCCAACTTCCCCCAGGCTCTTCATGGACTGCCTGCAGCTGGGGGAAGTGGAGAAGGCACATTTACCCTCTTAACAACTCTAAGTTGGAATTGGCACAAACCTACTCTTACTCTTTACAGAGGAACAACTGATTCATTATTTATGCACATCCTGTGGACAGTTATCCTTACTCTGGAAGTCACTCATAGTAAGGGTTGTCTTTAGCTCCTCACCTGGAAAACATTTCTGTTTAGCTTCCACACTCTGTATTATGCTGGATGATAAAATCGCCCTAGATTTCCTCCTTGTGGGCCAAGGTGGAGTCTGTTCAATCACAGATACACTTTCTCATATCTGGAACAAATAGAGATTCATAACAAAACATGAGAAACCAATCTTGTTTCCTAAGGTAGACCCTGATGATTTATGAGGTTTGCTCAATTGATTGGCTCTGATACCTGGAGGTGGGGAGGCATGGCCGAGGTCAATACTGCAGGCTGGCCTCATCCCATTGCCTACAGTCCTATTGCTAGTAGCCTTGATTAGGTGCTGACCAAGGCAAATTGACAGATTTGGTCCCAGCCTCAGTTGATAAGATTTATCAGAGTGATAGACTCAGTGGGGTACACAGAAAAAAATTTGCCAAAAGCCAAGCTCATGTAGAAAAGAGGGGTTGATGTTGGAAGTTATTTTTCTGTGGATCTCTGACATTACAGTGAACCTGTAAGCAGAGTCACTGGCTATCTTTGTTCTAGACTATCTTGACTATAGTTTCCTGACGATCATGAATATATCTGTGGAGCAAAGGGCAGTCATGCTTATTGTTCATTATGAAAGAATTAGATTTCCTAAACCAAGCGTTCCACTCTAACTCAGATCACTGCATGTGCAGGTGTCATCTTGTCCTATTCAAATCTATGTGTGGAACCCGGGGTTCGGAGAATTGGCACAATAAAATGCTGAGACTCTGGCTCCTGTTATTGCTGTGAGTAATAAAAACCACTGTCTCTGGGCCAGGGATCTAATCTCTTCTGCCAAATTCCATGATACTGTGGAAGGCTAACTTGTTAGCTTGCAAGTAGGGTAAACATCTCAGCCTCTTCAAAGTTCTTGCCAATGAAAAAATAAAGATAACACAACTTGGGTGATCTTGGATTAGGCACTTAACCACTATGGGTCTGTTTTTCTATACATTTTATAAATGAAAGGATTTGAGTTAGACCAGATTACTGTTAAGGCCCTTGAGAGTCTGAAGAACTACGGTTCTATGATTCTCTGGGGCAATGTCTTAGTCCCTTACTCAGCATGATCCCACCATAAGGGGAGTTCACGAGACACTGCTGATGCTGGCCGACACCTTTGGCTACTTCTCCTTGGCACTATACACTTTATTCTCTTCTGTCCTGATACCTTATGCCTTCATTTCCAAGGCAATAAGTAAATGGTACATTCCTCAGAGGAAGTGTGAGAAACCATCATTGTGAAAAAGACAGTTCTGTAGTTGAAGACATAGAGGGCATTTTAAGTCTCTAATTTAGTTAGGGATTTAAGGAAAATCTGTCTTTGGCATAGCCTCTATTTCAGCAGATAGCAAATCCAGGCAGTTCTGCCTATCCCAGCCTGTTTGAGGAGCATCAAAGCAGGAGGAATCTGCATTTCATCGCTCATCCAAGAACTCGGAAAGATCAGGAAGCTAAGCAGAGGGCACTAACTCAAGAGACTCGACTAGGCGCCTTTATTCTTTTTGAATGTCAAATGAGTTGTCTTTTTTGTTATTGAAACTTTTGCACTGGCGAGCTTGGTTGCTAACGATGTTTTCCATGTCGGATTCTGTGAGGCCTGACAGGAGGGTAGAGGGCAGAGAGAATCCCAAGCTGAAAAATGATCAGGAGAGATCTGGGTTTTGCAGAGTTCCGAGGCATGGCTGTGACTAAAGCGTTTGCTCTTTGCTTCTCGAATCATTCTTTAACACAAATGCTATTGCTCATATACATGACGGGGTGAGGGGTCAAATGTTGGCAAAGGCTTGATTGACAGTGCAGAAGCCCAAGCCTGGAGGGAGGAGTCCCAGTGCTGAGAGTTTGCTTTCCTAGCTCACTTCCCTAATCTTTACATTCAGGCCCTAGACTCACTCAGGGCCTGTGAATCAACACACTCGTTTACTTACTGCTGCTTTTCTGGAACACTGAGCAGCACTGGGTGTACAAATAAATACCCAGGGCTATCTCTGAGGCCAGTGCTGGGAAGAAAACTCCCATTCTTCCTGGTCCTGCTGTCTTTCACACAAGAGCATCTCATGCATATTTTCTAACGAAAGATACTACACGATCCTTACTTACTAAGTCTATTATGCTCTTAAATATTCTTGTAGGGCTGCTGCTACCTCTTCACACAGTATTTTTTTTTTTTTTTCTGTATGAGCTGCAGTTTCTTTTGCATTTTTAAGGCCTGCAATTCTCTAACTTAAAAAATAAAATAAAATATTAGTTATCAGGGGAAATTGTTTTTTTCTTATTAAGACAATGATCCACAAGGGTGTCTGATTAAATTAACCACAATTTCAGAGCACAAGCAGTGAGTGCCCTGTTTAATCATCAGTTTCCTCATGCATACAGGAGCTATAGGAACACTTTTCTCCCTTTCCTTTACATTGGGTTCCTATGGCACCACATGAGATGCTTCCTATTGCTGACTCTGAAAACATATGTGTCTAGTAAATGGTAGTGAGAGGAGATCAGGGTTGTTTATCTTTGAGGACATTTGTTCCATATAAAATAAGATATGAGAGGGAAGAGGAATTTGCTTCTGGGTAGAAGCAAATCTTTCATATTTTCACAGTCACATTTTCTCAGAAATACAGCATATCCAAATATTCAGTACATGAAAAGGCAGCACTATGTCTGCCTTGTTTCTTGCCCTCCTCACATCAAGGTATTTCTCCTTACCTAGTTTATTTTTGCACTTCAGTCCTGCACTTCACCTTGGCCTTCTCTCTTAACCCCTTCTCTCTGAATTTATTAATCAAGTCATCTGTCTTTACCAAATAGGCAGAGCCGTCACCACAAATCCTGCAGCTTCTCAGACTGACTATAAAGTAAACCTCTTTGAGAAGCCTCAGAATGGTGACTGGCTGTGTAAAGTAGATTATGCCTGTCTGGAACACCCTGGAAATTGTTGTACTCCACTTATTACTTGTCTTTGAAATGAAAATATCAAGATTGGTTATCTTTGAAATGTTCTTCTCCAGACTATGAGGTTGAAAACTTAATAGTATCATGAATTCTGTTTAAAACAACAAGCTATTTATTCAAGATATACTCTCTCCAATACTATACCTTGAAAATGTCCTCAATAACAGTGTATATTTTAGTATTGTTTTTATTACACTAATTTATTGAGGCCAAAAGTCTACCTGAGTGAGAGGGGCAGGAAGGCAGGGAGGGAGGGAATAAGAGGGAAAGGGAAAGATAGGGGAAGAAAGAGAGGGAGAGAGAGCGGAAAGGGGAGGGGAAGAGAGAGAGAGATATTACCTTTTGAATGGGGTTATAATCTAGAAGACTGCCTGAAGATGGAAGCATTTCAGAAATGTTATTTGCTCTTTAGTTTTTGTCTTTGTCTTTCAAAAATATATACTGCCTTAGTGAGGGAGTCATCCATTACTTCGATTATTACACTTTATATCCTGTAACACTAAGACTTAAAGACAGATAGATTTAAGGCTACTCTCTTATTTCTCTCTTCTCAGATAAGTGGTCAGAAGCACAAGCCAAAGTTGAATCTGTTTCTTACAGCTGTCCCTATATTTATACCAGTGGCTCTCATCTGGGGGCAAACTCCTCACATGCTCAAGGGGTATTTGAGTAATGCCTAGTGACACTTTTGGTTGTCACAGCTGTGTGCGAGGGACTGTTACTGGCACCTAGCTGGTAGAGAATGGAGATGCTACTGAGTATCCTACAATGCGCAGTGCAGCTCCCACAACAAAGTGTGATCCAGTCCTAATGTCAATAGTGCTGAGGTGGAGAAACCCGGATTTACACTAACTAGGCCTGGTGGCACACAATGAAGGCAGGTGACCCAGAAGTTGAGAGGGAAATAAAAACCAAGTGGGGAATTATTGCAGGCTCGATAGCCCCATTCACATATGTCATTTCTTTCACTTACTCCTCATAAAACTACCAGTAAGTCAACACACTAGTTCTTCCTTTTATTCTTTTCTTTAGTCAAAGAAGGAAGCCAAGACCCAGAGAAGTTAAGTGATGCACTTGAAGTCACTTGACTCAGCAAACACAATTTAAAGCCATGATTTTCCTATTTCTTCTCCTTGGGAGCAAGGAAACAATTATTTGATTCAAGTCTCAGACTGGAGAGAATGGAGGCTGAACTAGTATGTTTTATCATAGATTTATACATATTGATGCTCATGTTTGTATCAAATAACCAAATAACTATGCATTTCTAGTGTGGTTTTAAGTGCTTGTAAGACTTTTATTTGTATTCTAATGTTTTGTTTGGGAAAATATGATTATTCTTCCTTTTTAAAAAAAAACACCTTAAGAAACTTCACATAGACCCTGGGCTGTGATATGTGATATGTTACATAAAGGAGGTCTAGACAAAAGAGAGTGTGCCATTGGTCATGAATTAAGAACCCATAGGTGACAGAAGTTCCAGAATGAAAGTTATTGGACATAAAGTTCTTATCAAAAGAACGGGATTATCTTTTTCTCTGGCTATCTTGAAGAAGAAAATAGATTTTTATTTATTGGAATAATTTAGTACTTTCCTCCTTGGAAATTCCTATGATGAATAACTTGCTTTTCTCTTTGTGGTCAGATTTTTGATCAATAGAAAAGAATGGGGTAAAAAAATTCCACCCAATCCACCTCTTTGGGTACAATTAAGCATAAATGACAAGTGATATTGGGAAGCCATTCCTTCTCATTGACCCCTGACTTTCTAGAATAGAACACTCAGGAGTAGGGCCTGGGATTTATATTTTCTATAAATTCCACAGGAGACTCCATTTTAGTAAGCACAGTGCTTTGAATTAAGTACTGCTTCATAATTACTTCCCATTGATTATGGTTGCCTTGGTGGTTGTCCAGCCTGCCTGGTCTTGGGCCAACATGGATCCCAATCCCAGTCTACGTTTGTTAGACTTAGGGTTTGTTTCCCCAATGTTATGAATAGATATGGCTATGAATAATTTTAAAAAGCATCGAGCTATTGCTATAGGGGAATAGTATAAATGTTGCATAATAAGATTTTAAAATTCTGAACATTCAACCTCTCTGAGTTTCAGGTTCTTAATTGGAAAAATGGAGATGACAGTAAAATCCTCGCTTCTTTTATGAGTTTAAGGATAAAATGAAGTAGTATATAAAATTACTTAGTAAATTGAAAAAAATGTAAGATAAGGTATTGTTGGGTTTTTTTGTTGTTGTTGTTTTTTACTATTTCACATTTTGTTATACTTATTATTTTGGGCAACTTGGGTCTTTGAACTTGACCTTTAGTTTTAGTCATTCTAAATCTATATATTTTTTAAACAAAATCCATTACTTGATGCAGGAATCCTTCTACAACAGGGACTTCAGACTCTGAATACATAGGCCTAATTGGGCCAATGGATGTGTTTTGTTTAACTTGCTCATTGTTTAAATATTCTTTTAAAAAATTAGTTGCCAATACTTAAAAAATCAAGAGATTCTTGTAAGAATTTGGAAATCTAATTTATGTTGAGAAACTACAACGCATAACCCAGGGCAACTATCCATTCTAGCTGGGTAACCTTTTCTAGATCTTACGGTCATTCACCCCTATTCTACAACAAAGATTCTGAAAATGTGATTAATGACTAGCAGAGTTTGCATCACCTGGAAATTTGTGAGAAATGTAAATTTTAGGGCCTTACTCTAGACCTACCAAATCAGAAACTCTGGAGCTGTAGCCCAGCAAACAGTTTTATCAGCCTTCTGGGTGATTTGGATAGACTTTGAGAACCACTGCTCTATAACATGTCAGTCAAAAAGCCCAGTGACTTCTTTCTAAAGTTGTCTAGTGTTAGGTAACTCACTTTTCCTTCTAATTGTCATGGAGTTCTTCCTTTTATTGAGCCACATTTTATTTTCCTGTCACTTTCACCATTGTTGGCTTTTCATTTCTTTGCTCTTTTTGGAACTGAGATAACAATGCCTTTGTAGTCCTTAGCATTTTCAACAAATAGCAGCAATTTTCTGGTGACAAGCCCTTCTGACCTCAAGCTGATAGAGCTCTTGTCAATTCTTTGAAGCCATCCTTGTCTTAGTCCTGTCTGTTGAGCACCTCCTTAATAAACCTCAGTTCCTCCTCTTTCAAAACTCAGCAACTATAAGCAACCCCAAAAGGAATACAAATTTGTGCTTTTATTTTGACATTTCTTCTAACGTTGATTAGATAATTTCTGATCTGTTTTATTGTTTTGTACTAAAGTGTGACAATTTCTAGAGATTACTCTTCATTGGTGTTTCCTCCTGCAGGGAAAATTCATAGTATAAGAACTGTTACAATAAGAAACTAATATTCTTATGAGATTTGTAAATTAAATTTTCTTTCCAACTTTTGTTTAATATACTCAGTGTCACCTTGTAAGGCAACTGAGATAATTTTGTGTATCCTATCAATTTATTTCTTGCTTGACATCTGTGTTTGTTTATATAGCTTTCAGAAGTGGAGAATTCTGTCACCAATTAATGTTGATGGTTTTGAGTTAGAGAGAAGAGTATGCTTGTAAATGAAAGTTTTTGTTTTAAGTTGTATTTTATTGTAGTTGAGCGCTTTCCAAATAAATATTCACTGACTTTACTGAATACTTCAATTGGGTAATGGGATCACAGGCTTTCAAAGAAGTGGGGCTCAAATATAATTTTTATTTATAGGAAATTTCTCTGCTCTTGAACAAGGGGCCCACTGAAAATATATTAAAATAATATCTTCAAGTAACTGACTAATTATATATTTCCCTGTGAAGTAAAATCTTGGGCTAAAGCAGCTGCTCCAACAACTTTACAAAGGATATTGGTAAGGATGTTGTCTATCAAAAAGGAGCTCCTGATTTTTGATCTTGCAGATTGACTGAAAAATTACCTCGGGACTTTATTAAATATATTAATTCATTAGCTTTGTGATAGGAACTGGAAAGATGTATTTTACAAACCTTCCCAGGAGATTTTTAATAGGTAGCTGGGTTTGGGACTCACTGTGTTAAGTTATACCTCATCTTTATGAAGATCCAGAAGAGAAAATTTCTCATCCATAGGACACAGGAAATGCTATGCTTTTCAAAAGCATCTGCTGTTTTGATCTTGTGGACATTGCAAATCTTACAAATGATTGTTTTTTACTTTTTTATTTTGACTTAATAAGCTCAGAGGAAATTTTGACCCCCATTTTGTAGAATATGCTTTTGTAGAATATGTTTTTATACTCTCTCTTTCCCTCTCTCTCTCTTTCTCTCTCTTCTCTCTCTCTTTCATCACCTGGAAATTTGTTAGAAATGTGAATTTTAGGGCTCTACTCTAGACCTACCAAATCAGAAACTCTGGAGCTGTGACCCAGCAAACTGTTTTATCAGCCTTTTCGGTGATTCAGGTACATCGTGCCAGTCAAATGGTTCAATAACTTCTTTTTTAACTTGTCCAGTGTTAGGTAACTCACTTTTGCTTCTAGTTGTCATAGAGTTCTTCCTTTTATTGAGCCACATTTTAAAATATATATATATTTTATTTTAACATCCCTCACATTTTTTTCACTCTGATGTGTTTTTTTTTCCTCTCATTTAATTTATACTTTATGGTATTTTAAAATATTTTTGAAGCCATAATAAATCACTTTTAGTATAAGGCATAGTATAACTAAATATAACTGTAGCCAAAAAACTGTCATGTAGGTCATTAATGGAACTATTTTAGGGAGTATTACTTTGTAATCCTGAATTAGCTGCTACTGCACTTAGTACTCTATTTTTCATATGCAATGCTTCTATGACAGTAAACCACGTTAGGGGAAAAAAACATGGTCCTGCAATATTTAAAATGATATATTCTACATCCAGCTTTACGGATATAGGGATATATTTTATAATACATATTATAGCTTAAAGACTCTGAAAAGGCCTGCAATAAGGACCTTTAAATGTTTTCAACCCAACAGTTTTAAAACTTTTTAAAAACCAAACACTCCTTCTCTTCCCCCAGAACATAGATTAATATTTCCAGAACAGTGTTTTATTTGGGAAATCCTGTATTATTGCTATGTTTGCAAGTGTTGAATGTTGATCTAGATGAAACTAGGAAAGCTCTGTGTTGCTGAGCAAAAATGATCACACACAGCTAATGAAATAAACTAAGCTAAGTGAGGAACCTTTAGGAAATGTGTGCTGGTCAATTGGCACTTGTGAGAAACAGATATAATAATAATAAGAAGAAAAAGACTACTAGATATTTGTATTCCTGCAATTGCAGAAAGAAAAGCACTAAAAACACACATCTGAAGTACAATCAAATAAGGCTGAGATCCTAGCAGACCTGACCGAAGGTCCCGTCTCCCAGGCGCTCATGGCACTATGCTAAGGTGTTAGGCAAATCAAGTAGTTAATTGAAGCGAGTCCACCCCCAGTGGTAGGGGGAGAATGCAGAGAGAGGTCTGAGATATTTGGGCGAGTTTATGTCTCAGAAGATAAAATCACGAAGGGAAGGCTTTGTATGCCTATGAAGCAATTCAACTTGCTGTGAGGGTGTGGGATCTCCCTAGGTTTCCCTGACAGCCTGCATCAGGGCATGGATACATTAAATGTTTCGTGTGTCCACACTGCCTCACTTTTCATATCTGTATAGCCGGGAGGGAACAGTGAGAAACAGTTTTATTCTAGGGAACTTTTATTCTGTTGAAGGAAATGTTTCATGTTACACCTCATTAATTGGTCACTTAGTCACTCCAACTTACAGTCTGTTTTAAATCAGGGTAAATATTACCCTCATCTTTGAATGAACACAAATTAAGGACAGCAGGTGAGAAACCCATTTAATATAATTCAGTTTGGAAATGTTTAACGTGTGGAGGTATACCTAAATGATCCATGGAAATAAATATCGAGTCTAGCTCCTAAATCGTTTAGGGTGGACCCATTGAGAGAGGGCATGCACTTAGAAGACTCAATACAGTCTGTGCATAAGAAACCGTTCATGGGGGAGCTCTTTAATTGTTGTTAAAAGGCGCTATATTCTTGTCATGTCCATGAGAGCAAGGCCAGTCAGTGCGAATTCTGTGGTCCAAAGAAGTGAGTGGGCTGAAGGCTTTAGTGATCCCTTGCAAGGCAACTTCAACTATTATCATCTCAGGAAGTTCTGTTCCATGAGTTCTGTTTTATCATTAAGTTGATCACCTAAACCAATGATTTTCAACCTTTTTCATCTCATGGCATGCATAAACTAATTACTAAAATTCTGTGACACACCAAAAAATATATTTTTTGCCAATGTGACAAAAAAATAGGTATAATTTTAATTCATTCACACTGGATAGCTATTGTTGTGTTGGCTGTTGTCATTTTTTAATATAACAATCTAATGGAAAAGAGGTCAGTGCTCCTGACTAAATAGTCGGGTATCATGTGTTTTAAAATTCTTGTGGCACACTGGTTGAAAATCGTTGACCCAAACACATTCTGAGTGGCCACATTTATATCCTGGGAATTTTTTTTAGTTAACCTTTCATTTCTAATTGAGAAAATATAGTTTATTGGATATCTATCAGCTTATCTCTATTTATATTAAATTTCTGGTATAAGCTTATGCAGATTGTATTTTTCTTTTTAATGTGAACATCAGCCTTTGCTTTTACTGTGCATGGAATTCTTTAAAACAAATAGTTTTAGGGTTTTATTATTCATTTATTTGGCATATGATTTTCAGGAAATGTCATGAGAAACTTACACAAGAAATAAATTTTTCTCATTTTACATATACTTATATTTTTTTCTAACTGGTAGGTGGCCTGTGCTACTTTAAATTTTATGATATTTTTCTCTATGATTTTGGATGAGCAGAGATTTAACATAATATTTTTGTATCTTTTTCTTTTTTTGGGGGAGAACATTTAAGTTCTACTCTCTTAGCAAATTTCAATCATACAAAATAGTGTTATCAACATAGTGTATCATGTTATACATTAAATGCTCAGAATTATTCATATTATAAATGAAACTTTGTGCCCTTTTACTAACCTCTCCCTAATTTCCCTCATCTCCCAGACCCTAACACTGGCAAGCACTTTTCTATTCTGTTTCTATGAGCTGAATATTTTTTTTTATTCCATATATAAGTGTATAAGTGATACCAAGAGATTATTTGTTTTTCTCTGTCTGGCTTATTTCAATTACCATAATGGCCTCTAAGTTCATCTGTATTGTTACAAATGATTGGAATTCTTTCTTCTTAAATGTTGAATGTTGAATAATATCCCATTATATATATGGTGTCCCAAAAATGTATACACATACTTTGAATAATTATAAAGGCAAAGTTTATTAAAATAAATTTTATTTTCAAAATTGAGCTATCAGCTGTTGAAATGTGCATACATTTTTGAGCGACGCTCTGTATATTACTTATATGTAATATTCCATTATGTATATAGATAGATATAGATACCGCATTTTCTTTATTCATTAATTTATTGAAGGACACTTAAGTTGTTTTTGTACCTTGGCTATTGTGAATACTGTTGCTATGAACTTGGGAGTACAGATACTTCTTGGAAGTAATGATCTCACTTCTGTTGGATATATATCTTGAAGTCAGATTGCTGGATCATATAGTAGTTCTATTTTCAGTTTCTTGAGGAAACTCCATACTGTTTTTCATAGTGGATGGACAAGTTTATATTCCCGCCAACAGTGTGCAAGCATTGCTTTCTTCATATTCTTTTTCTTTGGCCAGCATTTGTTCTCTGTTGTCTTTTTGATACTAGTTTTCCTATCAGATGTGAGGAGATATCTCACTGTGGTTGTGATTTGCATTTCCCTGATTTTTAGGGCTGGTGAGTACCTTTTCATATATCTGTTGTCCATTTGTATATCATTTTTTTCTTTTTCTGGAAAAATGTCTGTTTAAATTCTCTGGCCATTATTTAATTGGATTACTTGTTTTTTGTGCTACTGAGTTGTATGAGTTCTTTGTATAGTTTGGATATAAACTCCTTATAGGATATATGGCTTGCTAATATTTTCTGCCATTCTGTAGGTTTCCTTTTTATTTTATTGATGGTTTTTATTGCTCTGCTAAAGCTTTTAGTTTGTTGTAGTCTCACTTATTTGTTTTTGCTTATGTTGCCTTTGCTTTTGATGTCAAATACAAAAATCATTGCCAAGACTGAAGTCAAATTGTTTATCCCCTACAATTTCTTCTAAGAGTTCTGCATTTCAGTCATATGTTCAAATATTTAATCCATTATGGCTAGATTTTTGTATAAGGTGTAAGACAGTGGTCTAATTTTATTCTTTTGTATGTGGCTGTTTGATTTTAGTAACACCATTTATTTAAGATACTATTCTTTCCCAATTGTATATTCTTGGCTCCTTTGTCAAAAATTAATTGAACATATATGCCTGGATTTACCTCTAGTCTCTCTATTCTGTCCTATTGAACTATGTGTCTGTTTTAATGCCAATACCATACTGTTTTAATTGCTATAGCTTTGTAATACCGTTTGGAATTAGGAGATGTGAAACTTCCAGCTTTGTGGGGGTTTTTTTCCTCAAATTGCCTTGGCTATTCAGAATCTTTTGTGGGTCCATATAAATTTTAGGACTATTATTTTATTTATTTCTGTGAAAAATCCACTGGGATTTTGATAATATTGAGTTGGATCTGTAGATTGCTTTGGGTAGTATGGGAATTTTAACAATATCAGTTCTTTGAATCCATGAACATGGAATATTTTTTCATCTATTTGTGTCCTTTTCAATTTCTTATGTCAGTGTCTTATACTTTTTAGTATAAAAATCTTTCACCTCCTTGGCTAATTTATCCCTAAATACTTTATTAAATTTGATGCTATAATAAATAGTATTGCTTTCTTAATTTGTTTTTTTAATAGTTTGTTGTTGTATGTAGAAATGCAAATTATTTTGTATATTGATTTAGCATTCTGCAAGCTTACTGAAATTGTTTCTTAGTTCTAACAGTTTTTTGACAGTCTTTAGGGTTTTCTATATATGAAACTATGTCATGTGCAAATAGAGACAGTTTTACTTCTTTCTTTCTGGTTTGAATGTATTTTCTTTATTTAGTTTGTCGAATTGCTCTGGTTAGGACTTTGAGCACTATGTTTATTAAAAGTTGTAAGAGTGGACATCCTTGTCTTGTTCCTGTTTTGGAAAGAGCAGAGCTCAGGAGCCTCCTATGTTGCTATCTTCCAACCGTATTCTCCTACATAAAAAAAAATAAAAAAATTACTCATTGAAAAAAAACATTTCTTAAAATCTTTTCAGTTACCCTACTAGCCTGCCTCAAGCCATTAGTAATATTTAATATTTGCCAATGTCATAATTCTTATATGCAACTGGAATTATGTATAGTTTCAGCTTTAAAATGTAAGGAGCAGAAGGAAGAGGAAAATTGAAGAGTTGAGTTTGCTGATTATTGAAAGATTTGTCCAGGGTGAGAACTAGGATTGTGGTGTTGGTTTAAGTGTCTTAGCAGTGTGATGCTACTTTTTCTCTGTCTATTATACTCTCAGGAGGAAAGTAGGTATTGTAAAGAAAGGGAACGTTAGTGTAGTGTCGAGAAACATGACCTGGGTCCCTGAAAAAACAATTTCTAATGGCTATAGTAAGAAATCATTAATCAACTGCCTCAAAAATTTCAACGTATTATTGCTGCTTGCTATATCTTAGCTCATTTAATATGCAGAGTGACCCTTTAAAAATGGTACTATTTTCTCTACTTTATAGGAAACCAAGGCCCAGAGGTTAAATAACTTTCTTAAGGCCACACATATAGTAAGTGATGGAACTATAATTCAGATCCAGAGTGTTACCTCGACTCTAATACTCTCATATTGCTTCTACTTTCTTTCTTTGCAGGAGCCAGAAAAGAAGTAGAGTAAAATAGTTATTGGTTATTCAGCCTTCTCCTTAGGGACTCAGGTTGCTGGCCTACATGTCACTTCCAACTCAGTGGAAACCCAATGGGAAGAACAAGTATTATGACCTGTAGCTCTCAGTCATGGATCCAGATAATAGGCTACATGTCACTTCCAGTCTCAACTCAATGGGAAGAACCAGTGATATGGTTCCACCCAACCACAGGGAAAGCAAGAAACACAATCTTACAAGTGCCTGGAAAGAAAGGAGAAATGAACAGGGTCAAGCATTCTAATGACAACCACAGTGCTGTTTGAGTTGGATTCCTTTAACTAGTGTAATGTCACGTGTCTCCTCACTGTTTCATTTTCCCCTCCCATTGCTCTTTAGCTGGAGCTGTGTGTAATGTTGTTTCCCAACATGAATTGTCCTTTTCTCTGTCCCAACTCTAGCTACATGTGTGCTTATAGGTGAATTTCCTGACCTCTCCAGGCCTAGTTTTATCAACCAGGAAAGAAATAGTTGGATTAGGAGATCTTTAAGAGACCTACCAAATGAAAATTTTTATGACTCCATCTAAAAGCAAAATAAATCTTTCTCCTTTGATTATCTTGCGCTGACCAGGCAGGTAACATAAGCTATATATGGCTGTGGAAACATAATCCAGCAATAAATGGAGAGATAAGCAGCTGAGAGATCCTGGTGCTGAGCCAGGATAGAGATTAAAGATAAACTACTGAGGTAGACCTGAGGCTCCAGTCCAAGAGTTTAAAGACAGGTTAGAATAAGTGAGGAAGTGATCAAATGTAGGATCCTTTGACTTTATTATTTTTTAAAATTTATTGGTTATTTAGTGACTAATTAAGATAAACCATTTCATATATATCTATATCGATATCTATATCGATATAGGTATAAGGAAAGATATTTAATGGTTAACTTCAAGCAGAGTCCCTTTTTAAGATGGCAGCAAAATACACAAGGGCTTATGTCCCATGGTTTGCTCAGTGTGATCATGATTGTTACAAATGTCCCCCCCTAGTGCGAAGGTAACCAAACTACAGCAGGGATTTTTGAAAGCTGAATTACCTCCCATCAGTTGAATTAGAAAAACTGTAGAGATAAGTGACATCAATTGTCTTAATAAAACATGTTTCCAAGGATTCAGACGATTCTCATTATTCTAACCTGCGTTTTTAACTAGAACATCCTTCTCATATGGCTTCTTAAAATAAACACATTTGTTCATACACTTGTGTATATGGATTCAGTGAAGCGAGGAAAGGCCAGAGCAAACTCATGGGCTAATGTGCCACAACCAGGGCAGCGGGCTTTAGACAAAGGCCCCAGTATTGGTAACAGAACCTGAGTAGGAAACAGCCTCAGCGCCCTGCAAAATGCTACAGACACAAGCAAAGAAAAGGCTCCATTTCTGCATGCTTATCTGCTTAGATCTCCATACCAGTCTCCCTCCTCTGCCTCCTTGCATGGCAATTCCACTAATCAGTCACCACTTACAAGGAAACTACCTGAAAGGAAAGCTTACATGAAGACACCAGAGGTGAGAAATGGAGACAAATTTCTGATGAGACAGCCTGAGAATCTGAGTCCAGATCTGTGCTAAGGCCTGAAGCTGTTTTACACTTCTTTTTCTAAATTGCTCCTCTTTCTGCTTCTCTCCAATCTTTGCTTACTTGAAAGTCCAAGCAAAAATTTATTTTTCTTAGAGGGATTGATTGTAGGCTGACGTCAAGAGGAAAACACTCATATAAGCCCTGTGATCGTTAGTTTTATACCTTAACTTGGTTAGGCTATTGCACCCAGTTATCTAATTGAACATTAATCTAGGAGTTACTATGAAGGTATTTTGTAGATATGGTAGACATCTACAATCAGTTGACTTTATTTATTTATTTTAATGTTTAATTTTTTTTTATTGTTCAGAATATTGCAGATGTCTTCTTTTTCCCCTGTGACTCTTTCTACTCCCCTTCCCACTTCCCTCCCCAGGCCTTCACCACACTATTTTCTGTGTCCGTGGGTTATGCATATATGCATATATATTCTTTGGTTAATCTTTAAATAAAGGTTATTGCCCTAGATAATGTGGATATGCCTCATGTAGTCAGTTACAAGTCCTTAAGAACAACATCTGAGGCTTTCTGGAGGAGGAAGAGATTGAGCCTCAGACTACAACATCAGCTGCTGTCCTAGTTTCCAGAAAGCCTCTGGTCAGCCCCATGGGTTTCAGACTTGCTTCTCTCACTTGTTCAGTGTTTCTGGGGCACCTTGACTGATACAAACTCTTTAAAGTTAATTGCATGGTGGTGTGATTAACTGATAGCTAAGCATAAAATGGGGGTGTTGACACCATTTGTGAAATAGTAGCCACTTTTTTGAAGAGAAACTTAAATTTTCCTTCTTGGTATAGGTCAAAGGATGTTGTTGCCTATTTCTGCCAATTCAAATGGGCCGTGACCTGGAGTGAATTAGTGGCATCTATTGATCAAGTATTCAGAGTTGTCATAGATCTGATTTAGAGCTGCAAGTACCAAAAGCTAGTGGCTATCTGCTAAATGCAGGGGAAACCTCCCAGGTTCACAAACAGCCCCTCAATACATGGTAGGTTGTTATTATAACTGATTCCATCATTGTTTTGTTGTGGTTGTTGGCATCATCGTGTGTGTTGCTAAGTGACGTCTTGTACTTAGGATGAAACTACAAAGGGGACACTGCCTGGGGTTACATAGTCCATGTTAGGTAAAATGTATTTTATGTTGGGGAAAATTCCCTAAACAGATCCCAGTTATGCTGTTGATTTTTAAATCTTTCATCTGCATCCTCTGGCCAGGCTATATTCTCCCTGGGATAAAGTAAAATGTGGTTTAAGCTTCAGGCACATGTATAACTACATGCAAACTATCCCACCTCTTTAGTTTCTTCTGTAACTAGGCACTAAGATTCTTTTTTTTCTCCTTGGAAATGATAGGACTCGACCTCAGAGAATACATAAATTGCAAAGTACTTCCATTTTATATAGCATTTTACATCATTCCTATTCTTTCCCCTCAAGAAAGTATAAAATTACACATCCTAAGATGGAATCTCTGTAGCAGTTTTTTATCTTTTTAAATATTTAGCAGTACACACTGTTTAGTTTTAGATTTCATTCTTGAGTATTGTGTTTTATAGAAGGCTATCAGGGAGTTTCTCTTCATTTTTATAGTAGGTCTCAAATTCTGGGAGGGCCTATGTTTATTCTTTCATCTACTGCTTGTTTGAATTCTTTCCCTAGGGCAGAAGTAGCATTTCTGATCGGTCACCACACTGCAGCGGTAGTGAGGGAGGATGGGAGATGGCTTAAGGATGTTTGGAATAAGCCATTTCTGCAATATATCAGACTCCTTTGCATGGTTCATTATGAAAAGTTTACCTCCACAAATGGATTAATATATGTAGTTTAATGAACACATTCCTGACAATAGTAGATGTTCCAAAGATATTAGTTGTCTTCTGTATCTATCAGAGTCTCTGGAGATATAGAATCAATAGGACACATACACACACACAGATGTAAAGAGACTTATTTTAAGGAACTGGCTCCCATGCTTGTGGGGGCTGGTGAGTTTGGGACAGGCCAGCAGGCTAGAAACTCAGTTAAGAATTGATGCTGCAGTTTTGAGTTGTAGGTGAGGCCTCAGGCTGGAACCTTAAGCCGGATTTCTATGTTACAGACTTGAGGCAGAATTCCTTCCTCACCAGGAAACCTCAGTTTTTGCTCATAAGACCTTCAATGGATTGGATGAATTTCATCCATATTATTAAATGTAATCTCTTTTACCTAAACTCAACTGCATAGAGATGTTAGTCACATCTAAAAAACATCTTCACAGTAACATCTAGACTAGTGTTTGACCAGACACCTGAGCACCATGGGCTATCCAAGTTGACATCTAAAGTTAACCATCACATCTTCCTTTTACACTCCCTCTTTCCCAGGTGTGAAAGGGGACAGGTCTGTATCAGGGCACCAGGTATCCTTTCCTACCCAACTCAATTTCATGAACTCACTGAATGCATTTAATAACCATAGACAGCAAGAAGCTCTGGGAACAGGATAGGGTGTATTTTTGACTAAGAGAAAGAAAAGAGGGTTTGTACTGGTTGGGAAAGTTAGGGCAGGAGAAGGAGATGTAAGAGCATTCCAAAGATGATGCCATCAGCCTCCTGGTTTGGCCTAGCCCTTCATGTCGCTCTGACTTTACAGTAGTGACGGAGCCAGTAAGAATGGGATCCTTTGAGCCCAATGTTAGAGGACTTCTCTGCCACAAAATGGGGAGTGAAGAAAGGTCTCCTGGATTCTCTGCAAGCATCATCTCTGAGTTCCAATGAAATGCCCAGATTTGTCTTCAGTATAGCAGCATAGACATGGGCCAGTGTCCTCTTTGAGTCCAGATTGAGGATGGGCACAATTGTTACCTAGAAGAGAGTGAAATTTATTCTCTAGGTACAGAAGGCGAATGGACTTGAATGAAACAAAAGAGTTCATCTTGTGTTGGTGGTGAAGCTATTTAACCTTTCAGCTGCACTAAGTATTTAGATAGTAGGAGGATAATAATATCCACCCCAACCTATTTAACAGGGTAAATGAGTTAAAACTGTGATATGATTTTAAATTTATGTCAATCAGCAAATTCAAAGCACAGCACTATAATTAGAAACTTGCAATTATCCGTAGAATATCCTTGTGGGCAAAATGAATGCATATTGGAAATTTTAGCACTTATCTTAATCTCAGATATAGCCTGGTTCAAATGAGTTGATTTCTCTATTTTGAGCATGATGGGCTACCTACATATAAGGTAAACTTCCTTTAGGGATGGAATGTTCTGCTATTCAGAAACTTGGTGCCCATCTTTCTTAGGTCAAAGTCAACAAATTAAATCAGACATCTTGGGAGTGACTGGGGAGGTCTCCTAGGTGTAACTGGTTAAGGGAGAACACAAAGGCCTGCTCTTCTAGCAGGCTGGCTTGGCCACTGGTTTTATTAGCTCATGTCACTTCAGCATATATTTTGTAAGGCTTATTTTGGTATTATGAACTTTTTTTTTAATGTGGAAAGGTTAACTTTCTTAAATCAGATAAGCAGAAACAAACCCACTAACTGATTTTCAAGGATTCTCTTGGGGATTGCATTTGTGTAGAAAATATATTTGCTAATATACTTGATTCATTGCCTTTTGAAGTACTTTCTTTTTAGTGCTTATTTATTTTGAGCAATACAGAACACAAACAGTAATACCCTTCTTTTCAATGGAAGTCTTTCTCTTTCAGGCCAAAAATTCTGAGATATTAACCCTGCAAGATTTCCTGTCTTGGTGTTTACAAAAAATGCTATACATGACTTAAATGCTGCCTGGATTATTTACATAAGAGGCAATGATACACTATGGCAATAATGAGGGCAATGAATTTTGGAAACTGGAAAGTCAGCTCCATAAGTCATCTGTGGAAGACTGAGCATTGCATTTTTGCATTGTTAGGCTGATATTTGTTTAATGTGATTTTTCAGAAAAAGTTATCAGAAAAGCCTCCCCTGTAAGCAGCAATATGACCTCCAAGAGGCATTTAAGAGAAATGTGATGGCACTATTTGATATAGTGTAGGTTATAACTTTGGCAGTGATCCAATTTTTCCAGTCTTTATTCACTAGGGAGTAAAATTATTGCCTCATAAAACAAGAGAAATGTCCAGTTATTTCTTAAGTAGGTCCCTATTAACTTTACCATTGTCACCAGTTCCTTCCACAACATTAAAATCTTTCAGCCTGTGACAGGGATAATGTTACATACCCAGATGTAGTGATCCAAGGACAATTATTTGGAAAACATACATTTCCTTGAAAGACCTAATTTTGAAAGAACTAATTCTTAGAATGATATTTCAGTGAATCATGGGATTTATAACAGTATTTTTCTTTGAAAACCTTTAGCCTAAATCAAAACTATTAGCCAGGATATAAAAAAGTGAGTCTAATGTTAAGGAAGATTTATTATAAGAAAGAGTTAGATTATTGAAATGCATTACAATGTTCCACCATAATAGCATTGAATTAAAGTTTCATTTATTTGGAAAATCTGAATATTTCTACCTGAATATTGCCATTGTGTAGAATATCCCTTTAGCTCATGCTGGGTCATGCTGAGAATCATAGTCCTATTTCCACTTTGTAGGCAAATAAAAATGCTGTTCTTGCCCATGATGTCTAGGTGAGAATGAACTGAACACATTTGAAGAGATGTAGTAGTTCCTACAGAAAGATAGAGAGAAGACAATGTAGACTTGGCTCCATTCTGCCTTGGTTATACATTGTCAAAAACTGATCAGGGCCTAAGATAAGACTTAATCAAGGATGAAGTTAGCCTCCCATACACATCATCTATTCCCTCTGGCTCTTAGGGTTGAGCCTCTAATAACCAAACATGTGTATCCACTTGCGAATTTTTTTGTATCCACTTCTAATTGTTAGCTGGGATTCTTGCATTCAGCTGAACTGGGTTTGGTGCTTGCACAGCCAGTTTAATTTGGTGAGGCTGCAAGTCATAGTGTCTTAGTGAGGTTCTTCCAGGAGTAGACTCAGAGACCAGGACTTTTGTGTTTCTAGGAATCATAAACGAGGTGGTAAGGAGAGTAAGACAGGGAAGAAAGAAAAGCCAATAGTGTGTGTTAAAGAATAAGTTACCTCTTTGGGCACCTTCATCTCACATACACTGGAGTCCACCAAGAAACCTAGAGAAACAGTCTCAAAATTGTCCCCTAGAAGGACAGAAACAGTTCCTCATTAGTGGAGATTGTCCACAAGGGTGCTACTGCACCACAGTAGTGAGTTTTGCCTGTGGTCTGCTGAACAAGTTTCCATGGGGTCAGAGAAAGGCCTCAGGCAGAGAAGCAGAGAGACACAGGCTCTTGGTGGAGGGGGAGGGGATTATCTTACTCAGGCTGTAAACTCAGGGATGAGGTAAGAATATGGGAAGGAGTGCCAAAAATATCTGCTATGAACAGTAAACTTGAAAATAACAATGCTTTGGAAGAGTAGAGGGCTACTTCTTTCACATAAAAGAAATTTAGAAGCAGACAGTCCATGACTTGTTTTGCATTCAGCCAAACTGAGAGCCCAAGTTCTTCCCAGCCCATGGTTTTGCTGTCTCCACAGTGGATTTGTCTTTCAAATATAAAATGACTGCTAAATCTCTAATGATTATATCCATTTCTCAGGTGCTAAAATTTAAGATGGGACAAAGAAAGCCTGTAGACTTCCCTTTTAAGGACATATTCTTGAAATGCTACAAAATATTTCTATCTATATCTCATTAGCCAGAACTTAGTTACATGACTATATTCTGCTGTAAGATATTCTGAGAAATATAGCTTTGATTGCAGGTGGCCAAATGTCTAACTAAAAATGGTACTTCAATTACTATGAATGAAAGGTAGAATGGGACATTAGCAACTAATTACCTCTGCATTGTAGGATCTTCATCAATCAGGGTGAACATTGCTCTGTCAGTGAGAGAAAGGGTAGAAGTAAGTAGTGTAGAATTATATTACCTACACAAGGACCCTAAAATTACTATGTCATGTTCTTTTGGTAAGGGTGACCTCTTCACAAAATGTAAGATATTGACCTTGTTCACAAAAGTAATCATGGATGATTTGATTTGAATGAAAGTATTAATTTAATTGTATGTTGCCTAGTTGCTTTAACAATGAATGCATGGTTATAATATCACTGACAATAGTGATTATCTTAGTCTGCTAGGACTGCCATAACAAAACATCACAGACTGGGTGGCTTCAACAACAGAAATTTATTCTTCACAGTGCTGGAGGTTGGAAGTTCAGGATCAAAGTGCTGGCAGGTTTAGTTTTTCCCGAGGCTTCCCTTCTTGGCTTGTAATTGGTTTTCCCTGTGTTCTTACATGGCCTTTTCTTTGTGTGAGCACCTCTCCTATTCTTTTTATAAGGATACCAGTCTTATTGGATTAGGACCCCACCCTTGTTATCTGACTTAACCTTAATTACCTCTTTCCAGGCTTTATCTAGAAATATAGTCATGTTGGGAGTTAGGGCTTCAACACCTGAATTTGGTAGGCGTGCACAATTCAGACCATAACAAGGGTAATAATAAATATTTATGTGGTGCTTCCTATATATTGGGCCTGATTCTAAGTGTTTTATAGAGATTAACTTTTTTAATCTACATAATAACACTGAATATGAAATTATATTCTTTATTTTATGAAGAAGAAAACAAAATTTAGGGAAATTGAAGCATGTCAAAATTTACATGGGATCAAGTGAGGTCAGCAGGCTGGGTGCTTGTGAGATGATGCAGAAGATAGGAAGTACTACATGGGAGAGATGGACAAGTGCTGTGGGTGGTCCCGCATGGACAAGCAACTACTAGTTCTAGGGAATGTGGGAGAGTTCTTTGAAGGGACCCCTATAAAGTAGAATTCTTATCTCTCCCCTGAACAAATGGAGATATAAATCTAAAAATGTCAAGTAGGGACGAATATGTCCCTTTATTATTGATAGAAGCAGGGGGATGTGGCTTTAGGTCCGTTAGACAAATGAAAAAGGTAGCGGAGCTAGGCAACTCAGCCGCCCAATCACAGGGCACTGGGCCAGGGCAGGCCTCCCCATCTGGAAAAGGGAGTGAGTATCTGGAGGAGCTGTGGAGAGTCTGCTGTTTGTATTTGAAGCTCCTAAGAGGAAGAATGTTGTTGGAACCAAGCTGAGCAAGCCTGTTACTATTTTTTCCAGATCTAATTATCAGGTCTCTCCAACTTCTCAGTTATTAGAGACAGTAAAAAGAGCAGGTAGCTTAGGAAAAACCCAAGACATTTCTCTCTCTCTCCCTCAATCAATAAAAAAAGAGAGGCTGCTTTTATTAAGAAACCTAGTATATCTAACCCAAGGAGTAGGTCTAAACAAAGGAAAGCTTGGCATGTTCAGCCTATGATGAATATCATTAACAACTGATCAATAAACTATATGTCTTACTTCTTCAACTAGAGTTGATATATCAAAATGAAGAAAAGTAAACATTTTGTAATTCTTCAGAAAAATCAAACCCACTACTAATAAGTCCAGCCGCCTTCAAATATACTCCATTCAGCAGGATAGTTTCCTACACCTTGATTTCAAGGCTGTCTCCTCAACGCCCCCGTTCCCATCCCCAATATTTGAGGTCTATAGAGGTAAACCATAATGGAGATTTGAGGCACTTATCCAGAAAAATGAAGCAAAAAAAATTCTTGTTTCCCCCAAAATTAATTGTGTAAAGCAAAATTACATAATCGGCACTGCTATAGACAGCAGACTAATTGAGGGTTCACTCCGCTGAGACAGAGCTGGCCCTTGTTTCTCTTGAAGAATACAATGCTTACATCTCCATGTTTGTTCAAATGTAAAAAGAGTTTTAAATGTGAGTGTGTCAAATTGAGATTCTCAGATTTTTCCAGTTAATTCCTCTTCTTTAGCACATTTTGCAAACAGAATGTGATAAGGTTATTTATTTTGTTATTTGATTCTAAATAGCTAATCTAAATAATTCTGCTCCAAGTAAATTTTGAAGGTTTTTAAATTTTGTAATTGAAATATTTGGTTGGTATGTTAACCTAGCTTAAATAAATCAGGCAGCTCACTAACTTTTCCTACTCTCAGCACTGCACAGATGCAGTGGTGTAGGACAATACAGGATGGGTCAGGCCTTCAAACAGTTTTGTTTTGTTTACTTTTCATTTATTCAGATAATTTAAGAGGAATAAAATCAATTTCTTTTTTTCCTTTTCTTTCTTTTTTAAAAAGCTATCTGGATTACACTAATGGGATACAAATATGTATTAAACTCTTAAAATGTTTCAAAAAAATCACTTGAAATCAGGATACTGAGGAACTCTCACTCTTTTTAATGTATATTTCTTGTTTTAAGATGTTTTAAATATATGTTTAATATGTTTATTCATTTTTTCTTTAAAATGTTTCTCTTAGGACTACATTATTAGAAAATCTTTCTTTTAAAATTATGGTTTTATGGTTATTTGTTACTCACAAGTTTGAGGTGTTTTATACATGTTTTTTTGCTAAGTAAAAATAACATTTTACTTCAACCTAACCTGTAAAATGAACAGTAAAGTTTTAGGCAGCATTATTACCAAAATAGTCTTTCTATAACTGCTTTTCTGTTTGGTCTCAGTATTATCAGGACTGGTATCCACAGAGTTTGGTAAATTTTGAACTTTATAATTTAAATCCAATCTTTTTCACTCAGGACCAATTTCTCTGTTCTTTGGATTACTGATTTTGGAAGGTGGGAGCAAAAAATGTTCTTAAAAGTGGGCTCTTTCAACTGAAATGTTGGTTTTAAGTATGCTGTCTCAGGCTTCCCTAATGATTTTTAGCAGAAGGATTTGAAAGCAAGTGAAAAGATTGAAGTGGCTTTTACTTGTGTGGTTTGGGGTAGAGTGTCTTCCAAGCACAAATCTCTTTCTTCCTCTGTGTGTGGGTTTGGTGCTGATGAAAGGGGTCGCTCATATAACAATTGTCTCCGTAAGGAGTTTTCTGGAAAATAGATGAGGCATGGGTAGAAATTCCACTTCTTATCTTGCAATTTACCTCTGATTTAAGAGATTTTCACTTCGTAGACCAAAGGAACTATTTCCTGTGAGTGATCAGATTCTTAGAAACCTCAGCTAAAGCTTTCAGAAAACTTGTGTAGTGCTTGAAAGTGGTGGTTGAAAGCAACAGTCTCTGACCTTCGGAATTATACATACTCAGACTTTTCTCAAGTATATGAAGAAATCTATTTCTTTTAAAATGCATGCTAAATATATTCAAAATATACTGTTAACACACACATATACATTTTATATATATATACTTGTTATTTTAAAAATTAATTCTGAGTGAGCAAATAGTCAAATATCTCTGATGAACAACTTTGATTTAAGGCATTTTCATGTTTGTAACACAGTCTGAAAATCAAGATGGCTTTAGTTTAGAAAGAGATTAAAAAATGGTTAAGATCCTTTATCTTCCCACCCTGAAAATATTTGTGGTTAAGTGGATTTTAGTACCTAGAATCAATGTTCTTAAGGTTTCCAATGGTATTTCCAATCACATGCATGTTTTTATTTTTTCTGTGCATTCATTTGTTTTCCATGCTGATGATAGAATTTATGCTCCCAAATTGTTCATTATGTTGTTCTGTTGGAATTTGCATGACAATTAATTATTTGTTTCTGAAAACAAAGGGACATTTGCATTTGTAGAGTGGGGACCTAGTAATATCCCTGGGACATTTCTTTTACATATTTCATTCCATGTCTGACTGAGTCTGCAGCTATTTGTAAAATATTCGTGGCTGTAAGAGTGGGTCAGAATCCTTGGATGGAGGTAAGAGTTGCTGGACAGTTGGCCTGGAATATAAGCATGAAGTTTAAATGTTGATTTCCCATTTAAAATGGTTTCTGGTTAGTAATTTCTCCAAAATTTCTGTTAAAATAACATACAGGCCTGCCCGGGGGTGGCTCAGTGGTTGAGCATTGACCTAGGATCCAAAAGATTGTGGTTTGATTCCCGGTCAGGGTGCATGCCCGGGTTCCCAGCTCAGTCTCCAGTCAGGGGTATGCAGGAGGCAGCGAATCAATGACTCTCTCATCATTGATGTTTCTATCTCTCTATCCCTCTCTCTTCCTCTCTCTGAAATCAATAAAGATATATTTTAAAAAAACAAACAAAAACTATACAGACATTGAAAAAGTTTAGATCCACAACAATATTAAGAACTAAGTCTCACAATTGCCAAAATCTTGGGGAAAATTCTACTAGTGGCCAAACTGGTACAAATCTATTGAAAACCATATTCAGTGACAGAATGGCTGAGTGATTATGAACATAGACAGACTTGGGTCAAAACCTGGCTGGCACTGTCTTGCTGTGTGACTTGGGCAGTTTACTTGGTGCCTGAGTTTCTTCACCAGTACAGTGGAGACCATAATAAGACCCTCCCTCCCGACGTTGTTACTGATTTTCAGTGAATTAGTACGTGAGTGGACTATACCTGGAACATGGTAAACTGCAGAAAGTGTTAGCTATTCTTTTTCAACGGCACAACTATAATGTTTCTGCTTGATATTAGATCAGATTATCTTTTATCACTTTCTGTCAGTAGAAAAAGGCTAACTACCAGAAAACCAAGAAGTCATTTCTGCGCCATGTTGTCTTTCTGAAGCCTTCACTGTGTCGCCTTTTCCCAAATGTATACAGCGCAGCAAAACTATTTGGCACAAGACAGAATGCACCTCTTTTGACAGCATTGATTTCTGTTGTTTTACTAGGGCTTATGCCCAACAGGACTCTTATGAATATCCATTGCCTCTTCATTACACAGGCATCTTTCATAATAATTCCAAAACCAAGCTATAGTAAGTCCTTAGTCTACCCAACGGGAACTGAAGTTCAATATACAAAGTGAATTAGTGCCAGAATTGGGAAAATAATTTTGACTCCAAGTTGAAACATCTCTTTAGAATGTTGACCTTAAAGGAGTGCCAATTTTCACCCTTCCCCTCTTCCTATTAGTTTTGATGCCTTTCAATATAATCAAGTTTAACATCTTTTAAGTGAGTTAGTAATATATCCATTTAAATCTATCTATCTTAACTATTTTTTTCATTTTTGTTTAGGAATGCAGTAACTATATACTTATATAAGGTCTATACATTTTAAAGGAAGATAACATTAAGATATACAAATTCTGCTTTTGGGTTTTCTTGTGTTTTTTGAAATTTATCTTTATTGTTGAGAGTATTACAGATGTCCCCCAATTTCCCCCCATTGACCCCCTTCACCTGGCTCCCGCCCCCCCCCCAAGGCCTTCACCACATTATTGTCTGTGTCCATGGGTTATGCATATATATATATATATATATATATATATATATATATATACACATATATATATGTATGTATATATAAATACTTAATCTCTTCCTGCCCCCTCCACCCCACCCCACCCCTGAGATTTGTCAGTCTGTTCCATGCTTCCACGTCTCTGGATTTATTTTGTTTGTCAATTTATTTTGTTCATTAGATTCCACAGATAAGTGAAATCATATGGTATTTGTCTTTTTCTCACTGATTTCTTTCTCTTAGTGTAATATTCTCCAGGTCCATCTGTGCTCTCACAAAGGGTAAGATTTCCTTCTTTTTAAAGCCTAGTAGTATTCCCAAATATGTACCACATATTTTTTATCCACTCATTGACTGATGGGCACTTGGGCTGTTTCCAGATCTTAACTATTGTAAACAGCACTGCTATGAACATAGAGGTGCATATATTCTTTCTGATTGGTATTTCAGGTTTCTTAGTTTAAAAGTGGGGTCACAGGAACCAAATGGCAGTTCCATTTTTAATATTTTGAGGAAACTCCATACTGTTTTTCACAGTGGCTGTACCAGTCTGCATTCCCCTACAGTGCACTAGGGTGCCCTTTTCTCCACACCCTCAGCCAGCATTCGTCATTTGTTGATTTATTGAAGGCAGCCATTCTGACAGGTGTGAGGTAACACCTCATTGTAGTTTTAATTTACTTTTCTCTGATGATAGTGACTGAGCATTTTTCCATATGTCTCTTGCCATCTGTATGTCTTCCTTGGAGAAGTGTCTGTTTAAGTCCTTTGCCCATTTTTTAACTTGGATTGTTTGTCTTCCTTCTGTGTTTTGAATGTCTTGAGCTTGATTTGTATTTACCACAGGTCCAAAATCCTGAACTCTTACTTGTATCTCCTTGACATTAATATGCATATGTTTTTCCTTATTCCCTTGACATAAAATATATGCTGTCAATAAGGTGCGGCTTATTAAAAAGGTTAAAATTAAGATGGAAATCGTTGCACATGCTTAGATTTTTTTTTTAAATATAGATACATTGATTTTTGCCATCTATTTCTTATTGGTCTATCATACCTTCTTTATTCTCCAGGTAGCCTCCCAATAGAACAAAGTTTCTTTTTGCTTCTTGAACCATCCTCCCAGTGGAATAACATCTGTTCTTGATAATAGATTTGTTAGTCTTCTCATAAGGAGTCTGGAGCTGTTAACTCCAAAAGGCCCATCCTTCAATGAATTTGTCGCACATTAGATGCCAACATAGATTGACTATCAGATTAGTTATCTATGCCCTTTTATCAGTTGTCAACTCAGCACTTTTTCTGCTCCTCTCCTGTGCTCTGCTCTTCTTGCAGGGGTTGCAAACCTGTTAACTACATTTTTTCAGAATCACTTGCCGATTGGGTTCTAAGTCAGGTTTTGCCAATAAGAGGCACTAGTAAAAGGTTTTTAAAGGTGGGAGAAAGGCAGAAGATGTCTTTTTGCTTCTCAGGTAGCAGAGGATTGGCAGGTAGGACTCAGAAAGTGCCTCTGGGCATTTCCCTTCTAATCACTTGCTTTATTTCGGCAGGCAGCTGTTACTCTTGCTTAGTCTCCTGCTCTCCTGACTCAAAGCTAGCAACCAGCTTGAGAACTAGAAGCAGTTTCCCCAGGCATTCATTCTTTCATCATTTTCATCACTCATTTCCCTTTATTAAATCTCTTCTTTCTTGAAAAGCTTAAGTTATTTTTGGCTTACCTAACCAAATTCTCACTGCTGTACCGAAATTAACCAAGATTAATTCACTGCAACTTTTATCAAGTCACCCCAGCTGTCTGGCTTCTCATTCTTAAAATGAGAAGATGGGCTCCCATGATCTTTTCTACAGGACTTAAGATTCTAGCTGGAATGTGCTCTGGAACGATGTTTCCTGGGAAGTAAGAGATGAGAGAGAGCTTTGTACCAGTGGATGTTAACTGCCCAGATATGCTTATAAGTGAGTTTTATTTGATCTTCTCAGTCTTGGTATCAAAACTATCAATGCAACATTTAAAGATTTCATTTTATATACAAATCTGGAGTTCTGGACTACCTTTAAATGTCATAAAATCTGAGAACACTGGGCCTGTGTTCCTCCATGCCAGCACTTGGCTGGAGCCATCACAGGCCTCCTTATTCATGCTGGGTGTGTACCCTCCCAGTCTCCATATCCTCATCTCGTCCTATTGCCCTCCAAGGCTGTGACAATTGTGATGTAGCACCTTACAGGTGCATTTCCCTCTTATAGTAGAGAGTTATTGCTTTGGACTCATGTTTCTACTGAAAATGATAAAATTAAAGATGGAGAGAGAAGGTGATGTGTTTTAAAAATGAGAAACAGCCCGGCAGGCATAGCTCAGTGGTTGAGCATTGACCTAGGATCCAGGAGATCGCTGTTTGATTCTCGGTCAGGGCCCATGCCCGAGTTGCAGGCTTGATCTCCAGTAGGGGGGGTGCAGGAGGCAGCCGATCAATGACTCTCATCATTGATGTTTCTATCTCTCTCTCTCTCCCTCTCTCTCTGAAATCAATAAAAATATATTTTAAAAAAGAGAGAGAAACAGCTTGGTGTTTTTGTGCAGAATATGTCTACATGTTGATTTGACACTTTCCTACCCACTTCTCTCATTTATTCGTTGGGCTATCTCTTACAAGTATTTACCTTTATGAGCCCTGATTTATCTTCTGGCACTGTTTTTTTTCAGCTAATTTGGGACACAAAGCCTTTGAAGAGCATCATGAAAACTATTGGGATAGTTTCTCTCAAAAAAAATGCACGAACACAAACATGTAATATTTTGATCACGGGTTTCTTTGAAGTCTTGTATGTAACTAAGTTTAATAAGATTCTTTGCTCTAGAGCAGTACTTTTTGTGAAAAATGAAGATACAGATTCAGTAGGCGTGGCAGGTGTCTGATATTCTGCATTTCTAACAAGCTCGCATGTTAGTGTTTGGTCTGGGGGCTATACTTTGAGTAGCAAGGTCCCAGTGGTTCTTAAATTTTCTTTGGACATTAGAATTCCCTGAAGACATATTTTAAAAAGGCTGATGCCCAGGCAATGGTATTTTAAGAAGCTCCCACCTGTGAAGTTTGGGAATGTCTGCTCTACATCAAAAGCCATTACTGAAATAAGCAGAGGCAGGCAGAGAGGGCTGTGAGAGGGGTCTCGGCATCAGGTGGATGTTGAATTAGAGAGAAGTAGTGCCAACCAAGAAGGCAGTGCATTGCCAATGACTAACAATTTTGTTTTTCTAAGACTGACCAATTCCTTTTTTTTGCAGTGAAAGGAACAGCAATAACTTAGTGCCCCAAAGAAATTTCCTAATGACCTGCTGCATTGGAATCTTACTTAGCAGAGCCTATCAATCTGGAACCCACCTATTGATCGGTTTCAAAGCAGACCACAAATTAGGAAAAGAAAGGAGAGTTTGATGGAAATGAATTTTCTAGTCATTCTTTATCATTTCCAAAGCAACATTTTCTTCTTGTGATATGACCTCGTCCAAAGCTATTAAAAAGCCACAAAAGTTGCCACAGTAGACTGTATGTCAGATGAGAAACTAGTTTGAAACAGTGCCCACTGCCAGCACTGGTGTAGATGCCTTCTTTCACAGGTAGTCCATAGCAATTTAGGAAAAACATGAGTGCCTAACACAAAAGATATGCATGTGTCCATGACACGGCTTGATCTGGGCTTCAAAGACAGAATTGAAAGCTGGACTTCAATGGGTGTCAAATCAGTGGAAAGAAGTTCTCACAAATGATATCACAGCCTGGGTCATTAATGCTCCTTTCCCTTCACCTTACATTGCCACCTCTGTGTGCTGCCCCTAATTAGTGCAGCTCTAACACAGGAGACTTCTGATGCCAAATGTGTAGAAAATTTCCAAAGAAGCATTTCCATTTTAAAGAGATCTTAAAACATTATCTGAATCAGCTTCCCCTTTTAAGAATTCTATTCTTGAAGGGAAAAGGTAATTATGTGCATTTAGACATGGGTGGCTTTTGAAAAAAAAAATCCTTAGTTAACACTGCCTAATCACCAGAAATTATTTCATAATCATGAAATAATAATCACCTGAAAACTCTTAGGTTCAGAGAAACCCTTCAGTAAAATTTAGCCCCTAATACTTGTATGTACTTACTAAACGATGCTTTAAAATATCTTGTGAAATTAACAAAGAAAATTATTGCAAAATTAAACCTCTCTGACATGCAACATTGAGTCATTAATCAATTATCGTATTTTGTTCTTTTGTTTCAGAACATATTGTAGAGTTACATAAAAGTGGACATGACATTTAAAACACATCTCAAAAAACTTTTGGGTTATTGCTCTTCTCCGTCTGATTCACATTTCAGAGAGGAGGAGGTAGGATGTGGAATCTTTTTGAGCAATAACAAATTGGGCTACTGGGTGACAAGTGGTGAAGCCTTGAGGAGCCTGCAGCTGCCAATGATCCTTTATGTGAGGTCATCATCTCTAATACACACCATTTTCTTCACATAATAGACTTGCACCTGTCATTCAGTTGGGAGCGACAAAGAAACTATTTTTCTGCTCTCATTGACTCTGTTTTCTTGTGATTTTTCCTTTTATCCTGCCCTAGAGAACAGATGTTCTGCATCCGCTAAGGTTGGTTTTACATTGTTTTGGTTTTCAAGAAGTGTTTTCGACATCCCTGCTGATAATTTAGCATAAATTGTTCCTGTAATTAGCGTGGTTAATGAACTCCCCACCTATCTTTTAGTAGATAATTATGAAGCTGGTGTACATTAGCAGATACTGTATGAGGAGAAGAGGAGGGCTAGTGATTAAGGATTCTATCCTTACACCTTGAAGACCAAATCCCAAACGGTTTAATCATCATCAGTGTCAACCTTTGCCATATCTTCTTTCTACATGCCATATATAATAATGTTGCATTTATATTCCATCTTGACTTTGATATTTGCTCTTTCAGAATAGAGGTGCCCTGGTTAGACAAGGCAACTGGCAGTTGAAAGAAATATTTTAAAAATATGCATATACCATCACCAATTTCCCACTTGCAGTTCTCACTATCTTCTACTGTCTGCATATACAGAGATTTTTTGCTAAATCTGATTATGACTGAAAAAGATAGGGTCTATGGCAAAAACAATATTGACAGCTTTGTTGTTGTTGTTAATACTCATCTGAGGATATGTTTTCCTTTGACTTTTAGAGAGAGTGGAGGGGGGTGGGGAGAGAGAGAAATATCAATGTGAGAGAGACACATCTATTGGTTGCCTCCCTCACGTGCCCTGACTGGGGCTGGAGATCGAACCTGCAACCCAGGTATGTGCCCTTGACTGGGATTCAAACCTGCAACCCTTCAGTGCATGGCCGATTCTCTAACCACTGAGCAACACCAGCCAGGGCACCAACAGCTTTTTTTTTTTTTTGTACGAGGATGGTTCTTTTAGGTAGGGGCAGGGAGACAAGGCTGAAGGGGACTTCTTCATACAAAATATGAAGTCACTAAGTATTTCAAATGTATAAATATACTTTATATATGTGTGTATTCTTATTTAACAAAGTCCTATTACAAGAATCCATATCCAACCTATAATTATTGCCCTCCTTTTTCTCTGGTCCTTTCATGTCAACTACTGCTTCAATAGTATCAAGTAGCCATTGCTGACAGAGATCCTATCTGAACCAATCAGCCACTGATTTTCAAATATTTATTACTCATATATTATGTATAAATCACTGTACTAGTAGATTGGCAAAGATAGAAGGATAGCTGCAGGGTATATAACAAACAGAATAATCAGGTAGTCTTGAATCAGAAAAAACATTTTTGCATCAAATTACAGAAGCGCAGTTACCTTTTTTAGGCACAGGACCTTGATCTCTATAGTGTAGTTGGCAATGAAATGCAAAGAAATTTAGTTTTCAGTCCTTGCCTCCTCCTTGTTTGCTGTAATTTTAATTAGGAAAACTGGATGATAGTTTACAACAAATTTAAGAGCCAAATTTAAGGCTATATTTAAGATATAACAGTAATGCAAGAATTGTTATAAGACAATAGGTGATTGCTTGTTTAATGATGCTATACACATTTAGTCATGAGTTTCAGGGAGGAAGTACTGACTATATGCTGGAGTGGCCATGGAAAATTTTAGTAAAAATCATAACTGGTTCTTATAGCCTAACCTTAGATTAACTCCATATTACAGAATGCGAAGAAGAAAAAATTAATGTCTACACACTTCAGGTTAGATTCCTGAATATGAGACACTAGTTTTTCTTCTGTCAGGAAAGGGTATATTAAGTGTTTAGAACCTTATTGAATATCAAATGAAATTATCATAAGAGGCTGAGGGTGTTAGAAAAACCACTGATATTAAAATTGGAAAATTGGGTGTCATGCAGGGTTCTTAATTGCAAACAACAGAAACTGGCCTGGCTAACTTAGCGGTTAAGAAATTACAGAAGGGCTATTGGGTAGCTCAATGAATGGGCAACATTCAAGGGAACCTGGGCTGCAAGGAGCTGGGTAGTTATCTCTGTGCTCGGAGGTACCCTCACCTAACGCTTACCACGACAGTGCTGAGCAATGAGCTCTCCATCACTGGTCTGAGCATTGGGTGATGCTCCCTGGGCTGTCATCTTTCCCTCAAGATTTAGGGACCAAAGGAGGAGCTTCTAATTGGCTTAGATGGTATCACGGGCCTGCACCCTAATCTCAGAGAACTGGGAAAGGGATATCAACTTCCTTTTGCTTCCTTAATATCTATGGCTATAGACATTTACTTAAACAATAGTGGACCTACTTTGACAAGAGAGAGCACGTGTAGGAGGAAGGCAATAACCAGAGGCAGTGGCTGACTGGGTAAGGAATTCTCATAAGCTTTGCAAAAGACATTGTTACTTCTGGTGCATTCATACATATAAAATGCCTAGTGACTCCACCATGCTGCACAAAGATGGAGAATTGGGGCCGTGTCTTCTACCAAGGAACACATTAGTGCATTCCTCCCATTTAGCGATGGTGAATGCTGGTGAGCAAAATGTAACAAAAGTCCATTCAGCTGTGTTTATGGTTTCCCAGCTGTTGAGTTGAGGCAAGTAACTTAAACTTTCTGAGCCTCAGTTTCTTCTTTTTTAAACTGAAAGTTCATAATGTGAAGATTAAACGAGGTGGTAAGTGTAAGAACTGTTTGCAAACTGAAAAGTGCTACAAAATTGTAGGAATAATTATTACCCCAAAGATATATTTCTATAATATTATAAGATACCATAAACTTAGACCTGCAGAAGGTCTGAAAATGGTAGCTCCAGTTGACCATCTCAGAATTCTTTTGCATGCTGTCAGATGTCTCTGAATTTGAGATGTTAGGGCAAATCTCATTAGTTGGTGGGTTTTAATTGATTTTATATGCTGGCTGAGGAATTTCTTTCTACCTTTACTAGTTATTCATGGAAGGAGAAGTATACTCTTTTATACAATATACTCTTTATTGGAGTAAACATTTGGAACAGGGAACAGCACAGAAATTAAGCAAGGTATTTGGGGTCATGCTGATCCACTTTAAACACGGGTCCTGAAAAATGGGAGTCTCCACAGGAACTTCCTCAGGATGCTTCTCTTGGTGTGATTCTCATGGGACTCTATGAAGATTATCCTTGAAAGTCCCTCACTGTACATTTTGTTCCCAACTTCATACTTTTACTTGGCATGGGTTATGGAGTAGAAAACTGGAATACACTGTATCACCACTTGTGTTATTTAGGGGATTGACATGGTTATTTTCATTTGCAGGAGGTTTATTTTCCCCACCAGAGGGGTCCTTTGATGAACAGGAGCCTCGTCTGAAGTTCTGCCAGAGCAGATGTTTCTTAAATGACAGCTTTGGAGAATCGACTTTTCTGTGCTGAGCACCTTGGTACAAAGCTGGCTGTCAAGTGGCACAATTGCATCTGCCAGCTTACCGAGGATGAGATGAGTAGCCTTCAGTTCACTAATGCTGCTTAATTGTGTGTGTGTGTGGGGGGCACAGTGTCTCCCTATAGTAGCTAGATGATTGCACTCTTTGTAGGGGCCCTGCACTCGGTGGGTGAAATGCAGCCCATTACTGTCTGTCCCAGACTCCCAGTGCTTATCTGGTGTGCTTTGTACCTAACAAAAAGATGAGGAGACAGTGAGTTCCCCCCTTGTGAAGATCGGAAAAGCTCTGGGAACTGGCAGGTTCCCAATTTTGATTTTTATTCTGATTATATAGTGAAAACAATTTGCAGAAGTTAGTGTCTAATTTGAGATATTTTAATCTTAGTCTCATCCATTAATTTGTCAAGACCATGTTGAGAGCAAACTTGAAAGCAAGTTCTCCCTGTCAGCAAACCCTGTCAGGGCCTAGATGAAAAATCTATCTTAACTACATATTCACTTTCCCCCGAGCACCCCGAGCAGAGACCCACAACACAGGCGTGAGGCATGAGGCATGAATCTGAGCAGAATTCTCCCTTCATACAGTGGCAAGTCATACTGGGTGCAATCTCAACCACGTTATATGATTAATCATTTCTGCATCCGCAGCAATTGCTTGTACAATATTAGGAAATGACCTCTGTGGTTCTCAGTTTGCCCACAAATAAAGTGATAATGTTGAGCAGTTTTATCTTTAAGGTTCTTGTCAGGTTTTTGAATACTCATTTTTAAAAATTATTTTATTTAAGACAATATTAGGTACTAAAAACAATGTCAATCATTATCATATATTTAAGGCTTTTTGTCTAACATTAATGTCTTAAGTTAGCACTTAAAGATTAGATAGAGTCCTTTATTCTCAGCTTCACTATTGAAGACTTATAGCCACTAACTGATGCATACACTGAAAAGTAAACCCCTTTATCTGGGGACCTTGTTTATTTACTCTCCCTATCCTCCCCCCAACCATGCATATACATTCCTTGTGCCAATACCAGAAACAAATGCAAATAGTGCGTGTGCTTAAAAAATGTTCAGTATATGCTGAGAGAATTAAATAATGAGTTAATATTCAAACGACATAGTTTCATGTTAGCATTGGTCTTTGAAAGAGTCAAATAAGAGCCAACTGAGCAAGGAAGTGCTTGTAATTATAAACTGTTATCACTTCTATTATATACACCCTTTTTATTCATGCGTGAAACAGAGAGTGGGGCAAAAGTAGGCTTACACTTGTTTATATGGAAAATAATACAATAACTAATAAATAGTAATACAAGAATAAACTGTTTCTAGTACTCACAATTGCAAATCAACTTCCCCCCCCCCCCCCCGTGTATGTCAATGTGAAAGCATAATTCTCCTCTGCCATCACTGATGGTTTTCACCAGCACCATCAAAGGGCACTGAGTATATTTTAAAAGTTAAAAAACATGAAATGTGTACACTTGATATCTGATTTTTTTTATAGCTCCCTGCCCCTCTCCTTACCACTGCCAAAACCTGTGCAAGTATCTGTGCCTTCAGTTTTCAAACAGTGGCTTGTGATGTGATGCGGGAGTTGAGGGATGGTCTGGATTAGTAGAGGAACATGTTTTTATATAGAAACAGGTCACGTATCAGTAGGAAATCTTTTTTACTGTGGCATCCAAGCTTAGTTGAAGGACAAGTGACAAAAATCAACACAGAACCCTTTATTGTTTCTTTTCCCCCTATTATTTTAGGAAATTTTGTTTATCATTTTGATCGTACTGTGGAGTTGTTTGGGCAAATCCCCACTGTCAGACAGGCTTGATGACTTCTACCTAAGATGGTCATATTTATATGGCTAGAAGGGCTGCCGGTTGGCTTCATTCCCTAGGAAGTAACTCTTGGCTAGTTCTGGCAGGGACTTTATAAGCTCACAGGCTTTATCAAATCTGTGAAACCAAGTGTGATTTACAGCTAGAGTTGGGCAAAGAAACATACAGCAGTCGGATTCTAAAATAAGTAGCTTCTTCCCTGAAGAGGTAGAGGGAATTTGAGTCAGAAGCTGACAAATAAGACCGATTTTAGCTTATCTTGAAAATTTCCAGACTTATTCATAAATTTGACAGGAGTGCTATCGAAGAGAAACACTTTGAAATGATAAAAAGTAAACACTTGGTGTGAGATGCAGAGATGTGGATCTCTGAGGTTGCTGGGCTTGGTGCAGAGGACCATGATGATAATAGAATATAATGCTACATCTTCTCTCTGTTATATTATTTAAACTGCCTGTGGAAGAGTGGAGAGGGTGGGAACTACTCAGTTCAAAACATACTTTGAGTTTTTAAAATTAAGGCAGCGAATAAGGGGAGTTGAATGGGAAATGATGAGGATTTAAAAAAAAAAAAATATATATATATATATATATATATATAGGAAAATGTTCAGAAAAACAAAATGGACATAGTTCCTATTTTTATTATTTTTCTGAGTGGTAAATGATTAGTAGGAAACAGGAGGGATCTCTTTCCCTTTGACAGTTGATAACAAAGTGGTATCACCTGCTCTAGTGGCAAAATTATGTAGAGTGGAAGATGAATTTTCCATGATTATCCCATTTAATAGTTTGACATTATCATGAAGAAGCTATTTAAATTGTCTTGGAATAGAATCTTAAAATTGCCAGAGAAAATGATATATTTTTCTTAATTTTTAAGCAATGAGAAACCTTATTATTTTTCACTCTTCAGTAGGCCTATTATTTTGGAGAAATCTATCTACCAAAAGTAAACTTCATTCACTCATAATATATTCTTTTTCATATTTCCATTAACAGAAACTTGGACAGAACCTAGTTTCTGGTTGGTTAAACTCCTGACCAGCTTGTACAAAGTAATGCCAGTTTTGCCATGCTGAGCTAAAATAATTCGAGCCTAAAGCAAGATATCTGTTATGTCTGCTAACCTGTGCAGTCTTACCAAGAGTAAATGTGTGTGTGTGTGTGTATGAGCACGCATGTGCATATCCATGGCCGTGTCATTTAGAAATGCAAACTGTTGTTGGAGAAGCCCCTTCATCACCTTTGAGGATAAATGTAACTTGATATCCATGGTGGAAAACATTGAACATAGGAGTTGTGTTCAATTATTAACATAGGGGCAATTAATTAACATAGGAATACGTTTCCTGTTTCAAAGTAGTCTCAAGCAAGGCATTTAACAAATGTTAAATGAATAATTGTGGTAGAAAGCAACATCACAGAGTACTGTGGGCAATTGTTATCTTTTTAAATAGGGAATCATTTCTGTGATGAAAGAGGCAGGGCAAAGAAAAATTTAGCCTTCCATCAGGAATGTGTAGATAATTGAGACAAAATTAAGAAGGAAGAGGCCTGCTCTATGTAGAACAACAAAAATAATCTTAACTTAAGAATCTTGGAGATTAAAGATGGTGGCGGACTGAATGGAAGCTACACTGACACTCTCCTGGGACCTAACTGAATTACAATTAAAATATAGCAAAACCAACCTGAATAACCAACTGCAACTGAAGACAAGCTGGAGAGCACCTTCATAACCAAGGAGGAAAAGTGGATCTGCATAGAGATTGGTAGGAAGTGCGTAGACACAAGAGGGCTGGTTGGGATCCTATAGACAACAGCTGAAGGTCCAGAGGGAGATCTCAGCTGTGGGGGGTTCCCACTGAGGACTCTGGGGCCTAAACCTCAGGCTGGGCTTCCCAGCCAAGAGCACCAGAACTGAGAAAGGTGCCCACATAACGTCTGGCTGTGTAAAGCAACTGGGTTTCTGTCTGCCAGGGAGAGGCAGCTGGAAATGCAGGCACCCTCTTAAAGAGCCAACACAGTTTCTTGTGCAGCCACTCACCTTGGGCTCCAGCAGAAAGAGGGCAGAGTGGACTGGAGCTATGTGAGGAGAATCTCGGATTGCGGGCTCTGGAGATGAAGCTCAGAGGGCACCCCTCTGGATTCCTGTGCCAAGTCATTCTCCCATACTGCAGAGGCAGACATTTACCTTCCAAGCAGCTTTTGCCCAAGGAAGAAGCATTTGCCCCACCCTGTGGAGTTTCTACAGCCTGAGGCTTATTAAGAGAATCAGGTTAATCAGTGTGCAGGCAGAGGAAGACCTCAGATTGAGTGATTTGAGTCTTTGCCTGATCTGCTTCTGGACCCAAGCCTTGGAAAAGCAGACTTTGGTGTGCATCTTTGTCCTGTCCAAATGTACCCAGCCCCAGCAGAGGGGACCTCAAGCTGTGAGTTGCTGATAGCTCCAAACAGGGTACTCAAGGCCAGCCACAGTGTCTGACATTGGCCTGCACCAGAGACCATCCAAAAAAACAGAGTCCTAGCAGATCTACCTAATACATAGAAACAAACTCAAGTAGGCAGTGAAAATGGGGAGAAAAAAAACAAGCCCCAAATGAAAGAACAAGAGAAGTCTCCAGAAAAAGAGCTAAATGAACTGGAGATAATCAATCTATCAGATATAGAGTTCAGAATACTGATTGTAAGGATGCTCAACAGCATGAAAAAAGATAATGGAAATTATGAAAAACGACCAGTCAGAAATGAAGAATTACATAGCAGAAATAAAGAATACATTGGGAGGAATAAACATCAGATTAGAGGAAGCTGAGGATCAGATCAGTGAATTAGAAGACAGGGTAGAAAAAATCACTCAACCAGAGATCCAAAACAAAATAACAATTGAAAACAGGAGGACAGCCTAAGGGAGCTGTGAGACAATATGAAACATAAAAATATTCACATCATAGGAGTGCCAGAGGAGGTCAAAAGTAAGCAAGGGTTAGAGAACCTGTTTGAAGAAATAATGGCAGAAAACTTCCCTAACCTGGTCAAGGGAAAATGTCACACAAGTTCAGGAGGCACAGAGAGTCCCAAGCAAGAAGAATCCAAAGAGGCCCATGCCCAGACACATCATCATTAAAATGCCAAAAACTCAAGACAAAGAGAGAATCTTAAAGGCAGCAAGAGAAAAACAATCTGTTACCCACAAAGGAGCTCCCATAAGGTTGTCAGATGACTTCTCATCAGAAACTCTACAGGCCAGAAGGGAATAGCATGAAGTATTCAAGGTAACGCAAAAGAAGGATCTGAAACCAAGACTACTCTATCCAGCAAGGCTATCATTCAAAATAGATGGTGATATAAAGAGCTTCCCAGACAAAAAAAGCTAAAGGAGGTTTTTTACCACCAAACCAGCATTGCAAAAAATGTTAAAGGGACTGCTGTAATAATAAGAAATAGAGAGAGAAACATAGGCATAAAGAATTAAAATGGCAATAAATAAGGACTTTAAGGGAGAGATCACAGCAATACAGTCATAGACATGGACTTTAACACCCCACTGACTTCACTGGATAGGTCTTCCAGACAAAAAGTCAACACAGAAACAGTGACTCTAAATGGCACACTAGATCAGATAGATTTAAGTGATATTTACAGAACATTTCACCCCAAAGTTGCAGAATATGCATTCCTCTCAAGTGCACATGGGTCATTCTCAAAGATAGACCACAAGTTAGGACACAAAACCAGTCTCTACAAGTTCAAGAAGATTGAAATCATATCAAGCATCTCACATCACAAGGGCATGAAATTAGAAATAACTACAGTAAAAACACTCAAAAACATTCAAATACATGGAGGCTAAATAACATGTTATTAAAAAATGAATGGGTTACCAATAAGATCAAGAAAGAAATAAACTTTCTGGAAACAAATAAAAATGAACACACAACAACCCCAAATCTATGGGACACGGCAAACGCAGTCCTAAGAGGGAAGTTCATAGCACTACAGGCCTACCTCAAAAAGCAAGAAAAATTTTTAGTAAACTATCTAACCCTACAACTTAAAGAATTAGAAAGCTTCCCTGCGAAGGCATTCAGGCCAGGGCTTTTGTTTGCTGGGTGTTTTTTTTATTACTGCTTCAATTTCATCAGTTGTTATTAGCCTATTCAGATTTTCTGAGTCTTCCTGATTCAGTTATACATGATCTCACTCATATGTGGAATGTAATAAACAAAATAAACTGAGGAACAAAATAGATCAGAGACATAGGAGCATGGAACAGACTGATGAATCTCAGTGGGAAAGTGGGGGTGGGGGAGTAGGTGGGGAGAGATTAATCAAAGAACTTATGTGCATATATACATAACCCATGGACACAGACAATAGTGTGGTGAAAGCCTGGGGGGGGGCAGATATGGGGTAGAGGGGATCAATGAGGTAGAAAAGTGGAGATATCTGTAATACTTTCAACCATAAAGATAAATGAAAGAAAAAAAGATATTGAAAAAGTTAAATTAATTTCTTTTAAAAAAGATATTGCCAGCAATATCAATAACACCTCCATGGTAAATATTGCAACATGTTTCTTAAGTCCTGTTTCTAATAATTTTGCAAATTTTAAACTGATGCCATAATACCAAAGTGATCTTCTCCCAAAAATGATTATAGATCTATACAATTTCAATATAAAGTAATATGATTGTAAAAAAAAAAAATGAATCTTGGATCAGTTTTTGGTATCAAAATGTTAAGTGAAATACTTGGAAAAGGAGAGGTGAACCTATACTTGATTGATTGCTTTCCTGAAGCTTGTGTATTCTCAACGCTCAACATTTATAGACTTCCCTGGTGCTGAGAGTGAGTACATTTGTGTGGAGTGGGTGGGCAGAAGCACCAGACTTTGTTGTCATATTTCGCCGGGCAGCTAAGACATCTCCCAAACTGACTTTTATCCCATGACAAACCTTCGAGGGTGAGATGGCAAAGCTTTTTTCTTTCTGACATTTTAATTTTCATTTCTCCCAAGGAACCCTGCCATATTTTTAAGTGGGTACAACACATTATTTAATTTATGCATTCAAGTAAGCAGATCTGACAAAACAGTAAAAGCTGCATAAGGTTTATGCAGGCAAATTGCTACTACTTGAACTTTGAAATTTGCATGCACAATAAGTTGGAAATTTGCTAATTAACTCTGTGCACATGCCCAGGAATAGACTCACAAATGTTATTTCTTGTCACTGAGAATGTGCTTAAATTATGCCAAACAAAACACACCTTCAGGCCACTATCCAGGTCAGAAAATATTGCTTATCATAATATTTTTAGCTTCATGGTCTCTCTTTGTTTTTACTCTTTGGCACAGTTGTCCGGAGAACATTTTCTTTTGGTGATGTCATCCATGTAGGATAACACAATATGATACTAGCTTTAACTCATACAATCTCCTTTGGGGGAAAACTTGCAACTAGTATACTCCCTGTAGACAAAATATTTTTTGCTTATTAGGTATATGTGAATCCCAGAACCTTAGAATAAGAAGTATAATATTTATGTGTGACCTAAGTTACCGACACAAAGACATCACAAACACCAGGACTCAAGCAAGGCAGAAGTTTATTTTGTTTTACCTAACAGTCTGAAGGTCAGCAGTTCAGGCTCTGTTCATGAGTCATTTAAGGTCCCAGGTTCCTCCCATCTTGTAGCTCCATCATCTTTCAGGGTGTTGTCTACATCTGACAACCAACTTGACAGGCCAGCCAGTGGAAAGAGAAAATAGAGGGAGGCAAGGACAGGCTATTTTATTTTTAAGATGATAATACAGAAGTTGGCTACAACATTTCTGCTCTCATTTCTTTAGTTGTCAGTCTGACACATGACTATGGAGGTGCCACAGGAAGTGAAGGCTGCCAGAAATTCTAAGATAAGATTCTAGGATTCTGTGTCACTCTGGCTGGCAAATCCAAAGGAACAGGTGGAACAGTTGGATATTATGGGGAAACTCCTTGATACACCTTCATTTATATCAATTTAATAAAGAATTGATAAAATAAAAAAGCTGTTTAAGAAACTTAAATTAGCTTTCTCATTATCTATAAATCATATGAATTAATGTGACATTCATATAGCTTAGATACAGTATAGGTTCTTTTTAGTGACTAATTTGAAAAGAATTAGAAGAGGCCAGCTACAAAAATTTTTCCTCATAACTGATAAATCTGAATTCTCCTAATGACCCCTCTAAAGGATGCATTGACTTGTTAAACAAATGTCATTTATTGTACACTTCCTGTGAGCCTGTTGTTGTGATAAGCACAAGGAAAGGTACAAAGGGGTAATTATAAGGTCCCAAAGGTCAAAGTGGGCAAGACTCCTGGGTATAGTTGTTCTGAGACATTATGAAACTTGAGTATGAAGTGCTTTCCTCTCTGATCTCCTTTGTAATACCACTGGATTAGTATTCCTAAATCTTCAACCTTACCTGAAAGAGAAACAATAGTTTGGAGGCCTCCTAATTCCCTAATTAGTTCAATAAATGTTTTGTGATCATTCATTTTGTCAGGCACCATGTGAGAGAGTCTGGAGAAAGAATGGTGGAGAAGACTGTACCTGCCCTCATGAAGCACATATTGTATATCAGTGATACCAAACCATTGATCTCAGAGCTGTCATGCATATATGCTTGCGAAGTTTCTCATTCAGCAGTGGTAGCAGACACTACAACTATAAACATAGGGCTCCTCCAAAGTTTTGGCATTAAAATGGGGGCCTTTACTCAGCTATGGGTCTGAAAACATGCTGACTCAGCCTGAAAAAGAAGCAGAGGATCTGAACTCTGGAAAATATCCTAGGGTCCACTCTGCAATTCTGACTCAGTGAGTGCCAAGGGAATCCTACAGTCTCTTCTCAGAAGCTTCCCACATGGTTTTCATGAGCAGTCAGTTTGGAGAATTCCATTGATGCATGTCATCTAATTGTGTTTCAACACTTTTCCAACCTCTGTCCTGCTGGTACAGGACAGATGGTGGGTTTACTGGGTTTTATTGATGAGAACTTGAGGACTCGCCCGGTGCCTTGTGGCTGTGATGGCCCCATTACTGGCTCTTCCCACAATGTTCTTCATTCTGATTCCATCATTAGGTTTAGCTTCCAAATGAATCCCGATATTTAGAGCATTTTTTCTTCACATGAAATATGTAGAATCCCTTGTTTTCTTCCATCAATGTATCCTTTCATCTTGAATTAATCTTAAAAGCATTTTAAAATTCCTACTGTATGTAAAACACAGTACAATTGCATTTATATATTTTTTAAAAGTGACTTCCATTAATCTCCTTATTATGGTTCAACATGTATCTAAAAGAAAAACTATCAAACATCCATCAATTATTTGAAGATCTTCTGCCAGCTGGAGAGCTGATCAGTTTAAGGACATTCACTTATTTTTCTGTGCACGGAGAGTATGAACTTTTCATTGCATTTTAATTCATTTTCCCCCCTTTCATTGTCACATTACCTGTCAAATATGAACTTTGTATCCAAAGGTTCCTTTTCCTTATATAGCAATGTGAACATTTTGTTAGCTATTTCTCTTTCCTCTCACATTATTTCCCTCTAAAGATTCTGTATAAAATGGCATTTTTTACTTTATTTGTTTTAAAACAGATATAGTGTTAAACTGAGAGAAAATCAGAATCTTCTTTCTGAAGCTTCTTTTAGAGAACATTGGAAATATAGAGAATCTATTTGCTTGGCTTTAAACCCCCCAAATTTGAACATCATTCTGAAGTTAAAGCTGTCCCTGAGGACGGATGACATTTGATCTGAGGAATAGCTATGGTACTCAGGCGAGGATGTTCTTTCTCTATGGCTTCAAAGCCAGATGCTCAGAAAATCCATTAAAGCTTGAGTTGGAGCAGAAATAAAGGTGATGACACAGCCATTTGAGGTGAGAAAGGTGAGCTTCTTCAGAGGGTTTCAAGAAAGTGCATAATGAAAACAATTTTGGAGCCAGCTGCCTAACTCAGGTCTCTCCAGGATGAAAGGCAATGTGCCCTGATTAAACCCTTGTGATGTTCTCACCACCTTCTTCTGTCTCCTATATAAACACCCCTCTTTAATGCTGCTTTCATTTCGGGGGTCTGATTGAACTCTGCTAGTACAGGGGCTGCTTTACATTACCATTCAGAAAAAAGTATGCTGAGCACCAACGTGGGCTGCTTCTTCCATCCAGAGCACACCACAGAATGAGAAAAGAATATTCCTCACTGTGGCCACGTAATGGGGAGAGGTTATATATATACATATACTTGTAGAATGGCTGCAAAGTATGAAATTCCGTTAGAACTCATTAAGCAGTGCCTTTTTCTATCCTTGACTCCCAGCCTCTTTGACAGTTTTAGCTGAACGCGATCTCCAACCAACCTCGACAGCCTACGTGCTCCATCAGTCCTGCCATTTAGACTCTTCTCTGCTAAGCACAGGGATATCTTGTGCTATATTTTTTATTCCAGACAAACAGCATCATCCGTCTCTGGGGGTTACTGTTGGTAGTCTTGTCACTCAGACTCAGCAACAGGCCTGAAGTCTCCTTTGATATTTCATTCCTTAACAAGAACCATTCTGTTACCTCATTTGACTGCTAAAAACCCATAGAGGTTCTTGTCTTGTTAAATGTAATTCTGTTGCAATTACTGTCAAATATTGAGTCAAAAGTGGTTAGCTCATTAATAGCTCCCCCCAACAATTGATTAAAAAGTTGTTTTTTTTTTTTATAAGAAGATGGTTGGCATTTACTTATGAACTGGCTTCTCACCTTTGAAATCTAATTATAGTGACTAAGAATGCTCATTTTTTACTTGGTCCCTGAATTCCTGGGGCATTAAAGGGGCATACAGCGGGAACAGATGGATATGGCATGGAAGCACTCCAAGGCAGAGGCCAGGTATGGGAGAGTGCCAGTGAAGGTGTGGGTGCATTAGCAAAGTCAGGCTTGTCTCCGGCCTCACAGGGGGCCATCGGGGTGAGAGGGTGGGCTTCCTGAGCGGGGATTTGGGGGATACAGGAACAGGTGATACTGGAAAACACAAGGCAGGTGGGCAGTGGCACTGAGCAATACATATGCAGAGAGCAGGGAAGTAGCCACTGGCTGGACTTCAGGTGGAAGATGGCCAGATTACATCAGGAAGAAAGAGTAAACGAGGCAGACAACTTCAAAGGTAATAATAAAATAGCAGTAAAAGAACTCCCCTTGAGCCCATTTTCACCGTAGCATCTGGAGTGATCCTTTAGAAAATAGAAAGCAGATCACACCTAAACTCCCTAAGCCAGTGCTGCTTAATCTCAGAAGGACAAAGGGATTGCCCAGGGATCTTGCTAAAGTGAAGATTTTGCTTTGGAGGTTTGGGGTGGTCCTTGGCTTTCTCCATTTTCAACATGCTCCCAGGTGACATCTGAACCACACATTGCGTAGCAAGAACTTGAAGTGCGATCAAAATTGTTCAGCCTCCCTTCCCCAGACCTCTCTTTACTGTCCACATTCTAGCCACTGTCACTTTGCTGCCTCAGGCTTTGCAGTTTCTGTTCCTTGTACCTGGAGTGCCACTCGCCCTCCTGTGGCTTCTCCTTCTGCTTGCAGCTTATGTGTCAGCTCCTCAGAATGCCTTTCCCTGACCACCCTTCCAAAGCAGCCCTTTATCCCCAGTTATGCTCTTTTAGAGTAGCCGTTACTTCCATCATGGCCTACCTTACTCAATCTATAACTATTTATTTATGTGTTCCATTGTTTTTTTTTAATTTTGTTTTAAATTTATCTTTATTGATTTCAGAGATAGGAAAGAAGAGGGAGAGAGAGAGATATAGAAACATCAATGATGAGAGAGTCATTGATCGGCTGCCTCCTGCAGGCCCCCAGCTGGGGATCGAGCCTGCAGCCTGGGCATGTGCCCTGACCGGGAATCGAACCCCGACTGCCTGGATCCTAGGTCGATGCTCAACCTCTGAGCCACGCCCGGTTGGGCTATGTGTTCCATTGTTTATTGTATGTGCCCCAATTAGATATAAACTGCCGGGAAGACAGGAACCATCATTAATATGTTTTCCACTATATCACTTATTAAGTTCTGCCTATGTGCTGGACAATGTGCTAAACGCTTTACATTTATCTCAGTTATTCCTAGCATCAATTCTGTAAGCTAGGTCTTTTTCATCACTAGTTTACAGACAAGATAATAGATATCCTTTAAAAATACCAAGCAGAGGCTTCAAACATTTGGGAAAATAGAGATCCAGAAAAAGGGTGAGTGCATGTGCTGCCTCTAACTCTCTTCCTGTGTGTCACCTGCCAGGTGGAGATGTTCGCACTGATGGGTGACCTCTACATCTCCACATGGTCCATGGGTGCACCGCCCACAGGGGATAGCGATTCTGGGCCTTGATCTTTCCTTGCACGGCTGAGCTAGTCTGATGCCAAAGGCAATTGCTAGATACTAAGGCAGAACTGAAAGAAATTCAATAAGGAAAGTAACTAGAGTTTATCAACATTACCAAAACTACTACCAGCTGCTGCGTATTGTGCTCTAACCCCAGGGTGAAGGCTTTAAAAATAAGATCAGTCAAAATGACTAGAAAGCTATTTCTATTCCTGGGGCAAAGATGTAGCATACCTTGAATGGGCATGTCCTCTGAACCACCTACATCGTCAGTAACCAGGCACGGGAATGCTCTGGAAGGGCTTGTTTTCCCTTTTCTGTAAATAGAAATTTCAGTAAGAGTGCATACTGACAGCATTTGGCAGCTGAGGTTCATACATAGCCTTTCCATGCAAGCCAGGGGATCTGTAGCCCTTGCTTGTCAGGGAGGTCGTTTCAGGACTGAGAATTAAGTATTCAGTTTCCATTGTCCTGGATGATCCTGCAAGGGGGCAGAGGAAGTCACTTACATAATTCTATGTACAAGTAAACATTTCACTTCTTATTAAGAGGAAAGAAAAGTGAAGTGGGAGATTTGGGGCTCTGATTCTAAAGCCCCTGCAAATGCTGGCTTGGCTGCTGACCCTCCTTGAAGGCAGAAGTGCACAGGGGCCTGCCTGCCTGTGTGCTTGTTATTTTTGATGGATTGCAGTCTAGCTGCAGGGCAGGAAGCTCAACCCCCCAGGGTCAAATCGTTATAGGTTGTAAAGATGTTGAGGCTTGAACATTTTTATTGTAGGCAGACCCAATGAGAGTTCCAGGTACTGTCTTCAGGATCCTTTCCTCTTCCTTCCTCACGCTCCCCCTAGCTAGAAAGCACCTCGCCAAATTGCACTCCGCTCCCACACCCTTGCACACACACTCTCGAGCCGAATATGAAAATTGGTCTCTAATTGTTGGATACAAGCTTGACTAGCTTTGAATTAACAGCTAAAGCTGTATTCATTAATCTGAACAGGGAAGAGCAGGCAGACTGTCACAACATGGCTCAGTTCAGTAGTCAAGCAGAGCAGGTGAGGGAACGGGAGGCACTTTGCGAGTGCAGCAACCATCTCCATCAGCCCCCTCAACCTGTGATGCGGGGGGGCAGGCAGCCAGCCCCGATAGCGCCGTGAGATGGATGGCACACCTCAAAGTCCACCGTCCCAGGGGCATCCCAGCAATGATCGATGGTTATCCACAGCAATTAAACTTCAGAGCTTTTAAATGTCATTCCAGAATGGAATGCCATCTCATAAAGGTGTTGTTTAACATTTATCAAGCATGTGGATGGGCTGGGGTTGGGGGGCTGTAGAGTCATTCTTTGGGGAAATATGAACAAATGTTACAGCTTTTGAAGTGAGAAAACCACGAGACTACAATTTGATACTGTTCTAATGTGTTTTCTTTAACATTGAAATAAACTAGAGCAGAATCCTTTTTGGAAGATCTATTTTTTTTTATTTTTAATGTTGGCAATTAGTGGGGGTGTGGTGAAAGGAATATACAAAAAGGGGTTGAGAGAAGCAGTTTTAAATCACGGCTTTTTCACTTAAAATGATGCATCTCAGTTAAATCACTACCACTGAATAAATGGGAGAAATAGACAGGAATGGTTGTTCCCCACCTCCAGGAGCTTTTAAAACATAGTAAGGATGGTGGCCTACCCAATCCAAATAGTCTTGGCCAGGTATATCTATATTTGTGAAATCTCCCCAAGTGATTGGCACGTACAGTGAGGATTAAAAACCACTAGATTCGATAGCCTTTAAATTTTTTCAGCCTCACACTTCCATGCTTTTTCTTTATTATGAGGATAGTCCCAAACTAAAGAATGCTTGTTAATTTTTTTAAAAAAATCCCCAAAACAAAACAAAACACAACTTTCCTTAACAATAGTATAAGGCCTTAAAAGATGATATAGAGGCCAATTTTTTTTTTTTTTTTTTGCCATCAATTTGTATTTTTTCATTCATTTAATCAGAGATTGAATAACTCTTGGCAATTTCTTATCAAATTCAAAGTTGAAAATAAGGGGGCTGGGTTTACTTGCACGTCGAGCCATGGGGACCTTAAATGTGGAGGTGTGTTGTATGAATGCCAACCCTTGGAGCAAAGTTCTTTGAGTATCAGAAAATGCTGATAGAGTATCTGACCCTCCATCCTACATTTTGGCTTCTCTTCTGTTTAGTCTTCTGTCCTATTTCTACTTGGGTGGTGGCATGATGTATTTGAGATATTAACAGATGCTTTTAAGTGTTTCCTCCCTGTGTTTCCCCCCCTTCCATTACTCCATTCAATCAGGTAGTTGGCCTCAAGGAGCACAAGAGTAACAAAAAAAAAGCCATGCACGGGTGTAGGTTCCTCAGAACCAGTCTCTTTAAGGAGACTGTTTTGATAGAGAATGCCTTCCAGGTTATGGGGTTCTTCAAAGTGGAATGAAGGGGAACAAAGAGGAAAGAAGAAGTGAGAAAAGGACCTCAGTGCACCCAGGAGATGGACCTGGGCTTTGTTGGCAGGAGGAGTCCTGAGGAGATAGGAAACCATAAGCAGGGTGCATGAGACCTAGGGGCAAAGGGATTTAGCCCACTTTCCCAGTGGAGACCCCTCAAATGGAAAGGCCCAGTGAAGGGATGGCTGTGGTGCCTGTCTGAAAGAACATGCCACAAACAGCTCATAGAATAATCCCATGTCTGCAGGGAACAGGAAGAACCTCCGGAATTGAGGGGGCCTGGGACAGTATAGTGATTGTGTGGGCTGATGGCAGAGCACCAGGATGAAGGACGGATGGTCGTGATGAATGACATAGACCAGGTGGGCCACCCCTTTGCCTTGACACTATGTAAGCTCCCAGGAACAAATGAAATGGAATTGTGTGATGGAATAGGGAACTCATATGTAAAGTCATTCCTTAAAACTCTTTGAGGACCTAAACCCTTATGGGATCTCCTTTTGATAGAAGTAAAAGATAAAAATGAATCATGTGGTGTGTTTGACAAATAAATAATAGTCATGTGTGATCAGCTCAGTGGTCAGAAACCTATGGTGTATTAATTAAAATGGATTCCCATTTAGAACAAGTTCTCACTCTGCTCAGAGAATTCAGTTGCTTTAAATGAAAGGCAAACAGGTAGAGAAGCAGGCCTGTAAGAGATAACTCCATTTTCAAGAGAATAAGTCTAATCTATTTTCATGCCAAAGTGTAAAGGACTTTTCACTTTTTTCATCACTTCATTAATCTAATTTCAAAAGGGAAGGCCTGCACTGAAAACAGAGGTTATTCACATTTCAAACAAACTCCTCAGGCGTAATGAGTGGGCAAAGCATTCAACGGTTAGACTTCGTTGCTTTCCCACCAGCTAGAGAGAAGTACAAGGAAGGTCATGCTATTTAATCTTACATACAAATAGATGTATGTAGTTGGGGTTGGAGAAGGAATTATTTCAAAAAATGACAGAAAAGTTATGCATTGAGTACCAAGGTAGGGTTTGGAATAACATAAGCAGTTTAATAATATTTATTTCCATCTTGTTTTAATTTACAGAATAACTGACTGAGTGAAAAATTCCATGGTAAATCATGAGAAATAGCTAGTTATATATACCAAACACTATTCTGCAACATGACGAGGGGTTTGGAACGACTGGAAATACTTCCACCCCAGGAATTTCCAGGACATCTGGTAAGTCAACAACATTATCACAAACATTATGGCCAACAATGTGAGCTCCTGCAACAATATATTCATTTTCCAAATGTTCCAGCTGAGAAAGCCACACAGAACATTCTCACCATCTAGCAGATGGCTAATGGGGGAGCCAATATTTTCTGTGGAAACCAAAGTTTCTTCTTCTAACATTAGACATTTTCAGCAGAGGGAACAAATAAGCATTTGTTTTTCTGTTCTATTAGCTCACACTCATAAAGAGACAGTATTACAGGCTATTAATTTAAAAAGTGCATAGGAAAATGAGTTTTTCCTTGAGATCACAAAACTAAGAGGTTTTTAGATCCAGAAATATTTGGTGGTAGAAACAAAGGCTGCTACTTTATAATCCAACGTGAGGTGGAGGGGTTAGGGAACACTCTGAGTCTGTATTTATTAATTTTATTCTCCTTGTTATTACTGATTTGTAGGGGGAAATGGCTGGAAATTAATTTGCTCCTACCTACCTCAGATTTACAACTGAATTGTAAAATGCAGAGATTATGAATGGGATTTTATTTTCATAGAAAATGAAACAAAATGAACAAGGTGCAGTTGCCAAATTTACTTGCCAAATTTATTTTAGGGAAGAGTGGGAGGAGTTGGCCAACAAAAGATAGAGCATGTTACTTGAATAATATGGAGTCAATGCATTTAGTTTCACAAACGACATTTACTGTGCCAGGAAAGTGGGTTGATTTGCCTTAACATATTTTACCTTCAGGTGTTACTGTGAAACATTCAAGGAAATGTATATGTGAGACATTTAACAAACATAACATATACTTTAGAGGGTAAGAACTTGCTATACATAGATGGTTTCATTAGTTTGTTTTTGTTTTTTTCTAAACTGTTCAGAGGACCAAATTGAAATTTCCACTTTTCCAGTAATATTGTTTTTACATCCTTGCTGCCTAACTAAACCCCTTTCATTTTTAAATTAATTTTGACACTGCCATGCAAAAAATACTGACATGTAAAATTATGTCTATTTTTATAGCAGGTAGCTCACCCTTTCAGTAAGTATTGAAGCACCTGTGTACCTGCTGTACAAGGAAATATGCTAGGCTCTGCTGGAGACACAAGAAATGTACATGGAAGTTAATGGTGCAAAGACAGGCTTAATATCAGTAGGTTATCAATCATACCTGCCTCCCTCCTTTAAATAAGTGGGTGTTTTAGCTGAAACACCCATTTGCTGGTTGCTAGGAGTCTGGCTTTCTGAATCCCAGACAGGCTGGGGTCCGAGATGCTGTTCAGGGGTGGCTCGGAGATGATGTGCTCCTCCTGGGCAGGTTTGGTTCAGGGAGAATGTGTGGTGGGTGAGCACCCCCCCCATCTCCTTTCTCAAAGACACCCAGATCCTAATCCCCGCAGCCTATGACTATGGCATGGCAAAATGGCATTGCCGTGTGACCAAGCTAAGGATCGCGAGGTGGAAAATTATCTGAGGTTTGCTGGGTGAGCTCAATGTTATCAGAGGGATCCTTTTAAAAGCAAAATGTGACAGTCAGAATCGGTGAAGATACGACCATGGAGGCAGAGTTTGGAGTGATGTGCTTTAAAGATGAAGGAAGGGGCCACAAGCCAAGGAAGGCAGGAGGCCTATAGAAGCTGGAAAGAAACCAAGCAAGGAAACGTGTTCTTCCCCAGAGTCTCCAGAAAGGCACTCAACAGCCTCGCTGACCTCTTGATTTTAGCCCAGTGTGACCCATGTCATATTTCTAACCTATAGAACTGTAAGATAATAAATTTGTGTTGTTATAAACCACTAAGTTTGTGGTAATTTATTACAGAAGCAATAGGAAACAGATACAATCAGAAATTCATAAATAATTACTGTAAGTTCTTCTGGAAGGAAGATGGAGCCTAAGAAGGAAAGAGCTATGGCAGAGCAAGAATTCATCATCTGTGTCAACTCTCCCAGGGTCACACACACATGGACCAGCATCAGCCTTCCCCATGAGGAACTGAGGGTCAGGGGAAAGCTGTGTAGAGATGCTTCTCCCCTGCTCTCTGCAGCCACTTTATATTTGTTGAGATCAATAGCCTTTCTAAATAAATTGGGAACCTACAGGAGTAAGTATGTGTGGTCTCCTTTTGACAACTTGTAGACAGACCTGAAATTATGCAAAAATAATCCTGGAAATGCTCAGTTGAGCATTAATGGGGTACTCATTTCTGATTTTATTTGTTTGTTTGTTTGTTTAATCAATCCTCACCCCAGGATATGTTTATTGATTTTAGAGAGAGAGGAAGAGAGAGAGAAAGAGAAAGAAACATGGATTGGTTGCCTCCCATACATGCCCTGACTGACCAGGGATGGAACCTGTAACCTAGGAACCTAGGTATGTGCCCTGACTGGGAATCAAACCTGCAACCTGGGTATATGGGATGACCCTGCAACCAACTGAGCCACCCAGCCAGGGCTCATTTCTGATTGAATGTGACCTGTTTTTACATCAAACACACCATCCTGGAGGAACTGCAGGTGACCATGCAAGATAATCCCTGAAGTTCTTTGAGTTTCTTTGAGCTTGGTGATGTTTCTTTACAAAAATTCGAGAAGTATCTACCTAATGTTTGATATCTTAGTGGACATGTATCAGAGAGAACAGAAACTGGGTAAAACAAGCAAAAACAAACACCCTTAATTTGTAAAAGGCTTGATTCATTAAAGAGAAAACAATCACCTGGCCCTGGGCGTTTCCATGACTTGTGCCCACACCTGCACAATAAGCAGGAACAAGAGCCACAGTCCTGCATCTGGGTCCTGTTTTCACCAGGACTGAATGTTGGTCCCACCTCTGATTCACCTCTAGTCTGTAGGACAAGATGTCAATAGATGGAGTTTCTCTGAGTCTAAGCCTCCTGAATGCTTAAACCTGAAGTTACTTCTGAACTACTCCGGAGGAAACCATCGTCTCCCCCATAGGATCTTGGTCACCTGAATTATAGCCCTTATCAAACCCTAATTGCAGTAGTCCCTCTTATCCACAGTTTCATTTTCTGTGATTTTAGTTACCCACTGTTGAAAATTCCAGAAATAACTATTCATAATTTTTAAAATGAATGTAATTCTGAGTAGCATGATGGAATCTCACACTGTCCTATTCCAGACCATGAATCATCCCTTTGTCCAGCATCTCTGGGATGTGGGTGCGCCCCACCCATTAGTCACTTAGTAGCCTTCTAGTTTATCAGATCAACTGTTGGGGTGTCATGGTGTTTATGTTCAAGTAACCTTTATTTTATTTAATTGTGGACCCAAATCACAAGAGTTGCGATTCTGGCAATTTGGATATGCCAAAGACAAGCTACATAATTGTTTTAATTATTGTTGTTAATCTTTTACTGTGCCTAATTTATAAATTAAAACTTATTATAGGTATGTATGCATAGAAAAGGACATACTATATATATATATATACACATATATATGTGTGTATGTGTGTGTGTGTGTGTGTGTGTGTGTATGGTTCAGTACTATCCAGTTTCAGACATCTATTGGGAGTCTTGGAGCATATCCCCTGAAGATAAGGGGGGAGCTACTGTGTCTGTTTTCTGACCAATAGATTGTGAAGTCTTTGGTACAAGACATGATGTTTCACTCATTTTTGTGTTTCTGGTACCTAGTGCAGTGCCTTTACTCCGTGAGCTCTTCATACACACTTTCATTATTGAAAGAGAAAAATCATTTTCTCCTTGTGTACTCACTCAGTTTTTTCACAACCTTACAGCCAGGAAAGGCTTGAATCCTAAAGTCTCACCTGCCCCTTCCTTCCTTTTGCTTTTTATATACAAGGTTTTTTTTTCTTTTCCCTAGATCAGGGGTGGGGAATCTTTTTTCTGCCAAGGGCCATTTGAATATTTATAACATCATTCATGGGCCATACAAAATTACCAACTTAAAAATTAGCTATGAAAAAAGCCCCTAGATTTATTGAGTCTTGCCTGCTGTTGCCTTGGCAGGGCCAGACCAAATTATTTCGAGGGCCGTATACTGCCCGCGGGCCGGACCTTCCCCACCCCTGCCCTAGATAGAGAGTTCAGTCTTTCTAATTCCTGGAACTACTTACTGTTGATCCTGCTAACATTTCTGCAAAACCTGTGTGGCTACTCTTTCAGGGCTGTAATTATACTAACACTTTATTCCAGTTTTTAATAACGTCAATTTTTTCTGAAAGTACTGAGTATGCTCAAAAAACCCCATCAGTTAGTAAAGTTTCAATTGGACAACTGAATTACCTTAGTGCGGTTATTACACTGTCAACAAACATGGCTCATCTTGCCAGCAGCTTGAGAGGTGCCCAAATACTTGTAAGTCGCTCAAGATCTAAAGTGAGCCTTCTTTACAATGAGAGGTAACTTGATGAGACTTGAATTCCAACTGAACTTTTGTTCACTTCTCAAAGTCAGGAAGAGGAACTGAGGTTGCTGATGGACCCGGCAGACACAGCCATTGCCTTTCCATTTAAATTTCCCAGGGATTTGGTGCATTTCATCTCCATCCGGCATGTGCTTCTGAGAATTTTAAACAAGCAAAGCAACTGCCAGGGAGTGAAAATGAACCCTAATCAAATGTATCCACTTATACAAAACCGAGACATGAATGTACAAAGTAGGGGAAGATCTGCTAATACAGTAATTTTTGTTTGTTTTGTTTTTGACAGCTGAGAGCTTGCACCTGAACATTCCAGGTGACTGATACTTAAATTGCTCTTTATTATCTAAATAAGCAGCAATGTGCCTCAGAATCAGGGAGAAAGGTCTGTAATTCAGTAAAACGAGGCAGGCCGGGATGCAGGCACTGGCTATTGGCCTCAGGCAGGGTTTCTCAGGGCCTAAGAGAAGGGGCTCTGGTGCTAGCAAGCTGAGCTTAGTTCTTAGACAGGGCCCCAAGGCGGTGCTGCCTCGGAGGAGAGCACGGATGCTCCGATCACACTTCATTACTCCTCAACGTTGCTAATGAGCCAAGCTTCCAAAAGGGAGTGCTCCCTTTAAGTACATGCAATTTTATACTCGCCAAAATGACCTGCAATTGTACAAATGGACTGTATTTAAACGGCTCAACTTATCCAAGTAGCCAATTACTGGCTCCTCATTCTAGAGACGTCAATCACTCGTGGCTCCGAGAATCGTCTGAAAAACATGGGTCAGAGATGCTTTAAAACAGTTTTACTTAAAAGCATTCCCCAGAGATGGAGTTTTAGGAGGAAATAGTAGAATTCCAGTTGCTACGCACCTATTCAATTTAAAAGCCAACAGCTATTTATTGCACTTCTACTATCATCTAAGTCCTGTGCTAGAAGCTGGGGTTAGAATGACAGACAAGACAGAAAGGGACCCTGTCTCCACAGAGCACACTCTCTAATGCAGGAGACAGAAAACACGCGCTCGCACACACACACACACACACACACACACACACACACACACACACACACACAGCAGGACACACATAAATCAATTGATTGACAAGTTATATTTAAGATCCATGGAAGAACCAAAACAAAAGAGGCCAGGATTAAAAAAGTAGGCAGATCATCAAACAATAGATAATAATGTTCAGCCTAATTTGGGCACTTTAAGAAAAGGTCTCAAAGAAAGAGTGCCTCTGTCTTGAGATCTAGAAGAAAAGAAGGAGTTAGTCATGAAAAGATTGGGACGGGCAAGGTGAGAGCCTTCCATGCAACAGTAATAAAAGCTAGAGGTGCTCCAGGACCTGAAGTGGACCAGAATGTAGCGAGCGTGTAGAGGAAAGGGTGATGCATCGTGGGCGGAGGGGCTGAGCAGGCTGGGACTTCTTGATCACGAGGTGTCTGAGTTATTCTAAATGCAGCACAAAGCCACTGGGGGAGGTATTGGGTGGAGCCAAAGTAGGTGCACAGTTGTTTGTATGGAAAATAATACAATAATGAATAAATAATAATACAGGAATAACCTGTGTTTCGAGTACTCACAACTGTAAACCTACTTTTGCCCCACCCTGTATGTTCAGACACGTGTTTTGGAAAGCATGAATATTTTCTCTGCATTTCTAAATTTACTTGGCATATTGATAAAACTTAAAGTCTTGACAGAACCAATACTGTTCTAAGTTCACAAATTTCAAAATTTTCTTTCTCTCATACCATTCATCCTTATATGTATATTTATTGTGTCTACTATGTGCTCATAGGAAATATGGACACACAGAGAGAAAGCAGGTTACTGTTTGGGATGGAAGATCACACAAAAATGGACAATCTTCACACATGCGATGAACACTTCTCCAGCCTGAAATTCAGAGACGCGAGGGGTTCAAAGAGAAGCAAGTCCTTGAACTTGGGTGGTGGTGGTGGGGTCACCAAAGCCGCCACTGGGGAGGCCACTCTACTCCCTCCCTACTACCCCCACAGGATTCAAGGTCAGTTAGCATATTTTAATACTTAAGTGATTTTTATGCATGCCTACAAAAGCCTCATAAATAATACAGAAGTTATGTGTTTTACTTTTTATGTGTGTGGTTATAGGCAGGCAGGTTCAGAGTAACAAATTTCAGTGACTTGTATTAAGGGCCAGTATGGCAGCTTGATCAAGTCATTGGAGTCTTTGTAACAAATTAGTGCTTAACTTCACCAAGAATGTTGAGAAATACGGTCACAAAAATGAAATCATCATGAGTAGTGGGGAGATAGAGGGGAATCAAAACTGTCCAGGATGCAATGCAATGTGCAGATGATGCTTTATTGAGTTGTACACTTGAAACCTGTATGGTTTTGCGAACCAATGTCACCCCAATAAATTCAATTAAACATGTTGAATTATTTAGAGTTAAATAGTGAAGCTAAGAGCAGAATTTAAAAGGGAATCTAAGAGGAACAAGGTCTGAAGGAGATTTTTGATGACTTAAAATCTCTTTCTGTGACGTCAACTAGAAAACAGTTTTCTATAAAGCTAATAGATGGGCTTCCCGCTATCACAGGGTAAAACATATATGCCTAGAGCATAAAGACTTATTTCACCTTTATTCTTATCTTGGTAAAACAGTCCGCGGCCTGTATCAGCCTGTGTCTGGCCGAGGCTTAGTGCTGCTTGGTCCGCGTTCAAGCCAGAAAAAGAGAGGGGGCCCCGAGACACTTTAACTGCCACAGGCATAAGCATTATCTTCGCCCTATGAAAAATGGCCTGATTTCTTCTCTTGATAAAACTAGACACGAGTTTAAAAACATTACTTAGAAACATAAACCTGAAATACCTAAGTCCTTGCTTCCCTTCTTCTATCACTCACCAATGCCTTTGAGAATTGGAAAGGAAAAAAAAAGCTAACTACTTGTAATGAAATGCACTTAAAGAGGGGAAAATGTAGGATTTCGTTTTTGATGAGCAGCTGATAGCACCATTATCTCTGGAGGGTTGATTCGAACCAGAGCCTGAGATGCTGAAGCCAGCAGAGAGTGAGAGATGTGAAAACGGTTTCACGAAGGCGTTAAACAAACTCTGCTGGCCCGGCGGGGCGTTGCTCAGCGGTTGAGCGTCGACCTAGGATCCAGGCGAACGGGGTTCGATTCCTCGTCAGGGCACATGCCCGGGTTGGGGGCTAGGTAGTCTATCAATGACTCTCTCATCATTGATGTTTCTATCGCTCTCTCTCTGTCTCCTTTCCTCCCTCTGAAATCAATAAAGATATATTTAAAAACAAAACAAAACAAAAACTCTGCTGGCCAGGTCCTCAGTGGGCCCCCCTTTGCTCTGGCCTTGGTTGGACACCTGCACTATGCGGACCACATGCCATTCTCTCGGCTGAGGGGACCATTCTGAGTGCCCTCCAAGTTTGGGCTGAATACCTTGGCAGAGCACTGATGCCTTCAGCTCTCTGTCCCCAAGCCACCTTCCCAGCACTGTTCGTGCATCTCTGGCATCACATACACCCAATGTCACATCCATCCCCACCTTGCCATGGTTCTGCAGACCGCCTTGTACTCACCTCATTCTGTGCCTTTCCCCCTGATGTTCTTATCAGTTATTGACTCATTTCAAATTTCACCTTTTTTCCATTAAATCTTCTCCATGACTATTCAGACCATTACTACTTCTTTTGTTTCCACCCCCATTTTTTTTGCATTTTACTCCCCCTCCTGTTTTAGCATTTTCAAACTCCCCCTTTATTCTAGTTGTGTTTCTCTCCTCTCTTCCCTTCAGACTGTAAGTTCTTTGAGAACTTATAAAGGACATTTATCGAATACAGTGTAATCGTACTGTTATGGGTGCCAGGGAAACAAACAGAACAAAACACACAAAGTCCCTGGTCTGATGGAATTTATATTCCAGTGGTGGGAAAATAAAAATAAATAGAAAACACAGACAAACAAAATAATTACAAATTGTGATTCATGCTATAAAGCAAACAAACAGGGTGATGGGATAAGAGACTCTCTGGGGAAGAGAGATATTTCATTAGGTAAGGTGTAAGAGCAGGCCCCTTTGCAGTGGTGATTTAGGGGATAAAAAAGTGCCACTCTGGGGAGTGGCAGTGGGCAGGCCAAGTAGAGCATTCTGGAGAGTAAGATCAACAAATTCCTGAGGCAGAAAAAGGCGTGGCATATTCTAGGAAGGGTCCGAAATCAATCTGTGGGAATGGGGGAGAGGCAGGAGCTGGAATTGGGCGGGTAGGCAGAAGCCAAATCCTTCAGGACCAAGAGTTGAGATTCAGTTTTAAATGTAGTGGGAAGCCATTGAAGGGTTTTAAGCAGGAAAGTGATATTGTTTGAGTTATATTTTTCAAAGACAATATAGATATTTTTGAATTAAATCATCTCTTATAAGACCAGGGCTTATTTACTCTAATTGAATATTAATGGCCTTTGTTTTTTCACTTTTGCAGAGTCGCCACAGACTCAATGAGTAAGGTTAAAATACCACTACAAATAAAATAACGCTTAATTCAAATTTTTCATGTTCATCGTCTTGGCCAGTTTTAATTGTATCATTTATACTAATCTATGAAAAAGGTTTTGCGAAACAAACTTCTAGTATAAGTAGAAGATTGGGGAGTGTGAGGAATGTGTTTGTGTGAGTATGTTACCCTTTAAATCGAACTCTTAGAACAAATATTTATTAGCACAATAGCTTGTCCTTATAATTAAAATCTCCTCCCTTCACTTTAATTCTCTCTGCATCTAAGATTACCCCTCAAAATTGCAGAAAAGCCTTTTATCGTTCTAAGCAGGAATCTGCACATACTTGGGAGTGATCCATTTAATTTTTATCAGATTTCTTTGTGGTGCAGGGGGATTTTTGCTGGCCTTTCTTCCAGTTAGAATCAGTAAATCAAGTGGTACTTGGTTTCCACAGAGTGGCTGGAAAAAGGGTACAAGAAATGTGGTGAGAATACAACCCTTAGATGCTAGTGGCGGAGAGGCTGAAGAATAGACTTTATGTTAGGAGAGATTCAGTTCTATTCCTCTTAAAAAATTTTCTGCTAGTAATTCAACTTGGAATAAGGCAGCAAGTTTATATTGGTAGCCACCTATTTGTAGCTGAAAAGACGGGAAATAGTTCACACAGTGACACCCAGCTATAAGGCAAAGTGACATAAACCAAATGTTCCTGGTCGATCCACCTACTCCCCACGAACAGAATGGGGTCTGCAACCATGGGCCGTCTCTACTTTCACTCTCTTATGGGTGAGTTCACAGACTGAAGATGGAATAAATGGTTCAGTTAGCTTGGATATATAACCACTCCAGGATGGATTTCTAGGTTCCAGGTCCTCTGGGAGAAAATGAACTGTTTAATTTAACAACTGTGATTGATAGTACTATCATGCAGTTGGTCAGCTACAATATCTAAAATTTTAGAAATAATTTTTTGAGTGACAATCACTGTAAGAGGTGAAATTATTCTATGCATATTTATAGACTTTTAGCATTTTATGAAGTAAGCCAGTAAAATTGACTTCTGTGGGTTGTTGTTGAGACATTTTTACTGTTTACCAGATGGGGTAAGATTTTACATAACTTAAAACATCTGCTCTCATCGTAGTCCAATATGATCATCTATTTATATTCTTTAATTATATTATTCATTTCTTTTTAAGTGATCATGAAAACGTTTTGAGAAAGACAAGTTTACATGATATTTGCCAGAGACATTTAACTTTTCTCTTTCTTTTTTTCTTGTTTATCTGCTATTAGGATAAGCCATATTGTGAGTTATGAATGTAGTAAAATATTTAGATATATCTCCTACTTTTGAAAGATTTGATTTCATAATTTTTTAAAAGATTTTTTTATTGAATGTTTTTTAGAGAGAGAGAGACAGGGAGAGGGAATGAGAGAGAGAAACATCGATGTGAGAGGGAAATACCGATCGACTGCCTCCTGCACTCCCCCTACTGGGGATCTAGTTGCAACCTGAACATATGCCCAGACCTGGAATGGAACCAGCAACCTTTCCGTGCACAGACAATATGCAACCAACTGAGCCACACTGGCCAGGGCTGGATTTCATAATTTAATTGTTAATGCCACCTCTGCTTGCCTGTACATACCTGCATATAATTATTTCAATATAAATGTAAAAGACAGAAAGCTACTTTAGATCGTGCGAAAAGTCTGACATAAAATAAAAGTCTTCTAAAAATACTGTAGGAATAATACAGACTCTGAAAGAATGGAAGAAGGACAAGCTATGCAAAATAAAAAAGGAAATGAAGTCATTTACTTGGACTTTGAACTAGCTAATAATGAAATGACTATTGTATAATTTAAAAATAACTTTTATATGTAATAATAGAAATTGGGTGTAGATGTTACCATTGCTGTCCCATTTTATAGGTGAGGAAACTAAAGCTTAAGAACATTTAGCAGCTTACCCAAGGTCACAGCAGTGAAGCCACTGGGGCTCAGACCACAGTCTCTTTTATTGAATCCTTAGAAAGCACAGCTGACAGCACACACATCCTTGATTCTGAGAGACAAGGATGACAACCCCCCTTTTATGTTGGAGCAACCCCCCTTTTATGATGGCTTGCTGTTCCCATGGGATGAGTCAGTCACCATAGGGGCCACAGAGCCTTTGCTGGTGTAGTGACTTGAACTGTGTCCCTGCAGAAGATATTGCAGATCCTAACCCCTGGTTCCTAGGAATGTGACGTTATTTAGAAATAGTTTTTGCACATGTGACTCAGTTAAAAATGAAATAATCCTAGACTTGGGTTGGGCACTAAATCCAATGACAAGTGTCCTTATAGGAGACACAAATGAAGAAGGCAGAGCACAGAGTCTAGGTAAAAATGAGGACAAAGAGTTATGCGGCTACAAGCCAAGAACACCGAGAATTGCCAACAGCCACAGAAACTGGGAGAGAAACATGGCACGGATTCTCTCTCAGAGCTTCCAGAAGATATGAACCACGCCAACACCTTGGTTTTGTATAGCTGTGCTCTAGAACTGCAAGACAATAAATTTGTGTTGTTTTAAGCCACTAAGTCTGTGGTGATTTTTTTCATGGCAAGCACTAGGAAATGAAAACAGCTGGGTTCTCTTCTACAACAGAAAAAAAAAATAATATAAAAATGTCATAATTTTCGTTACATTTGTTTGCTATAGAAAGTAGAAAAATGGCAAGATGACTAGAAGATGCCAATAGAAAAAAAAAAATTAATAAACAAAACCACTAGTGGAAGCCAACGAGCTCTCTCCAGTGTTCCTGAGGGCAAGGTTTCCAGGTACAATTTGCGTGACTTCCCTGACCTGAGTTTTAGAAAAAGTAGTAAATGTGATCAGGAGATGATGATTCTGGGACAACCATTGATCGGTTAGATGACCCTGGAAAAGTCACTTAACTTCTCAGAGTCCCATCTATAAAATTGAAGCCTTGGGGCCCCCAGCCAGCTTTGAAGCTGGATGATTTACTCTCACTCTGAGGCCTGCTAGCTTGGCTCTGCCATTCGCCCAGGAGTGGAAGACGGCTTGGCAGAAGCAGGGCTTTGAAGCAACGACACCTGGATACAGATCTTACCCTATGATTTCCTTGCTAATCTTGAGCTTATTTTCTATATAATAATGATCATTATGCTTACTTTAGAGGGTTATTGGGTGGGTTAAATGAGGAAATATGTGTAGAATATATTTTTGGCATAATCTTTGTAGGTGCTCAACAAAGATTTTACTTCCTCCATTAAACTAACTTTTGTTTCAAATACTTCAGGCCCTGTTTGTCCTTATGTTAACTTAATCCCAGCATGCTTTCTAGTAACGGACAAGGTTTCTCAATCTCTTTCATTTTAAAAATTTCTGTTTTTTTTTCTTCTTTTTCATTTTTCATCCTATATGGACTTTCTGGTTCTGTCTTCTACCTATCACCAACAGACAAGGAGGTGCATATTGAATTCTCTTTAGTTTGTTCTAAGAGAATAGTTTGAATATAAGATTTTTGTTTTAACTATACTCTCATCACGCCCCACAAACACACCCCTACCCCCAAATTTGAAAATCTCTGAACTAATATTTTAACTGTTGCACACTGGAAATGATCCTCTGCCATTGTCTGACAAATACAAATGATTGGCATTTCTAATTGATTTTTGGAGAAGGGCTTTTTAAATGAGAGTCTTTAGTACATACCTTAAAAGCACCTAGAGTCACTCACTTGCATAAATTTAGGTTTGCCTAAGAGTAATACCATATAAACATACCAGGGACTCCTGATGATAATGCACAATTCACCCTTAAAAGCCTGGATGAATTATGAAGTTCAGTCCCTGTTGGTATTTTCCAGTTGAAAGAAACAAATTCCAGCAACCAATGAATTTTGAAATAACAAATCTTTAAGTTGCATTTCTCAGACTAGGAAAGATAGTCCAATATATCATCCTGAGCAGCACTTATGAAAACTCTAAATTCCCTCCTCTCAGTTTCCATCACACACTAGAAACCACTCTGCAGCTCTCAGACTTAACTTCAACTCCAAACTATTTGTTCTTCCCTCCCTCTATCTCCCCCACCCCATTTCTTTACAATACACATTACCTGTCCCCAAAACAACCACACACACTTCCTTCTGTTTAAAAGCAAGGAGGAGGGAACAGGTTGGACTGAGCAATGCCAGAATTTTCTTTCTTGGACTAGAGGAAACGTGAATTTTCATGTAAAAAGTAATTTTTAGATGTCACAATAATAACTTTATAATTATAAACTTACTTGCAGATGTAGTATCACATATGCTTTTTTTTTTTTTTTTTTTTTACCTTGATCTCTAAGTATTCCGTGGAGTCTCTGATCCCTGTGGAGTCCGTGGATACAGCAGCTTTGCCTCCAGTCCAGCCCCATCTCTCCGTACACTTCTCTGTGGCACACTGGCATTTGGAAATATACATACATTATTTTTTCTTTTATATTTTCTTTCCTCAATATGAAGCATCAGTGCCTCTTTTTATCCAGGAACTTTCTTTATCCTTGTGTAACTTTGCAAAAGTGAATTCACATAAATAATTTAGAGTACCAGCAAGTACTCATAGCAACAAAAATGTGGCTCCAAGGGAAATGGCTATGTGTACAGGGTATAGGGGCTGGGACTAGACAGATGCCTGCTGGTTTCTAGTCATCAATGAAACAATGGGTGCCAAGTTTTAGTCTAACTGAGATGTTCTACTACATAAAGATGAGAAAAGTGAGCCTCAGAGCACTTAAGTGATAAATTAATACTATAAAATAACTGGTAGATCTCAGAAGAGAAACCACGTCTTCTCACTTAAGTATCGTATATGTTCTTAAATTTTTTTATGAGATTCTCATAATACATTATTATTTTTAGGATGCTGAGACTTCAAAGAGGTACCTGACTTGGCAGAGGTAAGTGCAGAGGCAGAATGTATATCTGGGGCTTAAAAAACTTATAGTCCTTTCTCTCTTTTTCTCTCTCATCTATCATCTGTCTATCATCTATATCTATCTATCTATCTATCTATCTATCTATCTATCTATCTATCTATCTATCTATCTATCTATATCTATCTATCTATCATCTATCATCTATCATCTATCTATCTATCTATCTATCTATCTATCTATCTATCTATCTATCTATCTATCATCTATCATCATCTATCTATCTATCATCTATCTATCTATCATCTATCTATCTATCTATCTATCTATCTATCTATCTATCTATCTATCATCATCTATCTATCTATCATCTATCTATCTATATCTATCTATCATCTATCTATCTATCATCTATCTATCTATCTATCATCTATCATCTATCTATCTATCATCTATCTATCTATCTATCTATCTATCTATCTATCTATCTATCTATCTATCATCTATCTATCTATCTATCTATCTATCTATCTATCTATCTATCTATCATCTATCATCTATCATCATCTATCTATCTATATCTATCATCTATCATCTATCTATCATCTATCTATCTATCTATCATCTATCTATCTATCTATCTATCTATCATCTATCATCATCTATCTATCTATCTATCATCTATCTATCTATCATCTATCTATCTATCTATCTATCTATCTATCTATCTATCTATCTATCTATCTATCTATCTATCATCTATCTATCATCTATCATCTATCTATCTATCATCTATCTATCTATCTATCTATCTATCATCTATCTATCTATCTATCTATCTATCTATCTATCTATCTATCTATCATCTATCATCTATCATCATCTATCTATCTATATCTATCATCTATCATCTATCTATCATCTATCTATCTATCTATCATCTATCTATCTATCTATCTATCTATCTATCTATCTATCTATCTATCTATCTATCATCTATCATCTATCTATCTATCTATCATCTATCTATCTATCTATCATCTATCATCTATCTATCATCTATCTATCTATATCTATCTATATCTATCATCTATCTATCTATATCTATCTCTATCTATCATCTATCTCTATCTATCTATCTATCTATCTATCTATCTATCTATCTATCATCTATCTATCTATCTATCATCTATCTATCTATCATCTATCTATCTATCTATCTATCTATCTATCTATCTATCTATCTATCTATCATCTATCATCTATCTATCTATCATCTATCTATCTATCTATCTATCTATCTATCTATCTATCTATCATCTATCTATCTATCTATCTATCTATCTATCTATATCTATCTATATCTATCTATCTATCTATCATCATCTATCTATCTATCTATCTATCATCTATCTATCTATCTATCTATCTATCTATCTATCTATCATCATCTATCATCTATCTATCTATCTATCATCTATCTATCTATCATCTATCTATCTATCTATCTATCTATCTATCTATCTATCTATCTATCTATCATCTATCATCTATCTATCTATCTATCTATCTATCTATCTATCTATCTATATCTATCTATCTATCTATCTATCTATCTATCTATCTATCTATCTATCTATCTATCTATCATCTATCTATCTATCATCTATCTATCTATCATCTATCTATCTATCTATCTATCTATCTATCTATCTATCTATCTATCATCATCTATCTATCTATCTATCATCTATCTATCTATCATCTATCTATCTATCATCTATCTATCTATCTATCTATCTATCTATCTATCTATCTATCATTTATCTATCTATATCTATCATCTATCTATCATCTATCTATCTATCTATCTGTCTATCATCTATCTATCTATCTATATCTATCTATCTATCTATCTATCTATCTATCTATCTATCTATCTATCATCTATCATCTATCATCTATCATCATCTATCTATCTATCTAATCTATCTATCATCTATCTATCATCTATTATCTATCTATCTATCTATCATCTATCTATCTATCTATCATCTATCTATCTATCTATCTATCTATCTATCTATCTATCTATCTATCTATCTATCATCTATCATCTATCTATATCTATCTATCTATCTATCTATCTATCTATCTATCTATCTATCTATCTATCATCTATCTATCATCTATCTATCATCTATCTATCATCTATCTATCATCTATCATCATCTATCTATCTAATATATATCCATCCGTCCATCCATCCATTCATCCAATCTCATTGCTTTACTATAACCATACTGGAATGGGTGCATGTAACTCATGGTCTGAGAGTAGAATGCCGGAGGCAATAGTCATGGATGGTTGGCATCTTCCCAACTACATGATGCTGTGTGATACATGCCAACCCTTATGTTCTACCATCACTGAAGCTCCCAGTACTTTCTAAAGGGTCATAACAACCAAAAGGAAACTATCAGAAGGGAGAACCAAAGGTTAGAAATACAGGTTATAAGACAATTTTTATAGAGTGGATATGCTATAAAATTTTACTATCACTTATTCTTAATTCCACTTTTTCTGAGTAATGCATCTGAGAGAAGTGTAATGTAATAGAAATCAAATAAAATGATTTCCCAATCCATAAGTGGAAATCAAAAGTCAGTGGAGAAAGAGCTTTTCTAAGTCAAAAAGTCATTCAAAATATAAATAAATTATATCAGATTTTTGCTATTAATTGACCTTGAATGCAATATTGCTATTTCATCCAAAGGCCTTTTTTTTCTGTGTATAGAAACAGCCGAGGTTTAAGATTCATAAAGCCTTCTCGAAAGGCCAGCAGAGTCAGATTCTTATTTTATGCTCATTGTAATCCCAGTATCTCTGCTGAAAATCATTTTCAAAACACATGCTTTGTTAAACATGAATTAAATAGAACCAATAAGATGCCTTTTCCTATTGCAGAATCACAAACCTTTTCCTGTAAAGGGGCAGAGAGTGCATACCTTAGGCTTCATGGGCTGTATGGTGTCTGTCACAACTACTTAACTCTGCCTTCGCAGCTCGAAAGCAGAAATGGTCATAAATAAATAGGCGTGACTGTATTTCAAACAACTGTATGTACACAGACAGGGAGTGGATGGATTTGGCCCACGAGCTGGAGTTTGCTCACTCCTTTCCTAGATCAAACGGAGAAATCAGGAGGTAGGGTGTGATGTTAGGAAACTATTTTTGCTGAACATAAAATGCAAGACAAGTATCTGTATACGTTGCTGGACATAGCTACATTATCTTATCTCTATCCATTAATATAAATAAACACCATCAGCTCACTTTTCTTGCTCAGTGATTTCAGGAATCTATTTCGTCTTCAATAGCAAAGAAACACAGTTTCAGTCCTTTTCAAGGCTGGCCTTCTCTATAGGGGAATGAAAACAATTGCAATTGGAAAAGCAAATATTCTTTCTTACCAAAGTTTTGAAATAGAAAGCGGAGAAATAAAAACTTCATTAGTAGCCAGAATGGAACCTTGGATGTTCATTGGCTTTGAAAGCACCAAATAGGTGGAAAAAAAAATAAAAATGAATGCATCAGTCTTTCAGAATCAATGCATCTCTCTGCAAATAAAACTAACTTTCCATTTCAACCCCAATTCTCCCTTCATCCACCACAGAGACACCAGAAATCAGATCCTCCCCAAGTTAAACTATGTTACAGTTCCAAGCAAAGATTCTCGGTATAGAGATTCTTAGCAAAATGACAGTCGTGCTGCGAACTTTAGAAACTGCAACACGCACTGTGTAGAGAAGCCTGCTGCATAGGTGGGAAGCAAGCAGCTGTGAGCTGTCTCTTTCAGTACCGGACCTCCTGAGATGCTTAACAAAATAACCTACAAAGTAATAGTCTCTCATCAGCGCCAAGAGGCATTTGTGGAGGTATAAATAAGCTATTTTCCAAAATGGGGAATATTCTAGTGTGAGGTATTGAAATGACAGTTCCTTTACACAATGAGCAGGAAACCCCAGCCAGGTAGTTGCCCCTGTGCCCGCCACCAGTGGAAGGTCTATAATGAGATTCCAAATGAGATTGCTGAACCTCAAAGACCAGGTGCTTCACATCCGTGCGATATTCAGCTTGACTTTATAATGAGTTCACCGAGAAGAATGAACCACACTTGAAATCAAATACTTTGCATTCAGGATGGAATAAGTGGGGATCAATCATAGTCAGGGAAGTAGTATTTGCTTGGAATATAATGATATACTCAGCTAAAGGAAAAAAAAAAAAAGGAGAGAGAAACATGGAGGACATCAAAGAACCAGTTCATGGTGACATGGGTGACACAGTGGGAAACACTGTGCCTGGGCAGAGCCGTATGCATTAACCTTTAGAGAGGCTACCTGAGGAGGGTGGGTTGGTGAGAAGCAGCCCTAAACTCTGCATCTTAGGAGGTGTCTTCTGAGTGTACTCTGGTGACAGCTTTGGGGAACCAAATAAACCAGTCTTGGTAACAAAGCTGTTGTTTTTTTGTTTGTTTGTTTGTTTTAATATATCTTTATTGATTTCAGAGAGAGGAATGGAGAGGGGGAGAGAGAGATAGAAACATCAATGATGAGAGAGTCATTGATCGGCTGCAGCCCACAACCCAGGCATGTGCCCTGACCGGGAATCGAACCCTGATCGCCTGGATCCTAGGTCGATGCTCAACCGCTGAGCCACCCCCTGCTGGGCCAAAGTTGTTTTGCATGCAGGTTAGATTCTAGATGAATCCAGGCCTAGCCCACCTGTGGATGGCATGACTGAGTGTCAGCAAATGCCTGGGACGAGCCTTACTGGCACCTTCAGCCCTGCATGTGGCTGAAGAGCTGCAAAGGACTGCAGAGGCTCCCAGCCAGTCTGTGCCTTTTCTAGTGCAGAAATCTTCCTCACAAAACCGCTCAGATGAGTATCTGCAAAAAGCTCTCCTCTGTCGGCTGGCATGGCCAACACACCAACAATCCAGGGTCTTTTATCCCAGCCACTCTGCCATGATTAGTATACCTGCCAGGACCAGGGTTCCCCCAAGGTAGGGGCCAGCTGCTGGAAATAATCAGGGGTGCCCCAGGGGTGACCCACCTTTCCCTTCTCAGAACCAATATTGTTACCTGTTCTACCGTCTAGCGGGGAAATGTCACTGGAGGCCTCATTAACAGCAGACAGTACAGAGAGTCATAGTATAACTCCTGGCCTTTCCATGGGATTTGAAGCTTATATTACAGAAGGAAGAAAAAGAACAGGTGTCATGACTCGTCTCTTTCTTTTTTTCATCCTGCAACTGTCACTCACAGGGCTGCAAACAGAATGAAAATTGCCGAAAGGAAGCCCAGTGAGTCTCCCAGCCTGAGAGGTAATGCTGGCTTGTGGCTATCATTGTTTTTACCAGAAAGGACAGCAAACCATGCCCTCTCTCCCACTTTCTCTTTCAAAATTCTCTTTTGACTTGACATAGCTTCTTGGATGTCAAGCGCCATCCAGATCCAGGCAGGCACCTGTCTGGGTCAGTACTGGACATGGCCCTGCTGTTGGCCTCAGGATGCCTTCTGGAGTCCCCCAAAAGTCATAGGGGAGCAAGTGAGTGCATTTTATCTTCTCTGTTCCTAGATGTGTCTGCTAATGAGAGCTTTCTGCTTTTGGGGGAGAGAGGCTGGCCCATATGGTGCTCTTGTGCTACCTGGTACTGTTGCAGGAAGAGAAGGGGACAGTGGCTCTGGCTGCTACTACAGTTCTCCTCTAGCCTCCCCCTGCAATGCCAGCTATGCTTCTCAGCATGGTAATAGACTAGAAATGAATGACAGGATGGAAGGGCTTCAGGGTCAACAAAAACAATGTGGGGACATACAGTATACGATAAACAACGCTAATGTGTGGGATGTGTCTACAGAAAAAGGTGTTTCCAAAACCACCTAATCAATTAACTTGTTCTGGAGTATTTCCCAAGCCTGTTATTCTGGGGAACATTAAGGATTAAATAGTGAGAGTGATCATTGTTTTTTATTACATGTACATACAGAGGCAGTGTACTTACAACACACAGCAGTAGCCAGCGCTGTCAAGGAGACAAGGGGTCTATGGTCTCTCATTAAGGCAAGTACAAATTGATCCCGGGTGTCCAAGGGCAAACATGAAAAGAAATGCTACCATCCTGCTATTTGTCTCCCTCTCTTTTGTTTATATTTACGTCTCTCCATTTCACTGAATTTTTTTTGTTATCATTCTTAGACTCTCTTAGGGAAAATTCAGTGCGTTTTTCTCACTTGAATCTCATTTTGCTATTCTTGCTCAGAGTCTTGTTCCCAGGGGAGAAGGCATAGCTAGGATTCTTGTGTGTATGGCTGATAAAGCCTTTAGAAAAAGAGGTAATGAGGCAGAGACCAGCAGAGACTCAAAGAATCTCCAGCATAGAAATAACACAACTATGTCATCACAAAAGAAATCCTGTCATTAATATGCCGGGGATGAGAGTCCTTGTCTGAGTGGTCAGGCAGGTGGGCAGCATTTACTGAGTACCTGCAGTGCTGCAGACAACTGTGCCAGTCACATTAGAGAATTATGTGGGAGCAAGTCACTCCCATACAAATAAGAGGGACAGGGGAAAAAACATATGGAAAATATACAGGAAAAATCCCCACAAAACTTATTCTCAGAAACACATATGCCATCCAATACATTGCTGCCTGAGTGGCAAGAATGTGGCTACAGTGACAGAGCAGCCAGAGCCTGGAGGGGATTGTCTGTGAGGTCTGATGGGGTGGCAGAGAGGTAGCCTTTGAACACCAAGACACATGTCATCTAGTAGAAAAGAGGCTAAACAGAGATGTTCAGGGGTTGCAGCAGTGAGGGGCAGAGCTACAGGAAAGCCTTCCCATTCCAAGCTTTTCTCCCCTCCAGTCCCTTTCCGGTCAGAGCCCCTTGCTCCACATGTTTCATCCTTGCGTGGCATGAACTTTCTGGTCTGTAAGTGCCAGGCAGCTTGAAGCTTTAGGACACGAAGGTAGCCTTCATCTAGCACAGGTGCATCACCACCACTTCCAACTTCTGAATTGATATCAGAATGAAGAACTTACTTCCTTTTGTTAAAATAAGTGCCAATAAGATCATATCAGTATGTCAATATCCTCTCCGGCTCTTTCAACTTGACTAAGCAGCTCAGATGCCATATGGTAGCTACAAATAAAAGCCACAGGCAATGGAGGTTTTCAAAACAACTGTCTTGGACGGTTCCCATTTACGTGTGCAAGGCCTGCCATCATCTTCTGGGCTCTGCTGTCCTGCTTTAATCTGTGCTTCTGGCCTTTTTGTCTTTGTCAGACCTTTGGACCCCTTTAGGGTACTGGATAAACACAGCTCCTTGGTTCCTAGCTCCCTTCCTTTGCTTTTTTTTGTCTGTTCACCATTTTCATTGGCTCGGGTACCCTCCCTCTCTCGGCCCCCATACTCTACAACCCGCTCCCCACACCCCTGCCCTCCCCATACTATCACCAGGGGAGGATTCTGACACAGACATCCCAGCTATTAAAATTCTCACATGATTGAGGGAAGAATGCTGTCAAAATACTTTCCCAGAAGTGATGAAGTAATTTTCACAAAGTTGAAATACTGATAGAATAGGAAGGGGCAGGTCTAGGGGATTTTACTCTCTTTTAATTACTCCTGTAGTTTCAACCTAGGGGGCGATTTTGCCCCCCTCCCCAGGGGATATCTGGCAATGTCTGGAGACATTTTTAGTTGTCACAGCTGCATTGCGGGGAGGCAGAGTGTTGCTACCTGCACTAGGACGTAGAGGCCAGGGATGCCCTTTAACATCCTTCAATGCATAGTACTTATCAGGCCCAAAATGTCAGTAATGCCCGAATGAGAAAACCTGAATTACCTTAATTGTGACAAAGTCATATTGTTTACATTTAATAAATTAGTTTGCCTAGGAAGAAAAATATATTTTGTTTGGTTAGATAAATGTACACAATTTTCTTTGAAACAAATTTTTATTCTTGACTCCTCCTCTTACGCAATTTCCAAGGAATGATCTACACCAGGGACCAACAAACTCTTTCTGGGCTAGATAGTCAATGTTGTAGGGCCAAGGGGTAAAACTGAAGATGCTTATAGAGCACGGGAGAAAACCCCAGCTGCTTCCCGCTGTTTGCCTGGAATGGGCTGTCCCGTGGAAGGCAAGCTTGGCACCCGACTGCTATGCTGTGCAGAAGAGAAAATGGCTTGAGGGGTGGGGCCTGGTGGTGAGGTACCTCCTGGACAAAGATTCCACCACTTGATGCTAATTGTGAGGTCCCAACATTCAGGTGGCAACCTGTGCTGACCCTGGGCAGAGGCAAGCTCAGTGTTGGCTGATGAGGCAGGTGTGGGGGATGGGGAATGGGACACGGTTCCCTGTGTCTCTAGGGCTAGCAGGCTCAAGTAGTGCCCACGCTGTAGAAAAGCAAGGAGTTTGGCTTGTGGGCTGTAGTTTGTCAATCCTTGGCCTACACCATACTGGATCCTGTGTTTCACCATCTTTATTTTTCTCAGAAAAAGGGAGTCTCGATCTAAAGGGAGTTTTCAAATGTTTTTTAATATTTTAGCAACACGGAATTTAATGTCACCACAGAGCAAAGTAATATTAACGGGCCACTTTTCCTACATGGAATTAGTCCTGTTCAGCTCTACCATGCAAAGCTTTGGGTTTCTAGCCCTTGGGGGGCACTTTGAATTCATTAAGATTCCATTGCCTCCTACTTTAAAAAAGGTTGAGGCCATTAGGCACAAAGTCCTCTCCATTCTCTAAACTTGTAAACTTACAGGTGAAAATATTGGTCTGATTTTATTGGTATAATGGTTATGAGGGTTAATCTGAGTTAAATACTTCATATATATTATGTATGAAAAAGGGAGGTAATTATTAGAAAGCAATCAAAACCCTTCTTACTTCATTCTCTCCATTCCTGGAGAAAGAGATGATTTTTTTTTTCAAGCTTATTCCTTCATCTTTGTCCTTATTTCAATTTTTATTTCCTTGGAAATAAAGTCTTTAACATTCTCCACTTCAGACCCACCAAAATTCTCCAGGAAATACCATTCTAAATGGTGACAATTTTAGAAGCATTCTCATTATATATGAGAATAACTTACTATCACTGCTATATAACATTCTAGTGGAGGTCCTAGCAAATGCAGTAAGACAAGAAAAAAAAAAAGAAATCTATTTTCTGGTTTATCTTTCATTCATGCCTGAATCAGTGTGCTCTTCTAGCCTTCCATCCTCAATGCTGTAGCTCCTTACCCCACATGCCCTCTCTACTAAAACTCATTGTCTCCTGTGGCTTTGCTTTATTTATAATACATAAGTTAAGAGTCCAAATCTATACTGAAGATTTAGACTTTTCTCCTGAATCCAACTCTTAACATCCAACTCTCTATTAGAAAGCACTAGCTGTATGCCCCAGAAGCATCTCAAAGGTGACATATCAAATATATCCCAAACTGATCTCATTATCTCCCCCTATAAATCTGCTTTTTCTCTACGGGGCTTATCATGCCAAAATGTCAATAGTGTCTAGACTGAGAAACAGACACTTTTTTCTACTATGGGAACAGTGCCAACATTCACTCATCTCACACTCCTAAATCCTGGGAGTCATTCCAAGCTCCTCATTCTATATACAACTATGTACCAATATTCTATTTCCTTACTATTTCATCATTTCTGTCTTCACTTTTCCTTCTCTGCTACTATTGTATTAGGTTAGACTTTCATCACATTTCTTTGTAACAACTGTAATAGTATATCAATTGATTTGTCTGCTGAAAGTATTGTGTTTTTTCACAATATTGCAGTTAGAAGGACCTGTTGAAGATGAAATTCTACTCATGTTATTTCCTGACTTAAACTTTATCTGAAGTTCTCAAAGCCTTTACTGGCAAAGCAGGAATGATTTAACATATATACAAGGCCTTCCACTATCTGGTCTTATACTACTAACAGCAAATATTTATTTATCCATTTTAGATTTAGTACAATATTTACTTAGCACTATGTGCCAGGCATATACATTTACGTATATTTAATTTCATCTCAAAACAACCCTAAAGTGAAAGTATTGCTTTTGCTTTCTCATTTATAGCTGGAGAAACTGAAGCACAAAGTCTTCAAGGGATTAATCCAAAATCAAGCAGCTAGAGAGTTGCTTGATTGGAATTTGAACCCAGATGGCCTGATTCCAGACCACAAAATACCCCTTACCACCCTCTCCCACTCCCAGGAGAGAGCAGGTGCTCAGGACACATTTTTCCTTCATTTTTCTTCTTTGGGTTAAGTCAATTTAGTATTTATTTTATGACACATTCTCAACATTGCCATGCATGGGTAATTTGTCATTTTTAATAATGTAATAACACACCAAAGTGCCAAAGAAACATGAGTTAACACCCTGGCAATATGATCCATTCATTTTGTTTCCTTTCCTCTGATTCCCTGAATTTACCATCATTCTGAATCTACTTTTCTTTTTATATACACTTATTGCTATTAAATGTGCTCCTAAAAAGCATATATTTTTATTTGGGGCCATTTTCACTTCAAAAAAGCTGTCATGATGTATGTAATCTTTTGGGATACATTATTGTTATGATTGATCCATTGTATTGACTATGATATAATAGACCATTTTGTGAATATACTACATTTTATTGATCTGTTCTTTAGTTGATTGGCATTGGGTTGTATCCAAGACTTTGTTACTGTGAGCAGTGCTGCCATGTGCATTTCTGTACACGTTTCCTAGTGTATGTGTACACGAGTTTCCTTGTGTTCCTCATCCGTATGCTACACCACCTTTCCCCCAGCCACATGTAGAGACATGCAGTTATTCAACAAATCTTTACCAAGCACCAACTATGTGTCTAACACTGTTCTAGGTGCTGAGAAAAAAAAGACGAAATCCCACTCTCACAGCTAATAAGGAAGACAGACAAAACACCAATAATACAGAATAAAATAATTTCTTCAGGTTCTCACTTTGCAGTTAATGCTACAGCAATTCTAAACTACTAGCCTACAAACTTTGATTCCTCTAAATCTCTGCTCAAATTGTTTCCTTTGCATGAACTATCCTTTGAGACCTAATTTTTCTAGCTAACTTTTATTTCCTTTTGTCTTTCAAGATTCAGCTCAGATAATGCCTCCTCCTGAAGCTTTAAGTGTTACCTGACTGGGATAAGGTCTAGTACTGGCATAGGTCATTATCATATCTTTATCTTGTCTCTGTTTACTTTTTTTTCTCCCCCAAGGTATAACATCAAATCTTATTATCTTTAAATAGTTATAGTGACCAGTGTCATGGCACTAGATAAAAGGTATTCAATAGACAATTATTGGGGGGAAAAAACACCCTGAAATAATTTTCAAAATTCTAGGACTATGTCTTCTGTAGAAATGTATGGTTGAGATTTTGTTTAAGAAAGAGCTTTAGTTCTGAATATAAGGATTGTGAGTGGTACGTATTATGAGGGAGTAGTCTCTTTACTCATGAAAAGCAAATGTAGTCTGGTCATGCCCTTCCTAAAAGGAATTGGTTGGCCTTATCAGCAATTAATTCAAAGACATATTGTTCAAAGGTGGTCCTGCTACTTTTGTACAATAGATCAAAATAGGTTTAGAAAAGAAACTCCTGTAAAGTGCTTTGGAAAACAATGTAATTTAGTAGAAAGAGCAATGCCCTAAAGTCAAAAGACCTTGGTGGTATTACAGGTAGAGAGTTTTATGTAATGTGGAAAAATTTCAAGATCCTGGCGGCTGTGATATGAAGGTCAGAATAATAGGTGTTCTATAGTGACCCCTTTCATGCATGGAGATTTTTCTTACTTAGGAGAAAGTCCTCCCTAAATATTTAAACTTCAACCTGGCCTAAGGCTAAGAACATTTGATACTTCTGATTTTCTATTCCTACTTATAAGCGAAGATATTGGTTATTTCTCTAATGTCTGAATTTGTTGTCCTTTACCTTAATGAAACAAGGACACTTTTGATTGTGAAGAAGCCAATATCTGCCCCCTCTTTCTCTTCCCTAACCTGCACTATAATAGAGGGAGGATTACTTCAGGAAGCACTACATTGATTCACAAACAAAATAATAAGTATTAGAGGACAATCTCTTGGGAGCTCTAAAAGAAAGTGGTATTTCAGGGGCCAAGAGGATGAGGGAAAGAGAAGAAATATGGGGGAGACAGCTGCAGAAAGTGAAGGCCAGAGTTAAGAACAGGTGGGCAGCAAGAAATTTCTATGGTGTACATGAGCAGAAATTTTACCTACAACACTCACACTGCCTTGTTCGTATGATTCTTAAAAGAAATGAAAGGTTTGATGTCCAGTGTGTAGTTAAGCCTAGAAGTAAGGGAGAGATGGGCCTCAGAAAGCAAGGCCAAGGTGGAAGCTGGGGAGTCAGCAGAAGCAAGAAATTGGAGAGTTAGATGAAGAAGAACGTAAGCTCTCTACGGACCCCTTAAACTTGCTGCTGTCTCTGGGCTGCAGAGGACTGAAGGAGTTTTGTTTACACATTAAAGGAAGAGGTCGCCTGGATGACTAGAGTTCTTGAAGACATTCAAGAGTGACAGATATTTGGATTACACTCAAAATTGTGTTAGGAATTTGTGGCTGAATGTACTCAATGAATTGCGTGTTCAGAATGCTAAATAAAAATCAGATGTTTCAGTGTAGCTGTGAAAAGCATGAGTGTATAGCTTTAGTATTATCTGCATCACATAGATTTTTCTCTTTTAAAAAAGTACATTTTTTTCTTTCAATTATTTTAGAAACATATTTTAGTGTATTAAATAAGGTTCAGAAGAGGCGACCAGAAAAGATCAATTTTATTAACTGACAAGTGCAATGTAATATGTGTTCTTTTCTTAAGAGTACTCATCATTTCAATATTGGAAATTCTATATCTAGACAAAAGAAAGATATTCATTGAACTTTTATATTTGGATCAGGATAAATTTGTCTGCATGTGACTGAACCCCTCAAATGACCATGGTTTAATTAATGTGGGGATTGATTTTTCTCTCACAGCAAAGAAAGCAGAAACAAGCAGCCAAGGAACAACATGGTGCCCCAAATGGTTCCTCAGAGATCCCCTTTCCTTTTATCATCTCGCTTCATTATCTGCTCTATCTCTCTTCTATTTCATGATGCAAGGTGGCTGCTAAGGTCCCGCTGCCAGGCTCTCATTCCAGAGTACATGAACAAGTGGGAAAAGGGACATTCCCCTTTAAGAGCATCCTTGGAACTCTTGCCTATCACTTCTTCTTATATTCCACTTAATAGAATGTAGGCTGGGGAAATGTTGCTCTTTATTCTGGGGAGCCAAGTGCCTTGATTAAAATCAGAGATTGGAGGAAAATTTATAGTCTCTGCTCCATGTTTCATATAGTCTTAAAGTGTGCGGCTGTATTACCCCGTGGAGATACAATTGACAAAGAACAACCAAATAGTGAGCAAAATTGACAGATCTTTAGGACCCGCATAGCATCCAATGAACAGTATTAAATTAGTAGAAAAAGCGATGCTAGTTGTCACTATGTTTTGGACAGGATTTCACCAGTCCTTTGCTTTTAAAACTTTATCACCCTGTGTTCAAAACTTTGGTCATTGTAAGGGGAGGTGGGGTGGGGAAAGAAACATTTAAAGAGGAAGACACATTTCTTTCCCTAAAATATTGATTTTTCATTTTAAGTTGGAGCCAAATATCAATATAGTTAAAATTGGTAGTTCCCAGAACTGATGAGAATTCACAGAGCTTAACAAAATGAATGCATGGCTTGATTTTACTGCAACATATTTAGAGAGAAAAGAGTATTGATCAACTCGCCTCAGGACACCATGTATAAATTACTCTTGTTTGAAATAGCCTTATTGCCAAAAAGTTTATGTATTCTATATTTTGTTCATTGTAAGGGAATTCAAACTTTGGTGGTTTTGAGAAATGGTCTAATATTAGGGGTGTCAAGAGGATATGTTTTAAGACATAATATATGAGTTCTGGGTTCTTGTCTTGCCTTAGTTGATGAATCACTTGTATAATTGAATCTTATATAAAACAGTCCAGTATTTATGTCTCAGTTATACTCTGAGGAACGTTAAAAGTATTACCCATTGTTCATTTTAAAGCACAGTGGAAAAGGATACTGTTATAAAAAGTCATATCACTGCTATACCCTTGATTACCAAATGGTAAAATTCAACCTTCCTAAAAATAGAATAATTCCTAGGGTATCTTAACCTTTGTTCCTCTTTTGACTCACTTTTGAGGCAGATTTGTTATTTTGAATTGCAATTCGTAAGAAAAAACAGCCTATAGCCACAACAGTGTCTAAAAGCATTCATGCTTTAATTGTTTCACATATAACATTTAGTAATTACTGACTTGACACACTTCATTTATCTAAATTTATCCAACTATAATGAAAGCTGCCCACATAATTTTCTATTGTGAATGACAAATAGACAGTTATATCATAAGTCTACTTATTTTTAAATGGCCCCCAAAGAAATCTGCATCTAGGCTATATATACCATGAAACTTTAGACCATAAAGAGGTGCCTATATTTATTTGGAGGCATTGAATATTAGAAAATAATAGAGTTTGCTTTATTAAATTAAATTCTGCAGGAATTAATTAACAGAAAATCCATAACAGTTATAAGTGGATTGTATTTAAGGTTATTTGCTGTTGTTATTTGGTTTTGCAGAATTGTAAAACGTTGGAGTCAGACAATAAATTCCAGGTTTCTAAATGCTTAAGAAAGGAGTTCTAGAAAACATAAGAAAGGAATCCAACATCCTAGAGCTCTTTTCCAGATGTGGAGAATGTAATTTAAAAGAATTAATTAGCCTATTCAGGTTTTCTGATTCTTCCTCATTCAGTTTTACATGACCTCACTCATATGTGGATTATAATAAATAAAACAGACCCAGAGACACAGAAGCATGGAACAGACTGAGGGATCTCAGAGGGAAGGTGGGGGTGGGTGGGGGGTAGAGATTAACCAAAGAACCTATATGCATATATGTATAACCCATGGACACAGACAATAGTGTGGTGAAGGCCTGGGGGAGGGGCGGTGCAGAGCGGAGGGGATCAATGGGGGGAGAAAGGGGAGATACCTATAATTCAACAAGAAAGATAAATTTAAAAAAAAGAATAAGTTGTACAGCTGAAACTAACAAAATAATATTGAAAGTAAACTATAATTGAAAAATCAAATTAAAAAAATAAAATAAAAGAATTAGTTAACATTTGACTGAGTCAGATTTGAAAGTTATTAGTAATAATCTTTCAAAATGCATTCACAAAGTTATTAGTAAGACAAGTGCCAAATGAATGCTAAACATACAAGTACAGTAGAATTTGAGATTCTGTGGATAGAAAGATAAGGAAAGCCACAGTAAAGGGATCTTCCACTGGACTGCAGTGGATTGAGGAATCAAATATGGATTAATAGAGATTATAGGTGATATCATTCCTGGAAGGTGCAATGAAAGAACAAGAACTTGGAGATGGCAATGTGTAAGATATATTCTGATGTCTACAAAAAATAAAGCATTCATCCTAGGGGATACTAAGAATGGGAGTAATTAATTTGGTTGAAATATGATAAATCATGAACTTGATCTATTAGCTATGGATAAAAGTCCAAGTATTTGATCTAAAAAGTATGTACTGAAAATGGTGTTTGGGATGATTAAGCTGCAAGTATTGCTTGAGATGGTGATAGGGGACATCATCAGACTGTACAATTAGTCTTACAAACTTTCAAACTTGCTGAAGTTAAAATCTTCTGGGCCAATTGTTAAATTTGTAGTACCTAGAACAGTGCCTGGCACATAGTAGGCACTGTTAATATTTATTTCATTGAACTGAGTTTTTAGCAGCCTTGAGTCTGTCTTCACAATCCAAGTGTTATTTGTTCATGGTTTACAAGTGATCATCATCATAGATATTGTGCTTTAATAGGAGAGGTTAGAGGATTAACAAATCTTCCAAGGTTCAAATAAAAACCTTGTAATTGTAGAATTGATTCATCCATACAGCTGGTTGCTAGGGGTACAAAGGTAAATGAGACAGACAAGGCGTCTGGCCTTACAGATCTTATATTTTAATGTGGGGGACAAACAATAAACACTTATGTAAAATATTGTGACATAATAAAATACATATCTGGTCTTTGTCCTCAGTACTTACCACAGAGCTTCATAACCCTTGAACTTTGCTGGTAGGAAATTTTTGTTATGCTAATGAGATGACTAATAGTGAGTCCATGGGAGCTTTAGAATGGAGTCACCAGAAAAATCAACTATATAATTAGACAGTTGGAACTTTGGCACTGGAGATTGAGTTCAACATTATGGCCAATGATTTAATCAAGCATACCCATATAATGAAATCCCAATAAAAATCCAGACACCAAGGCTCAGTGGAGCTTCCTGATGGGTGAACATATTGATGTGCAGGGAGGGCAATGCACCCTAGCTCCACTAGGAAAGGAAATGAAAGCCCTATGCTCCCTCCCAGACCTCACCTACATGTATCCTTATAATAAAACTGTAATCAGAGTGTAAAATTTTCCAGAGTTCTATGAATTATTCTAGTAAATTATTGAATCTGATAGGGTTGTGGGAACCCCTGAATTTATAGCCAGTCAGAAGTGTGGGTGGCTTTGGGATCCCCAAATTGTGGCTTTCATCTGAAGAAAGGTAGTCTTGTGGAGGACTGAGCCTTTAAGCTGTGGGGTCTGCACTAACTCTGGGTAGTTAGCGTTAAAATTGAATTGAGGTTTACCCAGTTGGGGTGAAAACAAACAACAGAAAAAAATATATAAAATATTAGATGCTCATAAGTTTTGGGTATGTTGCATTTTAAGATAGATGCTAAATGGTGAAGATGGTGTTTAATAATTTTGATAGAAACTGACCTGATTCTCAAATTATATCATGAAAGGGGCCACCTAGTACACCTTCTTTTGTTACTGGCTCTTTGGGGGTTGCTTTAAGAGAATGGAACACAAGTTAGACCTTGAAGGATTGGTGTATTTGGATAGACAAACAAAGAAGGGTAAGGAAAAACCCCTTGCAGGTGCTAGAGCAGAACTTCTGGATGTCTACTATTTATAGTCTTTGGCTCTTTTGCCTAATGAGCCTTTCAAACAGGGGTGGGGCATGCTGCTGACTTAAAGTGGTAAAGAAGACATCATTTTTGCTGATATTATTACTAATGACAATAATTCTCACATTTCTCACTTATTACAGTTTTCCAGTGTTTTTATATGTTAACTCAAGATTCTTCCAATAACACTCTAACATAGCTTATTATTTTCTGCATTTATACAAGTGGAAAATAATGATGTCTGGAAAGGTTCAGATTTGCTCATGGTTTTAAAGGAAAAGATAGACTGAGATTCAAGCTCATGTTCTTTAACAAGAGATCAGGCTCTCTACACTAGACCAACACTTCCTTTTAAAATTCAGGGTCATCATTTTCTTGTTTTGTTTTCCTACCCCGGTTTATTTGAATTATCACAAAACTCTAAGTCATTATTGAATAGAATAATTAATGGATCCTGAAGGGGGATGGAGATATAATCTGTAATTCCTTCTCAGGAGCAGTGTTCTGTTTCTCATTGACCATTCAAGTCTATTCCATACGGTCTGAAATAAGAGGAAGCCGTGACTTGAACACCAAGGGAACAAGGAGTGAAAGGATTTTTTCAGTAATGGAAGGCATTTTGTCAGATATGTGTGCAAAAACAATGCTGTAAACTGTAAACGGGGATTATTTAGGAACTGGGCCTAATTAGGACCTTTTTAAAAGAATGATCCCAATAGAAAGGTTTTTTGTTTTGTTTTTATCTTGTGAAATGTCCTTCAATGAACAACTAAGTACAGTAAATATTAATGCACTGAACCTGTGAATTTCGATTAAGCATTTTGAAACTGAGTGAGATGGTGCTGAGTGTCAGGGGCTCAGTGGACTCGTGTTGGTTGTTATTATGAATGACTCTTCTTTGTAACAGGATGGCAGGTACCTGTAATGTCCTCAGCCAGCTCTATTAAAAGTCAAATGATTTCCCTTTGAATAATATCACTTTAAAATATATCTTGATGGTGAACATTTCTTGTCTTTCAAGTATTTGGCTGCTGAGATGAGGAACTTGGAAATAGTTTTCTTATAGTAAAAATTTACTTAACATTGAATGTACACAGGAAGGCAAATTTACTATTTTTCTTTAGAAATAAACACAGAAGCAAATTAAACATGCTAGTGTGCTCCCAACTAGCATATTCATTAAGAACTGTTTTAAAGGCAATAATGAACTTTTTGCTTCTGATTGAAAATAGAATTCACAATGATAAATTAGTGAGTATATCTTCTGAAAGTTGCCAAATTATAAGGCTGAGTGAATACTACTAATAAAATTATTCACCACACAATGAAAATGGTAAATATGAATCTAAAAATCCTGAAAAATACCCTTTACATGAGTGTAGATCTTTCTTTGAGAAAATTCCAGTTTAAAAATTAATCTTGAACACTAATGTAACTTCATTTGTTTGATTTGTCTGCTCAAGAGTTTCGGTTTGAGGCATTAACTTTCCTGTGTTCAGACTAGGGTGACTCCTATTAAAACCAGAGTAAAATGAGAGAATCTCTTAGTTCAAGTTTATCATACACTGCTGAATGCCACAGGAATCACAAAGCCTTAGGCGTGTTAACCAGAATCAAGGTGAACCAGTTCAAGGAAAGAACTTCAGTGCAGATCACAGAAGTAGAACACCAGATACAGGGGCCTGTTAAATTCAACTCTGTTACTGGTGGTGGGGATAGAGGTAATAGAAGTGGCTGATAAAGATGCTGGCAATGACTATGATGATGATTATAATTATTAGCAATTACTTCCATTTGTTAAGTTCTTAATCTGACAATGTGTTATATATATTGCCTTATATACTTTTACAACTATGTGAAAAAATTAATACTATTCCTTTTTTTAGAAGATGAAACAAAATAAATCAAAATTATTTTTATTGAATTCAGTACTTCCATGGTCATTTAGATCCTCTTTATACTCCCACAAGATTGAAGGCCCTCTTTCCTCTCCATCAATCTGTGAATCTCAATCTGAAGGCTACTCAAGAAGTGACTTTCTACCCTCCAACTTAAATAGTTCGCCAACATTACTTTGGTTCAGTATTTTTGAATAATTTTACAGTTGTGTTTTCCTCCTCCTACTCAAAGTTCTTCAGAGTTAGACAACGGCTTCTATTGCTTTTGAATATTCCCAAGACTCTCTAGCACAGTGCTCTGCTTAGAATAGAAATCCAATAAGTGTTGTTTTTAAATACTTCTGAAAAATGAGATCCCTCTGCCCCCCTTGGTAACACATCCTCAGGCATATCAGCATTAACTGTCAGGAAATTTACCCTCAGTTCTTATATGAATACCTCGTGCCATTTTCCCTCTTCACTGACTCTTTCAAACATTCTCTGTGTGATGGCCCTTCAGAATACACTTGAAAGGTTGTTTCATGTCTTCCTTCAGCTGCTCCTCAAAACAAAATAACGGGCCTTCAAATGATTATTATAGATTTAGGTTTTGAAAAATATAGATGTTTTCCCTTTAATTATGATCAAAAGAATTTACATTGGAAGAAACATAAGAAACTAAACAAAATAAAAGCTAAGTTATTTTTCTAGTTCTCTTGTATTTTTCCTTATAAAAGTCATGACATAAATTGTATTCTCCAAAATGATTACTTTTTTTATAATCCTCACCCAAGGATATTTTGACCATTGCTTTTCAGAGTAGAAGGGAGGGAGGGAGAGAGAGAAGCATCGATGTGAGAGTGACACATTGATTGGTTGCCTCCCCCGCACAGGCCCCAACCAGGGATCGAGCCTACAACTTGCAACCAAGGTAAATGCCCTTGACCAGAATCAAACCTGAGGCCCTTCAGTCTGCAGGCGAATACTCTAGCCACTGGACAAAACTGGCCAGGGCTCCAAAATGATTACATTTGAGGGTAGTGACTTTGTTGTAAGGCTTCGTGATCTTGGATTTTTTTAAAGTTATATTCATAGATATTTCTTCTTTCTTTTTTTCCTGTAGAAATTTAGGTTTTAGTTTTCCTCCTACAAGTTTTTGACTAAAGTATGGAAGTATTGAGTAAATCAGAAAGGTCCTGGACTACTTCTAGACAGAAATATTGATCTTTTAATTCCATTTTAGGTGTGGTTTTTCCCTAAGAATATAGAATTTGTGCTCACAAAGCTGGGTTTTTCATGACAGTAGATAGATGTGTTGATACTTATAATGCATATGTTTCAGAATTTTCCTTGAGCAGACCCAGCTTCTAATCCCTGTTTTAAAGTGTTCCTTTTAGTGTCACATTGCAAAATTAATCTTTCCATTTACTTCACTCCACACTGTTTAATAACTGCTTGACTCCTCATAAAGCACCATGACAGGAACTTTAAATAAAAACTGGAAAAGGCTAAGTTGTATGCATATTGTGCTGTGATTAACAAACTATGTTTGACAGATAAAGGAGTCCGATTTAACTGCTCATGATGCTAAACTGTAAGGTTTCATGTCAGTCATCTGTCCAGGAAATATAAACTATAAAAAGAAAGTGTGATGTATTTCAGATGCCTAATTTACACAAGCAAAAGGTTAGCTCCTCAAGGATGGGTAGTTTGCAAACTTACCTTCATCTCTCAAGGGGACTCTGGAAGGTAAGCTTATTTGCTTGAGGATTAGATAAGTTTCCTAGGTGACATGATCAAGAGACTTCTGCAACAAATGACCAGTCCCTCATATTAAATGAAAGGAGAACAAAACTTTAAAGTAGTGAGGGAATGAATGTGGGGCATTTCAAGAGTTTTCTGCATATTTAATAGAGAAAGTCAGGTATACAAGAGAAATAGAATTTGAAATAGCATTTCTTGCTGAGATAGTTACCAAGAACATTAAACACTTGCCCTTATCCTTGATGGCCAGAAAGTTTGGGACTCAGTTTTGTACTCAGTCAGAATAACTATATCAATCTAATTATTTTTTTAAATATGCTTTTTAAAATTGATTTTAAGAGAGAGAGGAAGGGAAAGGGAGAGAGGGAAACATGGATCTGATTGGCTGCTTCCTGCATGCCCCCTACTGGGGATCAAGCACACAACCCCCAGCATGTGCCCTGACCAGGAATCAAACTGGTGATGGCTTGGTGTATGGAACAATGCTCAGTCCTCCAAGCCACACTGGCCAGGGCTCAATCTAATTCTTTGATATATTTTATTCTGTCTCTGTGCCATAACTTCATATTTTTCAACTGTTTTAACTGTTCTATTTTTATTGTAACTTTTTCTTTGAAGGAGGTAAGATATCATTAATAAACAAAAAAATAAAAGGTTCTCTACAAATAAAGATAATCTATCCTTCTCTCTAGTCTGAAGGATGACACAGAATGCTTGGAACTGAATTGCTTAAGTGTATGATTTTGCATTTAGTCCAGAGTCTCAGCTTGCTGTGCAGCAATTGCACTGTGCAATTCCCATTAAGGCTGATTGTCCAATTTAGTGCTTCATTAATGAGCCATAGACCACTTGTAAATTTTTGACTTACAGAATCAACTACATTTAAAGTTTCATTCCCCTGAAAATGTCTTCACCTGACAAGCTGATAATAAATACTTTGCATTCATTGTCCCATCCACTTACTCCTTCCGCCACATCAATTTTGGCTATCGTCAGTTGGCATCCTCTTTTCTTAAATGTATATGACATTTATAGCAATAACAATTATAAAAGCAAACGTTTTGATGGTGTTTATTCTGTGCTAAATTTAGGTTTTAGCACCATTTATTGATGGCTTATGATGTTTCCGGTGCTGCTGCAAGCACTCTACATGTATAAACTCATTTAATCCACATAACACTGGGATGTTGCTACTCATACTGTCCCCATTTTATTGATAGAATGACTAAGAAAAGTTAAGGAACTTGCCTAGGTTACATATCTGGTAAGTATAAAAGCTGGAATCTAAGCATGGAGATCTAACTTTAGCTTGGCTTGTAAAGCTTCATTTTACAGACTTAAGTATATGTTCATCCTCAGGAAGTGGAAAGAGCTTTTTAGAGGAACTGATGGGTTAGCTTACAATACCCAAAGCAGTTGCACAACAGTCAGTCTTTACATAAAAAGTGTCCTTTTTCTTTTTTGATAGAACCCTGAGTAGCTATAATCACAGTTATTCCATTAGCTCTAAGACAGCATTCTGTATATTATGTCTTGTGTTCAGAAAACTGACAGTTTTTTTCTGAATCCATAAGCATGGACCAAATTTAGAATAAAATAATTGAAAATGTTGTCATTGAAAACCACAGTATCATCATTTGGGTCAGTACACTTTGAGAGTAATTGAAAAGTGGTGAATATGCAAATATCACTAGCAGTTGTGATCAGTCAAGTAAATAGAATGAATAAAAACACATAAAAATGTTGTAAGATGTTTGAGAACTTGACTTTGATGAGAGAAAAAGACACAGACATATTTCCTGCCTGAAGCCGGAAGAAAAAGCAATTACATCTGGAATGTGCCTTTGACCAATTCTGCCTGTCAAAATCATGCTCTTTCTTCAAAGTCCACATCTTCAGAGAAGTCTTCCTGATGCCTCTGGTCCTCTACAGTATCATTATTATTATTATTTTCGTCATTTCCTCTAAAACAGTGCCTTGTATAGTAGGTTTTGGTGCATTCCTCTCACATGTTCTTTTCTAAATTCTCTAAGGGCAGGGACAATATCTTCTCAACATTTGTGCATGTTTGTAAGCAGTCAACAAATATACTATGATTGGTTGATTATGTGTATTAATTAGTTGATTATGTGTAGCCTCTGGTGGTCCCAATGGTTGTCTACCTTTGAATTTGAGGAATCAATCTTTAAATCAAACACATTGCATGAGTTTTTTGTTTGTGCGTTTCATTTTCAATCCTTACCTGAGGATATATATATTTTTTAATATCTCTTTATTGATTTCAGAGAGGGGAAAGGAGAGGGAGAGAGAGAGACAGAAATATCAATGATGAGAGAATCATTGATTGAGCCCGCAACCCGGGCATGTGCTCTGACAGGGAATCGAACCCAGATGGCCTGTATCCCAGGTCGACGCTCAACCGCTGAGCCACGCCCAGCCGGGCCTGAGGATATTTTTTCCATTGCTTTTCAGAGAGTGGGAGGGAGAGAGAGAGAGAGAGAAGGAGAGAGAGAAACATTGATGTGAGAAAGACACTTTGATTGGTTGCCTCCCACACGCACTCTGACTGGGCCTGGGGATTGAGCCTGCAATCGAGGTACGTGCCCTTGGCCAGAATCTAACCCAGGACCCTTCAGCCTGTGGGCTGATGCTCTAACCACTGAGCTAAACTGGCTATGGCCATTGCATGAGTTTTAATGAGTGGATAGATCTTAAAATTATCAGAGAAAATTAAAATGAAACAGCAATCACATATGGAAAGTCTAATAAGGAAAATTACCTTCCCTTGTAAGGCAAGTTGAATGAGCAAGTTCTCAGCAAATCATCAGAAATCATCCACTGCAACATGTAGAATAGGAATATTTTGCTGATGAGTTAAAGTGTCTTTTGTCTTTGTAAACAGAAAGCAACTGACCTAAAATATAATCAGTTTCATATCATCTACAAACTCAGAATTATAATTTATTATGAGAAATGAAGGAAAGTAAGAATGACAAATGCAAATGAAAGTCACCTATCTTTGTGGTATACATCATGAAGAAAACTGGAGGGTGAGATAAAATAAAAAACAACCTATAAATTATTCAAAAGTGAGGAAGACATTATTTACTAGAAATAACTAGAAAGTCAAACTCTGTTTGAAACCTCAAATATAATAAGTTATATATCCTGTTTTACTATTTAACTCCTTTTGTTTTGATTTTTGGTTTTACAAAAAACCATCAGATTACCAATTTGACTTTCCACAGACTTTGATGCTGTTTGTGGGTGTCTAGATTTAAGGCTTAATTGTTTTAGGTTGACTTTATATGTATATCCTGTTGATCAATACACTTTAGGTTAATATCCTGATTTATCAATAATTCTCTTGTAGGGATGGATAATAGGGGTTAATTAACAAAATCTGCTCATTCTCAAGTGAACAGATACGTGTTGAGTTTTGTGAACTTACAAAGCCATGAATTAATTGGAATCCTGCCAGACAGGTTTTCCCTAACCTTAAGTGATATTTGGGGCCTGGATTATGTTGCTATTAGGGTTGTGTGGACACGTGAGATTGCAAACTGTGTACTAAATGGATACCACTATATAGCACTGCTGTAGATTGTGTTATTGTTTCCAATTATTTCCTTACCACTTCTTCAAAAGAATTATACCTATCTGCTCTACTGACTTCAATCTTGGTCATATGAATTTGTCTGATCAATGAAAGCGTTAGCCATTGCTTGGTTCTTCTGTTTCTTTCCCCTTGCTATAGGATGGCATGTGTTAGGTAGTTGGTGCTCCATCTGGGATCCCAGAACAGAGCCACGATAGATGTGCTGATGTCATCTGAATGATTTTGTAAAACACTGAAATTTGGGAGTTGTTTGTTCCTGTAGCTTAAAGTAATGAAAGCTGACTAATACTAACACATTTACTATAAAATTAATTTGACATTTACTATAATCTCTTGTAATTTCAAAATTTTTTTATACTGTCTGCATTTGTTCATTTTCAAACTGTATCACCTGCAAGACATAGTTCATAAAGAAGGAAGGAGGTCTTTAGGGCATCCATTCTTAGATTTTATGTTGGACAACAGCTTTACTTGAATTTGGAAATCACAGCCTTACCAGCCCCTGGACGAGTAGGGAGAGAAGACATTGAAAGTGGTATCCTCTTTGGTGGAAATGTAGGAATGTGTGATGACTAGGGTGAAGCTACCAGTCTTACTTGAGAAGAATTAGGCTTTGCTATTGCTGAGAGGACAGGTGAAGCACTGAAGCAGTGATGGGTCAACTTGGGGAACAGCTGTAATGATAGCCCTCCCTCCTTGAGAAGCTCCTGGTACTGCATGAAATTATACAGGAAACTGAGGACTTATTCTCTGGAAGATGAATGAATCCCTGACCTGGTATCCTTATTGCTAGAGCTGTGAACACTGCTTAGAGGAGCAGTAAACTCTGGCAGATGAAGGCAGAACCTTCTGGAATTTTTTTTACTACTATTTAGTGCACGTGTGGAGAGCTGGCAGTCAGTGAATGTCCTAGGAAAGACACAGGCAGAAGATGAGGACAGCCCTCCTCCATGCTAGTGAGGAACAGTGAGATTAGTATGCCATGCACAGGCCCTTTCAGAAGGTGGTGCAAAAACAGCAGTGTTTTCCAAAATAGTCTAGAAGCCTTTCATAGAACTGTCTCCTGATCCAGGCACTTAGACACTGCATGGAACTCTTGAGTTTTAGGATCCTATATTTTATTTATTATAACAAAATGATCATCATTAAATTATCTTGTGTTTTAATATGTTTTGTTTTGGTTACATTTAACAAATATAGATCCAAGTTTGGGATTATATTCAAATTAAGAGATTTGTTAATGGACAAATGATTCCAGAAGTTCTCAGGAATTGTGGCTAAGGGCAATGTGTCCCCTTCCCACACACCATACACTCGTAAGCCAACCTTTAATCTTTTTGTCAAAAATATCTCTTACTGAAGGGTTACACTTAATTTCTAGAATTCTTTGAGGAGATAAGTGATATTACTGAGACCCCACACAATGATAAGCCAGTGTTTCTGGAAGTCGCATAGAATTAACAGAAGTCCAAAACTGAAGTCAGTAGCAGAAGATGTGGAATTTAGGTCAAGCATTTAAGTCAAAATTAGTACCTGACAGCTGACCCTGACTACAATAGTAGAAGTTTTCTTTCATCCTTCATTTTTTGTCACCCTAGCCCTCCAAAAGGCCGAAACTTTGTGCCACTGCCTTCTGCTTAGGAGCCCTGTCTCTGCTACTGAGAAATCAGTATAAAGGAGAAAAAGTTGCTGAGATTTTGGGTCAGCTCAATGTACTTCCCTTTCATTGGGGATCTCGACACATTTTGGCTTGCCTGCTTATCTGATCATTGGTGCCAAAGAGCTGTTTAGATTTTGTTTTGTACTTTATCCAGCTTTTATAGTCATTCTCAGTGGAAGAATTGATTGGATAGGTCATAGTTAGAAGCAGAAGTCCTGTTTAACCATTTCATCTATTTTGAAGTGCAAACTAGTATTTCCATTTCAAAAGTAAGTTACTCGACTTAACACAAAGCTTATTCCTTTGTTCTTCATTCCTCAAGCCACTCTATCCACATTTGAGAATCTTGGATTTCTCAATTCTCCAAAATAGACGAGAAATATCTCCATTTCATTAAATATACGACAATTCTCTGCTTAGGATGGGCCCTTATTTTCTGTGCCTGTGTGTGTGTGTGCAAGTGTGCATGCACCCAGGTGCACATATGTGTGTCCTTGTTTATATTCTTGGCTAGTATGGAAACTTTCTTTAGGGTTAGGTATAAACTATATAATTGACTTAAGAGCAAGTATAATTTTTCACTGAGACTTATTCTTGAGTCTTAACCAGATACCTTAAATACACTTGCATTTGTCCTTGCATCGTGTATATATGTGTTGACCCAGTGTTCATTCTTTTCAACTACACGTTTATCTCTAGTTTAAATATAGATTGTAATTAGCCTTTATATTAATATTCTACTCTATAGATAGAGGTTTGCTTCATTAGTTGTTTTCAGCATTACTGTAATGCTCTTGATTAGATGATGAAACTATAAGGTAAAATATTTTAAAGTTATGAAACAAATAAAATGAAGGATAACTCCTCTCCTTATTGTTCTACCCACCTCTGTTTCTTACCTAGGAGACAATCATTCTTACTTGTGTTTAATGTATCCTTCCAGAGGATGCAACATTTGTACTGTTTTAAACATATTAAATACAAATTTTGGTATACGTACACATTGTTCATTAATTTGCTTTGCTTTTGCACTTAACAATATATCTTGGAAAAAGTTTCATATTGGTGTATAGATATGTTTTCCTTGTTCATTAAACCGTTGCATGGTACCTCATATATATATGTATATATATATATATATATATATATATATATATATATATATATATATATATGTATATACACACACACACACACACATATACAAGCACACACACGCAGACACACACATATATGTGACTGGATTTATTCAACTAATTTTTATTGAATGTTTAGAGTGTTTCTAATTTGTGATTATTTAATACTGCAATAAATATTCTTGAATGTTTCACACACTAAAAGATGCCTATAAAAGTAGTTCCTGTAAGTTAAATTGTTGGCTCAAATGCTATGTGTGTTTATTCTGTTTTTTATAGAGTCTTTATCTAGTTTCTCAGAGTTGAAGTGCTTAATAAACTTATAAATTTGCTTAAGTACTGAATATTATAAAACTTATATCTTTTTCTCCCCAAACTTATAATTAGAAAGTCTAATTTATTTAAAATTGAGGCTTACTTCAAATTTTTAGCAAATCACATGGAACTTATTTTTTTGTTCAACCTAATGTACTATAAGAAAAGTGGTTGCAGAAAAAAGTATCTTTATCTTATTTATTTTGATCTTCTTTTCAAAAAATAATTACCTTAAATTTTGATATATTTTAAGCTGAATTCAATTGTGAAGGCTAATTGTGTCTAACAAGGCAACCCCATTATCTTCTAATATAGTCTACACCACCCAATATTTTCCAGATCTAGTTCCACATAACCAAGACTATTCAATTTCAATGAAAAATTTTTTTATTAGCTACAGATTGGAAAAAATAGTTAGTGACTGGAAACATGGCTGAGAATAAAATGGACGAGCCAATCAGTATACCTCACCAAAAATTGGAGACGATTTATTTTCGAGCTCTGTGTTAGACAGGATTCCAATCAAGAAACGGGCCCTTGTTTAGAAACCTCTGTTGGTTAGACTTCTAGCTTGCAATTGCAGGAGAGCCTACAGACAAATGACTGACTGCATTATTTTTTAATGGTGTTAAAATACTATAGTCCTTTAAAGAGTACACAGATACCCAAGGGAAAAAAAGAGCAAGAAGGGAGTTGGCTGCTTGCTACCCAGCAGTTAGTGCTGGGATTTCTCTATCTCAAAGAATTCCCCTCTTCACTGAAATAACGAGAGTCACCATGTGTCTGTGTACTCTCAGTCACACAGTGGCTTTCCTTATTATTCTCATTCACATTTTTCTGAATGTTCATTCATTCAGCAAACAATACAGTACTTATTGTGTAGCGACACTTTGCCAGACTCTGCCAGCTGATGTGCATGTGTCATAATGATGAAAAGGAAGGACAGCTCCTGCCCTCAGAAAGCTACCTTCTAAAGAAGTCAGAGACTTAAACAAAGAACTATGATACAATATGATGAGTTATGACAGAAGAATCTGGGTGTGTTATAAAAATGTATAAGGGCCTCCAGGGATTAAGTGGAGGAAGCTTCCCAGAGGTACAGAGGGAAAATCTAATGAGTAAAATGAAGACTCAAAAGAACAGAGTATTCTAAGGAATTCTAACCCTGTCTCTCCTGCTCTAACTGCATGCAAAGGCCTGCAGACCTTGAGGTTTCCAGATATCTGCTATATTTTTTCTCCTCACAATATCAGTGAGTCTATCATACCAATTACCAGATGTCCTGCTTTGATAGAAAAATGGTCACGATTTTTCACCCTTCCCAATAGTCATGCTCCTCACATGTGACTTGGAAGCTCCTCCCATCAAGGGATGGAGTCTTTCCCCCCACTTCCCAAATCAGGGCTAACCTGCTTTGGCAACACACTGTGCTGGAAGAAAAGGTGTGCGAGTTCCTGGCCCATGATTCCATTTTCTTGAAACCATGTGTCCACCATGAGATCAAGCCTGGGCTAACCTCCTGGAGACTGAGAGACCATGTGGAGCAGAGCTACACCAGCCTAGCTGTCCCAGCCAAGGCCCAGGCATGTGAGTGAGACCAGCTGAGATCGCTGGCCCAGAACAGCTTGATCTGTAAAAAAGAAAGTAGTTACTATGTTAAGACACTAAGTTTTAAAATGGTTTATGTAACACAGTTAACATTGGGGGATGGTTATTAAGATAAGAAAACAATGCACACAAAATATTCCATCTAGTGACTACCACATAGTAAACAATGAAAAAAAAATATTATTTTTAATTCTCACCCAAGGAAATTTTCATTGATTCTGAAAGAGAGAGAGAGAGAGAGATATCAATGTGAGAAACATCTATCAGTACCTAGGTATGTGCCCTGACTGGGAATTGAACCGGTGACTTTTTGGTGTCCAGGATAATGTTCCACCCAACTGAGCCACTCTGGCCAGGGCTGAGAATTATTATTTTTAATGATCAAGTTAGAATCTGAGAGTTAGCTTTCTTCTCTTGGCTTGAATGTACATAAAAAAACCCTGGGAAAAATATTCTACTAGATGGTTCAGTGTTCTCGATCTGAAAGCCAGCTGACCACAGTTTTTCTAAGATATTTTTATAATTAAGGTAGTACTGTTTAATAATAAAAATAGTATAATTGTGTGATCCTTAGCTTGAAGTCCACAATGGGGGTTCTGGAGTGAAATGAATCATGTGTTTCCTGGCAGGAATGGTCACTCCCCTTTTGTATTAAGTTCTTATTGGCTGGAGTTTGCTACCATTACCAATCTTTTGCTTATCTTTAAATGGTAGGCTTGACATTGCCAAGGGAGCTGGTTGTGAACATAACCAGCTTCTTATAAGCCTGAAAACGTCTTACAACCTCGCCGGTGCCCCCTTACTGATTAGCCAAGACATCCACAAGCCTACTCATTGCCACGACTGCCCCTGAATGATAGATGTAAACCTACATAATATATTGCATCTTTATATGGTTGACTATCCTGGACTATCCTGAAATAATGGAAGACTGAAGGAGAGGCCTGTTTCTACTAAGTCTGAAGTACCAACAGAAGTCTGAGCCTGTGTCCCTGGGGAAACAGCAGCATTTGGCTTTTTGTGGCTTTTAAAGCTCCTTTAAATAATTTATGGACAACATCTGCTATCTTCAGGTGTTTGCTTGGCTTTCTTAACAGTGCAGATGACGTTTGCATAGAATCTAATTACCTTTTACTTTACCCACATAGCTCCTCTCCAGTTTTGTTGTTGTTGTACCAGAGAATCATAATGAATCCTTTCTATTCCAAGTTTTAATACTAGAACAATCTTTCGAGTTCTCCCAGAAATAGGAATAATCTTAGAGTTCTTTTGAAAAATGAAAGCTTATTTTCTTTAGTACGCGTAAGAATTACCATCATAACTCATTAATTCATCAATATTTGGTGAGTGTTTGTTGTACAATGGATGTTGTGCAGTGTCTTAGTTTGAGTTCTTCCAGAAGCAGACCCTGAGATAAAGTTTTGAGTGCAAGTGGTCTATTCCAGAAGCGCAAGGCGGGTGGAGCTTTATCACCTGGGAAAATCTGGAAAAAAAAAAAAAAGGCAAAAAAAAAAGAGTAAAACCCAGACCTCAGAATTATTTTAATTAAAGGGTGAAGAAGCCAGAATAGTTATGCTCAACTCCGGGTCACTGTCCGAAGTCTATTGTGAAACGCAGGGAAGTGTGAATTTTGCACCAGTGAAGCGACTCTCCAAGAATCTGAAAGCAATTCCTTAGGTGCAAAACGCAGGTAACTGTTGATTGGAAATGTGTCCCCGGAACAGTGGCAGCTGTGAGGGAGAGGGGTGGAGCACCAGCAGCATCTGCCACAAGCGCTTTCCATTTATTATCTCTTTGATCCTTATAAGTCTACAAGGAAGACTTAATTATTTCTATTTGTTCAAAGAGAAAACACTGAGGTTCAGATTAGTTGTAGAATTTGCCCAAGGAGATATACTAATAAGGGGCTGAGTCAGGATTTAGACCCAAGGCTGGTGTCATCATCTCTTGAGAAAGTAATGACTTACCCGATGTCACACAGATGCTATTTAGCAGAGATGCCTTATGGCCCTGGTCTCCTGACTTGGGCCTAGTGGCCGTTTCAGGTCATTCTCCCTCCCTGTGCACCTCCACCTTTAACCCTGTGCCCTGGAAAGTTGATCCCTGAGTTAGTGCTCTGTTTAAATGCCCTGGACATCAGCAAGGGAAAATCTGAAACTTTTTCTTCCAACTTGTCAAATACTTGCTAGAAAGTCCAGTATTTCTTTGGCGACACCCCTTCTGACTGAAGATACCTTATTGGCCTTATTGATAATTTTATTCCCTTGAAATTGCTTTCTTTGCCCCCACAACAGGGTCTTTTTCCACGTCGTGTCCCTCTTCCTGAATATTCTTTCTCCTTGTAACCTCGCTGATTCCCACGACTTCTGATTTTAAGTGTCATTTTGCATCACTGACCTTCTGAACTACATTAAATTGAAGTACCAAGTAGCTCTTCTTTATAGCACTCTGTGTTACAATTTAACTTTTGTTCCTCTGAGGGCTCCATTAAAGCCTAAAAACTCTACCAAGAAAGGGACCAAGTCAATTTTTGTTTATGATTATATCCTGCTCACCCAAAACATAAAAGGGGCTCAGGAAATATTGTTGAATAAAGGGATGAATGAATGGATGCATTTCTATCACAGAGCACCCAGGGTGTATGTAATGTTTATACTTCATCTACCAGGAAATAACCCTGGATCCTGCTATAGCACAGACTTAACTCACAGCTTAAGCTTAGCACTTATAAAATTCAGCCTTTCCCAGGGGCCACACCCTGCCATCCGTGCCTGTGTACCCCTGTTAGGTCCCCAAATTAAGCTAATTAGGCAACAAACCTAAGCGAATCAGTTAAAATTTAAAAGGATACTCTGCCTATTTACTTATTCATTTTGTTTTAGGGTTTTTGTTTTTCAGCTGATCCATATTTTAGTTTTAGGGACTTACTTTTTAAAAAAAATTATCTTTATTGTTGAAAGTATTACAGATGTCCCCTTTTTTCCCCATTGACTCCCTCCACCCCTCCAACCCTTGCCAGGCCTTCACCACACTGTGGTCTGTGTCCACGGGTTATGCGTATATGCATATATTGCTCTGTTCATAAAAATAGTGACATGTACATAAGAAAAGAGTATTATCACACACTACACATCAATTAGCAGTAAAACTGCTAACCTCCATTCTCTGAAATGTTCATACTGAGGCTTGAAGCTACAAAGTTACTCTCTAGAACAGTGAAGGCGTGCAGCAAGAATTTTTAAAATATACAATACCTGACTTTTTAAGTCAGAGGCACTGAGGGATCTCTTTTCCCTTAGATTGTCAAATAAAAAAGTGACAACAGCTAACACAACAATAGCCATTCAGTGTGAATGAATCAAAATCATACCTATTTTTTTTTGGTCAGATCTGCAAAAAACATAATTATTTTTGGTGTGTCGCAGAATTTATTAATTAGTTTATGTGTGCCCTGAGGTGAAATAGGTTGAAAATCATTGCTCTAGCATGTCTCCACACTCCTGCATGCACAAGGTGAACTTTTGTCTCTCCAAGAGTCAGTTGGGCTCTTCCTAAGCCTATTTATGCCAATTGCACTTACATATTTTATCATTATGTAAACCACAGAAATATGAGCTCAACAAGAACAAAAAAGTGTTGTTGCCTTAACACTATGTTGAATGCTTTGAAAACATTCAATGAAGTCCAACTGGCTAAATTTTAAAAAATGTTATTAAATTAATTACAAGCAAGATGATCATAAAAAGAGGGAGATATGATCACAAATGTCTAGATGGCCTCTGCCCATCACAAGTGCCCTTAAGAAACTGAAGCTGGAATGATGAAAGCATGCATTTTGGTGTAGCTTCTGCAAAAATCATGAGGCAAAATTCCATGAGGAGCTGCATATTTCATTTTCTTTATGTGTAAAATGAGAATAGTAAAACCCAACAGAGTTTTGAAGATTAAGTATAGTAATGCTTATTAAGTGTCTTGCCCAATTCCTGGCTTGTAGCAAGTAATTAGTTTATTTTGTCTCCTCTTGTGTGCAAAAGCACTTTGTAAAGGCTGGTGTTTTATAAATGTCAGTTGTTCCAGGGGCCAGGGAGGAAGCAGCCAGGAGGAGAGGCAGATTTTAAAAGCCTGAAGATGAATCCACTGGGAGAACTAGCGCTGAGGTCATTTGCAAATGTTCTCCAATGTCTGGGCTGAAACTACACAAAAAAAGAAGTTGGCTTAGGCCCAAACATGCAAAAAGTTGCTTTTTTTCTTTAATTGAGTACCCAAACTCAGAGCTGAGAAGCTGATGGAAAATGGGCTTGGTCAAGTTCACCAGACGGAGCAGAGTTCCTGCCCCCCTGGTTGGCTTCTCAGGAAAGGCTGTAGCCACTGCAGTCTTCATTTGGAAGATGAAGTACATCACACAACCTCTGATTTTAAAAAACACAGGGGAGCCCTGGCCGGTGTGGCTCAGTTGGTGGGGCATGGCTCTGTGCACCAAAAGCTTTGATTTCCCTTCAGGGCACATGCCTGTGCTGCTGGTTTGATCCCCAGCAGAGATCGTGCAGGAGGCAGCGATGTGTCGCTCTCACGTAGATGTTTCTCTCTCTCCCTCTCCCTTCCTCTCTCTCTAAAAAGAAAAAAAAAAGAAAAAAGCAGATGAGAAGGCTAGTGATGCATCAAATGAGATAAAACTCTACAAGCACAAGAGAAAACTTTAAAAAAGCAAAGAGTTTGAAAGTAAATTTAACAAATTCCTATGGGTCAAGAGCTCATTGTCGACTGGAGAGGTTTCGCTTTTTGCAAACCTACTTATTTCCAGATTCTCAACGGGGAACAGAGCCTATCCAGTCTTCCCGCTAAGAGCATTTAAGCACTCAGTGGAAGCAGAACGTTCTGGCATGAACTTCACCAAGTGCAACTTCTGGAGTATGGCAAGCAGGCTGCCCTGGGGACTGACATGTCTGCATAGTGCCTATTATGCAACATCAACCATTTAAAAAACTGCCAACAGTGTTGCCCCTGAGGAGAGTGTGGATTGTGGGCAGAACAGTGATGCTTTGATGGTTGTGCCTGGCTTGTCAGTCCAGTGAAGAGGTTCAGCCCCGCAAATCCATAACTATGAACAAGCCCGCTCACTCTGGTTGTCTGCTGCGCAGCATGAGAGGAGTGTAGGGAGGAGGGGATACATTAAGTGGCCTTCTTTGAAAAATTGCTTTTGTATCTGGTTGAGATAAAAAATTTTCTTGAGGACTGTCTTAATAAAATTCCTGTCAGTCAGTTCTGGCTGCTGTAATAAATTAATTACCACAGACTAGGTGGCTTATAAATTAGAGACTATATTTCCTACCCTTCTGGAGGTTGGAAGTCTGAGATCAGGGTGCCGTCGTGGCCAGGGCCTGGGGAAAACCCTCTTCGGGATTACACACTGTGACGCGTGTCCTTAGGTGGTGGGAAGGGGAGAGAGATAGAGCAAGCTCTCAGCTCCTTTCTGAAAAGGGCACTAATCACTTTCATGAGGGCTCTGCCCTCATGACCTAATCACCTCCCGAAGTCCCCACCTCCTAATACCATCACATTGGGGCTTAGGATTTCCGTATATGGATTTTGGAGTGACACATTTAGTCCATAACAATCAGAATTTTAGTAGAAAGTAGTGAGAAGAATGATTTTAAAGGAAAAAACCCCACACATCCAGCTGAATTCTCACCCTTAAACATCTGTTACACTTTCCTCTTTCATCCTCTCGTTGCCTCAGCACTGAACTCCTCTGCTGCACGGTGAGGACTTTCTGAGGGCAGGACCCTGCTTTAGGGACCCACAAGGTCAGCGTCCACCAAGGTACCCAGCACACATTGGCTCCTCCAGGCAAAAAAGAAAAATAACAGGAAAAAAAATCTAAGTAATCACAAAGAGGAAGAGCTCAACCAACAAAGGAATTATGTGCACAATCTATGTTTGTAAATCAGTTGTTTAGAAACCACACCGACTCTTTGTCAATTCTAGTCATTAAGAATAACTTCTCCAAGTCTGTGGCTTCTCCTGTGACACAATAGCTTGAAGAAACACTGGTCCAAGACCATTTGGTTCTGTGTTTGGCACCTGATGCATCTCTAACGGAAGGACTGGTGGCAGGCAGCTAAGTACTGTTATCTGCCATCAAGAGCCATGCAGCTCAGCAGCCAGAAGGAGAAAGAAAGAGAAACATTGTTTTTCCCACCTTTCTAACATCTGGTCTGTCCTGAAGGCAAGATTTTTGAGTACATGAAATGTCTTAGGCACTGTCTCCTTTGCTTGTTACACCTAGTTTGCCTAATTTCCCATAGCTTGCAGTTCTCTGTATATTCATTTTCCTCCTTTCATATTCTAAAATTTTCAACCTCCAGTCTTCCCTCTTCTGACCCCATTTTCAAAATAACAGAGACCTTGAATTAACCAAGATGTATTTGCACATTTATATTTTTAACTCAGGTGAGTCTCTGATTAGCAGAATTTTAAGCCATGAGATAAGTGAAAAATTTTTTTTTTTTTGGTGTGTGTGTGTGTGTGCTGTTTTGGACAGAAAAATTCAGGATGTAGTGAAGTCAGCCCTGCCTAGAGTACTGTCCAAATATTCATTTTCCTTAAGGTGCTTCTGATTTTCTAATATTCCATTTTTTATTAATAATTTAATTTAACATACATTTAAGTGCTCAACTATTGTTTGTTAAAAATATTTATCTTCCCTCTCCAAACAAATTCTGAAACTACAGACTCTCTGAGCACTCCATGTTTTTTCTTTTTTCTTTGTTTTTCAAACAGTGGTTTCCAAAAGCAAGAACAGTATCTAAGTGCCTGAGAATCGAAGAGCTGGCATTGGCAACCATTTTTGTAAGTGAGTCATTTCTGTCCAATACTGAGGAAGTGGGACTACTTATCAACATCATTTTAGAAAGAAGATTGTCCACCTCTGAATCCATATCTAAAGTAACCAGATCTAAAAAATGTGACAGCAGGATACGAGAGACAAAGCAGATGTAGTTATTGGGAAATGTGCAGAGATTCACGATAGGTGTTCATGAATAGGTGGAGCTTTACCCTGGGAAAATAGGTGGTGCAGGGGAGAGGGACTCAACATGGCCCAAAGGGAAGACAAAAGCTGCGATAGTTTATAGGTGAAGTTAAAAATAATCTAAGGATTATTATTTAAAAGCTACATTGGACTCCCTTTAACAGGAAAATATAGTGTGTGTGTGTGAGATGAGGGATGGGGTGAGAGAGAGGTGAGAGAGATTAAGAGATGGCTTTTGTTTCACCTCTGGAACGTGGCTTAAACTCGTGCTGTGCCAAGTAGGATGGCACAATGTCGTGGTTCTCAATGTATGGTCTGTGGGCTCCTGGACAGCCCTGAAATTGTTTCAGTTTTATAAAAATAAAACGATTTTTATAATAATACCTGGTTGTTATTTAGTATCCTATTAGTATTTAGTATTATATGTGTTGACTCTTGCACCCAGAGGTGCAAAAGCAAAGGGAAGTGAAACTGATGGTGTCTTAGCACAAACCATGTCAGTGGCCACAAGCAGGACTAGGTGTTACCCTCTTCATCAGAAGTGCCAGTTTTGCTTAAGAATGCCCTTGACAAAGTGGTAAAAATTATTAAACTGATCAAATATTGACCCTCAAATACATGTCTTTTAAATATTCTGTGTGACAGATGACAAGTTTGCATAAAAGCACTGCTGCATACTGAAATATAGCGGTTGTCTCGAGAAAAAGTACTTGTGCCACTGTTTGAGTTGCTAGTAGTTTTTTTCTCAGAGAATGCCATTTTTTACTTGAAAGGACTATTGGCAGACAAAAAATGGTTGTTCAGACTTATATTTGGCTATAATTTTCTCAAAAGTGAACAAATGTGCCTGTTTCTTCAAGAAAAACAATTGGCAGTATTTGTTGTTAATAATAAAAATGGAGCTGTATAGTGAAAATTTAAATTTTGGAAAATGTGTATCTGCCATGGCCAGTTTTCCCAGTTAAGAATTTCTGATGAGATGGTAGTTATATTAATGGATGTGCCTTTTTGATATTGTTTAATTAATAAAGTTAGGATTTTCCAGATGAATAAAATATGATGTTAAAAAGTCATACATTGATGAAAGATCTATTCAAATTGCAGGAGACAACAATAGATTTTAACATAACAGAGTAAAAAAAGATAACTGATATTATTTTATATATCAAGTGCAACCAAACTTTAAGAAACATCACTTGTTGAGCTTTATTTCTGTTGCAGTAGGGAAAGCGATAGAGGGTCAAGGAAGGGTAAGACAGTGGTTTCAACTCTAAATTAGTGTATATTCTCCTTAAAAATCTATTTAATCTGACATTACATCAGTTATTTCCTTATTTTCAACTTTTTCTTTCTTTATTTGGTTAACCTAGTAAATCTGATTTTAATCCACTTATATTTTCAAGATTTTTAATGTCTTTTAATCATCTTATATTGGTTCTGTTTCACAGCTTTTTTATTTTTTTAAAATTTTTTCTTTATTACGTTTGATTGGGAAATGTTTACTTGATGCTTTTATTGTTCCCTCTGTCAGTTTGTAACATATAGATTCTTTTTAATTAGCAATTACTGCTACATTTCTAGCATATATTTTTAAACTTTTTTTTCCAAACAAAGGCTAAAGGTACTCAGCATCTCTTTCCTCCTGCATAAATAAAACAAAGAGTTTAGCATTTAAAATTTTTGTCATCACAGAATTTAATTTCCAGTATTTTTATTATTTTTTATTATTATTTTTAAGTTTCTTTATCTTTATTGTTGAAAATATTACAGTTGTCCCCTCTTTATCCCCATTGAATTGATCCTCTCCACCCCACATCCATCCCACCCCCAGGCTTTCACCATACCAATGTCTGTGCTATGGATTATGCTTATAAACATGTAAGTTCTTCAGTTAATCCCTCCCCACCCTCTCCCCGCTCCTCACCTTCCCTCTGAGATCCCTCAGTCTGTTCCATGCTTCTATGTCTCTGAATCCATTTTGTTCATCAGTTTATATTTTGTTTATTATATTGCACATATAAGTGAGATCATGTGATATTTGTCTTTCTCTGACTGGCTTATTTCACTTAGCATAATACTTTCTAATTCTCTCCATGCTGTGCCAAAGGATAAAAGATTGTTCTTTTTTACAGCTGCATAGTATTCCATGGTGTAAATGTCCCACAACTTTTTTATCTACTCATTTGCTGATGGGCACTTGGACTGTTTCCAGGTCTTAGCTATTGTAAATTGTGCTGCTGTGAACATAGGGGTGCATAAGTTCTTTGTGATTGGTGTTTGGGGTTCCTTAGGATATATTCCTAGAAGTGGGATCACTGGGTCAAATGGCAGGTCAATTTTTAATCTTTTGAGGAACCTCCATACTGCTTTCCATAGTGGCTGTACCGGTCTGCATTCCCACCAGCAGTGTACTAGGGTGCCCTTTTCTCCACACCCTCGACAGCACTTGTAGTTCGTTGATTTGTTGATGGAGCCATTCTGGCAGGTGTGAAGTGATACCTCATTGTGGTTTTAATTTGCATCTCTGATGATTAGCGACTTGGAGCATTTTTCATATGTCTCTTAGCCATTTGTGTTTCCTCTTTGGAGAAGTGTCTATTTACGTCCTTTGCCCAGTTTTTAATTGGATTGTTTGTCTTCCTTTTGTTAAGTTTGAGTTCCTTGTATATTTTGGATATTAACCCTTTATCAGATGTCTCATTGGCAAATATGTTCTCCCACACAGTGGGCTCGCTTTTCGTTTTGTTGATGGTTTCTTTTGCTGTTTTAAATCAACCCAATATAGTAATAGCTTTTTAAAAATAAAAGTTGTTTGTTAATAGATTTGCCAACATTTTAACTAATTTATTTACTCTTCATTGCTTAGTTCAACCAAGTCTTTCTATATTCATTTTCCCCCTCATTATATGCTCTGAGAAGTCTTAGCCCCTTTCCTAATTCTTTCACCTGCTCCTATCCACAGCCCCCCCACCCCAAGTTACTTTTTGTTTTTACTGCTGTTTGTTTCTGTTTTAACCCCCCCTGTATTTCTTTTGGCAAAACTAAATGTATGTATATGTAATTTTCTGTCTTTCTAACACAAAACATTGTGTATATTATACTCCTCCGCTTTTTCCACATCCTGTAACTCACTCCCTCTTTTGTGGATGAACCTTAGTTCATTCTATTAGTCTCCTATGAATGGGCAACGAGGTTGTTTCTAATAGTCTGATATAACGAAAGTTCACCGTGAGTAAGCTTGCGCTTATGTTATTGGCTTACTAGTAGTGGGATTGCTGGGTCAACTGATAAATGCAGAATTCATGGTTTGATTTAAAGAAAAAAACACTCTAAAGTTACATTATATTCCTTGAATCTGAGGGTTCATGTTCTTAATTTTTTAGAACTTTCTGAAAAGTTCTAGCCATTATTCCTTCAAATATTCCTTCTGCCCATTCTTTAGTCTGTGGCCTGTTGGAGTTTCCTAATACTACAGCAGCTCTTCTTACATAGTTTTTTACTTTATTACCATTTTGTACTGCATTTTAGATAAATTCATTAGGAGTATCTTCCAATTTAATAATTTGCTTTCAGTTGTGTCAATTATAGAATATATATTTACATTTATTAAAGTGTTTTCCAGTGGCTATGTTTTAATGTTCTGATTTTCTAGCTGACATACTTTTCATATCTACTAATTTTGATTCACATTGTCCTCTTGCATCACAGCCTATTGTCCTCCATCCTATGTTTTTTATCTTTCAAGTTCTTAAAAATATATATTCTAAAATTATTTACAAGTTTCTCTAATATTTTCACCTCCTGAGACATGCGTTCTTCCATCCGGTGAGTATTTTGTCTTCCATAAGGCTACTTTCCTCTTGCTCTTTTCTCAGGAGTAGCTGCAAATATCATCTGTTGTAGCTACTCCTGAATAGAAACATTACTGTTATTTGCTTTCTCTCTGGGTTCTCGCCCATCCTTGTCTGACAGTTCTGATGTGTCACTCAAACGCTTTTTGTTTCTTGTACCAAACTATGTTGCAAATCGAGAGCTTTTATCATATGAAGATATTGCAGAACTCATCTCTGAACGAGAGTGCAAGAAATTATTCAACTTCTCTAAGTTTCTCTCTTTTTTTAAAGTCTGTATAATGTGAGTTTTAACAAAACACATCTCATAGAATTGTTGTGAAGATTCGCTTTGTTAATAAATGTAAGTAAAGAGCTTAGAACAATGCCTGCACAGAGGGAGCACTAAATAAGTGTGTGTTATTGCTGTCATCATTTTTACAATCACCTGTATATTACTGGCATATAGCAGATACTTCACAAGTTAGTGCTGTGGTTTTTATTATGATTTATTGGACACCTAGTGCTTTATAACTTTCAGGTCACATTACTATGACTTTTAAAATTCTTATTACTACATACTCTCTCTGTTCTTCTGTGAATTATTCTTGATGAGACAGATTAGGTGGTTTCAGAGGACTCACAGAGGACTCCATAAGTGAATCTCTGGCTCCAGGAATGGGACACTATTCTTGACTCTACTGAATTAAAATCCCCTGGCCCTCTGCGCCACCAATAACATCTAAGATGGATCCACAATCAGCTGGTGAAAGATTCAAAGGAAGAGTGCTGATGGTGATGGTAGTTGGAGGTGGAGTCTCTGTGGCTTCATACATCTTGAAGGAATTACTTCCAATGCTATTATATAATTAAAACTCAGTATGAGTTTCTATCAAAGCAAGTACCAGGAATCAGAAGAATAAAAGTCCAGAACCAAATAGATGACCTTACTAATAATGTTACTCTGAGAAAACACTGATAAAGTATCATATGCAGAACAATAATGTGGGTAATAATTAAGGTACTAAGCCTTGAAGTCAGTTTTCAAGGTTCATATTGAAATTTTCTACCTCTCTACATCTGTGTCTCCTCATGAGTAAAATGGAAATAATAATAATATGGTTATTTTGAGTTAAAATATTCAAAACCCTTGGGAAAGTAGCCAATATTAACTCAATACTCAGTAGATAATGAACATTATCTTAGCATGGATTTTTGGTTAAAGGCCTTTTAACCAAAAGGATTTTTTTTCCTTAAGGGCCTTAAGGAAAAATGCAGAGCTTGGAAGAGGAATTCCAAGGATAACAATTTCATTGCTAAGAAACATAACCTGTCAGATGAGTATAGTGGTGAATAAATACGAGGAAGTTCCAAGAGAGGTATATCAAGAGGAGCTGGCTGAGCATGTATGAGACAGATATACCCCAGAGACAGGGAGACTGGAGGCAGGGGTACCTTAATTGGTGCTACTTATATTTGGGTAGTCTCTAGACTTTTATCTTCATCCTTACTTTCTTTTCTTTTTTGTGGTTGGTTCTCAAGGTCTAAAGTTGGAAACCTCTTGCATGTTGAGGCATTGATTCTTGTCAAGCCATAAAAATCATCATGGCCCAGGAATACTAGATGGTGTGAAGAAAAGAGGAACCATTGAAATCAGTGGCCAATGGGGCCACTGCAAAAGATACAGCTGGAGAAATCCTTGCCCAGTTCTTTTGAGGATGAATCACACAATTTCTTTCCTTGGTTACTCTTCTTTAAAAGCATGGCATTGGGAAATTTGTCAACTATTTATAAATACATATTTTCTATGCAACTGAAACCTTTTTACATATATCTAATAGGCTAACTTTTAATACATAATTCTCCTATCTTCAAGGGTAAATTGAATGATTTTAGGAAGGTGAAGGGATTAAGCAAAGAAAAAAAACAAAAGAAAGGCTCATGGACACAGACAAAAGGCTCATGTGACTGCCAGAGGGAAAGGGTGGTGCTCGGAAGTAAAAGTGAGTAAAGGGGGAATAAATGGTGATGGAAGGAAAATTGACTTGGTGTGGTAAACACACAATGTAATATACAGATGATATATGTATGTATCTCTATATTCATAGCAGCGTTATTTACAATAGCCAAGATCTGGAAACAGCCCAAGTGCCCATCAGTAGAGGAGTGGATAAAAAAGCTGTGGGGCATTTACACAGTGGAATACTATGCAGCTGTAAAAGGAGGAACTCTTACCTTTTGCAACAGCATGGATGGACCTGGAGTTTATTATGATAAACAAAATAAACCAGATAGAGAAAGACAAATACCATATGATCTCACTAGTATGTGGAATCTAATGAACAAAATAAATTAATGAACAAAATAGAAGCATAGGCATGGGTACCTGGAACAGGCTGCCAGAGGTCAGAAGGGAGGGAGATGGGGGGACTGGATGAAAGAAGGTACAGAGATTAGCCAAAGGAATATATGCATAGACCATGGATGCAGACACCAATGTGGTGATGGCCAGAGGAAGGGGGAGCAGGGACTGGGTGGAGGTGGGTAAAGGGTGGGGGGAAATGGGCAATACCTGTAATAGTGTCAACAATAAATTTTAAAAATACAGATGTTATATTGTATAATTATATACCTGAAACCTATAGTTTTATTAACCAATGTCACCCTAATAAATTCAATTAAAAAAAGGGAAAAAATTTAAAAAGGATTATCTTTGCCCAGCTAGCATGGCTCAGCAGCTGAGCATTGACCTATGATCCAGGAGATTCTGGTTTGATTCCCAGTCAGGACACACGCCCTGGCTGCAGGATCGATCCCCAGCAGGCAGCGTGCAGGAGGCAGTCAATCAATGACTCTCTCATCATTGATGTTTCTGTCTCTCTCTCCCTCTTCCTTTCTCTTCCTCTCTCTGAAATCAATAAAAATATTTTAAAAAAAGAATTATCTTAAGGTTATATATTTTTAGCACTTCTAAAGTTTTCAGAATCAGAATTTAATTTGGCTTTTTCAACCATCAGTTTGCTTTTTAACTGGAAGGTATTACAGGAGATTATGTATTAATCAGTATGACAACTTTGTATGTGAAGAAGTATTATGAAGAATGCTTGAAAGGATTTAAGCTTAAATAATTCCCTTATTTATAGACTCACTTTAAGGTTTCCAACTCCAAGATGCTATAAACATCAAGTACTTTCTATGATACACGTCCAACTCCCTTATTCAAGTGTAAGTACACAATTGCACTCGAGGGCCAAATACGAATACTTTTGGATTGCTCACTCAAGCGGAGTTGAACCAAGCTTTTCAAACTTTCATGTGATTGATACTACTATTAAAATTAAGTTTTCCCTTCTCTAAATACTCTGAAATTAAATAACCAAAGAGACACTCAAATGGATTTAAAAATGCCTCTAATAGCCACCAAAGTTTCATGCTGAAAAGCTGGAGTTAAGTGTTTTGTATTCAATAGGGAGGACCCACAATTTTTCTTTTGGCAGATTTTGCTTTAGCTCAACTGGAGAACCTGATGTCTGTGCCAGAAAAATATGCAAATATGTGTTTGATTAAATAAGATGAAAACTTTATTGCTGAGCTATGGCTTTTCTTCCCATTTCTAACTTCATTCATTTCATGCTCAGTGAATCAAGCCTACCCAAGACCTCCATGACTTTCAATAGAATGGTAACCATTTGCTTCTAGAAGAAATCTGCTAGTGCTGTGGGTTCCTCATGAGTCTGACATAATAGCCACGGGTGGACCTTCTGTTATTCTCTGGTATATGTGTGGGGGTGGGGCTGGGGTGAGGTAGCAGGGTTTGGTCATGGATATGTCCAGAGGCAGAGTCTTCATGACAAACAAGAAAAATCCATCCTGTCAAAACTGCATGTGCCGCTGCTTTATCACCATGATTACACTGAGGTTTTGCTTTAGAGAACCCTGGATTTTAAATTGAAAGTCAAATATAATTTGCCACAAGCAGCATGAAGTGAGTGACTACAAAGCTGCTAGCAAGGCCCAGCATGGCAAATCGATATCTCAGTGATGATGAGCCTCCACAGTTGGTGAGTCGCTGAGTCTCATGCAGGTGGGAGAAGCAGAGTGGGTGGCCCAGGACTGGCGCAAGGGCCTCATACGCTGGGGTGGTTCAAAGGGAGTGACGGCTAGAAGCAGGCAGACACCATTCAGTTCTTCGGGTGTTAGAGAAGAGCGGCATTATTTTAACTTCTATGTAAAATCAAATGGTGCAGCTGAAGAGATACAAATCCGCATGAGAAAAAGTGCTTTGGGGATGTGAAGTAATCTTTACCGGGTGCTTAACTTGTGCCTAGAACTCTAATAGGTACTTTGCACAAAGTATTTCCCTATTTAATACTCACAATAGATTTTATTATCCATACTTTGCAAATGAGGGTACTGAAACCTTGTAAAACTAAGTGACTCACAGAAAGTCACACATTTAGAGCAAAGTGAGGGAAATTAACTTTTACTGAGCCTCTTTGTATTTCCATGTTGTTTTCTGGGCTTGGAACATGTATGTATAACATCTGGAAGTTGGTATTAGGATCATATCTTGCAGTCTTAGAGAAGATAAATAGACTAACTTAAGGTGAAAGAGGCTAGTCAATGACAGCATTAGGCTTTGAACCCAACCTTTCCTGATAGGGAAGCCCATAGTCCTATTCCTATCTCATACTTAGGAAGGTGACTTGGTAAACTGAGGATAATTGATTTTCAGAGAGACTTCTACAACTTAAAGGTTGTCCTGGGAATCTCTATTTTCTCTCATGTTACTTGCTGCTAAATCCTTTCTAGTCCTTCCTTTAGGACTGCCTCATCTGCTGCATCAGGCTTTATAGTCTGCTTGATTGGACTCTAATACATAGAGCAAAGAGGTATATAGCAAACTCTGATACATTTTCCCTCAGGTCACCTCAGGGGAGAGGCTGAAGCACTAGTTTGCCAAGTTTTGCCCACTCACTGACCACCTCCAGTCCCTTGTGGCAACTGACAAATTTATATGGCATAATGCACACAGTTCACCTACTTGATGTTCAAAGAGGATTTGCAGTCACATGACCAATGCTGAAGAGATGGGGTGCGTAGTTGCCTCCCAGGTAAGTCATTGAAAAGGCTTGGTTTTGTGTCAGAAAGGATGAGTGCATTCTGTTTGTTGTGTGCCTTTCAGGAGATCATGAGGGAACATTGCACATAAATACAAATCCTCTCTAATATTGGTAACATTTTAGTGGGATTTGCCCTACTACTGAGAACTGTAGGTTTATATTGCTTTTGTGGTTGCTGGTAATTCAGCAGGGTTTTCTCTAGGAGTCTTAAAAATGTATCTAATGACAGATGTAAAAGCTCCAATAATAAAAATAGTAAAACAGGTGAACATTAACCCTGGCTGTCCCCTTACTCTAATTTCATCAGCCTGGGCTTCAGTGACCAAGGGCTCAGATCTCCCCCTATAAGCCCCTAGAATGAGAGCATGGGAAGCAGAAAACCCCATATATTGGATTTAAGAGCCCTGGGTTTAACTTGGACTTACACATTTCCTGAATTGGTTGAATTTGAATAAAATAATAACTCCTCTGAAATGCTATTTCTTATCTGCAAAAAATACATTCTTATCCCTTTCTCAAAGGTTAAGAATTAACATGACACATCAAATGTGGCAACAACTAGCGAAAGATTTGACACATATTAGAGGCTTGATAAAAGCCCCTGTTTGATGAAGTTTCCCTGTTAACTATGTGATCTTAGGCAAGTTACTTAACCTTTCTGAGTGTTAGCTTCCTCTTCTGCAACACTGCAAAGATAATCCCTAACTTATAGGGTATTTGTGAAGATTAGACTTCATGACGTGGGTAAAGCGCCTGGCGTTGGAGGCACGTCTTCATAGCAGCTTTTGTTACAAGGGCTTTCCAGGTTACCACGGAAAGGACTCAAGTGTTACCAGGCTAACCATGCCTTCCTGGTTGCACTGGACAGGACCTGTTTATACCTGGCTCTGGAAAAATTATTAATACACATTCATCACTCTCAAAAGTTTCCAAATAAATCCTATGGTAGCTCTAAATATATATAATATGTGGAGAGGGGGCTGGCCTATTGAAAAGGAGACAACCTAACAGCAATAGCTATGTTTGTCTAATTCTTTCAATAGGATAATTTGTTATTAATAGTTAAGCATTATTAGGTTGTTGCCTATTTTTAAAGCAGATTGCCATATGTGAGTCAGAAACTAATTACACAGGAAATAACATGGGTAGTTTTTCTTTGATGAGCTGGTTTGTCCCGCTTTTTGCTAATTTTCCACCAATTAGCATCCATTTTTCAAAAGCACAGGGCTCTCATGCTCCCCTCTGCCTGCCCCAAATCACCTTCTACAGTCAGCTTTAAGGGGCGGCCCACTCAGTGTCCTGGCTGCCTATTGAGCTTCCTGCACCCTAAGGTGCTGGTGACCCTAAAAAGTTGGACTTTTCACCCAGCACCTTACTCCCAGCAGAATACCTCCCCTGATTTTTGCTTCTAGAATCTTCCTGCTCTGCCAAACAACCTTTGAATAGAGGCAGCTTTGATGGCTAGTTTATCCCCTGTGCCCTCAGCAAGCTCTGCTGGCTCACTCTGGGCCCATATGCACAGGAATGTAAGAATCTTTGCCTCAAGATTGGGGTGAAGGTAGGGAGGTTTATACTGCTGAGTCTTCCTTGGTCACTCTCCACTGGCCCCCAGTGTTTCTTCCCACTTCATCAGTGTCTCCCTTGTCCATCTAAGGAGGAACAAATGTATAAGCAAATGAGAAACAAAACGGGGGGCTTTTCTGCCCCTGGGAACCGCCAAACTTTGATGAGGATCCTGCAGGCAAGTCTTAGGAGAACTAGAAACAGTAAGAGGAGCAGATATCTTGCTTTCATTTTTCATAAACCCTGACCCTCTCTCTTTCTCTTTCAATCATTTTAAACTTTCTTGTCTAGAGAGAAAAGAAATCAATTATCAGGAGGGTAATTTTTCTTTCCAGTGATTATTGTCTCACGCCTGGTACGTGGCCTTTGACCCAGTGCTTCGGAATGTAGGTCATCTTCCTCCGCAGTCACTGTGGGGCTGGCAGGGGAAGAAGGAGGTGGCCCGCTATTTCACATGACTTCCCTGAGCAAATATCATCGGCTCTCTCTGCCACCCAGGAAACAGCCCTTCCTTTGAATTTCCTTCACACAGTAGACATTAGACACTAAGTTAAAAATAGATATATTAAAAAAAAGTTTAGAAATATAAAACAGTGTGTAAGGTATAAGTACATTAAAAAGCAGAGGTTGTAAAAGGTCCAGATAATGACTATTTTAGACGTTGCAGGCCACCGACACCCCTGTTGCATAGTTTCCTTTGCCTCTCTGACCTCTCCTTCCTCTCCTTCCTCTTCTTCTTCCTTAACAAAGCTTTAAACGTGTAGGAAACATTCTCAGCTTCTGGCTAAGCATAAGCGCCCTTCTGGCCAGTTTCCAAAGTAACTGACGCCCAGTTTCAGAAATAGAACATTTCCAACAATGTTGAAGTTGACTCCATGCATGTCCTTACTGTATTCCCTTCCTTTCCCCAAAGAGTCAATTACTAGTTTAAATTCCATAGCATTCCTTTTTTTTTTTTTTGGACAGTTCTACATTTTATACATGAATCCCTTAACAATACAGGTTTTTTTTCATGTATGGCATTGCATTGTATGAATATACCACAATTTATTCATCTACTTCCCTGTTGAGGAGACTTTCAATTGTTTCCAGCCTTTACTTTGATAGAAAACACTGTTTTGTGCATTTTTGTAAATATTCTCAGGCTATAACTTGCACTGAGTCTTTGTAGTGTTGTTGTTTTTTTAATTGTTTGATCAAAACAGAAGGGAGTTATGACATAGAGAACATATAACCTTGACATTACATGTGATCTGCTCAGAGCTCTCAAGTTCAAACCCCAACTGACACATTTCCCTTATGGGACAACCCACTTCTGGACCTACCTTCTGGAATATTTCCATGTTTATCTTTATAGTCCTGTGTCCAGTAGAGATCCATGCATACCTGCCACAGGTCCAGAGAATGGTAATTCCCTCATCTTCAGTCTTATAACCAGCTTTTCAGTTTTCATTGCTTATCCTAGGATATGCCTCTTCCTCAAGTAATGGGAAGTGGGACTATCTACTTCCTACCAGGGACACCTTTTCCTTCCACTATAAAGTGTGGATGAGTCCTTTGGCTCTAAGAGTACAAATAAGTGATCTTTCAGAAAATAACTATCCAGTTTTAGATCTTGATATATTTGGCCTTAAATAACATGAGATATGTAGGTCATATGCTATTATTACTTGGCCTGGATTGAGCTGTGAACAAACTCAGTCTAATCTTCCTTGTTACTGTTTTCCCTGAAACATGCAATAGAAATTCACATACATATGACCGTCCTCTTTTCTGTATATTCCCATACAGGTTCTAAATTGTTTTTAATTGTTTTAATTGTCAGAGTTGTATATTTTAATATTAGGAAGGAAAAAATCCCTTCTTTCTCAATGTTTCTTTTAAACTATAGCATCATATATGCTTTGAAATAAACTTTAGTATGTTATTTTGCTTTCAAAACCCATTATCATTTATATTTCACTGAATTTATAAATTTATTATAATCCTATAATTTATTTTTTCTAACTTTTCCATTTTTTCTCTCCACATGGTGAATCTGTCTTTTATGTCCTGACAATTGAAAAATTGTCTATGTTAGGAGTTGTTTTCCATACCTCACATTATAGGTCTGTCAGTCTGAGACTGGGGATGGCCCTGTTAAAAAGGTCTTATGGTAACGGATCATTGCCCAGCACCAATGGACTCTGACTCCTCTATTTTACTGGACTCAAAGGGGTCAGCCTGACACGATCAGTTTCTCTTCAATGGCTATTTCTTTTATTTTCCCCAGATGACTGGATAGGGATCATTTTCTGGCCCGAGTGACCTTAGCATCCAGATCTCCACAAACACAGAATAAAGGCATAATGGGTTAACTTGATGTTGTTGTAATTACATCATTAAATGTGCCGAATATAGGTTTCATTCTTCTCTAGAAGCCAGGACTAGGGGTGCAAATTAATACCACTCCATCTCATCTTATGCTATATCATTGCTGCAACATTTGCTGCATAAGAAATTAGGGACAACAGTGTGAGGATTTGAGATCCAAACCCTGGAATATGTAAGAAAACACTTTTCTCTAAGCACTGGAAAGTAGAGTTCCTGCTTACCTCCGTTCATGCTTATGCTTGCCTTTCATGCACTTTATATTATGAAGATAACTATTGTCATGAGCTGAAATTCTATTCTACATCAAAATAATAATAATTTAGAAACAATGTGAATTAAATAAATGATCATTTTTAAAATTTACTTTCCAACTCTAAGATTTCTTTTGGTATTTATGTTTGAACATCTCTTTTGTATTTCTTCTCACTTAATATTGGCAGTAGTTCAAACCCCCAATCCACTGAGGCAATGAGAGAATTGGCCAGTACCTGATATTATAGTGACTACACATGAAATCCCTTCCAGTGTAAAAACTTATTAACATTTAAAAAGAATTAGATTCATTTATACTTTAACTATAGAGTAAACACTTGCTGAGCAGAACTCACTGTCATTCCTAACCTTTCCCCTCTTTTGCATTTACTGAAGTTCTTAAATATCAGCAGCACACTAAAAATTCTCACATAAATGCACCAAGTGAAATCCCATCTTCAGCTCCAGACCTCACAATCCATTTCCCTTGTGTTTATATAACACTCAGGGGCTAATTTTCTGTAAATTGTCGAAAGGAAAGGTGACAGTCCATTTAGCAGTCAGCTAGTTGCTAATTAGTACCCAACTAAAGTGCATCAAAACTTGAGCATTCCCAATTGAACACTTTGGAAGATAAGCATTTTAGTAACTTAACCCTGTTGTAGGTTGAGTCCTGAGTTTTTTCATAGCAAGATGTGCCATGTTCCAGCTCTTTTCAATATTGAGCCTTAGCCCAGAGCTAAAAAGCCCGTCTAAGCTCATTATTTTTGGTCTTTGATTGACTTGTACATGGGATAAAAACTTATGAGACTATTGGTAGTGGGTCATCATGCAACTGACACAAGAAATAAAAAAGAACTGTGTTCCTTTTGAGATCACGTGTATATATTTTTCAAACATGTTGGGGAAGTAGAGGAAGATGGAAACATCAGAGAGACCACTCTCCCAAGAAGTGAATTGTGGAAGTGGTGGATTGTCCTCACAAGAAGCTGAATTGGCCTGGCCTTCCTGGAGATAATTATGTTCCTCTTCATCCATAGGTGCACTTAGTCTGGGGACTATACCTGCCATTGGAACTAGGGGCAGCACTGTTTCTGCGGAATTACACAAAGCTTGACCAGACCTGGAAGTAATTTTATTCTACAGTCTTGGATTAGCACTCTGTTCAGAGCTCAATCTAAGCAAAATCAAAAGGGCAAGTAACATCTATTAAACAATATTTCAACCAGTCTATAAATAGTAACAACCCTGAGATAAAGGTGGTGTTGTGCCTAAAAGCCTGGAAATGCATCACATATTCTGTTTCTGAATCCCAGGCTCTTTCCACCATTGCACATGGTACTTTTGAATTCTTAGTGTAAAGAAGCCCAAAAGTACTAATGTTCTCTTGGAAGAAAATAGCATTGTCCTAATTTTTTTAAAAAAAGAAAAGGGAAATAGGTCAAAATGAATCTTCTAAGATCACTGAATTGTGACCATTCAAAGGTTTTTGAGAAAGGTATGGAAAACGTACAGACTGAGCTAGCTTTAATGAGGTTAAAGTGACTGTGCAAACTTCATTGGCCAGAAATACCGTGTCTGATCTGAGAAATGTGCATTACTCTCTTTGCTTTCATGCCACAGCTGCTGCGGCCACATGGTGGGTGAGGCAGAGAAGGCAGGGCTTTTTGGAGAGTTAAAATCATTGTGTATTTTAGAAGAGTTGGACTGAGTTTCTTAGGCATCTCAGGGTTGCTAGAATACGTACCGGGGGAAGAAAGATGTAGAAAATGTAAGAGGCCAAGTCTTTGAAGACTGAGAAAAGCAGTGAACTTTGTACCTTGGTCAGTTTTTTACTTCCTAATTTTGCCTTTGGGTAGCTTTGGAAAGGACGAGAAGGGAAAAGTAAGATCTCAGAAGCAGCTGGATTTAAATACATGTGCACATAACTTTGCCTTCCTTGATCCTATTTTTTCCTCTCAGAAAGGATTTTTCTAGATATGAGAATCAGGAGACGTGGATCCTATAGCTTTCTATTGAAATTGAATCACCTCCTTTACTTCTTATGGTTCTGCTTTTTATTTATTTAACAAATGGCTTCAACTATATTGTTTATTCAGTTATGTGCTATGGTGATTGTAATTCTGATTTCATATTAGAATGTTGTACTCCACAGAGGACAAGGCAGGTTCCTGCCACAGTGTGTGGAACATGGTTGTTACTCAAGGAAAAGCAAACAGCTGAATGAATGAATGACATTTTTTGTGGGATTTAATCATCTTTATAAGTTTCCCATTTGCAGGTTGAGTACAGTGCATTGTATAAGATAGATTTGGGGTAAATGTTGATTGAATGATTCCTGATTCCAAGTTAATTGTGTGCAGTTTTCAGAAATATCTATGGGTAGTGATAACTACTAGACATACCCTTTACATGGCCTTGATCATGTAGGCCTCTATTTTATCATGTTATAAGTTTCAAACAGTTTTCCATGCACTCATTCAAACAGGGAACCATAAAGATGAAAGGAGTTGCCAAGAATTGAGAGAGATAGCATGGCACAGTGCACAGAGCTCGAGCTTGGTGCCACCAGCTAGATGTAGGACCTCGTGCAGACTACATAATCTGGATGCTTTCACATTACTCATTCTAAAGTTACATGGTTTCCATCAATCTGCCTGACTCTGTGGTTTTAAATTGGGTATGTTTAGAATTTTAATCCATTATACTGGTTCTGTTTTCCTGTTGCTAAGTTTAGACCTTTAATACCTTGCAGAGTCCTCCTCAATTATTTCTGGAGGTTCCAGGGAGTGTCTTATGTGCTTTTTAACAATTTCATCAGCTTCCACATGGCATCTGCATGGATTGCTTTCTCTCTTGTGTACCACTCCTGTTTCTTTTGAGTATCACCTGCCAGATGGCAATTCCTGCTACTTCCTGTATTAGTATGCTAGGGCTGCCTTAACAAAATAACACGAACTAAGTGGCTTAAATAACAGAAACTTGTTGTCTCACAGTTGTGCAGGCTAAAAGTGTGAAATCAAGGTGTTGGCTGGGCCATGCTTCCTCTAAAATGCCAGGAAAGGATCTGTTCTAGGCTTCGTTCTTAGCTTCTGATAGTCCTTGGTTTGTGGTGCATAGCTCCAATCTCCACGTGGAGTTCTCCCTTGTGTGTGTGGCATTTCCCTTTTTTATAAAGACAGAGTCGTATTTGATCAGGGCTCACTCTAATGATGTCATATTAATTTGAACATCCACAAAGACTGTTTCCAAATGAGGTCACATTCACATGTATCTGGGGTAGAAACTTCAACATATTTTGGGGGGACACAGTTCAGCCCATAACACTGCCCTTGGTCACTATTGAATAAAGAAGGACAGCTGTGACTACTGCTCCCACTAGCTGGGTCCCTAGGCCTTTCTGTCCGAGTTTTGGCTGGACCCCATCTTATCACAGCTGGCACTGCAGAAGTCTTGACGTACCAGAGCTGCACCATGTTGTCTGAAGCCAAAAATATGCTCAGAAAAGAATGTTCTTCTCTTTTTTCACATGACTTTGTTACAGGCCTCTCCAAGAAGTAAAATTTTCATGTAATTGTTTGGTTTTTTCTTCTTCTTCTTCTTTTCTTAGAACCCAGATGTGTATCTACAGGATTGATTGAAGGACAGAATTTGAACGACAGACTCCTATGGTAAGCAATATTGCCCCCCATTTCTGACACTGAAGCTTTGTAACCATATAATCTTTTTCCTTCATAACTCTCTGCCAGGATAGCTCCCATGCAATAGACTCCTGAAAATCTCCCTTTATTTTATCTGCCAAGCACACTCAGCTTGCCTAAATTGGTTAATATTGCTCTTACCTAAACTGAGTTTCCTGCTACATGTAAAATTGGGATTAGTATATATAATATACCTCATTAGGAGAATACAAGAGAAAATTCATATAATTCTTTCAATAGATATAGGAAAAGTATTTGATAAAAGTCATCAACATTTAATTTAAAAAGGTAACGAACTAGTAATAGGACTTCCTTAATCTAATATAGTTAATGGTGAAATACTAAAAAACAACAACCCAACAACTTTCCTTTGATACTGGAAACAAGATAATGATGGCATTATGACCAGTTCCATTTGACATTGTCATAGGCTTCCTAGCCAACGCAGTAAGGGAAGAAAAAGATAAATTATATAAACATTGCAAAAAAAAAATAGTAATGTCATTCTATTTACAGATGACTTGATTGTATTTTTGGAAGGTTCTGAAGAATCTTTTGAAAGTTTCCAAGTTTGCTGAATATAAGCCAATTTTAAAAATGTATTATTGTGTATTCACAATAAACAAATAGGTGACAAAAATACCATTTAAAATAGTTGAAATAATAAATGACTAAGAATCAATGGAACAAAGGATGCAAAAAGTCTCAATGAAGGAAACGTTAATGGAAAAAAATTAAAGAAGTTTTAAATAACTGACTCTGTATATTATGTTTGTAGATGGGAAGACTCTTTACTGTAAAAATATTATTTATTTTTTTACAAATTGATGCCTAGGTTTATGTAATATTACTAAAAATCTAAGCAGATTTACTGTATGTGTGTGTCTGAGAGAAAGAGAGAGAAGATGAACAAGATGATTCTAAAATGTATATGAAAATCCAAAGAGCTAAGTGTAATCAACACCCTTGAGGCCTAACAAAGTGGAGGAGAACTTGCACTTCCAAATATCAGCACTTGTTTTAAAGCTATAGCAATGAAGACAGTGTCATTTTTGGCACAGCATAGACAAATAAGCCACTGAAAGAGAATGAAATAAATAAATCTATGAAGATTTTATTCATTTATTTATTTATTTATTTATTTATTTATTTATTTATTTATTTATTATCTTCACCTGAGAATATTTTTTCTATTGCTTTTTCAAACAGAGTGGAAGGGGGAGAGAGAAACTTCAATGTGAGGGAGAGACATCGATTGGTAGCCTCCTGCTTGCACAAGGATGGAGCTTCAACCAAGGTATGTGCCTTTGGCCAGAATTGAACCTGGGACCCTTCAGTCCGCGGGCCCATGCTCTAACCAGTGTGCAAACTGGCTAGGGCTGGAGATTTTATTTCTGACCAAGGTAACGATAAATGGGAAAAAGTAGGAAAGAATGGCCTTAATTAATGGTCTGGGCCAACTGGATATTCACATTGAAAAAAAATTAAACTTGACCCTTATTTCACACTAAGAAGAAAAATTATTTAAGGTAGAGTGTAGACTTCAATGTGAAAGGCAAAGTAATAAAGCTTTTAAGAGATAGTGTAGGAAATATCTTTATTGCCTCAGGATAGGGTAATAATTTTTAAACAGGATAACCAAATGCAAAAAGATTGATAAATTTGACTATTATAAGTACTTCTGTTCTTTAGAAGAAATCATTAAAAATAAAAAGTTAAAAAAGGTGAGAACATAATTATAATTATATTTACATTGTAGTATACAAATTAATACGGAGTTATGAAAATGGACAAGAGACTTGGAACAGGCAGTTAAAAATATGACATCTTAATACCTAGTGCACATCTGAGAAGTTGTCAACCTTTTTAGGAATCAGATAAATGAAATATGACATACCATAGTACATCCACCTGAACAGCTAAAATGAAAAAAACTTACAATACTAAGTTTATTAGAATGTGAAGCAACAGAAGCTCTCCAACACTGCTATGTAAATGGTATAATCCTTTGGAGAGCAGATGTCTATTGTTTACTTAGGTTACAGAGACACATTATGAAGAACCTCAGTTCTACCACTCACAGACACACATGCCCATGGGCCTCAAAGACATACATGAAAATGTTCATAGCAGATTGTTCATGATAGATCTAATCCAAAGCCCATCAACAGTAGAATGGATAAATTGTGACATAGTCATGTAATATAATATGATGGCAATGAAATGAAGAAGCCACATCATAGACAAAAACATGAACATCATAAACATTGTAGTGGTTGAAAGAAGCCAGATACAGAAGAGTCCACATTGTGTAAGTCCATTTATATCCAGCTCAGAAACAAGCACAACTAAACTGAAATGTTTAGGAATGCGTGCTTATGTGTAAAATCTACAAAGCAAAGTAAGAAAGGAATTGCCATAAATAGTGCTAAACTCTAGAGGAGGGCACATGGTTCTGAGGCGGGAGTATGCAGTGCCCTATGGAGGTCTTGGCAATCTTGTATTTTTTGACCTTTGCAGAGTTATAGAGAAATTTTCTGTTTCTATACCTTTCTGTAAGGATGTGGAATTTCACAGTAAAAGTTTCTTTTTTCTTTTCTTTTTTTAAGGAATGTACGTAAAATTCCAGGCCCCCAGTATGTGCTGCATACACAGTAGCTACTTAAGCATTCTATCCCCTCTTCCCTGTGTAAGCTCTGAACACCTAATCTTAAAAAGCAATGAATAACCTTGGTGTGAATGCACAACACAGACACCCATGCCCAGAAAAAAAAGTTACCTGGAGCATTAGCAGATTGCAAAGGCTAAAGATGTTCATTCCTGCCTTGTCTGATTGCTTCTAACACCAGCACCACAGTTTTCACACCGGTGACTATGCATTTCAGAGCCAGTGAGCATCCCCGTGCTTCATAATCACTGAAACACATGTGTTAAGTCACTTTTTGCTAAACCACGATGAGAATGCTCAGTGTTCAATCGCCCTCAAAATTTCTCATCTCTTCCCTGGGGTGAGGTGCTTTGGTTTAGCAGCTGCACATGGGGATTGCATTTAAATCACTTAAGGTCTGGAGTTTGATATCTCCTAAAAGCAGCCTCTTCTCTTTCAGCATTCCTCTTCAGGCATACCTGCATGTTTTTACTTCAAAGTGAGGGATATCTTCCTAATGGGCAGGAAAGCTTTGGAAATGTATTAACTCTTTGAGTGCAGTGTACTTCATGATGCCTTCAGCCTGCCTTTCCCTATCATGCTTTGGCAGTAGTTCCTTTGTCATTAGCCATTCATTTCACATTTTTTCCCCAGCAAAAACAGTAACAGTAAATCAGGTGTGTGGATAGCAAAAGATCAAAAGAAGTTATGCCTTGGCTGGGTGGCTCAGTGGGCTGGAGAGTCATCCTGAACACCAAAAGATGGCCGGTTGGATTCCTGGGCAGGGGACATACTCAAGTTGCGGACTTGATCCCCGGTCAGGGAGCATATGTGAGGCAACCCATCCATGTTTCTCTCTTACATCATGTTACTCTGTCTTCTCTCTCTCTCTCTCTAAAAATCAATAAACATATCCTCAAGTGGAGATTATATTTTAAAAAAAGTAGTTAGTGGAGGAGAGGACACAAAAAGTCAAGGCCAGAGTTACTTTTAGATAATGTAGCCTCTGTGATATAACATTCAGGCCCTCCTCCCGAATTCCTCTAATTACTGAACTGCTTGTATAGGTGGCTACTGAGCTTTTCATGAAACAATTAGAGTTATGCCTTAAATTATAAATTGCCTCAGAAGCCCGTCACATTGACAAACTTATGCTCTTCTATAGATAAGGGACTCCAGAGCCTTTTCTGAAAGTAAGCTTTTGTTGAGAGGTGAGAAAGAACAGCTAGTGGTATTTGTAGCTGAAGAAGAAAAGAAATAATTTGGATGCTCCAAACAAATTTTACCATTTAATGACCAAATGGTAAAAGGCTTAGCTTGGTTATTGCTAATTTTTTTACTGCCCTTAGCCCCAACCATACTGAAAGTACACGAGGTCAATATCAGACAGCTCAGAGTTAAATCAGGAATTTGGGACAACGAGACGGGACTTGGAATAATAGAGACCCACCGGGCTGAGTCAAATTGGACTTTTATGTTTAAAAGTCTTATTTTGCAGAAAATACTGTACAGAGGTGAAAGAACAAGCTTCCATAATGTATTTTTCCATTATATAAGGGATTAGCTTTTCAATGCACTGTATTTGGTAAGTATTTGCCCAGCACCTACTGGGCCAGGTACTCGCTGGTTGTTCCTAAGGATTCATGGGTGGGTGACTCTGAGTCACTGCACTGCTCGGATAATCATTATGCCTGGAGTACTCAGGGCTGGGGGACTGTGCAGCGCTCACACCGCAGGCCTGTGGGAGTTTGGATGGAGATTGTTGGAATCCACACAGGAGGCTGGACTCTCCCCAAAGCGAATCTGCAGGCCTAGCTCCCGATTTAGACACACAGCTCATTCATCTCAGGATGCTGGGTATAGTTTGCCAGTCACTGAACTCTCCCAGCCTCCCTCCCACCCCACACAGAGCCATCTGCAACTGGTGAAAAATGACCCACTGAAGCTGGTGCACATGTCCCACTGCTTCTCCTCTGACTCCACACAGCTGTGACAGACGGTGTCCCAGCAGGGCCCACGCAGCTCGTCTGCCAAGGGGGAGGGCCGCCATGACGGCCCTGACTTTAGGTCTGGGGCTCAGCTTCTGTTTGTTCTAAACACCTCTTACTTCCTCGCAGGAACTGCACACAGTGGGAACCTGGCAACAAAAGTTACTGACTAAAGGGCTGGAGAACCTTTTCCTGCCAATGTTATAAATCTAAAGGGGACGTGAGGGATCGTCCTTCTCTAAGTCAACCTTTGTGTTTTAGAGAGAGAGAATCTAAGGCACAGAAATGTAAAGTCATACTGCTAGTTGGTGAGGAGTTAACACTAGGGCCCACGTCCCTGGTCAGTGCTATTTCCAGTCTGGGTGCATTCCTCATGTTACTAGGTCATGCATTTTACTGGTTACCTATGGAAATTGCTGAGGAAAAAGGTACCTGGTTTTTGGAAACTTTCAGCTTAGTACTTAGTCCCATATAATACTCACATTGGTTTTATTGACCTTTGATCTGTTGTGTTAAAAATGATCTTAAGCTTCTTTAGATCTATGTGCTGCAACACACTGTGTTTCCAGCCAGCCTAGCTTACCCAAGGCAAGTAGAGAGACCACATGAAGTAGTGGGAAAGGTTTTGCGTTTTAGGGCCTGACATACCTAAAGTGGAATTCTGATTTCCCATTTCCCATTTGCATGATTTTCACCTGTCTTTCAAAGAGCAAAAGTTTTTTAATTTTTAGGAAGTCTCACTTATTGTTATTTTAATGGTTTATGTTTTTTGTGTGTATCCTGTGTAAGAAATCTTTGCATGACCCAAGATCACAAAGATTTAAAACATTTTATTCCACAGGTTTAATAGTTTTAGCTCTTAAGTTTAAGTCTGATATTCTTTTGAAGTTATTCTTATACGTTTTGAGATAAAGACTAAGGTTTATTTTCTTTTCTTTTTCCTACAGATATCCAGTTGTTTCAGTCATTTGTAGAAAATACTATCTTTTCCTCCTGGAATTACCTTGGTACCTTTGTTGAAATCAATTGACCATGAATGTTGGGTTTATTTTTGGACTCTACTCATGCTGGTTCCACACTGTCAAGTTCACTGTAGCTTTGTTGTAAGTCTTGAAAGGAGCTAGTGTGAGTAGTCCAACTTTATTCTTGATATCGTTATTGTTTCTGGATACTCTAAGTAATTTTTCCTGTTCATATAAATTTGAAAATTAGTATGTCAATTTCTCCAACAGTCTCTTAGGATATTATTGAGAATGTTATATCTACCTATCTATTTTGTGGAGAATTGCCATCTTACCGATATTAGTCTTCTGACCCAGGAAGACAGTATAGCACTCACTTTATTTAGATCTTCTTTAATTTTCTCCTGCAGTGTTTTATGGTTGTCATTGTTCAGTTCTTGTATATCTTTTGTTAAACTTATTCAAAAGTATTTTTAATGCTATTGCAGTAGAGTTAATTTTTTTAATTAAACTTATAGAGATAATATTGGTTATAACATTATAAAAACTTCAGGTATAACTTTATAGCGTGACATCTCTAAACATGGTGTTGGAAGGAGTTAGTTTGTTAAAAGTTTGTTTTCTAATCTCTCATTTCTAGTACATAAACTTAACTTGACTTTGTTATATTGACATTATATCCTAAGACATTACCTAAGTCACTTCTTAGTTCTAGTAGAGTTTTTGTAGCTTCCTTAGGGTTTTCTATGAACACAACCATCTCTTCCATAATCCAGTTCATTTCATTTGTTTCTGTCTTTGTGTTTTTTATTAGTTATTGAACTGGCTTGGCCTTCCACTGCTATATTAAAGAGAAGTGGGATGAGCAGACATCCTTGCTTTATCCCTGATCTTCGCTAAATATCATTGAACCTTTCTTAGCCGAGTGTGATAATTTTAGAAACTTACCTCCTATTCCTAGTTTTTGAAGTTTTTGTCATACCTTGTGTCAAATGCATTTTCTGCATGTATTAAAAAGATTATATTCCCGGCCGGACGTGGCTCAGCAGTTGAGCTTCAACCTAGGATCCAGATCGAGGTTCAATTCCCAGTCAGGGAACATGCCCAGGTTGTGGGCTCCATCTCCAGTGGGGGGCGTGCAAAAGGCAGCTGATCAATGACTCATCATTGATGTTTCTCTCTCTCTCTCTCTCTCTCCCTCCCTCTTCCGTCCTCTCTCTGAAATCAATATAGATATATTTTTTAAAAAAGAAAAAGATTATATGATTTTTCTATTATATGTTATTAATATGGTGAATTACATAAATTTATTTTCAGATGTTAAGTCAACCAATCTATCATTCCTAAGAAAAATCCCACATGACCGTGTTATGTTATATATTTTTTAATATTGTTGGATTTTGTTAAATTTTGTTCATAATTTTTGCATTAATATTCATAATGAATTTTACTTATGGTTGTCTATCCTTGTGATGTTTTTGTCTGGTTTTGGTGTCAGAGTAAAACTGGGGAGTAAAGGGATTTCACAAGTGTTCTTTCACTATTTTCTGAAAGAGTCAGCATAGAATTAGTTTTATTTTTTCATAAATACACATGGTTTAAGGGAAACAAATCAAAGAGAAAAAAATAATCTTTTGCATTTACCAAATAGCTACCACTTCTGATGTCCTTCCTTCTATTCTAAGGATCCAAGTTTTCATCTGGAATAATTTCCCTTAAGCCTAAAGAACTTCCTTTAGCAATGATTTTAGCATAGTTATGTTGACAACACATTTTATTAGTTTTCTTTTACCCAAATATGTCTTTATTTTTCTGTCATTTTTTGAAGAATATTTTCACTGGTTAGAGAATTCTTTACTTTAATGTTGTTTTTTCAATTTTATTGACATGCAATAGATATACAGCACTGTATAAATTTAGGGTGTACAGTATAATGATTTGATTTCAATATATTGTGAAATGATTACCACAATAAGTTTGATAACATCCATCATCTCATATACAATAGTCCCCCTTTATCTGCACTTTCATTTCCCATGGTTTCAGTTACCATGGTTTGAAAATATTAAATAGACAATTCCAGAAATAAACAATTCATAAGTTTTAGTTAAAAAATATTTAATTTTTAAAAATATGTCTTTATTGATTTCAGAGAGAGGAAGGCAGAGGGAGAGAGAGAGATAGAAACACTAATGATGAGAGAGTCATTTATCAGCTGTTTCCTGCATTCCCCCTATTGGGGATCCAGCCGGCAACCCAGACATGTGCCCTGACCAGGAATCAAACCTCAATCTCCTGGATCATAGGTCGATTCTCAACTGCTGAGCCAAGCCGGCTGGGCCAATTCATAAGTTTTAAATCGTGTGCTGTTCTGAGTAGCATGATAAAATATCGTGCCCTTCTGCTTGGTCGCCTGGGAGGTGAGTCATCCCTTTGTCCAGAGCATTCGTGCTGCATATGTACCTGCCTGTTAATCACTTAGTAGCTGTCTTGGTTGTCAATAAATTATCAAAGAGAGAATTACAGTATGTTGTTATAATTGTTCTATTTTATCATTAGTTATTGTTCTTAATCTCTTTCTGTGCCTAATTTATAAATTAAACTTTATCATAGGTATGTATGTATAGGAAAAAATATAGTACGTATATAGTTTGGTGCTATTTGTAGTTTTACACAACCACTGGGGGATCTTAGAATATATTCCCCTCAAACAAAGGGGGGGATATTGTAGATACCAAAAAAGAAAAGGAAGAAAAATGTTTTCTCCTTGTGATGAGAACTTTTGGGATGTCCTTTCAACAATTTTTGAATATGCCTTACTGCAGTGTTAACTATAGTCATCATGTTATACATTACATCTCTAGTATTTATTTATCTTATAACTGTAAGTTTGTACATTTTGACCACCTTCATCCAATTCCTCCCATCCCTACTTCTGCTAACCACAAATCTGCTGATGTATTTTACTGAGTTTGTTTGTTTAGATTTCACGTATAAGTAAGATCATACAGTATTTGTGTTTCTCTGTCTCATTTCACTTAATAATGCCCTCAATATTCATTCATGATGTCGGAAATGGCAAGATTTCCTTCTTTTTTATGACTGAATAATATTTCATCATATATGCCACAGATAATTCTTGATGAAAAAGTTGTTTGTTTTAGCTCATTGCAGTTACAATCACATCTGGCCTCCATGTTTTTAAAAGCCAGTTGTTAATCAGATTGTTTTAGCTCTTTACAGTTCCAATCTCTTTGACCTCAAGTTTTTAATGAGAAGTCAGCTGTTAATTAGATTGTTGTTCCCAGGATGTAATGCAATTTTCTCTTACTGATTTTAAGATTTGCTTCTTATCTTTGGCTTTCAACATTTGACAGTAGGCTTTGACATGGACTTCTCCACTTCTATTCTGCTGGGTGGTCTTTACATCTATTATGTTAGGTATATTTTTGTCTTTTTCAAATTTGGGAAATTTTCAGCTAGTCTTTTTTCAAATATTTTGGCTAGTATGGAGCTCAAATTAAATATAAGTTTGGCAGTTTTATATTATCTTAGAAGTCCTTAAGGAGAATTCCTATTGATGTATATTTAAATTCATTTTTTTTTCTCTTCTACCATATTCAATTGGCTGTTATGTCTTTCCAGTGATTTTTTAAAATTTCACATATTGTGCTTTTAGTTTTTAACTTTCTATTTGATTCTGTTTTATATTTCTTATTTCTTTAATGGGACTTATTTATTGCAAGCTTAATTTGTTTTGTTGTATTTAGCATAATAGTATACAATAGTAATATATAATATTAATAGTTAATTCATTGTTTTGTATTTCTAAAATCTTGCTTATTGAGGGAAAAAACTAGGTTATTTTTTTAAAAGTTTTCAATTGTAGTTAACATAAAATATTATATTAATTTCAGGTGTACATCATAGTGATTAGCACATTATTGCAATATTATTAACTATATTCCCCGTGCTGTACTTTACATCCCATGACTATTTTTATTACTGCCAATTTCTACTTCTTAATTTTTTTTACCTTTTTCATCCATCTCTCCAACCTCTCTCCCATGTGGTGATCATCAATTTATTCTCTGTATTTATAAGTTTGTTTCTGTTTTGCTTGTTCATGTATGTTTTTTAGATTCCACATATAAGTGAAATCATATGGTATTTGTCTTTCTCTGCCTAACTTATTTTACTTAACATAATACTTTCTAGATCCATCCATGTGGTCACAAATGGTAAGATTTCATTTTTTTGTGGCTGAGTACTATTCCATTGTATTTATGTACCACATCTCCTTTACCCCTTTATTTACCGATGGATACTTAGGTTGTTTCCTTATCTTGGCTATTATAAATAATGCTGCAATCAACATAGTGGTGAGTATATCTTTTTGAATTAGTACTTTGGATTTCTTTAGATAAATACCCAGAAATGGAATTGATGAGTCCTATAGTTCTTCTATTTTTAGCTTTTTGAGGAACCTCCATGCTCTTTTCCATAGTAGCTCCACCATTTTACAAATCCATCAACAGTGTATGAGGTTATAAAGCATTTAAAAAAAATCTCCAAATAAAATGTAAACCCTGCTTCTTGGGTGGGACCTCTGATCCCAGTTCAGATATTTTGCGCATATATATATATATATATATATATATATATATATATATATATATCTGCCAGCATCCTGGTGTACCAACCTCACTTCCCTAGATGTTTTTGTACATCATTCCCAGCCATTCTTCTGAGTGTGTACTCCTGCCCAAATCTGTCTGCTTTTTTTCAACCTTCAGCACCTTTATGTAGTTGCTGTTTGTATTATTTCCATGCCCAGGCTTCACAGTTATTTCTGCAGGAGAATAATCTGGTAGGTTCTTAGACCATCATTTCTGCAAGCTGATGTTAGTCATAGATTTTTAACCAACTCATTAATAGTTCATGCTGGGAATTTTCAGTAATTTCAAAAATTAATATAACTTACATCTCATTAAGTTATTAAATATTTTTATGCCTCTACATTTACAGTTACAGTTATGTTGCTAAGAGTTCTGTAAACAATTTGACCCTGGTCCCTTCTCTGATGCAACTTTGAAGCTAGTGGAGAAGATAGATATTAAAAGCAATTAAAATAAAGCGTGGTGAATGTTATCATAAGAGCAATTACAGGGTGCTATGAAAGTAAATAGTGGAATTCTCATATATAAATAACTCTAGAGGAGATCAGGGAGAATTTCTTGAGAAAAATGAGATTTAAAATGAAACTTGAAAATAGTGTAGGAGTTGAAGCCAGGTAAGTAGAATTTAATTTGCATATTAGAAAAATGATTTTGGGGATTTTTTGTAGAACTGTTCAAGTGAATGATGGAGGAAAGGGCAAGAGTAGAAGGGAGAAAATAGGAAGTAAATACAACAATGGTGATGCACTAGAAAACTTTGTGATTATGGGAAAGGAGAGAACTGGGATATGTTTGAAAGATATATAGGAGACAGAATTAAATAATATTTCATGATTAGTTTAATAAAAAAGTTCATATAGAGGAGGAGATATCAAGGATAATTTCTAGATTTCTGGCTTGAGCCTCTGCATGGATGGTGGTAACTTTTATTGAGATAGGGTGCACTGGAGGAGAAATCAGTTAAGAAATAAAATAAGATTATTGATTCATTTAAGGCTTTTGCATTTTAGGTACTTGTATTATACCTAAATTGAAATATTTGACATGCAGTTGGGTATGCATAAGAGAATTCTAGCTGAAAACAACACTCTTGGTGCTGAATGTCAGGAGGAACCTTTTTCCCTTATTTTTCATAAATCTATAAAGAAGGGAGAATTTTCACTCCACAGAAGGAAAATATGAGAGGAAATCTTCCAACTTCTCTTTCCGTCTTACTGACTCCTCACTGAGAAGAGTGACTCATCTTATTGGTAAATCTTGCAGAAGGATCTGAGCAAGCTGTGCTCTGTGCTTTCTGGGTTGCCTCTTATGCAGCTTACAGGTGTCCAGGATACAGGTGTGGTCTTCTATTTGTGTAGCTTTGGACTTGATCCCAATGGCTAGGGTTTATTCTACTCTGTTTATGAGTAGAAAAATAATAATGTCCATTTTTGGAGAAATTTAGGGAGTGCAACTTAAATCAGGTGTCCAGTTAGTTTTATCCATACATCGGGTACTACAGTATTGATTGACACTTCTTTTATGCCTTATTTTCTAGTTGATTCTAAATTCAAGAGTAGAAGATTGAGTGGGATTTACTGGCTCTCCCAAATCTAAATAAATTAATAGTATCATATCATTTTCTAAGTGAATTAACTGAAACCTGTGGGAGTTAGATATTTTTTCCATGTTCACACTGATAATAAATGACATAACAGGGATTTGAATCTAGTTGATTATTTTTAAAAACTGTTTCTTTCAGTACTTCATACCACAGTGCCTCAAGGGTGGGAACACTGAAACATACTCCTTGCCAATGATTTTTGGGTAAACTGATTAGCTGTCACTTAGCAGAGAAGTCAACTTGGGCATTCTGTCATTGAATGAGGTGACCACAGAAACTGAAGAAAACAATTTTAGCTCTTGGGAAACTCAGAAAACCTCAGGCTCTGAAGTATACATGATAGGACATCTCTGTGTAATGTCTTCAGGATCTTTCCATCTGCATCTCCATCTTTGGTTGTTTCTCTCATCTGAATGTCTAGGGAAGACCACCTGAATGCAATGAGAAGACCATGGAAATGGTGGGTCTGCTTTCCCAGAGCCACAGAAGGTGACAGTTGAAAGGAATTTTCCCCAGGATTAAAGTTTAATCTCTTAGAATTAATTTTAAGAGTAATTTGTAAGAGTATGTTATTAGTATTATACAACTTATAAGAATATCTTTATTTAACGGAGAGTGTGTTGAAGTGGAAAGAACACACACACTATAGGCAAACAGCTCAGGCTCTACCTGTGTGCTGATGGTCAACATATTTGACATTCTGATCTTTAGCTTCTTCTTCCATAAAATGGAAGCAATGCTTTCCATGGTATTGCTTAAAAGTTTTAAAAATAGTTTAATTACTGGATATGTATGTGTCAAAATTGCTATTTAGCTGTGGAATTTTCAAGCTCAGTTTTTATACTTGCCTGCTTTTAAAGCCATCCTTGTTCTGCAGGATTTCTCAGTGACTATCTCTTTAGCAGTAAATCCATAGTACTATACTCAGGAGCGAATTACCAACCTAGAAGACAGGCTGCTTGGTTAGAGCGGCTTGTGGAAGCCCCTGGGGGATTGTCATTGTGGGAAAGCAGCATGCTGTAAGGGTTAAGAGTAGGGCATCTGGAACCTGCTTTGAAGCTGCCTCTGTTATTTACCATCTCTGTAACCTCACACAAATTATTTATTCTCTCTCTCCCTCTGATTCCTTATCTACAAAATGAGGATAACTCTATTACCTCCCTTAGTAGGTTGTTGTAAGGATTAAATAATTTAATATGTGTAAAGCAGCTATGTTAGTGTTTGGCATATAATAGGCACTATATAATTGTTAGTGATGATGAATGCTATGATGATGATGATGAGATGGTGAAGAAATTTCTACTGTCTGGTTACAGGTGTTTTTTTATTATCTATTTCAGATGTTCAGTGACTTTTCTTTTCAATAAATTAGACTGTGTGACAAGCAAGTTAATTTAAAAAACCTGGGTGACTTTTTAGAAAAATCAACTCTGTTGGCAGGCAGGATTTAAGAATGAACAAAGGAACTGAGATGCACTGGTTGTGTGGACAGTTCTGTCTTGACTATTGCGAAAGCACAGCCACAAATGATAGGTTTGGAAGTAGGATTGATAGAAGAGCTGGCATGTTTGAGGCAGCTTTAATATTAGCTGAGAAACCCCACTGGGAGGAGAGATAATGGGTCTTTGTTTGCTATAGCTCTCACTACCCCAAAGGAAAGAGCTGGGAAATAAGGTAAAGGGCTTATAGGCTTCCCTCTGTTCCTGAGAAGTTCCATTTATTACTCAGTTTTAAGTACTGGGCCTTGTGCAATGCTTGGCTTTGAGACCCAGGAAAAAACTGAAGTCGGGGGGTGGGAGGTAGTGGTGACTCTTGCACAGCTAATGACTTTCACAGAGTAGATGATCCCATGAGCCTTATAGAACCACAAATCCTCTCTGTGATTTGAAGGTGAGTCAGAAACCTACCTAGGAATTAATGAACCAAGACAAACTTCACAGTAGCAGACTAAGTCAGAGGCCAGGGCAGAGAAACTAGCAGCAGAAATCTAGGAGAGGATCAAATTTGTGGTAATCATTGGTGAATAAAAATGGAAGCAGAGAATGTTAGACATGACGTAACCTAATTCAACTATGATCCATGGTTGCTCTAATTTTGAATCTAATTGGATTTGGGTTGTATTCTAAAGATAGTTATATCACTGTAAATGGGCTTAAAAAATCTTATTTCCTCAAATTTCACATCAAATATGAAAACCTATGTATAGTTGTTTATACTATTTGTTCATGGTTTTCTCTCTATGTTCTTTCTTTTTTGTTGTTGTTGTATGAAAGCTAAATTAAATAGCTATAGAAAAACATTTTAAAAAATCCAGAAGTTAGGTTTCAGGGAAAAATAACTTGACAACTTGGAAGGACCATCTTAGGTAGGCTCACTCCCATTTGGGGCAAAATGCTCAAGATATCCTTTAGGAGAATATGAGAATGAGAGTGGTGGGAAAAGCAGCACCTTCCTGAGGAGGACAGCCATCTTCTTCAGACCTATTGTTTTACTTTGCTCCTCTGAAGCTACATCAGAACACCCACCACAGTTGAAAAGTAGTAGTAGTTTTCTCTACAGTGTTGTGGGCAGAATGGGCGGAGGTGGCTTTCTTTGCAGTCCTGAATATGGGCCACCTGGTTCAGGTTAATCCCACCATCTGTGTGTGTTGGGGTGAAGAGATGTATATTCAAATGTGTAGATGGCCCTTGACTCCACTGGCCCTTTCCTTAGATAGGATTTGAAGGTTGTTTTATGTGAAGTACTGGGCAGAAAAGCTCAAGCTCTCATATTCAAAGAGTGCATGTGAAGGAGAACACATGTATACACAAATCATTTTATAACACTGCTCTTTTTTCCAAGTCCAACTCAAACATAGGTAGAAATTAAGTAGATGCAAATTGTAGCAACAGGCTCCACAGAAGAAAATATTTTTTAAAAAATATCTAATGCTGGAAAAATTGATCAACTATTTTGGGCAAAAAATTAAATTAAATTATGTTATATACTAAACCTAAAATTAATTTCATGTGAACTAAATGATAACTACTATTGAGTGCATCATGTGTTTTAAATATATTATCTAATATTTACAATAAATTTTAGAGGTAGGGATTATCTTCACTTAAGAAATGGGATATCTCACAAAGAGGTAGCCTGCCAACATCAGTGATGGAATAAGGGACAGGGCTAGGATTCCATGCAGCCCATCTCAGCGAAGAGCAATCATGCCTCACACCACAGTGGACTTTCCCTACCAAATCACAGAGCAATGAGTAATTAAACTATCAAATATTTATCCACTCATGACTGGAGAGGATTTTTGAAAGCATAAAGTCACTGAAGAAAAAACAAAAGAAAAGACTGACAACATAAAATCAAACAACAAAACAAAATCCAAAATCTTCAGTAATTACAAATGTGGTAAACTGGGAAAATATCTGAATCATTCATGACAGACAAAAGATTATAAACCTTAACATGTTTAATGCTGTTAAAAATCACCAATAAAAAGATATCAGAAAAAAAAAGGACAAAGACAAGACAATTCAGAAAAGAAATACAAATAGGCAATAAGTGTGAACACATATTCAAACATATAAGTTACCATTTTCACCTTCAGATTAGCAACAATTTGAAAAAAGATGCTGTGAAGCAGGCATTTTCTTACACTACTGTAGGTTTATAAATTTTTCAAAAGCCTTTCTGAAAAGCAACTTAGATATGGGCATCAAAAGCATTAGAGCTAAAGTATTTGAATTTTTTACTCTACTTCTAGGATGTTTTTCTCTATGGAAGTCAAATTATGTACATAGTGGGTGTCAGAGAACTAAATTTTAGAACAGAATTCCTTTTTTAATGCAGAATTCAATGTGTGTCACTGGCCAAATTATTTCATCATGCTAGCTCTGTTTATCCACCTGTAAAATGGAAGTGATACTGATATTGATAAAGTTTCTGTGAGGATAACATGGCATAGTGAACATTAGAGAGTTAACCTAATGTATGGCAGTTACATACTTAAGTGATATTAGTTTTTATTCATAGTGCCGCTATTTTCATCATAGTTTTACTTAGGAGTAAAAATAGCAAAAGCAAACATCTCGAAAGACTAATAGCATGAGTAAATCTTTATAATATTCTAAATGAAAAAGACAGCTATCTACTTGATTATAATTGATACTGTACTCATGGGAGGTAACATGCCAAAAAGATAACATTGGTAATTATTGGATGTTTATTTGATTCCTTTATCCTTTTATCAGTTTTCCAGTTTTCTTAAAGGGGGTGTTCTTCTTGCTATTTTTAGCAAACCTAAGCATTTTCAATGAGGGAACAAAGTGAAAAATCAGTCATAAGTGTAGCACAACTGGAACAAGGGCCTGCAGCTGTGGAGGGAAATCTCTCTGAGGGTGTGGTGTGAAGTTGACTCAATCTGGGTTTCTGTAGGTGGAGGCACATTGTATGAAATTTGGATCTCTGAATATTGATTCAATCTTAATGAAAGAGAAGACAGAACTTTAATGCATTTATGTTCCATGAAGGATTGAAGGAAGTCAAACAGAAAGAAAATACATCTTTCAAACAAAGCCTCCAAACCTAGGACACCAGGATAGACTGTGATTAATAAATACTTTTAGATTCTTTCTATGTGCTCTACAAACTTAGTCTTGGTACATAGCTAGATAGTAAAGACATGAGTACTACCCTTAAATTGATAGCATGTATCAATTGATAGCAAACTGATATGTTCTTAAAGCATCTAGGGAGCAAAAACAGAATCACACACACATACATGCACACACACAGATTTGGATTGCGACAGTGGAAGGAAGGAATTGGTGGTTTCGAAATGATGGGGCTGAAAATAGGTGTATCCTGCCCACTAAGCTAGAAGCTAATGCTTCTTTCCAGATTGTAGGAGATGCATGCTGGGATTATTTTTAATTAAAGATATTATCAGAATAATACAGCTTGAAATATATTAATGTACATTTATTTTTTAATATTTTCTTTTATGGGGCTGTCCCCTGATTTAGCCAGAGATGTCTATTGCTTAGAGAAGGGTATAGGCAGGACTGTTAAGACAAGAGCACAAACAAAAAGTTTACTATTCAAATTTGGACTAAAAATGAAGTTTTTTTGAGTCCACTGTGAGACAATAGGCTAGGATTCACTGAAAAAAAATATTTTTTTGAACTTCGGAAATCTTCCCTTTCCACATCCAGAGTCAAAACTAGGAGACTTGTATCACAGAATTTTCCTTGAGCTATAGCCTAGGAAGGATTGAGAATGTGACCTAAGGAAAGATAACAGAAACAGGAAGGAAGCAGATATCTGTCCAGGGGAAGTGGTGCGCTGGAAAAGGAGACACTAGGGTGATGTGCTCTCTGGGTCCCTCTTACGAAACTAGAATTCCCATTCCTAGATCTTAGCCACAGATGCTGTGTGTCTGACCAAAGTTCCAGATCATTCTCTCCTATGCATCCAATGTGGTCCACGAGCAGGTACTTGAGCAAGAGCAGAGGAAAAAGGAAGTCTACATAGATTTACCTGCAAAAGGGCCCCAAATCCTGTGGTTTGCACAGGGTTTGCAAGAGACCTAGGGGCCCTGGCATGCATGGTGTGGAAGGTGGAATGGACATTTAGAGAGGTGTCCAGAAGGCCGGTGGCCAAGAGATAGTATAGTGTCAGGATGGAGAGGCTCCAGAGCACAGGACTTCGCAGCAGAGGCATGTGGGGCTTTAGCAGCACCTTCAGCCAGTTGGCTCTAAAGTTCACAAGATATAGTGCTTCCTGGGCTGATAGGCAGGTAGATCAGCACAGGCCTTCCAGGAACAAAAGACCAACTCTATGACAATGAAGACTAATGACATTATGGACTCAGCAGTATGACAAGGAATCAGTTTCCCATTGTACTAGTTTGAGAAGGAAAGCGGGAGGAAGAGAAAAATCCAATGAGAAGGGATGAACCAGCTCTCTCAGGGATTTTGAACTTCAAACTGGCAGATGATTTACCCATTGGATCAGTGGTTCTCAGCCTTGGCTTACACAATGAAATAACCACCTGGGATGCTTTTAAAACTCTTTCCTGCCAAGCTCAATTAAATTAGAATCTCTAGAGGTGGGATCCTGGCATTAGTATTTTTAAGAAATCTTCCTAAGATTAAAAAGTGAAGCTAGATTCTAGAGCTGCTGTGATGAGGGAAAAGAAACTTGAAGGAGACTTAAATTCAAAGTTGTCTCTAATTGGCAAGTTTTGTTTACTTAAGTCTCCCCTCCATTACTGAAAATTTTAGATCATCCAGAGCAGGATGAGATAATTCCAAGAAAAGAAAATTTTCAAAAAAAGTCTATATCTGAGTTAGTCTTTTCAGCCCTGCTCCACATAATAAAAAGAGCTGATGCACACTGATTGCTTACTATTTCCTGGGCAACTGAAGTGTTTTATACATACTAATTCATTTAATACTGATGATAACCTAGGAAGTAAGCACTATTAATATTCCTACTTTGGATACAGAAATGGTCATGGAGAGGTTAAGTAATTTTTCCAGTTAGTGTGAGAGCAAGTATTCTCAATGAAACAGGCGTGTCCAAAGCTCAGTCTTCACCCAGCCAGCTGCTGCCTTGGATCAATCAAACAATACAATACCTCTCCCAGGCTCTTCATTTGCTTACGATACCTACATCTATTAAAAGTTTGTCAAGGTTCTGGAAAAAACTTTCACCTATTTTGTCCAGTCATCATTTTCAGTTTTGCTGGTATTTTTCCTCCTTGCAGATATCAGAATATGCCCCACTAATGTTAGCCTGTTGAACTATATTTAATAGGACCCCTACTCCAATGTCACCACCTTCTTGAAACCTTTTCTGGTCTTGTGAAGGACAAGTGTCTGCTGTGTTGACTATGGTGCACTCTGCTCTGCCTTCCTTTACCGTGTACGTACACAGTCCACATTATGCAACTATCTAATATTATTTATCTTAACACCTGTCCCAGTCTTTTACTAAGCTTTTCTAGTACATGTTTCTTCGGGCAAGAACTGTCTGATTTATCTTTGTATCTCTTGAATTATTAATATATTGTCTTGTTCATGTTCAAAACCATATATTTTAATAAAATTTCATGAAAATGCTCATGATTCAAATCCAATATATATAAGAAAGTGGTTCCCCCTCAAAACAATAAATACTATAAGTGTAGAATAAAAGGTTTTCAAATAGAATATATTGAATGGCAATCTCTAACTAAGTAGAAAAAAGCATAAGGTGAATAAGCAGAGAGGCTTCTTTTGACTTCTCATTTCTAGAATAACTTGAGGCATCTTCAGCTATTTAAAAATTGAGTGTTTCTCAAAATAACATGATTATGACTATTTGTCTTAAGCTGCCATATGAGAAAGGACTATTTAGCTGAAGCTTCTTGCCCTTCCATATTTTCATGACATGTTCTTTTGGATTTTGCAGGCAGCATTGTAGAAATTCACTAGACAAATACGTATTTAAAAGTTTTAGTGATAGACAAAGGTATTTTGTTGTTCAAAATTTAAAGAATTATATCTTTAACTGAACTGACATTTTAATTACTACTGGCATAGATTGTTGGGCTTTTGTCTGAAGATTCTGAATTTTCCTTGGGGCATAAATAACATTCCCTGAGATTTCTAAATACTCTGTTTCCCAAGTTGTGAGATCCAATTCTTTTTTATTTTATATTTTCTGGATATTTGCTACCTTAGAGAAGAAACAAGAAAATACATGTTTTCCTTTTCATTCTTTTACCTTGTGGCCTTTGACCTTAATGCTAAAATATATCAGGCTTAATAATAATTCCTCTAGCTTTTTTTCTGTAATAGATAAACTGATATTGAACCAATTGGCACTGAATTGGCTGAGAAATAAACATTTTAAACTTAATATATGCATGATTTGACAGGTATATGGTAGAAAGGCCAAGAGCCTGAAGGTCAAAATTTTCCTTATGATCTGTGGTACAGATCAAGAATAAATTATTTTAAATTCTGTTAATATCTGCATCACTTTAAACATTTTAATCTTCCTCTAAATTCTTCTTGTTCTATTGATGTGTTTTTCAGAGCTAACTATGCTTTAAAAAAAAAAAAGAGAGAAATATTTGGTAACTCTTTGAGGAGAGCAAGCTCAATGGTATATTTTGAATTCTAGTTCAATTACTTTATGATAAGGGATTTTTCTTTATTCGCAAATGAGAGCTACTGGTTGAAGGTAGAGTTCAGCTGTTTATATACTAACATGAGGCAAGGCAATTATGATGAAACAAAACTCATTCTAGAACTCTGTTGTAACTATGGCAACCAGAATTAAATGAATTCTATTAGAAATACAAAAAGCCACCCCAGCAGGATAGAGTAAATATTATCTCATTGATTTATGAAGGTTCCAGATGATGAAAAGTGGTTAATATATTTCTGTCATGAAACACATTTGTTAGGGTTTCTTTTTATTAATAGAGCCATTGTCTATTTCAATAGTGTCAGCCAGATAGCTTTAGTTTTTACATCTTTTTCCAATCACTTTTGCCTTCATTACAAGAAGCTATCAGCCTTTCTATTATCTTCTGTATTTTATTTAGGGGTAACAAAGAGGATACTTCACTTAAGGACCACTTCTGATTATATTTGTCTAAAATCTGGCTTGACAAAAAATTGTTATGATAAATGGGATTCACATTTGTTTTGAGTAAGAATTAGTTCATTTTGATATTTTATTTCACTTGTATTTGGACAAAATATACAACTCTCTTGGTTTCAGGTGGCTGGTGCTTGCAGTGGGATTTGTTGGGAATGGAAAATTAAACTTTTGGTAATTTGTTCTCTAAGTAGACTAATTTAAAATTCAATTCAAGTAATAATGTGAGACTAAAATGGAACAGCATTATGTAGCAAGATTAGAGTTTTTGTGTCCCAGAGGATTTGGTGTGTAGGTGTCATTGGGGCACTGCATGCAAAATGCCAGCATGTATTGTACTTACTTCTGCCTTTTCCCTAAAATCAACTCAACCCTTTGTGTCGTGATTAAAATGAAAAGGTCACTCTGGCTTTTTCCCCCTCTAAAATACAAGTCATAAGAATGAAGCATTTGCAAACCAGAATGTAGGGCACAAGACACATACTAGGCCTCAGCCCCTGAGACCTTTAGAACTTTGAGTTTTAGCAGATACATTTTTCCACAATTGTTTCTAGTCACTTTATATCCCAGTGGAAATGCTGTTATGGTGAGTTAGAAAATATGTTTTCTCAAATGAAAGTTCTCAGTCATAGAAACAAAGCAGAAAATTATGAGAGAGACTGAAAACTTTAATGCATTTAACTAATTTCCTACTCTTGTATTCTCTTAACTTTAAAAAATATTGAATTATAAGACTGAACTTTTAAGTGTGTTATATACCTTAATAGTTGGGATTTATTTAGTTTGTATAATCTGTCTTATTTTTGACTAGTTTTTCTTGTTATTATAGATGTCAAAATCTCTGAAATAAACTACAGTCAATTCAAGCACTTGCCTAAAAAAGTAAATAATAAAAGAACCACAGGCTTGCCTTGCTCTGGTCCTGATACAGTACTTCTCTAAATTCCCCTGGGTCAAGTGTATCAAAGTAGTCTCCTAAATGCCATTGCAATCTGATCCTTTCTGCCTGCAGTTCTAAGGATCACTAAGTTCCAAAGTTTTATAGGCATTTTTATTATATTTCACAGCATTCCCACATCAGATTGACATTCTGCTTTGAATCACATGTGGAAATTGGAGGGGATTTCAGAGATCACCTAGTCTAAGCTGTTCATTTTGCAGATAAGACATTGAGGCTCAGAGAGGTGAAGTGAATTGCTCAGGGTTACACAGCACATTAACAGCACAGCTGGAGTAAGACCTGTGGTCTTCTAACTCCTAATTCAGAGCTCTTTTCATTAAACCTCACAATATGTTTCCTATTAGGTCCAGAGGAAGGCATTTTCAGGTCTTCCTTTAGCATGAATCCACAGACAGAAAGGAGGATTACCTTGGCCCAACCAAGCGCTCCATTTGTTATTGCCCATTGTATATCTCTTCAATTCTAAAGAGAAGAAAAAAAAAACCTGAACAGTCTACTTTTATATTCATTATCTACTCTGTGTCTGTTACTTCCTCTTGTTTTTTGGTGATGCTTTTTACTGATTAACTTGGTCTTTGCAATATAAAATGGTGAAATGCATTATTCTGGGTAAATGTGATATTATTAATGTGTTTTATTCTAGTTATGGGTCATTATTTCCAATAGATGTTATCGTCCCAGCACTGAGACCTAGCAGGTGGTCTTACTAGAAGTTATAACAGTTTTCTTAATGGTCTGGTAAGAATGTCATTTGCAGGGCAGCAAGGGCAGAGAGAAATTGGTCCCAGAGCTGGCCTGCTTCTACACTCATTCCTAAGCTTGAGCAAGCAAAAATAAATACATATTTTCTTACTGATCAGTGGGGTATTTTTTCCTGCCTACTCATTTTCAGCAAAAGTGATGAGGACCCATGTACATTTATTTCTTATTTACAGTCTCCCCCTCCCCCAATAATACTATTAATGACCCTGAAATGCCTTGCTTTTCTAATTCTTAGAGGAAACAGGCCTTATTGCCTACTGAGGGGACCCAACACCCATTCAAGTAATGAGATATGATTAAATCAACTTGGTCAGGCAAAAAGTCAGAGACCCCTGGAAAACAGAAATCAAGAGACAATTTTTCCTTTAGAGGTAGCTCACTCGTGGGAGAATGTGTGATATCAGTGTGATTAAAGAAAAAGACATCATATATTTAAGTGTTAATACTTTATTATATGTGAAGAGGCATGCTTGCCCAAAATCATTGCATGATTAAAATGATGGTGTGTATCAGGGACTTTCAACTGGTATGCTGCAAGAATTTTTAAAACACACAATACCTGTCTATTTAGTCAGCAGCGCTGACCTCGTTTCTCTTAGATTGTTAAATAAAAAATGACAACAGGCAACACAACAACAGTCTTCCAGTGTGAATGAATCAAGATTATACCTATTTTTCTTTGTCAATTGGAAGAAAATAAATTACACAGAATTTTAGTAGTTTATGTGTGCCAAGAGATTGAAAATCACTGGTGTACATGATTATTCAAAATTTCTCCTTGCATAATCACAGTTGAATGACTTATTGTATAATTACAAGCATTAATGCCCCGATGAAATAAAGCACCTATATTCAGAAAGATACTTGGCAACGTTAGTGTTGCAGGATTCATCTAAGGCGCACTCCAGTGCATGACATCATGTGTACTTGTGATAGAGAGAGAGAGAGACAGAGGAAGTGTGACTGTTGGTGTACATCCAGAGCCTTTATGAATTTGACTAGTGCCTCTGGCATAAAATACCAGGTTACTAATTTCTGTACTTCACTGATTCCTCATTGCTATTGTTGTATTTCATCAATTCTAAGATGAATGTGTTTTCTCCTCCCACATTTTCACTTCTCTGGAATCAAGAGTATCTTCTAGCTGCTGGTGTATGGGGGTGGTTTTGCTCTTTTTTTTGATTTTTTTAAAAATTTACTCTGAGCATACTGGTTCTCCATTACATATGTGTTTGCAAATATTTTCTCCTAATCTGCAGTTTTTCTTTTCTTTTTCTTAACAATGCCTTTCAAAGAAAGGAGTTTCTTAATTTAATAAAATCAAATGAGCAAGTTTATCAATTTTAATTTTATGGATTGTGTTTTTGATGTTGAAAGAAAACTTTGCTTAACCAAAGGTCTCAAATATTTGCTACTATCTTTTCTAGTAGAAATTTTGTAGCTTTAATTTATACAATCAGGTATATGATCCACTTTAAGAATTATTTTTTGTATAAGTCAAAGGTTCTTTTTATTGCATATGACTATCCAGTTGTTCAAGTACTGTTTGTTGAAAAGACTATCCTTTCTTCATTGAATTGCCTTTGAAAATCTTGTTTTTTTCCCTACAGAATTTTGTGACGCTTCAAAGATGATTTGGTTATGTCCTTTATCATTTCTTATGAATTTTAGAATCACATTCTTAATTCTTTCACAAAAGGCTGCTCAATTTTGATTTAGATTGCACTGAATCTATAGATCAGTTGGAGAAAAATGATGTGTCTTAACTGTAATGAGTTCTCTGATCCATGAACATGGTTTATCTCTTTTATTTGGGTGTTTTTTTAATTTCTCTAAGGAATATTTTGTAGTTTTTAGTGTATAGGTTTTGTATATATTTTGTCAGATTTATCCTATAAATTTAATAATGTTTGATGCTACTGTAAATGTTTTTTTTAAATAAAATCAATTTCTGATTGTTGCTATTACATAGAAATGCAATTGATTCTTGTATGCTGATCTTGAATCCTGTAATCTTGTTGAACTTATTTATTGTAGTACTTTTTTGATAATGTCCATGGAATTTTTTCCTTGGATGCCATATTGTCTTCAAATAAAGAACACTTTACATCTTCCTTTCCAATATGTATGTTGGCTTTTTTCTTTTACTTGCCTCATTGTACTGGCTAGAACCTTCAGTACAATGTTGAATAGTTGTGATGAGAGTGAACATTATTGTCTTATTAATGTTCTAGGAGGGAAATTATTTGTGCTTTAACATTAAGTATAATGTTAGCTAGGTTTTGGGAAAAGTCCTGTTTTTTTTTATTAGAGTTTTTTTTTATTAGAAAAGCATATAAGATTTTGTCAAACTATTTTTTTTGGAATTTATTAGATCATATTTGTTTTCATTTTTAGTTTGTTAATATGGTCAATAACTTTGCTTGGTCTTAGAATGTTCAATTAATTTTCCATTCCTGGGATAAAGTCTACTTGTTTGTGATGTATTATCTTTTCTATAAATTTTTAGATTTGATTTCCTAAAACTTTAAAATACATTTTGCATCATTACTCATAAAAGTCAATGGATCTGTAGTTTTCTTTTATGTCTTTGTTCAATTTTGGTACCAGAATATGTTGACCTCATAGAATGAATTGGGAACTGTTCCCTTTTTCTCCATTTTTCTAGGAGTTTATATAAAGTTGGTATTATTTTTCTTATAAATTAGCTAGAATTCATTAGGGATGCCATGTGGGACCAGAATTTTCTTTGTGGAGAGCTTTTGAACTTCAAATTAATTTTTAAAAAGATACTGGGCTATTCAGGTTATCAATTTCTTCTAACGTGAGCTTTGGTAATTTGTCTTTCAAGCAGATTTACATTTCATATGATATAAAAATTATTGGCACATATTTTTTATAATATTTTATTATTTTTCTTTAAATGCCTTTTGAATATATATAGCATTGCTGCTCCTCTTCATCTTTCACATTGGTAATGTATGTATTCTATCTTTTGTTTCTGATCACTTTGTTTAGGTATATATCAATTTTATGGATCTCAAAAATATTTTGCTTTTCTCTATTTTCTGTTTCATTGATTTCTGCTCTGATCTTTATTAATTTCTCTCTTCTTTCTTTCATTTTAATTTTCCCCTTTTGAGCTTTTAAGGTGAAAATTAAGGTCATTTATTAGAGATTTTTCTTCAACTATAATTTATTCAACACTATTACATAAATTTTATTATTGCTATTTAAGTACTACTTGGCTGCATTCTCAAATTTCAATATTTGTTTAAATTCAGTTCAAAATACTTTCTAACCATTTATTTATTTATTTATTTATTTATTTATTTATTTATTTATTTATTTATTTATTTATGTGAATCCTCACCGCAGGATATTTTTTTCATTGATTTTTTTAGAGAGAGTAGGAGGGAAGGAGAAGAGAGAGGTGAGAGAGACACATCTATTGGTTGCCTCCTACATGCACCCAACTGGGCCAGAGATCAAACGTGCAACCCAGATATGTGCTCTTCAAAGCAAATCGAACCCAGGACTCTTCAGTGCACAGGCTCATGTTCTAACCACTGAGCAACACTGGCCAGGGCCTAACTTTATTTTTTAATTTCATTTTTTACCCATTGGTTACTTAGCAATATATTTCATTTTTGAATATTTAGGGATTGGCCACATATTGATTTGTTATTGATTTCTAACAATTCTGTTGTCATTAAAGAATATATTTGGTTTACATACTTTTTAAATTACTTAAACTTCTTTTATGGACCAGAGTGTGGTCTAGCTTGGTAAATATTAAAGGAATGTATATTCTGCTGTTAAGTGGAGTTATTAGGTCAAGTTGATTGATAGTATTTTTCAAGCATTCTTTACACTTAATGATTTTATGTCTACTTGTCCTCTCAATTATTGAGAGAGAGGTGTTAAAATCTGTGACCATAATTTAGGAATCCAGATTGTTTTCATCTTATGGCTCTGTTATTTCCAGAAAACACAATCATTACCCTAGGCCTGGAAAGAAGAGTTTAGAGAACTCAAGCCACTCATAGGATTCTTGGATCAGAAATGGCAAATATGGCTAGTAAATGCTGGCCAGAAATAATTCCAGGGCCCCAAACAAGAGAAGCTGGGAAATATAAGGGAGAGAGGGACACTTGGTATATTTGGTACAGAATAACCTTATTTCCTACAAGGAATTTTACCCAAAATTAGAGATGAAAATACTCCCATATTTATTATGGTTTTTATGGTTTTTTAGTATATAAAAATGACTCTAGACTTCTTCCATACCATAAATTTTTAGACTTGTCCCATGCCACACAATGCACATCTTGGACCTAACAAGTGGCTTGTCTATCATTTTTTAAGGATAACTAAGTCTAATTTCATTAAACTGTTGGATGGAACAGGGTCATCACTGTCTTAAGAAGTGATACAGTAATGAACAATTTTGTGTCATTTTGTGCCAGCTTGCTCACTGTAATATGTAAATAATTTCATGTAATCTTTACAGAAACCCTATTTTTAATTCCAGTTTCTAAGAGGATGACACTGAAGTATACAAATGTGAATAATTAAACAGGAGAGAGAGGTAAAAATTGACAGAGCTGTTTTTGAACCTTCATGCTAAGCTGATGCCAAAGCCCATTCTGTCAGTTTTCTATGTTACTACTAAGGTGAATCTATTCTTTTCATCAACTTCTGGGAAGTGGATTAAGGGGGGGAAGGTGAAAACAGTTTAAAAAGATGAGTGACAGTTGTGTTGCACTTGAATTGATTAAAAAAATATGGTAGGAGATAATTTTGATATCCTTAAGAAATAATTATAAAGTTATGTGATCCGTTCTAGTAAGCGTAACAAGATAGCTATCTTCAATTTTTCAGAGAACTATCATGAAGAAAAAGATTATACTAGTTATATATTGGTTATACTGGTCCAGTATAAGGCTATATACATATAATCAGTTTGTATAGCACCGTGATTGAAACACATACACACATACACACATGTATATGCACCTATATATATATATGTATTTATACATGTATACATATAATATTTAGAGTATATGCTATATATACAAGTCTGTATACAGTCATAAATACAGTCATATGCATACACATGCATGCATATGTGTGTATGTGTATGTTTCCCATGCTTAGAAGATTCTTGGGGCTCTTACTCCCAGAACTGCTATGTAGGAGAAATAATATCTTTCTGAGGAATCTGCACCTTGAATAATTCAGAGCTGATTTTTCCAACCTGCAGAAGAGGGTGTTTTGCCAAGAGGAAATGGAACTCCATCTCCCTCTTCACAATTGCAGAATTGTGAAGTGTGGTATTGTTATTTCTACTATGAAGGTGAAAGACCCATAACTCAAAAAGCGTCAGGCATGAAAGAGTTACTATGATCTTTCATATAAGTGATGGAACATAATTATCACTTTCCAAAGGTGAGATTGAATTTATTTTTATTTTATTGCAAAAGTAGTGAGTAAAGAAAGTGAAATAATATGACACACAAATTAACTTTGCCAATATGAATGAAAAAATCAGCAGGGATGAATTATGTACTCCTCTAAATTGAACTGGAATTTCTTTTCAATGCTTGGCAAAGTTTTCCTTAACTTTTGTTTCATTTTTAAATAATCATCTCTCAAGCTTCTGTGTACTTGAAAAGTTTAAATACAGTAAGATATAGCTTTTATAGCATTGTAGACATATGAGAAAAAGGAAGTGTGAAAAATGACAGGAAAAATGATCTGCCTTCTTGTACACTTTAGTTTCAATTTCTAAACTTTCTATCACATGTATCTTTTTGAAGTATTTAATATTCTTTTTCCCTTCTGTGTTGACATTTTTCTGTCTTCTTTTCTTCATAGCCTGTTCAGATGCCCCCCCCCCCCATTTCTGTTTTATGCAATTAACACTTGAGCAAAGCCATGTATGGTACTCTGAAGGCTTTATATCCATGAATAGAATAAAAATCTGTGTCCGCTCTTTCAAGATCTAAAAATTTACACTTGATTTTAGGATCTCACAATCAGCTTTCAGCAATTCTGTTATCCAAAGGCAACTCCAAACAAATATCAAGTCTAGAATGCAATCAACCATATACATTATATAGATTGCAAGACAATTAGCCTTTTAAAAAATATCTTCCTTAGAAGACAACCAAAAATATTTTACGAATGGGGTATTAATGATCTTTTTTAGAAGTTATTTTCTATGATATATATGTGAGATAATACAAGATTTATTTTGCAATTATCTATAATAATTTGTATCCTCAATTTTTATCTCTCTATCCATCTCAACTCTATTTCTGTCTGGTCCTTGGCAAATGGGCTGGTACATAGTGCCTTGGATGTGAATTCAAACCAATTCAATGAATACAATCATATTAATGAATCAAGGGTAAGAATTTGACTATCATTATAACTTGTGTAGTACTGATCTTTTCAAAGGGCTGAAGTTCAGGTCTTAACTAATGGTGCTTTAAAAAAAGATGCACGTGTTTGTAGCCATGGGGTTTGTTCTATGTTGTTGAGTTATGCTGATTTAATTCAGTTATGGTCATGGTCATATTTTCAGTAATATCTGGCTGCTTTCCTGTCATTAGTAAATAGTATGAAAGACAATTGGTAAAGTGAATGTATTTTTGTAGTGTCACTTGTTTCAAAAAATAAATATTTTTCAGATTCTAAGAATTGAAAACTTAAAGCTTCAAGTGGAAAACAAAGGTAGAAAATAACAATAAAGCTTATAAGACTGAATAGGTGATTAATATGAGTTATACATGTCTGCATTTTGGTCTGTAATTTTGCAGTTTGTCCAGCCATTGATGGGATTTTAGGAAGATGTTTTTAACTGGTAGCTTGCTTTACATAAAGAATTACCAAAATAGGTATCTTTTCTCATGGACTTATCTGTGTAAATTAACAGACCAATGCATTATGCAAGTTACTTCCCATTAGGCTACTCTTTTTTTTTTTTTTTTAATTTATCTTTATTGTTGAAAGTATTATAGGTGTCCCATTTCCCCCCCCAATTGACCCTCTCCACCTCGCTGCAACTCCTTCCCAGGCCTTCACCCCGTTATTGACTGTGTCCATGGGTTATGCATATATGCATATAACTTCTTTGGTTAATTTCTTCCCACGCTCCACCACCTTTCCCCCTTTCCTCTTAATTATGATGTGTCTTTTAATTATGATGTGTCTTGCTGTGGGCCTCTTTGGGTTCTTCTTGTTTGGGACCCTCTGTGTTTCCTGGACTTGTAAGTCGATTTCTTTCCCCAGGTAGGAGAAGTTTTCTGTAATTATTTTTTCAAATAGGCTTGCAATTTCTTGGTCTCTTTTTTCCCCTTCTGGCACCCCAATAATACGAATGTTGGGCCTCTTGAAGTTGTCCCAGAGTCTCCTTATACTATTTTCATATTTTTGGATTCTTTTTTCTTTTTGCTCTTCTGGTTGGGTGTTTTTTGTTTTTTCATGTTCCAAATTGATGATTTGATTCTCAGCATCCTCTACTCTCCTTTTGATTCCCTGTAAATTATTTTTCATTTCAGTTCATGTAGCCTTCATTTCAAATTGGTACTTTATTATGACATCAATTTTCTCAGTTATTTTTGTAATACTCTTACTAATGTAGTTGAGCATCCTTATAAACAAAATTCTGAACTCTGTATCTGTTAGCTTGCTTGGTTCTATTTCATTTAGTTCCTCTTCTAGAGATTTCTTCTGTTCTTTCCTTTGTGACATGTTTCTTTGCCTCCACATTTTGGCTGCTTCCTGGTGTTTATTTCTATGTATTAGGTAGAGCTGCTATGTCTCCTGGAATTTGTAGAGTGGCTTTGTGTAGTAGGTGTCCTGTAGGGTTCAGTGGCTCAGCCTCCCGGGTCACCTGAGCTGGGCCTTCTAGGTGCTCCCCTGTGTGGGCTGTGTGCTCGGACCTGTTGTAGTTGAGCCTTTGTTGCTGTTGGCGTCACTGAGAGGAACTGACACCCAGCCCAATCAGCTGTGAGGACCAGCTGCAACTACAGCCAAAGAACTGCTGTGCTGGAGAGAACCTTATGGATCAGGATTTACTTCAGTGGAGCTTTGGTGTTCACCAAATGTGCCGCTTGAGTGTCACTCGTGGATGTGGTAGGGTTGTAACCCAGCGTGGTTGAGTCTGACCACCAGGTGCACTATATCCGGGGCTTCCCGGGAGGTGCAAAGTCAGCCTCTGCCAGTGCCTTGCCCAGGGCCACCCAGCATGAGCTACACAGCAAACCGTAGTTGGCTGCTACTTGTGCTGGGCTTGGAGGTGTCCAGGAGAGGCCAAGCTATGAGCCAGTGCAGCTGCCGCTAGTGCCAGGCCTGGGGCCACTTATCAAGTATGGGGCCCGCTGCTGCTTGTTTGAGAGATTTTAGGAAAGTCCTAAGCGTGAGGCTCGAGAGGCCACTTGCATAGAAAAGCCCCTGGAAATGGCCTGGATGAGCTGCAGGTGGGGAGGGGCGGGGCCTCCGGGAATCACGGGGCGGGGCCAAAGGTGTGAGTCAGGTGCTGGCGATTCAAATATGGCGCCTGCCTGCGGGCTGTGTGCGGGGAGGACTCGCCACAGGAGCAATGGCCTCCGCCAGCTTTTCTGCTTGGGAGGAAGCCACCCCTCCACCTCTCACCCCAATTTCAAGCAGGTTAGTTCCTCCCCAAGTGTCCCAAGTCCTTTTAAGCTGCTGCCTGGCGCTGGGGCTCAGAGGGAGAGCTTCTGAGTCCATGCGCGGGCCTTTTAAGAGGAAAGCCTGGGACTCCCGCATCCTCCGCGACCCTAAGGGACAGTCCCCACTGGTTTTCACAGCCCGAAGTTGTGGGGACTTCTGTTTTCAGCCCTGGAGCCCTGGGCTGGGAGCCTGCTGTGGAGCTGGGACCCCTCCCTCCTCAAAGAAACCCCCACCGCCGAGATTCCCTCCCTGGTTTACCCCGAGGCACCGGGTGTGGGCCCGCAGCCGCGTCTCCATGACCCAGCCCTGATCCGCCTGCGTCTCCGCCCCTCCTCCCGGTCTCAGTGCTCCTTCAGGTCCCTGGTTGCAGGGCTTCTGTGCAGCCAGATCTCAGGAGGCTCTGAGTGACGGTGGTTCTGTATTTTAGCTGTAATTTGACGAGGTTGCGGGAGGCGGCGGCTTTGCTGCTACCTGCGCCGCCGGCCTGTTTCCTCCCCGAGGCTACTCTGTGCGCTCGCGCTCCCTCTGCAACCCCTGGGCCACCCCACGCAGTTACTGCAATGCGCCTGAACCGAGCGCACCCAGCACACACACTGAATTTAGTCCGAGCACTTCGTCAGCCCTCCTGCCCATGCTGGAAGTTTGATCCGTGTTCTGCTGCCTCACTAACACCTTGACTATTCTTACGGCTACAGGATCCTCTCCCTATTTTTGGCAACAACCCCACATGCTATCTAGACTTGGGGGAGAAACTGAGAGCAGATGACACGTGTTTGTACACGAGCACTGTAGCAAAGGACGAGATGCTTCCCTGATGGGCTGGATGTGGATACAACACTGATGTCCCAAAGAAAGTAAAAATTCTGTGGTGTTTCTTTTTTAATTTGGGAAAACAGAGAGCAACCTGACATATCTCAGAACTCCTCTAAAGGGAATATAGGCAATAAGAACTGAAGCTGTGACTGATCCCTGAGAATTGAACAAAATAATGAGAGCTAACTCACAAAAGGATCTCGGCTAGAGCCAGGCTAAACTGGGAAATATCCCAAGAGTCCTCACAAATTTATGGTGCCTATCTTATCAGATCAGAATTAAGAAGCTTCTGATAAATCACCTTGGAATACTAATTTATAAATGGGAAGAAAACTTGGACAGAGAAATACAAGATGTTGGCAGGAAGTCTTCTGAGTAAGATTTGTAGAGATGGGATTTTCTAGGGGAGAAATTCTCCTTTTAGTTCCTGAGGGATGACCATATATTAATCTAGTTTTTCAAATTATGCACCAGATTTTTTAAATGCTATTGGGAATATAGGCTTTTTCCTCAGTTATTTTGTTAGCCTGACAGCTTTGAGTATTAGATGAAACCAGTAGTGCCAAAAGAAAGTAAAGGATATTTACTTGCTAGCACTTTTTATGTGCCAGCACTGTGCTAGTTCTAGACCCTAGAAGTGGAATATTATTCTCACTGTTTGAGGTTCAGAAGAAGTTAAGTATGTTTTTGGTGAGGTTACTCACCTCAATCATGGAGGTGAAATCTGGGTGACAGTCCACCAGAGTTCATTTTAACAAAACATAGGTGTTAAGTATAGTGGGCCAAGCTACTCTGGGGTTTTATTTTGTTTTGACCTATAGACTCTAACTTTGTAATTAAAACCTTGCAAGTTTTATTACAAAATTTATTTATTTTATAAAGCAATAATTTTTAAATCAAAAGTAAGGAAAACTTTAAAAACTATAGAAAGTAGCATCCTAATTTGCTATTTATAAATGAGCTAGATATCACAGTAGAGAAAAGAGGTAACTGCATTCTAATATAGTGGGATCAATATGATTTTTACTTCTGGTGGACTATATCTTAATTATTCTATGTCTTTTTATCTACCCCCTCTGCCTGAAATGGAGGTGATTGCATAAATCCTGGGCTCTGAAAGCCAGAGATTGGCAGGCGGGTCTGCTTTGTGATTTTCTCCACCTCTGTAAGCACATGGGCCTAGTTCCCAGCCCAGAGCTGCTCAGTATCGGTCGAGTGAGGTTTTCCTCTTCACTTCACATAAAATGCCAGATGTGAGCTGCTTGAATAAAGGTGAGTTGGAAATAGAATAAGACAGAAGTAATATCTTAGCCAAATCACATCCTTTTTCAAATCTTTGGATTCGTTCTGTCTGTTTTGTGTTTTTGGCATTGGTACATCTCTTTTCATTCAAATAATTACAGTGTGCCTCACTGCTGAGGGGTGGTAAGCTTGGCTCTATTTTCCAACCGCTAGTCTTGGAGAAAAGAAAATCCTCCCTCTTGGCCCCTTTGATATTCTTTCTGTTTTGCTACTTCAAGAATAGAATAACTAAGCACAGTGAGCCTTTACTTTTCTGCCTGTGCAGGAGCCTGTTACACACATCTCTGAGATGTATGCAGATGATATGGTCGATTAGTCTCACCCTAAAAATCATCTGAGGTAATTTTTGGATTCTATGATTTGTTTATTTTGAAACAGAATGCTGGTACGCTCAAGTGCACGGGCCCCACGGAAGCTCCTCTGAAGTCTGTGCTCTCCCTGATGGGAGGTTCAGGTGACATGGACATGTGGGGATAAATGGATTTGGCTGTGCTCTCTTAAGAAACTTGCATTTTATATGCTATCCTGACCTGATTGGGAGACATTTTCACCCTTCTAACCCTGATTCTAAAGGAGGCTATCTACTTGATATGTCCATTAGCTTACCATTTTCTCACTCTGGAATGGAGGCACAGTGGATCAGTGGGAAGATGAAATAAAGTAGAATTTTTTATAATTTAAAAATGCAACTTAATTTTGCTATATATATTTTGAAGTAGATTCTATTTTATGAAATTGGAACCCCTTCCAATTTTCGGTAGAGGAAGAAAAAATTGTTGTCTTTAGTAAGTCTTCTTGCTCTAGCCTGGATGTTTATATCTTCCAAAATTCATGTCGAACCCTAACACCCAGTATGATGGTGTTTGGATGTGCGGCCTTTGGGAGGTGATTAGGCCACAAGGGCAGAGCCTTCAGGAATGGGGTTAGTGTACTTATAAAAAAAAGCCTGTGAGAGATCCCTTCCCATTCCACCACATGAGGACACAGTGAAAAGATAGCTCTCTAGGAAGCTGGCCTCCTCACCAGACATGGAATCCACCTGAATCTGACAGCATCTTGATCTTCTACCTCTCAGTCTTCAGAACTGTGAGAAATAAATGTTTGTTGTTTAAGCCAGCCAGTATATGGCATTTTTGTTATAGCAGCCAAATGAATTAAGGCACTTCCCTACTTGACAAGCTTAAAATTTTATAATAGCTGTAACTATTCAAGGCCACTAAGGAATTATAATTTACTCCGCTTGCTGGGTGAAGCACAAAGGTTTATGGTACCGACTAACCATTATAATTAAAAAAATAGTTTGAATTTGGAAAGCACTTTGCAAATTTCAAAGAAATCTCAAACATTTTCTCATTTTATATATGCATATCTATAAAAATATATACATCCCCAGGGGGATGTAACATACTTAGGAAGTATAACCTGAGGATGCCTGGAAATCTAAGAGGTTTTCAAAGAAGTTGGCTTCGTTGGCTAGTAGAGTCTATCTCAAATGCTAAATCTTGCCCTACGTAAACATATAAGTCCCATTATCTGGTATTTTAGTGTAACTAGGGTAAGACTTTTGGTAAGGAATTTTACTCAGAGGAAGTTAAAAGTGATGATCAGGAAAATAACCCAGCCCATGGAGAGTTGGGAATGAGTTGTTGAGGGCAGAACTTGCCTCTGACTTTATGAATAAGAGCAATAAAATGCAGTTTGTGCTTATTTTCCTCCGTGGCAAGACAAGACAGAGAGAAAATAACTTTTGGACTAAAGCAGAATCTTAATAAGAGTCACAATAACAATAAATTGGAAGCAGAGTTTAATTATTGTTTTTCTCTGCATGATTTGCTCTTTGCCTTCTTTGTAAACTTCTTAGCACTTAGTTTTGATGATTCTTTTATCCTTCATCTGCTGATGTTATTTACATACAGAATTGTGATGTGTTTACCATATTATTAAAATAGAACTGGATTTTAATTAAATATCAATTCAGGATCACAGCTTCAAGCTACTTGCCAACACTGATGGTGATCAATAGAAAATGTTGAACAAAGGAAATAAATTTTCCAAATAGTCCAACATATTTAATTTCCCTCCCTTCTTCCTTCTCCAGGTTCCCTGCTTTCCTATCCCCCTCTAGACTTGTTCACTCACTCCCCTTCTTCATTCCCCCACCTGCTTAAATTTTCACATACTGCATATACTTAATTTCCTGTGTGCTTCGCTCTCATTCTCTAAGCATGCATTTAAACACTGGGAACCGGAGATGTTAACTGCCAGATCATCACATTTACTAATTCACAAATCTACTTCCAGTTGCCAGTTCCCTTGGATTCGGCATTTTTTAAATGGTTTCTATTATATGCCTGTTTTAGAATTGTAAAATGTTATTTGCTTGATTGTGCATTTATTTTACAACAATTAATTCACCCTGAGCTTTTATTTGGAAAAACCATAGCCTGCAAAAACTAAATAGTTCCAAGTATTCTAGTATATTATACCTAATTATCCCTTTACTTTTGTAACTATACATATTTTCTAGTTTGCATTTTGGTTGGTTTAACTCTTGCAGAAACTAAAGCTCTTTGTAAGAAACATTGCTTAGAAAAATTCAGGGTTGTGGATTTGAAAGGGCTATACTGAATTGAACGTGTGTCCCTCATGGAATGAGAGCTTTGCCTGTGCACTGTGATAATAAGGCCATGATGGATGTATTCATGTGCACCGGTTTACTTCTACTGATGCATTCATGTGTTTTTGCTAAATTATCTGAATGTAACAAGAATTTAAAAACAATTTAATATCATATATTTGCAATAGCCCACCATTCCTTCAAGTCATGATTCTGAGTTCCCTTGCAGCTTTACTATATAAATTCCACAAAAATTATTGAAATAGTAACTCAAATGGTGCATATACAATGATTGACATTTCTATATACTTAGCCCCACTCCACATTTACATACACGCGTATATGTTTGTGCATGATAATTATTCTGTGAAACGGTTCTGGATTTTAAGTTTTTTCTCTTTATTAAGAATATGTGTCCTTTTAAAATGTCACATATTTTTTCACTTTTATCTTTTTCTGACTGAACTTTCTTCTTCCTTCTTTGCTCACTTGGGAAGATTCCTGCTTACCTTTGCCTCTATACCAACAATTTCAAGAGCAAATTGTTGACTGATTCTATGTGCTTTTGCCTAGGCTTGTTCTCTTGACTTGTACACATGTGTACCACCTCTTTAAGGAGTTTGTCATCTTACACATCCCTTACCTTCAGCTGAACACAAGCCCCGTGTTAATCATTTTTGTCCAGTAAGCAGTGAGCATTTGATTATTGCATTCATGGTCTCTCCTCTTCACTCGCCTGTGTTTGATGCTCTCATTTTGCTCCCCTAAGACTCTCACACACTCTGCCTGATTCTCTTCTATCCTCCATCCCTTCTTTTCCCTTGGGAAGGGTATTGGGACACATACAATCATGACATTTTCACGGGTGTGTGGGGAGGCTGCTCTATGCTGCAAGGAGTAGTGCTGTGTGGCCTGTGGCTGATGTTTATGGATAGAAATGATTCGTGAACTTTCTCGACAAGTAAACCTCTGACTTACCTCCCTACTCCCCAATATGGCTTTGGTATATTTTAATGGTTTTTGGAATGAATGAAAGTATGCATGAAATATACGTGTGTAATTATGACTGATATAGTCAAGATATAAAACAAGTCCCTCACTAATTGCTCGATGACTATATTTAGCAAGGAAAATGGTGGGGAAAAGGTGGAAACTGAGGAGTCATATGAACAGAAGAAAAGCTCTTATGAAAGAAAGCAAAACCTGGGGGAGTAGAAGGCTAGGAAGAAAAGGCATACTGATTGAGTGAGGGTATTTAAAAAATGAATTTTTAAAAATAAGTCATAGAAAATTACATTGGAAGTCCCAGAGACATTTTTCCTGCTACTGTAACCTTTGAAATCATAACTGAATTACATGTAATATTTAAAAATCAATAAATAATATAAACCAGACAGAGGTGGAGTTGAATGGCAGAGGGAACTATGGAGGGGAAGTAGAATAGAGCCTTCAAACAATATTAATGAAATAGATGACCAAACAAAATAAATGGTCATATTGCTACCTAGAGGGCTATTGGGGATAAAAGTTACTTTAACAAACCTGTTGCTGTTCTTTGCCTGCTTTTGCTGGCTCGAGAGTCTGACCTTGAAATCCTAAGCTATCTGTGCCCAGCCACCTTGGCTAGTTGTCAAATGAGCTCTCAGTTTTCTGTTTCCTCCACAAGGTTCTTGGGGACTTACATTTTCCTAGAGGAACATTTTAAAACTCATGAAAAGTCAGGATTCTATTGAACATAGAATAAACTTAATCAAATAACATTATTCCTTAATTTTTTTTTGAATGGAGTAAGAGTTAAGAATGAGAATGGTAAAATGCTCCTGAAATACTTAAGGGGAAATGCTCTTGGTTCACTCATTCACATCAAGACTACTGTACCTTTCAGTGTTCATTTTTTGCAGGAATTCACTGTTAAATTAATGGCCCACAGGACCATTGTGGGGTAGAATATTTCATAAACAAAACACGGGTTGTTTAAATACTACTGGTATATTGACAATATTTTTGTTAAAAATAGAAGTGTCTGTGGGTGAGAATGAATCACTGTATAAAATGAGTCACCAAGTAGGTTAACACTGCCATTTAGAGAAGAGTAGAAATAGCTTTAAAAGTGTATATCTCCCCTACACCCTCACCTCACAAATATTACACATACACACACACACATTTCTGAATATATAAATAATCAAGCAGCTTTCTTCTAAACACAGAAAAGATAAACTTTCTAGGTAAGTGACGATTTTTGTTGGTTGCCATTTAAGAGGCTTGTATTAGTTAAGGAAGTGTTTTGTCAGGTAGCTGATTGAGCCATTTAGCTTGGCTGCTGAGATAATTAATTTTGCTCCCTTTTTCTAACAGAATTAACTGTTTCCTACTTGAGACGCTTTTCTTCTCACCTCTTTTCTACAATTCCTAGATTTAAGTGAAATTTATTACTGGTTAGATCATCAGTCAATTATCTATGGGTACCAGGAAGCAGGTAAATAAATCATGAAAGTATGAAGCTCTAAAAGTCATTCATTAACTCCAGGTAACTAGGAAGTCAAACTTTTCTCAAATAATTATTTATTGAAGTATTTATGGAAGTTATATCTTTATTCAACTTATTTTCAGGCTATATAGCAAGGTGAAGGGGCAGATATGAACTGTTAAACTGTAGTCATATAAGAAAAAGAAAAATATTTTCAACCTTTTCAAATTTCAAATATTCTTTTCTCAAACAGACTAATTGTCTTACTTTCCTCAAACAAAATGAGGTAAAAGGTTGGTGCATTAATACCCTGGATTTATATTAGGGGTAAATTGGCATGCCAAATCTTTCTAAGATTGGGGTTATCTTCTTTACCAGTGAAATAATACAAATTAAAATAAATGATTTGGTATTTCAGGCAAAGTCTTCCTCATAAGCAACTCGGGATCATTGATATTGAGGATAGTTTTCTTTCTTTCCTTTTATTTTTTTAAATACGTTTTTATTGATTTCAGAGAGAGGAAGGGAGATGGAGAGAGACAGAAACATCAATGATGAGAGAGTCATTGATGAGCTGCCTCCTACATGCCCTACACTGGGTATTGAGCCCGCAACCCAGGCATGTGCCTTGACTGGGAATTGAACCATGATCTCCTGGTTCATAGGTTGACGCTCAACCACTGAGACACACCAGCTGGGCAAGGATATTTTTCTTTAAATAAATATGTTTATGTGTTGCATATGGATGAAATCACACATCTGTGAGTTGGCTTGCCTCAATCAGTGGGTATTTCCAGTTCAAAACATTGTCCTTATAAATCCGACTTTCCACTTGAAATGCTTATCATTAGAGTCACTTTTTGTTTGTTTTTTTTTTTTTTTTTTGTTAAAACTCCATAAATATGTGACTCAGGAGAACTTTGGATTCTTTAATCCACTTGTATATTCATAAGAACACTACACTAAAGGATGAAAATGTCACACAAGTGCCAGAGAAAAGACTTTGTCAGGCAGTGTGGTGGGTCACATACTATTTCATCCATTCCTTAACACAAATCTTTGATATATTATTATTGCCATTTTACAAGTGAAGAAAACATGAGATTAAGTAATTTGCTTAAAATCACAGTCAGTAAATCTTTTTTCTTTTCTTCCAAGCCTCTGTGTAATGATTGCTGTTTTTATATGGATATGGCTAAAAGGAAAGCTTTGTCTGTCTTAACATCTTATTAGCATACTAATGCCCTATGGAGAAAACTCACCCAGCTGAGTATGAAACAGTTGGCTCTAGTAGCCTAGGTAATATGTGAAGCTGCTCTCTTGGGGCTGCTAAAGAACCTGCTCTTCCGGACGTTTTCCTGTTTTAGAATGTGGGTGGGTGGAGGCAGAGAGTGAAAGGTGACTGGGAGGTAAGAGTCATACAAGTTTACCTGTGAACTTCAAAGTATTTGTGGGAGGTTAATGGAGAACCCAAGTTCACTAGTGATGTTATGTTGTAAGAAAGATAAAACGAGACAGTAGGGACTCAAATTCATCGAGACGGAGCTCTTATGCTTCTGCTTCTACTATTTACAGAAACAAGTGGGGTTTGAAGAGAAAGTCTATGCAATAACAATTTTCATGTCCAAGACTATGGCACATTTTTCATAATTTGTGTGAAAAAGGAATTGGAGTTTTTCAAAAGAGAAGCCTGAGAGGATGACTTAATTACTATCTTCAAGTATATGAGGAATTGTTACAGTATTTGGAAGATGACAACCAGCTGTTCTCTGTCTCCAAAGAGGAAAACAGAGAAAATGAATTTGCCAAGTAGCAAGGACATAGACTGGAGACAAGAAAGAGCATAATTATTACATAATATTTCTTAACCATGGGGACTATTAAATGCTGAAAAAAGTAATGTGTGTGTAGGGGGAGAGGGGCTAAGGGGTTTTCTAAATTGAGGTTTAGGGTGAATGTTATCTGGTCTACTCTCCCCACTCTGGGCCAGATACACAGTATTGAGGACATAATTACTAGGAACACTTTTGAGATGGCTTTGACACTACATGACTTGTATGGTTCCGTTTAAATCCTGTTTAATACTTAGAAGTCTATTTCAAAAAATCATTCCAGGTAAAAATTAGTTTTTGCAAACTTGATCTGACATTGATAGCATAATTTACTACTTACCATTTTCTTCACCAAGATTCAATTTTGAACATTCATAATTGCAAAAGAATGCATAGGAGTCTTAAGTTATTAGTGAACTTCCAGGAATGTCTATCCTGTTGCCAGGTCATCAATAATAGGGTGTTAATATATAAATAAAGACAGTTTTTATAACAGTAGGCTTCTTTTTATATTTATAGGGTTCCTGATGATTTTTAGGATAAGATTCTCTTTGCAAGTTGAAACTCACCGCTGGAACTCTTCTACCTAGACAGGAAAAGATTCCAGAAGGTAATTGATGATTCTATAAGTTGTGTGTGTTCTTAAGTGCTAACTGATAAACTATAAAGTCACGCAAAATTAACTTGGGTGTCTCCACATATGTGAGGAGCAACTTTGGCACTACAGTCAAAGCAACTTGAAATCTTTTCAAAAAAGATAAGAATTTGAAACTGTGTTGAAATGAAACACAGAACCTTTTGTTATCTTAAACTCATATTTTCTCCACACATTTTTTATACTTTCTTTTTCCTAGCTTAGTAAAGTTATACAGTATATAAATATATATTTAACAAATATAATTTAATATATGTATATTTTATTGTACATAACTCAACATAATCATAAATAAAACCTTTCTTGATCACCTTTGGTCAAAAGACATCTTTCCAAAGGGTGGCTTAGCTTCTTGAAACTCTAAATGATGGTAGGGATTTAATTCTTACAGAATGGGATTTGTGACTTATTTAGCAGCTTACTCACACTCTACTTAAAAAAAAAATAAGGTATCTTTGTCCATCACCATTGTTTATAGCTATTCTTATAGTCCTATGTATATGAGAGGAGGGACACTACATTCTTATAAATATAGTGACATTATTTACTTTTTCTTAAGGAAACCTTCATTTCACTTGATGTTATAAAATGGCCCTTCATGCACTCTGTGATCCCAGTGTAAGTTGTTTACCTGTCAGCTAACCACAATTAGATTTCTTGTTAATGACCAGTTTGTAATTGAGTGCTGCTAGCTAGTCATTAAAACCCAAGAGATCAGAGGAAACAATTTCTCAGGCTGTGGCACCTTGCTTTAGAGGTTTTAAAAATAGCTCCATGTAAGTATATATTTTTTCCTTTAAAATTTACTATTAGAGTCTAAGGGTAGTCAGTCACTGCTGTTTTGTTCACCATACATCATTAAAATAAGTCCTTTTCTTGTGGAATTTCCATTTTAAGACAGCTATCAGAGACATCAGTCCTATGATCTATACTGAAGGCAGGGAGGACCCCCGTGTTTTAAAATTTAACTGTGCATCCTTACACTGGAGTGCTCGGGCGTCAATCTTGGAGTGGAAACTCAATAAGGGTAGGAGACTCAGCATTGCCAATACGCCTTACCACCTTTTCTTAGTAAATTTGATTTTTTATGCTCTAAGATGATATTTTTAAATTATTGTTTTTATCCTCAATTTCTAAAAAACAGTTTCCTCTCCCTTTGTGCCATAATTAAAGAGAAAATTGAGTCAATAAAAGGAGATAAACCTCTTTTAATCACTGATTCCAGTGTTAGAATAGAGAAATCAGATAGAGGGGATTCTCTCCCTGAAAGACACTGAAAAAATCACTTACAGACCATTCATCCCAGTTTGCAGAGTTTGCAGGGCTCTGGTGTCTTTACTTCCTTGGGCCAATAGAGAAAGCACTTCTTGTTTGGGCAACTGGATCATATCAATAGTTCTTTTTAGGAGTTGTGCCCTGGCTCCCAAACACACGAATTTAACTGTTATTATGCAAAGTCTACATTTATGTTTCATAATTATTTCTAAACATATGTCTGATCAAACACAAATACACATGCATTACATATATGAAGACCCTTCAGAGAGATTTAGAATTTCTAAGGACACTAGGTTATGTTTTCAGAATCTGATAAGAAAATTTATCATTTTGACCCAGTCAATAAAGCAATGAGTTTTCCTGAGCTTTCTCAAGGGCTGATTGCTAGGCAGAATAAATTTTTAAAAACTTTTTGCCCTTTAACTTTATTAAATGCCTGACATTTAACAATATTAGCTGATGGCAGAAGATGAGTCCTGTTCCGTGTGCTGTATCCTGGAACAGGATGCAACATATAAAAAGAAATTTGGACGGAAATGTTGCCATTAGTTTGGAAGTTGCTATTTAATCTGAGTTATTTTGGGGAGGAAAATGACTCACAGAAGCTAAGTGTTCATGCAGATTGTAATATTGTAGGAGGTGGGCAAGGCTCTTCATTAATCTTATTTCAATTAGGACTCGTCACAGCCTGCAATTAGGATGTTGCTGCTGTGATGAATCCATACTGTACATGTTTCAGTAACTGTTTTCTAATGAAGAAAAACAGGCTGCTTGGCATTTTAAAGACAAATTTCCATTTTGGGTAATTCAATAAATGCTTATGTTTTGCCTATTCTCTCCTCACCCTTAGAATTGTACCTCAAAGCTAAGTGAAAAGTTTTCAATTAATCCTAATTATGTCAAACTTAACTCTTGCATATCTTCTAGAATGTGTTCTTAACTGTGATGGAACATTCTCATAATAAGTAGGTTAGACTAGGAATCTGCAACCTTTTCTTAAAGGGCCAGGTAGTAAATATTTAGGCTGTGGGCCATATGGTCTCTGTTGCAATTTTGCATCTCTGCCATTGTAGCTCAAAAGCAGCCATAGATAATATGTAAACAACTGGGCATGTTTATGTCAGTAAATCTTTATTTATAAAAATAAGTAGCTGACCTGTGAGACCTAGTATTTTGACCCCCACCATTTATCCATTTTCTGTAGCTTAGGGATCTGGAAAAATGTTATTTCTGTCATGTGATAAATTATGTATGTTCTTAGTCAAATTTATTCTTACAATGCTGTTTTCAATACTTTTTAACACTTTAAATACTGCTATATTATGAGTGGCTCTGGAGGATTATACGTAAATTTGCATCTTAACATATATATATTCTTTTATCACTTTGTCACATTGATGCAATGAACCAAATTGGAAAAATTGTCATCCTTATTCCCCTTTCATAATTTTCATCATGACAGAATGACTTTTCTGAAGCATTAAAAATGTCAAGATGTAGCAACGTGAACATCATTTTCTCTTTCAAATTTTCAAATTGGAAAATACTTACAGTGTCATGCACCTTGGTAGGCATGATGAAAGCAAATGCATAAATGCATGAGTTAATTCTTAAACAGAAACATAGAAATAGACTCAAAGAGAGCATGGGCCAGCAATCACTTATCCCAGGGCCTCATTTCAGACTTGGAGCTGTTTTCACAAGGCTACACTTTCAGTTGTTAAACAGTAAACAATATAAAGCTATTGTGAAAAAGTATTATATATTGAAGTTATATAGCAATTCCCAAAAGGTTATGGATTTATTAAATTGACAAGTACAGGGGCCCTGTCTTATCATGAGTAGAGCTCAGAAAATCCCACCAGATTTCAAAGATGCTGTCCTTAAAATGCTGATGATTCCACATCTCTCCCACTATGGACAAGATCCTTCTAAATTGATTCATGCATTTGATATGCTTTTATTAAGTGAAAGACACTATGCCATACACTGGGTCACTGGTGGAGATAACAGATCCCAAACTTGGGGAGTTTATAGATTAGGAGGTAGGTGTTCACAATTTAAGATGAGGCAAAATGTGAGTGCAATAAGAGAGGAATAAAATGGCTTTCAGATTCAGAGGATGAGGGCATAGCAATCTTAATTTGTCCTTTTGGAATGTCAGTAGGGTTAAATTATAGAATGATCTTTCCTTTTGTCCCTCACTCCCTCCCCCCACCCCCTTCCACAATTCACTCAAGGACTTGTCCATTATCATTAATCATCTATGATGCGCCAGGCATTGCACTATGTGCTGGAAGAAAATAGAACTAGAAAAACAGTTCATAAGGGCAGACATGTAGTTGAGGTACTTAGGACAAAAGAGAAAAAGCATAGCACAGTCTGCAGGGTCGAAGAAAGATTTGCCAGAGGAAGCATTTAACCCGAGGCTTGCCAGTCATGCAGAGAAAACATTAAAGAGATGGACTATCTGGAAAAGACAAGAAAGGCAGCTGCAAAGTTACCCTACCCTTGCCCAAATGCCACAACAAGAATATTTTACATGATGATGTAGTAAAACAAACAGTGGACTAGAGGCAATAAAGAGTGTTGGAGAACATTAATTTCACAATGAGACAGATTCAGAGACATACCCTGATTTTATCACTTACTTAACTGTGTCGCCTTAAGCAGTTATCAAACCTCAGAGCATCAATTTCTTCATTTGTAAAGGTGAATACTAATAACACTGTCACTTAGGCTGTTTTTAGGGGCAAATAATTACATAGTGGCTTCAAGATGGCGTGATGGCTGCAGCAACTCCAGGCATTGCATCCAGGCATGACAATGTCAAGAGGAAAAAGAGAGATGATAATTTCATGTGGCTTGCTTCTCAGTGAAGGCACTTTCCCACAAGCATCTCACCAGATTTTTCTTTATATCTCATTGGTCAGAATTAATCACTTGCCCATTCCTAAACCAGTCATTGTCAAGAAGAATTAGATAGACCTTGGGCCACCCAGTGGAGGTGAAGGTATGAGGACTTTTATGAAATCAGAATTCTGGTAAGAAAGAATGGGGCACACAGCTAATAGTGTCATCGTCATTATGAGGATTAAAAAGGATCATGCTGAGAAGGGCATAGGCGAGAATTTGGTGCACAGAAAGGACATAATAAATGATAGCTAAAACCATTGTTTATTTTATCACTTTAATTCCTGTAGGTTATTTTTTAAAAATTTATCTTTATTATTAAAAGTATTATAGATGTCCCTCTTTTTTTCCTCCATTGATCCCCTCCACCCCGCATCCAAGCCCCCAACCCCAGGCCTTCCCCAAACTATTGTCTGTATCCATGGGTTATGTATACATGTATATAAGTTCTTTGATTAATCTCTCCCCCTCACTCCACCCCTGAACTTGCCTCTGAGCCTCTTCTGAACTGCAAAATGTTCCCTTAAGTTTTCTTTTAGCCTTAAGATTACATACCCATTTTACTGCATAGTTTTTGTTATTTTTTCCTTAAACTCAGTTTTATTTAAACGCAGCAAGATGTTCACATCTTAAGTATAATGTTTGATATTTAGACAAATGAATACATTCCTGCATCTAGCACCCCAACAGAATATTTCTGTCACTTCAAAGAGTTCCCTTATGTCACTCTCCAGTCTGTTCTTGAACTTCATATGTATGAAATAATTCAGTGTGCTGCCTTATGTGTCTGGCTTTCTTTAATTAATATAAGGGTTTTACTTATATTAGTAACCATCCCTTTTTATTCCTGAGTAGTATACCATTATATGAATATTTATTAATTCTTTATATATTCACGTTAATGGACGTTAGAACTATTTGTGTGTTTTTTGTCTATTGTGAATAAAGTGGTTGCGTAGATTTGTGTTGAAACCTACCATTTTTGTAGAAATAGACTTTCATTTTTCTTTTAAATATGCCTAAAACTATAGATACTAACTCATAAGTGAGACTTTATAAGAAACTACAAAATCACTTTCTGAAGTGATCGTGCCATTTTACATTTCCACCAGCAGTGAAGAATGAAAGTTGGTTGTCACATATCGTCACCAACACTTGGTATTACCCGTGTTTCACCATTCTGGCGGTGCAAAGTGAAGACTAATGATGCTAATTACCTTTCAAATACTTGTTGGAGATTCATTTATCCTCTCTTGCGAAGTGTGTTTTCTAGACTTTACTCATTTATTTGTATTTTTTATTATCATCATTGATTTGATGGTACATTTTCTATGCATCAGTCCTTTTTCAGATATCTATATTCTCTGTGACTTGTTTATTATTATTATAAAATATATTGGGGTGACATTGGTTAATAAAATGATACAGGTTTCAAGCGTACAATTCTATAACACATCACCTGTATGTTGCATTATATGTTTAGCACCCAAAGTCACATCTCCTTCCGTCACTGTTTACCCCTCACACAGTCCTCCGCCTCCCCCACCCCCTCCCGCTCTGGTAACCACCATACTGTTCTCTGTGTCTTCGAGTTTTTGTTTGTTTATCTTGTTTGTTCACTTGTTGCTTTCAGTTTTATACCCCACATATGACTGGCATATAGTTCTTGACTTTTTATCTAATTTATTTTGCTTAGCATGATATACTCAAGATCACAAATGGCAGTATTTTATCTTTTCTTTTTTTAAATTTATTTTTGACTGAATTTATTGGGGTGACATCAGTTAAAATTATATAGGTTTCAGGTACACAATTCTACAATACATCGTCTGTATATAGTATTGTGTGTTTAACACCTCGAGTCAAATTTCCTTCCATCACCATTTATTCCCCCCTTTCCAATGTATATCTGTCCCACATCTTCTTTATCCGATCATCTGTCCAAGGACACTTTGGTTGTCTCTATGTGTTGGCCACCATGAATAATGCTGCAATAAACATAGGGATGCAGATATGTTTGCAAATAAATGTTTTCAAAATTTTCAGGTAGACGCCCAGAAGAGAGGTTGCTGGGTCATATGATAACTCTGTTCTTAATTTTTTTGAGGACCCTCCGTACTCTTTTCCATAGTGACTGTACCAGTTTACATTCCCACCAGCAGTGAATGAGGGTTCCTTTTTCTCCACAACAGCTCCAACACTTGTTATTATTTGTCTTGTAATAATAGCCATCTAACAGGCATGAGGTGGTATCTCATTTTGGTTTTGATTGAATTTCCCTAATAGCTAGTGAAATTTAGCAACTTTTTATATATCTATTGGCCATTTGTTTTTTTTCATTTTCTTAACAGTGACTTTTGATGAGGTGACATTTTTAATTTGAAGAATTCTAATTTACATATTTTTTTCTTTTTAGTTAGTATTTTTTGTATTTGTTTATTACAAGGAGGTTGTATTAATCTCATATGTTTTCTAGATTCTGTAATTTTAGCTTTTTATGGTTTAAGGCTATCTTTTTAGGTGATTCTTCTAAACCATTTTTCAACTTACTTCTTGGTTAGTGATTTATTCATATTTCCTGTTTCTTGAGACAATTTTAGAAATTGTTTTCCGGAAAAATATCCTTTAAGGATTTTACATGCTCATTTATATATGTACACACAAATATAATTTGCATTAATAAATAAGTGTAATCATATTCCTGCACTAAAAAGTTGTTATATTGCCTGGTTGGTACGGCTCAGTGGCTGAGCATAGACCTGTGAACCAGAGATCAAGGTTAGATTTCTGGTCAGGGCACATGCCCAGGTTTCGGGCTCAACCCCCAATAAGGGGTGTGCAGGAGGCAGCTTATCAATGACTCTCATCATTGATGTTTCTATCTCTCTCTCCCTCTTCTTTCCTCTCTCTGAAATCAATAAAATACATATATATTTTTAAAAAAAATAGATGCTATTACTTTAAAATGTTGTTATATTTTTTCTTTCCTGTTTCAATCTCCCTACAGCATCATCCCTAGATGAATATACCCCTGTATTAACAACCTAACAACCTAATGTCCATTTCTCTCTCTCCCTCTCTCTCAGTCTATCATCTAATCTATTTATTGTTAAATGGTTTCTTTCATTCTACCAGGTGAATGATAGCTAGGCTTAATAGAGGAAATGAGTTTCAGGGTTTTTTTCTTAATTTGTATCTGCTATTCCACTTTTTTTCAGGTTTTAATATTATATGGGAGCTGATACTTTTCTGTTATTTTTCCCATTTTTTACTTTTATACTTTCATTGTTTCTAAACATATTCATTTCCTCTTTTTGTCTCTAGTGATTTGGAAAGCATTCACTCTCTTTTTATTCTATTATTAGCTTTGAGTGAAAAATTTTCTGAACTTATGTTTCTCTAATTATTAATGGTAAAATTGCTATTTTACATACTCAGTGTAAGATGAGAAATTCTTATACTTTCTTCCTTTCCCCTTATTTTTTATGGCTGGCCATTTAATATTTATAGGTACATTGGTTTAGGTTTTCCTGTTTTTTTGGTTATTGGCATTTTATGTTTTCAATGCCTATAATTCAAAAATTTTGCCAAGATAGATCAAGAAATGAGTATTTTATCTTTGGAATATCTCTTCTTGTGTGTGTGTGTTTGTGTGTGTGTGTCTGTATCTGTGTGCTTGTGAGCGTGCCTTCATGTGTGTGTGTGTGTGTGTGTATACATGCTTTGAAGGGTGGGTGGTACGAAGATACATTTTTGTGTGTGTAGACAGCCTCAATTTACTTTGCCCCTTATTAAAGCTTCAGCACAATATATCCCTCTGCTGTGACTGTGTAGACAGCACTCTGCATTCCAATAACACTTCTTATTTGAAGACTTGGTGTATATTAGCCTAATAACCTTGTTAAATAATTTTCTTTGGTCTTTTAAATACATTTCTATTCTAATTTATTCTCAATCCATAACACATGAACTTTGGTAAAAAGAAATTTAGTTGCGAGAGAAAATTCTCAAAAGTCTTTAACACCGACCGGTTTCCATATTATTGCTGTTTCCTTCTTGGTCAGAACACTGATTTCGGTTATGAATCATTGTATGTGAATGTTAAAGCACTGAAGTTCATTTTTACTCTTAAGTGCTTTAGTGTCACTAGGTTTTATGATCACAACATGTTACGTGAAATGGGACATGTTTCTTCTCTCTTTTAACAGAGGAACAGAATATTCTTGAGAGGTTGCGTGCCTAACCTAAAGTCATACATCAATTAAACAATGTGTTGCATTGAGAACTCAGCTTTCCTGCTTGGGGTTCATGCTGCATTTTAATGTAGCTCTTAAATACGTCTGGCATAATTCTAAGCTTGCCATGTTGTTTTGCTTGCCCAGAGTCTCCATCCATCTCAACCTCTTGCACGCCTGTTGTCCTTTCATTCCTTCTCTAAGTACCAGTATAAAACTGTAAGTAAAAAATACCATATACGTATTGGAAAGAATACATGATTAGATTTGAATAAGTATTCTAATAGAACCCAACATTTTCTTTTCATGTTGAGGGTCTGTGATAACATTTAGCAATATATAATCTTTTGAATACTGGATCACTGGTTTGTTGTTTACTTTGAGTAATTACTCCCACACATTGTCCTGTGAATATTTTCTCATTATTTAATTGTGACTAACGTCATCAGTGGAATCACTGACTTATATTTTTAGAATTTTAATTGGCAAATGATATTCTCACACATTATAAAAAAGCTATTTTCTATTATGAACCAATAAACTTAGTGCTAATTGTCACAAATGAATTTACTCCAAAGCACATTTCTAATCTTACAGAAAATCAACACTCCAGACTCCTGGGATATGGTGTACATAACCAAAATTCTTGTAACCACTAACACTTTTTTCCATGTTCTTAGCTATTTGTTATATATTTAAGAAATATTGAGTCAAGATTCTATAAGTTGTAAAAAGGAAACCCATAAGACTCCTACCTTACATATCACATGGAAACATAACCTATTGGACGACAGACTCTGATTGTAGACTGTCACTACTGAATTTCAGAGAAAACAAAAAGCATTAATAGAAAATTAACCAACAGCTCTAAGATCTTAGATTTCATAATCAGGGAGGTTGGATAACTAAAATATGGTAGATGTTTATTATGTAATATTATACAATGGTTAGAAGTAATGGATTGGATATACATTCAGCATCATGATAAGTTCTTAATATGTAAATTTTTAAGAATAAGAATAAGAATTAGAACTATATCCATACCATTTAGGGAAAATAAAAACACATTTATACACATTTAAATACACTTACAAAGGAAATTTACATATTTAAGATCATATATCGGTCCCAATTGATTGAGTTCCTATATGGAGGAGTGGAAATGGAATGGAGGTCAAGAATAAAGGGGAAAACTAACATAATAACAATAATAATAACTATTAATGGTTTTACGTTGATTAAGGATGACAGTGTGCCAATAGCTGAAGATTATGAGGATTATGATTAACTTGACTCTCTTCACCAGTATATACTAAGATTACATACACAATGTTGCCCTTCTGGGAAGATGACTGAACTGAGAGTCAGAAAACTTGTTTCTAGTATATACTGTGCCATATCTGCTATGGTATTGGCTAGGAGTACAAATTTGACCAAGCCACATCAAGGTTTGGACTTGCTTATCCTCTCTGTAAGTGTAGGTGTTTGACAATATGCTTCATAAGATTGCCTCCAGCTTTAAATTTTGATGTAAAAATATTCATTTATGTATATATACAACAAGGATTACAGAAGTAATTCTTGATTAAAGAAGTGATGTATATATAATATTAATTAAAAATCTATTGGATCAGTACTTGTTTCTCTTTTAGGCAGTATTAGGAATAGAGCTTTCCTATACTGGATACTGCAGGAATTTTGCTGATGTACATTTTGGGTGTCTGTGCTTTGGTGGTGATCTTGTGGAAACAACTGAACCCTGTTGTTGAGGTAAATTATGGCTATGCCCAAGGATCAGGTACTTCCTACCTGAAGCACTGGGATGGAGCCAAAGGCTGGATTAGAACCTCAGGAATTGTTCACCATCTCAAATATGCTGTCAGAACAGATTTGCCTCCTGAATGCACTCCTGATGCCTTGCTGCTCCATGATTTGTTAGTCATGCCTGGTGTCAGACTATGACTTCCGCTTATGTCCTGGCTCTTTGATTTGTTGCTATTGCCTTTGTGTGGCTCTGGCTTAGATGGAGTATTTTGTTGACATATTTGGTGGTAGTTGATTGTAGGTATCTACTCCCTGAAAGTTTCTATAAAGGAAAGGGCCAGATCCTCATCCAGTGTCCTGTAATCCCTCGATGCCCCCATAAATGTCCTTTGCTACCGGTCCCCCATATAATTTCATTTTGGCATTCTGGCCTCTGTTGGCTAAGGAATTTATGATAGGCACTTGTTTAGAATGATGAAATTGTCTTGTGTTAGTCTAAATCTTGCATTGGACTAAATTACACTAACAGTTCACATTATTACCTTCCTGTAGCACCAATGTCCCCACCTTATTGGTAAAAGAAAAACCTGTTGAATATACAACTGGTGCTATGTTTAAATAAGCTTTTTCTGAACAAGATTTTCTCATACTCACATTTTCTTATAATTTTAAAGGGGTTTAAATACTTATGCCATGACAACTTTGAATAAAATCTTAGGGAGTTTCTCTTTCCATCTTGACAGCTTTTCATGAAAATCTGTCTTCTCCACCATCAAAGTTAGGGGAGGAGACTTCTGGCTTTAGTGACCTGAGAGATTGACTTACCACCTGCTTCTTTATAGTAGAAATAAAAACCTAAATCCACATTAGCAAAATGGAATATGTCGAAAATTGAAATATGTAAACATCAAGATTGAAAAAATGAAAACCCATTTGTTTTGTTTTTTTATTTTCGAACATTTGGGTTTCTCTTTTTTTTTTTTTTTTTAATTTTACAATTTTATTTTTGTTTAAAATATTACAGATGTCCCTTTTTCTCCCCAATGACCTGTTCCACCCTGTCCCATCCCCCTCCCCAGTCCCTCTCCCCACCATTGTCCGTGTCCTTGGGTTGTGCATATATGCATATAAATTCTTTGGTTACTCTCTCCCCCTCCACCCACCCGCCCTCCTCCATCCCTCTGACATTTGTCAGTCTCATCTATGCTTCCATGTCATTGAATCTATTCTGTTCATCAGTTTATTAAGTTCTTTAGGTTCCACGTATAAGTGAGATCATGTGATGTTTGTCTTTCTCTGCCTGGCTTATTTCACTTAGCATAATTTTCTCCAGGTTAGCACTCTGGACTCTGAGTTTTTAACATGTAGGGACTGGAGGTAAGAGCCTTGGCTTAGATAAGATGGGGACTTGAATTAAGACTCTAGCACCAAGTTGGAACCTGGAAGTGCTGCCTGTTCACTGGAATCTGTGTACCCTGCCTGAGGCTCTGGAGGTGGGCTAAAGTCTCCCATGAGTAATCAAAGCCAAAATTTGTGCCATGTGTGGATTTTGTGACCGAACTTGTATTTTGGCATGAAGTAGAAATCCCCAAGCCAGGAAACTAATTATAAAAATTTTCCCATACTGGTACAATCCCTGGAGCACTCTGCAGAAGCCAATGTGTCACCCCATGTAGGGGCTCTTCTACAACCCAGGTTACACAGAACTCCCAGAGTTAAAATAACACCTGGTAAAAATTACAGACCTTAGGAGGGAGGAATCCACTGTGAAGAACCAGAAGTTACCTACTAAGAACTTGGGTTACCCTGGCTGGCGTGGCCCAGTGGGTTGGACATTGTCTCATGCACCAAAAGGTCCCCAGTTTGCAGTCAGGGCACATGTCCAGGTTTTGGGCTCTATCCCAGTAGGACGTGTGTAGGAGGCAGCTGATCTATGTCTTGCTCTCAAATTGATGTTTCTCTCTCTCCTTCTCCCTTCCTCTGTCTCTAAAAATCAATAAGTTTAAAAATCTGAAGGTTATTATAAAATAAATATGCTTAAAATGACTTAAGACATACAGACAGAATATAAACCAAAATAAAAGAACAGAATACAATGAAATTTATAAAGAAGAAAGTACTAAAGGGAGACAGAAGGTTCAGAGCCCTCATATATTAAAACATTTTGTGCTCTTCCCCATGTTTTGTCATGACTACTATGTACTTATGTTTGATTATAACTATATGTAGTTATAATTTATTTGACTATAATATATAATATAATAATTATATAAACATAATATACAATAACTACATGTAGATACACATACATATACATACTACAACTTAACAAAGTACTTATTACTTCATTGAAAATTTGTAGTATGAATGTTTTAGGTATTTTAAGATAAACTGTAATGGACAAGATAATTTTTGAGAGCCCCGAACTACAAGCACAGCCTTTAATGATTGTCTTTTAGTGAGCATTCTTGTATTTTATTTCATATTCAAGTCTTTCATCCTAAATTCAGTGCTGTGATTACTATTTGTCTCAGCTGAATCTTAATGCTAGCTTTTCCAATTGTTTCCTAAATGCTCAATTCCTTACTCATGTGCAGCAGATTTCTCAGACCTTATAGAATTCCAATCAACAATCCTCAGGGCACTTTGAATTCTTTCAAAGTCTTCTTTCCCAAAGTCGGAAAAGCTTGTACTGTTTCTGTTCATAAGCAGCACACTCTCTTGAGCATTTCAAATCAAATAATAAGTTGATAACTGGATTTGAGATGCTCCCCAGCTTCAATCTGAATTATCATACTTGGCTGAATTTTTAGAAAAAGTTCCAGAAAAAAATAAAATAAATAAATTAAGGCAAAAACTAAAACAAGTAAACTTCTCTCTATAAATATGAACCAAGGAAACTCAGAAACAAAGCACAATGTGATTTAAGAACAGAATTTTTACTCTTTTCTATGATTAAATTGATATCATTCCAATCAATATCAGTGTAATTAACATCTCTCATGGTCAATATTCCAGCCTTTCCATGGCTGTTCACTGTTAGTCTTAAGAAAAGTTATTTCCTTCATTTTATTTACAGGTTGTTTTTACATGAAACATGGCATTTTCAAGACTGAATGGATTCTAGTTTTGGAAAGGGAAAAAGAGATGGAGAGTGAGAGTGAGGGAGGCAGGCAGGCTGGAAAGGAGAGAAAGAGAAACAGAGGGGGAGAGATAGATACTGATTTCTTGACACTGAAATTAGCAGTTAGGATTTGGCCACTAATTGCAGCCCCTGGATACTTCCTGGATTCACTGCATATTTTTCTGAGTAAACATGAAAAGAAGGCTAGTTTAGTCTGTATTGATAGCACTTTGTACATCACATTTGTACATGTTCAAGGATTTATAAATGCTCAAGGATGAGTTCATGTTCAGGGCTAGGGAAGTGAAACGAACATACAGAAATAAAAGCTTTTGCACAACAAAAGAAACCATCAACAAAATGAAAAGGGAGCCCACTGTATGGGAGAACATATTTGCCAATGATACATCTGATAAGGGATTAATTTCCAAAATATTTAAGAAACGCATACGACTTTAAAAACAGAAGACAAACAATCCAACTGAAAATGGGCAAAGAACCTAAACAGACACTTCTCCAAAGAGGACATACAGATGGCCAAGAGATATATGAAAAAATGCTCCAAGTTGCTAATCATCAGAGAGATACAAATTAAAATGAAAATGAGGTATCACCTCATACTTGCTAGAATGGCTGCCATCAATAAATCAACACGCAACAAGTGCAGGCGAAGATGTAGAGAAAAGGAAACCCTAGTACACTGCTGGTGGGAATGCAGACTGGGGCAGCCACTATGGAAAACAGTATGGAGGTTCCTCAAAATATGAAAAATGGAGCTGCCATTAGATCCAGTGATCCCACTTCTAGGAATATATCCTAAGAAACCTGAAACACTAATCAGAAAGAACTTACGCACCCCTATGTTCATAGCAGTGCAATTGACAATAGCTAAGATCTGGAAACAGACCAAGGTGCCCATCAGAAGAAGAATGGATAAAAAAGCGGTGCTATATTTACACAATGGAATACTATGCAGCTGTAAAAAAGAGGCTCTTAGCCTTCTTTTTTTAATCCTCACCCGAGGACAGTTTTTCCATTGCTTTCCAGAGAAAGTGGAAAGGAGAGACAGAGAGAGGAACACCGATGTGAGAGAGACACATCGATTGGTTGCCTCTCAACGGGGCCAGGGATGGAGCCTGCAGCCGAGGTATGTTCCCCTGGTCAAAATCAAACCCGGGACCCTTCAATCTGCTGACCAATGCTCTGGCCACTGAGCCAAACTGGCCAGGGCTTTTTTAAAAAAAATATATCTTTACTGATTTCAGAGAGAGGAAGGGAGAGGGAGAGATAGAAACATCAATGATGAGAGAGTCATTGATCAGCTACCTCCTGCACACCCCCGACTGGGGATCGAGCCCGCAACCCAGGCATGTGCCCTGACCAGGAATCGAACAGCTATCTCCTGAATCCTGGGCCGATGCTCAACCACTGAGCCACGCCTGGCCAGGCAAGGCTCTTAGCCTTTGAGGCAGCATGGATGGACCTGGAGAGTATTATGCTAAGGGAAATAAGCCAGTCAGAGAGACACAAGTATCACATAATCTTACTCATATGTGAAATATAATGAACAAAATAAACTGATGAACAAGCCAGGTCCAGAGACATAGAAGCATGGAACAGACTGAGGGATCTCAGAGAGAAGGGCAGAGGTAGGGGATGGAAAGAGATTAACCAAAGAATTTATATGCATATATGCATAACCCATGGACACAGACAATAGTGTAAGGAAGGCCTGATGAGGGGGGGATGGGGGGCAGTCAATCAGGGGAAAAAAGGGACATCTGTAATACTTTCAACAATAAAGGTAAATTAAAAAAAAAAAAAATCCAAAATCTCCTTCCTGCCTTTAAGACAATTATGCTCTAAACTGAAGTCATATGTATCAATAGGAAAAGCAAAACATTACACTAATGGATCATTTTAGCTGTAGGATGACAATAAAATCAGTGAGTTAATTTTTTCCCTCTTGGTTTAAGGATTTGTTGTATTCAAACCTCTGTGTTAGCTTTGCATGTCATATAGTGCGTGTTGGTTTATAATCAGAGAACACAAGCTCATAACCTAAATTTATGCCTTGTGGTATTTACAGAATGATATTTAAAGCCTTGAGTTGTTTGCCAACAGTTAAAAATTGGGAAATACGTTAAAAAATCAAAATTTCTGAATTTTCTCAGATATGCCAAAGATCCATTGACAATAAGCCTATAATTCCACTAGGAAATAGTAGTTAGTTATAGAAGACTAAGGGTTGCCCTTTTAGGTTGTGTTTATAGTCTCCAATTACCTGTAACTCGCACCTGGTCTGCTTTTACTCATTTATATTAATTGCCTACAGGCCATGCATTCACAAACCATGGCCACATGCTAGAGTTACCTGGAGTTTTAAAAAGTATGGAAGCCCACACTTTCTCAATGCTGGGTTAAAGGTAAATTAGGGTTTATGGATCCAGTAGGGTGTGATCATTGGTATATATATTATCAAAATCAAAACCCAGTGGTTCTCTGTAACCACAGTAGAAAATCATTGTAGCATTTGAGGTTTTTATCTGCTCTTTTACATTTCCAGTGGTCTAAATTATTTCTAGTTCTGTCTCTTCTGCATTTTAAGTTTGAACCACTAATCTGGACCATAAATTATGCTGCTTAGTACTTGTTGAAACTGGAAAAAGGGTGCTACCTACATGACACAGGATCTGGTCACAGTCTGGTAGTTCAGAGCTTCATTTGGTTATTGTCTTTGTGCTCAGAGATGACCAAGCTCAAGGGAAATGATTCCAGTTGATTAAACTCATGACAAATTGGTGTATTTATTAGTTTACAGTAAAGAGTTTAAAATGAAAACAGAACTTCCAAACAGAAGGGAATGTGTGCATCTATGGATTGGTTAAATCCTTTCCCCAAGATGAAAGCCTACATTGGAAGTCAAGTTATGATCAAAAGACTGCTTTGTGAGCCTGGAATCAGAATAAAGAAAGTTAAGTCAATTGTCATACCTGTTAAGTTGACACACCAGGAAATGACTGTCTATTACTCCGGACTTCCTAGATATCTATCTTATCACAGCCACTAATCCTGCCTTGTGTGTTTGATTGGATTTGGGTTTTAACCAAGCTTCCTCAGGTTTGCATGTGCTGATTCCTGTTAGTACTGAACCCCCTCAACAGATGGCATATCTCATCCATTAGGAGTACAAGTTTACTAATTTAATTCAGATATAAAATCTGCTTCTGTGGGCATCTCACTATAAACCTGTATATGCTATAATATTATAAATTAACTTTTCATGAATGAAAATATTTCATGCTTCACTGAAGTGGTAGGTCCTTGAGGGTAAAAATAGAGCATATTATACTTTGTAATTACTTTCAGTTGTCACACACTAATCTTGCTGTCAAGACAGACTCTGCACATGGAGAAAGTAATAGGCATTTCCTGAGCAACTGTTATGGACTGATACATTATCATATATATTCATAATCTTATATATAAGATATATATTATTTTATATATTATATAATCTTGTATATAATATATATTATCTTATATGATTATATATATTTATATATATTTCATAATATTAGTCTCATTTTATGAATAAGGAGATTAAAGCACAGAGAAATTAAATAAATCATTCAAGTTTGTAGCTTGAATCAGCAGAGCCTGAATGTAAGTCTCTGACTTTTTGATCTTGAATTTTGTGTGTACATCTGTGTGCATATGTGTGTATGTGTGTGGGGGGTTGTGAGATATAATTGCTTTATACCATGCTAGCCTTATATATACCATGTAGCCTTATATAATAAGTGAACAATAAATGTTGCCCTTTATTGAGATTTGGAAATGGAGTGGATTTTAATTGTTTCAATCAGTTAATGCTTGACAGTCTGAGCATAAAGTAACTGCTTAATAAATAGCTCACATGGGAAGAAGTGAAGGGGATTATAGGGGAATTTCTACTCCTAGCTAGATGTATGAGGTATAAATTACTAAAGGTGGGTTCAATCCTTCTCTTTTCTCTTTATTCAAAATGCAAAAAATATAAAATCATATTTAATGTAGTTACTGCTGCATTGAAAGGCTCCAGAGAAACTATATGCTGTTTAAAATGATTCATTGCAAACAGAGTAGAAAAATCGGAAACACTTTGTTAAAATACAGACACACATACACACACACACACAGAGGAACCCTTCAGTGGAATGAATCTTTGTCCTTATAAGTCAGTGGGTGTCCATAGATGTCTGTACGCTCTGAGCAGTTTGAACTCAGCACAAGTGGAGGATATTTGGGCTTGAGCGCACCTGCCCGTTTTGCCTGAGACATTCTCCGACAGCCTCGCAGCACCACGAAGCAAGGGTGCTAAGAGGAGAGAGAAGCCAACCACAGGCTCTTTTGTTGCACAGCCAGCGTGTTCTTAACAGTTGGAGAGAAGCCTTAGAAAGCACTTCTGTGGCTGACACCCCACAGCCAGCCTTTCTGCTTTCACCCCAGCACTCTGTTTGAAGTGTCTAGTGCAGGTCCAAGGGACTGGTCCCAGGTGAAACTTAGTGGGGGCTGGAAGTTGAACTGAGGTGTCCTAGCTCACCGCTTTATGCTGCGTTTCTTGGATCAGTGTGCGCCACCACCCCTCCGAGGCCTCACCTGCTGAACCTCAGCAGTCATTTGACATTCTCTTTGGATAATACACAATTACTTATCTAATGAAAATATTGATACAATACACTTATATAGTTTTATTCTCATTTGTAATCTTATTTTTAGAGAAATTTATTTTCTATAGTTCGTGCCTATTACAAAGTTTTTATTTTGCATGTGATAAAGTGACATATTTATTACCTATATACAATGCCCTCTTCTAAATTCTTTTGCCTTGGTATTTCTAAGGCAGATAATTAATTGCTGAGGACTATTCTCAAAATAGTGTGGTCTGTTCTTATTTTCTGCCCATCTTTCTATTAAGCCTATTAAAGATGATCGTTTAAGAATATTTTGAATTCTATATAGAACTGATGAAGAAAGCTGATCATAGATCTGTACTGTTCTTATAATTTGTCTAATTATAACGATCATTACTCCTATAATACAAAATTCCAAACATTTTCTCTCCCTCTTAAGTGTTGTAAAATTGACCTTGCATGGTATCACGGAGGGTCTACAAATTAGTATTTTTTTTAATTCTCACACGAGGATATTTTTCCTATTGCTTTTCAGAGAGAGTGGAAGGGAGAGAAAAAAACCACTGATATGGGAGAGACACATTGATTGGTTGCCTCCCGCACATACCCTGACCCTGTTCGAACCTGCAACTGAGGTACGTGCCCTTGATCAGAGTCGAACCCAGGACCCTTCAGTCCATGAGCTGACACTCTAACCACTGAGCCAAACCGACTAGGGCCAAATTAGTATTCTTAATCCACTGAATCCAGAATGCCTCATCCAGCTGTTATTGCTGATGAATTTAGAGATTTTAAGATGAGTCACTACTATCTTTGATGAGAGACTACTATTAAGATGAGAGAATAGCACACTGTTTACATACATTACTTCCTTAAACAGACCCAGTTCTGTGAGGCAGAATATTCCCACTTAGTAGATGAGGCCAAGAAACTTGAGACATGTTAGACAATTTGCCAAGTTAGGAGCCTGACTCTAATGCCAGCCAGCCTACCATTATCCTTTCACTATTTCTGCAAATATTTGTATATGGGATTAAAAAATAATTACAAACATGATCATAGCATATATTCTCTAGATATAGATACTTTCTCGCTTTTGTCTTCAGGTACATTTTGATGTATAGTATGAACCTCTGACTCTTCTTGATTATATTAAACACCCACCATTACTATTCAATTGTTATTTCCATTATCTCCCTTAAATATATTTGCATCCTATTATTTATACTTTTCCCCCTTCAGTTAGCATCTCTTTATGCACTTTTATTTCTTTTTTTTTTTTTAAATATATCTTTATTGATTTCAGAGAGAGGAAAGAAGAGGGAGAGAGAGAGATAGAAACATCAATGATGAGAGAGTCATTGATCGGCTGCAGCCCACAACCCAGGCATGTGCCCTGACCGGGAATCGAACCCCGATCGCCTGGATCCTAGGTCAACGCTCCACCGCTGAGCCACACCCGGCCGGGCTGCACTTTTATTTCTAATGTGCACTTTCTTAACAAGTGTCCAAGAAAAGCTTGAACTAATAGTTTTTGAGCATTTTATACCATCTTTCAAGATTTCCTATGCCCCAACTTACCCTCCTGATGCTACTCTAGTTTTCTTTAATTACATGCATGAGAATAAGTGTATTGAGAATAACATAAAGTTGTTTTCCTTTCTTACAAGTGGTCTAAATTCCGCTCAGATCACACTGTCCTCAGATAAGAATTCCTATTGATACAAGTCATGTAAGCATGAACCTAAGAAGGCATATTTGATTTAATACACTAGTGGCCTTAGTAGTTGGGTTTCAAGAAGGAATGATAATAGCGTCACCACTGCCACCACCAGTTTGCACCAGCAAGAGAGCTACCATTTCTTCAGCACTCTCAATGTGCAAGGTAGTTTACAGGTACTTTAAAACACTATGTATCTTAAATATATATTTGACTCTATGTGTAAAGCACTCGGAACAGTGTCTGCTAGTAAATTTTACACAAATGTTTGTTTTTATCATTGTCATCATTATCATCTCATTTAAAGCCTTCAATAATCATTGGATGTAGGTATTATTCGCATTTTATGGCTAAGGAAATTGAGATTAATTGAGGCTGAATAACTTGCTGTTGAATAAATGGTAGAGACTTAATTTCAAGGCAGGTATATTTAATTTCTACTTAATTTTCTTCCTTCTCAGCTACAGTATGTCTCATAGGTGAGAATGGCCACAAGAAAAAATGTGTTCCTGAGTCTGACCTTCACCAGGTGAGGACACCTTCCCGTCTTCCCTAGGGGAGCATTCAGACAGGAGAGACTAAGCTAGAAACCACGGCTGATGTTTTCACTGCTCAAGCTGCTGTTCGGTGAAGTCCCCGTGGCCTCGAGGAGGGAGGGCTGCATTCCTAGGGGATGCTCCAAACGTCTAAGATGTTTTGATTGTTCTACTTGTCCCAGGAAAGATAACCACTAACTCCTGTCTTTCCCAGGGTATTCTGATTTTCCACACAGAACTGGACTCTAGTTCTATAAATGGTCATCTTGTCCTCTTCTTTGTCCCTTGTCATCACTTCTTCTGAACCTGACACAAGCTGTGTGCCATCTATTAACCTGTCATATTCATTGATCTCCCTGAGAAATCAAACTGTCCTTCTAATTCCCCTGTCTGATCTTTGTTTGCCAGAGCTTACTGACAGGATTGTCCCCTTGCAAAGGAAAAGTATAGTCCATTCGCTTTAGCCCTAATAGCCTCAAATGCTGTATAGTCAATACATGATTTTCTAGATGTTTTAAACTTTATGGCCTCATTGAAAATGAAAACAGTTTGCAGATAACTCTGATTTGACCTCCAAGGTTATATCAAAACTAAAGTAAACCTAGGGATTAAGGAAGCTTATAAAGTAAAGTATAAAGCCTTTTCATTGGTACTTTTATTTTCCAAGAGAAAATAGGGTGGACTTTGTAATTCATAATAGCGAATACAAACTGATAACTAATTTTCTCCTCTCTAATTTGCTGCAGAATGATAATGGAGGATTATAAAACCCCCAGTGTAGCTTATTATGCTGACAGTGAAGCCGTGGTCATTCCCTTTTCTGTTTAAGAACCTCAAGAAATTCTTGATTACTTGATGACTCTGTTTTTCAACTGCACAATGTCACTGTAAATGCATGACTTCCTTGCCAAAACTGTCTTAATTTTAAAATAAGTACATAGTCATCAATTCATCATTTAACTGTCCATCTATTCATTATTTCATCTATAAATTATTTCATTATTCAGTACTAACACTGTGCTAAAAACTTGTATTACTCAGTGCCTAATCAGGATAACATGAATTATTTTAGACATTTCAAGCAAAGGGAATTCGACACAGGAAATAACTTAAAAAACCTACTGGATGTGCTCTGCAGCATTATTTACAATAGACAAGACATTAAAACAGCCTAAGTGTCTATCTACGGATGAATGGATAAAAAAAAAAAGTAGTGTATCTGTACACACAATGGAATATTATTCAGCCATAAAAAGAAGGTAATTCTGCTACTTTCAATAACATGGATGGAACTTGATTGAGGGCATTATGCGAAATGGAATGTCAAACAGAAAAAGAGAAATACTGTCTGATCTCACTTATATGTGGAATCTGAACAAACCAAAATCATAGATACAGAGAACAGATTGGTGGCTGCCAGAGATACAGGGAGAGAGGTGGGCAAAATGGGTGATGGTAGTCAAAAAGCACAAACTTCCTTATTAGACAAATAAGTCCTGGGGATATCATGTACAGCATGGTAACTGTAATTAACAATACTGTGTTGTATGTTTGCAGATTGCTAAGAGGGTAGATATTAAAAGTTCTCATCACAAGAAAAAATTGTAACTATGTGAGGTGACTGCTGTTAACTAAATTTATTGTGGTAATAATTTTTCAGTATGTACATATACCAAATCATGTACATTTTGGGCTAATAAAATGTTATATGTGTATTATATTTTAATAAAACAGGGAAAAGGAAAAAAATGATTGGAAGGGTCAAAGCAGCAAAAGAGAAAAGCAAGTAGTTACTGAGAATTGGGAGCCGCTTTCCCTGGGACTGAAGGCCGGGAGCTTAGCAGCCCTTGCATGGGGCAGCAGGCAATGCAATGCCTCTGCTAGTGCTATCACTGACCTGCGGCCCCTGAGCAGGGAGCCAGGAGCCTCCTCTCCTGCTGATGCTCCTCTCCTGAAAATGCTCCAGAAGCTGCTGGAGATGAAAACCCTTGGTATTCTCTCTAAAAAGCTTTAAATATGCTATTCCCTGGACCTGGAAGTCACCATTCCTCTCCCCCACTAGGCTAACTATTCCATTCCTAAAAAGTCAGCTTGCTTTTCAACATCTAGCATGAGATAGTTGTACTGGGAAGTCTCCAACTTTATCATTCCCTTCTCTATCATCTGCATTGTATCTATTATTGCATGTTTCATAGTATATCTGTTACCTGTGTCCTTATTAGTCTATCTCATTAAGTTGAGAGCTTCTCAAGGTTGTGCCTTCTTTTGTTGTTGTTTGTATCATCAACTGGCACAGAGCCTATTAATTCTCAACTACTATTTGTCAAATTTATTTTAATTGAATTGAAATGTATAAATACTCAGAATTATGGTGTATTTAGATGGGTCTAATATTCTGGGTCAGGGATTGAAATGTCCTGCAGGGTGAGGAGTTGTTGGTGCTTTGGAAGACTTTCAGAGGCATGATGTAATTTAGTCAGTCTGAGCTGGGAGCAGCGAGAGAATGGGAGCTCGGAATACAGCTCCCTATCTGTAGTATTCAGCAGAAGCTGAGTGTATTGCTTTTGCCTGACTCTTCAGCGACCACTGTTACTTTCTCATTTGGGACACAGGAGTGTTATTTTATCTTTATTGTGGAGAGGTTTACTTCAAGATTAAAAAGTATTCTTTTTAGATTGTCTGAAGGTGTCTTGCTGACAAGCTGGCTGGTTTTATAATCAACCATTTATAATCATGAAATGTTCTAATTATAAAAAGTAATGTAGTCAGACATTCTAAATTATGTTCCCATTCACTTTGCCAAGTGCCTTTTCTAAAGCTTTTTGCTCAGACATCCTAATATTATTATTATTCTTGTTGCTATTATTATTGTTATTAGGATTCTCTTTTTACAACACAGAAAACTGGAGAGTCTAACTTCAGAAACAATATAACTTAGAGCAGATTAAAAGGGTGAGTACAAGTGGTTCAAGATAAATCACAATCTAATACTCTGCCTTCCAAATCTAAATTTAAGTTTTTCCTCCTGGAAAAATCCTCTAGAACAGGAATGGTAAACCTTTTTTCTACCAAGGGCCATTTGGATATTTATAATATCATTCATGGGCCATACAAAATTACCAACTTAACAATTAGCTATGAAGAAAGCTAACTTGGGAAATGGTCTTTCTGTTTCTCCCATAAGCCTCATTCTCAAGACAGAGTTCAATCTGATCTGTTAGTGGATTTCAAACCATGTTCCATAGATTCTTGATGCCTAAATGTCCACCAAGGGGAGCAAAAGAGAGACAAAGCAGGCAGAGCTCCTTCTGCTCCAGCCTCACCCTTCTTCACCCTCAGCAGATTCACTCTCATTCTTTTAAAACAGGTAAGGAGGGACTGGAAGAGATTAACCAAAGAATTTATATGCATATATGCATAATCCATGGACACAGACAATAGTGAAGTAGGCCCTGGGGGGAGGAGATATGGGGGGAAAGGGGTCAAGTGTGTGTGGGGGAAGATGTTATCTGTAACACTTTCAACAATAAAGATAATTTAAAAAAATTAAAAACTGAAATGCAAAGCTAGCTTTATTAGTAAAAAAAAACCCCACATTTAATTTTCTATAAAATAATATTTACAAAAGGAATTTGACTTCTATACATTGTTAAAAAAACACTGATCTATTTTCCACAAATATTAGGAGAGTATACAATTGTCTAAAAGGCTGTGTGATGAAAATTCCATAGATACAGACTTAGAGAAGTTTTTGAGTTTTGATTTTGTTCTTTCAATTAGCTGTGAGGCCCTGAACAAGTTACTTAACCTCTCCGCACCTTAATTTTCTCATTTGGTGGTTGTGAAATTTAAAATTACTAAAAATTTTAAAAAGTAGTTTGCAAATTGTAATATTCTATTCAAATAAGAGTTATATTTTTTTTCCAGAAAACAAATCACTAATTTAATGAAATCCTAGAGGATCAATATAAATATATCGTTATTGATAAACTTTTTTGAATGACTACTCTGATGGTTAATTTTATATGTCAATCAGACCAGGCTTCAGGGCACCCAGCTAGTTGGTCAAACATTATTCTATTGTTTCTGTGAGGATTTTTTTGCAGGACATTAACATCTAAATTAGTGGACCGAATAAAGCAGATTGTGCTCCATAATGTGGGTGGCCTCATCCAATCAGTTGAAGGCCTGAATAAAATAAAAGGCTGACTCTCTTGAGTAAATGAGAATTCTCCTGCCTGATGGTCTTTGAACTGGTACATCATTTCTTACTGGTTCTATAGCAGCTTTTGTCTTTTGGAGTAGAGACTAGAATTGGGACATTGGCTCTTCTGATTTTGAACTTGCCAATTTCTTGATAGATAGATGATAGATGATAGATAGATGATAGATGATAGATAGATGATAGATAGATAGATAGATAGATAGATAGATAGATAGATAGATGATAGATAGATAGATAGATATAGATAGATATATAGATAGATAGATAGATGATAGATAGATGATAGATAGATGATAGATGATATAGATAGATAGATGATAGATGATGATAGATAGATAGATATAGATAGATAGATGGTAGATGATAGATAGATAGATAGATAGATAGATAGATAGATAGATAGATAGATATAGATAGATGATAGATAGATGATAGATAGATGATAGATAGATAGATAGATAGATAGATAGATAGATAGATAGATGATAGATAGATAGATGATAGATAGATGTTTTATTGATTCTGTTGTTTCTCTGGGAAACCCTGACTAATACACTTACTGATGTGAATTTTGAAATATGTTCACAATTCTTTGGCATTCTTTCCTTCAAAATCTGGAGCCTGGTACACTTCTCCCTTGAATGTGGGCTGGACTTAGTGACTTGCTTCTAATGAATGGAATACAGTGGAAGTGACAGTGGATGGGTAGGTGACAAAAGGCACCATAGCTTCCTATTTTTTCTGTTAGATCACTCTGGGGAATCAACTGCCATGTCTTGAGAACATTCAAGCAGCTCTATAAAGAATTTCACATGGTGAAGAACTACGGCCTCCAGCTAACCACCTCATGGGCCATCTTAGAAGTGGACTCTAGTTCTTGTCAAACCTTCAGGAGACTGGAGCCATGGTTGATATCCTCATTGCAACTTCATGAGAGTTCTTGAGCTAGAATTATGCAACTAAGCTGCACTTAAATTCCCTACCTGTAGAAACTACATGAGAAAATAAATGTTTATTTTTTTAAGCCACTATGTTTTAGGGTAGTTTGTTTTGCATCAATAGATAATTAATACACAGACATTGAGTGTACCTTGCCTTGTACCCTCTGTTTTTGCACTCAAGGTTGTGAATGGTAACTGGAAGAGACAGAGAGTCAGTAAGGAAAATTTTTATTCCATTTTCTATTTGCACCACTATGGGAGAGTGGTCAACATCCTTTAAGCCTGAATCAAAATTTGAAGTGCCTTGTTGATCTGGGCAGGAAGTCAAGACAACCCAAATGAGGGTCAGTGAGGGCAAGGACAGAGTAGTGGACTTTGGAGGGAAAAGTAAACCCTTCATCAGCACAGTTGGGGATAATTCGTTGTGTGAAAATGAAGGTCAAGCTCCCTGTGCACTTAAAATAGGTGTTCAGTACATATGCATTGATTGATGTTGGTTGATTTATTTTGAATGCCAGACTATGAGTCATCAGTGTTATAACATAGTTTAAATGAATGTGAGTTGTGCCTGGAAAAATAGCAATTCAGTGGTGAGGATCAAAAAGAACAATTTAGCCTTTCACTGGGCAGCTGTGCGAGTACTACCTGCCACAGACCTCTAATCACTGGAGGGAGGAACTTCCTGGTTGGAAGATGAATAATGCTTCAGGGGAGAAATAAAGGAAGGTCTTCAATGGGAGGAACTTGGCCTTGGAGCCTGACCAATTGTTCTGTTTCAAGTGAGGACTTGGATTGATTTCTCTACAGGTAGATTTGTGGTATGATTTGCAAAGATGCTGAGACAGACTCAGTAGATTGGTAGTGAGAGAAAACAGGATGGGATGGGGTGATTGCAGGTTGGTGGAAGAGAAATTTAATGTTATTTAGACATAGTTCACACAAAGGTAATGTTCTCATTTTGTTTTTATTATTCTTGTTTATTACTTTCTTGGTGAAAACCTTGCCTTGTTTAAGCTTCAACTGAACAAATACAAGTGTAACTTATGTTCTAGGTCAGGTTAGATTGATTTTTTCTGTTTTGGGGATTGAGGCCCTATGTGAACTATTAAGGGCACATTGTTATGAAGGTGTTCTTTTGTTCTAGTTTCCCCAGGAGAATTTCTGCTTATACATCTTGTCCCAGTGTCATTATTTTAATGCCACTTTTACCCAAATGGATCCTCACTTGGACAATCAGTTGTACTGCATCCCATTTCTAGTCGTACTGGAGAGGCAATATAGTGTGAAGTGGTTAGAAATACAGACTTGTAGCATAAACCTCTCTGAGGGAAAAATCACAGCCCTTACTTAATAGTCATGTGACCTTAAACAAATTCCTAATAGCTCTGTACTGTGATTACTGAAAAGTGGGGATAATAATAACATCTGATCAGGTTGATTGGGGTGAGAATTAAATGAATTATTGTGCACAAAGTCCTGCAAACAGTGCCTGACATATGAAAGTGTTATAACAGCTTTAGGTTTAATTAGTTTGAAATCTTCACAAAAATCTTATAATGAAGTTGTTATTATGCCCCTTTGCAAATGAGGACACTGAATTAACAAGGGGTTAAAAAACTCTTAATAGGCAGGCCAGCTAGAGGGTATTGGATGCAGAATTTGGTCTTGACTCCGACCTTAAAGCTGGCACTTGTTAGAGTATTCCAGAAGGCCTGTTAGCCTCAAAGCTTTCTTATGCTGTTTTTTCATTTTACAGAACCATTCAGTATGAGACATTATGCTTGCATTTTATTCTGTCTAGCCAAAGCAGATTTTTTTTGGTGGGGGGATAGTTAGGGGAAGAGGACTCTTTCCATCATCAGATGGTATCTTGCTCCTGTATCAGGATCACCGAGGATGAGAACAGACCAGTGGTACATCCACTAACATACTGTCTCTTCTTAACCATGCTGTCCAGAGAAGTTGAGAGCCTAGGATAATTTCCATTGTAGAACTTAGTAGAAATGTTCTGTGGGGAAGCTGTTGAGGCAGGCCTGAAATAGCCTCACAAAATCTCTGCATCATGACAGGGGCAAAAAAAAAAAAATGACAATTCATGTTTATCCAAGAGTATGATGAACATGTCTCTCAGAGAGCCAGCAGACCTTGGCTGCTCAGGTTAGTTTATCAAAGCATTCCCTGTGGCTTAAATGCTCCAATCAAAAGACATAGTAATCAAAACAGCATGGTACTGGCATAAAAAGGGCATATAGATCAATGGAACAGAATAAAAAACCCAGAAAATTGGGAAAATTGGACAGATACATGGAAAAAAATGAAACTAGACCACCAACTTACACCATTCACAAGAATAAACTAAATATGGACTAAAGACTTAAATGTTAGACTCAAAATTATAAAAATCCTAGAAGAATACATAGGCAGTAAGATCTTTTTTTTTTTTTTTTTTATAAATATATTTTTATTGATTTCAGAGAGAGGAAATGAGAGGGAGAGAGAGAGACAGAAACATCAATGATGAGAGAGCCATCGATCAAGCCCACAACCGGGCATGTGCCCTGACCGGGAATCGAACCCTGATTGCCTGGATTCCAGGTCGACGCTCAACCTCTGAGCCACGCCTGGCCGGGCGGCAGTAAGATCTTGGACATTTCTCATAGCAATATTTTTTTCTGATATGTCTCCTTGTGCAAGGGAAACAAAAGAAAAAATAAAGAAATGGGGCTACATCAAAATAAAAAGTTTTTGCAGAGCAAAGGAAATCATCAGCAAAATGAAAGGACAACCCACTGAATGGGAGAACATATTCTCCAATGGTACATCTGATAAGTGGTTACTATCCAAACTTTATAAAAACTCATATAACTCAACACCAAGTAAATAATCCAATTTAAAAGTGAGCAATGAACCTCAATAGACATTTCTCCAAAGAGGACATACAGATGGCCAATAAACATATGAAAAGATGCTCATCACTAACCACCAAAGAAATGGAGATTACAACAATTAGTCAAAGAACTTTTATGCCTAAATGCATTACCTAAGGACACAGACAATAGTTTGGGGAAGGCCTAGGGGTGGGGCAGTCTCAGGGTCGAGGGAATCAATGAAAAGGGGGGGGGCAGTAAAGATAAATTATGAATAAATAAATAAATTAATTAATTAATAAAATCACAATGAGATATCACCTCACACCTGTCAGAATGGCTATCATCAATAAATCCACAAACAACAAGTGCTGGCCAGGATGTGGAGAAAAGGGAACCCTGGGCACCGTTGGTGAGAATGCAGATTGGTGCAGCCACTGTGGAAAGCAATATAGAGTATTCTCAAAAAATTAAAAATGGAACTGCCTCATGACCCAGCAATTCCACTTCTGGAAATGTATCTGAAGAAACCTGAAACACTAATTTGAAAGAATACATGTACCCCTATTTTTATTGCAGTGTTATTTACAATAGCCAAGATTTGGAAGCAGCCCAAGTGTCCATCTGTCAATGAGTGGATAAAACAACTGTGGTATATTTATGCAATGGAATACTACTTGGCCATAAAAAGGAGGAAATTTCACCCTTTGCAACATCATGGATGGACGTGGAAAACACTATGCTATGTGAAATAAGCCAGTCAGAGAAAGACAAATAACATATGATCTCACTCATATGTGGAATCTAATGAACAAAATGAACTACCAAGCAAAACAGAAACAGTGTCATAGAGAACAGGCTGACAGTTATTGGAGGTGGGGGGTTGAGTGGGGAAAGTGGGGGTGGGGGATTGAGCACAAAAGAAAAAAAAAAACTCTTTGATGGGGACAACAGTGTGGTGACTGGGGTGGAGGGGCATGAGTGGAGGTGAAGGAGGATATGGGGGGGGATAAATGTTGATGGAGAAAGTTTTAAAATAAAAGATAAGAAAAGGAATACTTCCAACAAAAAATAAAGATAAAAATAAAGATACACTGATAAATAACAGGATTGATATTTTGATAGATATGTGATAAAGTAAGTATGCTAACATCCGTGTAAAGTAGAGATTTTTGTTTGGATAATTTTCAAAAGAAAATTTTTTGGGGAAAAGCAAGGTGAAGTCCCACTCTGATGGCAGCACTGTGAGCTACAGATCAGGTGGCATCTGTGGTTGTGTTTCCCAGGTTATGGAGGGAAACTTTCAGAGAACCAACAATGCAGAAAGAACGAGGAACGAGTGGAGGGGCTTTGAGGTGTCTGAGATGCCCCTGGCTCCAGGGTCCCTGGAGGCCCAGCTGCATCCCTGCCATTTCAGCAGTTACCTAAGCCAAACATTTCTGTTTTCAACTGTTAGTTCAAGGTGGGTTCCCATCACTTACAAACCGGGAAGTCCTGACTAATACATGAGGCTAAGGTAAGAATAAGAACTGGAGACAAAGAAAGATAACCACTACTGCATTTTTTATAAAAACATAATGCAAAAATGACCTTATTGAACAAAATAGAAATAGTAAAATTTATGGTATATTTGATGACATGAAATAATACTCTTGATAAAAAAATTTTTTAAATATATCTTTATTGATTTCAGAGAGAGGAAAGGAGAGGGAGAGAGAGAGACAGAAACATCAATGATGAGAGAGCCACTGATCAAGCCCGCAACCCAGGCATGTGCCCTGACCGGGAATCGAACCCCAATCGCCTGGATCCTAGGTCGACGCTCAACTGCTGAGCCACGCCCGGCCAGGCTCTTGATAAAATTTTAAATGAAAATCCCCCAAACTATATATAGTTTATATACATCAACTACATAGTTTATATATATAGTTATATATATGAAATTCTCTATATAACTATACATGTGTGTATACAAACACACAAACATACATTATGACACAACCTTGTAAAAAGAAAAATAAACTTAGAAAAAAGTTACATGAAAATATACAAATTGTCAACAGTGGTTACCTCTGGGTTTAGGATTATTATTGTCAAATGTATACTTTATTTTCTAAGTTTTCTTCAATAAGTATATGTTACTTTTAGAATAACCCCCAAAAAAGTCATTTTATTAAAAAACACTACTATTAAATATTTTAAAAATATATATCTTATTGCTTGCTTCCCACAATAAGTGTTCTAAATGCTCATGAATGTTTGACATCTTCCATTCATTCCCCAAGGTCTGGGAAGCAGCAGCCCCATGGTTAAGATCATGATCTATGAAGTCAGGCTATTTCAGTTCAACTCCCCACTATGCCCTTATTTTCAGCAGCAAAACAAAATGTATGGTTTGGGGAAAATTAGTTAATCTTCCTTGCCTTAATTTGTGTATCTACTAAGTGGAGAAATAGCAGGTTTGATAAATAAGTGAGATAATTCATGTAAAATAACAACAACCAAAAAAGGAGCACATTTCCATACCTATAAAGAAAATGAAAGCTTTTCAAGAACCAAGATTATTAAAAGAACAGCTGTTGGAGAAAAAAGAAACAAAATATTTAACCTTTATTTCTGAAAAGTTAAAGACTTCTGCAGCCTCCAGTTATATTTAAGAGCTAAAGAAACTAGCAATCCCCAAGACTCTAAGATTTAATTTCCATTGCATAGAATGCCTCTCACATCAGAATTAATCAGGTTTCATTTCCACTGTCCCATTTCCCTTCAGGAATCCTATGATATAAACCTCAAAGGTAAATAACAAATATTCATCTACTCACCTGTTTGAAGAGCCAAATGTGCAGGGACATAAATCATTGGCAGTGACGGGTATGCACTGATTTGGGTACAATTCATCTTTTTCGTCTAAATGGACAGAGTTTCCTTCAGCCTCTTATGCTCACAAGAACAAATGCATTACTCCAACATTCAGGACAAATGAACCAACATTTATAGTTTTTGCTGCCTGAAAGCAGATAGAAAAAAATATTGATTTTGTTTATTTTTTAAAGAAATTTAAAAAAAATCGAATGTATGAAATAGCATGTAGCATTATCTGGGTATCCATCCAGTTCTGCTACTTCCTCTGTGAACTTTTGAGAAACAAGATACCTATTAAGAAGGGCTCCTGGTGGCTAACTAGGCTCAAATTAAACAACAAAAAGCAAAGTCTAGCAGTCATTTCTACACAGAGGCCTCTCACTCAAACTGCACTTCTGGGAGAAGCCTACACTGAACTGCCTGCCTCTGCACTGAACTGGTGGCATACACTGTGTTTCTGCCAGCTGAGGCAGCTCTTATGGAGTTCCTAGAATCCTATTTCAACAAATTGGACTGAGGCTTACCACATCCAGTTGGAACTGCACAGCTCCAAGCAACCAGGGCAGCTCTATTCTGATGAATCAGGGCAGTGCCTTTTGGACTCATCAAAGGGCAAGAATTTGGAGTCATCATTTGCATGAGAAAAGACAATCAGGGGCTCTGTTCATATAAGCCAGCTTCCCTCTGGCTCTGAGAGCCATACTTATCCTTTCCACTGAAGGCTGAGGATGTTTTTTTCCTAGATAAGAAGTGAAGCACCAAAGACATCTAGCTGGAGTAGAGCAGAGCAGAGCAGAGCAGAGCTTAGCTAAACTGAGCCCTCTGGCTGAAGAGGTGCCTGGCCCCAGGGCCAGCTCTTAGCCATGTTGTTTTCACAGCCATGCTGTATCACAATTGAGCTGTTTGCACAGAATAAAGTTTCCTTCTTTACTGCACCCCAAATTGGGGATTCCTGTTGGCATTGAATTGGTTCCAACAACTATCAATTCACGCTACAAACCTTCAATCATTGATATTCTAGAATTATAAGAAAATTACTTCGGAGATTATAAAGTAATTCCTGCTAGCAGATTGAACAGCTGTGAGCCTTTCTTCTTTGGTAATTTCTTTGTTGGTAGAAGTTTAAGGTATCCTCAAAAGCAAAGTAAATGTTGGCTCCAGCTTCAGGACTGTGAAGTGCTTACAGAATTGGGTACATACATGTTTGTGGAAAGATGGGGCTGGTGTTGTGTATCCACACTGGGTCAGCTTTAGTCTACCTGTGTGTTTTTATTTTCTGAGCTTGCAGTTGTACATTGCAGGATGAAGGATGGGCTTTCCCAGAGTGGCTTTTTGGCAATAAAAGACTTAAGTTATACCTTTTCTGCTTCTAGCTGTTTCAATCCTTAGCAAACTTTGGCAATTGTTCCAGTTCAAAAAGTGGACAAAGGACAGGCAAGTGCTAATTTGCAAATCCCTCTTCTAGGAGGGACTGTAGGGAATCAGAAAGGATGAAATATGGCTTTGGAACCTTTCCTTCCCCATGGTAATTAGCATTCTCTTCAAATTCATTGGTCTGTGGGGGATTTGTTTTATGTTTGAGTTGGCTCTAAACTATATGCAGGTATTGCAGGCAGAGAAGCTCAAGGGAGTTTGGAATGTGCCTTCAGAGCATAGTAAGTAGCTTAAACTATCTTATTTACAACATGTTTACTTAGCCCTAAAGGATTCAGGAAGTTTTTGAAGTCAAAAGTTGCTTTATTTCAAATTTGATTGCACAGGGAATACATTACTTGAAGTTATTATTTTCAGTTTCACTTTAGATGCACAGATAATAATTTAAGAATAATAGTATAGTCTGTCCTTTCATTTCTGAGCTTTGACAATTTAAGGAGGACAATATCACATTTGGTTCAACGTCGTCTAGTGTAAAGAGGCACCTAGATCAGCTTCAGGTTATTTCTGACTTTGGTAGAGTCAGATAACAGGACTCCAAACTTGCTCTAATATTACTGGTTTTTCTGGATGTTGCTGTTCCTGGCTAAGTCTGCAAAACTACTAGAGACAGTTACATGCCCCACCAAGCAGAGACTTCTGTGGAACCAGCTGCCATATGGTGGGGCCAGCCAACTTTTCTTAAATAAGTGTGTCTTACCTAAAATGAACCATGGAGGAAAATGTCTTGATCCAAAAATCCCCTACATTAGGAAGGTATGTTTCCATCTGCAACAGTTGTACTCACTTCACTGAAGCTTCCCTTAAAGTACAATATTGAAAGTGCCTGTGCACGTGCTTCTCTCCAACTACGCTGTAAGCTCCCTGAAGGTAAGGACTCAGTTTTGTTCACCCAGGACACAGCGGTCTAATGTCTGAATGGGAGTAAGATTTTGAAAAATATTTGTTGAATTAATGAACCAGGATTCTTGTATTAAAACAAAACCTGACTCTTAAATCCTGCTGACATTTTTATAGCTCATTAAAAATAACAATAATAACCTTCAGTTATTTATTCTGTCTGACATTGTGCTGAGCACTTTGCTTATACCTCTTTAAGTTTTATAACTCTGTGGATGTTTGTACTAAAAATGGTTAAACTAATGAGGCTTTAGAATCAGAGAAATCTGAGTTCAAACTTGTGCTTTGCCCCTTGTTAGCTTGTTGAGCTTAGTCAATCTATGTGAGGCACCAATTTTTATTTGCAAATATGGGTTAATAGTGACTTTCTCAAAGAATGCTCTGAATAACATTAATCTTTGCCTCGCATGTAGCTTGCACTCTGTAGTTGTTATTTCTATGCTTAAGTCCATTTTATTCCTTGAATCGATGAAGACTAGAAATAATTTATTAGTTTGGAACAGAGAAGGAAAAGAAATATTTTCTTTTAGTCAACTAGTCTCTTATTCTTATGTTTTTCTATACATCCACCTATTCCTTCTAATGTTAGTATAATTTAGCAACTTTCAGTTATTTTGAGCCTACCATATGCAACTTCCATTTCATAATAAGAAATAATTTCCATTTAACAGAAACTCTTCTGATTATTCCTGGTTGCCCATTCTACCCAAAATTCAGTTTTGTGATACCTCCTTGTTTCTCAATACAGTGTGAGAGACTTTGTTTGGATAAAATATTGTTGCAAGTGGTCCCAACATTATGTCTAGCTAACCCTGACAATTCTGCCCAGAACAAGAAAAATTGTACTGTGGTAGCAGAGACAAAAGACAGTGTGGATGTATGACCAGTTAGAGGAGGTGCCAGCCCAAAACAACCTGCACCTGTAATGCAACTGATGCAGTCTGGCACAACTGGTACATTCATATGTCTGTGTACCAGCAGAGGGTCAGCCTGGTGGCCAGCAACCTCTGCCTTCCCTCTGGCCTATTTATAAATGGGAATCATTCACTAACAACTGTGATAAACCCTACTCAGGTACTTTTCCTCGTGGGATTTGATGATTACTTTCCATAGCAGTTCCACTCTCTTCTGCTAGGAACCAGTATTTCAACAGAAGCCAGAAGAGACCACTATGTAAATAAGAAGTATTCGCCATAAAGATAGTGCCACTGTTTCATTAAAGTTAAAGGCTTAATTATGGTTTAAAATGGTTTATTGCTGCTTTCTATGTGGATTAAATAAATCAACATTTTGAATCTCACATTTGGGTCAACACCTCCTTATGGACAAATTTTAAATATCAGTGAGTCTTGAGGAAGGGGGTGCCTTGGATGTTCAGAAATGATAGGAGTATGGCCTTAAGAAGTGTGAAGAGTCTGAGATTCTACCCTGCTTGCAAGTTAACAAGTTAACCTGCCACAGCTTCATAGATGCTGGCAGAAAACACGAGAGGAGACTCCTGGGTGAGAGACAGAGGACCTTATTACTCAGGTGCAACAGATCACAGGAGCTTCATATTCCCACTGGTTCCTCATGCTCCCCAATTTCCACAGGGCAGCATAGGTAGATATAGATGTAATGCCATTGTAATTAACCCAGTTATTAATTAGTTAACAGGAAAGGAACAAATAGAAAGCCAGATAATATAGGCATGCCATTTGTGCCAGAAAGCTGCAGTTTAACACTCTCCAGGTCTGTTTCCCACAGATGCTGGGGGAAGAAACTGGACAAAGAAAGCATATATGCATGCTCAGTAAAGTCTGAATGACATAGGAAAGGTGATTACCTGTTAGCCACACCTAGGAACAGGTCATTTGCCAGAATAAGCTTGGCCACTGTAAGGGCACAAAATCTAAAATATATAAGGTCCTGAACAAAGGGAGTTTCCTCTCTTTGCCCTCTTACTCTCTTGGGACTCTTGTTGCAGCGGGTGTGCTCCCAGGCTCTGTACTCGCCCGTATGGTCCGCAGCCATGTGGACCCCACACAGTGGACTAATGGACTGTGATTAGCCTGATGCTCTGCCAGACCCAGCTCCACCATGGAACGGAAACTGTGGACACTGGCTTTGCTTTTTGCTTGCTGGATTCCCAGCTGTACCTTTTCCAGGGCTGGTCTAAGGAAAATGGGACTTGACAAACTAAGAGATATAGTTCCACACAAATAAAGCTTTCTACCACATCTCATCCTCCTGTGTAAATTCTTATTCCAGCAGGATCCAAGAACCCCACTTCCACTAGCAACGGAGAAGGGCAATCCATGCAATTATCCGATAACAGATGAACGTAGGCAATGTGTTTATGTCTCACTGAGAAACTCCAAAGTTAGGAGATCCTAATTTTTATAATGAGCCAGAAGCAAACCTGTTTAACCTTTGCCCCTAAAGGAGATATATGGACAGCAAACAATCCACCCTCTGCTCTGGAGGAAGACAGTCCTCAATTCCCCATGGCTGTTCTCTATAAAATTTCCTGAAAAGATAGCCTAGTATAGAACTCGCCAATGCATTTATTTGTAAGACTTCTTTCCCAACATACGAAGACCCAAGGAGTCATCTGGCTGGGAACTAACACTGAAAAGAAGACTTGCACCTTCCTTTATCCAGTCCATATGCTTAGCATCCTCTCTGTTTTTAGCTAATGTCCTGATAAAATTTTTTTCTGAAAGAATCAGTGTGAAGGGCCCTTCTGATAAAACTCAAAACTCAGAGATGCCAATTAGCATTGCATTCCTGAGACTAGGCAATTTGTTGTTTCTCTGGCCAAGTTTGTGTATTTGAACTTTAAAGGTTTTGTTTTCATGGTCTATAGTACAGAGGAAGATTACAAAACAAGCTAAAACCTCTTTAAGCAACAGAAAAGTGAAAGCAAAAGCTTGTTGCCAAACCAATTTGATCTCCTGTTTCTTGTTTTCCAGGCCCTGCTTATCCACAGCTGTTACAGAAATCTATAGAAGAAAGACAAGTGAGACCAAGAGTAGGTACAAAAGCTGAATGACACCAATGGGTTAAAAGAGAACTGAACTGTATCAATGTAAAGTGTATTTAGAAAGAACTCCAGAGAATCAAATAGAGAAAAGGTCAGGCTGTGATATTTCTAAGGAACCAGAAGTGAGCCATGATGTGTCTTTATTATATTTCTATTTGTGAAGCATTTCTCACTACTTCTTAATTATTTGTTTCTCACTTAGAAACTTGGTTTTATTATTTCAGCAAACTTTATATCATTCTTCTGTTTCAAATGTGAAGTATATTCATCTTAAATGTAGGCTTTGGCACAAGAGCTCATTATATTTGAGCCATGTCAAATGTTGACCTGAAATAAAGAAAAAAAGTCTTGGGACGAGCAGTTAAGTTTAAGTAACCAATTTTTCTCTGGGATTTGAAAATCCCCACAAAATTGCCTAACACTCTATATACCTAGAAACCTTTAGCATCTAATTGGAAATGTATTAAAAGGCATAGTTGTAATGTCAATATATTGGGGGTAATTTTGAAAAATGTACACAAATTGATATTTTTTTACTTTTAAAAAATATTAGGAAGTAGAGAAAATATAGTTAATGAGGACCTTATAAGATGCTCTGGCATGAAAAGACCATCTAACTGTAATACATGAACAATTCCAATGAACAAGTCCCAGGTGAGTTTATACCTAGATATGAACAAACAATCTTTAATTTTTAAACAGTTTATCAATCCCAACTGAGCTGTTACACTGCGGTTTGCTACCACATAGATGCTTATACAACAAGCCTTATGTTTTCATGTATACAGAGAACAGGCACTGACAGTCTCATCTACTTTTAAGTGTATTGTTAACCTCAGTTTAATGTATATTATTTCTAATTTTGTTTCTCCTACTCCTTCCAATTTTTAATCTCACATGACTTTAAAACAACAGAAAAAAAAAAGAATGATATTCCTTTATTTTTTTTTGCTTTCTTATCTTCCAGCTATATGGCATGCAGATACCATACTGACAATTAAAAACATTTTATATTCTTTAACTTAGGATATATATTTTCTTTTTAAGTGCTGCTAAATGAAAAGCAAAATACTATACATTGAATAAGCCACTTTGCAGTTTTATATAGAAGCATGTTTATGGTACATCTAGAGGATTTTCAAATTGTGTTTTCAGGGACCAGAACAGAATTGCTCTAAAAATAACAGCAGTTTCAAAAATAAGTGTGTAAACCTTGATGGGCTACTAAAGGAAGTATTTAAGTTTTAAACAATAATTATTCACTGCAAATTATACACATGAAAACTATAGCTTCAAAAATCAAAGAGCGTAGGTGAAAGCAGGCAGGCCAGCAAGTAACAAAGTGATTCCCTTCTGATTAGGAGAAAGGACATTCATAGGGGTTATAATGGCATCTAAAGGGAAGTAGGATTTTGATAACTTTGTTCTCTTGCCATGGTTTAAAAATAAGGGAGATATGCAGATTCATGAAAATACCCACAAGTAGGCAAATATTCGGGGAAGACCATTAAATGCTTCTTAAAATTAAAAATATTTATGGATAAGATATGCTAATTGGAGAGTAAAGACTTCAGAGATTTTGTCACCTTGTAAAATAGAGTAGTGAGCTCAAGTCACGCTCTGAGCAGCCTAGGGAGATTCTAGTTTGGAACAGGATTCTAGGTTTGTCAAAGTTTACAGTGAATTTCAGTCATCTAAGGATTTTTTAAATATATATATATATATATATATATATATATATATATATATATATATATATTGATTTCAGAGAGAGAAAGGGAGAGTGTGAGAGAGACAGACACATCAGTGATGAGAGAGAATCATCCATCAGCTGCCTCATGCATGACCCTACTGGGGGTTGAGCCTGCAGCCCAGGCATGTGCCCTGACCAGGAATTAAACCTTGACCTTCAAGTTCATAGGTCTACGCTCAACCACTGAGCCACACTGGCTAGGCTCAGGACAGGTCCTTTATCAGATATAATTTTTTTTTTGCAGATGTGTGCTCTCAGTCTATCTTTTCAATTTTAAAAATAATGACTAAATTTTGTTTATATTTTTATAAAGTTCAGCTTACCACTTATTTTCTTTTATGGCTTGTGCTTTTGGTGTCTTATCTTAATAGCCTTTGCCTAACCTAAGGTTGCAAAGATTTTCTCCTTTGTTTTTCTCTTAATATTCTATAATTTCAGTTTTTACTTTTAAAAAATAGTTTTAGCTATGCACCTAAATCAAAGTTCATATATTTAATATGGCTATCCAGCTTTTCTAGCACAATTTGTTAAAAAGGAATATCCTTTCTCTGTTGAAATACCTTTGCATATTTGTTGCAAATTACTTGATTTGAGATGTGTGAGTCTATTTCTATACTCGATTTTGTTCTGGTGCTTTCTATATTTATCATTATTCCAATCATATGGACTCAGTTACTATAACTTTATAGTAAGTCTTAAAATCAGGTATTGTAAGTCTTCTAATTTTTTTCTTTTTAAAAAATGTTTAGATTATTCTAGATCATTTGTATTTACCTATAAAATTTTTAGCTTGTCAATTGCTACAAAAAAATCCCAGCTCTTTTAATTATGTTGATATTAAAACTGTGGATCAATTTAGATGTAGTTTTAATTTTCATTTCCTTGATGACTAATGATGTTGCACACCTTTTAATGTGGTTTTTGCCCATTCTTATATCTTCTTTTTTGAAGTGTCTACTCAAATTTTTCTCATTTTTAATTAGTCATTTTTCATATATTATTGTGCTATAAATGTTTTAATGTATTCTGGATACAAGGCTTTTGAAAGATATATAATTTTTTATACATTTTCCAATCTGTGGTCTACCTATGAATTATCTTAAGAGTCCTTGAAATAGCTAAATTTTTAATTTTGATAAAGTGCAAAATATAAAATATTTTTTAATGGTTCATGCATTTTGTTTTATATCTAAAATTTCCAGGTCATGAAATTGTTTTTCTGTGTATTCTTTAGGAAGATGAATGGCTTCACCAGTGCATGTAAACCTATTACTATTTGGGATTAACTTTTATGTATGGCATGAGGTAAGTAAGGGTCAAAGATTTTTTTTTTTCCATGTGGAATATAGATATCCATTGGCTCCATCCTCCTTTGTTTAATAGATTATGCTTTACTAAATGAATTATCTTGGTACAATCAACAGATCTGTATATGTATATCTATTTTTGGACTTTATTTGGATTTAAGTTTGGATTAGCATTTAAACAAGCGATCAAAGCAATTCATCACATTAACAGTAAAAGAGGAGAAAACATAATCATCTTAATAGTTTCAGAAATATAATGAATAACATTCAAAACCTACTTATGATTTAACTCTCAATAAAATGGGAATAGATGAATCTGATAAAGGACATCTATCAAAATGTACAGCTGGTTAAAGACTGAATAATTTCCCCCTAAAATTAAGGAAGAAGCCAAGGTTGCACACTTGCATCGCTTCTATTCATCATTGTACTGTAACTTCTAGACATGTAATAAGGTAAGAAAAAGAAATAAAAGGCATCCAAGATGGAAAGAAGTAAAATTATCCTTATTACTAACTGACATGATCCTCTATGTAGAAAATCTAATAGCATCTATTAGAACTAATATTAGGACTTATTAGAACAAAAATGCTATTAAAACAAAAATGCTATTAGAATTAATTTAGCTCAGCAAGTTCTCAAGATATAAGATTTATGTACCACAATCAAAGCATGTCTATGTACAAGCAACAAATGATCTGAAATGGAAATAAAATGCCATTAATGAAGCAGGAGAAAAAGAATAAAGATAATTTTGTAGATGTGAAAGACCTGTACTCTGAAAACTACAAAACACTGCTGAAAGAAAGGAAAGGAGTATATGTAGAGAGATATATTGATTGAATTTATTGGTCAGAATCCTCAATACTGTTAAGATGTCAGTTCTCCCCAAATTGACCTATAGATCCAATGAAATCTTAAGAAAATCTCAGAAGACTTTTTGGATAAAAATTCACAAACTGATTCTAAGATTCATAGAATTCTAAAATGCACAGGACCTAGAATAATGAAAACAACATTGAAAAAGAACAAAACACTAGGACTAATGGTACATGATTTTATCATTTTCTATAAAGATACAGTAATCAGTAAAGTTTGGTGTTCATGTCAACAAAGACAAATAGATTCATGTCACAAAATGGAGAATCCTGAAATAAAGCTTTTGTATCTCCCCTCATTGATTTTTGACAGAAATTTAAAGGCAACTAAAGGTTAAAAATATTATTTTCACTAAGTGGAGTTAGAAGAATTGAACATCTATTTGCAAAATAATTAACCTCTACGCATAACTCACACTACATATAAAAATAATTCAAAATTGATTATAGACCTAAATGTAAATCCCCAACTATAAAACTTCATGGAGAAACATAAGAAAACATTTTGTAACTTTGGGTTAAGTGAGATTTCTTAGATAAAACCCCAAAACATTACATAGTGAGGAATAAATTGATAAACTGTACTTCAGCAAAATTAAAAGTTCTGCTTTTCAAAAGACAATGGTGAGATAATAAAAAAGACAAGCTACAGTCCATGGGAAAGTTTTAGAAAATCATCTGTCTGATAACTCACTTGTATATAAATATATAAATAATTAAAAACCCAATAATAAGAAAACAACCAAATCAGTAACAAAGGGTAAAATACATGAATGGCCACTTCATCAAGGAAGAGAGACAGATGGTAAATAAATAACATGAAAATATTTTCAACATTACTGGTTATTAGAGAAATTAAAATTAATGCTATAGTGAAATACTACTATGTCTTTAGTAGCCTGGCTAAAAATAAAAAAGAAAAGCTAGCACTCTAACCATATAAAATGTTGGTGAGGATGTGAAGCAATGGGAACTCTCATAACACTGCTGTTCTGAATGTAAAATGAACTTTTGAAAAGAGCTTAGTAGTTTCTTTAAAGACGAACATTCATCTTCTGTTTGACCCATTAAACTCTTAGATATTTACACAAAAGAAATGATAGCATATGTTAATCTAAAGATATGCACATAAATGTTCATAGTAGTGTTTCTGACCCTTCCAGAATGGGGACCCAAACCTAGATCATTCGTGCCAATAAATGAGCCAGAATTTAGGTATTGAGAAACATTAAGGTCTTTTCAATGATAACCCGGTGATAGTAGCTTTATCTATATGCAGAAAATTAACCTCTGCACATAACTTACACTATATCAAAAACTAAAAACTATAACAACTCAGCTATCCATCAACAGGTGAATGGATTATCAAATTGTGATATATCAATTTTATAAAATACTACTCAGGCATAAAAAGGAATTAACGATTGATACACGATACAACAAAGAAGAACTCCATTATTATTATACTATGTGAAAGAAGATAAGAGTACTTTATATATGAATCCATTTATATACAATTTTTGTAAATGCAAAATAATTATATTAACAGAACAAAGATCCATTGACTGGACTAGAGAAGGGGCAGTGAAGAGAGGCCAGAGGAAGGGATTATAGAAGGTATGAGGAAATATGTGGGGATGATGGATATGTTACCTACTTTGATTTCCATGATGGTTTCATGGGTGTATACATGTTTAAAACTTATAAATGTCTTCACTTTCAATATCAATGTTAATTATATCACAATAAGGCTCTTAAAAATAAAAATTTAGGGTCTGAAATGATATCATCACGTTATTTTCCTTCATGTGTATTATTTTATATATTATCATTATAGAACATTATCATTATAGTTATGAATACTAAAGAATATACCATTTGTATTAAACAAAGGAGCAGAGGGAATAATCCTTGTTCTTAATAAATTTATAATCTATTAAAATCTATTTATAACCTAATAAATTTTAATCTATTAAAAACCACTTAACTTACATTTAAAGTTTTTAAATTAATTTTTAGAAATCAACTGTTTAATCAGAGACAAATAGTTCAATGTCGAACAAATCCAGTCCTGAAGAGATGAGGTTTAGTGGCAATCAGCTCAGTTTAGGTTTTTCTGAGGGGGTGTCTAATAGTAAGTGATTTTTCCTTTTGTAGTAAAACTTCATTACTTGCATACTTTCAAGTCTGAACTAAGTATAGCCCCCAAGTCACTTGTTGCAATGTTTGGTTGGGGGTTCAATAAATACTTTGAATTTACATACAAATATCTTTTTCTGCACCTCAGAGCATTACCTGTCCTTTCCCATGCACACTTCTGCAAAAGACTTTATATTAGATTTAAGAGTATGAATGATGGTCTCTGTTATCTTTAAAATGGCTTTTATTTTTCTTAAACGAGTCATAGTTTTAGTGTGCAAAAAAATATTTAATTTCTCATGTATTCCTTTAAAATCTAAAAATCAGAATTTTTGTTTCTAAATTCTAATAATAACAACTAATGTTTATTGAGTACTTTGTGTATACCAACAATTTCTCACACATTATTTTTAAATTGAGCCTCATGTTACTTTTGCCCCAGTTGTTAGGGTATGTTATATTGGCATAGATTTGTTGTCTTTATGCACAGTATTTTCTATTCATTTTCTTCCAAGCTTCACAGGAAAGTGCATTCTTTATTCATAGGAAAAATAAAAAAAATGCTGTTGTAAGGAAATTTATTATGATATACTAATGAGTTCTTATACCCCAGGGTGATATATTTGAATGCATGATCACCCCATAACATAATCAGACTACTAAATGTGTAATGGTTGTTTATCTGTGCATGTCAACATATGTCAGATTATCCTACACAGAATATGTAAAATTTATTTGCATACAAACTATCAGATTCAGAATAAACAATTTAAAAATGTATTAAGGTTACACAGTGGAGAATTTGGTACTCATTAGAGATGAACAGTACTGGAATGATAGCTCATGCATCTTAGGAAGCACTACTGCACATGTGCTATTTGGATACTTTTCAGCATAGTAAATCTATTTTTATGGTTCAAATATAATGTAATAGAAACGACAACATGTTCCACTCAGAAGCTAAGAAAACATGTAGGTGTGATGTTGGATTTCAATGATCCATTCAGCCTGGAATTTAGCCTAAACATGATTCACTAAAACTTACATTGAAAAGAAACAAAACAAACCTCATCCTCCACAGACTTGTGTTAAGTTTTGCTTTAGAAACAGAGCGCAAAGTATAAAAGCTGATTGAAAATTGATTGAATTTGAAAAAATCAGATGTGGAAAAATCAAGTAATTCAACCAGCCCAATAGATTGGTTTGAGGTTTCAGGACTATTCTTCACAACACACACTCAAGAATGTTTTGATCAACAAGTGATTATTATTTCTTTATCTCTTCCCTTGAGGAATCTTCATTTCTTGTTCTAAAAGTCTCCATTCTCAAAAGTATTTCCAGAAACAAAGCATGCATTTTTACTATCTTTTATCTTCATGCTTTGACTTCTACTTGAAAATTTTCTCAGTTTTTAATGTGCATGCCTTAAAATATTTGTAGATAGTTATCATGTCTGTCTACCTTAATCACTGCCTAACCAATGTCTATGTATATGTATTTGTTTGTATATAACTACTCTGAAAAGAATTCATAAATGAAACTTTTTGTGATTTTTTTCCCTATTGCATTTCTTTAAAACTTTCATTTCAAAGTTTTATATTCTGTGATAGTCTATCTCTTTTTAAATTCAGTTTTCTCAGCATCTTACAATTCAATTTGAGGAAAATTTGTGCAATATTTGATGAGAGATTTAGAATAAGGCCAAGAGAAATAATTTAGAAAACATCAAAACCAATTTAAAAATGAAATAAAAAGTAAATAGTGTTTATTAACACTAATTCAAAATCAAGGAAGATTTGGGCTCATAAGTGGCCAGAATGACATGTTGAAACAAGTTCATCTTTTTTCCTCTACACACAGAATAAATTGCATTGCTTGATCAGTCTACACAATCCTCATGTTGACTTTGTTTCTATCAATAGTGGAAAGGCATCATAATGACCCCTTAAAAAGATCCATTTCTTCACCCCAAAGTATGAGACTACATTTTTTTCAAATGCACAAGGAACATTTTCTGGGATAGAACACATGTTAGAACACAAAACAAGTCTCAATAAATTTAAGAAGATTGAGATCATATTAAACATATTCTCTGACTATAATGTATGAAGCTAGATGTAAATCACAGGGGAAAAAAGCCCTGAATAGCACAGAAAGACATGAAGGTTAAATACGTTAATAAATAATGAATGGGTTTACAATGACATCAAGGAAGAAGTCAAAAGATACCTTGAAACAAGTGAAGGTGACAACACAACAGCCTAAAATCTATTTGACACAGTGAAAACAGTCCTAAGAGGGACATTCATAGCATTGCAGGCCTACCTAAAGAAACAAGAAAAATCTCAAATAATCTACACTTCCTTTGAACTAGAAAAAGAGCAATAAACAAAGCCCAAAGTGAGTAGAAGAAATGAAACAATAAACATCAGAGCAGAAATATGTGAAATAGAGTCTAAAAAACCAATACAAAAGATCAGGGTAACCAAGAGCTGGTTCTTTGAAAAGATAAACAAGATTGAAACCTTTAACCAGACTCATTAAGAAAAAAAGAGAGAGGACCCAAATAAATAAAATCAGATATGAAAGGGGAAAAGTAACAGCTGACTCCAAAGAGATACAAGGGATTATAAGAAAATATTATGAACAACCACATGTGAACAAATTGGACAACCTGGAAGACATGGATAAATTTCTAGAAATAAACAGTCTTCCAAAACTGAATCAGGAAGAATCAGAAAATCTGAATAGACAGATTACAACTAGTGAAATTGAAGCAGTAATAAAAAAAACTCCCAAAAAACAAAAGTCTTGGACCACATGGGTTCACAGGTAAATTTTACCAAACATTCAAAGAGAAACTAACACCTGTCCTTCTCAAAGTATTCCCAAAATTTCAACAGGAAGGAAAACTCCCAAGCTCATTTTACCAAGACAACATTATCCTAATTTGAAAAACAGATAAAGACATGGCAAAGAAAGAAAGTTATAAGGCAATATCCCTGATGAACATAGATGCTATAATCCTCAACAAAATATTAGCAAATTGCATCCAGCAATACATTAAAAAGATCATACACCATAGTCAAGTGGGATTTATTCCCAGGATGCAAGCTTGGTAAAATACCTGCAAATCAATAAACTTAATACACCATATAAGCAAAATGAAGGATAAAAATCACATGATCATACCAATAGATTAAAAAAAACACATTTGATATAATACAGCACCCATTTATGATAAAAACTCTCAGCAAAGTGGGAACAGAGGGAACATAACTCAGCGTAATAAAGGAAATATATGACAAACCCACAGCCAACATCATAATGGGCAAAAACTAAAAGCATTTTCCTTAAGATCAGGAACAGGACAGAGATGTCAGCTTCCACCACTCTTATTTATCATAGTACTGGAAGTCCCAGCCACAGCAATCAGACAAGAAGAAGAAATAAAAGGCATCCAAATTTAAAAGGAAAAAGTAACACTAATTATTTGCATATGGCATGATGCTGCATATAGAAAACATTAAAAATTCCACCAAAAAATGACTAGAGCAAATAAATGAATTCAGTAAAGTAGCAGTTACAAAATAAATATCCAGAAATAAGTTGCATTTTTATACACCAATGATGAACTATCAGAAAGGAAAACTAAGAAAACAATCCCATTCGCAGTTGCCTCAAAAAGTAAGATAAAATACCTAGGAATAAATGTAACCAAGGATGTAAAAGACCTGTGTTTGGAAAATTATAAGACACTGAAGAAAGAAATCGAAGATACAGACAAGTGGAAGCATATACCATGTACAGACATATAGATCAATGGAACAGAATAGAAAGCCCAGAAATAAATCCATGTATCTATGTTCAATCACTATTTGACAAAGGAGGCAAGAACATGAAATGAACTAATGATAGTCTATTCAATAAATGGTTTTGGAAAAATTTAGGCAAATACACTTTAAAAAAATGAAATTAAGCCACCTTCTTACACCATACACAAAAATAAACTCAAAATGGATTACTTAAATGTGAGACTTGAAACCACAAAAATCCTAGAAGAAAATATAGGCAGCTAAATCTCAGACACTACCTGTAGCAATATTTTTTCTGATATGTCTCCTTTGGTAAGAGAAACAAACAAAAAAAATAAACTAATGGGACTACATCATACTAAAAATTTTTGTCCAGCAAAGGAAACCATCAATAAAATGAAAAGTCAACCTACTGAATAGAATACCACATATGCCAATGATACATCTGATAAGGGGTTAATATCCAAAATTTATAAGACTACACAACTCACACAAAGTAAACAAACAATCCAATTAAAAAAAATGGGCAAAGGACCTGAATAGACACTTCTCCAAAGAGGACCTACAGGTGGACAATAGACATCTGAAAAGATGCTTAATGTCACTAATCATCAGAGAAATGCAAATTAAAACCATAATAAGATATCACTTCACACCTGTCAGAATAACTATCATCAGCAAATCAATAAACAACAAGTGTTAGCAAGGATGTGGAGAAAAGGGAATCCTCGTGCACTGTTGGTGGGAATGCAGATTGGTGCAGCCACTGTTGAAAATGGTATGGAGTATTCTCAAAAAATAAAAAATAGAACTGCCTTATGACCCAGCAATTCAACTTCTGGGAATATATCTGAAGAAACTAGAAACATTGATTCTAAAGACTATGTGAACCACTATGTTCAGTGCAGTGTTATTTACAATAGCCAAGATTTGGAAGGAGCCCAAGTGCCCATTAGTAAATGAGTGGATAAAAAGCTGTGGTACATTTACACAATTAAATACTAGTTGGCCATAAAAAGAAGGAAATCTTACCTTTTGGTACAGTATGGATGGACCTGGAGAGTATTATGCTAGGTGATGTAAGCCAGTCAGAGAAAGACAAGTACCATATGATTTCACTTATATGTGAACAAAATAAACAAACAAAATAGAAACAGACTCGTAGATGCAGAAAACAGACTGACAGTTGTTAGAGGTGAGGGGTATTGGGGGCTGAGTGTAAAAGGTGAAGAAATTAAGCTAATAAAAAACTAAAAAAAAAAACCCTCATAGACACAGGCAATATTATGGTGATTATCAGAGAGAAAAGGGGGTGGGAAGAAGTAGAAGAGTGTAAAGAAGGGATAAATCGTGACAGAAGATGCCTTGACCTTGGGTGGTGAGCACACAATATGATAGACAGATTCAGTATTATAGAATTGCACACTTGAAACCTATATAATTGTACTAACTAATGTCACCCCTGTATATTCAATAAAACATTTTAAAAGATACATTTTCACAGAGTCAGTAGATAATGCTATCCATCTCAGTCATTCTTGGCCCTGACAGGCTCTCCTAAAGAAGTGATAATTGAGAAAAGAGCTAATGATGTGGCCTCTAAAGTGGAGATAACATACTCTGGAAAATGTACATGTTCCATACTCTGGAACATTGGTAGACCATCAAGGTAGCAGTATAATTTACATATGTTTATGTACAAATTAGAAAGAAATCACATTTGACCATTATTTGATAATATGTGGGCACACATGGACACCCTAAATTGATCTCTAAGTGAGACTTAGGTTGCATTCAGGACTGAAGTGTCCTGAAGGAAGGTGTACATTCTCTGATGCGAGGCTGACAATGGTGAGCTCATTTTTCTGTTTGCTCTTGGTATATTGAACTGGATCACAATATACTTTTGCCCAGGTCATATCATATAGTAAGATATTGCCAACTAAATTGTGCAAAATGAAGAGATTGCTTCAATTATGATCCACTCATAGAATGTATAGAACACCTTGAGAAATTAGCTGGTAGAAGAAGCCTAAGAACCCAGGACAAAGTTTTATGTTTTCAATTATGTTTAACATTTTGTGATACCCAATCCAGTACTCTATGTCTTCCTAAGCATAAGGGCATATGTTTAAAAACCTCTACTGAGAGTCCAGTTTATTAACAGACTTCAAAATGCCACTGGCTTGCATGACACAATGAAAATGGCTGAAACCAGACATACAGAACAGTAAGATACAAACTAAAATACTTTCCTTTGGCAGTTAATGCTGGCATAGAGAAAATACTGTTTATTATTTGAAGAAACAAGTATTAAACAAATTCATAATGTGGAAGGTTTATTATGCAGTTGAATGAAGGAACATATGTTTCTAAGAAGCTTGAGCTTGTGGCATTTGCAAGATTCTGTTTTAATAATGTAATTTAAAAGTTTAGCCACTTGACTAAAGAAAAGATGTACTGGACTTTTGCCTCTAATCAAAACATTTTACAGACAAATTATGTTTATACCTGCATGTAGTGGCAGCTTGGCTGAAATTTATTGGAATAATTATGAGACAATGATACAGAGTTAGCATCATACTTAAAATATTTTCATCCCATGATAATTCATAGCAAAGCAGAGAATTTGAAGTCAGAAGCATGCAAAGTGATATGGTATATCTCTGAGTTTATAAATATAACAATATTAATTGGATTAATAAAACACTTTCTCTGTGCCAGTCCCTGTTCTTAGTGACTATACATTTTCACTCATTCAGTCATCAAAACTCTGTGGAGATGATACAATTATCATGACATTTTTCACATGAGTAAACTAAGGTTTTAAAAAGTTAGTAAACCTCTCGAAGATCGCACCAATAGAACATGGTTAATCCAGATATCTGGTCAGTTTGGCTCCAGAGCTAATTACTAAACTCTACTGACTTTCTGACTATGTACCTTTGTGAGGTATCTTTTATCAGCATGGTGTGCAAGGCATGGAAACCACTGAAGTGGCCTTTGCTAGATGATTGAGTGAAGAAGATGTGGTCCAAATATACAAAGGGATACTACTCAGCCATAAGAAAAGATGAAATATTGTCATTTGCAACAACATGAATGGATCTTGAGAATATACTAAGCACCATATAAGTCAGACAGAACACGTCAAGAACTTTATGATTTCACTCATGTAGGCTATGAAACTGAAAGAAAAAATGAACAAACAAGACAGACAAACAAAAAGTCATAGACGCAGACAACAGTGTAGTGATTACAAGAGGGAAATTGGAGTAAGGAGAGGTAGAAAAGGGGTAAGGGGTTCAAATATATGGTGACAAGAGATTTGAATTTTGGTGGTAAACACACAGTGCAATATACAGAAAATATATCTGTACACTTGAAACCTATATAATTTTATTAACCAGTGTCACCTAAATAAATTTAATAAAAAATTAAAAAAAAAGAATTTAGAAGCAGCAGATTTTCAAATTACTGCATAGTTAGCTGCATTTCTCACAAAAATATTATTGAAAACATTTTTAGTGACAAAAGGAGCTTCTTAATAATAAGTACAACTAAAAATATTTGTAATTTATCCTTAGAATATTCTTTAACCTTTCTATTTTTATGTATTTTTTAGCACATACATAGCATATTTGTAACTGTATATACTATATGTGTGTTCTTGAGCATGTGTGTGTGAGAGCATACTTTCATTAGGCTATGTGTTAAAAATTATACTGATATGGGTAAAATAAAAATTTTAGGGGATTGGAGAGCTAAAGAAAGAATTGGTACTAAATAACAAAAGCAACTGGAAAAAGGCATGAGACAGCGGGAAGAAGACAGCAAAAGCTTGGTTTCAGGAGTAACCATGGGCAGTTGGAAACGTGAGGAAGAGGGTATGGGTGAAGCATGGAGGGCGTAGGAGGAGACGGGGCTGGAAAGGGGGTTGTGGAGAACAGGTTGGAGATGGGTCTGTCCCTGAAGCTGTGTGAGAAGGAGATCAGTGGGACATGATGGACCTTGGACTAAGTAGGGGACACAGAAATGAAGAAAAATGTATGGAGATCTATGGATAGCATCCATCTAACATCTGTCTGTCTATCATCATCATCTACCTATCTATCCATCATCTATCATCATCCATATAATCTACCTACCTATCTATCCATCCATTCATTTTTCAAAGAGCAAATAATTGTCATGGTGATGAAGGACAAGGCCATAGAAGGAAAAAGAGGGGGAATTCAACATTTTCACCAAGCAGTTTTTTAATGTCTAGGAATTAAAAACTAAAACTAAAAGTAGGTATGTAAATGTTTTTTTATTATTATTATTTTACATCTTTCTCATCATAATTTCTGATACTTAAGAGTATTTTGAAATACTTTAGCACTGAGCTTCTCACTGTATGAAGTTCTTAACAAACAGGTAAAGTGGCCTATAATTTTTGTGTTGTTTTTTTAAATGGAAAATTATTTTGTGTCCTTAATATGTCTACCCTCTAATCTGTGGGTTTGTAAGAGCTGTTAACTGTTCTTTTTACTCACATAAAAGTCTGTCTGATCCAGAGATACATCTCAGTAGAAATACAGCAGACAAAAATCTTCACAGCTTCTTCTCTTCCAGTTTTTTGGTGTTTTTTTATTTTTTTATTTTATTTTTTAAAAATATATCTTTATTGATTTCAGAGAGAGGAAAGGAGAGGGAGAGGGAGATAGAAACATCAATGATGAGAGAGTCACTAATTGGCTGCCTCCTGCACGTCCCAACTGGGGATGGAGCCCACAACCCAGGCATGTGCCCTGACCGGAAATCGAACCCCGATTGCCTGGATGCTAGGTCAGCGCTCAACTGCTGAGCCACGCTTGGCTGGGCAGTGTTGTTTTTTTTTAGAATATCTTTTTCTTTGGACTTTTAAGATTTGGGTTTTAATTACTACATCCACACTGTTACACAAAAATGAATGTAAAAGCTCTCCTCTCTTTGAAGGGGGGAAGATATGGCTGTGGAGTGAGGTGTCAAGGTCATCATGGAATGCCATGTTCCCATGCTTGTCACAGAACACTAGTGAGTGTATCTAAACTTTCCAAACCTTGAGAATGGAGATGAGGCTGGAGAAGCATTCCTGAGCATTATGATGTTTTGTGTTTCAACAACATTATGGAAGAGCATTAAAACTTTGCTTACTAAACACCCATGTTACTCTGAATCTCTGAAGAGACAATGAGACTAAGAACCAATAGAAAGTGTTCAGTTAATAATTCTCTAAATAAGTAAATAAATGAATAATCCAGGAAATTATCATGAGAGGGAGTTTAATGAGCTTTGCAATATTGGAAGAAAGTAAAATTAGGCTCTGCAATAGCAGGTAATTAACTTGATGCTTAAAATGACAGAGATTCTGTGAATTTGGTGAACATTATATACTTTCACTGAGAAATTTTTTTAAAAACTTTAAACTTCTTCCTATATTCAATATGAATTTTAAAAACTTTTGAAGATTCTTTTGGAAATGAAGGCTATATTGGCATAGTCTAGGAAAACAGAGGGTACAGGATCCATTAGTACAAATCTATCATATTCCTTTGACTTGATGTGTTAATATGAAACACATTAGAATTAATAGCTGCTTTTCCAGATTTGGCAGATTTGGGTGTTAAGAGCCCTTAAACAGCCTCTATCTCTCTAATGGAACAATAAAGGAATAGGGCATAAGAAGTGAAAAGATGTGAGGGTCCTTATTATATCCTATGAATCTTTGCAGTATAATAGCAGAGAGCTAATTAGAACAAGAATTTTTCAGTTAGGTATTGAAGTGTCCATTGTCCTTTTTACTTTTTCTTTTTTACTTTATGTCTAAAGATTTTCACGTTAAACTTATATTAAGGGCATAGCAAGGTGAAAATGGAAAGTTGTTATCCTGAAACAAACTTTTCTTCCTGCAATTGTGAATTACCTATATTTTAGGTTTCCAGTTTTTTCCCCCCTCCCACACAGACATCTCATTAGTGATTCATGAATGAATTCTTTCATAGTTATTGAGCTTTTTTTATGTCTAGGTTAAATGAATTGATACATTTTACCAAAGTCAAGAAAAAAGCATCCATTTGGGCAAGAAATGGTAAGCAGCAACTTCAGCTATTAAAAATGTACTATAATTATTCTTTGTTGTTGGCACCCAAACATCATTAAACAAAAATGGACCACTAACTGTGCTTAAGTTACTATAGAATTTTAGAGTGGACAGTACATATTAGAGATGACAAATAGATGAAAATGTGTTATACTCACTCCCCTCTCCTAAGGAATTGGCAGTCATTGTTAAGATCTCAACTTTCTTTCCTGCTGAGCTTCAGACCCCCTAACAGATACCACCAGTGAACTGAGACTTATCATGTGAATTGAAACACATCTGCAATTGCCTATTTCCAATGGGAAGATTTTGCCTAAAATTTGTGTAAGAAAAAGTGTTATGAATATACAGAACATTCATTGGTCGCACCTGCAACAGGGGTAGTGCATGGTGGCAGGGGTAGTCAAGGTGGCAGGACTGTGGAGCCCTTTTGACTATTAGATCTGTCAACCCAACTGTTCCTCTGATCTGACTGCTTTTCCCTCTTCATTTCCCATTATATCTCTATTGGAGAAGAGGAAAGGTTGATAAGGAAACCTGATTTTGAGTCATCTGGAAAGGTCTTTTGAGGGAGGATATTCCAGTTGAGGATCACTAGTGGTATTTGGAGTACATAAATTTCTTTATATTTTCTAGAAATTTTAATTTACTCATTGATTTAAATCATCATATCATTTTTCCTCCAAAATTTCCCATGTAATTTTAAAATATCACTTAATTAGAAGAAAGACCTGATTGGTTAAAAAAAGTAAAAATAAAATCATTGCCAAATTATGTTAACAATTATTAAAATGGTTTATTTAAAAAAAAATATGAGAACAGAAGTAGTTTGGAACCATCAGCTTTTAAAATCACTATAAAGGACAATAAATGGTGAACCTCTGGGTGCTAAGATTAGAGCCTGTTCAAGATCATGGATAAAATATTCATAATTTGAGGAAATTTCTACAGATTCAGAAACAAAGTAGTCTGTTAGAGACTCATAAATAATTGTGATAAGTGCCAGTGTGGATTCCCTAGGAAACCCGTACCTGTGGGCCTCCCACAGGCTTCCACCACCATGATTCCATAACTGAAGCAAAGCAAGGAATTTTCCCCTTTCTTATTGTTTTTGTTATCACTCAGATTTTAAGTTCCTCTTTGACTGTATCTCCAGTCCTTCATAATATCTTTGATTATGATTTTAGCCAGGTGTTACTTGTACACAAATGTTTTGTAGAAATGTTTCCACTGAGGACACAAAATAAAGTTTATGCCAAACTCCAAAACTTCCTAAGAATGAGCCACAATTGGGAAACATTTTTATATGACATATTAGTTATCTATTGCTGCATTAAAAATCACCCCAAAACACAGTACCTTAAAATACCAAACATTTATTATGTCAACGTTTCTATGGGTCAAGCATCTAGGCGCATCTTATCTGGGTGTCTGTGGTCCATGGTTTCTGGCAGGTGTTGTCTAGGCTGCAGAAATGACTTCCTTCAGACCCCTGTAATTATCTGTTAGGATTTACTCTATGTTTCTAATTCTTTTTTTAAATTATTCAGCATTCTCTTCATTCCTAATAATTTGTGTTCTTCAATATTCTAATTATTCATTTGAAAATATTTTTTATTAGAAGAATGTAAGGGCTTGAGTCTATTTAAATCTAGATATACATTTCATATATAATTTGGATTTAACTTTGTAAAAGCTAACTATAATGATTATTCCTATCTACCTAGTGTTCTGTCTTTGGACACTTAGTTCATGAGGTCACCATGCATCTGCAAATTGGATTACTAAATTTGATATTGGATTTTGACACAAAACAATAGTAACCCAAAGGCTATTCAAAAAATTAAATGAAAATTAATCTTATTCTTCAAGATTTTTATTAATATTTAATTTGGGGCAGAGCAACAGTCCCAGCAAAATGGAGCTAGGGAAAGAGAAATCTCCTTTTTAATTTTCAAAAAGCCCAAGATCTTTAATACTTTGGTAAAAAAGGGTTTAAAAAAAACAAAAATATAGTACATTTTTATACAAATAAGCTGTCATTAAAACTTGAATTTAGTAGTTTCTAATGTCTGAAATTGTGTGAAATTTGTTATTATATCTATATTAAGGTCATTTATTTACCTAAAATGTAACCAAATAACATGAGGGAAAGGAGCGTACCTATCCATGCTATGCAGTATAAGTTAGTGTTTCTCAGGATTTAGAAGGCTTTATGGTCATTGAGTAATCTCTGTTAGGTGCAGGTGGGGGGGGGGGCTGGTTGGGGGTGGGGAGGGGAACATGAGAATCATTATTAGCTGGATACCAAGCAGGAGGAGGCCACACTCAGGCAGACCTCTCTGAGGCTCCTGATGACGCAGCAGCTCTGCCAGCAGCCCAGCTCCCCCTTCTCTGACACGCAAGACTGGAAGACAGCCACAGCTGTCTCAGGTATGCAACTTCATGAATTCCCAAAGGCGTTGGGCTCAAACCAAACAGAAAATATTTCTAATTTACAGTTGCTGTTCTGTGAGATGGTGGCCAGTTTTCCATGATAAAATGGTATATCAAGATTTGTAGCAGTTCTCATTGTGAACATAGTGTACTGGGAAAAGCATAAATGATACCATTAAAGATTCATTCTGCAGCCCTCGCTACAGTTTCATACAGCTCCATGGCTTTATATTTAATACAGATTTAGAATATGTCATTTTTTTCTTTCATTTTACCACTTAAATATGCATGGTTTGTTTAGTTTAGCAACTATTTCTTTGTAACCATTCAAAATGGAACACTCCCATTTAGGTGCCTTCTTAGCTATTTCTCCAGACTTTCATTAAAAAAAAAATGCTTGTAATTCCTTAAAAGTAAATACTGCCCATCTCCTCTGCTCATGACCTTCCCAGAGACTGAGACCGACCACTACACTAAGCTGAGCTTCCCTTTCTCAAACCATTCCTGGAGCAAGAAAATTTATTAATGTTTGTATTTAACAACCCTTTTTTTGAGATACATGTGTGAAAAAGAAAGGGTTAAAAATTAATAAGATTAATAAAGTTTGTTGAAAATAAGGAACTGCCTTCAAGGCATATATAATTTGTTTAGTACTTTAGGTGCTGGAAAATATACCAGAAAAGTAGATTTGCCTGAACATTTCCAGTGCAGTCTTTAGGGTCTTTGAAACCTTCTATTTTAAAAATTAATGTCATATTGTAATTATAAATATTATTTCATTCAGTATAAAATATGTATTAGCTTCTCTCCTGGTTTTATCTTTAAAGATTCTGTAGACCATTTTTGGGTCATAGAACCTCATGATTATTTGATTAATCTATTTATTCAACTACTTTTTAAAATGTGTATGTCAGAGACCTTGAGAAAAAAAAAGCTGGGTAGCTTCTCCTGAGAAAAATTAACTTGCACACAATAGTATATATACACAATATTTGTCTAAAATTTCTGGGATTTATGTTCAGACCATCTAGGCATTTCTCAAATTAAGAACACCTGTTCTATTTCTTCTTTCTCTTTAGCATGTAAATATATTCTAAAGTGATTCTCTCCTTGTTAAAATAAACAAACAACACAAATATATCTCTTAATTTGAATATTTTAGACTCTCCCATAGTTAAAACATGCATTCTTCTTTGAATATTCATTGTCTTCTAGCTACACTTTAGTTCTTTTTTTCTTTCTACAGTATAATCACTTCTCCAGTTTCCCACGTCTCATCCATTCTTCAGTCTGCTGCCTTCTAGCTTCTGTTCTATTGAAACTGTTCTTCATCAGGGCATCAAGTAAATTCCTAGTTTTTGACAATAATGGATATTTATTTGTTAAAATCTTAGACTTTTAATAAATATTTTTCATCTATGAGTGATTTCATTCCCATCAATATTGGGACTTATGCATATTTTAAATTATTTTAGTAGTTATTAATTATAAATAACACATGAATAAATTCACAATATAAAAAATGTAAACATTACATATGAGGCCCAACCACCTCTCTTTTAGGGATAGGCATAGTTATCCATTTTTTTTTAATTTTTCTAGATCACTTTATCAGCTTTTATATAATATAGATTCACTCATAAAAGTATATACTATTGTTTGTGTATATATGTTTTATATAATTGGTATAATGTTGTTCTTACTGTTCTACAAATTTCTGCCTACTCAATGATTATGTTGGATTTCATCTTATACCATAATGAACAATTCATTTTTCTTTCTTACTATTTTAATCAACATTTCAGTGAGCAGCTCAATTTTCCCAGATGCAGATCTTGAAACAATAATTGGAATTCAGATAGTTTACTTGGAGGCAATTGGTGATCTCAGGAAACACCAGTAAGGTAGTGAGGAAAAGAAACAGGAAAGAGAAGGAAGCCAATGTGTTTCTTCCATAAGTAAATGATCGCTTGGGGCAACTGGGACTCAATCCCACTGGGGCCTTCTGGGGGGCCATGTAGAACATGCTTTACAGAAGTCTCCCTTGAGGGCTGAATAAACAGGTATGAACCCACCAACTGCAGTGTATCATTGGCTGTGGCCTGCTCCCAGGTACACTGACTCCTCCCTACTTCCAGCCTGGCCCTGGAGAGTGTTGAGCATGACCTTACATTCGTGTCCATAGAAAGTTGTCACTAAGGTGCTCACAGTTAGGAAGACATTTGGTGTGCAGGAACGGGACTGCTGAAAGGTTGTGGGTGGAACATCCAGAACTTATGCTTCTACATCCTTATGTGCCTTCTTGTGTAGTTGTGTCCATATTTTAAATAAGTATTTTTGGAAAAAAATTAAATAATTCTTTTAACATTTTTAACTGGACCCTGTGTTTTGGTTTGTTATGTTTTCCTGTGAAAACCCTCTACTGCCAGGCAATCTTAGTCACGTGCTCCATTGTTCAATTCCACATGGAACTATTCGTATTCCTTTATAGCTACATCTCCTGCTGACTCAGCCATTCACTTTGTCTTAAAACACTCTCTGGCTCTCCTGATAAACAATCTGACTGTAACTTTCTCCCAGGTGTGTTCACTGCTCCTATAGGTGGGTTTCAAGTGAACAGAGTCAAGAAACCCAGTCACTGCTTTAAAGACTTTGAAGTTGAATACAACCTGTGTGTCCAAGAAAATGTCTTTGTTTGTACTGATTAAGCAGAGGTAATTGTTATGGTGCTCCAATGGTGAATTAATGATCTACCCACAGCCACTAGAGCTTCATTTTGAAAAGGGTGTTATAGTTTACTCTAGTCCAGTAGCTCAGGAAGTGTAGTCGTCATACCAGCAGCATGGGAATCACCTAGGAATTTGTATAAGGTGCACATTCTTAGGCCTCCTGCCTCCACACCTACTGAGTCAAAATCTCTGGAGTAGGACTCAGCATTCTGTTTTAAGAAGTCCTCTAAAAGATTTTTTTTTTTGTATGGTGAGGTGTACTCACTTTTTTTTTTCTTAATCCCTTCACCTTTTTTACCCAATCCTCCACCCTCCCTCCCCTCTAATAGTTGTCTCTGTAGCTATGAGTCTATTTCTGTTCTGCTTGTTAATTTATTTTGTTTTTTGTTTTTTTAGATTCAATTGTTGATAGGTATGTAGTTATTGCCATTTTATTATCCATATTTTTGGTCATTTTTTCCTTCTTGTTCTAAAGTCCTTTTAACATTTCATGTAGTACTGGTCAGGTGGTGATAAACTCCTTTAGCTTTTTCTTATCTGTGAAGCTCTTTATCTGACCTTCAGTTCTAAATGATAGCTTTTCTGGGTAGAGTAATCTTGGTTGTAGGTTCTTGCTTTTCATCACATTGAATATTTTGTACCAATCTCTTCTGGCCTGCAAAGTTTCTGTTGAGAAATCAGTTGTTAGTCATATGGGAACTCCTTTGAAGGTAACTAACTGCTTTTCTCTTGATGCTTTTAAGATTCTCTTTGTCTTTAACATTCGGCATTTTAATTATGATGTGTCTTGGTGTGGGCCTCTTTGGGTTCATCTTGTTTTTTTGCTTCTTTATATTCCAAATCTCTGATTTTATCCTGTGCTTCATCTAATCCACTGTTGATTCCCTGAATGTGTTCTTTATTTCAATTAGTGGATTCTTCATTTTTTACTTTGTTCATTTTTATGTTTTCTATCTCTTTATTGAAATTCTAAGTTCATTGAATTTCCTAATAACAACTGTTTTAAACTCTGCATCTAGTAGATTACTTGCCTCCATTTTGTTTAGTTTTGTTCTATTCTTTCCTTTGGGGCACATTTCTTTGTCTCCACATTTTGGCTACCTTCCTATATATATATATACATATATATATACACACATACATATATGTATATGTATATATGTATGTATATATGTGTATATATGTATATATATGTATATATATGTGTGTATATGTATATATACATGTATATGTATATATATCTGTATATATATACATATGTATGTGTATATATATATATGTATATATATATATTTATGTATTAGTTACAGCTGCTATTTCTCCTGGGATTCATAGAGTGGCCTTATGTAGTAGGTATCCTGTAGGGTCCAGTGGCACAGTCTTTCCATTCACCCAAGTACAGCACTCTAGTTGCACCCCTACCCCCATGTGGGTTGTATACCCCTCCTGTTGTAGTTGAGCCTTGATTGCTGTTGGCACATCAATGGGAGGGATTTTTCCCCCAGGCCAATTGGTTGCAAGGACTGGATGTGACCAATGATCTCTATGGAGAATCAGCTGTGCAGGGACCCACCCAACAGAGCAGTACTTACTTTGGTGGGGTTTTGGTGCCCACTGAGTCCACCCCTTGAGTGTGTCACTTGTGGAGGTGGTTGGGTGGTGTCTTAACATGGTATGAAGCTGTCCACCAGAGACATTGGCTCTGAGGTCTCCCAAGAAGTGCAGACCAAGGTCAGACACTCCCTGTGTTCTGTCTGGTTCCACCCAACTATGAAGTAATCTGCAGATAACTGCTACTTATGCTGGAATTGAAGGTTCCCCAGGAAGGCCAAGCTGCAGACCAAATCTGGCTGCTGCTAGCATTGGTCCTGGGGTCACTTAGTGAGAGATACAGGGCACACTAAAGCCAGATGCTGCTTGTTTGAGAAATTTTAGGAAAATCTGAAGTATGAGCCAAGACAGGCCATTTATATGGAAAAGCCACTGGAAACAGCTTTGGTGGGTCCAGAAGTTGGGTGGAGTGGGATCTCAGGGAATCACCAGGATGGGGTGAAAAGTGTAAGACAATTAATGGAGACTAGGATATGACACGTGCCTGCCAGCTCTGTGTGTGGGGAGGGAGTCTCAGAAAGGAACAGTAGTCTCTGCCAGCAAGTTTGTCTGGCAGAAAGCTGCCCCCCCTCTTGCTGTCCTGATGCCAGACAATTTAGTTCCTCCCCATTTGTCCCTGGTTCCTTTCAACCTGCTGCCCTAGCACTGGAGCTCAGAGGGAGTGAGTCTGAATAGGTCATTTACGAGCCCTTTAAGAGGAACTACCTGGGACTCTAAAAGCTGTGTCTCACCAAACCACTATACATGCTGGTTTTTATAGCCAGAAGTTATGGAGAATTCTCTTCCTGGGTTGAGGGGCCTAGTATACGATTGAGCCCCTTGTTCCTCAGGGGTTACCTCTGCAGTCAAGATATACCTTCCAATTTTTATCTGCCATATGTCGGTGTGGGACCAGCCTGTTCTGTATCTTTGCCCTTCCTACCAGCCTCAGTGTGGCTTCTTTAAATTCCTAGTTGTAGGACTTTTATTCAGCTAGATTTCAGGAGGTTTTGAATGATGATTTTCTGTAGTTTAGTTGTAATTTTGATGTGGCTGTGGGAGGATTCGAGTACTGCATTTACCTACACTGCCATCTTGACCAGAAGTTCCTAATGGGCATTTTAAAATTTTTTTATGTTTCTTTTGCTTTCCTAAGCATTGGACCTTTCTGTAGGAAGAAAGAAAAAAAGAGAAGATAAAATAGTTTCTAGGTTGTCTCGACTGCTCCTTCCTAATTTACTCTAGGTCTTCTGATCATTTTGACACCATATTTCATGGCATATCATCATTATTTTTTTCCTGTTGTACTTTCTGGGTGAATGCATATAGGCTGATAGCTCTCATATCTCTATTCCTAACTAAGAATGCTTTAAGTATTAAATTTTTAAGTCTAACAATTACTACTCTACATTTTCTCTTTGCATCTCACATATACCTGAGAATCAAAATTTCCAAATTAAACTCATCTTCTCTGAAAAACATATATTCTTGTATTCTGTGTCTCAATCAGAGATATTTTTGCAAACTGTTACCTGATACAAACTCCCAGGAGTTATTCTATGCTCCTTTTCCTCATTCAACATATCTAATTGGTGACCAAATCTTATGGACTAAAACTCTTTCATATCTTTCCAATTTCCACTCTTCCTCTTACCCTCATTTCAGAAATATTTATGAAGTAGAGCTGATTGGAAGGAAGACTTCCAAATTTTATATATATATATATATATATATATATATATATATATATATAAAATGTTCTTCAGCCTTGAGGCAGAATTTCTTTTCTGGGAAATGTCAATTTTTCCTCTTAAGGTCTTCCAACTGATTGGATGAGTCTCACCTACATTATGGAGTACAGTCTTCTGTACAGAAAATAAACTGATTATAGGTGTTAATTACCTTACATCAGCAAAATACCTTCACAGAAATACCTAGATTAGTGCTTGTTTAAGTAGCTGGGTACTATAGCCTAGCTAAGTTGACACATAAAACTAATCATTACAAGTGAGACTAGTTCACTAGCTTTTAGCACAGATTTGAGCCACCTGGTGTTGTTATGTTTCATTTCCAATAGATTCTTATTAGTTGTTCTGAGGGGTAAAAGGAGAAGAGATAGAACTGGGATTGAAGGTACAATTCCTGTAAATGAACTGTGACCTTTTGCTTTCTTTGCCATTACAATCTCAAAGAAAAGCGAGCTCATTATTGAATTCACATGAAATTCCCTGTGCCAGCATAAATTACTCCCCACTCAAGAGTGTTCACAAAGTAGAAGCATATTAGAGATCAAGGAGGACTCCTGAATATATGGATTTAAAACTTTCATAATAGGCTGGTCTATTTATATCATAGCATGTGACCATTACTCCACCTACACATGGGGCTAGACAAGTAGGGCATGCTCATCTTCCTTCTAGACCCTGCAAAGATCATAGCAGGAGTCCTGTGGCCTATGGAAGGGAAGTGAGCCCAAAGCATTGTAATTGATAATGACATGGTTATTAAAGCCTAGAGGTAAATAAATAGATGGTCATCAGCATACTATAAATAAAGAAAAGGTTGAAAACAATGGTCCAATGAAATATACACTTGAAGATGTGGTGATGATTATATTCAGTCCATGATTTTTTGGTCCATTTGTTTGACTTTTCTTCTTCCCCCTGGCAATTGAATTGTCTGTTTTTCCTTTAAAGCAGTTAAGACTTGAGAAAGAAAACAACATAGGCATTTTAATTAACTTAGATGCCGCATTTGCTTGAAAAGTGGTAATTCTGAAATACCGTGGTCTCCTTTGCATTGGCAGCAGCAGTTTTAAAGAATCTACTGGAAGAATAAGAGAGGCTTAAGTTTAAACTAAAAGTAACACGACAGTTACAAGCTCTATATTCATGCTGTGTTCAAAAACTTCCTCTCTTTCAATTTCCCTTCCTTTTAGAATAAGTAGGGAGGAAGAGAATAAATAATATCTTGTAGAAGCTCTCCTCCTGCGGGACTCCATCTTTCTGCAGTGAGCTAGTGAACGTTCCCTCGTCAAAGGACATAAATGCAGACCTCCAAGGGAATTTTAAAGAAAAATATCACAAGAAAGGTGACACTTCTAGAAATAGTATCATGGTATTCGCTCATTAGCCTTGGCTGGTGCTGCCCTATTACTCTAGAAGAATTCCTCTTAAAATTCTGCACTTCTAAACTTGGTATCATAAAAGAAGGTAGAAACTTCACTTGAAAACAATTTATATTCTGTTACTATCTGATGAGCAGTCAGAGTAAAGCACAGAACCTAATTTACCTTAATTACCCAGCATTTTAAATTGTACTCTCTTACTCATTTTCTATTAATCTATGTAGTAAGGCGCCTTCAATGGTCCCACATATCCTGTCTCCTAATATAAACATTCATGGGTAGTTCCCTACCTTTGTGTGTAGATTTGACCTTGTGGGTCTTTTCTAGTGAAAACCATGTGGCAAAAGTGATGGGATGTCTTTCCCAAGATTAGGTTACCAAAGGGCTGTGGTTTCCATCTTAAGCACCTTCTCTCCTTTTACTGGCTCACTTTGAGTGATGCCAGCTGCTGAATTCTGTGCTGTCTTATGGAAAGTTTGGTATAGCAAGGAACTGGTATCTCTAGCCAACAGTCTGCAAAGACTTGAGTCCTGTTAACAGTATTCTGAGTGAGGTCAAGCATGTATCCTATCCCCCGCATCAAGCCTTAAAGTGACTATAGCTCAATCAATACCTGGATTGTAGCCTTGTGACATATCTTGAGCCAGAGGACTGAGCTAATAAACTAATCTGTGCCTAAACTCTTAACCAACAGCAACTATGAAATAAATAAATATTTATTATCCACTAAATTTGGGGGTAAGTTTTTTATTCAGCAGCAAGATATTAATACATATTTTATAATATAACACATGTTATTTTTCTAAGAACCTCAATATGTTTTCTTATACTTGGCTCCAAAAGGTTGAAAGAAGAGGAAGATCTCCAGATAATTTGATCAACTTAAATATGGTAGATTATTTGGCTTCAAAAAAGATGCTCTTTTTAATACTACTCAGTTTCACTGTCTTCATTGATTAAGTTAACTTAATGACAGCCCAGTTCCCTGGTCATTTTCCTATGCTTTATGTACAGAGGCTATATAACCTAAGACCCATTTTTTTTTTTTTTGCTTTTAGTTTATTTATTTAGAAATAAAGAAGTTTTGTCAGCAATACTAGCAAAGACTATTTAAAGGGATGTTAAAAGATATGTTAATGTCACTAATTTTTAAAGTAAAACATTTGAATATTAAAACACCCAATAGGAAAGTTTTCAGAGGTAAAGGTTGTGAGTAGTTTCCAGGAGAGTAATTTGTGTACATATATTCATGTGTTGATTAGCCTAAGCCTGAGATAAGACACATATAATTGTGCAAGCAAGTGGAAAGAAGGAGAATTGTACTATTTCAAAGTTATTACCGCTATGATGGCATAAGTGTGGAATCTGATGATGAAGTTATTATTAATTACATAACACCAGTAATAATAATGGATACTATTTTTGAACATACATTGCTTCCTATTTGTTGTCATAGTTAATCTTTACAATAAACCCTTGATGCAGACAGTATTACTATCTTAATTTTACAGATGAGGAAATGGAGGTTAGAAAAAGTGAAGTGACTTGTATAAGATCACACAGGAAGTCACAGAGCATGTGCTTAAACGTATTTTTTTCTGATCTCTTAGGATATTCAAAAGCTAAAATGCATATTGATTGAATTCATAGTAGCTGGAATCTTCTGTAACTATTTAAGATATGACTGCAATCCTTTTTTATTTCCGCATTGGTTGTATTCTAGGTGAAATGAATTCATTAAATGAGATTTCTATTGATCAGTCATATCTTTATATCTGAAACAGTGTTGATCTAATTTCCTTCTAGAGAGATGATAAAAGAAACTGAGAATTATACGCTTTGAGGCCAGGGAGTATATGTCATGTAAAGTCACATTCATCATTTAAGACAAAGTTTGAAAAATTAAGTTATTCTTTTAAATAAAATCCTGTGCTTCTTTAAACAACAACAAGCAAACAAACAAACAAACAGCAAGTGATTTCAGCAAGATGGAGTAGAAAGCCCAAGAAGTCATTCCTTTACAGAGACACTGGCTAAACAACAGTAGATGGTTCCAAAAGCCCTTATTAGAATTCCAAGAATTAGCTAGGAAATTGCAGTACCCCAAGCAAGTTCAAAGCTAAGAGCAGCTGCACTGAAACCAGTAAAGAAAAACATTTCATTTCAATCACAACAGAACTCCCCTCAAGCAGGCACAGCCCAGTGCAATTAGGAGAAAAAATCCAACTTGCAGCTCCTCCCCTGAAAGGGAAAGAGAAGAATGGAATGTTTGTCCAGTATCCCAGCTTGTCAGGCCTCTGCACAAAGGACGGTTTCTGTCCCACCTGACTCAGATCACTGACATGGAGCCAATATACTTTGGATGGCTGTGGGCAGATGGCATCAACAGAATTCCTCACACTACTTTAATACAGAAGCCAGCACAGCTAGATGTGATCAGGAAAAAGCACCCAGTTTGTGTCTTCTAATTTGGGAGGGGAAGAGAGGACTGAAATGTATGTCCAACATTCCAGATTTTTAGGGTCCTTTTTGAAGGATTGGTTTCTGTCTCACGTGACTCAGAGTATTGATAGAACTGGCATACTTTAGATGCCTGGGGGTCACAGAGAGCAAAAGAGAGCTCAGTGGTTCCTTGTAGCAACAGAGGACTTTCAGAACAATAGGCAATCACTAGAGACAGCAAAAGAAACCAGAAAACCTCTCAACTAAGGAAATTATACCCACAACCTCAGAAGGACACATCCCCATATTAGGTTTAAAAAGCTCCAGGAATCTCCTGCCAGGATGACTGATGAAGGTGTTCCCCTCTACAATGCTATTCTGCAAAGACTGGGAGGGGTGGCTGATTTTTCAAATACACAAGTTACAACACAATAACAAAGAGAAAAGGAAGCATGGCCCAATCGGGGGTATAAAATAAATCTCCAGGAAATTATTCTAAAGAAATAAAGATCTATGAATTAACTGATGAAGAATTCAAAATAATCACCTAAAAAATATCAATGCACTACAAAAGCACACAGTAAAACAACTAAATGAACTCAAGAAGGATATGAATTAAAAAACGAGAATGCCAACAAACAAATATAAAGTATAAAAAAGAACAAATGTGTTCTGAAGTTGAAGAATACAAGAATTGAATTGAAAAATTTACTAGAGATGTTCAATACTAGAACTGATCAAGTAGAATATAGAATCAGTGAACTCAATGACAAGTTATTTGAAATGATTGAGTCAGAAAAAAATGAAGAAAAAATAATGAGGAAAAGTGAAGAACACCCAAGGGACTTATCATCCCATAAACTCAAAGGAGGAGTGACATGTGCAAGATGGCGGTGTAGAAGTTTTTAGCGCTTATTCTCTGACAGAAACTAAATTTGGACAACTATCGATCCACACATAAAAATGCCTTCACAATAGTCAAAGATTCCAGGTGAGAGATAACAGAACCTGGGTGGAACATAAGAATAATAAAAGATGCATTGAAGAGAGTAAGAAGGATGTTTCATATGATCCCCATCACCCCTCCCACAAGTCCGGGCAGCCTAGTATGGAGAGACATCCTCATTATGGGGGAAGAAGAGTAAAGTGTGACCCTATATACTTCACCACTGACCCTAGCACCAAGCCTGCTCCATCGAACATCAGGGCCAGTAATCCATGGATATGGACCCCACCCCAGCAAGAGACTACCCCTCTGGGATCCCAAGCTTCAGGTTGTCACAATCCAGGCAAGTCCCTCCTAACTCGTATCCCAGCCTAGTTATTATGGACCCAAGTTGACAGTCTGCCCCAATACCAGTCTGGCCTATATCATCCCAAGTTGGCATTTTTGGACCAAGGCTCCCAGCATTCTGCTGTGGCAGTTTGGCCACTGTGGCTCCAGACTCCAGGCTGGTCCCTAGGGACCAGGCTCTAGATCTGCTACATTTCCAAGCTTCAGGCCTATCCCAGCGCCAGATTGGCTCCTGGGGCCCCAGGCTCTAGGATCACCCCCGTGCTAGATAGGCCCCTGAAACCCCACACTTCAGCAGAACCAGGATTCAGGTCTGCTCTAGTCCATTTCCATGGAACCAGGTGCTGAGCTCAGCTAGTGTGAAGCCAGATTCTGCAGACTCAGGCACAAGGTCCACTGCAGTACCAGGCTTTCTTCAGCAAACACAGGCACCAGGCTGGCTACTGTGTACTCAAGTGCCAGGCCTGCTTACATGCTGACCTAGGCAACAGACTGGCCCACCACAGGGCTCCAGCAGCAACCTACCCGTAGACACGTAGACACCACCAGGTGGCCTGCTTAGAATCTCTGGGTAGACTGATTGGTGAAGGACTTTCCTGCCAAAACCAGTCTGTTAGGAATGCTACTTCTTAAAATAGGCAGACATCAACTGAAGGCTACATACATCACAAATAACCTAGAAACATGACATCACCAAAGAAAACCCTGAATAACCAGCCTTAAAGAAATGGAGGTCTATGAACTGCCTGACAAAAAATTCAAAATAATTGTCTAAAAGAAACTCAGTGAGCTCCGAGAGAACACAGATAGACAACTAAACAAAATCAGAAAAACAATACATGAACAAAATGAGAAGTTCAACCACGAGAAAGTATAAAAAAGAATGTTAAGCCACAAAATAAATCTTAACAAATTTAAGAAGATGGGAACTAGATTTTTTTTTCTGATTTCAATGATATGAAATTAGAAATCTTGGAATCAAAATTTGTACATATAAGTAGATTAAATAACACATTTCTAAACAACCAAGTGGTCAAAAAAATCAAAAGGAAAAAATATTTTGAGACAAATTAAAATTGAATAAACAACATATAAAACTTACAGGATGCAGCAAAGCCATTCTAACAGGGAAGTTTACAGTGATAAAGAGCTACATTAAAAAAAGAGAAAGATCTCAAATTAACTACCCCAACTTTACAGAAGAAAGGAACTAGAAAAGGAAGAACAAACTAAACCTAAAGTTAGAAAAAGGTAGGAAATAATAAAGACCAGAAAAGAAACAAATGAAATAGAGACTAGGATATAATAAGATCAATGAAACTAAGAGTTGGATTTTGAAAAGATAAATAAAATTGACAAACCTATAACTAGGCTAAGTAAAAAGAAGTAAGACATAAATGAATAAAACCAGAAATGGAAGAGGAGATATTATGTCTGATACAACACAAGTAAAAAGAACATGAGAGGCTATTAGAAATCTAAAATACAGGCACAATGACTATAGTTAATAATGTGGTATTGGATACTGGAAATAGGCTAAGATAGTAGATTTCAGGTGCTTCTTCACACTCAAAAGTTAATAAATAATGTGAGGAGAGGATATGTTTAATTAGTTCAATTGTAGTGATCATTTCACTGTGTATATGTATATCACATCATCATATAGTATACCTAAACTATATAAAATTTTATTTAAAACTATACAAATACATGAAAAGTTTACAGGACTCCAACTATAATGAAACCAAAGAGGTTCACACCAAGAAACATTGTAATCTATCAAAAGTCAACACAAAGAGGGAATTAAAAAAAAAAAAAATGTCTTTATTGATTTCAGAGAGAGGAAGGGAGAGGGAGAGAGAGAAACATCAATGATAAGAGAGTCATTGATCGGCTGCCTCCTGCAGGTGGGGTCAAGCCAGCAGCCCAAGCATGTGCCCTGACTGGGAATCGAACTGCGATCTCCTGGATCATAGGTTGATGCTCAACCGCTGAGTCACGCCAGCCAGGCCAAAGAAGAAATCTTGAAAGACGCAAGGGAAGTTTTTCTTCCTGGGCCAGGAAGTTTCCATAAAATCATCAGTGGATTTCTCAGCAAAATTATTACAGACCAGAGAGTGGAATGTTATATTCAAACTGCTAAAAGAACAGTGAAACAGGAACAAAACTGTTACTCAAAAATGAAGGAGAAAACAAGACTTTCCCAGGTAATCAAAACTGAAGGGAGTTTGTCTCCACTGTGCCTGCCTTAAAAGAATTGATAAAGGGGCTCACTCAAGGTGAAACAAAAGGACACTACACAGCAACGTGAAAACATACAAAAATATAAAGCTTTCTGATAAAGGTAAATATATAGACAAATATAAAATTGTGTAATGCTGTTATAGTTGTGTGTAAATCACTTTTAATTCAGATAAAGAATACAAAAGATAAAAACAAAAAAATACAAAATTATGTAGATAGATATGAAATGTATGGGATGTAATTTGTGACACTGATTAAGAAAAAGGTGAAGATGTACAGGTGTAACATATTCAAATGTGATTAAAGTTAAATTTTTATCAGTTCAAAGTAGATATTTATAACTATAAGATGTTTTATGTAGTCCTTACGGTAACCATAAAGAAAATACTTATAGAAGATGCACAAAAGACAATGAGAGGGAGTCAAAGCATGACACTGTGAAAAGAGAACCAAACCAAACAAAAAACACAAAGGAAGGCAGCAAGAGAGGGAAAAGGGGACAACGTAACTACAAGGCATACGGAAGTCAGCGAACAAATGGCAATAGTAAGTCTTTCCCTATCAGTAATTACTTTAAGTATAAATGGATTATTGTAAATAAAATGAATTAAACTGCTTGGTCAACTGACAGAGTAGCAGAATGGAATTAAAAATAAACAAATGAAACAAAATACAGCTATACGTTGTCTACAAAATTCACTTTAGGCGGTGGGACATACATCGGCTAAAAGTGAAGGATAAGAAAAGATATGCAGGCAAATGCTAATGAAAAGAGAGTAGAGGTGGCCATACTTCTATCTGACAAAATAGATTTTAAGTAAAAAATCTGTGACAAAAGACAAAGAAATAATGATAAAGGGGTCAAGTCTCCAGTAAGATATAACAATGATATATGCACCTGATGGCAGAGCGTGTAACTAGTGGCATAGCTGGAGGGACAGACAGTATTACAATAATGGTAAGAGATTTGAATACCCTTTGTTCAATAACAGATCCACCAGGTGGGAGGTCAGTAAGGTAACAGAGGACTAGAACAACACTATAACTAATTAAAACTTACAGACTTATATAAAACACTCCACTCAAGAATAAAATACACATTCTTCTCAAGTGTGCAGGGAACATTCCCCAGGTAGATTATGTTAGGCCACAAAATGAGCCTTAACAAACTTAAGAAGACTGAAATCATACTAAGTATCTCTTCTGAACACAGTGCCATGAAACTAGAAATCAATAGCAAAACGAAAGCTGAGAAATTCTCAAATATGTGGGAATTAAACAACACATTTGAATAGGTCAAAGAAGAAATCACAAGAGAAATAAGACTCCTGACACAACTGAAAACAAATATACCACGTACCAAAACTTGTGTTGTAGCAAAAGCAGTATTAATAGGGAAGTTTATAGCAGTAAATATCCACATTAAAAAGGAACTGAGCCCGGCTGGGTGTGGCTCAGTGGCTGAGCGTCAAGCTAGGATCCAGGCCATCAGGGTTCGATTCCCTGTGAGGGCACATGCCCAGGTTGCGGGCTCGATCCCCAGTCAGGGGTGTGCAGGAAGCAGCCAATCAATGACTCTCATCATTGATATTTCTCTCTTTGTCTCTCTCCCTCTCCTTTCCTCTCTCTGAAATCAATAAAAATATATTTACAAAAATTAAATAAATAAATAAATAAATAAATAAATAAATAAAAAGGAACTGAAAGACATAAAAAACCCTAACTCTTTACCTTAAGGAACCAGAAAAAGGGCAAACTTTACCTAAATTTATAAAAAGAAAGGGAATAATAGCTATTAGAGCAGAAATAAATGGAATAGAGGTTTTTAAAAAAATCAATGAAACTAAAAGTTTTTTTTTTAACCAATAAATTTGACAAACCTTTAGGTGGACTAAGGAAAAAGAGAAAAGATATAAGTAAAAAAAAATCAGAAATATAATAGAATACATTGCAATTGATGCCATAGAAATAAAAAGGATAGAGAAACAAAGGAGAAAACAAACAAATGGAACTACATCAAAATAAAAAGCTTCTGCACAGCAGAAGAAACCATCAACAAAACGAAAAGGGCTCCCACTGTATGGGAGAACATATCTGCCAATGACACATCTGATAAAGGGTTAATATCCAAAATATATAAGGAACTCATTCAACTTAACAAAAGGAAGACAAACAATCCAATTAAAAAATGGACAAAGGACCTAACTAGACACTTCTCCAAAGAGGACATACAGATGGCTAAGAGACATATGAAAAAATGCTCAACGTCACTAATCATCAGAGAGATGCAAATTAAAACTACAATGAGGTATCACTTCACAACTGTCATAATGGCTCCATTAACAAATCAACAAACAACAAGTGCTGATGAGGTGTGGAGAAACTACTGGTAAACTGCTAGTACACTGCTGGTGGGAATGCAGACTGATGCAGCCACTATGGAAAGCAGTATGGAGTTTCCTTAAAAGATTAAAAATTGAACTGCAGTTTGGCCCAGTGATCCCACTTCTAGGAATATATCCTAAAAAAACCGAAACATCAATCACAAAGAACTTATGCACCCCTATGTTCATAGTAGTGCAATTTACAATAGCTAAGATTTGGAAACAGCCCAAGTGCCCATCAGTAGATGAGCAGATAAAAAAAGCTGTGAGACATTTACACCATGGAATACTATGCAGCTGTAAAAAAGATTGTTTATCATTTGGGATAGTATGAATGGAATTGGAGTGTATTATGCCAAGTGAAATAAGCCAGTCAGAGAAAGACATGTACCACATGATCTCATTCATATGTGGAATATAATGAACAAAATAAACTGATGAACAAAATGGATCCAGAGACATAGAAGCATGGAACAGACTGAGGGATCTCAGAGTGAAGGTGGGGGTAGGGGAGTGGGTGGGGAGAGATTAATCAAATAACTTAGATGCTTATATGCATAACCTATGGACACAGACAATGGTATGGGGAAGGCCTGGGGGTGGGGCAGATGTGGGGTGGAGGGGATCAATGGTAGGGAGATGGGGACATCTGTAATGCTTTCAACAATAAAGATAAATTTAAAAAAGAAAACAAAGGAATAAAAAGGATAACAAAAGACTGCTATGATCTAGTTATACACGAACAAATTTGATAGCTTTCAGAAATGGATAAATTTTAGAAATATGCAATATACTAAGACTGAATCAAGAACAAATAAATAATCTGAACAGAAGTATAGCTAGTAAAAAGATTGAATCAGTAATAAAAAAAGCTGCCAACAAAGAAAATACAAGACCCAATGGTCACAGGAGAATTCTACTAAGCATTTAAGGAAGAATTAACATGGATCCTTCTCAAGTTCTTTTGAAAAATTGAAAAGGGAGCACACTTCCAAACCTATTCTAGAGACCAGTATTACTCTGATACCAAAATCAGACAATAATACCACAAGAAAACTACTGATCAATATCACTGATGAATATTGGTGCAAAAATCCTCAGCTAATAGTAGCAAACTGTGCTAAGCAGCACATATTGTGGGTCATACCCCATGACCAAGTGGGACTTTTCCTTGAATGAAAGGATAGTTCAACATATTAAACTCAATTAAGGTAATACACTATATTAATAGAATGCAGAATAAAAAGCACATGATCTGTATCTCAAATTATATAGAAAGAGCATTTGACAAAATTCAACAATCTTTTTTAATAAAAACACTCAAGAAACTAGGAATAAAAGAAAATTATCTGAACAAAATAAAACCCATACATGAAAAGGCCACAGCTAACATCACACTCTGTTGTGAAAAACTGAAAGCCTTCCCTTTGAGATCAGGAACAAGGCAAAGGTGGACACACTTGCTAAGTATGCTCAACATGGCGTTGGAAATCCTAGTCAGAGCTATTAGGCAAGGAAAATAAAGAAAAGGCATCCAAATTGGAAAAGAAGTAAAATTATCTCTGTTAGCCAATGGTCTGATATTATATATATAGAAAACACTGCAGATTCCACATAAAAACCTGCTAGAATATACAAATTCAACAAAGTTGCAGGATAAAAATCAACACACAATATTGTTATGTTCTTATACACTAACAATGAGCAATCTAAGACAAAATTAAGAAAATAATTTTATTTGCAATAGCACCAGAAAGAATAAAATACTTAAAGAATAAACTTACCTAAGGAGGCAAAAGACTTGTGCCACGTAAACTACAAAACATTTTGGCAGTATATTAAAAATATATCCCATATTTATGGATTAGAAAACTTAATATTGTTAAAATATCCATACTACCCAAAGTGATCTACAGATTCAATGAAATTCTCATCAACACCTCAATTTTTTTAAATAGGAAAAACTCCTCAGTAGCTAAAACAACTTGAGAAAGAAAATCAAAGCTGGAGGGATTACATGTCCTGTTTTCAAGACATATTACAAAGCTACAATTATCAAAATAGTATGGCATGGTGACAGACATATATACTAATTAAACATAATAGACCAGAAATAAACTCATATATATGGTCAAAGGATTTTTTGCAAGGTTCCAAGGCTACACAATGGGAAAAAGATTGCTCTTCAACAAAGGGTGTTAAGAAAACTGAGTATCAACATGCAAATAAATAAGTTGGATCTTTACTTTAAATCATATATAAAAATTAACTCAAAATGAATTAAAAGTCTAAATGTGAGATCTGAAAATATAAAACTTGTAGAAGTAAAGATAAGGGAAAATTTTTATGACATTAGATTTGGCATGAATTTTTTGGATATGACAATAAAAACACAGACAACAAAATTAATAGACAAATGGGACTTCATCCAACTTAAAAACTTCTGCACAACATACAAAACAATCAATGGAGTGAAAAGACAACATACAGAATGGAATAAAATATTTGTATCTGACAAATACCTAAACTATGTATCTGACAAAGGATTAAACTCCAGAATATAAAAAGAACTCCTACAACTTAACAAAACCCCCCAAATATTCTACTTAAAATGAGCAAAGACTGACTAAACATGTCTCCAAAAAATATATAGAAATGGCCAACAAGCCTATGGAAAGGTGATCAACGTTACTAACCATCAGGGAAATGGTTAGGATGGCAACTATCAGAAAACAAAAACAAACAAGTAAAATCCCCAGAAAAATAACATGTTTGCAAGAATGTGAAGAAATTGCAGCCCTTGTGCACTTTTGGTAATCCCGTCAGATGCTACATCGTGGAGAAAACTTGAGAGCATCAGGCTAAGTGAAACAATCACAAATAGACGTATACTTTACAATTCAACTTACATGAGCTATTTAAAATAGTCAAACTCTTAGAAACAGAAAATAGAACTGTGTTTGCCCAGGGGAGGGGCAAAAGAATTGTTTGATAGACATAAAGTTTCCATTTTGTAAGATGAGAAAGTTCTAGAAATCTGTTGCACAACAACGTGCATATACTTAAATCTACTGTACTGTACAATGAAACAACTAAGGTGATAAATTTATATGTTTGTGTTTTTTTTAACCACAGTTAAAAAGAAACCATCAAATCTATCCAACTTGGTATATCAATTCAGATAATGCCAATCTTGCTCTTTCTCTGAGCTTTCTCATCCTACAGATGAGAACATTTAGTTTGGTGGTTAAAGTTTCATTAGCAGAGGCACCAAGTATTCTGTTGGAAAATGCCTGATTTTTTTTTTAATTTATTATTTTTTAAAATTTTTATTATTGTTTAAAATATTACAGATGTCCCTTTTTCTCCCCAATGACCCATTCCACCCCGTTCCTTCCCCCTCCCCAGTCCCTCTCCCCACCATTGTCCGTGTCCTTGGGTTGTGCATATATACACATAAATTCTTTGGTTACTCTCTCCCCCTCCACCCACCCGCCCTCCTCTATCCCTCTGACATTCATCAGTCTCATCTATGCTTCCATATCGTTGAATCTATTCTGTTCATCAGTTTATTAAGTTCTTTAGATTCCACGTATAAGCGAGATCATGCCTGATTTTAAAGTCAAAAGACATGAGATTGATTTCTGGCTTTTCCAGAATTATTTTAATGCTCTTAGATAAGTCACTTAGACTCTCTTCTACCAAATAGAAATAGTGCTTAGGATATATGGTCATTATGAGGTTTCAATGAAATAAAGAAGACAGGGTCCTATATTAAAACTGCCCTATATTATAAGTAAGTGAATAAGTCTTCCTATAATTTGTAGAAACAATTTAAAACCCCCTAAAATACCTAAAATTTCTTTCCAAAATTTTTTGGAATCAGAACATATAAGCAGGGGTTTTGCTGATCTGGCTAACTCTACTATTTGAATCTGAAAATTAAAAATTAAATAAAAAGGGTTGTTTTTTTTTTTACACTTTGAGAATTTTTAAAGAACACAATTTAAAAAATTGTAGAACACAATTTAAAAAATTATTTAAAAAATACTTAAAATCTGTGCATAGACACAGATATAGGGTGTATATATTTTTACTGGGTAAAATGATGGAACATTCAATGGCATGTACTTTGCTGCTTTAGTCCAGTGGTTCTTAAATGGAGGTGATTTTGCCACCAGGGAATCTTTGGAACTGTCTGGCAAAATTTTTGATTGCCACAAATGGAAGGGTAAATTCTACTGTCATCTCGTGGTGGAGATCAGGGATGATCCTAAAAATCCTCCAGTGCATAGGCCAACCCTACACCACAAACTTATCCAGCCCAAAGTGCCAATGTGCAGTTGTTGAGAAACCCTGCTTTAGATGACATTGTGTAACATGCACTCTTTTAAATTAAGCTGCTATGGGATCCTAACTACCAAGAGGCTATAATGATTACTGTGTGACCCCGTCCTTTGCTTCTTCCCCTCTCTTCTCCATCTAACTTAAGTGCTTTATCTCCAGTATCCCAAAAGACTACTTCACCCTTTTATGTCTTAAGTCAAAATTTATGTGGCACTACTGCGGAAACTCATAAGACATGACAGACCGCAAAGGCATTAATATGCCACTGACACCCGCTATAAATCTTCATCTCACCTGCTGCTGACAGTGCTATCTCAAAGATTTCAAAGAGCCTGAGAGAAGTAGGCTCCTGAGTTAAAAAACAGCTGTCTTAGGAACAACCTAGGTGATATAGAGGTAGTGCTGCCCTGCAGGGGAAAGCATTTTCAGAGCTTATCTCCTGCTGACTTCACCTCCAGTTGACGTTTATGCTGTTCTCCTTCCTTACAGATTTTCTTCCCTTTTTTACTCTTAAGCGTTACCATCACACATGATCTACTGTTCTATTAAAAGGTCAGTGTAAAGTTTCAATAATATTGCACATGATAGCTTATTTTCTTGGTGCCTTTTAGACTAGTTGTTTCCCCAAGTTATTCTAACAGAGGACGTGGAGAGATTTTTAACTGATGGCAATTAGAAGGTGTGTGCAACCGTGAAGTAGAAGGCCGGTGATCTGCAACTTCCTGAGCTTCAGTTTTTGTCCATGTAGTCCAACCCCTGAATAAACTTGACTCAAAGAATGCCACAATTAGATATTGTGATACAGGAAAGATGATGGATGAATGCAGAGTGTGTTAAAACTGTGTTTCCTTCATGCAAGCTACATTCATAGCTGAGGAGCGATGTGGGGGAAAATTGTTTTAACTACATTCTATGTAATTTGATTAGAAGTGGAAAAAATGGGTTGTATAGGATGCTTGACTCATTGGGAATAAATAATAGTTTATTTAACTTTAAGAAGTTAAATTGGTTATTACATGCCTGAGGTCAGTAATAACCAGGGTCATGGCCAAAGAAAAGTCTAGATACAGGACTCAATTGCCATCCTTCGCACTTTAAAGGGAAATAGTGATTAACTTTCTGGTTATGTTCTTTTGATGAGGTTGCCACTCGAAGCATTTATTCAACCACTTTGGTCAGTCCTATAGCAGTTCTCTGAATGTCAAAGAGATTTGAGGAGGAGGCATTCAGATTTAAAAAAAAAGAATACTTTAATCACATTAAATCAGAAAGAGATTTTGGCAACTCTATCTACTTCTGAAATTTGCCTTTAAAGGGTTTACTGTTTAATCAGAGTTCTAACAAGGAGTCAACATCATTCTACCAGTGAAAAAATGACTTTTTAAAATTTGTTTGCTGAAGCTGAACAGCCTTGAAAGAAGATGAAAAGGTAGCCAATAAATTCAGTGTCTTACTGAGAGAATCAGCAAATACCAAGTATCACTATCCTAACAAATCTTAATGAAAAGCTAAATCTACCTGTGAACAGAGAGAATTGATTGGGAATACATTTACTTCATAAAGAGTAAAATCAAGTGGACATACAGCACTGTTTTGTCAAGTTTGGGAAAAGCCTTCTCATTATAAAGAAGATAATTCTGTTGTACTTTATCTTCACTGTTGCAGGAAGGTCCTAAAAAGATTTTGTTACCAGGAGCATGACTTGATATGGGCAACTAGAGAAAAGGCAGGAGTAATCGAAACTTGAAGCTAAACACATCTCACCTTTCACATAAAGGTTGGTGGTGTAAGTGAAAATGGTCCCAGGAGCCTTCCTTCACTATATCACTCCCTGCCCCCAAATTAATTATAGTGTCAGGCATTAAGGTGTCTTTGGAAAGGGAATGCACATCTTTTCAGACGTGGGTGCTCTCAGAAGCATATTAGTGATTGAAAATGGCATGTGGAGAGCTTTGTACTGCTTGATTTTAGAAAGAGCAAAAATTTTTACTGGCCTGTAGAAAATTCTTAAATAATTTACCATCTTCTGTAGGCTAAAGAGTAAATTGTTTTTCCAAAAGTTGCATCTAAGTCACATGAAGCCCAGGTTTGTGGATTAAGATTACTAATTATTTAGCATATGTTGAATTGGAACTTTCCAAGGGATGGGCTAGCAAATTGTATACCCATCTCCCATCCAGTTTATGAGCAAGTTGAGAAATGAGAAGTAAATAAAGATAATAAACAACACATTCACTGCTGTCAGGCTTGAGGTCAGGATTCTGAATCTATTAGGAAAGTGGGCTTTCTAATCCCATACCTCGGAATTAGGCATGACCATCCCTCCTAGATAGCCAGATCAAAAGCTTTGACAAAGTTACTCCTGAAAGGATGGGAGGATAACGGCTGAACTAAATTGCCTAAGTAGTTATGCTTTGAAAAATTACCACTCAACACAGGCCCCTTCCCTAGGAATAGAATGGTCAAGGGCAGAGAGGGGCCAGGAATGTGTTTAGAGAAATGTCCCCAAACCAAGGTGGATTCCTTTTAAAATTCAGTTTTTAAGTTATTATTTATATACAAAACATTTGTGTGTGTGTGTGTGTGTGTGTGTGTGTGTGTGTGTGTGTGTGTAAATTTTTTCTTATGAAAGAAAGCATTTCCATGATATGGCTAATATTCTTAGCCTAAACTGTACAATACTACTATAAGTTTATGGGATCTTTACCAAAATTCAAATGATATTTTCCCCAGGAATTTACAAGAAGGAAGACTATATTTATGGACCTAAACAATAAAATAAATAATTATCCCATCAGAATAGAAAAATGCAAACTTGCCATAAGGAGACAATTATAATCTGAATTGAATATTCCGATGCAATTAAATAAGGAATATTGCTATGAGATGAAGGATCAGCTAAGAAGGATGGGGGTGGAGAGAGAGAGAGTATTGAATTGGGGGTGGGGGAGGGTGGGAGGGGCAGGATATATATATATTTTTTTAGCTGGGCTCATTAAAGCACTGTTCATCTAAGAGGAAACCTTAGTCAGCCAACTTAGAAACTCAGGTCCCATTTATAAGGCCTTTCCTCTGGTCCTGTTAACTATTTAGTTTATCTGACTCCCATTTGTCTGATCCCTTGCTTGTTGAGCCGACCTTGACTGCGGTGTTGCTGCCCATGGAAGTCTGCTAATAGAGATAATGTTGTGTCCTGAAAACTTGAAGTTTGTATAGTATACCTGTGAAAATTTCTTCATGGCATCTTATTTTCTCTTCCATACGTTACAGTGTCAATCAGAGAATGTGATGGTCATGCAATAGTTATATTTTCTTTGGATACTTATATTTTCCTTGGAAATTAGTAAATTTTCACTCCAGTTTTTTGTTGTTTTTTTTTTTAATATATATTTATTGATTTCAGGGAGAGGATGGGAGAAGGAGAGAGAGACAGAAACATCAATGATGAGAGAGTCGTCATTGATCAGCTGCCTCCTGCACACACCGGACTGGGGACAAGCTGGCAACCCAGGCATGTGCCCCGACCTGGAATCAAGCCGTGATCTCCTGGATCCTAGGTCGATGCTCAACCGCTGAGCCACACCTGGCTGGGCTTCACTCCAGGTTTATAGATCATTTTTTGTGACCCTGGTCTGGGTGAAGCCTTCTCCTGAGAAGTAGATCCATCATTAGTATGCTGACCAAATAAAATCTCTGTTCATTCAAGGCTGTAGGAGAAAGTGGTTGCAAACTAGGTCACATAATGAAGCAACAATTAGACTATGGAAAAAAGAGGTGCAAAAGATCAAAGAATACAATGATTACAGGAATATAGCTGTATAATTATGTGGGAAGAATTCCATAAAATCTACTAAAACTTCTAAAACATTCACCAAATGTTTTTGCTACTATAAGTTAAAGGAACATAAGGAAGCATGATCTGGTCATGCAAATTAGAGGAACATAAGGATATCAATTAAAAATTAGAAAGACTTAGAAATCATTTCAGGTGTCTCAGAATTACTGGGAAGGCTAAACAGGCTTGAAATCTCTTAATTAATGGAGATTAATGGAGGTATAATGCACAATGGTACTTGCTAGTGAAATCTATTTAAAAAATAGTCTAAATTGAATATAGAATGCTTCTTTTTTGTTTGTTTGGGAACTTATTTATTCACAGAAATCTACACATATTAACAAGAAGACATTATTATTGAGAGATGACATGGGGTTATAAATAAAATGAAGATATGAGTAGACAGGAAAAAATAAAGGAAGATTTAAAAATACAAACAGAGCCCGGCCGGCTGTGGCTCAGCGGTTGAGCATCTACCTAGGATCCAGGCGATCAGGGTTCGATTCCCAGTCAGGGCACATGCCCGGGTCGCAGGCTGCAGCTGATCAATGACTTTCTCATCATTGATGTTTCTATCTCTCTCTCTCCCTCTCCTTTCCTCTCTCTAAAATCAATAAAGATATATTTTTAAAAAATAATAAAAAAATAAGATAAAATAATAAAAATACAAACAGAGACATATTGTTGTGCCAGCACTTTGCTGTCTACATGTAAAGTGCATACCAATAATAATGACTAATGCTATTATTAGTATTATATGAACTTTTATTTCTGACAGGTACTATAGTAATTGTTTTATATTATATATCTTATTTAATCTTCAGAACCTTATGAGTCAAGTATCATTACAGCCTCCACTTTACAGACAAGGGAAGGGAGATTTAGAAGTGATGTCATTTGACCAAAGGTATATCACTAGTAAATAGAGCTGTTATTTGAACAAGTCTCTAACTCAAGATGTTAACATGACATTTTATTACCAAAAATAGTAATCGAGTATATAGATAAATATACCAGTGTTTGTGTTTTATGGGGCAATGTATCAATTCATGTTCATGCAAGGATCTTAACTTAGAAGACGGACTGGATTTTGAGCAATACTTTGAAAGATGGAAGGTATGCAATTTGGTAGATAAAAGAAAACAGTATTTTCTTTGTTTTGTAAAATATAGGCAATCTATCAGAGTCTTTTCAAGGAAAAGCAAAATTTAGGGAATAAATTGTACCAGATAATTTTGAGTCTTGTGCCTGTCCTTGAAAACTATACCTAGAAAGTCACCAAGACAATATATATATACAACAAAAGTTTATTATAGCTTTCTTACAATTCTATAGTGCTTAATAGTTTAATGTATTTTAATATATGTTTTATAAGTAAAATCCCCTGAAGTATATAGTTTGTACATATTATTTCCATTAAGTTATGAGAACACTGATGCTCAGAGAGATTGAATGACTTGCTTAAAGTCTTACAACCCATAAGAGACAGACTTAGGGCTATTCCTCATATACCAATTCTCTTGTAAAAGAACTGCATTGCTGAGTCATTACATTCCATGAGTCCACAATTCAACACAGGAAAAAAATAATCAGACTTAGATATGAAATCAGGCAAGGAAAATAATTGTATCTCAGAATATAAAGTAGATAACAGGGATAATTGAGAGGAATTGGAGAAAAGTGATTGCCACCTAGTGACTTAGACTCAGATATTGGATTCATCTTATGTTTACTACTCACTGTATTTTTTCTCAGATTATTTTTGCTCACAGTCCATTGGAGGCTTTCCATGGGGTGAGATAGGGACACAGATGCATTTTACCTTTCTAGGAACAACTTTGTTCCAGCATCATACAGTCATGAAGAGCATTGGTTTACTGAAACCCAACTGCACCACAAAGTGTTCCTGGGTGACTTATATAACCTCTCTAAGCCTCACTTTCTTCGTAAGTAGCAGAAATATAAGACATTAACATAACCTTGTTGTGAGGATTACATTCCATAATGTATGTGAGGTGCTTAGCCCAATAACTAGCATAAAGAGGTGCTCAGTAAATGGTAACAGTTGTTTCTTTTACTAGAATATGCATACCATCCATAGGAGTAAGTGAAGTTTGTAACATGGCACATAAGAGTTTAACAGATCTAGGAGCTCTAAAATATAACTAGAATCTTGCTTACTGAAATATATTTATATATAGATATCCCAAAGGCACATCAAATTCAATACTTCTAAAACTGAATTCATTTTCTTTTCCTCTAAACCTGCTATTTATCCTTCCCTAATGAAATGAATTTCACTATCATTTACCTGATTGTCCAAATCAGATTCCTGATTATAGCAAATCATCCTTCATTTCTTTCATTAATAGTGTCCATTATCAATAGACTCTACCTCCAAAATGTTGATGGAATCCAAACTCTCTTCTGCTTTTCTTGGTTGAAGCATTCACATTTCTGGCACAGACTACAGCAATATTCCTCACCTGATCCTATTGCATCTAGTCTTATTTTCCACCTAACTGCTCTCCACACTGCTTCCTAAGTGATTTTTCTAAAAATAAAAATTTGATAATGCCATTCTCTTCCTCTTAAAATCCTTAAATAGCTCCTTATAGCCAGATGGATAGAAATTGAGTTTCTTTGCCCGGAATACAAAAGCTTTTCTGAACTGGTCTACTTTTGTCTTTCCAATATCATTTCTCTTCATGGCCTCTCTCTCTCTCACTACATCAAGCTTGTTTATGATTCTTTGCCTTGTTTATATGGGGTTCCCATCTTTCTGAAAAATTCATCCTGATCCCCCAAGATCAGGATGTGCAAGCATCTCACTTTTATGGAAACCTTGTCTCTCTGGCTCGGTGTTTCCTCCAATCCCTCCTCTCTTGATTCCTACATTACTCTTCTGTAGTACTGACCACAATGTACTGAGTCTACATTTGACCTTTGCAGGTTCTAAGTGACCTGAGGGTGAAGATTTATTCCTATTTGTATTCACAAATTAATATCTGGCACTTACTAAATATTCAGTACATATGTGTTCAAGAAGTTTACTAGTTGTCAGGATTCTTTTATTAGATAGCTGCTGCTTCTGGACTGGCTGGATTAATGCAATTATTTTAAGATAAATTAGGGTCCAGTGACATTTTAATAGCTTTATTGAAGTATATTTAACATGTAATAATTAATATAGAGAAAAGTGTACCATTTGAAAAGTTTTGACATAGGTATACACTCATGCAACAGTCATCACAGTCAAGGTACTTAATGTATCCATCACCCTCAAAAGTTCCTTGTAAACTTTTGTAATTCATCCATTCTATTTCTAAACCCCTTCCGTTGTCAGGCAATCACTACTGATCTGATTATTGTCACTCTAGAGTGATTAGCATTTTGTAGAATTCTATATAAAATGAATCATATAACATGTATGCTTTTTGTCATACATATTATATTGTGCATAATTATTTTGGGATTCATTCATGTTTATTAGGTATATAATTAGTATCATTAATTCCTTTCTTTTTATTGCTGAGTGTTCTATGGATACCATTTTCTTTATTCATTCTTCTATTGATGGACATTTGGGTTATTTCCTTGTTTTTGTTTTTTGTGATTTTTTGTTGTTGTTTTGTTTTTTACTATGACAAAAAAAGTAGATTTGAATATTTGTAAGTCTTTATGTGAACATATACTTTAATTTTTCTTTATTCAGTGACTAGGAGTGGAATGATTGGATCACATGGTAGCTGTGTGTTTAAAGTTTCAAGAAATTATCAAACTCTTTCCCGGTGGTTGTACCATTTACCATTTAACATAACCATCAGCAGTGTTTGAAAGTTCCAAATCTTCTACGCCCTTGTTAATTCTTCGCCTGGTCAGATTTTTAAAATCTTAGATGTTGTAATAGATCTTTGCAGTATTGCAAAAAGGTTTTGCATTTCCCTGCTGACTAATGATGTTGAGCATGTTTTCAATGTGCTTATATGCCATAAATTAGTGAAGTAATTGTCTAAATATTTTCCCATTTTTAAATTGTGTTGTTTGATTTCTTATTATTGAATTTTGAGGATTCTTTATATATTCTGGATACAAGTCCTTTATTAGATATGTGATTTGTAATCTACCAGAATGTAAAATGTCTTTTAATTCTCCTAATATGATCTTTCAAAGAACAGGATTTCCTAACTTTTGATGAAGTCTAATTTATCAAATTTTTTCTTTTATGTATTATGCTTTTGGTTTAATAACTAAGAAATTTTTGCCTAACCTGGGATTACAAAATTATTATCTTATGCTTGTTTTCTTCTAGAGGTTTTATAGTTTTACATTAATTTAGGATATGGTGTAAGGTATGGATCAAAGTTGTTTTTTACTTCTTTATACACTTTCAATATTTCCAATACAATTTGTTGAAAATATTATTCTTTCTTTGCTTGATTGCCTTTTTATTCTTGTTGAAAATCAGTAGTACTTTTTGAATGTTCAAATAATTTCCCATTTCTGGAATAAATCTCACTTGGTTATGATGTATTATACTTTTATATTTTAAAAGTTAATTTGCTAAAATTTTTGTTAAGATCTTTTGGTATCTATGTCCACAAGGGGAATTAGCCTGGAGTTGACTTCTTGGGAAAGGTTTTAACTACAAAGGTACTATTTTTACAATAATTTTAAATTTTTTTCTTTTTTTTCTTCTTTTTTTTTAAAAAAAAATATCTTAATTGATTTCATAGAGAGGAAAGGAAAGGGATAGAGAGATAGAAACATCAATAATGAGAGAGTCATTGACCGCCTGACTGGGGATCAAGACCACCACTTGGGCATGTGCCCTGACCGGGAATCGAACCCTGATCGCCTGGATCCTGGGTCTACGCTCAACTGCTGAACCACGCACGGTTGGGCTAAAAAAAATTTTCAATTATAGTTGACATACAATATTATATTAGTTTCAAGTGTACAAGATAGTGATTAAACATTTATATATCTTACAGAGTGATCACATCAATAAATTTAGTACCCATATGACACCATACATAGTTATTAGAATATTATTGACTATATTCCCTATGCTGTACTTTACATTCCCATGACTATTTTGTAACTACCAATTTACCAATTTGAACTTCTAAATTCCTTCCCTTTTTTCACCCATCCATGCAATTTCTTTCCACCTGGCAACTCTCAAAATGTATTCTGTATCTCAGTTTGTTTCTCTATTTTGTTTGTCTATTTTTATTTTTAGATTCCACATATAAGGGAAATCATATGGCATTTGTCTGTATCTGACTTACTTCATCTAGCACAATACCCTCTAGTTCCATTCATGTTGTTGCAGATGACAAGATTTCATTCTTTTTTATGACTGACTCTTATTCCATTGTATATATATATACCACTTCTTTTTTTATTCATTTATTGATGGCCACTTATGTTGCTTCCATGTCTTGGCTATTGTAAATAATGCTGCAATGAACATATAGATACATAATATGTCTTTTCAAATTAGTGTTTTGGATTTCTTCAGATAAGTACCCAGAAGTGGAATTGCTAGGTCCATCGTCTTTTTATGCCCTTTGTTTTAAATTCCATTTTGTCTGGCATAAGTATTGCTACCCCAGCTTTTTTGTTTGTTTGTTTCTATTTTCATGAAATATCTTTTTTTTCTATCCCTTTACTTTCAGTCTCTGTGTGACTTTTTGATCTGAAGTGTCTTGTAGATAGTATATGTGTGGGTTTTGCTTTCTTATCTGTTCAGCCACCCTGTCTTTTGATTGGAGCATTTAATACATTTATGCTTAAAGTATTGTTGATTGATATGCAGTTATTGCCATTTTATTATTCATATTTTTTATCTTTCTTTTTCTTCTTAAATCCCTTTTACATTTCTTGTAATATGGGTTTTGTGGTGATGAACTCCTTTAGTCTTTTTCTTGTCTGGGAAGTTCTTTATCTCTCCTTCAATTTTAAATGATAGTCTTTCTGGGTAGAGTAATCTTGGTTGTAGGTCTTTGTTTTTCACCACTTTGAATATTTTGTACCAATCTCTTCTGACCTGCAAAGTTTCTGTTGAGAAATCAGCTGACAGTCTTATGAGTGCTCCCTTGTAGGTAACTAACTGCTTTTCTCTTACTGCTTTTAAGATTCTCTATTTGTCTTTAATATATGACATTTTAATTATCATGTGTCTTGGTGTGGGCCTCTTTGAGTTCATCTTGTTTGGGACTCTCTGTGCTTCCTAGACTTATATATCCATTTCTTTCACCAGGTTAAGGAAACTTTCTGTTGTTATATTTTCAAAGAGGTTCTCAATTCCTTTCTCTCTCTCTTCTCCTGGTTTTTCTAAGATGTAAATGTTGGTCAGCTTGATGTTGTTCCAGAAGCCCCTTAAACGATGCTCATTTTTTTGAATTATTTGTTCTTTTTGCTATTCTGATTGGGTGTGTTTTGCTACCTTATCTTCCAAATCACTCATTCAGTCTTGTGCTTTATTTAATCTACTATTGATTTCCTCTAATGTATTCTTCATTTCAGTTATTATATTTTTCACTTTCAACTGGTTCTTTTTTATGTTTTCTATTTCCATTTTTATGTTTTCTATCTCTTTGTTGAAGTTCTCATTGAGATCACTGAACATTCTTATAACCAGTTTTTTGAACTATGCATCTGGTAGGTTACTTGTCTTCATTTTATTTAGTTCTTTTTCTGGAGTTTTGTTCTGTCCTTTCACTTGGGACATGTTTCTTTGTCTCTTCATTGGCTGCTTCCCTGTGTTTATTTTTATGTGTTAGGTAAAGCTTCTAAGGTCTCCTGGTCTCTTGGTTAAGTGACCTTATATAGTAGGTGATTTGTGGGGGCCAGGGCACAGTCTCTCTGGTCACCTGAGCCAGATGCCCCCCAGTTGTGTCCTTTGTGTGGATTGTGTGTACCTTCATGTTGTATTTGAGCCTTGATTGCTGTTTGGAAGGAATGACCCTTGGGCTGATTGATTGTGAAGACTGATCATGACTACAGTGAAGGAGCTGATCTATGGAGCAGAATTTGTTTTAGTGGGGCTCTGGCAACTGTTGAGTCTGACCTTTTAGTGTACCCTTTTTAAGAGGTTGTTGAGCAATGATCTGATGTGGTCTGGAGCTGGTCACTGGATGCGTTGGTTTGGGAGTCTCTTGGGAGTTGCAAGTCAAGGTCAATGCTGTCTGTGCCCTGCCCAGGGCTACCTGGTATGAGCTAAAAAATGATCTGCAGATAATTGCCACTTGTGCTGGGCTTGGATGTGCCTGGGAGAGGCTAAGCTGAGAACTGAGACTGGTTGCCTCTAGTGCCAGACTTGGGGCTACTTAGTAAGAGATTCAAGGCACACTGAGGGCAGATGTTGCTTGTTTGGGGGTTGTGAACATTTGAGAGATTTTAGAAAAGTTTGTAGCATGAGCCCAAACAAGCTGTTTGTACAGAAAAGCTGCTGGAAATGGCTTGGATGAGCCTGCAAGTTGGGTGGGGTGAGGGTCTCAGGGAATCCCAAGGGTGAAGCAGATATTGTTAAGAGGGTTGATAGAGGCTCAGATATGGTGTCCACCTTGCCTGCAGAGGGAGTGCTCAGCAAAGAAACAGTGACCTCTTTCTCCCACTCTGTGGGTTGTCTTTTCATTTCATTTATTGTTTCCTTTGTTTGATGTAATCTCATTTGTTTATTTTTTAACTTTGTTACTTTTGCCTGAGACAATATATAAGAAAAAATATTTCTACAGGTAGTCTGAGATTTAAGTTCCTATGTTTTCCTCTAGAATTTTTAAGCTTTTGTGATATTCATTGAAGTCTGTAATCTATTTTGAATTCATTCTTGTGTATGGTATAAGGAAGTGGTCTAGTTTCATTTTTTTTTGCATGTATCTCTCCTATTTTCTCAACACAATTTATTGAATAGACTGTCTTTACCTCATCATATGTTCATGCCTCTTTTGTCAAATATTAATTGACCATAAAGGCATGAATTTATTTCTGGGCTCTCTATATTGTTCCATCGATCTATATGTCTGTTTTTATGCCAGTACTATGCTGTTTTGATTACTATGGCCTGTAGTATAGTTTGATATCAGGTAGCATGATTCCTCCAACTTTGTTCTTTTTTCTCAAGATTACTGGGGCTATTCAATGTCTTTTATGGTTCCATATAAATTATTGGAATTTTTGTTCTAGTTCTGTGAGATAGTTCTGAGATAGTTTAATAGGAAATGTGTTGAATCTATAGGTTGCTTTGGGTGATATGGACATTTTAACTATGTTAAATCTTCTTATCCATGAACACCTTATATGCTTCCATTTATTTGTATCTTCCTAAGTTTCTTTCTTAAGTGACCTCTAGTTTTCCAAGTACAGGTCTTTTACATTGTTGGTAAATTTATTCCTAGGTACTGTAACTTTTTGTTATTGTTGCTACTGTAAATGGGATTGTTTTCTTAGTTTTTCCTTCTGATAGTTTGTTATTGGTGTATTAAAATTCCACTGATTTCTTTCCTATTTTTTTTTTTACAATACAGTATTGCTAACTAAAAGCACAATGTTGTACAGCCGATCTCTACAACTGATTGCATAACTGAACCTTTATATCTCTTGAATAGCAACTCTTCTGTCCCCCCTTCCCCAGCCCCTGGTAACCAGCATTCTACTTTCTGCTTTTATGAAACTTACAATTTTAGATATCTCATATAAGTGGAATCATGCAATACTATTTTTCTGTAACTTTAAAATAATGCTCATTAAAATTTTGTTTGTCTAGTAAAACTCACAGAATTTATTGTAGGATTATACAAAATATACATACTAATACATAGAGAAGAAAAATGAAAAAACTGTAATCCAATCCTCCATAAGTAATTGCTTAAAATTTTGTCTTATGTATCTAATTTAGATATGTATTAGAATTACTTTTCATAATAAAAATTAGATGAATTCTGTTTATTTCATATTATAACTCACTATTATTTGATATGTGGAATATTTTTATGTGATTGAATAACTTTCCCCAATATGATTTTTAATTGTTCCATTGTAGTCCATTTTATGGATATGCTAATAAATTATGTGGCATAATTATTTATAAAAAATTATTGAATGAGTCACTTATCATTCAGCTTTTATGTTGTACTCATTTTTTTCATTATTATAAATAGTGTTATGGTGATCATTCTGATAGAGATATCTTTTTGGCTATTTATTATAATTTCCCCAGGAAAAATTTCTAGAAATGAAATTACTGGTTCAAGGGACATGTGCATTTTAATATTCCTGAATATTTATGGAAAAATGACATACAATTGGTTTATAAACGGAACACTAAATTGGCATTTCCTCTTTACTTCAAACACAAATTATATCTTGTTTCACCTTTAATTAAAACACTTGATCTTTTTGTTAGGAATTTTTTCTCTTTCCTCTCCCCCAGCCAAATACACAGTGGCATGTTTTTAATTCTGCCTAAAATATCTTCATGCCAGAGCTCAGAAAAATTCTACAAGACGCTTTGACTTGGCATTGTTGGTTTTCTTCATCCCTCAACAAATTTTAGTACCAAAGTACTTTGCCTTGATATTTGCTCTCTCTCTTGTGTTTTGACTGGGTTTCTTCTTTTCCCTCAACTCTCCATACATTTTTTCCCTAGTATAAAGAATTGTTCTTTTGTTTTAAGCCCTATTTTCTTTATGGTGAAACAAATACATTTTACGTCATTAATCATCCATCAACCTATTCAGGGCTTCAGAGAAGTGATTCAGAAATTCAATTGCAATTCAGTGCAACACGAAATAAATATATTAAAAGTAAGCAGAAGGTCTAATTGTTACATATTATTCCTGTCTTGGGCTCAAAATCCTGGACTTGGTTCCAAGATATTAGATATATCTAAAGTATTAGACAGATATGACAGCACAAATATAAAAAAAGAGTGTAAGTAGAGAATACTACTTGACTGTAAAAAAGAAGAAAATATCACTTTTGCAGCAGCATGGATTGACCTGGAAGGTTTTATGTTAAGTGGAATAAGCCAGAGAAAGACAAGTGCTAAATGATTTCATTCATATGTGGAATATAATGAACAAATTAAACTAACAAACAAAATAGAAATAGACTCATAGATAGAGAACAGATTGACAGCTGTTAGAAGGGAGGGGGGTGGGGGGTCTGGGTGAAAAAGTTGAAGGGATTAATAAAAAACTCATAGACACAGGGAACAGTATGGTGATTACCAGAGGAATAAAGGGTTGGGAGGAGGTAGATGAGGGTAAAGGGGAGGGGGGTAAGTGGTGAGGAAAGGAGACTTGACTTGGGGTGGTGAGCACACAATACAATGTACAGATGATGTATTATAGAATTGTACACCTGAAACCTATATAATTTTATTAACCAATGTCATCTCAATAAATTCAATTAAAAATAAATTAATTACAATATTTATTTTTGGCAAGTGGAAAAAAGAGCATAATAGAGATAATTGTCCTCAAAATAGGCAGTAATAGTAACCCAAGCAAAAACACAAATATTGGCTTCAGATCAAATATTGGCTTAGATCAAACCACCACTGGCAAAGTGAAAAGGAATTATTTCAGGCATGGCTATATAATCATGAATCTTTTGCCTGATTCTAGCCTTTATTCATGAACCATTTCTAACTTGTTTGATTCTTAGAGAAACTATATTATGACAATTTACATAAGGCTAGGTAACCTTTATGTTATTGTCTTATTTTCTTATGAATCCATTCATAAATGTCTGTTAAATCACAAACCCAAATCCTTTAGGTTTTGTTGCATTCTGTTCTGTTGGGCTGGCTCTCTCCACAGTGTCAATATGTTTTAGTAATCTCTTCATAATCAATAAAAGTCCTAAGACTGCGAAAATGTGACAGTCTCCATCTCTGTGTGCAGTCTGTGCTTTGCTGTGACAGAATAGGATGGATGCTTGGAGTTCTCTAGTTATTCTACGCAATTTATGGGTACATGGCACTCTGCCTCAGTCCAGATTCTTTTCAGGTTTCAATATAGGAAAAGAATTCTCAGGTCAGCCTTTTTTAGTCCACCCACACTGCTTCCCAAGTCTTGTCATTTCAAGAAAAATAATCAAAATAATGCTTCTTTTTAAAATGTATGTATGTATGTATTTAGTTTAACTTTATTTTTGTTGTTGACACTATTATAGATGTCCCCATTTCCCCCTCTTTGCCCTCCTCCACCCAGTCCCTGCCCCTCTCCTCCCTCAGGCCATCACCTCAGTATTGTCTGTGTCCATGGGTTACGCATATAATGTTCTTTAGCTGTTTCCTTCACCTTCTTTCATGTCCCCCCTCTCCACTCCCTTCTGACAGCTGTCAGTCTATTCCATGTATCCATGCTTAAAACTCCAACTCTTATTTGGATTGAGCTCCATTTCTTCTCAGCATTTTCTCAACTTTTGCTTTATTTTTAATTTTAACAAATGACTGAATAAATAAATTAAGAGGAATGTGCTTAACAGTTTACCTGCTTCAGTGATTCTCAATCTTGTTTAAAAGACAGAACATTTGAGAAATATGGCACACCTCGTAGAATCTCATAAATCCTGACATATCACACTTATATTAGCCACATATATAACTTTGTTCTAAGTTTAAAAATAGATTAGATTTTAATACAGGCAATATAGATTTTAATATAGTAAAGGAAGTCATGTGTTAAAAATTATGGCATAAAAATATAATGGAGAAAATTTTATGCATTAGATTTTTTTTTCTCCTGCAAAAGAGTGTACGATTACTGATGTAATGGACTGACTTAACTTTTTATATTTCATGGCTGAGAGTTTGAAGCCTTACTGCTACCCTTTGCCTTTGTTCCTCTTTTTGGAAAGCTGAGAAGAAAGCCTGGTGCACCCTCCTTTAGAGCCTGGTGAGAAGTTCAATTGTACATGTGGGAATTCTCACCTAGCCCTACCCACTAACCACAGTAAAAACCAAGCTGGTCTCCTTTCCCTGTTCTTTCAAAATATTTTTTGGACTTGCTTGAGAAACCTGCCTTTTTCTGCCCAGAAAGCCTCAAACAACTGGATTGTTAATAGCAATGTGTTTCTTGCCATTAAAATCACATTTCACAGGGCATCAGTGGAGACCTTTAAGCAATCGGTTTAAAAAAAAGAAAGGATTGAGAAACATAGGAAAGAAACAATAGCTAAAATAATTATAATGTGCTTATTTCAAATTTTATCTGAATTTATTGTTGACATTTTAATTAAAATACTGTGTTTAAGTAAGTGGTGATTTAATATTTTTGACAAGAGAAACTACATTCAAAATGGCAATTTCTTAATTTTGCAATAGATTGAATAACTAAGATTTGTTGTGTACTTATATGCTAGATATTATGCTAAGTATTTAGGACATTTAATATTCACAACCACTCTGTGAGATATAGATTATAATTATCTCTATTTCCCAGGTGAATATGAAGCTTAAGGAGGTCAGGTAACTTGCCCAAGACTGCCAACTGCATTGCTTCTAAGTAATGAAGCTTGGATTTAAAACCTGGGTGATTTAATTCCAGAGCCTGTACTTCTAATCACTAAGCCTTACAACGGATGTACAACTACTACTATTGGTAATGTGAGAATTTTTTTTCTAAGAAATCTCTTGTTTCTTTATTAAATGAAAAAATAAATTATGGTGGTGATGAGATTCTTGATTCAAACTCACAAAAAACATTATTTTACCTTGGAAGAATTTTAGCAATACAGAGATTTGCTTTTTATTTTTAAGAGTCTAAAAAGAAAGTTATGAACCTAAATATCACTGAACAAATCCAGTATTTACACTTAGCTTTATTTGAAGAGTAATAGCACTTCTTTAACTTTTGATACAGCTATAATGATTTAAAATCCATATTACCTAGTATAATAAAACAAAAACTCAAAAAAATCATTTCACTTACACTCTATTTCTAACCACTTGAGAGATATTGATTCCTGATCTCAACTTTCATTATTGATCTCAAGTTTTATATTGAAGTATAAAGAAATGTTGCTTGCATTATCCAAACAATACTAAGAAATTTATCACATTATCACAAGTTGTTATGAAAACTAGTTCTATACAAGAAGTGTCTGTATTAAGTAAAAAATGTTATTTTTTAGAGAAGGTAGTCATTAAAGCACTTATTTTCAACTATTACAAGACTATATTTACTAATAAAGGTATTTTTGTAGCTAGATTCCATTTAATAAGAATATAATTTTAAGAGAAAGCAATGATTATACATATGTTATGTGGGTGTGTTGAATGGCGTAATTATAAGGTCTGTACATTTCCCACCACTCAATTTAGGGGAATTTTGTTCTTTATACAAAAGATTAGAAGATTTTTGTAATACAAAATGTTAGATTTATTTTTTCCTTTAACAATATTACATTTTAGAGTCAATGAAACTGCAATATAATATAAAATATATGAGAACTATTCATGAATTCAGAAAGGAATTGGGTAAGGGTTGAGAAATAGGCCTATAAAATTATGGATAGGTCATCCGAGCCAGTCTACTTACCATTTCCATATTAGAAAAATTAGAGAATGCCAAATTAAATAAAGGCTGCATCATTGAAACAAATGAAAGGAAAATAGATCTTTTTATACAAAATATTCTGTAATTAACCTATGAGGCTCTATGTGATTATAAATTATGGCAGTAAATTACTGAGGATGACTCAAAATAAGACACATAGAAAATAGTGTCTGAGTAGTTCCTGAATTAAAAGAAAATGATATACAATAAGCTGACCAGCCGAGGTCAGGAATGAAATTTTTTTTGTCTTTTTATTGAGTGTTACAATATTCTACAACTTGGGTCCCAACTTTTTCAAGGCTGGGCCTGTTATGGAGATGAGATACTGTACAGAGAGTCAATTTTTAATATGTACATAGAAGAAAGCATTAATTTTTAGAATATTACCAATAAAAAAGAATTTTCCATCCCACAGGATAATGCAGAAAATATCCTCTGAATTTTAGAATTATTTTTTCTTTTTAATGAGCAGCAAAGGTAAGAATCTTAAAAATGTAAAAGATATCAGTCATACTTAAGAGAAGAACAGCAGTGCATTGTAAAACCTTCAGAAGGAGAAGAGAATATTTTGTGGACCATTTGTTTTTTTATTGTGGCAGTTTTTAAGTTATTTGTTTTTAAAATAAATATTTTAAAATAAAATAAAAATATTTGTTTTTAAAATAAAATAAATAAATTCTGTCACAGAATTTTGAGACCCATTAAAACAAAGTTTAATGAGGAAAAAAGAAGCAAAAAGGTGGAAACAACCCAAGTGTTCATTGACATGAATGGATAAACAAAATGTGGTCCATACAGTGGATTATTCAATATTAAAAAGGAAGTTCTGAGACATGCTTCAACACAGATGAACCTTGAAGACATTATGCTAAATGAAATAAACCAGACGCATGTGGACAAATACTGTATGACTCCGAGAGGTACCTAGAATAGGCAAATGCATAGAAACTAAGGAGAATGGTGGTTGCCAGGGGATGGAGCAAGGGGAAATGAAGAGTTGTTTAATGGGCATGGAGTCTGAATTTTGCAGGATGAAAAGAGTTCTGGAGATTGGTTGTACAACAATGCAAATGTACTTAACACTTCTGAATTGCAAACTTAAAAATGGTTAAGATGGTAAATTTTATGTATATTTTATGATTTAAAATAAAAGTTGTACAGATGGATGGTGATGATAGTTGCACAACAATGTGCATGTGAATGCCACTGAACTGTACAATTAAACATAGTTAAAATGGTAAAAAAAAATATAGTAGATAAAGAGAGATTTCTTTCCAACACATTTTTTTTTTTCAGAATAGTGCAAACATTGCTAAAACCTAACAAAAATTACATAAATAGAAAAGTAAAAAGCTAATTTATTCAAAAACACTAATAAAAAATATTAGTTCATCAAATCCAGCAACATTGACTAAAAACAAATTTTGGCCAAGGTGGGTAAACACTAGAATTGAAGAGATGTTTTAATATTAGAAAATTAGAAAAATATATTGATAAATTGATTACATTAACATACTTAAAAGAACTATCCTTATGATTATCTCCAAGAATAGAAGACAGATAATTTAAAGTGATCAAGATAATTTATGGTAAATACTTAAAAGCAAACTAATGATAGAAAAAGAATTCCTCATCATACTTCAGAAAACAGTATAGCATAACAGAAACATATACTACATTCCATATATAGCATACATATACTATATGTGCTATATACTATATTACTATATGGCATATAATATAAGCATGGACCTAGAGCTGGGCAGCTTTGTCTCAAATGTTGTCTCTGCCATTTATTCACTGTGTAACCTTAAGTCAATCACTGAACTCTCTTTGCCTCCACTGCCATAAGTATGTAACGAAGATAATGGTACAAGCTATTTCACTGGTTTGTTTTGATGATATTAAAGTCAGGCATAAAGCAAAAAAGTCTGCTGTCTTTTCCAATTCAGCATTTTATTGGCTGTTCTAGTCCATATAAAAATACTAATATATTGGCTATGAGGATTGAAAAGAAATACAATTCTTGTTATTTGTAGATGATATGATGCCTACATTGAAAATTCCAAGGGAAACTACAAAATATCCAAACTAATAAAAAACATTGAGCAAGTTTGCTGAATACAAGATTACCATTTCAAAGTAGTGGTGTTCCTAGATGCAAACAACAGCTAGAAAATGTAGTTAGAAATAGTTCAGATGATAGCAATTAAAACTATCAATGACAGAGAAAAATACCTAACAAAAATATGCAAAACTGTATGGAGAAAATTTAAAGCATATTCAAGGGCATAAAATTGGACTTTCTTAAATTGTGAGATATGTCATGTTCATATATGATTTACCATGAAGCTTGACTTAACTGAACATATGAATTTCTTGGCAATTTTGAAAAATATGAGTAAGATGGGACTAGTGCTCTCAGTTATAAAGACAGAAATTAAAACAGTGATATATTGCTCTAGCCAGGATATAAATAAACCAATAGAGAGAATAAAAAGCCTAAAGGGTAATTGACATATCAGTGGGAACTTCCTGTGTGACACAGGTGGCAATATTTAAGTGTGAAAAAAGGAATCTGGACAATCCTTAAGCCATTTGGGAGGAAAACAATAAATTTGTATTCCCATTTTTTAACCAGATCCCCAAAATAGTATGTTAGAGATATCTCAGTGTGAAGATGTTACAGATGGAGAGAAAACATTTCACTTCACATAAAATAAGAGACTGGTGCAGAGAATACATGAAGGACCCCTACAAATCAATACAACAATGCTGACCCATTGGAAAAACGGACGATGAATATGAAAGTACAATTCACAGGAAAGGAAGTACAAAGGTTGATACGCACTAAAATGCCTAGCCTTAGTAACTGTGAGGATAATGCAACAAAATAAATATTATAGATCATTTCACACCCACCTAATTGGAAAAAGCTTAAAAAATATTATTATGTTTGACAATGATATGAGGAAACAGGAACGTGAGAGAGCTTTAGTAAAGAAATGCGCTGATAAAGAGTTTAATATTCTTACACATTAAAATGTAAAAAAAAGTCCACCTCTATCTCTGTCCATAGGGAAACTCTTCCAAATATGTAAAAGAATGACGTTGTAATATAGTTTTCTAATGGCATAAATGTAAAAACAACTTCAAAAGGGAGTTGACTGTTCAGTTGTACACTGAGATAATATGTATAGCATGTAAAAGAATGAACTAGATCTAAGTTACCATGGTGGAAACAAATCATATGCAGAATGTGCTACCATTAAACTAGAAATTTAAAATACAATATTTATGTTGTTTATAGATAAATGTGCATTTTGTAAAATTTTTAAAATATACATTAAAATCTTACATACTATATATAAATGATTATGTGTGAGGAGAACTTGAGAGGCAAAGAATGAAAGAGTGGGTTTTAAACTGTGGAGTTTTATTTATTTATTAAAATAGTAACTTGAAGGAAATATTACAAAATATTAACATTTAGAATTAGGTTTTGAGAATCTGTTTTGATATTTGGAATCTTTCATATTGTTTTAAAGATTATACATTTCTATAAAGTCTAGGCCAGAAAGAGGCGTTATAATTTTAGCAGTTTCTGAAGTATAGAAAAGAAGTGATAGTGTTGTTTTTTCCTAAAGCTCGCCTCTATGCAGAGGGTCTTGGTTATTCTAATGAGTTGGAGTAAGCTATTAAGTAATTTACAATCATCAGTAAATTAAATCATCATTAATATGTTTTCTACAATGTCCAGCACAAGAGCTTACACAAATTAATATTCTATAAATATTTTGGATAATAATTTGGTGATTCTGATTATAATACGGATTGATAACTTTAAATTATTTCATATTTCTTTGACAATGTAGAGTTTGACTATAGATAACCCCTTCCCAAATAAAATGATATAAAGTCTGAGTCAGATACTTTTCAAATCCCTAATGAATGTGAGTTGAATGAACTGCTATATGAATGTGGAAACTCAAGTGCCGTGCTGGTAGCTCAGAATACAGACCATTTAATGCTGCAAAGGACTCTGAATTCTTGTGATGATGGTTATTTCAGAAATCTTTGGATGTGTTTCCTAGGCCCAACTTTGATACATACACATGGTGAAAAGTGAAAGGCAAGTTACTACTTTACAATATCTTACAATGACTATTTTCCTTCAAATGAGTCAATATCAATTTCAGTGTTATAACTGCAAGAGGGAACTAAGAAAATCACGGCTCACTTATTGTTTTCACCCTCCTCTCCAGTACATTTTCTGGAATGACAATCAATTCAAAGATCTATTTTAAAAGTTAACATTTCTGCCTGGCCGGGTGTGGCTCAGCAGCTGAGCATTGACCTAAGATCCCCGGTCAGGACCCAGGCCGGGGTTGCGGGCTCAATCCCCAGTCGAGGGCAGGAGGCAGCTGATCAGTGACTCTCTCATCACTGATGTATCTCTCTCTCTCCCTCTCCCTTCCTCTCTTTAATATCAATAAAAGTATGTTTAAAAATAATAATAAAAGTTAACATTTCTCCTCTTTTAAATACCCATGTGCTATGTATAGGATTTTTTTTCCATAATGGAATTTGCAATGATGTAAAGAATTGAGAAGGTCTTCAGAATAACTAGATTTCAACAAGGCAACAAATGTGGAAAATTCATACACTTTGGAATAGCAGCCTATTTGTTAATGTACCCAAATAACATATCTGTGGATGAAAGATTTATTAAAGAATGATTGAGATATAGGTTTTCTTCAAAAAATAAGTTTCTGTATATTAAGAGAGGATTTTGTAAAATAGCACAAAAGACAAGAATTTGGTGACTACAAATATAAAGACTATGCTGCTGATGAAAATCAATCATGAGAGAACACAATATTTATAAAAACTTGATAACAAAGATGCAACTACAGCAACTGCCCTGTGATAATGAAGTGAACAGATTATCAGGCACGACATAATGAATGCCTTGTTTCCAATCACCTTTTATAAACAAACAATGATGGATCCATCATCCAAAATTAGCAGAAAATCAGAGTGCAATGATGATTTAATTAACATAGGCAGGGTAGATAAATGCATCAAAAATGAAAGCCATATATAAAATAATATGCTAGCAAAATGTTTTGAAATAAGAGTTTTGAAGCAGAATACATAGATAAATCCAATATTATTTCTCATGATAATAAATTAAAACCATGAAGTTGTTACAATTATTATGACAAATTTCATATTTAAGTTTGAATGAAAACAATGCCTATGTTGTAAGAAGAATTTTGACTTGGATGAACAGTGGAGCAAATATTCAGCAAACTATATTTTTGAGAGGTTTTTACCATATTTTATATGAATTATTCATATAAAAGTATTCGTTGAGTTGGTTTTCTAATATGACCAACCTTTGGTGATACATTTTAGAAAAATAATGCAATTATTAGATCATGAGAAGTTTTTATACACACATAATAAAACTGATTATTGATGCATAACTTAGAATTTCAGTGTTTCAACTATTTCTATATCATTTGGGGGACATTTGTTTTTATCTTTTATTGGAATTTCATTTTCTTTTTTAAAAATGTAGTAATTTGGACTCTAGTCTACTTTTAAAATGTGATGCAAATTTTTTTTAAATTCTCACCCAAGGATATGTTTTCATTGATTTTCAAAGAGAGGAAGGGAGAGGGAGAGAAAGAGAGAAAGATTGAGAGAGAGAGAGAGAGAGATTGACTCCCATACATGTCCTAACGGGATTAAACCCATAACCTAGGTATGTGTCCTGATCCGGAATCAAACCTGCAACATTTTGGTGTATGGGTTGACACTCCAACCAACCGAGCCACCCGGCCAGGGCTTTGATGTAAATTTCAATCTTCAATAATAATTTAAAAATTACATAAAACTTAAAATCATTTTAAAGATCTTTATTTTGATAGAAAAATATATTTTTAAAATTTTGAACAAGACATTGTTTAGGCTGTTACAAGGCCCCAACATCTGATCATAAAATATTTTTAAATGTATATGTAATGCTTTCAATAACAATTTAACATAAGATTAAATAAAACAATTGTTTATCTTAATAAAGATATGTTCTCACTAAATTTTATATTATTTTTGTTGTTCTTATTTAATTTAATTTTTTATTGTTGATATAAAGTAATGGCAAGCTGTGAATAATCATAAATATGGGGATTCTAAATAAAATTTTAAGGGTCAAATTTTACTTAAGAGAGTGAAAACTTCTATGAATACAGAGTAATTTTGAACAGGGAACATAGACATTTTTAGAAGTTTGATTGTTACCCTTAAGCAATCTAAAAATTCATATATGGATGCTTTGGTCTTTATTTAGTCGTTGTTTTGTGTTGCCTTTGTTAAGATTTGAGATACAATATTTAAAAACATATAAATAGAGGAAACTGGGAAGCACCTTTGTTTAAACTGATCACTAGCAGCCACCACACTCTTAGTTTCAGTGACCCGCCTGTCCTTTACTGAGAGACTCCTCCATTTGAAGTCGATGCCTGCTCTTTGCAGATAGATATTCAGGGCCTGAGAAGAATGAAATCTCTTCTGAGAACTGGAAGATAAATGACCAGAAAAAGGAATAGCTTTTATTAAGCTGGTATACATAAAAGAAGATAGAGCTTCTAGGCTCTGATAAAATTACATTTCAAAGGGATAGAGAAATATACAGATAAGAAGAACCAAAGAAGTAGAGTTTGCGTAGAGCAGTGTATCTCAGGAAGTCAGTTTCCACTTCCAATTCAGACAGTGATGTTTCTTTCATTTCACTTCCTCTGCTCTGAGCCACATATTGCTCTTCTGTGCATCTGAAGATACTACTGCATGGACTGTCATATTACATCTCTTTGTAGTCTCCACTAGAACATTCATTATTATATTTTGTTTTAATTCTATAATCTTGGCTTATACCTTTATTTTTTTAATGCATTCATTTTTTGTCTACTCTTTCTTCTGTCTTTGGCTGTGCTTTCTTTGCTTTTAATCTTCTATACTGATTTGGAAAATAGGCATTTAAAAATTTTAACAATATTTACCAATGTAACAAACATTTAAGATAATGGCCCTCCAATGAGACATACCTCTGTGTATGTCTGTGTACACACACACACACACACACACACACACATTTCTATATATATGTAGATACAGATGGATTATGTACATCAATCTATATATATATATATTAATCAATATATAGATGGATAGATTGATGTGGGTGTGTGTGCGCATGCATACATAAGCTTAGTTGGAATTCAGTTGCAGACATCGTAGTATTTTGCCCATAAAGACTTTGGGATATTTTATTAGAGTAATGGCATCTTCTGATGTAACTATATCATTACCACTCTTAATAAAGTTAGTATTAATTTACTAATATCTAATACACTATATCTTCCTTTTCTGCATCTTTCAATGTCTTTCTGATCATTTGAAACTCTTTTGTGCTTTTCTTCTTCATTCTAAGATCAATTCACAAATATATTTAGTGTATCTTATTTCAGTTTTATTCATAATATTTCTGTTTTTTAATTGCCTCCAATGAATAATTTAATTCTGCCAACAGTTGTCTTTGCATATTATCCTGTTTCCCATCTCATCTTAGTAGTATTTAGTATAATTCTGATCTGTTCTTGTGATTTCTTGTTCTTTTTTCTTTATGGCCACTTTTAACTGCATCAATTGATTACATTCAAATAGTATTATTGATTTCCCGTACCTACATTTTGCTATGATTTTGAGATGCATATTTTTCTCTTCTAAATATGCAAGATGGTATATTTTTGCTTATGCTATGGGATGAATTATATATTTTTTCCAGCTACCTTTACTTTAAAAAAGATAAATATACTTGCACCCAACAATGAGATTTTAGGTTGTCCATTTGCTTAGTAATTAATTTTTCTGAGTTGCATCTGGAGAGAGACTGTTATTCCAATATTTGGTGTCTAGAAATAATTTTTCTAGTATGTTTCTTATAGACTGATTTGGAAACATAATGCCTAGTTCAGTGACACTGAGAGTTAATGTAATTTATAAAAAAATAAAATTTCCAAATACTACTGACAAATGTCTTACCCGAGAATTTTGCTTCAGGGCACCATACTTCCAAAATTGCAGTATGTTAGATCATCCTATCTGTCTCCACTCTGTCTTCTCACTGTTTGTTCTGTTGGGTTCTGGGAGACCAAAATTAAATGCTGTGTAAAGACATGTGGAGGTGAGATTATGCTGTGTACTTCATTCAAAGTAAAACACTACTATATGATACCATGCAGGAGAGAATGTGATACGATACTGTGGAATGTGATGTGACACAATGTGATGCAACTCACCACACACAGTACAATAAAATATCCAAGAAGTTGAGGGATAGATGTCTAGTTTTCTGATTGGACCAACTCTGATTTCTGAATCTTGGGCAGAAGAATAGGGAGAGGAGAAGTACTTTTCTAACTTTCTTTCATGATATAAACAAGAGTAAATTTTTTTTTTTTTTTTTTTGCTTTTCTTAATCAAATTCCAATGACTCTGATAATTTAATAATTTTATTTCTTGTCAGTATTTCCAGTTGTGTCATTTTCATCATTTTAAAAAATATTTTGGAAAAGGAGGAGCAATGTGCATTATGAGCAAGTAGCCAAAGCTACAATAAACTTAAAATTCACAGTGGCTTTTAGATTTGATCAATTTGACCATCAAACTCACTAAATTGGCATTTTGCTACATTCTCTGTCTTTTGAAAAGATTATTTCCTTAGTACATATCTTTTACTTGGTGAGATGTTTTACAAACATTATCTCATTTGATTATCACAATAATGTTGTAGGGTATGCATTATTATTGTTTTCATTTTTACAGAGTAGAAAACTGGACCTCAGAAAATATTATATCTCCTGAAAATTTCAAATCGAAAGTCCATGTTATTTCTCTATAATGATATTCAAATAAGAAGAAAATTTTACTTGATATAATAATGCACATAGGTAATAAGTGTTGTGGAACCATTAACAAAGGATATAATGTTGGGAAAATTAGTCTTATTTTCTGTGTTACACTTCTTTGGAAAGGACTAATGATCTGCAAATATCATTATGGTAAGAGAACCCTAGAATTGGTAATTATCTTATACATTGAATTTTCCTGAAGAAATCTAAATGCCTGGGCATAGCAATATTATAAGACTTCTATATCTAATTATGTGCAAACTGAATGCACAGCAAAAAAAGTTATAATTTGGTTTTAGACATCTAGATTCTTCCAGTTTTTTGAATATTTCTTATTGAGGAAATTATCACTGTAAGTTTAATCAATTATTGAATCTCTTACCTAGAAAACTCTTTAGTAAAAACCTGGTTTGGGCTATCCAAACCTAAAGTGTGTGTGCTTAAAATGCCTCATGAAAATGTAATAGAAATGGTATGGTCTTTTCAATAAAAAATGCTGAGTTAACTGAATATTTATATATTAAAAAAGCTCACAATAGCACTGTCAGTAATAGCCTAAAATTGGAAATTACCAAAAGTCATTAGCAATAGCAAAGATAAATAAATTGTGACATAGTCACTCAGTAAAATATTATACAGCAATGAGAATTAATAAGCTATATTTAATGTGCAAAACCATGGATGAATCTTACAAACATAATGTCAAACACTAGAACCAAGAAATAAAAGAATTCATGATATCATGTATATCAAGCACAAAATATGCAAAACAAATCTATGGTGTTAAGAGTCAGGGAAGTAATTCCCACTTAAGGGTGGGAGATGTTAGTGACTGGAAGGGGCACAAGGTGAACTTCTGGCTAGTGGTTCTTGATCTGGGCACTAGTTACTCAGTTTTGCTGTTTTGGAAAATCCATTAAAGAGTACTTTATAATGTGTGCGCTTTTCTCTGTTATACTTCAGTGAAAACCTCTAACAACCAATCTTTAATCTGAAAGTTGACAGGGAGTTAAAAGTTTCACTTTTTCACAGGTAAGAAAATAATGCACTTGTGCACCCCCATGTTTATAGCAGCGCAATTTACAATAGCTAAGATCTGGAAACAGCCCAAGTGCCCATCAGTAGATGAGAGGATAAAAAAGCTGTGGGACATTTACCCCATGGAATACTACGCAGCTGTAAAGAAGAAGGACCTCATATCCTTTGGGACAGCACGGATGGAACTGGAGAGTATTATGCTAAGTGAAATAAGCCAGTCAGAGGAAGACAAACATCATATGATCTCACTCATATTGGAATATAATGAACAAAATAAACTGATGAACAAAATAGATCCAGAGACATGGAAGCATGGAACAGGCTGAGGGATCTCAGAGGGAAGGGGGTGGGGGTGGGGGAGCAGGCGGGGAGAGGTTAATTAAATAACTTATATGCATAAATGCATAACCCATGGACACACACAATAGTATGGGGAAGGCCTGGGGGTGGGGCAGATGCAGGGTAGAGGGGATTAATGGGGAGAAATAAAAAGGGACAGTGTAATACTTTCAATAATAAAGATAAATTAAAAATAAAAGAAGATAATGCAAAATCCTTTGAAATGTACCTGATACATCTGGTATACTCTGTGATATATACGATTGCATTTCGTGGCCTGTGAGATGCTACAACATGGAAGACTGTAAGAGAACCCTAGAATTGAAAGAGACAGTGAAATTCTCTATTTCAAGCTCATAATTTTGAGGCAACTATTCATTTTTGTTGTTGAATAATAACTTGAACAGTTAGAGCTCAGAGGTGTCAAACAACTTACACAGATGATGGGGGTAGTGTGTCAGTCTATTGGAGTTATCTAGGAGCCCTACTTCACACTAGAATTATGGAACTGATTGATTCCGTTTGATTCAATGTAAAACCCCATTTAAATTTAGTGTCAGTGCTAAATGTGGTCCACTGTCATTTAGGAGTTAACTTCTTAAAGTACTGGAGGTGTCTCCAAGGGTTTATGATGTACTGATGAGCAAACTTAACATATTACACTGAAAACCACCATCATGTCAATATAATATGATATGCAAGGCCTTCTAAACTTGAAAAATTTCTAAGCACTATTACTTTGAAACTTAGCTTAAGATCATTAACAAAATAAATTATAATATAATAATAGGTAGAAGTGCACACTCTCTGTTCAAATCTCTCATTATCTGGGTATAATTTGTAGAATACATAATAGAAATAGCAAAACAACAACAATAGCGGCCAGGAGTTAGAGACCTGAGTTTTAGCCTAATTTAAACTTTTTTTAAAATTTTTAATATATCTTTATTGATTTCAGAGAGAGGAAAGGAGACAGAGAGAGAGAGATAGAAACATCAATGGTGAGAGAGTCACTGATCGAGCCCGCACCCTGGGCATGTGCCCTGACCTGGAATCGAACCCCGATCGCCTGGATCCCAGGTTGATGCTCAACCGCTGAGCCACGCCCGGCCGGGCCAGCCTAATTTAACCTGTACCTAGTTGTGTGATCATGAGCAGTTGTTAAAAGTGAGAGCATAATTTTTATTACTGGCTAAATGAAGAGATTGAATTTAATGATCATTCATTTTCCTTCTAAACTTCATGATAATGTAGTTCTCATCATAGCGCTAACTTTTACACAACTTATGTGTACTTCATGCTTGCTTTTATAAAAGTATTTAGCGCTTTTTTTCTTATTTCTTTTACTTTATTTGAACCAAAATTTATCTTTACTGAAGTCTCTAATTCACCTCAATTCAAGCTTATTAATTTAACGTTAAGTATGGGAAATAAAAATAGAAAATTACTAATTTTGCAACTAATTTAAACACCTCTAATGATCAGCAATTATCAGAAATAAAAGGGTGTAATACTTTATAAGCCCAGTTAATTAACAAAATCTTTCCTTGTGCTTGACAAAGTTGAACACAAAAAAGACATTTATAGATAATCTCAAAATTACTGCAATAAGCATATTCATAAAAATGTCATTTGAAGCTCTGGCTAATGTTAAGAATAACATTTTGAATTTGAAACAGAATTAAAAAGTAGTAACACTGAGTTTCTGAATTTTTTTTATCACATGTCCTACTTTAAAATTATATGGGACTAACATTTATGTTTAAAATCTCTTTTTCTTAAATTGACTCTAGAAATTTTGTTCAGAAGAGTTTGCAGTTGTGCTAAAACATATTGTTTTGTTAGCATGTTTATTTTACTTTGTTTAAGGTTAAACTTAAATAAAAGAAATAGCTTTGTTAGATAATTTTAAAAAATAGTTGAACATACAACATAAGATAAACAATAGAAAAATGTGAGAATACAAAAGAGATAACAGAATATGAAACAATTTAAACCTTTTGAACTTCTTTGGTTTTTGCAGAATTCAGCTGATAAATGAAGAAACTAGCAGAAAGTCTTTCATTTGTTGATACCAGATGGAATTAAAGAGTTGCAACACACAGAAATGAGAAATTTCACAGGCAGTGATTATATTAATTTCCTAATAAAAAAATAAAAAAATTAAGAACACTTATCTAAGAGAAAAATCTATGTATGTGCAATACATAAATACCTTTAAAATGATGAGACATGGACAAAGAAAATGAACGATGTAAATGTCTGACACCAAGAAATATGAATGCTTTTAGAGTGGAGAAAGTCATTCTATAACAAGCCTATACTGGGGAATTTACTGACTTCTTTTATAATATCAGCACAAAAGAATAAGAGCATGGAACCCTGAAAAGGTCAGTTAAAAGAGTACAATCATCTCTACTCCTGAGCCTTGCCAGTTTTTAGTAGCACCTCTATTCTGCCTGGGAAGAAGAGCTGAGAAAATGGACAATTTCTGCCCCACTGAAAATGGGAAGCCATTGTTATCAGTATAAAAATACACGGGTGTGGACAAGAGATCTCATAACGGGCCTTGGCTATTCCAGGAAAGGGTTTGAAAGAAAAATATCTCTCTACAAATTCAGTAGATATAACCTGGTCCAAATGAACAAATAATCCAGTTGCTATGCAGGAAGTTCTTAAAAGCAAAATTATTTAGACCAGGTGCTATACAAAAAAAGACTGGACAGCTCTTTAGGAATTATATAGGGGTGTTGCTAAATGATTGGTTTGATTTCTTCAAGTAATTTTTTAAAATAATTTTTTCAAAATAATTTTAAAAGCCTGTGAATTCACCAGTTGTGTTTATTAATTCAACAGCTAAATTTTTCTAGCTCATGAGTAGATTGCAAAATACCCGAAGCAACAAATGAATATGGGTAATTTGGGTAATAAAAATTTATTTGAGAACTTGAATTAATTTAACGTGCTACATATTTGTAATGTATTTTCATGTGAAGCTATAAAAATACATTTTTTTGGTGACTTTGCCCTTTTTAAATCTATACGCATTTCAAATAAGATTCAAGCAAACTTTATGATTCATTGCATTTTACTCATCAACACACTGCTTTCTGAGAGTTCTTTGATGTATGGGGAATCTTGTGTGTCTTTTGGATAAGCCTTCTTAAGCCTTTTTCCCTCAAGTCAGAAAGTTATACTTCAGTAACTAAAGAAACATCCAAGGACTAAAAATTTGCTTTGCAACAGAGAATGTTCCGTAGAATTGCCAACGCACATCTCCTTTATGTACAAACCAAACAGAAGTTAGGGAGCAAATACTTGACAACTGATCAGTGTATTGGAACATAATCAACAGCAGAGAAAGCAGAAATCATACCGCAAGGCTAGAGTAAAAATCAAAATGAAAACACTGCTTCAAGAGTAAGGATATTGACGGGACATATAATGAAAATGCATTCTAAATGGGATGTGTTCAGTGCAAAAGAAGAGAGAAGACAAATAAAATATGATTTATTTCTTGGATTTAGATTTACTCTAGAGAAAAGCAAAAAAAAAAAATTTATTAAGAATGTTTCCTTTATTTTTATCGTGGACACTATTACAGATGTCTCCATTTCCCCCACTCAAACAAAAACTTTTGTACTGCAGTTTGAGCTTTGGCCCTGAATACTTTAGGAAAAAGTTGAAAAGAAATTATTGTTTTTCTTTGATATTTACTACATTGCCCACTAACAAAAGATTATTAGCCAAGGAAATTGCACTATGGGTAATATTCATCTTTAACCGAAGGGTTGCTTAGGAAAATGTGTATTCCTGAGTAATACATTCTTATCACATTTTATTTTATTTTTTATTTTTTTAAATATCTTTATTGATTTCAGAGAGAGGAAAGGAGAGGGAGGGAGAGAGATAGAAACATCAATGATGAGAGAGTCATTGATCAGCTGCCTCCTGCACGTCCCCAACTGGGGATCAAGCCGGCAAGCCAGGCATGTGCCCTGACCGGGAATTGAACCCCGATCGCCTGGATCCTAGGTCAATGCTCAACCGCTGAGCCACACCCGGCCGGGCATCTTATCACATTTTATACATATCATATAAACTAGATGGTTTAACTTCAGTAAACCACATAAGTCAAGTACATTCCATGAAAATTATGGGCAATCACAGCATGATGTAGCAAAAAATTAGGTGTATTTTTATGTCAAGAATTTATAGTCATACATTTTGGATCTATTTAATCATTTTCAGATTCAGGCCCCTTATTTGTAGGATGAGTAACTAGATTATACCAAAGAATAAATAAAACAATATGTGTAAAGGGCCCAGTACAGTGTCATTTCTCAGTAGAAGATTGCTATCACAAAGCATCGTTTAGGCAACTTGAAGATGAACGCCAAACTAGCGAAAGCAGGAAGGATCATCTTCTCAATGTAGTTGACAGTTTTGAGAAAGAAAAAACGGCCAAGATTCCTTATAGAAATACACGGTTTGTGCACCAAATAAATCTATGGTAGTCCTTTCATTTAACGTGTGAATGGAGTGCCCGGTGGTGTGTGGTTAGCTACTGTCACAACCAGTCACGGCAGCCTTGCAAACTACTCCTCAAACAGTGACACTTTGGCTGCTGCTTCTTTTCTGTTCAGTGTACATTTATTGCCACATATTAAAAGTTTCAAAGGTGAACAGCACATGATCTGTTGCTATTAGGCTTTCACATAAAAGGAGGTCACAGTAAAGAAGGTCAGTTCGTTCAATAAAATTTTAAAGAAATTACTGGAGCATGAAAGAAGAACTACAGAACTATAGTTTGGGGAGGGAGGATATTGGAGAGGCTAAGACAAGACATGGAAGGTGAGGAAAGAGCCTTAAAGAGTGCGCATAGGCCAATCCAGTAGAAGAGTGTTGGTGGTACAAGGGAGACCCAGAATCATAAAGGAGCTAGGTATTTGGGGGCCTGCTAGAAGTTAGATGTTTCTAGATAATGATTAGAAATATAAATGGACTAGAGAGATGGCATTAGATATACAAACATGATGAAAAGGCCTAGAGGAAATGAAATGGTTGCAACTTAACTTCCTACAATACCGAAGAGTTATGAAAAGGAAATCTTCACTTTTCAAATGCAGCACAAAACAGCAGTGCCCAGATGACCTGTGGCCCGGTCCCTTATCATTACTGTGAACCAAAGCTGGAATTTGCACTAAGAGACTGCCTGGGTCCGGCTTTTAGGGAGAAAACGACGACTTCAAATACTGAGGGGCTGCATTGGAATATCAATAATCACAAAATAGGCCAGGCAGGGTCTGATATCAAAATGTTTCATGGAAGGTGGAAGATTAAGACAGCATATAAAAATCCTTTCATTTTACCAATATGGGGAGATGTTGGTAAAAGGGTACAGATTTCCAATTTAAGATGAGTAAGTTCTGGGATATAAGGTACAGCATAGTGATCATAGTTAACACAACTGCATTAAATACCTCAAAGTTGCTAACAGAGTAGATCTTACATGTTCTAATCAAAGAAATGAAATGGTAATTATGTGAGGTGATGGAAGTGTTAACTAACTAATCTGGTCATTACTCATTTCGCAATATATAAGTGCATCAAATCAACACGTTATCCACCTTAAACTTGCACAGTGTTAAATATCAATTATATTTCAATAAAGCTGGGGGGGGATTGTCATAACCAATTCAGAGTATTTCTAGTTGCACAAATGTGTTTTATAGATTCAAGCCACTTACTATTACTTAACCTATTTCCTTTGCTTATACACATTTCAGTCATCTCCCTGTAACAGTGAAGTTTCATGGCACATAAACGCATTTAACTTACTTAAATTCAAATAAACATTCTTAGAGAAAAGCAAACTTCCTCCCTGACCACACAGGCACAACAAAAATTACAAATAATAGCATAAGAGACCTGTAGACTTTGTGAGTCTTTTTCTTCTGTTTCATATGATCCAGGAAGTCTGAAGTAGTGAATGTCTATTGGCCAAGACCAATGGAGAAAATATGTGAGTAATTTTAATATATTCCTGAAAATTAATGAAGTGAAATATATTGTTCAGCTGGCCCTGTAATTTTGATGGCTTTTATTTGCAGAATTATTCATAGATAAACAATTCCTAATGAAGAGTTAAAAGTCTATAGAAAATAGTTAATAAACAGTCTATAGAAGAAAATGCCATCAAAAAACAGAAGCCATAACTTTACCCAAATTTTCCTAGAAACAAAACATTTGAGTGATTAGATTTCTGGAAATAGTTTCTCTTTGAGATTACCTACCTTACATTACTATTTACATTAAACATCCATACGTCTTAGTGCCATGCAGGATTATATAAACAAAATGTATACTATACTTTATGAGTGAGTATAAAAATTTCCTCAAGGGTAATTTTGCATTGTGTGCTGAGCTAAGAAATTAACCCTCTTACATTACCTTATATGCTGGAGTCCACTATACTGGTCAATGATCAGCCCCAAATGCCACTTCATTTTTGAAATCTTTCTCTTTTTTCTTCTTTTATTTATTTTTCCATCACCATTTATCCCCTCTATGCCCTGTTGCACCTGCACCCCCACCCCTTGCAATCACCACACCATTGTTCAAGCCCATGAGTTCTCTCTCTTTTTTTTGTTTTTACTCATTCCCTCCCCCTCAAAAAAATCCAGTCAGGATAAGATTCTATCAGTGTTTCTTAGCAATTTGATCAATCCTCTGCCAGAGCTTTTATCTCTTTGCTCTCTAGTTAGGTGTTTGATTAAATTGTGAGCTTTTCTATGGCTCGGATTGACTTTTTATTTCTTGATTCCACTCTGCTTACAGAGCCATGACTGAAGAAGTTATGTGTTAAAGACATTTGCAGTGAATAAATTGTTAAAGTCTATTTTTGAAAAGGCAATATGATGACTCACAAATATAAAATAAATGTGTTGTAAATTTTATTCAGCTGATTAATTAACAAGAAAATCAGTAAGATATTAAAACCTGTTCAAAGAGCTTTTGAGAAGCAAAATGTGTGTGTGTGAGTGTGTGCATATGCAGTTTAATCAAAAAAAAGGAATATTTCTGGCTTAGATACAAAACAGGTGACAGTCTTACAATGTAATAAACCATAATCTTTGAGATGTCCATTCTACTGGGCAGAAATTACTTGCTGCTTTTCTGGACAAAAGTCTACAATGTAACATATAATTTTACTTATTCTAAGGGCTTTAATCAATAGTAAATAGTGATTCTATGCCAGTATATTACCCTAGGTAATGTTTAAGTGGCTTCCACTCTTGAATGATACTGAAAAGATATGCTTCCCCTAAGCCCCAGGACAATTGCCCACTGGCTATGGCAGATGCTCAGTATTACCAAACCCTTGTACAATGAAGAAGGTGCTAGAAGTGGAGTGAGGAAGTAGTGGTCTAAGTTCTCTATTAATCTGAAAAAGCTACTTACTCTATGATTCCAACTATATAATGCTCTGGACAATGCAAAACTTTGGACTCAATAAACGTTTTGGTGGTTGCCAGAGGTTAGAAGGAAGAGAGGGGTAATAGGCAGAGCACAGAGGATTTCTGGGGCAGGAAAAATACTCTGTTTGGTAATGGATACATATCATTACACATTTGTCCAAACTCATAGAATGTACACCAAAAGTGAACCCCAGTGTGAACTATGGACTTTGGGTAATTGTGATATTTGGGTAATTGTGATATGTCAATGTAGGTTCATCAACTGTAACAAACACACTACTTCCATGGTGCAGCCTTAAAAACAGGAGGAGGCTGTGCACATAGGGAGTCAGGGGTATATGGGAACTCCGTAGTTCTGCTTAATTTTGCTGTATAGCTAAAATGCTCTAAAAATAAAGTCTACTAAAAACTAAATAAATATGTAATTTCCTTATAAAAAGAAGTTTCCCACTTCTTTGCCTTATTTCCAAGTTTTTTCCAGTTTTTCATGAAACAGTGAATTAGTATGTTCTGCCTTATGATATGTATTAATTTAATGTAGGGACATTTTTGCTAAAGGGATTACCATGTAGGTGCAAATCCTATTAACCTAAAAATTCAGTTACACAAAATGACCAATTTTACTATCATTGCCAGATAATTGAGGTTTCGCTGTAATGGTTTAGTGACTTGATTTCTCTCCCTTGCTTTAAATATGCTGTGTGCTCTGCCCAGGTGGCTCAGTTAGTTGAAATGTCATTCCATACACCAAAAGGTTGTGGGTTTGATTCCTGGTCAGGGCACATACCTACGCTGAGTGTTTGATCCCTGTTAGGGGTGGATATGGGAGGCAACCCATTGATGTTTCTCTCTCACATTGGTGTTTTTTCTCTCTCTTTCCCTTTTTCTCTCTCTAAAAGCAATAAAAACATATCCTTGGGTGAGAATTTAAAAAACAACAACAAATAAATAAATAAATAAATAAATAAATAAATAAATATGCTGTGTAACTTGCTCTTTGAGAAGGGATTACCTTTGAATATTTAGTGGCAATAAAATTAACGATTATAATTCAGAGGATTATAATAAAAATCTTTGAACTCTAAATAAACTTTGGAAGTGGAAAATAAAGATCTGTATTTTTAAAAAGTAAGTAGGGGAATGTTTACCATATGAAAAATTAATAGATTTATTAATAATTTTTGAATAAGAATACATACAGTAAGCTTCTGTTAATGTTTACATAAATAATGGAGAGTTAGAGCTCCAATAGACCAGAGAAATCACTGATTGCAACTTCTTCATTTTACAGGTAAGAAAACTGAAGCCCAGTCACACAGCTCATTGGTGAGTATTATAAAACATTATATGGATGATGAAGTAATATGCAGTTTGCTGGGGACATATCCCTTACATGTATGGAGTTTAGCAGCTGTCCAATGCTTAACTGTCCTACTTGCTGAATCATTAGAGATACCCAGAATAAGACTAAACGTTTTTTACAGGCACTGAAATCATTTTCTTGAACTGAAATGACTCATAAAACAGAACCAGTTTTACTCTATGTGATTTCCACCTTCCAAAGCAGCTATATTTTTTAAAGTGGATATACCGTGGTGGGCAAAAGTAGGTTTACAGTTGTAAGTACGTGAAACAGAGTTTATTCCTGTATTCTTGTTTATTCTTTGTATTATATATTTTTCTATACAGACAACTGTAAACCTACATTTGCCTTCCTCTGTATTTTGAGGGAGTTATGTAGTAAGGAAAATATATGAAACTTGTGATTAATTCTGAAATAAAATTTTATCATCTCTCCAAATTTATGATTTCCAGGGGGTATGACTAATTTTGATGAACAAAAGCTTACCAGAAGTTTTTTGTTGTCTTTTTTTCTTTTTGGTTGTTCATTTTGTAGTTTTTGTAGGTATCAGGGCCTTTTTCTGTTAGTACAAAATACGATGGTTTAGAAAACTGGTAACTTTAGTATTCTGGTCTGGAGAAAATGGTCAGAGTTGAGGAAAGTAGGGGAAGAAAGCACTGTCTGAATCCATCACCCCAGTTCCAAATGCATGAATGTCTCCAGAATAATTACCTCTGCCTGGGTGTGATAAGGGTAACATTTTTAAAAAAGTTTTAACAGTTGGTAACACACATTTCAGAAAAAGGAAAAAAAAATAAGTGCCTGTTAAATTAAACAGTATAATATTTAACTATTCAAAATAATAGTTCTGTGACCCACTTAAGAACAACAATTCTCAAACCAAATTGTACAGAGCACCTTTGTTTAGAGGCCAGAAACCAAGGCTTGGAGAACAGGCAAAAACTAATGATGACTGGATGGCAGAACCACGCCGTGGCGATGGGTACGGTGGGGTTCCACCCGGGCACCATGGCTGCTGGACATCGGTCACTCCCTGCCCCCTTTGCTTGATGCATGACCTCTGTTGTCTCTGAGACAATAGAGACAGCTTTTGTTGTTTTTCTGGATTCATTTTTGGGTCACTCTAAATTCCTTTGTCAAGTAAGAACATCCATCATTGGCCAAGTATCTAACTTTAAATAAAAGAAGATTCATCCAAAATTGGAAGAACATTTGGGGACTGATAAGAAAAAAAGAGAAAAAAACCCAGCCGTCTGCTCCACTGGTCACATCTAAACCTATTGAATTAGAATCTTGGAAGAAATGAGAATCAGCATTTTCAAACAAGTATATTTAGTTCTGCTACAATATGACACAGGTATTCCTGTAAATCACTGTATTATAGGAAACCACACAAGAAAAACCACAGGGCTTATGAGAAAAGTGGAGTAAGGAACACAGAGCCCAAAATCTTCACAATAAAAAAGATAGGAATCTAGTGAACATGGCAGTGCAGCCTGACATATGTTAAATAGCCTAGAAACACATAACTACTGCAATAGAAATGCCTTTATCCTGAAATGGATGAAGTTTGTCTCTAAAAGTGGCATTTGTTTGTAAAAGCAACAGTCTGGAGGGCTGCGGTTTGTGTCATGGGTAAGTAATGGAAGGAAAGTTATCTGAAATTGAGTGGAAAGTTGCAATACCAGATGGGTATGTGTTTGGCTCATAACCCACGTGGGGAAGGGAGGTAGCTGGTAAGAAGTTTCAAGGGTGTGCTTGTGTGCATTTTGTGTATTCCACGTGGCTCAGTTCAGCAGGGTGCAGTTTTCAGAATTCACTTGCGTCTCTCCAGATGAAATCTGATGTTAGCAAAAGAAAAATATGCAGCCCGGCTGGATGTAGCTCAGCGGTTGAGCGTTGACCTAGGATCCAGGCGATCGGGGTTCGATTCCCGGTCAGGGCACATGCCCGGGCTGTGGGCTCGATCAATGACCCTCTCATCATTGATGTTTCTATCTCTCTCTCTTCCTCTTCTTTCCTCTCTCTGAAATCAATAAAGATATATTTTTTAAAAAAAGAAAAATATGCATAATGCTTAAATGGTTACCGAATATCCCAGTGATGTTGGGATATATTCACACTTCAAAACAACTATTATACAAACTTGCCGGTACTCCTGCGTGAATTTTACATAAATAAGAGCAAATACCTTTAGAGGTTTGGATCTTCCCTGACCATTCCACATGTTCTTGTTTAATGCCCTTTATGAGATAAAGCTCATTATTTCACAACTCTCACTGAGTGAGTGTCAGTACCTGACTTACATTTTTCCTCTCTCTACCCCACCACCAATTACTGTCTTAAGTGATTTTTTTACTTTTCTTAATGTTCTGAATAACTACTTATCTTCCTCTTCTCTTCACAGCAGCCTCTCCCTGCCGCCTTGTCACCCCTCGTCTTTCTCACCATGTGTCTCTGCTGCATATTAGTAAGCCTGGGTCAAGTTTGTATCATTTTTCTTGTTTTCCTCTATTTCCCAGGTAAAATGTAAGCATGAAGCCTGTGTAGTGTTCAGCAATGGCATTTCACATTTGGTGTGTCCCAACTAAGTGTACACCTGATTGCCTTGTTTTACCAAATGTAAATAAGAGCCAAATGTTGGGATTCAACTCATACTAGGAATGCTGCAGCCTTTCATTTTCTTCAAGTGAAAAGCTGTATAAATGTCTTTTTAATACAAAGCCGTCTCTTCTATATTTCGGTACTGGCTGCTGTGTTTTTAACTTTTTATTCTGTTGGGGAGATTAAAGACAGAGGATCATTATGAGTTTTCTAAGAAGCCAAGGGACTGCAGTAAGATTAAAAACTATTTATTCTGACTTTGTATTTCTTTGGTCCTCATTTTCAGATCGAGCATAAGGTATCTGTGGCACAGATTGCTTTCAGAAAGATGAATTTGACTAAAAAACATACTTTGCATTCATTCAATAAACATTCATTTTTGAATGCATCCTATAATTCAGGATCTGTGCAGGCCCAGGGCACATAAAAATGAATGAGAAAAAGGTTTTGTTTTTAAGGAACTGTAGTGGATTCCATGGTGCTCTGCCTGTATACGCCATCACCCCAGTTGCTGAGAATGTTGGTGACTTACAGTCTTAGTGGAGTCTTTCTTCCAGCTTTTTTCCTAACTGAAAAAAGGAACCTCACCAAGTCATAATTAAAATGACAAATGTCAAGGGCAAAGAGAGAATACTAAGGGCTGCAAGAGACAGATAAATCGTGACCTACAAGGGAACCCCCATAAGGCTGACAGCTGATTTCTCAACAGAGACTCTTCAGACCAGAAGGGAGTGGCATGAAGTTCTCCAAGTAATGAAAAGCAAGAACATGCAACCAAGATTGCTTTATCCAGCAAGGCTATCATTTAAAATTGAAGGTAAAAAAAAGAGCTTCCCAGACAAAAAAAAAAGCTAAAGGAGTTCAGTACCACCAAACCAGCATTGCAAGAAATGCTAAAGGACTGCTTTAAGAAAAAGAAGGAATAGTGAGGGAGAGGTACATCAGCACAAAGGGGGGAAATGGCGTTAAATAAGTATATATCAATAGTAACCTTAAATGTAAATGTAATAAATGGTCCAATCAAAAGACATAGAGTAGCTGAATGGATAAGAAAACAGGATCCAATTATATGCTATCTACAAGAGACCCACCTGAGAGCAAAAGATTCATACAGGCTAAAAGTGAAGGGATGGAATAAAATAGTCCATGCAAATAGAAAGGGGAAAAAAAGCTGAATTAGCAATATTTATTTCTGCCCAAAATAGACTTCAAAATAAAGACCATAACAAGAGACAAAGATGGCCATTAGATAATACTAAAAGGATCAATCTAACAGAAGGAAATAACCCTTATTAACATATATGCACCCAATATAGAAGCACCTAAATATATTAAAAAATTCTTGGTTAACTTTAAAGGGGGGATTGACAGCAACACAATCATAGTGGGGGACTTTAACACCCCACTGTCAGCATTGGACAGATCATGAAGACAAAAAATCAATAGGGAAACACAGATCTTAAATGACACCTTAGACCTTCGATCCAATGGATTTAATTGATATTTACAAAACATTTCACCCCAAAGCAGCAGAATACACATTCTTCTCAAGTGCACATGGGACATTCTCAAAAATCGATCACATGTTAGAGCACAAGGCAAGTCTCTACAAATTCAAGACGATTGAAGTCATATCAAGCATCTTCTCGGATCACAATGCCATGAAACTAGAAATCAACCATGATAAAAAAACTCAAAAATATTCAAACACATAGAGGCTAAATAGCATGTTATTAAACAATGAATGGGTTACCAATGAGATCAAGGAAGAAATCAAACACTTCTTGGGAAAAAAAATGAGAATGAACAAACAACAAATCAAAATTTATGGGACACAGTGAAAGCAGTCCTGGAGGAAGGCCATAGCATTACAGGTCTTTCTCAAGAAACAAAAAAAAAGCTCTAATAAACCATCTAACACAACAACTAAAACAACTAGAATGAGGGCAGCAAGAAAAGCCCCAAGGAAGTAGAAGGAAGGAAATAATAAAGATAAGAGCAGATATTAATGACATAGAGACAAAAAAAATACAAAAAAATCAATGAAACCAAGAGCTGGTTCCTTGAAAAGATAAATAAGATTGATGCGCCTTTAGCCAGACTCACCAAGAAACAAAGAGAGAGGACCCAAATAAATAAAATCAGAAACGAAAGAGGCGATATAACAACTGACTCAACAGAAATACAAAGGATTGTAAGAAAATACTATGAGCAACTATATGCCAACAAACTGGACAACGTGGGGGAAATGGACAAATTCCTAGGCACATACAATCTTCCAAAGCTGAATCAAGAAGAGGAAGAAGAAAAAAAGCTTCTGCACAGCAAAAGAAAACAGCTTCAAAATACAAAGGAACCCCACGCTCTGGGAAAACATATTTGCCAAGGATGTATCTGATAAGGGGCTAATTTCCAAAGTGTACAAAGAACTCATACTACTCATCAAGAGGAAGACAAACAATTCAATTTAAAAATGGGAAAAGGACCTGAATACATACTTCTCCAAAGAGAACATACAGATGGTCAAGAGACATATGAGAAAATGCTCAACGTCGCTAATCATCAGAGATTCAAGTTAAAACCACAATGAGGTATCACTTCACACCTGTCAGAATGACTCCCATCAACAAATCAACAAATGACGTGTGCTGGCGAGGGTGTGGAGAAAGGGGAACCCTAGTACACTGCTGGGGGGAATGCAGACTGGTGCAGCCACTATGGAAAACAGTATGGAGGTTCCGCACAAAATTAAAAATGGAGCTGCCTTTTGACCCAGTGGTTTCACTTCTAGGAATGTATCCTAAGAATCCTGAAATATGCACCCCTATGCTCAAAGCAGTGCAATTTACAATAGCCAAGATCTGGAAACAACCCAAGTGCCCATCAGTAGACGAGTGGATAAAAAAGCTGTGGGACATTTATAACATGGAATACTATGCAGCTATAAAGAAGAAGAATCTCATACGATTTGAGACAGAATGGAACGACCTGGAGAATATTAAGCTAAGCAAAATAAGCCTGGCAGAGAAAGACAAACATCACATGATCTCACTTATATGTGGCATCTAAAGAACTTAATAAACTAGTGAACAGAAATGATTCAATGACATGGAAGCATGGATCAGACTGAGGATTCTCAGAGGGATGGAGGGGGAGAGATTAACCAAAGAACTCATATGCATATATGCACAACCCAAGGACATGGATAATGGTGTGGAGAGGGACTGGGGAGGGGTGTGTGCCAGGGTGGAAGAGGTCATTGGGACATCTATAATATTTTGAACAAAAAAATTTTTTTTTAATTTAAAAAATAATTGTGATAAGAGGTTGAAAATTAGTAGAGGTAACCCCCACGTCATTAGGCAAGGCATTTAGCTCATACTGTGTGGCAGTGAGGGCACCCCACCTTCTTTTCTAGAGAAAGTGACTTCTGAACTTAGATTTTATTATCAATAAGGGTTAAACAGAGGCACGGAGAAGGAGGTGGGAATGAGAAGGGCTTTCTGGACTGAGAAAGCAGTATGTGCAAAGACAAATACCTGTAAGCGGGCTTGGCACATTCAGGAAACTTCTGATAGGTCAATATAACTTGAACCTATGGGCAAGAGAGAAAATGGGGAGACCTGATGATGAAGTGGTATGCAAGACCCAGTTCACGAGACACTCATATCTTGTGTTGAAGAATTTGTATTTTACTGATGACATTTGGTCTAGTGAAGTTTTAAGCAAAAGTCTTAGAAGGGTATATTGACAGTAAAGTGAGCATTGGTTGGAATGAGGTAAGGGTGGAGATATGGAGGCCCTTTAAAAAGAGGTAGAAAACTAGATAGAGAAAAGTAGGTAATATCAAGACAAGATAGGAGCAAGGAGAGGACTTGGGGTTTTAATTCTATAAAGGGATAACATGAGGAGATATCATTCTAGTGAATTGGGAGGGAACATAAAAGAAGGGGTTTGAGGGATAGAGTTGTTAAATTTAGTTTTGAACAGATTGAGTTGGAAGGATTTATGGGGCAAGTAAGTGGATATGTTTAAGAGAGAAAGTGAAAAAAAAAAAAGAGATAGAGAAGTGTGTACAGATTTTACTTGTAGCTGTGATTTAGGGAAGAATGAATAGAATAAGAAGAGATGAAAGGAGAAACTACCACTTTGGGGAAATAAAGGAAGATTGAAGGGCGGAGGCCACAGAGACAAGTTTCTGGGATTTGTGCTATTGTTATAGTTACTGTCTACTTCATAACAAGGTGAATCGACATTTTTAAGTTTTCAAGTGCTTTATATTTTTGTCTACTTAATTGTTTTTCATAGTAGTCTTTCTTGGAGTAATTACCTTTATATTATAAATGAGGAAACTAAGTTAAAGATAGATTCTGTTATGCTACCTGTTTGGCCAGGTCATTTACTTTAAAGATGACTGGAAGATGAAGATTTCGAGAGAGTTTCAAGTTAGTTTACAAAATAATTCCTCCTGTTTGCAGTTGAGTATGATTTTAGTTATTGAGCCCAATTAGTCTGAAAACATTTTAAAAGATTCACATGCACGGTATTTTCAATATCCCAAGTGTTCCTTACTTTATTCTTGCTTTTTCCTTAATTTTTTCTTCCCTCTTCTGATTTCAAGTTAGCTATCTACAAACACTCTGTACAATAACAATGTAAATATTGAAGCTTTAACTGATCTTTTAATATTTCTTTTAAGTCAAACCTTTTAATAAATATATTCAAGAGGCAGATTATATAATCTCACATGAGATTACTTATTACCTCACAGTATGGCATATGGCACCGTTCATTCCAAAGTTATCTGTTTTTATCCAGTATCATTCTTAATATGTATACAGATGGCACACCTCATATCCCAGCCAAGCTGCGGTTCTTCTCCTTTCCTTTGCCCCACTTTTGCTTTTTCCTTTATTTAGGAAAGGCTTTCAGAAGTCACAGGTATTTAATTAAATGTAGATTGTATGGTACATTAGTGACCATTAAACATTATGTCTTTCAGCAGGCAATTAAAAAGGGCAAAATATTCTAAATGATTTTTTAAACACCTTCTTCCAATCATTAAGCACAGTTACCAGGGCCATATTTTGTAAATGTAAAACAGTGGAGTTCTCACAAGTATGCTTGTCACAGTCGTTTTTATTGATGATCTATCTGAGCTTCATTTCCTAGCTGAGAAACTTGTCGGTCAATTTATTCCAACATAACACCGTTTGGTTGGATGGTTATTAATCCTGTAATTGTTCACGGCATGCCAGGAATAATTCAGTTAATTATTACAATATTTTTTACTTTGCTATGCTTCTCTATGTCAAAATACCCTTTACATATATTGGAAGAAAAATCAGATGCTTATTTAAATTCTAGACATAAAAAATTGATTACTAGCTAAAAATATAAGAGAAAGACTTTTTTTTTGTTTGCCCTGAATAGAATATCTGCTGGCCTAAATGCAGTTTGATGAATTAAAATGTCTTGATTTTAATTGATCCATCATGTCTATCTTTTTAAAATTATCTAGAAAAAGGAATAATTTTAACTATTAGTTTCAATTAAGTGCCATAGTATAACAATTCATCCTTGATCATGTTAAAAAGAGAATTCATTTTTTTCAATTCCAGTATATGGAAACAGAGCTAATGTCTACAGTTCCATTATAGTCATGAAATTAAATGTGCAGTTAGGTAAAAAGTGTGAAGATGTATATAATAACTTTCATGCACAGAATTAAATTTTGTTAAAGGTATTTGGGGTTGGATATGCCTGAATAGATTTCAGAATATAAAACCCTATCAGTAAAACATAATAATGTATGGATTATTACATTCTAACACTTACATTAAGTTATTTTAGTTCACTATAGAAATGGAAAATGCAATATTCATTATGCAGCGCTGCACTTGCATTAAATCAAGTTCAGCAGAGGCCTTCCATAAGAGAAAGGGATACAACCACTGCTCTACAGCTAGCTCTTTTGGCCAGCCTCTAACTTATAATAACCAAATGACCACGTGCTTGTTCACCAAATTAGCATCCTTCTCTATGGGCAAAGAACAACAGTATTAACTGGCTGTGACCAAAAGGACTCTGAAGGAATTTAAAGGTAAAGATGACTACATCCTTGTTGATGGTGGTTGAGGGAGCATAGAAACAAAATAATAAAAAAAAAAAGATGCATTTCTATTTTATCTGATAAAAATCACAGGCATTAAGTTGCAAACTATGATGTTAGCTGGAAATTCACTTAATTTGGAGTCAGTTTTAACCCTAGATATGCTACATAGTTTTGTGAGTTTAGGCAAGTCATGAAATCTTAATTTACTTATAAAAACAACATTATAATATTCAGGTTGGACATGATGATGCAATGATGTAGTATATGAGAACTTTTTTTTAATGTTTAAACACTGTGCGCATGTAAAAGGTGATGTTAGATTACGAATTTGCACCTAGACTATTTAGAATTACACACCAGTGTTAATATATGTTAGGAATGAATTGACCTATTCATTACTGATTTATTTATTGATGTGTCTGAAGTACTTCATCTGTTAACATATTATGATATTTTTGATATATATGATTGTAGTATAATAAAAAATATGTATATATTTGGTCTTTGTTCTTGGTACCTGGCATAGTGCCTCAAAAAACAATGGACTTTCCTGAGTGATGAATGTTTTGTTATAGTAGTGAATCAACTACTCATTGGCCCCTACATAGCTTCAGGATGGGGACTGGTCACCAGACATTCCAGCCACACCGTTGGAGGGTTAGAACTTTTGGCCAGCCTGACTTCCAGGGAGAGGAGGGAAAGTGTAGATTAAGCTTTATCAGGTGGCCAGTGATTTGATCAGTCATGCCTATACAATGAAACCCCAATAAAAATTCTGGACATAGAGACTCAGTGGAGGTTTTTCATGGGTAAATCCTCTGATGTGCAGGGAGGGTGATGCACCTGACTCATCTGGGGGAAGGCATGGGAGCTCCTCAGAGCTCTCCCAGATCTCCCTTTCCCTTTGTGTCTCTTCCTTATATGGTTGTTCTACTTTATAATAAAACTATAATCATAAGTACAGCACTTTCTTGAATTCTGTGAGTCATTCTAGTGAATTATTGAAGCAGAGGTGGTACTGGGAAACTCTGAATTTATCATTGATCAGGCAGGAGTTTGGGAGGCCCCTAAGACTGTGGCTGGTATCTGAAGCAAGGGAAGACTTGTGGAGGTCTGAGCCCTTCAACCTGTGGAGTCTGACACTGAAGAGATTGCAAGAATTATATGATATAACTGTACTTGGGCTAGAAATAAAACATTTCTGGCAGAGAAAACAAATGACACTTTCCCTAACCACAACAATATGATTGCAAACTGAAAAAAATTCCCATAAAATTACTAAAAAAAAAATGTGCAAGATACAATATTCAATTTTCAAGGGAATATAAATACTGCATAGTACAAAATGTATTGATTAAAGTCAGTTGAAGTAAGCCATATAATTGGATATTTCTAATTTGCTAAAGTAATTCTATTTCTTAATCCACCAACTTTCAGTAAATAGGTGTGTCAAAATTTTAAGGAACAATATGTTGGAATATATAAACCTTATTAAACATCTGCTTAAAAGTCTCAGAATGCTATAAAAATAATTATAAAATATCACAATGTTTCTTTAAATGCATACTGAACTTTAAATAAATTAATTAAAATGTCCAGGAGCAAAAACAAAAAAGAAACTAAATCCTATACATGTCCTATTTGGAGAAAGAGTGTGAGACTAGTTGGAGGGTGTTTGTAATATTTGTGCTGATGATCTGTTGCCCAAATAATGCCCAAATATGTGAAGCCCACATATTAGAGAATTGAAACCAAGGCCACCCTGCTTAAGCTGGATCTTTTGAAGGACTTCATGTTCTGTAAAAATGTGTACCAGAAAGATAAAAACTGCCATTTTTTCCTAGTAGTCTGATAGATTTTGTAATCTTATCTCCCCTCTTGTTGAATATGTTAGAATGCATTAATGGGCTAACAAGAATATAAAGCACACTTACAGGCCAAAAACTACAGGAAGGCAGGTTCCTTGGAATAAAGAGAGCAGTGGAGTTGGCTTAAGCCTTAAGGCTATTTGCCTTATGTCGTGAAAAATGACATAGAAAAGCTTGAAGGATTATTCTACTGGTGTACAGGTGATTAGCGAAACACCTCTTCCCTATGGGACTTTACTAAAGAAAAAGTGTCTGTCTTGAACTTTGATGCTAAGTAGAGATGAGAGAATTTTTTGAAATTTATATCTAAAAACTGGACCTCAAATGGATTTGCAGTGCAAATCCATGTTATGTGTCATGTTCAAGATCAAGGCACCAGAAGATTTGGTATCTAGTGAAGGCCCACTTTCTGGTTCACAGATAGTGCCTTCTTCTTGTGCTATCACAAGGTGGAAGGGATTAAGGTACACTGTGGAGTCTCTTTTATAAGAGCATGAATCCCACTCTTGAAGTCCCCATTCTTATGACTTAATCACCTTCCAAAGACCTCATCTCCTATTACCATGACCTTTAGGGTTTAGGATTTCAACATATGAATTGGCCTGGGGGTAGGGTGGGGCAGGGAGCACAAGCATTCAGACCATAGCAATGATAAAAATATTTAAAAATAGATTGAACATAATAGCAAGAAGTAAAAGATTATTAAATGACCAAAAATATTTAAAGAGCAACGGTAGAGAGCTCCTAAATATAAAAATATAATGTGTTAAATTAAAGTTAATGGGTAGTTTTTTCTGCAGTTTCACTACAGATGAAGAGTTAGTGAAAATATTAATCACAACATTGCAGAGAGAGACAGAGCTTTAAAAAGTTCAAAATAAGATTAAAAAAAACTGGTGAACATTGTTCAGAAATTATGAAAGATTTTTATTCTTAGATTCTAAATAGGGTCTGAAACTCATATCTAGACCCATTTTAGTGAATCTGAAAAGTTCCAAATACAAAATGAAGATTTTCTTAGCATAAGCGAGAATAAAGCAGGTAATGTTTGAAGGAGCAAAATTTTTATTGAAAAGTGAGTTCTCAATAATAATGAAAACCAGAAGAAAGTGAGAAGATATTTTCAATAAGTTCAGATCAAATAATTATGCACATAGTGAAAATATCTTTCAAAATGGAGATATAGAAAAGATAATTTCAAACAAACAAACCTGAGAAACTTTGTCATCAACAGACCCACCCACACTGGAGAAAGTTCTAATGTGTCTACTTTTGACAAAAAGAAAGTTATTGCACATGTAAGTAAAAATTATAAGCAAAGAAAGTAGTAAATGCATGGCTAAAAAAGCACAAATTATAAGAAGCAAAAATAAAATTTTGTGAAATCTGAGAAGCATATATCAAAAATATGAGAAAATTATAATCCATAAATTAGGAGAGGAATGATTGATGTTAAAATGTTCCAAGTGCCTTACATTGTTTAGGAGGAAGGTAATGATATTGATTAAATTTATGTTTTGCTAAATTAGAAATAGAGTATATAGCTTCCAAAGTCGTCAAGGAAAAAGTATGACAAGAAGTACCTTTGCTCTGGTTAAGAAGCAATCTTTGAACAAACAGGTGTAATTTTTTTCTTTTAGGATTATAGCTTGAAAAATTTTTTAAAGAATGAACCAACAACTAAAGGTGATGACAAAGAGATTTGCCAGTTCTCTCTTAGGTCTGAGTATATGTACAAAGCTAGATGGTTTCCCTAAAAATTTGCAACTATGGAATGTATTTTACATCACATGGGGGTTCATAGTTACATCACTTGCATGATGATCCAAGAATCTGCTATGCAGGGTATTATCATAAGATTGGCCTCAGCTAGTAGTATTACTTTGGGGACTAATTGAAGCATGTAAAATTCCTCTGCATGCACGATATCTCAACTCAGACTGCTCGGTATTCTCAATTAGAGACAGCAAGCTCAAGATACCAAATCATAAATACACAAGAAAGAATACCAGCGTGCATCACTTAAAATACATTCTGAGGAATGCATCATTAGGTGATTTTATCATTGTGTGAACATCATAACATGCACTCACACAGACCTAGATGGTATAGTCTACTATACAACTAGAGTATATGTTATAGTCTATTGCTCCTAGGCTACAAACATTAACATGTTACTTACTGAGTATTATAGGCAATGGCAGCACAATGATAAGTATTTGTGTATCTAAATATATAAAAAATGTACAGGAAAAATACAGCATAAAAGAAAAAAATGGTACACCTGTATAGGGCACTTTCCACGAATGGAGCTTGCAGGACTGGAAGTTGCTCTAAATGAGTTAGTGAGTGAATGGTGAGTGAATGTGAAGGCCTAGGACAAAACTGTATACTGCTATAGACTTTATAAGTAGTGTGTATCAGTATTACCACAAACACATGAATAATGCCTTGCACTATGACATTGCAACAGCTATGATGCAACCAAGCTAGAGAAATTTTTCAGTGCATATAATCTTATGGGACCACCATCACATATGTGGTGTGTAGCTGACTACAATGTGATCATGTGGCACATGATTGTATACACCAAATAAGACAACTGAAACAACAAACAGTAGTAATAGTCCGCACAAAAAACAAATGATAAATAATTTAAGAACATTTAAAACAGTCTATTAAAAATCATTGAAGACAGGAAAGTGACATCAACAGAATGGCAAAATTAGAAGCCTTAAACATGTTGCCCCAAAGAGACACCAATTCAACAAATACTGATAGTCCAAAAAGACTTTATGAAAACTCCAGAAACCAGTTAGGAAGTTGCAATACTCCAGGAAAGATCAAGGCCATGTTGAAATGGATAAATAAGGCCAGTTCATTTTAATTGCATCCTTCTCTCCTTCGAGCCAGCACAGTTCATTGATACCAAGAGGAAAAGTCCAATTTACATCTAACCCTGCAGAAGGGAAAGGGGAGAGTAGAACAAGTATCCAGTAATCCAGTTTTGAGGGCGCTGCCTAAAGAACTGGTTTCTGTCTCTTTACTTGGAGGAAAGAAGAAGAAGAAGAAGAAGAAGAAGAAGAAGAAGAAGAAGAAGAAGAAGGAGGAGGAGGAGGAGGAGGAGGAGGAGGAGGAGGAGGAGGAGGAGGAGGAGAAGAAGGAGGAGGAGAAGAAAGAGAAGAAGAAGGAGAAGAAGAAGGCGAAGTAGTAGTAGTAGTAGTAGTAGTAGTAGTAGTAGTAGTAGTAGTAGTAGGGGCTGCCAGAGGAACATAGTTAAAATAATAAAGTAGCAATAAATACATACTAATTAATAATCACTTTAAATCTAAAGGGCTAAAATGCTCCAATCAAAGTAAATAGGCCACCTGAATGGATAAGAAAACAAGATCCAAGTTGGAAAGGAAGAGGTAAAACTGTCATTATTTGAAGATGACATGGTGCTCTACATAGAGAACCCTAAGGATTCCACCAAGAAACAGCTAAAGTGATAAATGAATTCATTAAAGTAACAGGATGCAAAATAAATTTACAGAAATCAGTTGTATTTTTATACACCTATAATGAACTATCAGAAAGGGAAGCTAAGAAAACAATCCCATTCCCAATTGGTTCAAACAGAATAAAATACCTAGGAATAAATTTAACCAAAGATGTAAAAGACCTATACTCTGAAAATTATGACACTGAAGAAAGAAATTGAAGAAGATACAAATAGGTGGAACATATACCATGTTCATGGATAGAAAGAATTAACATCATTAAAATGCCCATACTACCCAAAGCAATCTATAGATTCAACAAAATTCCTATCAAGATACCAATGGTGTATTTCACAGAATTAGAACAAATATTCCAAAAATTTACATGGAATCCAAAAGACCTCGAATAGCAACAGCAGTGAGAAAGAAGGTAAAAATTGGAGGAATCACCTGATTTCTAACTATACTACAAGGTATACAAAGTAATCAAAACAGCATGGTACTGGCATAAAATCAGATATATGGATCAATGGAACATAATGGAGAGCCCTGAAATAAATCTATGCCTTTATAGTCAATTAATATATCATAAAGTAGGCAAAAGCATACAATGGGCTAAAGATAGCCTATTTAATAAGGTGTGGGGAATATTGAACAGATATGTGCAAAAATATGAAACTAAGCCACCTTCCTACACCATACAAAAGAATAAATTCAAATGGTTTAAAAACTTAAATGTTAGACTCAAAACAATAAAAATTCTAGAATAAAACATAGGCAGTAAAATCTCAGACATTTATCATAGCAATATTTTTTATGACATACCACCTGGTGCAAGGGAAACAAAAGAAAAAATAAACAACTGGTACTATATCAAACAAAAAAGTTTTTGCACAGCAAAGGAACACATCAACAAAATGAAATGACAACCACTGAATGGGAGAACATATTTGCCAATGATACATCTGATAAGGGGTTAGTCTCCAAATTTATAAAAATCTTATTAAAACAACACCCAAAACATACAAACAATCCAATAAACAATGGGCTAAGGACCTGACTAGACACCTCTCCAAAGGACATACAGATGGCCAAGAGACATGAAAAGATGCTCCGTCACTGATCATTAAAGAGATACGAATTAAAACCACAATGAAATATCACCTCACACCTGTCAGAATGACTATCATCAATAAATCAACAAACAAAAAGTGTTGGCAAGAATGTGGAGAAAATGGAACTCTTGTGTACTGTTGGTGGGAATGCTGACTTATAGAGCCATTGTGAAAAGCGATATGGAGTTACACCTCAAAATTAAAAATGTAGCTGCCTTATGATGCAGCAATTCCACTCTGAGAATATATCTGAAGAAACCCAAAACACTAATTTGAAAGATTATATGCACCCCTATGTTCATTGCAGCATTATTTACAATAGCCAAGATTTGGAAGCAGCCCATGTTTCCTTCAGTAGATGAGTGGACAAAAAAGCTGTGGTACATTTGCTCAGCCCTAAGAAAAGAAGGAAATCTTACCCTTTCAACAGCATGGATAGACCTGGATAGCATTATGCTATGTGAAATAAGCCAGTCAGAAAAAGACAAGTACCATATGATTTCACTAATATGTGGAATCTAATGAACAAAATGAACTAAAAAGCAAAACAGAGACAGACTCATAGAGAGCAGGCTGACAGTTGTCATGGGGTGGGTGGAATTGCTTGGTGGGGTGAGGGTGGAGGGATTGAGAAAAAAATTAAAAAATAAGAGAAAACACTTATGGACACAGAAAACATTGTGGTGATTGCAGGGGGGAAGGGGGTGGAGGAAGGTAGAGGGGTGATAATGGTTGTGAGCATATAAAACAGTGTACAGATGATGTGTTGTAGAATCGTGCACCTGAAACCTATATAATTTTTTTAACCAGTGTTACCTCAAAAATTCAATACACAGAAAAAAGAAACAGTTATAATTATTATGAAGAGATTAACAAAATTTACAAACCCTTATCTATATCAAGAAAAAATGAATAGTTTAAAATAAAATAAAAAAACTCAGAAATTAAATTAGAAGACATTACAACTGATGCCAGCGAACTAAAAATAATTATAAACAACTACTATAAAAAAGACATGCCAACAAATGGATAAATAGGGAGATATGGATAAATTTTTAGAAACATACAGACTATTGAGACAGCCTCATGAAGAAATTAAAATTCTGAGTAGACCTATAACCAGTAAAGAGATTGAATCAGGAATAAAAAACCTCCTAACATAGAAAAGCCCAGGACTAGATAGCTTTTGTTGAAGAAACAATCTTTCTCCATTGTGTAGCTTTGGAACTCTTGTTGAAGGCCATTAGACTGTGATCACTTGTACTGTACACTTAAAAATGGTTAAATTTTAAATTTGACTTTATTTTTTTACCACAATAAAAAATGATGAAGATGTAATTGAGAGAGTAGGAATATAAAAAGAAATACAAGTATAGAACTTGTAAAACTAAAGAATGTTGTCATTGAAATTTAAAACACAAAGGATGACCATGGGGGGAGCAGGGCAGAAGGGGTCAATGGGTCAAAATGGGGAGCATCTGTAATACTTTCAACAATAAAGATAAATTAAAAAAAATTTTAAAAAGATGAGTTAAATAGAAGATTATCCTGAGCTAAAGCATGAATTAGTAAACTGGAAAACAGATTTTAGAAATTACACAGAATGCAGCAGAGACATGGAGGAGATAATGAAACTAAAGAATGTCTGATATAAGTTCATGAAAGAGCAATAAAGAGAATGAGAGAAGTGCAAAGTTTTAAGAAATAAATTTGAGATTTGCTGAAAGATCTTTTTACCCAGATTTAGGAAATACAGAGAAATGTAAGTAGATTAAATACATGTAAATTCATACCTGGACACAAATTGTGCAAATTGTATAACTCTAGAACCAAAATAAAGTTCTTCTGAGCAAGGAAAGTCAGACCTTAATAGCAAGCAAAGAATATGAAAAGAAATAACAAGTACACTTACAACAGATATCTCAATAGCAAGATTAGAAGCCATAATAAATGCAGTAAAATCTTCAAAGGGCTAAGATAAAAACAAAAAAAACCCTAAAATAAGTTAGAGTTCAAGAATAGAACTAAGCAAGAGACATTTTAATGTAATTTCTTCTGTTTATTGAAAGATGCCATTAAGTAAGAAAAGGCAAACCCCAGAGGAATATCTGTACTGACAAAGTACTTACATCCAGACTAGATAAAGAATTCCCACAAATGCACAAATAAAAAGTCAATGCACTAGAATAAAAGGGAGATTTCTTTAAAGACCAAATAACCAAAGAAGAAGGCCAATGGGTCAGTTAACATGAAAACATGTTGATAGTTATAAATCTTCAGCGAATTCCAAATTAAAACCACAATGCACAGCCATCAAAATTGATAATTTTTTTAATGACATGTGTTGGAAAGTTTCTGGATGAATTGGAATTCTCTGTAAAGAAATACAATGTTTTTCACTGAAAAACAATTCTTTATCTAGAGGATACGCATATGACATTTGATTCTAGCTTTTCTTTGTCTTTAAGCTATTTAGGGCAATGCGTTGTCTACTCAGGGCATGCTCCTTCCTGTTATCTGATTCTATTCCTGTTTGTTATCTTTGAGCTATTTTGAACTCGATATAAATATATTTTTTTCCTTTGGATTCTCCTTTAAACTGATTGTAACATCAGCCTGCTTATCTCATAGAATGTATTAAATACAATATTTAACGTGTTCATTTTTATATCTGTATGAGAGTCATAATTTTACCCCTTTTATGAAAGTTCTGTTTTAATCTCTTACACTGCTGGTGGAAGTATAAAATGGTAGCATGCCATGGGAAACTCTTTGACAGTATTTACTTAAGGTGAACCTATAAATATACTATGCATATATCTCTAAAAAATGAGCATATATGCACATCAAGGATAGGTGCAAGAATGTTCATATTAAGCCTTTCTTGCAGCCTATGACTGAAAAGAGTCCAAATTTCCACAACAGCACAGTCATGAAATAAATTTTGTTATAATCAAACAATGAAATATATTCATCAGTAATAATTAAAATAAATAACAAAACAAGCAAGCAAAAAGAAACCTTAAACATGAATCAATATTACAGCCATAATATGGAATTTAAAAAGCCCAAATAAAGACTACATGCATGATTCCATTTATATAAAATCCAAAGACAGGCAGATCTATGGTATTAGGAGTAATTAACCATATAAAATAGCTATATAATATAATTATAGTTATTTTTGACTAGCAGAGTAATAACTGAGATGGGGCATGAGAAAAATTTCTGGGGTGATAGTAATATTCTGTTTCTTGTCTTAATTTTGGTTTACTGAACAAAAATTTATCAATATATGCATTATATATATTTAATCTGTTTTATGTGCATTTCTTAATATATGTCATACTCCAAAAAGTAGTCCATATATTTGCATGTAATACATATACCTGTTAAAAAAAAGCATAAAGTAAAAACATTTCAGACAAAGAAAAATGACCCACAGACTTTCTATGAAAAAGTAAAAAATACACCTCAGTAAGGAGAATATTATACTCAAAAGGAAGACATGAGATACAAGAAACAACAGTGATAATTGTCTTTCACATCTATATAAGCATTGGTGAGTTATGTTCAGGTTATGGAGTCAAACGAGTCAAGACTAAAATACAGAGCAATAATAGCACATGCTGCAGAAGAAAGTTATGAGAATTAGATTTGTCCTTAGGTTAAGACACAGGCTCCACCCTACTGCCCCCGTTTATTGCTTCTGACACTACATTTAGCATCTCACTGGCGCCCTCTGCTCCACTGACCTTCTTTTGCTTTCCAGGTTGCCCTACCTGAGACCATGTCAGTTTACTCCCACCCGCTCTCAGCTCCCAGGAGGCAAGCCAGAGCCAAACCCCAGATTTCTTGCTCCCTGCTCGAAGACGTGTGTGAGAAATATGATAGTTCTGAACACCAACTCCTGTGGCAATCCAGAAATCCCATCATGCTCTCTGCGATTTCCCACTTGAGCACTGGCACTGATTTCGAGTTTTTCTAAGAGTGCCAGGAAACACTTTAGGGTTCCACTAATTTCATCATCTAAGCCAGCAATTTTCAACCTTTTTCATCTCATGGCACCCATAAACTAATTACTAAAATTCTGTGGCATACCAAAAAATATATTATTTTTTCTTGCCAACTTGACAAAAAAATAGGTATGATTTTGACTCATTCATACTAGATGGCTATTGTTGTGTTGGCAGTTGTCATTTTTTATTTGACAACTTAAGGGAAAAGAGATCAGTGCTTCTGACTAAATAGTCAGGTATTGAAAGTTTTAAAAATTCTTGCAGCATACCAGTGTGTCTCTTGTGCAACACCAGTTGAAAGTTGCTGATCTAACTGCTTCCTTAGGGTGTTTTACTTTGTTGTTGTTACTTACCTTTCATAGTTTCTGTCAATTAAGGTATTGATTCTGTATCGGCCAAGGAAGATTTTCTTTGCTCTTAGAATGAGACTTTGCTAAAGTTTGCTCTGCTTAAATCATTGAAGCGTTCTCTGGAGGAGTTGAGGAGTCTCCATTCTGCACATACTGCTTTTGAGTTATTAATATGGTTTAACAGAACAGGTGGTTGAGCCTTTTGTTGATATCATTCACTTAGGCATATATCCTTGTACTTCCCAGAGAATATCTGAAAGGCATATGTGAATAATTTTAGACTTCCAGTCAATTTGGCTTATATGTGTTGCTATACCCATCCATTCATGCAGATATCAAAAATTGTCGAGTAAATTATTCTGAGAATTCTTAACTGCACTTAAATTAAGGTTTATAAAATAAGAAGTGCATTTATATTTTGTGGGGATCTTCATTGAACCTGGACACAATATTGTCTTAAAACTATCTTGATAGTAAACTAAGTTAAATCATGTGAAATTACTATCTGACCATTTTGACCCACAAAAACTGAACTTACATATATAGTTTAAGTAAATGTATGCTTATTAATGTTTTACTCACAAAATAATATAGTATCATGACACTCTATATTTTGTTTATGTGTGAGATATTTTTCTAACACTACTTCTCAGGGTAGTGACCAATTTTTAGCCACTTTGCTATTTCTTCATTGGTGTGGAGGCTCTTTGTAGTATAAATTTAATTGAGAGAGAATCATATAGGAAAGACTGAGACTTGTCTATTTTCTTGTATTTGAATCCTTAACACCAAGAAGAACTAAGAACTAGTAGGTACTCGATAAGTATTAGCATAATTGCACAAATGAATTCTTATATTTTTATGCCAGTGCATCTGGAAGACAAAAAAAGAAACACATTGATGGAGTACCTACTGTATTCCAGGCACTTTTTACTTTTTATGCTTATTATTAATAATTCCTTATCACAAAAGTAATATAAACTTATTTTAAAGGATCTTAAACATTCCATAACTATGTAACAGAAAATGGAAGTCCACCTAACCCAGTTCCCAAGGTTACTACTGTTCACATGTTCTAAATATTTCCTTGGATTTTTAGTATCATGTATATTTACATACTATACATCCTGAAAAACCAAAATCTAAGTCATTGATTTGGGCTTAATATTGCTTTGCTATTTCTTCATTGGAGTCCTTTTCTCTTCAGAAATACTGTGAAGGCTTGAGAACATGCCTTATGACTAAGATCCAGAGAGTATTTTCTCTCATCTTAAACTCACGACATGCCTATAAGTAGGCATCATTAACCCCATCCTTAGCTAAGAAGCTCAGAGATATTAAGGAACTTGTAACACAACTAGCTGAACATTTGGGCTTGCTCCACTGAAGTACGTGGTGCACCATGGACCTTGGCTTGTCTTTTCTATATAATGGCAAAACTCAAAATGAATAGAATTGAATTGTCTAGACATCCAGAGTTAGTATTATATTGCCCATTTGCATGGAATGGTTGAATAAATTTTTAACATTTGTTGTCAACTAAGAGTAGTGTTTCAGTTTAAATTCAAATGTCAATACTTCAGTTTCATTTACAATCGTCGAACAAAGGGAAACCATAAATGGGCCAGTTTGGTAGGATAAAAGCAGTACCTGGCACCAGCAGCATAGAAATATGTATATGTAGGTGAAATTTCATGCCACACTAGTGTAAGTTAAACTATTAAAATTTATCTTCAGAGGAGAAAAAAATTTCAATTTTATGCACTAAGAAAAAATTATAAAATCAATAATAAAGTAATATGTTTAAAGGTTAAATGACAGGAAGAGATTTATCTAGAGACCCAGGGTTTTACAGTGTCTCCTCCAATTGTTCAAGATTTTATTTCTGTCTTCTTGAAGGAACATTTAAATTTATTAACAGCCTTAGTGTAAAAAATGTGAAAACATTTATTTGTAAGTAAAAATAACTTAATTTGCTTCTGCATGTTTTCAAAATGCCATTAATGCCTGGGTATCTGGATGTTGACGTGAGAGCTAGTTTGATAAAAGAAAGGATACCGGAGGCCATCACAGAAGAAAAATGGGGACACGGAAACCTTTAGAAACAGAAAGCTGTAGGAGGCTGCTTAGTCATTTGTCTTACAAACAGAGTATATGTTCACATACTGGTGTCTTATAAACCTGAAGGCATCAACCGCATTTGTCACTAACTCCAACCCAATATTTGTTTTCAATCACTTCTAACCCAAGAGGCCTGGATGATACAAACCCAATTTAAAGGCTAACAAAATTGTCTTCCCTTCTCTGTATTGCAGCGAGTTATACACCTCACATAAAGAGGAAGGCCTTTATTGTCTCTCTGATCTGGAAGCTTTTATTTCATTTCAGCTTTTCAATAGTAGTCTGAAAACAGATGTACGAAAGATTTAGATGCGTTCACGATGCCCAGTTTGTAGAGTCGGTTTTTATTTCCCCTGTCTAACTTGGACCGTAGTCATTTTTATTTGTATAGTGGTTTTGTGTGTGTGTGTGTGTATTTTGGTGCAAAATCAAACCACAAGTGATTTGCCAGATGTAAAAATTATTATGTCTGAATTTGTAGTGGGATCAAAACAGTAGCCTTTTCTGGGAAGTAACATGGCATGAGATTCGGGGCATGGGTTTTGCTGATGTGAGGCCTCCGCACAATCCAGACTTGGGCAGTTTGCCCAGCTTCTCAGTGCCTCAATTTTCTTTTCTCTAAAATGAGGCTATAACTGCCTCTCCCATGGGGCTGTGAAGATTAAATTAAAGAATATAGCACAAAATAATTACATCATACATGTGAACTTTCTCCTCCACGGATGCTGACTTGATTAGCTTCCACCTGACAAAAGTACAATGTCCACCTTTTTCTTTTCCTGAGTGAGACAGGAGTAGAATCTCCTGGGCCTCAGCCTACTGGGTTGTATGCTGGCCAGAATAAATTATAGAGATAATTTGGCTCCGTTTTGAAGATAGAACACTAAGAATTGGGTCCATCGCTGTCATTTTTCCTCTTAGATTCCTCTCATCTGTCACAACACAGTAGTTATGAAAAATGAAACCATAAATTCAATTTAGAGGGCAATTTGCAGCTAATCTTTGGAGTAATTCCAGTGTGAATAATGCAGCAATTTGGATGCATGGTCAGTCAATTCAGTCCTAGTTTATTAGTATTTAAGAAATCTTTCTTTTATTAATGATAATTACTAAACAAGAAAAAATAATTTCTTCAAGATTACCTTCCCTTTCAGTTCTGAAAAATGGCTGCATTGTTTGTTAAAATTAAGATGACAAATACAAGGTTTTGTGTTGTTATTTAAAGACACAAGATGTGTTTAGATTTTGAGCAATAATTCTTTCCAGCTCCTGTGTAAACTTCTCAGCCCTAGCTTATGTCTGCCTTTTTTTTCTGATATGACTCCCATTAGAGTTAACATTTTGAATATCTCAGCAGAAGGACCCTGGGGTTCGCTATTGATTTACCACACTCCTTACACCTTGAAGGATGTATTAAAATCTAGCTGCAAAAAGAGTGACATTTTTGTTCATGCCTAAGAATGGAGTTTATTTGAGATTTTTTTCTAGTTATTAAAACTCTGTACTCTGACACATCCAATATACTCTGAGTCAGTAAACTTACAAGCATGTGTTTAAATAGAGAATAACATCACATTAAAATCTATAGAGAGCAGTCCTCAGAAAATGTTTACATTCATTTTCTGTATTTTATTGCATAGGCTTTAACTATTATGTGTAGAACTATAGAAATAGGTATTTCAAAATAAAGCAACCAAAGCAAAATAAAACAGATGTAATGCTTTTGCTTAAAATTTTTTTTGCTTCATTCAAAAAAATCTTATTTTTTTAAAATGTTCGTTTATTTACTTGCGAGAGAGAGTTATTGTTCCACTTATTTATGCATTGACTTGTTGATTCTTGTATGTGCCCTGACCAGGGATCTACCCCACGACCTTGGCATATCCAGAAGACACTCTAACCACCTGAGCTACCCGGCCAGGCCTTAAAATCTTATTTTTTATTCACCCCCCCTTCTCTATTTACTCTGTCAGGCCCACGAATCTTCCAGCTTTGTTATTATTCCATTAAGCAGGGACTGTTCTTGTGGCCTTAGGTGTATAAAAGCCCTTCCAGTTTGGGCGTTTATTAAAATGAAGTAGACAAGCAGGAGCTGTGTGATGGCCCAAGTCGGGGGCAGTGAGCCCTGGCCCGCAGGTGCTGCAGAGGCAGGGACTGGAGGCCTTGCACTTAAAGGTGCCTTCTAGCCTTGGGCCAGGTGCCTCGCGAAAGCCCTGGCGGTCCATCCGCTGCAGCAGAACCTAAACTGCAAACTGATCAAGAGCATCATGGAATTTCCCCAGAGCTTATATATTTTTAACTTTTTATGTGTAGTAGGTATTCAATAAACACTGAACCTGACAATTGGAAGGGAGCCGGGCATGGCTCAGTGGTTGAGCATTGACCTAGGGCCCAGGTGATCAGGATTCGATTCTTGGTCAGGGCACATCAATAAAGATATGTTAAAAAAAAAAAAAAAAAAAAGAATTGGAAGGGAGAGAGCACGTTAACATTATTTTAGGGTTTAACTTTGAGTGACATGAGTTGATGGTGATGTTAAGTCCTAATGATAGCTTAAAAAAAAGTGAGTCAGCTTTAGGGCCTTTGTGGCACCCCTTAGGCTCATTAACAGAGGGCAGGTATGCTTCCCCCTTAGCGGGAACCATGGTCTTCTTATTTTTTTAAAAAAGTTATCTTTATTGATTTCAGAGAGAGGAAGGGAGAGGGAGAGGGAGAGAGAAACATCAATGATGAGAGAGTCATTGATCGGCTGCCTCCTGCACGCCCCTGACTGGGGATCAATCCGCAACCCGGGCCTGTGCCCTGACCGGGAATCCAACCGCGGCTCCAGGTCGATGCTTAACCGCTGAGTCACACCCAGACAGGTGGGAACCATGGTCTTGAATATAAATTCAAAACTCTCCATGTGAAGAGATGGAAGACCCTTGAACTTGAACTTTCCACACATTTCTATATATATATATATATTTTGCTATATTGCTACAAATCTTTTCTGGTGGTCACTTGATTCTCTAAAACGAGGCCTGGGGCTGAGTTAAACCCAGAGCAGCAAGGAGGAAGGTGCCAGAAGTGCCTTGGCCTCAGCTCCGGCCACTCCTCACCTGCCCTGAGTGACAGGTGAATTCTCTTCTCAGGTAATATTTTAGAGCTGGTACAGCCCTATCTTCACTTCCTTCTCCAAAAGCACAGCTTTAAGAAATTCCTCTTATATGGTGGCATCTTATTCTCTTCACTTTCATACCGTAAAAATGACAAATTTCTATCAGAAGCCAGCGTGTGTGTGTGTGTGTGTGTGTGTCCCACCCATGCGCGCCCTGCTTTCTATTATCCTTAAATTGTTTGCAAGAATGTTTTAAGTTTTAATTTATTCGTTTCTCTGCTTAAAAGGAAGCATAGTTTTGCTATTGTTTTGTTTTAATTTTTCACAGAGTTTTGTTTTACTGTCCATAAAAACAACAACTGGTGGCTAAAAACTTGGGGAGTTTACATTTTCCACCAGAGCAGAAGGAAATACTCCTTCCTAAGACTTTCCATATACTGTGAAGAACTCGAGCTCCAGGTCATTGATGCCCTGTGGGCACAGGATGCTTGGAGCGGAGAGTTGCTGGCCGATCAGAACACTGGGAAGGTTTTAAATTTGTTCCAGGCGCTTGAGTGGGACCTTCTCCTGGGACCTGTGAGTAATGGTTCTGTGTTTGTTTGATTTGGCCCCATGAGGTATTTGCGTTAACTTAAATCCTTCAGTATCTGAGTAATTTTGTGAAGTATTATTTACCTTACCTGAAATCCCGTGGGCTTATTTTACTTTTAAAGTGGGGCTAAACATGTCTGCTTATTTGGTTAGCTAAGTTTGGATCCTTTTAAAGTGAAAATGGTTGTTTGCTTGCTCTATTTAAAGTAGTGCTTTTTTCCCCCTTGTCTATTCTAGCTTGTGATTATTCAAACAAGTTCAAAATGTTTATATTGCATTTTAGGTTTAATATCTCTGAGCCTTGTAGGTAAAATAAATCATATTTGCATTTCTTCAAAAAAAGACCTGTCCCTCTGTGCTGTTCCCAAATATTATCCCTTTTGAGTCAAGAGATAACTAGGCCATTATTTGTGTTTCTGTAGTGCTTTTTTATTATGCTTTTATCATTATACTTATTATATGTGTTTGTTTAATTTTCAGATTTGCATTCTAAACTTTATTGAGCTTAAGATGAGGTATAGTTCATATTTGGGCACTGGAAACTTTTATAGTGATATGTAGCAGGTAATCAATATGTTTGTTCAATTGAGTTTCAAACAGCTCCCAAGTGATACCTGTGTGGAACTTTCCTACTCTAAGTACAGGGACTGTGGATCAGAAAAAGCAACATCGCCTGGGAGTTTGTTACAAATGTAGAATGGCCAGCTCCTCCCCAGACCTGCTGAATCACAATGTGCATTTTCCCAAGATCCCCAAGTGATGACTGTAAATTAAAGTTTTAGAAACACTGTTATAGATCTGTAAGTCGTGATTCTACAAGCGTGGTCCCTAGATCAGCAGCACAGATGTCATCTGGGAACTTTTTAAAAAGGCCTAAGCTCAGATGTAGCGGTGAGGCACAGCAATAGTAACAAGATCTCAAGGTAATTCTAATGCATTCCAGGTCTGAAAACAAAGATAACTGACTCTTAGTAAATATAAAATGCAATTGGAAAGGACATGTACACTATGTATTAGACAAGAGAAAGATGATTATGATTAACTCTTTTATTCACTTATATTTTGAAAAAGCAATGGGAAAAATATCCTCATGTGAGAATTAACCAAAAAAGAAAAATGTTTCTTCCATTTTAAATCATGTAGCTATAGAGATAATACCCATTTCATAAAAGCATTGAGATGATTAAGCAATGATACCTAAGTGTGTAGCAGATAAAATTTGCAGATCTCAGTGATGAAAATTATAAATTGTAATTGTTCTAATCCTTCACCTTTTGGAGACAAATTTGAAATACCAGATGGGTTAAGTTTGATGGCTGTTTAATAGAAATGAAAAATAAATTTTCAAAAAGAATCCATGAACTCATTCTAAATTGCTTAAAGAAAATATTATAGGTCTATTCATTTATAAGAAAAAAATATATAGAATGATTTGTAACCAAAGGAGTGAGATGCAGGGAGAAATTCTTAGTGTAAGACTTTAACTACTTAGTTGTATAACCAATGAAGTGGAAGGGAAGAAAACGTATTTCAACTAAGTTTGGCATTGTCTTGAAAACAGTAAAAAAAGGTCAAAACTGGGGTTCCTTAACCCCATTGTAATAATAAGGAAGGCAAATAGGTTACTGAAAGCAACTTGGTAGAAAAATCCAGTCTGAATTAAATGCAAAGTAGATTCTACTAGAACAGTCCAGAAGGAGGTCCTAATTATTATTCATAGGGCAACATGGTTGGAGGAATGAGTGTTTTTAAATCTGTTACACGATTACTGAATATCTAAGGCCTATCAACACTATTTACATCTCTTTAAACAGATTTGGGGAGGAGCTTGAAACTGCCTTAAGGTGATGTGGGTTCCATGTGTTGTGTATACTGTAGGCATTTAAAACAAATCTCAGTCCTGGCAGAGTTCTAATAAATTGTGAGACTGAGTGCTATATAAAGACACAATCTATATAAAAAAGGGGCACTAATGTATTAACATTTGCCTGCTGGTGTTTAAAATATATTTGTCTCCTCTTGTTTCTAAGAATTTTGTATGCCAAGACTTGATTATTTCTCACCATAATAAGCACCCTGTTCTGTGCAGGGTAGGCAGTCAGCAAGTCATTGTGGTGTTTTTGTAGGTCTAGGAAAATGTAAATTTTGGGGTTAAAAAACATGTTTTGGTAACCACATTCTATTTTGTTGTTGTTGTTATAGGTAAACAAATAGGAAAGTAAAATTAGTAAAAATTCAATTTTCAGTATTTGGAAGAACTTTCAGTTATTCAATTAAGATTCTCTACTATCAAAATACTTTTTATGCAATTTCTTCAGTTTTAAAATTAGAATTTTGTGACTATGTGAGACCTAGGTACAGAAAAGTTTTGAGGAGTTGTTTTTCTTAGTTCAGCACTATTGCCAGTTCTGTTGATTTTCACCAAAATGACCATGAGGCCACAGTTGAGGAAAACACTGTAGTAGAGTTGAAGGAGGCCTGGGAGGAGGGATGGCACAAAGGCACTAGAAGCTGAAGAAATGACTGAGGTTGGTCCTGAAGTTGCAAATGTAAACACAGTGGAAACAGTAGTGGTAGAAGCAACAGTGGTGTAATTTGTGATTTACAGGCAGAGTCTGAAGAGTGTTGGAAGCACATGGCAGAAGTGTTGGAAGAAGAGGTAAAGGGGGTTGAGAGATTGGTGATTTCGGGAGGACCGGTGTCCTAGAGGAAAGATAAGGAAGGCTGTTCTGGAATGATGTAATCTAAGATATAGATTGCTTCTACCCTAGGTTGTGCCCTAAGACTCTGGTATTACTTTCTCTCTCTTCTTTGAAATTAAATTTATTGGGTGACATTCGTTAATAAGATTTTAAGTTTCAGCCCGGCTGGGCGTGGCTCAGCGGTTGAGCATCGACCTAGGATCCAGGAGGTCATCAGTTCGATTCCCGGTCAGGGCACATGCCCGGGTTGTGGGCTCCATCCCCAGTAGGGGGCGTGCAGGAGGCAGCTGATCAATGTTTCTCTTTCTCTCTCCCTCTCTCTTCCTCTCTCTGAAATTAATAAAGACATTTAAAAAAAAAATTTAAGTTTCAAATGTACATTTTTATGATACATGATCTATATATTGCATTGTGTGCCCACTGGCCAAAGTCAAATCATCATTGGAAATGACTCTTGACTACAGAGTGTGATGGGGAGGCATAAATTTTATAAACAAGTTTTAATGCATGGCCTCTTCAATGCTTCTACTGGCTTCCTTATATAGGAACACAGGCTATTACACAATTCAAATTATTTACATCGTTTCATAGACATCTTTTCTCCACACCTGTACTTCACTCCCCAATACTCAAGTTGTCCATCTCTATGACAAGAAGGATTTAAAAACACCCTTCTTCCTCACAGCTGAATCTGAAAAAGGCTGAGCCAAAAGCTGACTTTTGCTGACTTTGGCTAAAGTCTGATGTGTAGTCAGCTAGGAGATGAAAGTTCTCCCTCAGTTCCAATTAAATAACTAGAGGAAGGAAGCATTGGTGAATACAGATCATTCATTCAGCTGTCTTTTGTAAGCGCCTAGATAAGCCAGGAACAATGAATGGTAGGAATTTACAAGATTTCTCTGAATCTGATATGTTGTTTTCGGGTATTTCTTTTATTTCTTTTTAATAATTAGTATCAAATCCCTGTAAAATGAAAGAGGACTTGCACAGAAAGAGAAGGTAACTAAGAAAATGCTATATAGAGTCTTCTATAGCCATCTTGTTCTGTAATTTTCTTCTCCCCCTTCTTGGAAAATGCTCAGATCCAGAGCACTGGAAAAGTGGTCTATCGGCATCCCAGGAATAGTCTTTTATTAAAAGATAGAGAAAGATGCAAAAGGTACTATTCTGAGTCACTTTATAGCTAACCTAACACCCTTCAAGGGATACCCAGCAACGTTATTAATAACTTCAATTTATTTTTTATTTCTCTAAAGAAACTTCTTGTCAAATATGAAATAGGAGGAATAGATGTGGTTGCAAAGATTACTCCTGCTTCCTTTGCCCATGTGAGGAGTACAAGAGCTGTAAAAACAATGTTAATCTACTGGAGAAGCTAAAATGCCCCTGCTATGTGGAGTACTCAAAGCTGAATCAAGAAGAGAATACATTAATGCAATTTTTAAGAAATGTTTTAAAGCCAAAGGTCCAAAGAAATCCACACAATGATTATTCTTGCTATTTCATCTTCTTTGTCATTTTCCCTCCAAGGTCTTATAGATGCTTTTTTCCTCTTTCTTGTTTTCTTCCACCAGGAGATAATTTTTATTTATTTATTTTAAAAGAAATAAATTTTATGTATTTATCATGATTTTGAGGCTTTTACATTGAAAAGACTATTGTTGTCTTCTCTGAAGTTAATTAGATATTCCCCTGGCAAGATTTAATTATAGAATTTACAATTTTATACTGTTTACCATCCATCTTCACCAATAGGCTGGGAACTTGATTTATTTTCACACCGAGCACAGTGCCTGGCACAAAGGCTGTGGTTTTATGAATCCTTTGGTAAATAAATGACAATGTTATCTCTCCGAGTTCCGGAAACATTCACAGGATATGAACTATTTAAAACTCTTTGAATTGAGGAATCCGTGTGTAACTATACGATTTTTGCCTTTACAGCTACAAGTTGGTTGGCTTAATGATGTGTTTATTGATGATGCTGTCGATGACACAGTCATCAGAATAAGAAATGAAGCAGCACAGACTCCCTTGCAAGGGAAGGATGGGTAATAAGCTTCTGTTTCTTATTGAATTACATACTTTAAAAACACAGAACAAATATTTATATGAATAGGAAAACAATTTCTCTTGCTTAGACAGGTTAAAATAAGATTTCCTTCATGGTGGAGACATAGTCATTGCTTTTGGTAGAATGCATAATACCCTTGTTTTACAGCCTGGAGGGAATAATGGTTTTTATTTTTTTTACTCATGCTTTCTTTTTCTTTCATTTGTGTTTTCAAAGTGATTCTTTATTTCAGGAGCTCAAATTGATTCATTTGAGTAGCCTACCAAGTCTTCCACTGTGCTTGTATTGTTCTGTGGCATGTATTTCTTTCTTAGTTCCCCCCCCCCCCCCATCTCAGCACCAGGAGAATGTTTATCACCAATTCATGGTGGTTATTAATAGGCTGCTGGTGTAACTTGGCATTTCATATGTTTGTTTTTATACAAAGGAAGAATAACATTTTGTTGTTATTGCTCTGCCTATGTAATTGCTGTGCTTAAAGTAAGAATTTTTTGTTTACAGGTTTCAAATTTTGTGAGTTTATCTATTAAACAGATTGGGAACAGGTAATGGCTATTGAACTGTGATTTGTGCATCCTTCATACCCTGTTGATTTTGAGATAAATCAAGATTTCATTTCCTCATTTTATGAGCAAGCTAAAAATGTGATTTACAAAAATAAGCAAACCAAAACAAAAACAATTTGCACACAGCATTTTTTCTGTTATACCAGTGAGCTATTTACATCCTCATATAGTAGCATTCCAAACACTTCTTATATGAGATATTAGAGCAACTAGCCTACAAAAGTATGCTGGGCATTTCCTGCTGTTATGATGTAAAACAATGCAAGGCCCATGATGCAAAGGCCCATACTTAGCTTTTTTTATTCCTAGTGCCAGCAGATAGTAGAGTGATGGTGTGTGCTCAAGAAATATTTGGTGAAAAAAGAATGCAGCGAGTCATAAATGATTCTCTAGGGAAATACATTCTAGTTTCCAGTCTTGAAAATCCTTTTCATTTATAGTTATACACATATATGAAATTTCTTTAGGAATAAGAAAATAGTAGTTAATTTTTTCAACAGCTATTATATGCTAGGCAGTGTGTTAAGTGCCATGTGTTATTTCCTTAATCTTTCAATTTTATGAGGTCAATTTTATCCCATTTATAAGATGGGGGAAATGAAAGAGGTTTTGAGTCATTTAAAAGGGTTTTCTCCATTTGAGATGGCATAAGTGTGGCTCTGTTACAAATCAGGTGAGAGATAAGATACAGTTTTATGCTTTCTGGGTTCCGTGAAACCACTATTCAATAAATCTACAACGGACTGTACCATGTGAAAAATAACTTACTTATGTTTTTCAAATAAGTGGAATATAAAATGCATATTTTAGCAATTAAGCAAAGGTAGGACGATATATAATTTTTTTCTGTTAATAGAAAAGATTTGTTTATCACTTTAAAACACCAATGAAAATAAAAACATAAGATATGACATATCAAAGGCCAAAACAACCACAATGTTATCTATTAATGCAATTTCAAGGCAACCAGCACTATGGTGTCTGTTTTCCCAGATAGCGATATTACTCTTTAATCCTTTATTATAAATTTAAGAGTAAACATTAATAGTTTATGCCATTTGATTAAAATGGAAATCACCTACATCTTCGGGGATTGTAACCCATTCCTTGTTTACAGATGCATGAAACTCAAACTTTTACTTTTAATATAAGAACAGTGGCTTTTCTTTGAAATCACATCAATGACACATAGAATGTTTCTGCATAGCTGTCAGGGAAGGATAGTTGATAAGAGGTAGCAGAAAAAAATACCTTCCTATTAATTATTGGTGTCATGCAGATGTGAGGAAAATGAAGGAGAAGGAAGGAGGATGGGGCTGAATATTCCTAGAGGTTTTAAAATCCAAACATCACTATTGTCTTGACCACAATAAAAATCTAATTTAATGTAATTCAGGTATTACAGAAACAAGAAAGAAAAAGTAATTAGGTAGCAAAAAGACATTCATTATTGACTATTTTGTGATAGATTAACTCTTTTGAGTATCACAAACTCACTCAGTCTCCATCTGTTCCATAACCTTGAGAGCCATGTCCTTCCGGGAGCAGGTCTCTGGGAGAAACACAAGGCCCAGCTGCAGCACCTCAAAGGGCTTTCTACTGGGACATGTTTATCTGGGATTCTGTTTCCAGCCACCATGAGACATGTCTAGTCTTTATAGTCATCAGGTGAGAAATGAGTTTGGCAGCTTAGTGATAGAAATCTAGTATCAATTAACAAGCAATACAAAAATAAAGTTAAGACAATAAAGACCATCCCAAATATTAGGGGAATTCAATATTTAATGGCTTGAATAAATGTCCTTCTATGCTGTGTTTTGTATGTAAAGGAAGAAATAATCCCTCCCAGTAGAAAGTCTTATTTCTAGTGGAATTTGTACTTATTATCATTTTATTGTGTGTTGGTGACTTCTGTTCTGTTACAAACAATAGTGCTTTCCATATTAAGGAAAGAAGCAAGAGGAAGGAAGGTAGAGAGGTAGAGGTGGGAAGGAAGATAAGCCTGTAAGTAAATCACTGATTCCGCTTCTCTCTGAGGCTACTTTGCTTGGTAATCTTTCTAAATGTATGTAAGAATTGGCTTCATTTTTTTATTATTCATTCCCTTTCACCCTTCATTTTGGTGTCTACCACCTCTTATTGCTGTCTGATTTCTAATGGGCACTGCAATAAGTTGACGAAGTGGCATTTTAGTTTTATAGGCTAGGTTGAAAGCAGACTCAGGGAAGTTGACTACCTTGCTCAAGCTCACCCAGTTTATAAAAAGTTGGCTGAGATTAAAACTCAGGTTTTCAACACTAAAACATGTCTTTCGAAATCTTCTCATTTCAATGTTTTCCTTTGACTTCATTCGGTGGTCTGGCATTAAAGCCTTCCCTGCTCTCTCCTAAACCTGTCTTTTATCTTTCTCTCTCAGTGATGCTTTAGGAAGACCCCTTCCATAGCCATGTTACTTGGATAACAATTCTGAAAGCTACCACTTATTGGATGGAGTGAGCACTAATGCCCTAAGTGCTTTGTGTACATTTAATCTTTACCACAATGAGACAGTTCAGGGCCCGGCTGAGACCGTTGATTGTTTCAGGCAGGCTAATTTGCTCCCCTTAAAACAATATTCTTTAAATATTTCTCAGCATTGAATTAGGAATAGCCAAAAAATTATTCCCCCCAAGATGATCGTGGTAGCGTAGTCCACTTTGAAAATAAAAGCTCCATAATTTCTTCTCTCAAAACAGTTGAGGGGATGTCATTTTATGTTGAATGGCCTTTGGCGAGGTGGGGTAGGAGGTTGCCGAGTGCTCACTATACTCCTTCCCAATCTAAATGGCTAATGTATTCCTTCTTATCACATACAATAATCTTTCTAAGAAGTTGCTAGAAATATAACTGTCTTTACCTCATTATATTCAGTAGATGTTCTCTGACTTGATTGGTGCTCTGGATATCTGACCCGGATGACCTGACTTGAAATTCTGACTGGTAATAGCATTATTATTTTCTTTTAATGAAGCATACTAGCATTCATAGTCAGGTGGGAACTCAAACCCCAAATTTCTCTAACACTACTCTTTGTTGTTACAATTCCTGGTTCCATATTTTAAGTGTCCCATCTTCATCTACTTTTATGGTAGAAGTTATTTTAGGGATGGAATGTTAATCAAGGGTGCATCTTTCACAATGTCCACCCCTTCTCTCCAATATGTTCTCACTGTTTCAGTTTTCTCTCCCTGCAATGGACTCTCAGGTTTTTATTTGTAACAATAAATTTTCTTCAGAGATGCAATTCTGCCTTAAACATTTCTACCAAGGCATTATTGATCTTTTATCAAACTGGCCCCTGTCTTCTCCCCTGCTTAAGCTAACTCGGTTCCTCTCCATCCATCTTACCACTCCCAGTATAAACCACATTTTAGAGGTTGTTGCTTCTCATGGCTTAATTTCCACCAAGGCTGCTTTATTTCCGTTGTCTCTGCTTCCATAAAGCTGGTCTCTCACTTTTTAATGCCAAGACTTTCAGGAGAGGTTCTAACTGATCTCTCTGCCTCCATCCCCTCTGTCTACCAGCACATTTTCATGTTCTGGAAGGATTAGCCTTCTGAAAGTCTAATTTGTACCTATCACCCCTCTATTTACAAAACCCCAATATCTCCCTCTTGTGACAGACTAAGAGCCATACTTCTTACTACTTCTAAGCAGGTCCAACTTGCTTCACATTTGTTTCATTTTGGTCTAAGAACATTTTGTTTCTCTTTACTCATTGATTTGCTCTTAGCATCTCCCACTTGCCTGGGGTGCCTCCCCTCTTCTCCCTAATGCTGTATTACTTCCAAAACCCAATATTACTCCTTCTATGGTTCCTTCTTAGACATTCCCACCAGGAAATGATCTTACTCTTTTCTAGACAACTCCAACTTCAGCCAGATCGTCATATAGCTAGTGAATTCAACCACAGCTCTGTTGTTTCCACCTGCCTGTAGGTCAACACCTACCATAGTGGCAGGCAGAATTGATCAGGGAAGTACCTTCATCTATCATTAAGACAGCCAAGCTGACTCGATCATTCATGGCCAGTCACAACCCAGCCACTTCAATAGTGAAGACAGACTTTCACACAGTTTTCCTCTTTAAGCATTTGCATCCAGCTATAATCTTTAAGTAAGGGGGAAAGGGGACAAATGGTAACTGCTGCTCTACTTCATACTTTAAGTTTTCAACTGTGTCACATACATTTTTGGGTATAATTATATGTCATTAAATTTTATTGGCACAAAGAGAACTTTACAGTTTTAAAAGACAAATTTATTTTGGGTTGCTGAATCAAATGCAATTTAAAGTTTCAGGATGTTTACATTTTATTAGTAACAAATTGATAGCACATGGGTTTTTGTCTGTTTCTTACAAAGTCAGCAGCCCTACTTTCACTCTCTATTTTGTTCAATCATCAAAGGAATTTTTTGATACATGTATAAGCAAATATTTTCTTATAATGCAGCAGAACTGGGATGCTCAAATGTTTTAACAAATCAGGTTTTCCAGTTAATTTGGGTTTATTCAAACCCATGCTACTGAATGTCTTTGATTACTCAGGGGTATTTCTAGATATGAGACATCCTAAGACTGTATTTCAGCATATTCATCTGCATATCTTGAAGTTTTTATATGTATAAATTTCTTTTTGAGTTTCATAGACCTGCTCATCTCAATATAAACCAGCAAATTTGTTTGTCACCAGTTTGCTTTGCAAAACTTGTAAGTAAAAATGCAATAAATGAATAGATACTATTTGTTGAACACCTAGCTCAATGTAGGTAGCGTTACCATATTTAGTAAATAAAAGTGCAAGATACCAGTTACATTTGAATTTCATATAATAATGAATAATTTTAGTATATGTATGTAACACACAATATTTACTAAATACTAAATACTAAAAAAATTAGCCATTTTTTATCTGAAATTCAAATGTACTTGGGTGTTTTATATTTTACCTGGCAACCCTAATTATATGGATTATACCATTTATTTTTTACAACAAAGTAATTGTTGTAATTAACCCCATTTCACAGAAGAGACTGCAGTTTAGAGAGTTTAAAGAACTTACCCAAAGGTCATAAGCTATTAAGTAAAATAAGTATTTGAGCCCAGGTGTGCTTAACTTTAGAGCTGAAGCCCTTAATCTTATTTCCTCACATTAAGTTTTTAGAACTGGAATTTTGGGGTGAGATGTTACAGTTATTTTAAAGGCTTTTGATTATTATAAATTTGCCATATAAAATATGAACCAGTTTATAGTATCACCAATGTGTATTTCTCTGAACCCTCACCAACACTAGCATGGCTTTCTTTGATAGTTTAATTAATAAAATGTAGAACAACATGTTTGTTTATTGTGCACTTATTTAATCTCTAGTGAAGTTCAGCTGTTTACATGTCTATTTGTATTCTTTTATGATGTTCTTTTAGGTCAAAAATTTGTTTTTGTATCTTGATTCTCAAGCTTCAGTGTGCATGACAGTCACCATGAGGGCTTGTTAAAAGACAGATTTCTGCTACCTATCTTCAGAATTTCTGATTCAGCAGGTCTTGGATGAAGCCAGATTTCCATTTCTAATAAGTTCCCAGGAGATGCTGATGCTGTTGTTCTGGGGACCATACTTTAAGCTTCACAGGTCTATAGCAACTTGCAGGTTCATAGTATAAAGAAGCATTGCTCCATTTGCCACTTATTGTTAAGCACATTGTTACTGATCTCAAAGTTATAACTCAATGCCAGACAGGAGAATCACCTAAATAAAAGTATTTGTATCAAGTTTGATGGAGAAAAAGCTATTATGATCAGTTTTAAAAAATACAATAAAAATAGTTTTCAAATAATTTGCCAAAGATAAATAATAAAAGTATCAGCTATTTAGGCTATGAATGGAACTTGAGTGCTTCTCTTTCTGTTGCATGAAAAACAAATTTTGAGTCTAATAAGAATAAGGCACATCTTTTCTTGAGTTCAGAGCAGCTATAACAAAAAAAGGATTTGTTTGGCATGTATTTAATTGAGCACAGCATTCAGCTAAGTATTAATGTGTAATTAATGTGGAATCCTTGACCTTCAAGGAACTTCAGACTATAAAAATGTACCTTTGTAAGCTCTGTGGGCAGGGGTCATACCTGTCTTGTTCATTATTAAGCCTCAGACTTAGCATAGTGTTGACATGGTATTAGTGGTCAAAGAGTATACATTGAATTACATTGAATAAATATAAGAAAGAGTTTCAAGTTCCCTAAAGCTTTCACCCAGGATTGATCCAGATTTTACTTCTTTCTTTTTTCCCCCCAATTGCTTTTCAGGGAGGGGAAGGGAGGGAAGAAGGGGGAAGGGGTAGAGAGAAAGAGAGACATAGACTGGCTACCTCCAGCATGGACTGGCTACTTCCATGAAATGTAGGGACCAAACCCACAACCCAGCTACATCCCTTAACCTGGAATCAAACCTTCAACACTTTGGTGCTCGGGCCAACACTGTAACCACTGAACCACATTGCCCAGGGACAGATTTTACTTATTTCATAAGGGACCTTGGGAAGAGTAAAAATGATAGAGGTAAGTTACCAAGAATATGGGATATAACCAGTTTTGGGTACACAGTTCTGGGGTGATTTACTTTAACAAGATGGAGGGAAGAATTAATATCTTTGTAGAAAAACATGATGTAAATGAAAATATAATGTCTGCCTTGAGACTAGGGACCTAAGAAGAAACTATTTTTTTAGGCAGAGGGTGAGTTTTAGAAGAGGTAGAAATATGTTAGGAGAATGTTCCTATTTTATTCTACATTGTTTCCTGCTAACCTGTTAGCTTCACTTCTTTTCATAACCCCATTTAATTATATCTCAAATCCTACTGCATGCCTCTCTGTTCCTCAGCATACAGTGCTTTTCTTGGAATTAAAACTTTGCGTTTGCTGTTCTTACCTCTGTCAACCATCTACCTCCACATTTATTTACCCCTACACATCCTTTACTTTTTAATTTGGAGTTTTCTTTTTCTAGTTTTTCTTGACTTTCCCACATCCTAGGCCTATGTTAAGTGGAGCACTCTTCTTTGAGTCCCTCTAGCAACCTGTGTTAACTTTCATCATAACATTAATTGTATGGCAGCATTGTATTATACATACTTGTCTCCTAGTTCACTTCTACCATTAGCCTTGGATGTTTCTTGAAGTCAAGGACAGAGTTTCAGTCATCATTATTCATTGGAATCTAGACACTCAATAAACATTATAGATGTTCACTACATCACAGTTGAATGAATATATAAATAAATGAAACCAGCAGACCTAAGAAGTCAGGTACATTTCAAAAAGTGGTTTGAGAAGAAAAAATAGTCATGGGCAAAATTGGCACAATGGATAGGACCAGTATATAATTTTTATTATAATTATACTGATATATCTTTTAAAAAATCAACTGTTTGAATTTCCCATTTAAAGGTAAACATTCTTAATTTCTAAAAATAAAACATTAACAGGCATCCACTTTTTTCAAAAGGACAAAGAGTTAAGCTCTGGTTGGGCAGCCAGAACTGTATCCATCTCATACATGAGGCTACTCCAGAGGAACTCTACACCATTGCCCCAGGCATAGGTGGCTTACACCAGGCCTTCTGAGCAAGAGATCTCTCTTCAGACCTCCATGTTGCTGCCTTTGAGAATGGAACATCCTTCTGACCTTTGCCACCTTCACACAATTCTGCCCTCTTCACATCACTCTCTTCCTCAAAAAAGTTTGGGGAGCATGTTTCTGACTAGCCCATCTACAGAACCTGAATACCTGTGCTTCAGCTGCAAGAGAGGCTGCCAGAAAGCTTCCACTTGGAGAAGTAGAACTAATTGGGTAGAAAGTTACAAAACGTAGGAGGAATGTTCAGAAGTTTTGAATAAGATAAATGTCCACTACACCTGACCTCAAGGACATGCCTGGGAGCTGAAGACTGAATTAAGCAGCTTTTTTTCCCCCCATGAAGGGTGGGCTCTGTTAAGATCCATTTGTTTCTGTTGTTGGCCTTCATATATCCTAAAATACCTTTGAGTTTGGGGTAGAGGGTTTAATTGACACATTACTACATTTTTTATGGCCCTAAAAGCTCACTGCTAATGTTTCTTTCTCCATTGTTCTTTGGAAAACATACTGGTAAGTATTTAGCTCTCTTTCCATGATCTCTTGGAATGCCCTTGCAACCCAAACTTTTCTTGTTTGATTCAGTTTGAACAAGTGCCACTGAACTTTTAAAAGTGAGCACATTGACACTGAAATTACATCAAATGATGAGGGATAGAAGAAGCTCACATTTGGTCTCCCCAAGTGTTTGATGGCTATATCTGAAATTGGGATTGTGAGGAAATAAAAAGACCAAAATTAAGGGCCGATATAGAAAAAAATAATGTTTGGTGGTAATTTTAAGCTTGAGAGTTTCTCAAGGAATCAAGGGGATGACCAGTTAAAAGGTGAAATTAAAAAATAAAGAATAGGGACACCAGTGCAGTGAACAGATCTTGTGTCATAGAAATATACACTTGAAACCTATTTGATTCTATCAACCAATTCCACCCCAATAAGTTTAATAAAAATTAAAAACAAGAAAAAGCTTCCCCCAATAAAAAGGAAAATAAAGAATAGCCCTCGCCAGTTTGCTCAATGGTTTGAGCATCTGCCCACAAACTAAAGGGTCTCAGGTTCAATTCCTTGGTTGCAGGCTCATTCCCAACCTTAGTTGGGGCACGTTCAGGAGGCAACCAATCTATATGTCCCTCTCACTTTGATGTTTCTCTCTATATATCTCTCCTCCTCCCTTCCACTCTCTCTAAAAAGTCAATGGAAATAGATAAAAATGGCAGAAGACTGAGTGGGAGCTACAGTGACACTCTTCTGGGACCAAACTGAATTACAACTAAAATATAGAAAAACCACCCTGAATAATCAACTGCAACTGAAGACTAGCTGGAGAGCACCCTCATAACCAAGGAGGAAAAGTGGAGACCAAATAGAGACTGGTAGGAAGTGAGGAAGACTGAGAGGGCTGGCTGGGCTCCCACAGGCAGCAGCTGAAGGTCCAGAGGGACATCTCAGATGTGCTGGGTTCCCACTGAGGATTCTGGGGCCTAACTCCCAGGCTCGGCTTCCCAGCCAAGAGCACCAGAACTGAGAAAGGGACTCACATAACATCTGACTGTGAAAATCTGCCCGGTTTCTGTCTGCCAGGGAGAGATGGTTGGGAATGCAGGCACCCTCTTAAAGAGCCAATGCAAAATGTTTCATAGGCAGTCAGTCACCTTGAGCTCTAACAGAGGGAGGGCAGAGTGGACTAGACCTGTGTGAGGAGAACCTAGGATTGTGGGCTCAGGAGATTGACATCAGAAGGTACCCCTCTGGATTCCTGTGCCAAGTCATTCCCCCATACTGCAGAGGACAACTTTCTCAGGCATACATTTTGCTGCTTTTGCCTGGGGTTGGGAAACAATTGTCCCAACCTGCTGGAAAACCTCTCTCCCTACCCAGAGGAGTTTCTACTGCCTGAAGCTCCTTAAGAGACTGATAACAACAAGCTTCTTCACCCCGTGGAGTCTGTACAGCCTAAGGCTCATTAAGAGAATCAGATTAATCAGTTTGCAGGCAGAGGCAGACCTCAGGGTGCTTTGAGTCTTTGCCTGATCTGCTTCTGGACCCAGGACTTGGAAAAGCAGACTTTGGTGTGCATCTCTGTTCTGTCCAACCACACCCAGCCTCAGCAGTGGAAACCTCAAGCCTAGAGTTGTTGATAGCTCCAAACAGGGTACTCAGGGCCAGGCACAAACTGTGTCTGACATTGGCCTGCACCAGAGATCATCCAAAAAGACTAAGAGTCCTAACAGATCTACAGACAAACAAACCCCAACAGGCAGCCAAAATGGGGAAACAAAAAAAACAAGCCCCAAATGAAAGAACAAGAGAAGTCACCAGAAAAAAAAGAGCTAAATGAAATGGAGATAAGCAATCTATCAGATATAGAGTTCAGAATACTGATCATAAGGATGCTCAACAGCATGGTAAAAGATATAAAAACTATAAAGGAAATTAAGAATGACGTAGCAGAAATAAAGAATACATTGGAAGGAATAAACAGTAGATTAGAGGAAGCTGAGGATCAGATCAGCAAATTAGAAGACAAGGTAGAAAAAAAAATCACTCAACCAGAGATCCAAAAAGAAATAACAATTAAAAACCAGAAGGACAGTCTAAAGGAGCTTTGGTACAACATGAAATGAAACAATAGTCACATCATAGGAGTGCCAGAGGAGGTCAAAAGTAAGCAAGGGTCAGAGAACCTGTTTAAAAAAATAATGGCAGAAATCTTCCCTAACTTGGTCAAAGAAAAAGACACACAAGTTCAGGAGTCACAGAGAGTCCCAAGCAAGAAGAATCCAAAGAGGGCCATGCCCAGACACATCATAATTAAAATGTCAAGAATTTAAGACAAAGAGAGAATCATAAAGGCAGCAAGAGAAAAGCAATCTGTTACTTACAAAGGAGCTCCCCTAAGGCTGTCAGCTGACTTGTCATCAGAAACTCTATAGGTCAAAAGGGAATGGTATGAAGTATTCAAGGTAATGCAAAACAAGGATCTGAAACCAAGAATACTCTATCCAGCAAAACTATTATTCAAGATAGATGATAAAATAAAGAGCTTCCCAGACAATAAAAGGCTAAAGGAGTTTATCACCACCAAACCAGCATTGCAGGAAATGTTAAAGGGACTGCTATAATTAGAAGTAGAAATAGAGAGAAAGAGAAACATAGATATAAAGAATTAAAATGGCAATTGATAAGTATCTATCAATAATAACCTTAAACGGAAATAGATTAAATGCTCCAATAAAAAGACATAGGGTGGCTGAACGGATAAGAAAACATGACCCAAATATATGATGTCTGCAAGAGACCCACCTCAAAACAAAAGACTCACACAGGATGAGAGAGAAAGGATGGAAAAAAATTTAACACTCAAATGGAAATGAAAGAAAAAGCTGGGCTAGCAATACTCATATCAGACAAAATAGACTTCAAAATGAAGACCATAATGAGAGACAAGAAAGGTCACTACATAAAGGCATCAATCCAACAAGAGGATATAATCCTGATAAACATATATGCAGTCAATATAGGTGCACCTAAATTTATTAAAAAACTTCTAGAGGACTTTAAGGGCAAGATCAACAGCAATATAGTCAAAGTAGGGGACTTTAACACCCCACTGATTTCACTGGATAGGTCTTCTAGACAAAAAATCAACAAGGAAACGGTGACCCTAAATGACACACTAGATCAGATGGATTTAATTGACATTTACAGAACATTCTTCCCCAAAGCTGCACAATATACATTCTTCTCAAGTGCCCTTCAGTTAATGAGTGGATAAAAAAGCTGTGTACATTTACACCATGGAATACTATGCAGCTGTAAAGAAAAATGATCACTTACCCTTTGGGATAGCATGGAGGCAACTAGAAAATATTATGCTTAGTGAAATAAGCCAGTCAGAGAAAGACAAGTACATGATCTCACTCATATGTGGAATGTAATAAACAAAATAAACTGATGAACAAAATAGATCCAGAGGCATAGAAGCATGGAACAGACTGAGGGATCTCAGAGGGAAGTTGAGAGTGGGGAGAGATTAATCAAAGAACTTACATGTTTATAAGCATAACCCATGAATACAGACATTGTTATGGGGAAGGCCTGGGAGTGGAGTGGCGGGGATCAATGGGGGGGAAAAATGGGACATCTATAATACTTTCAACAATAAAGATAAATTTTTAAAAAAGAAAACAAAATGTCGGGAAATATATCCTCAGGAGAGAATTAACAATTAATAATAAATAAATAAATAAACAAACAAACAAATAATAAATTTTATAAGATTTGGTTCTTGCTTAGCTTTCTTTGAGCAGTTTTGGGTGTCTCAGTCAGTTTGGTCTCAGGATAGCTGTTGAAGTCAGCGGAGCTAGGTTACTCTTGAGCACACTCACTGATAACAATTTGCTTTAAGCAAACACACCATCCTCCAAATTACCTCCTTTATCCCCAAGCAGTCAATATTCTTATAAGGTCATAAATCCAAATAGAAATTGTTCAGCTGAACTCTTTTATTTTATTAGCTGAACAGAACAAAGGCTAAGAGAGTGCCAGAAAGAGAGCCATTCCCAAATCTCTCATCAGAACCAGGTCTTCTAAAGCATTGTCTATAACACCACTCTTTCTCTTACACATTTACATTCCTTGTCTCCACTTTATTGTTGCCTACTCATTGATCTCAGGAGTGCTCTCAAAAGAGTCACAAGAACATTAAGTATTGTGGTGTTTTCTTAGCACTCAGTAGACCTTGATCCTGTTTTGCCTCTCTGCAAAATTATTTGGCAGTGGAGGCCCTCGTTTGCCTTGTCTTTGTTTCTAATCCTATCCCTGACTCTGCTTCCTTCTTTTGTTTCTAAAAGCAGACATTTCCAGAGTTCTACCCAGGTTCTTTCCCCAGCATTCTGTACACATTCAGACATTGAACCCTCGCCAAGTTTTAAACAATCACACCTTTTTAGATGATTTCCCTAATTTGTGCCGTACCATAAGTATCTGAATGTGGTAGTTCAAAATATAGGAGATGTGTCTGAACTCCGTGGTTGTTTCCCAACTCTAACCCTTATTAGCTTCATGACCTTTGGTAAGCTACTCAACCTCTCTGGGCCTCAGTTCCTGACTATAATGTGGAGATTAGAGTAGTACATCTACCTTATAGGATTGTATGAGGATACAGATGACCCGTATTTGTTAATGCTTACACAAGTGTCTGACATAGTTAAGTGCCATAGGCATGTTTATTAAATGAAGTAAAATATAGATGTGGAAATTATTGGCATATAGGTGGTAAAGGGGTAGACATGGAAGGAGAACAGGCCAAGAGACCCTCAGAAATACTCATATCTGTAAGGTGAAGTAGACGAAGAGGCCACGTGGAGTAAACATCCTCTATTGTATTCAATATGGATTTTCTCGTGCTTCTCACCCTCGTGACTGAATAGCTCATTTTGCTCCCTCTGCCTGGATTATCACTCTTCCTCTTGCCCATCTGTCTTACATTATACAAAGCCTCCTGATTCTTCAGAGGTCACTCCAAATGGCTTCCTCACGAAACTGCTTTGAATTGAGATCACAATCTCTGTTTTTAAGTCTTCCTATTGAAAACTATAGACATTTGTCTGTGTCCATGGGTTATGCATATATGCATATAAATTCTTTGATTAATCTCTCCCCGCCCACTCCCCCACCCCCACCTTCCCTCTGAGATTCCTGTATGTTCCATGCTTCTAATAGTGTGGAAAAGGCCTGCGGGGGGTAGGGGTGAGGGAGAGGTGCAGGGTGGAGGGGGTCAATGGGGGAAAATAGGGGACATCTGTAATACTTTCAACAATAAAGATAAATTTTTAAAAAACTATGGACATTTGAATATCTTTCCAAGTAATATATAAAATTTTGGGGTGTGTGTGTGTGTGTGTGTGTGTGTGTGTGTGTGTAAAGTTTGTATCAATACAAGCTTGTCTTTCTCAGACCCCCTAGCATTCTATCTTCCCTATAGTGGGAGTTCACTTTTCAAATAACTTTGTCAAGTAAATGAGTCACATTATGGATTGCTGTAGATTATAGAGGATGGTGTGTGTGTGTGTGACAGAGAGAAAGACAAAGCAGGAGGAGAGGAAAGATGGAAGGAAGATTGGTGAGTAAGGCCACTGTCTATCTTCACACAGTTCTATAAGAGTTGTAATACAGTTGTAGTAATTTAGCATATATATGAGTATGTTAGCCAATACTTCCATGAGTCCTGACAACTATTATTTCTCATAGAGAAATCTTGCTGTCTGAGCCTTTGTTGTCTCTAGCCTAATCATCTTCTTTCTCTGATGAGGAAGCTGAGGCATGGAGAAGTAGGGTGCCTGTGTGAAGTCCCAGGAGTCATCGAAGGCAGTAGGAGGCGTAGAGACTTGGTATCTCACAATGCCTCTGCTATTTTTTGCTATGTCCTTTGGAAATCTATTAGCTTATTTGTTTTTACCTGTGAAATTATGTGAACATCTGCCCATCCTTGTAATCAACTTAATAGATGCTCAACAAAGTAACTATTTCATGGTGGTAATTTTTTGATTTTTGGTGTTTTAGTATCATTCAGCAGTGGTGATGTTGCCTCCATGAAGCTTATCGGAGGTGACACCACTGATGCTAACTATGGCTGTTTGTATGAGAAATGGCAGGTCCAGGGATAGAATCTAGGTCTCTTGATTTTTAATCTGTGTATGTTATTATACTATGTTACTTGGTAACTTTTTTTACTTGGTGGACTGACTTTTGTTCCTTGGTACATTTTGTGAAATAAAGATAGCCTGCTTATTATATAAATTCACAGTTTTAGTGGCTTTATGTAATCAAATCATATTTCTCCCCCATACCACAATCCAGTGCAAGGCAATGGGGAGGGGATCTGGGTCTGTGCAGTTTTCTGTTGACCCATGCTCTTCCCAACTTGTCCTCTTGATCTCGCTAAACTGGGAAAAAAAGCTGAGGGTCACACCAGATTTGTAGGAACAAGGTGGCCAAGTAGAGGACCTTACTGCAGCCTACATTCCTCCAGACAGTTTAGCCCCATGGCTGGATCTGTCTGGAAAGAAAATTAGTACAGCTGTATTCATGGGAAGAAAACAGAAGTTGGTGAATAAATAAGTTATTTCTATCACAAAAACTATTACTTAAAGTTTCCAAAGTACTGTGTCTATAAATGATGATGTTTAACCCTAATCTTGGGGAAATTGCAGGTCACAGCGATTGTATTTGCCTAAGTAAGTCTTTATCTAATGCTGCTATCATATACTGCTGACAAAGTTAGTTGTGTCAAAAAAAGATATCTTAACCTTTGGGTATGTGGCTTTTATTTTTCTAATTTTAATCATGGATGTCACATGGTTTTCATGAGTTTTTACTTGTTGGATGATAATTCCACTATTATGTACACCTTTTCTTTTTTTTGCTTTAAGGCACATAATGGAACTAAATTTTAAAATGTGTTTCATTTGACTATTTACCATTGCATTAAATGGTTTTCATTCTAATAAAATTAGTCTGATTTATTAATTGAGAAAATTTAAATGCTAATATTTTTTAATATAAAATTTGTACACCCTAAAATATCTTGAAAAATTAGGTTGATTCTTGAAATCAGTTTGCCTTGACTACTAGGTCAATATAAATGTTTTATATGACTTTGAAAATATAGTGGAGAACACAGAAATTTTTCCTAAATACTCAGAACTTTACAGGAGTATCAGAACCATATATATAGGACATCTAAAGCCTCTGTCTGGAAAGAATGGAAAGAAATTCAGTGTTTCATAGTATCATTGGATTTATAGACCAGAAACTCACAATGTGTACCTTAATCTTTATGGAGTAAAAGCTTTAAAAATTTATGACAAATTACTCAGGATATCATAAATATTGCTTTTCAGGAAATCAGTTGATTTAAAATTGACAAAATGACTGGAAGAAGAATATACAATCAGATCTTATTAAAAGGATAATACATTATTTAAGGAATATTAAATAAAATGTAGGGAAAATTATATAAAGACATCATTCTAATAAAGTTATATACAGTTACATAAAAATATTTTAAATAGTTTTATTAGTAGTCTTGTAAGAGTGACTTTCATTAAAACCCAATATTGTTAAATTTTTTATTTTTAGAATATCAAAAAAATTAGAAAGTAGAATATTTGTATTTATGCTGTATTAAGGTAACACTAAGATACTCTTAAAGTAAAAGAGAAACAAAAGTTCATATAAAATATCTTAAAATAAAATTTAGCATTGTAGAAAAATATTTGCCTTAGGAAACAAAATGCCTTATTGGACTTGGTTATAACAGTATCAACATTCTATTTGGATTTTAAAAAGGTACTAATTCCTTAATGAACAAAAGTCCTTTTGAATATTATATTGACTTTATTTTTATGCTGCTTGGGGCCAAAATATTTGATTAATACTATATTAAAACCAGTATTCAGAAAGTTACAAGAAGAGTGAAATAACTGTTTGAGTTTCTTTTAACCAATACAGCGCTCTCATTACCCACCCCTGAGGTGGTATTTTTTTCTTGCTGAAACCCTCTGCCAACCAAGGGAAACCCATTAATCTACTTCCAGCCCCAAAATCTTTATTCTTTTTGAATCACTGAGGCAGAGCTGCACTACATGTGTTAGTAGATATATATATATATGGATTTAGACTAAGTAGCCTATTTTTATATGTTCTACAACACATATTTTGTGTTACATTGTAATTAAAAAAATTGTAAATCAAAGGAAAAAAACAACTAATCGAGGCACATTGTAAGCATACAAATGATTAAAAAGAATTTATAAGGCAAAGCAGCAGTCTATTAAACCACCTTTGGTAGCAGAAACAATCATTTTTTTTATATCTGCTGGTCTAGTAATCGCTTCTGTAGCTATGAATAATCAACAGTTGATGATGTGTTTATTCTCTTCTAAGGACAGTGAACATAGAGCTAACCAATACTAACTCTGTCCATCCCTTATCCTCCCTTCCAAATATTCATTTTTAAGATTTATTATTTTTAGTCTATTGTTTTGCTAATTATACTTAAAATAATATGCATAAACCTGTACTTCTTGTCCAAGGAAGTCTAGGCCATTTCTCTTGACATCCTGTTGTGTGGCTGAAGATATTCATACTCTCACCCCTTCTAGCACCTTTAATCAATGATCAGTATCGATAGCCCATAACTTTACCTGCATGCTGTTAAAATAATGCATTTTAGATTCTGTTCACTTTTTCTATTATAGAGTTGAAGGGGTTATTTATTATTTACCTATGATTATGGAAACACTGCTCCCTACACAGCTAATTGGTACACCGTGATGAGATTTTTCTTTTCTGCTTGTCTGTGAACTCTAAAGAGACTATTTCAACATCAAGCTCAAGTGGATTATCTTTTCTCACATTTCATCAAGTGATCAAAACTGTGCCATATATTTTAATTTGATTAATATTGAGGATAGTTAATTTCTTATTTAATGCTTTTGTTTTCATAAAAAAGAAAAAAACATAGGCCTGAAAATGTGTTAATACGTAAGGGTTACCGATGAATCCAACGTTTCTACAGCATATACTCGATGGAGGTGGGTAATGGGAGAAAAGATTGTGGGAGAAGATTCAGGCTAGATCAGGCAGAGGACTTGAGTGTCCTTAGTAAGAGGGCATGGTTCTGTTACTTACAAAATAAATTGAAACCTGATATAATCTCTAAATAATAAAGATCACATTTTATGTTCCTGAAAAATAAAAAATAAATAAAATATGTCTTTTAACTAAAAAAAAGAAAAGAAATTATAGATTTCTACATTGGGTACCTGAAGAGTGGAATACTTTGTACCTTCTCTTGAGGATGCATTTGCTCAGAGCTCACTGACTTCCTGTTCTAATTTAGACCGTTACATTTTTAGGCTAGATGTGTAGTCTAGATTTGGAGACTTTTTTCCCCCCACCACATTCTTTCTTACATCCCATGTCTGTCTCCTTCCTCAAGAAACAATATGAGAGGTAAGCTGTGTATTGAAATTTCTTTACTGTGATCTTATACTCATTTGACAGTTTGTACTGATAATAGAATTACACTTTAAAATTATCTTTTCTCAGTAGTTTCATAACATGTAGTGTTGCTTATTTTAAATTTAACACCAATTTTATTCACATGCATGAGCTTTGGGTTTTTTTAATCACAACAGAAATATGTGAATCATTTGTATTTTGTTTTCTGACACTGTACAAGACTGAGTGTAGACTGGTTCTTTCATATTCATCGAGAAATTTCAATTTGAAGGTCTGTGTCTTTCCTGCTGGGAAATAGTTTTATACTTTTCAATTTTACAATTTTCTACCCTTTCTTTTCTCCATTCTCTCTCTGGCATATAGATTAATTGGCTATTTCACTTCTTTGTTTGATCCTCTGCCTCTTATTTTTCTTGTGCCTTGCTGTCTTTTGATTTACAACAGGTTTTTCTTATTCCCTGATGGTTTCATTTTTGTTATCATCTTACGTTGTGTTCCTGAGGACACCAGTGAGACTAGCTTTTTAGTTTCCTTCTACTCCTAGTGCGCTTCCTCCAGGTGCAGGTTATTTTGTTTGGTTGGTTTTTGTCACAGTGTTCAGTCTTGATCATTCACTTCCTTGTTGCTATTTTTTTTGCATATGTCTGGTGACCAGAAGTTTTCTCTTGCTGTTTTCTAATGATAGAAGTGGATTAACTTTCCTGGGCAGCTAGCCTGAGTCTCTTCTGTTGTGCGTTTGCTTACATAGTGAGCCTCTCCGCACAAAGGCCGACTATGGCTCCGTCAGGGGAGGAGGTAATTAATTTTGAAGCTTCGGTTGGGGATAAGTGGGAAGGAAGCAGCCAAGAGCTTGGAAATGTGGTCTTTTTTTCTAACTGAAGTTATACACTGGGAATTATCTTCACTGTTTCCCATTTGGCCACTTCAAAAGTTAGACTTACCATAAAGAGTGCACGAGGAAACTTCTGGCAAGCTGTATACTCTTTATTCCTGAGGGGGATTCCTATATTTTATGAATTCTTGTTTCCCTAAACCGGGTTGGTTTGGGCAATGTAGACGAAAACCTAAAAAAGAAAAAGAAAAAGAAAGAAAGAAAGAAACCCTTTGCTGCACTCTCTTAATAGTTTAATCAAACTACATCCATTGTGGAGGTGTAGGGTCCAAATTTTCTCCATTCTTAGTTCACATGTTCTGGGTAGAGATCTATTTATCTTTGCCTCTGGGAGTAAAACATGTGACCCAGAGCTGAGGGAATTATTTCATCCCATTTCCCTGGCCATCTGATTCTTTCTGGAGTATTTATCTACATGGAAAAAATGTTTGAACTAATTTTATATTATATATATAAATAAATTCCAGATGGATTAAGACACTAAATATAAAAAAGCAAGTGAGGGCCTGGGGTGGGGGTGGGGTCAGGGTAGAAGGGGACAATGGGGAAAAGGGGACATCTGTATTACTTTCAACAATAAAGATACATTTTTTAAAAAGCAAATAGCTAAACACTTAATCAGAAGCAACAATATTTTATGATCTTGGGCTAGGAAGGAAGTTTTACAAGTATACTACAAAATCACAATAGCTTTCATAAAAAAAAAAATTTGATGACAGAAAAATATAAATCTGTTGTATTTTTGACAAGCCATAAATTGCAAGAAGAAATTGACAAGACAATTTCTGTTATTAAACCAAAGATTGTAATAGATATTATATAAAAATGTTTTTGTCAATTAATAAGAAAAAAGACAAGATATCCTAAATAAAAACTCTTCAATATTTATCAAAGGAGATATGTATAAGAATGTTTATTTCAACTGTGTTATAGCAATAAATTGGAAGCGACGTAAATGTCTAACAAAAGAATTAAAATATTATACAGTTGTTAGTTAATGTAAATCAACTAGTGATACATGTATTTACCTGGATAAATCTCACAAATATGTTGAGCACAAAAAACAAGTTGCAAAAGAATACGTATTTTAAGATCTTTATAAAACATTTGAGGCATGCAAATGTTGTGTGTGTTTCTTTACTTTTTTATGGATTAAGTTTACAAATAGTAAAAGCATGAACACCAAATGAGTTAGTGAATATTATCTGGCAGGTGGGAAGAGGCAGGTGAGGGGAAAGGATCAAAGATCTATACATAGTGATCTTTAACTATATTTGAAGTGTCTTATGTCTTAAGCTAGGCTCTTTCTTTACTGTTTATATGTGTTTTGATTAATTAAAATATAAAAAAGAGAGAAGTAATCTGATCTGGAAGACATCATTTAAGTTTCTGCATCCAAATAAGCCCAAGCCATACCCGGTTCTGTGGGCCCACAACACATTTTTGCATTGTCAGTTGAAACAGAAAGTGCCAACTTATATAGGCAGGTACTGCAATTATTGTTGCTTTCAGTTGAAAATTAGAGATTTAAATATGCAATTGGGAAATGCAGAAGGTCTGAGGCTTAATATTGAGATCTTAGAGGCACGTAATATCTGACGGAGCAGCTTCTGTGAGGATGGATCCAAAACAGAGGTCTCTCAACTTCCCTTAGGTGAAAATGAAAGGGACATCTGTAGTATTTTAAACAAAAATAAAATAAATTAAAAAATAAAATAAATAAATAAAATAAAATTATAAATAAATAAATAAATACCAAAAAAAAAAAAAAAGAAGAAAAAAAAGAAAGAGCAAACCATGTTTTGTAATTCTGAGAAACCTCATTAAAATCTTATGGATCAGATAAAAAAAAGTCGAAGTTAATATGTTAACTTCTTTTCTTTGTGCGTGTGCTTGAAATGTGACCCTTGCTTGTTTGTGAATGGATGCTCTAAATGGAAGGGTTGACCCTTACAGTACAATGAGTCCAAAAAGGTTCCTCCCAACTAAGTTATAATATGTCCCCAAGTGTAAATCCCTGACATTTCTGACTTCTTCAAACTTGTGTTATTACATCGTTGAAGTAAAATCATTATAATAATTAAAAAGATTATGTGACAAGTATTCTAGATTATACATGATTCTCCTTATATTAACCTCATTTTATTTTAAATGGCCAGTGGTGACTTTGACTAAGTATTAACACAGCACTATATTACAAACACTAATTTTTCCAATGTTTATGGAAACAGTTCTCAGATCCTAACCCAAATCTCTGCATTAAAACCTCCAGGGGTATAGCCTGGGAATATGTACTTTAAAAATAATCTCCCTAGATGGTTCTCATCATTTGCCATATTTGAGAAGAAAGAACAGGTTAAATGATTTGTACTACCACTCATATTTAGACTCTTACTTATCACCTTCTATTTCATTATTACTTGCATATTGATTTTATGTTGATTATCTGATTTATTTGCATTGCTTGATTTTAATGTTTGTTATTCCATGCATTGATTTGCTTTCCTGTGCCACATGAGTAGCAGATCAATTTAGTTTTGTGAGCAATCATAAACTATAACTTCTCAGGACTCAATATACATATATGTATATACACACGCACATATATATGTAGTTATAAGCAATGTGTTTTTACCCAACCCATAACCAGTGATCAGCATCTGCTATTTTTATTTCCCTAGTAAAATACTTTTATTATTTAAGAAACTGAAGCAGGGTCTAGATAAATGCAGCTACCCCAGATGGAACTGATACTTAGACCTATGAACATAAATATATATATATATATATATATATATATATATATATATATATATATATATAGTTTGTCAGACCAAAGGTGCATCCTAATTTCCTATCTCTGGAAGGAGCATTGGAAAGGTTTAGTGGGATTAGTTGGTAGTTATTCTTCATGACATGACCCTCTAAAGTTGCATGGTAGATTCTGAACCCTCTCCTTTGTTAAATATTAGTTATGGACTAATTTTACACATATACAGGGTGAGGAAAAAGTAGGTATAGTAATGTTCAAGTGGGCATGTCTTGTAAAGTGAAGCTGAGTTAATTAGACAAAACTAAGAGAAAATAAGTGAAATAAAATGTTCCATACTTAGAAAACAGGTCTAAGAAACAAAAATGAAAATCTGAAATAAAAATTAGTACCAGTAGGTCCATGAGCTTTTGTTTTCCCCATGTGCTTTAAGCCAAGGTTTGCAATTGCAAGAAAGTAGAAGTGGTCAGACAAATAATGAAAATGAATGTCTTGGACTGTATATTAAAAAAATCTTAGAAATAATAATGGTGACTGCAGATATTGGAGGAATTTTTTTCATACTTACAAAGGAGAGGTCCTACTTAACTCCAGCCATTTGTTACCATTTCTATATAGTTTCCAAAGCAATCCAGAAAGTTGAGTTTTTAGGTGAAACCTCTGTATTTATAAATATTGGCTCAAGGTTTTATAAGACTGTGCCTGCCAAGCAGAACACATCTGCAGGCCAAATGCAGACCTGGCATCCACAGCCCAACATATGATTTAAACTCTCATTGGTTATCTGGGGCCAATAATGACTGGGCACAGTCTGAAACTCAGGAGTACTTGTAGTGGCCTCCCAGGAAATTCCTTGAGAAATTTTTATAATTCTTTCATCTTTGATATGACTGACTTCTGAAATTTCACATAGACTAAATTGAAAATTTTAACTTGTATGGTCATGAATTACCCCCACATACTTGTATGTGTAAAAAAATCTAGTGGTGTTTTAAATTTACTACATAAAACTGATCTGAACTTTCCTCAGAGAAGCACATCCAACTGGATAGTATAGGTTAAAAAATAAAGCCTTCCGATCTAATGATGCAAACTCTTTAGACAATTCACCTTTGGTGGGATTAATGTTGTTTTACAGACTAATTCTTCTGCCTCATATAACTCATTTCTAAGATGTTATCTGAGTATATGATAGAAGGAGCTTATGTGAGGAGCACTTAGCTCTTTCCTGACATTCCTTACTGGCTTTCTGTCTGTCTGCAGTGATGCCATTTGCCAGTGGGGTTAACTGAACCCACTGAAGATATTCAATTTTGTAGCTGGTGACTGGTGAAATAGTGGTGTGTCCTGTTGGCTTAAGCAGTGTTCTAAGGAAAGCCATCACCTCTTTGCTGACAATGTCCACTTTGGCTCTTTCTGGCTTTAAGGACCCTGAAGTTTAGCAAAAACTCTCTTGTGGTCCCTCACCCAGGTGGGCTGCAGGGCAGCTCTCGATTTCAGGGCCTTTCCACTCAGCTGGTGAGCCCCCAGCTTCCTAGCATGCTTCTCAGACAGCACACTAGGCTTCCTTCTGCACCTTCCGTTCAGATGTCTCTGTCAGCACAGGAACTGAGTGGACTTTTTGGTGTAAAGCCTACCCTCAGGCTCTCCACGGCCCTCCCATAACGACCTGCCTCTTCCACCTCAAGGCAGCTACACTACAGGCTGCCCAGGGGCTTCTCCACAGAGTCTCAAAGGAAAATGAGATCAAAGCCCCTTTGGTCTGTCTACGTTTTGCCTTCTCCTTCACCCAGTGTCATAAAAGGCCCTTAACTTAGTTTACTAATAAGTTAACTCCAACAAGACAGAAGCCCTGAACAGGGGTCCGACAAGCCCCCTTCCTCACTCCACCTCACTCTCCCTCTGCACCAGGATGAACTGGGGAAGTCAGGTCTGGGCTGTTCTTAGTTTCTCCTCCATTAAGTATGAAAATTCTATGATTAAGAAATCCAGGCTTTCGATAATGTTGTAGAAGTAAACCATGACATTTGGAAAATACTTTACCTCTGGGTTAAACTAGCTCCCAAGCCTACCACCTTACTGAGGACTTGAAAATCACATTTTGGGTGTCAGAGTTGAATATTGCTTTCCGACTTCTCTCCTTGCATTTATGCTATAACGTTCCTCACATTCCTGGAGGCAAGAAAGAGAAATGCATCAGGCTGACCATGGAGGACGCCATGTGCAAGAAAACCAGTATATGCACAGTAACAAATAACTCATTAGTAAACTAAAGCAAGAATCTGAAGCATATTTAATTTGGATGTCCTACAAGAAAACTGAAGGTTTGGCACCGGTCTTTGTTTCTGCATTCCAGACCTAAGCTTGAGACTTGATCAACATTCCAACACAGGAGAGCTTCGGAAAAAACCTTTCCACTATGGTCAGTTCTAGGATATGTTTCTTGCAACCTTTCAACCTCCCCTAATGTTTGGTGAACAAAAACTAGCATATTACTATTGATGTTTCTTTCTTACTGCACTTTTTGTCTTTAACACTGCATCATTTTCTTCTTGCTCTTAAAATTTTTTTTTAATCTAAATTTTTTTAAATTTAGATTTAATTTTTTAAAATTTTCATATAAACTCTTTCTAAAGCTGCTGCTGTTTTTCTTTCTTTTTTTAAATTTATCTTTATTGTTGAAAGTTTTACAGATGTCCCCTCCCCGCCCCATTTACCCCTTCCACTCTTCTCCTGCCCCTTCCCCAGGCTTTTGATCTCACTTTTATGATCTCACCATACTATTGATCTCACTTTTATGTGGAATCTAATGAAAAAAATAAACTGAAGAACAAAATGGACCCAGAGAATTTGAGGCATACAACAGACTGATATGCAGCAGAGGGAAAGGAGGTGGGGGTGGGAAGAGATTAACCAAAGAACTTATATGCATATATGCATACAGCATGGTTTTGCTTTTCAAATGCCATTGTTATTTTTAAGCATAAATGTTTATAAGCCCATGGAAATATTGATTTTTGTGGATCTACATAGACCCCAACACATACCATGCTGACACATACTAACTTCTTATAGAGGATTAGAGTTCAGTAATATCTACTCTCCCTTAACCACCTGCCCTGGGAAGAATGTACATCTCCATCCCAATGGTATTGAACTTGGCCACCTGATGTGCCCCAGCCAATGGAACAAGAGTTCAAGTGAAAGAGTAACAATTTCAAGAGGAGTCTTTAAGGGTCACTGAAAGTTTCTGTGAGCTGTCCTGCCCTTTTCACTCTGGCATGACAACATCATGCCCCTATTAGAACTGCTCCTTCAAACTAGGTTCTTAAATGAGATGTCATATGGTACAAACCAGAACCTGACCCACAGCCTGCAGGAGAGCTGCTGCAGCCAATCCACAGGTTTGTGAATGAGAAATAAATATATGTTATTGTAAACCACTGAGATTTGGGGAGTATTGGGTCCATAGCATCACTGCAGAAACAGCATATAAGTATTTTAATTGATACCTAGAAGATGTGTGCTGGCAAAGCAAACGCCCGAAATATGTGACATTTGGAGCTGACTAGAAGGCAGCATGGAAACTGTTATTTCAGATTGAACAAATGGTGACATACTATTTATGGCCAAATATCTGGCAAAACTGTCACCTGCAGTAGCTCAGAAGGCAGAAAATATACCTAATGTGTCTGTAGGTTGGGCAAGGGTATTTTGAGATGAATGTTACTAATAGGAGTTGTTTGTTATTAGCTTAAGTTGATAAATATCATTGGAAAGAGAAATTTAGGGAAGAATTGGCCTATTCACTTACAGTCTGTGGAACCTGGTGAATAAAGTAAACTAGCAGGCAGAGTGGAAATAGACTCATGGATACAGGGAGCGGATTAATGGACTGACAGCTGTCAGAGGGGAGTGGGCCGGGGGTTGGGTGAGAAGGGTGAAGGGATTAAGCAAAGAAAAAAAGACGGACACAGCAGTATGGTGACTGCCAAAAGGAAAGGGAAGTGGGGGAGGTGGAGAAGGGGAGAGGGGGGATAAATGGTGATGGAGGGAGACTTGACGGGTTGGTGAACACACTGCAGTGTACAGTAATGTGTTGTGGGGTTGTGTACTTGAAACCTGTATAATTTTGTTAAACCTATATAATTAACCAGTGTCACCTCAATATATTCAATTAAAAAAATAAATCGAGTAAATTACAATAAGGGATAAAAGTAGCTAAAATTCAAATATTCCTAAACTTTCAAATTTCAAAGATGCAACTGATTCTTCATCCCCAGCCTCTTCAGCCCTAAATTATTTTTAGATTAAGGGAGAGCTGGGGAGAAAGACCAGTCCAAGGCAAGACTGTCACATCTTTTGTTAAGACCTCTGATTGAATTAAGATGCCCTCCAGTAATTGTTTTAGTTTTCAGTAAAATGGTTCAATGAAAAGTAACTAAAGACACAATTCACAAAAGTTCAATAATCTCAAAATATCTGTAAATCTGTAGATATACTGTCGCATGGTAGTGACTGAAATCAATATATTTTTTAAATGTTTCTGAGAGTTACATTGCCAAAAGTGCTGTAAAGCTAGACCAAAAAAGATTGTGGCTATAAAAGAAGTGCAGCAATCACTACTCGGCCACTTTCCAAAAACAAGGGGGGGAAGGCTGAGGATGTAGCTCAGCCACCAAGGGGAACCGTTTCTTCAATGTTTCCCTCAGGTGTTATAAAGAGGTATCATGGAACAGAAAAGCCCACCAAGAGGGTAGAGTCAAAGCCTTGGAGAACAATGAACTTGAGAGCTACTCGTAGGACCAGAACTGAAGTCTATGAAGGAATATCACCTGTACTCAGAGTAAAGGACCTCAATATCTGCCCAGTGGGATTTCAGAATAACTGTCTATCATTGACTACTGTATGCTTCCAGTTCTTCCCCTCTTTGAATAGAAGTGATAATTGCAGTTGTCTTTTTCCTTTCCATCCTGTGTTTTGGAAATGTAGGGGGGGGGGGGTAGAAACATTTTAAAAAAATAGATTTCTACATTAAGTTACATCCATTCATAATATAGACTATCACAAAATGTATTACTCAGTAATATTTGTTGCTCATATGAATGAATCGAGTAGAAGAACTGGGGTAGCATGCATTTATACTATATATTTTGTCTGGAAGGTTTATTGTATGCAATTTAATCATTTAATACATTCATTCACCAAATATTTATTGGTGCAATAATAGACCTAAAATTCTTGAATTGCTTTCCTCTTTTCTCTTAATGAATAAAAGTCAACATCTACATAACCATCTAATTGATTTATCTAAAAAAAGATCTGACCACATTGGACAGACCTTTGATTAAACCCAAGTCATGTCTTCTAACACTTACTGGATAAAATTCATACACCTTTATGTTATACAGGGTTCTCCATGCTATGGTTCTGCTTTCGTTTTCAGTATCATGTTTTCCTTTTGTCCTCAAAATTTACACTTATAAATATTAAATTGATGGGAACAAACACCAGTTGTTTGATAATTCCCAAATTAACCAATTTCACCAAATGTACCCATGCACCACAGAAGTGACTGACCAAACCAACTTGACCTCTGAGATATTTCAACAGGAGATCCAAACAGGGAATGATAAATTTACAAGGACATCACTGTGTAACATTTGTTTTGTTATGATTCATGAGTCCTGTGACTCACCCTTCCTTGACCAGGAATTATTTTACTAAATTTCTCTTTTAACTGAACAAAAGTGAATTGTACAGCCAGGCTTAGCAACTTTAGCCTGCAGCATTATTTGTTGCTTAAAAAAAATAATAGTAATTATTTTTTTCCATTTATTTCTCAAACTGTCAATATAAAGAAAATATTTATGGAGGAAAATAAACAAATTTATCAAATTACTTATTTCCCAAGATGGATCAAATCTCCAAATATCTGATGATTTAAAGCTCACAAGAATACTGAGATAGTTATATAGATTATATAACCATCAGAAGCACATAAAGACTTGCATAAGTTTTTATTATTATTTTTATTTTTTTAAATATGTCTTTATTGATTTCAGAGAGAAGAAGGGAGAGGGAGAGAGAGAGATAGAAACATCAATGATGAGAGAGTCATTGATCGGCTGCCTCCTGCAAGCCCCCAACCTGGGATCTGGAATCAAGCCCGCAACCCAGGTATGTTCCCTGCCTGGGAATCGAATCATGATCTCCTGGATCCTAGGTAGATGCTCAACCGCTGAGCCATACGTGGCTGAGCCATAAGTTATTAAAATGTCAGCTTTTCTTACCTGAATTGTCTTTACTGTCTATACCAGGATTTTCTCAACCTCAGCAATATTTATATTTCAAGCCAGATACTCCTTTTTGTGATTGTGTGTGTGTGTTGGGTGGGGGTGCTGTCCTGTGCATTATAGGATACTTAGCAGCTTCCCTAGCCTTTATCCACCAATGGTACCTACCCCTTCAGTTGTGATGATCAGAAAATGTCTACAGATCTTGCCAATTATTTCCTGGGGAGAGAGAGGGCAAAATTTCCTGGATAAGAACCACTAGTCTACACTGATCAAATTTTTTGAGAAATTTATGTAATTTCCCTCTTAATTTTACTCACTTAGGATTATTTTTGTGTAGTTAGACCCATGACACTAGGAGACCATTTGGATGCCCATCTCAACTAGTTTCTCTTACATATTACTCTTCAATCTCTTCAGAAGCTGTGGAAAAGCTTCTGTGAACTAAATTCCTCACTGGATAACATGAAAGGATGGCCACTTCCACTGTAGCATTGTACAGTTGAAAAAACGTTTTAATGTTCTTCTAAAGATCTTGTGTTCAAGTTGTGGTTTCCAAACAATCAAGCAGTAAAAAGCTCTTGTGAAGTCATTTAGCTCTCTCAGCCTGTTTCATGATAACTCAAATAAAAATTATACCTATTCAATCAATGTAATGGGTTGCCTTAAGAATCCCAAAAGTTAATAGATGTGAAAATATATTATAAAAGACATTCTAAAGAGAAAATCTATTATTTTCTAATAATTTTATTTTTCTAAACCCAGTTTCAATATGAAAATTGAGATGTCTAACTTGGGTCATATTACATTGATTCTAATCTCAAACTTCTAAATTAAGGCTCTTCTAGATCAAGAAAGGATATGGTAACAGTTAACTCTTTTTAAAGTGAAATGATGTGACAGATATTCTCTGAACCAGTTACATTTTAATTGCTTGTACATGGATGATTCCATAGTGCTTTGCTCAGATAAGTGCTTAATAAATACTTGTGGAATTGAATTAACTGAACCAAAAGAAATATTTCCTTCTAATAGATCTAGCAGTGTGACAGTTACTAGTTCCATCATGCAGAAATAAATTATGATGCCTTTAACAGCTTCATATGGAATTGATAAAATAAGTGCAGAATAAAGTATTCTATATCCATTTATTACTATTTCTTTCTTTCCTTGTGTTCACTCCAATACAGTGAATATTAAAGATGATTTCTGTAATTTACCTTGAAGCTGATAGGTTTGAGGCAGTGTTTTACTTATCTTATATTTTCTCATTGCACCTTTCTGAATGTTTCCCATTCTTCAAAGCCCAAATCAATGCCTATCTTCTCCATTAAGTCTTCTATACATACTCAGAATAACATCGATTTTAAAAAACCCTATTTGTTTACTCTTCAGGACCATAAAATGTCCTACTTTATTATGCTACCGTCATCTAAAATTTCGCATATTTTGCATTGTATGAATGTTCAGTAAATGGATGTTTATTGGTTTTGTCTGTCCCTAAAAATATAAGTTCTATAAATGTAAGGACCTTGTTTTACACCTATTTTGTATTCCATGAAGAATTTTTCTTTCAATAAATATTTGCTGAATATCTGCTCTGTGCAAGTCACTGTGCTCAGTGCTTTGGGGAATACAGAGATGTGTCAGCTGCGATCCCTGTCCTCCAGTAGTTTAAATGTATAATTGATAAGTGGCCTGAAGCCTATCTTATAATTACATGAATTCACTGAATTTAGGACATTTTAATATTTTCATTTAATTTCCACTGCCACCTGTTTGTTGTTTTGCTCTTGTTGATATTTTATAAACTCAATATCTAAATGGGAAAGCAAATGAATGACAAATATTAAATTTGTTAATGTGTGATGACATTCTTGCTTTTGCTTTCCCATTACACTTTTTTTCTGTAAAAAGGATGCCAGAATACACATTTAAATCAGAGAATCAAATCTCATAGAATCTCATTTCCCCCCCTTAAGTTAGTCCTTTGAAAATTCATCTATTTAAACTTTAGTCTTCCTTACCCATTATTTTAAAATTCACATCCTATTGCTCTGTTCAAAAGACTCCTCTTCTCTTTCCAAATCTGATCACTATGCTTTTCTTTGAGGTAACATTGGAAAACAGAGTAAACAACTGCCTCTGGGTAATCAAAGGCTGAATAAATAAATTCTTACCTTCTCAATAGCTTATTCTTATGACTGCATAGTTGTCACTGCAAATGCTCTTCATGCTGGAAACTAATGCTTTCAAAAGCCAGAAAGTGAATTTGGATAATGTGGCCCACTATCAATTCTAGACAACCTTTAACCTTTCACAATGCCAACTAACACTCATTAAAAATCAATATTGTAGATACATGTCATTATACATTTGTCCAAACCCATAGGATGTATGAGAACAACAGTGAACCCTAAGGTAACTATGGGCTTTGGGTGATTATGATGGGTCAATGTAGTTTCATCAATTTTAACAAATGTACCCTCTGGAGGGGAAGATGTTGATAATGGGAAAGGCTATGCATGTATGGGAACAAGGGGTACAAGGGAGATCTCTGTGCTTTCCTCTCAATTTTTCTGTGAACCTAAAACTGCCCTAACAATATAATAAAAAATTAAATATTAAAAATCAATAATCTAACTTCCTATAGATCATGTTTCAAGTTTTTGGAACTATCATATTAATCTAGCTCTTTAAACCATGAGTTAATCATAGATTAACCTAGGGGAATACATATGCTCTATGCTTCCTACTTATCACTGTTTCAATATACCTTATATTTATATTAATGATAATCTGAACAGTGACTAAAGTTATTTGCCAGCTACTTTGCTAAGCACTTGATATGTATTAGCTCATTCATCATCATGTAAGACTATGAGGTGTAAACTATTATCATCTCCCTTTTTCATATAGTAAAAATTAAACCCAGAGAAGTTTTTTGGTCATCCAGCTATTAAATGTCAAAGTCCATGATTTTAATTATTGTGCTTTATTCCTATATATCATTTTTCATATATAATTACTGCATCATTCTTCTTTTCTAATATTATTGTGTCATTAAAATTTGAGATATAAGGCAACTTTCATTAATAAAAATTTTGAAATAAAATATTTTAAAATGTATGTTTACTACAAACCGATGTTTGAATAAGTAACATAGAGTTAACTAATTATATGTGTTGCCTAAAGACAGAACCTACCAAGGGGCTTCCTTTATTCAATATTTGTAATTAACATACTTATTTTTAATAAATAGGAATTTAAAGTTTACTGAGTATACATGAACTTTTTTTAACTTATGCAAACAAAGATAAAAATCCAACTAATATTTTTCTTTTAAAAAAATACAAACATAGGGTCTGGGAAATATAAAGATACGTGAAATATTATCTATAAGTTGCAAGTAAAATCATGCAGAACCATCACAAAAACATGACACCAAAAAACAAATAAATAAAGGCATCTAATGAACTCAGCTGGCAAGATATCAAGATGCAATTTTTCTTAAAGCATAACAATTATACATAATGCAAGATGGGCTGTGGTGATTTTTTACCACCCACCATAATTCTTAGCATATAGTAAGCTCCAAATAAATACTGGTTGGTTGGTTCTCAGGTGTTACTATTACCTGTGACAACACTGCTAATCATTCTCACCAGATTCCTTCCCCTTCCCTATCTCTATTTTGGTTTATGGAAAAATGACAAGTGAGAAGGCTCAGCTCTCTAGAACTACACTTCATCATACATGACAAGGCTTCCATGTAGAGACCTGTAGCATAGTCTGAAAAGAGCCTTCCAGAGATCTCAGGAAGCACCTTGCCACAGCCGGACAGAGCGGCACTGACAGTGTTCTAGAGAGAGGAGGTCCCTAGAGCTGCCTTGGATTTTCCTATTGTCAAGACTCCTGTTGATTAGTTTCCCAGAGCTGCTCAGATTCCTGTTACCAAAGCCTGGCTGTTCAACAGCTTTTTAGAGTCCACGAGCTACCATAATCCCATCTCCACAATGATCACAATGATTTCTTTTGCTCAAGCCTACCAGAGTTGGATTTTTTTTTTTTTCTTTCAGCAACAACAGAAAGAACTAAAACAAATTGTTTACTATAAAAATCTCATTTTAAAAAGGTGCAGTGAATTGGGTGTTCTTTCTCTGAGATTTGGATTCTTAAAAAGACAGACAACAAACTGCAGATGATTGGAGTTCACGTATAAGCCGTGGCCCCACGACGGGCTCTTCTCCATGACTCTGCCTGTATTGCCTGCTCCTCAGCACTGTTATCTGGGGCGAACTCCTCTCCTGCATTTACCCAGAGCCAGTTTATATTTGTGCAGCAAAAATACCTAAGGATTATATTGTCACATAAATAGAAAAAGTCCTGAAAAAAATATAAAATATATTTTTATGAGAAAGTAAAATATTGATATGTGATATTTTGTCTTAATTCAGGAAGGGCCAGAAGGTCACCCAATGTATTACCACACTGAATGTGGTCATGAGCTAAGGCTAACGGCTGCCAACATAGCCTTCAGTTGCTGGCTGCTGTAGCCAGTGTCAGTGAACACACTGGCTATGAGATATTCTTACATGGTATAAGAGTCCATAGGAAGAGAGTAGACCCTCTTTCCAAACCTGGTGCTCTGCAGCAGCACAAGGTCTCCCTGGGGAGGACAGCTCGGCAGCCATTCATAAAAGGGTCTAAAAGTATATTAAGGGCTCCCTGAGGCTCCCTTTCCTGGTAAGCTAAGGAATGACTTTAAGGAAAGACTTCCCACATCAGAGCAGTTGGAGATAAAAAGTCAGGAGCTACCCAAAATAGCTCCAGGTAATTTTCTTGATATCCTGAACAGTGAGCTTGTGTTTCACCTTTTGATGACTCTGCTTAGACCCACATTCTAACTGGAACTACATTCCAACAAGTATCTATAAAACAGGTCTCTACTCTCAGTTTAAAACTACCCACTAAGTTATAGTTGTACTATGGTTTGAATACAGAAACTCTTGAAATTTCCCGTCAGACCAGTAGATGTGGTAGTTTCCCTATTTCAGTTGATGTATTTTTGGTTGTATTGGCCAAAACACATAGTAATTTTTTTGAAAACTGTATCAAAAAGTCTACTTGGTTCTGCTTTCTAAATACACCCACATTCTAACCATTTCTCACCATTCCATAGCCCCTACTCTTGCCCAAACCACCGTCTTCTCTCACCTGGTTTAAAGCATCAGGCTGTACACTGCTCTTTGTGCTATTCTCCAGGCCTTTCTGGAATCTTTTTTTTTTTTTTAATTTTTTAATTTTTGTTTAAAGTATTACAGATGTCCCTTTTTCTCCCCAATGACCCATTCCACCCTGTCCCATCCCCCTTCCCAGTCCCTCTACCCACCATTGTTCATGTGTCTTTAAGTTTTTTTTTAATTTATCTTTATTGTTGAGAGTATTACAGGTGTCCCATTTTTCCCCCCAATTGACCCCGTCCACCTCACTCCCACCCCCTTCCCAGGCCTTCACCCCGTTATTAACTGTGTCCATGGGTTATGCATATAACTTCTTTGGTTAATCTCTTCTCACCCTTCACCCCCCTTCCCTCTTTCCTCTGAAATATGATCGTCTGTTGCATGCATCGATGTCTCTGGATCTATTTAGTTTGTCAGATTCTTTTGTTCATTAGCTTCTTCTTAAAGAAGACCCTTCAACTTTTCCTGTAGTGCTGGTCTGGTGGTGATGAACTCTTTTAGCTTTTTCTTATCTGTAAAGCTCTTTATTTGACCTTCAATTCTAAATGATAGCTTTGCTGGGTAGAGCAATCTTGGTTGTAGTTCCATGTTTTTCATCACTTTGAATATTTCTTGCCACTCCCTTCTGGCCTGCAAAGCTTCTGTTGAGACATCAGCTGCCAGTCATATGGGTGCTCCCTTGTAGGTAACTGCTTTTCTCTTGCTGCTTTTAAGATTCTCTCTTTGTCTTTAACCTTTGGCATTTTAATTATGATGTGTCTTGCTGTGGGCCTCTTTGGGTTCCTCTTGTTTGGGACCCTCTGTACTTCCTGGACTTGTGAGTCAATTTCTTTCCCCAAGTAGGGGAAGTTTTCTGTAATTATTTTTTCAAATAGGTTTTCAATTTCTTGGTCTCTTTCTTCCCCTTCTGGCACCCCAATAATATGAATGTTGGGCCTCTTGAAGTTGTCCCAGAGGCTCCTTATACTATTTTCATATTTCTGGATTCTTTTTTCTTTTGCTCTTCTGGTTGGGTGTTTTTTGTTTCCTCATGTTCCAAATTGCTGATTTAATTCTCAGCGTCCTCTACTCTACTGTTGATTCCATGTAAATTATCTTCATTTCAGTTCCTGTAGCCTTCATTTCAAATTGGTACTTTATTATGTGATCTATTTTCTCAGTTATTTCCCTAATAGTCTGCTTAAACATCCTTATAAACAAAATTCTGAACTCTGTATCTGTTAGCTTGCTTGAATCTATTTCATTGAGTTCCTCTTCTAGAGATTTCTTCTGTTGTTTCCTTTGTGACATGTTTCTTTGCCTCCACATTTTGGCTGCTCCCAGGTGTTTGTTTCTATGTATTAGGTAGAGCTGCTATGTCTCCTGGAATTGGTAGAGCTGCTTTGTGTAGTAGGTGTCCTGTAGGGTCCAGCAGCTCAGCCTCCCCAGTCACCTGAGCTTGGCCTTCTAGGTGCTCCCCTGTGTGGGCTGTGTGCACTGTCCTGTTGTAGTTGAGCCTTGGTTGCTGTTGGCCTACCTGGGAGGAATTCACCCCCAGGCCAATCAGCTGTGAGGACCAGCTGCATCTACAGCCAAAGAGCTGCTGTGCTGGAGACACCCCTATGGAGCAGGATTTACTTCAGTGGAGCTTTGGTGTTCACCAAGTGCACCCCTTGAGTGTCACTCTTGGATGTGGTAGGGTTGTAATCCAGTGTAGTCGAGTCTGACTACCAGGTGCACTGCCTCTGGGGCCTCTCGGGAGGTGCAAATTCAGCCTGTGCCAGTGCCTTGCCGAGGGCCACCCAGCATGAGCTACACAGCAAACCATAGTTGGCTCCTACTTGTGCTGGGCTTGGAGGTGTCCAGGAGAGGCCCAGCTATGAGCCAATGCAAGCTGCCGCTAGTGCCAGGCCTGGGGCCATTTATCAAGCTATATAGGGCACTCTGCTGCTTGTTTGAGAAATTTTAGGAAAGTCCTAAGCATGAGGATTGAGAGGCCACTTGCACAGAAAAGCCCCTGGAAATGGCCTGGATGAGCCTGCAGGTGGGGAGGGGCGGGGCCTTTGGGAATCAAAGGTGTGAGTCAGGTGCTGGCGATTCAAACATGGCACCTGCCTGCCGGCTGTGTGCGGGGAGGACTTGACAAAGGAGCCATGGCCTCTGCCAGCCTTTCTGTCTGGGAGGAAGCTGCCCCTCCACTTATGGCCCCAGTTTCAGGCAGATTAGTTCCTCCCCAAATGTCCCAGGTCCTTTCAGGCTGCTTCCCGGCACTGGGCTCAGAGGGAGTGCTTCTGAGCGAGTCCGTGTGCGGGCCCTTTAAGAGGAGCTGCTGGGACTCCTGCAGCCTCCACGATGCTCAGCGACAGTCCCTGCTGGTTTCACAGCCCGGAGTTGTGGGGATGTCTCTTCCTGGCCCTGGAGCCCTGGGCTGGGGGCCTGCTGTGGGGCTGGGACCCCTCCCTCCTCCGGGAAACCCCCACCGCCGAGATTCCCTCCTGAGTTTCAACTGCGGCACAGGGTGTGGGCCAGCAGAGGGTCTTGATTCAGCCCCAACCCACTGAGGTCTCTGCCCCTCCTCCCGGTCTCGGTGCTTCTTCAGCTCCCTGGTTGTAGGGCTTCTGTTCAGCCAGATCTCAGGAGGCTCTGAGTGACGGTGGTTCTGTATTTTAGTTGTGATTTTGATGTCGTTGTGGGGGGCGGCGGGTGCAGCTACTATCTACGCAGCCACTTTGTTTCTCCCCCATGCAGTCTTGTCTGAATGGAGTTTCTGGACTAATGCTATTAAAAATAGGTTTAACCATATTTTCTCAAAATCCTCAAATGATATCCCTTCTCACTCAGAGTACAGGACTTTTTTTTTAGGTTACATTGAAAGCCCAGTGTGATCTGACTCCCTGTGACTTCTACACCCCATCCTTCTCTCTGCTCAGACCCACTGCTCCCTCACTGTCACTCAAACAAGCCCAGCAAGTGCTCACTCATCTCAGGGTCTTTGCACATGTTCTTTCTTCTGCCTAGAATACTCCTCATAGGCAGCCACTTGGCCAGTTTCCTGAATCCTTTAGGCCTTCACTCAAAAATCATCTTCTCTCTGAAACTTTCCCTGTCACCTACCTAGAACTTCAATCTCCCTCCAACATTTCACACCTCTCTGTTTTATTTTTTTCCTGTTAGGGCATATCATAATCTGTAACACTATTATTTACTTGTTTATTTTATTTTATCTCTCCCACATACACAAAATGCAAGCTCCATTGAGGACAGAGATCTCTTTTCTCATTACCTACTTCATCATCCCTAGCACCTAGAATAGTGCCTGACTTGTGCTGAAAGACAAAAGGAATGAATGAATGTTCTTTCTACTCAATAAGGAAGTTTTATGGATTCTCTAACATAGTCTTCTAATGAGAGTTTCTCGAAGGCAAAAAACAGGTTCTTGGTTAAATAGATTGCAAATACAAAATGTTTATAAATCTAAAATCGTGTTCATTATGAGAGGTTTAGATTATAAAACCAAAAATGAAGAAACACCTGATTTCGAAAGACCCATGGAACTGAAAATTAAAATAGCCAAAGAGGTGCAGTAGCTTCCATTTCTAAAGAATACATACTATATACCAAATCCTTCTAGAGTTGCATGGAAGATGGACAGCTGTGAACTACCAAGACAAAGGAAGAATGTTATGCAGGAAATAGCATAGCAATACATGACAGTAACTAAAATAGTAACATATTTTAACTAAGCAGGTCAGTAACTGACCATTGTGTATGTTTGCAGTTAGAGAGATGTGTACTAGAACTAGTTCTGCTTATAGGATGACTTATCTTCCCATAGTTCCTTTACTTGTAAAATGGGAAGAGAATACCTTCATGGGATTTTCAGCCATTGAGATGATGGATTAAAATATAGAGTACAATGTTAATACTCGGTGTCAGGTCCTTTTCTCCTTTGTCATAAAAAAATTAGTAAGTTATAAGATTTTGGAATGATGAAATGTTGGCGTCTGTAATGGGCTTTTAGGATCATATTTCCCCCCCAACTGTTCAATTTTCTGACACTCAAATAATTTGAGAGGTTTGGTAATTAAAAGGATTACTCAAAGACCTATTATATGTAACAAATGAAAATTAGAATTAAGTTTACTTACTCTCAGACCACTAGGATACATTATTTATTCAACTGAATTTTAATGAGTGCTTATTATATGCCAAGGACTATCCTAAAAATTTGGATTTATCAATGGGAAAAAAATAGAATAAAATATCTGCCTTGTGGAGATCATACTAGTGTGAGACAGAAAGTAACAATGAACCAAAGAGTTAAGTAAATCATATAGTATGACAGAAAGTGATAAAGTCTATAGAAAACATAGCAGGCAAGGAAAATAGTGAGTGTGGTAGTTGGGGACAGGATAATGCTTAAATGGGGCAATCAGTATTAATGCTTAAAGTCAAGAGGGTATTAGGTATTTTGTAGAAACCACAGGAGTGCCAGGGTAGCTGGAAAGATGTGGATGAGAGGGAGACCACAGGAAATAAGGTGAGAGCTATGAAACAGATACATGCTATTCTGGACGTCTTTAAAAAAAAAAAAAAATCTTCCTAAATAAAACAGAAGGCCATTGGGAAGATTTTATTTCAGAAGTGATATGTTCAAAGATATATTTGTAAAAACACAAAACAAACAAAAATAATTGTAGCAACTCTGTTAAGAATAGATTACAAAGGTACAAAAGTTGAAAATGGGTAGACAAGTTAGGAGATCAGATAAAAGATAATAATGGATTGGATCTGGAGAGTATGGTGGAAGTAGGTAGAAAGTAATGGTCTTACTCTCAATATATTTTGAAAATAGAACCAACAAGATTTCCTGATGATTGGGATATGGGGTGTAAAAATATATATATAGGGTCTTCCATAAGGTTGTTTTTTTGTATTGAGCAATTAATGAATAGACCGTGGGAAGAGAATGCTGTGGAAGGAAAATCAACAGTTTCTGTTTTGTATGTATTAAGTTTGAGATGTCTACTTTCCAACTGCAAATGAGTGGATATGTCAAGGAAGAAGTTGGAAATAGAGATCTGGAATTTGGGAGATGAGTTTTAACTGGGGACGTCAACTTAGGAGTTATCTGCTAATAATTGATATTTAAATTTATGAGACAGTGAGATCACAAAAGAACAACTTGAGTGAAGTTAGTGAGGAAGACAAAAGACATCCTTGGGACACACCAATATTAAGAGATAAGGAAAGAGGAGAAACTAGTAATGAAAATGGAAGAATGTTAGGCATAAAAACAAGAGAGTATGGGTCTGAATCAAAAGACAGTTCTGTTTTTAATTTTTTGAGGGAACTCCAGACTGTTTTCCAGAATGGCTGCACTAGTCTGCATTCCCAGCAGCAGTGTACCAGGGTTCCCCTTTCTCCACACCCTCCCAGCACTTGTCATTTGTTGATTTGTTGATGGCAGCCATTCTGCAGGTGTGAGGTGATACCTCATTGTCATTTTAATCTGCATCTCTCTCATGATTAGTGACTTTGAGCATTTTTTCATATGTCTCTTGGCCATCTGTATGTCCACTTTGGAGAAATGTCTATGTTCTTTGCCTGTTTTTTAATTGGATTGTTTGTCTTCCTTTTGTTAAGTTGTCTGAGTTCCTTATATATTTTGGAAATTAACCCCTTATCAGATGTATCATTGGCAGATACGTTCTCCCATGCAATGGGCTCCCTTTGCACTTTGTTGATAATTTCTTTTGCTGTGCAGAAACTTTTTATTTTGATGTAGTCCCATTTGTTTATTTTCTCCTTTGTTTCCCTTGCCTTAGGAGATATATTGGGAAACATATTGCTGTGAGAGATGTCTGAGATGTTGTTGCCTATGGTTTCTTCTAGGATTTTTATGGTTTCATGACTTACATTTAAGTGTTTTATCGATTTGATCCAGTAATCCCACTTCTAGGAATATATCTTAAGGAACCCAAAACATGAGTCAGAAAGAATACATGCACCCCGATAGTCATAGCTAAGATCTGGAAACAGCCCAAGTGCCCATCAGTAGATGAGTGGAAAAAAAGCTATGGTACATTTACACCATGGGATACTATGCAGATTTAAAAAAGAATAATCTCTTACCCTTTGAGACAGCATGGAGGAACCTGGAGAGTATTATGCTAAGCAAAATAAGCCAGTCAGAGAAAGGCAAGTATCACATGATTTCATTCATATGTGGAATCTAATGAACAAAATAGACCCAGAGACATAGAAACATGGAACAGACTGAGGAATCTCAGAGGGAAGGTGGGGGGATGGAACAGGAAGAGATTAACCAAAGAATTTATATGCATTTATGCATAACCCATGGACACAACAATAGTGTGGTGAAGGCTGGTGGGGAAGGCGGGGGCAGGGTGGAGGGGATCAATGGAGAAAAAAAGAGGATATCTGTAATACTTTCAGCAATAAAGATAAATTAAAACAAAACACAACAAAAAAACCCAAGAGAGTATGGATCTGAAACCCAAGTAAAGAGAGTGTATCTAGGAGGAAGAAATGATGACTGTGTTAAGTGCTACTAATCTCACCAATCTAGTAATTGAGGAAATAGTAATTGATCATCAAATTTAGCAACATCTAGGTCATGACTCATCTTGAAAAGAGTACCATTGGAGTAGTGGGGGCAAAATCAAGTGGGCTTACCACAAAATAGGGGAGAAGAGTTGGAAGAAATTAGTTCAAAAAACTTAGTGGTGTTTTGCTGCATAAGGGAGTAAAGAAATATGACAAAAGATGGTATAAAGAGGAATATTTTTGTACTCTGAAAGCAGTTCAGTAGAAAAAAACTTCATGTAGAAGAGTGAGGGAGTCTTTGCAGCCTTGACCTTTGATAGGCAAGAAGGGATAGATCTGCTCATGGACTGGGGTTGTCTTTAGATGTTTCAAGAGGGGGGTGGATACTTGATCTACCTACCCAGGATAAATAGGTATCTACTGAATGGTAGAAGCTTATAAAACTGCTCTGATTGCCTCTAATTATTTTGAGTGAGAGAGAAAGTAAGATTGTCTGCCAAGAGTGAGGATAAGAAATCATTCTCAAGAGGAGCGAGAAAGAATGGAGAGCCGAGGAAAATATGCGGTTGTGTATTTAAAATAGTGACAGTTGTGTTTTCTGCAGCCATGATCAGTGCGTCGAGTAGTTCCGAAGGAAGTGGAGTTTTAGAGTCACCCAGAGGACACTAGAAGGGAGTATGTTAATTTCCTATGGCTGCTGTTGCAAATCACCAGAGACTGGATGGCTTAAAACAACATAAATTCATTTTCTCACAGTTTTAGAGCTCAGAAGCCTGAAATCAAAATGTCAGCAGAGCTGAACTCTCTCCAAAGGCTCTAGGGGAGAATCAGTTCTTCGCCTCTTCCAGCTTCTGGTTACTGTTGGCATTTCTTTCCTGGTGGCTGCTTTACTCCAATCTCTGTCCCCATGATCACGTTCCCTCCTTCTCTTCTCCCTGGCTTTCAGCCACATCACTCAAATCACTGTCTCTAGCATCACATCGCCTCTGTGTGTCTTCTATATGTCTTTTCTAAAAACACTTATCTAAGGTCCACCTGGATAACCCAGGATGATCTCCTCGCCTCAAGGTCTGTAATATAATTACATCTGCAGAGACCTCCTTTTTCTAAATAAGGTAACAGTCACAAGTTCTTGGAATTATCACTGTGGGGCCATCATTTGGACACTATGAGGAGCAAGGAACCAAAGTTGTATGTAATCACTCCCATGGTTGTATATTTTAAACTATGGGAAGAGAAAAAGGAAGACTTCAAGGGGGATGACTGATGTGAAAAAGATATTGAGCTCAAAGTAATTGGGAGTTTAGGAGAGGTTGAAAGATTGTTGCGAACATAATGCTAGAAAAAAATAACATGAAATTATTGAGGTGTTAGAGTGACACATACCAAATTGAGATACATTTCATTAAAGAAAGGCAAATAAGAAAATACTCTATAGGGTAAATTAAAAGAAAACTCCCTGATATAAAGTAGTAATTTCTCTCCCTATTCTATTTTGTTCCAGTTGTCCCAAAAGCTGCATCTTCCCTGATTGCTAGTGCAGTTATGGTCTTAGCAGGTGAGCTTTCCCCTTTAAGAGCTTGGAGGCACAAGTTAGGTTGGATCTGTGTTTAAACTAATGGCATTCCCACTGGTCTCTCAATAGTTTCCTTCAATGAGTTTTTCCTTTAGGCAGGTGATGGTTATTGTCTGGGTGATGCTTCAGGATAGTGTGTTCTCCTAAAAATCCTTTGTTTTTTTTTCACTCTACGGTCATGACAGAAGTCCATTTCATTCTCTATGAAGCCTTTAATAACTGCATGAAGAATTATTCTTTAACATCACAGCTTTCTTCTCTCGCTCTCCCTGCCCCAATCCTTCTCCTCCATCTCTGTTTTACCCAAGAGGCTGAGGTCAGATGAACTTTATCAAGTTTCTAAGAAAGAGCTTCCATGTCTGGTTATTCTAATGTTACATAAGAAATGAGTTTGGAATTTATTTATGATCCAAATCAGCATTTATTCAGCAAACAAATGATTACTGTGTGATAGCTCTGGGAATACTAATATCAATAGGATATGACTTCTGCCCTCAACTCACTCACTGTCTTGTGCAGGGATCAGCAAACTATGGCCCAGGAGTCAAACCCAGCCCACTATCAGTTTTTGTACAGCCCTCAAGCTAAGAGTGTTTTTACATTTTTGAGGGTTTAAAAACAAGTAGAGTATGTGAGAGAGACCATATATGACTGGTAAAACATAAAATACTTACTCTCTGGTATTTTACAGAAAAAGTTTGCTGACCCCCAGTCTTGTGGGGAAATATGAGAAGGTAATAACAGCATGTTGGAATTTGTTGTGTGCTATGAACTAATTTGCCTGGTCAGCATAAATCTTTTTTCTTCTAATAAGAGATTATCTTTGGCAGCAAACCCTACCCTGATTTCAGAGGTGAGATATGGGTGGGCCTTCTCCATTACTAGCTGATGGCTAGAGACTTAAGCCTGGTTAACCCTGCTTTTCAGTATCTCTGGTTACAGAAAATTATTTGCATGTCCCAAGTAGGTCTAGTAAGATCCAATCATAGGACTTTTGCTACAATTATTGGGAAAGAAAAACTCTATTTCTTTTGGAATTATTAGATGAATGATAATGAAAACATTTAGCTGTTCAGGCCCACTGTTTGTAAGAAAGCCCATATAAGAGGCCAACAATGAGGAATATAGAGACAAAAACTGAAGAAACCAAATGGTGAAGTGTTCAAGCCCTGAATTCAATTGTACCTGGAGCAAATCCTTGATTTTGGTTTAATTATTAATTATGTGAGGTAATGGAAGTATTTTTTGCTTAAACTGGTTATACTAAGTTTCTGTTACTGTAACATAAAGTGCTCCCACTAATATCAAATTAAATGAGATAGTGAATATTAAATAATTGATACAAAAGTGCTTCAGAAATCCTTTTCTTTCTTAAAAATCAGTATTTAGTATTCTATAAGAAATATAAATTATTTACATTTATAAGGTGTGTTGAAGATCATCTAACCCAACTCCCTTGATTTGCTGAATTGGAGAATGCAAAACCCCAGCAAAATTAAAAGAAATTAAAAAAATTACCTTCAAAATGGAGAATCATAATTCTGTGTGCTAATTACTAATTGGGATACATTTTATTTTACCTAGTAACAGTTATAAGCAGCATCTGATACATCTGTGGCAGTCAGAGATGGCTTCCTGCAAGAGATGATGGCTTAGTATGTTTGAAGGGAGAGTGTCTTTGCCTAGTTAAAAGGGGTGAAGTCAGTTGAAGAGTCATGGAGGGAAGTTATTTCCCTCAGGAAGAATACTCTCTGTAAAGGTCAGAACATGAAAGAGAATACACAACTTTCTGAGAACTGCAAAGAGAACTTCAAATGCAGAGGAAGAGTAAGTAAGCATGAATAGAAAGGATGAGGTTGTGGGAGTATTCCAGGGTCAGATTGTTTCTGGAAAGGGGACCTGGCCCTGAGTGGGTCTGCATAGGGCCAGCTGGTAGTGTGTGGCTTCTTGACTTCCTGCAGGGAAGATTTCACATTGCAAGTCCAGGTGATTTTTTAGAAGACATTTATTAAAGCTGTGAACAGTGAAAGAAGGAAGGGCCCACTATAGAAGAAACAACAGGAGAGAGACTAAGCCAGGAAAAAAGCTGAGCCTGGGCTGCTTTGACTCTCTAGAAAGTCAGAGAAAAGGGAGCCTTGGAGACAGGTTCAGGGGTTAGCCTGGGAGGAGCTGGTCTTCCCGTTGCTCCCTGGTTGCAAGCCTTGTGGGGTCCCTTAGAGTTTAGGAGATCCATGCCTATGGGGGAAGAAGAGGTGGAAGGGAAAGGCAAGGGCATGTTGCTGGGAGGGAGAGCACACATTGGGACCTTTGTTTTGAGGGATTTTAAAGCCTGTGAATTTAGGGGAAGTCTTAAGAGAGAATCTCAACAGAATATTCATTAGTTTTATTCTGCTGTGCCCAAATGAGATTTATTCCCTTAACTTCATCTGTCCTTGGGTGTGGTTGGCAAATGGCACTAATTGGATTTCTGCTAACTATCTCCCTAAGTTATGTGGTTTAAGCTATTTACCCTCTGGTTGGGGAGAAATGTAAACCATTTCCAAGTGTCCTTGGTTACAGAAGATAGGATATTGTGATTTACTGGATGGTTGTAAATTGCTTGGCCATTTCACTATCTGTTTGTTTCTCTATTCTGTCTTACTAGCCTGTCTCAAGATCTTAATAGTCCTTGTATGCCATAGTAAAGATTGTGGACTATAAGAAGAAATGCAGGTTTTAAATTTACATTTTAGAATAAAACCCAACAATGTAGCAGTTCAGCTGCTGTTCTGTTGTTAATTCCCGGAGAACAGTGTGAGAGCCTAAGGCAAAAATGACCTGGGGATAGGAGAATGGAGAAAGAGTGGGAGTCCACACAGAGATATCCAGAAGGTGAGAGGTATTTAGGAGCTAAAGATAAAAGCTTTGGTGACTGCTGAGATAGAATGGAGAGCTGCTGAATGGGTATCAGCTTCCAGTGGGTAGATGCTAATTCTATCCTCTGATAATAGGAATAAGGAAGAGAGAAAAGCCTGCTGTGATTTTTATTTATTTGGTTTTGTTGTACAGTGTGGGTGTGGGCAAAACATGATGAGTTCTATTTTTGGCATTTTGAGTTTGAGGTGCTCACAGTCATCAAGTAGTGTTGACTGTTAAGTAGGTCTGGAGTGCAGAAGAGAGATTTGGGTTGGAGATACAGAGTTTTCAAGTCATGTAGATGGGAGTTGAAAACATGTGATGGTATAAGATTTTGTGGGGAGAGAGAGTTACTTTTGTTGATTTATTCCAGGTATCTCTCTTTACAAAACTGAATATAATGTGCAAAATATTTATTTTAAATATAGAATATATCAATAATTTTTTAACAAGTCATCAATGTAGTTTACCTTTACATAACTTCATATTCTTAGAAATTCTAAAATTTCTGTAAAGAACTCTACATAGGACAATTTTTCATCAGGATTTTTAATCTTATAAATTTTACATTATCTTCCTCTTATCAAAGAATGAGGAAATAATGTGTGTTATGGTTAGACTCCCAAACTGGAAATCAGTAGAAATTGTGTTCTAGTTCTGTTTCAAACTGATTGTGCTACTCTGAGAAAGTCATCTAACATCATTGGGACCCTTCCTCCCACCTATAAACAAAGGTTAAAGCAAATGTTTTATAGGTATCCTCTATACTCAAACATTCTAAAAGTCTAAGTACTTATGGATCTATGAGTAATTTGTCATGCTAGTGAAACTCCTTACATGATGATCTTAAGAGATATGATAAGCAGATCTGATGAGGTCAGAGTTTGTACTATCAAAGCAAGGTAGAAATGTAACTGAAACCAAGGTTCAGCTGCCTGACACCACTAAAGCCAAACTTGTGAGATAGGTGCTGGTGAAAAAGGAAAGAGATTTATTCAAGTGTTGGCAACCTAAGAAGATGAGAACTCATCTCAAAGCCCATGTTCTATCTCAGTGGAGGCAGAGGTTTGAGAGGAAAAGCAGAACAAAGAGATCAAGGGGAGGGAGTTGGAAATTCTTTTGTGAAGATTAGCATATTCCATTCTGATAAGGACCTCAAAACTGGGCAAATGATGGTCTGGTGAACATCATCCTGGTTTTAAGGTTGAAGCAGCAGTTCTCCTAGAGCTGGGATGACTGAAGAATGGAGTCTGTATCTTCTGAAGTTAGTTCCTAGGATTCTTACACAAACGTTGTTTATCTACAAGCTACATATTAATCAGAATCAGCAGTACAGAAACAGTGTCAAAAGAATGGTGATGTGGGTTACAATTCCCCACTGTTACAAAAATATGTACACATTACCAACGATTTCAGATTTAAAAAAAACAAAAAACATGCAATTTTTGGTTATCATTTTAATATCTACTGTTGAATCGCCCTTCTTGATCTTCTCAGCTAGGGTAGCCAGGGTTTTCATGGCCAGAGTAATCAACCTTGTTTACTCCATGTACTCCTGTCGTCAATGGCTCAACACAAAGTATTTAGTTTTGGGGTTATCAATTTAGTGAACCTGCCTTGACATTTAGTGTTGTATAAGTTCATTAATGACATAGTGATAAATTATTTAGACTATCGAAAGAAGCATTTATTTGTGTCTTTTGCAGGCAGATTTTTCAATTTAGCCAAAACATTTAACATTCAATTATAAAAAATATTCCAATAACTAGATAATTGGGTATACAGAGCATATTAATTTAAACCAAAGTAATTCAATTATAAAATGTATTTTAATCATGAAAAACTGACAACATAATGGATAAAAAATTGTTTAAGAGAATGAGCACATTATCAAATAAAGCATGATTGACTTTTCAGAAGTCACAGAACCTGAAAAATATAAAGCATTGTAGATAAGATGTGTCATTCACTTTTGAAAGTAGGCAAGCAGATTCAGTTTGAATATTTTACTCAACTATGTCTACTCCTCTCCTTAGTAAGGTAAGATAACAAATTTTAAGAAAAACATATGTATAAACTCTCAAAATACAGCCAAGCATGACTTAGAGGTAATATATATAAATTATAAAACACCTATTTATTTATAGGTCTTGACAGAACTACAGCATTAGTGAATAAAGGCCATGATAGTGGATGTAATATGTATTGATTTTAGTGAGGCATTTGATGTAGTGTTTAATGAAATTTTATTCCCAAAATAATTCAAAGTGGCTTGGCTAAGAGAACAATCACATGTGTTGAAACCTGGCTGAAGGAACAGGAACAAAACGTGATGTGAAATGCCGATCTGGGGGTAGAGTGAACTACAGGTTCAGGTTTACTGTTAACCCCTGAAAGGAAACAACAGGGAAGGGAGGAAAAAAATTTGGAAAATATTACAGAAATAAAGTGAATGTTTGCTTTACTAGTTTATTTTCTGGTCTTATTAGAATAAATTGAAAATAATTCAATGCTCTGATTTGATCTTTGATTTTTTTCTCTGTTAACTTTTCTAATACCCTTTTGCCTGTGTTGTAATTCAGATTGGAATGGGAGCTAGCTAAAGAACAGGATCTTTTATTCACATTTTGAAGTGTTAAGAACATTGTGTCTACCTTTTAACATTTATTATAACCTGGCTTGTATTATTATTGTCTTATCTCTGTATTTTTTTCTATAATTATGAAAGGTATTATTAATTATTCCTTAAATTTGTCACAAGTATTTTCTGTCTTTGGTTGTAGCTTTTCTTGACTTGAAGTTACAAGAAACAGTAAAACAAACAAACAAACAAAACAAAAACTTTACTGACTTGTCATCATTTTGAGCATTATTTTTAAGTGGAAAATTGGTGGAAGGGAGGAGTAAGGAATCTGTTTTAATTTGTTACATGGGCATGCTGTATAAAACTTAATTTTAAATATCCAAAGGTATTAGTTCATTTAAAAATCCAACACAAATATGTATTACTAATATTATTTCCCTTTTTTAATATCATATAATAAAAAATACTTGAAATAATTTTTAACAACATGTGTTCTGGTAATAATATTCATAAGAGTGAAATATAATTGTTAATAGAATGAAGGTCATAACATTTATATAGAATAAGAGAACTCCTAAAGTCTACAAGGAGTATTTTTGGAATTAGTGGTGAATTATTCATAGTGTTTATTGTATGTCTTCCTGAAATAATTTTTACACAGAAGATTCACAGCACTTTTCAATCTATGCGTTTTTGTTGTATTCAAACATATCAGTATTATTCTCTCCATTTAATAAAGAAAATTTGGACATGGTCAGGAGCTTATAAGGTATTGAAAAGGATGGTAAAATAATATCTGAAATCCATATGTGATTGTCCTTTATTTGCTGATATTTTCAAGAAATGAATCTTTCAAAATTAGTAGTTGTGTTCCATCAATAGCCACTTCTCTAGTTACAATGTAGTTTATTTTTAATTTTTGTGATTTCTGCCTCTTTGTCATGCTGGCTCAATATAAATTGCTATAAAGTCTTTGTAAAACTTGCTTTCCATCAATAAAATAAAATTATTCTTATTTGTTTATTTTGGTTTTTTTGAAGGGATACTTGTTTGCTTAATTTACATCATTTTATTCCTGGCAAAATTCCAGGCGATCTTCAAAGCAGTAGGAACTATTATGATAGCATGAGATATAAAAGAAAATGCTGTCGTCTTAGAAACAAACTTTCTCTGCTGTCTTCCTATAGTTGCACCCAGGCTGCCAGTAACATCCAGCATTAGCATGGGGTTGCCAAAGCGCTTTCTAAGCCACAAGAACATTTCATTCTTTTAATTTATATCATGTTTTTGTACCTCAGAGGATAAATAAATTTTGTTAAAAAGGATTGAAATAATTATGGAACCATTAATTTTATTTTAGCCTTTTATCAACTGTCTATCCCATGCCTGAGATGCTGCCTCAGAGACTGTGGGTTCCAGAGAATACACTTGAGATTTCTGAATAATGCAACGATATTAGGATATCATAATAGAAATGCTTATCACCTAGCAAAGCTGTGGCAGCGTTTAATGAAAAATTACTGAAGATGCTGAAACCATTTAGAGAATGACAGTTGAAGGCACTAAGTATATTTTACAATGCTTTCAACAATAAAGAAAATTTTTTTTAAACCTGTCAAGAAAACAAAGCAGGTCAGAGGTTGTAGGATAAAAGGTCCTTTTTTGAGAGAATCTCCAAATGGAAAGGATCTATGCAGCATAAGATATTGTTTCAGTGCATATTTATTTAGCACATTCCACTTGCTAGATTCTGTTCTAGGCACTGGTTATGCAGCATGAAAAAAAAAAACGAAAAAAAACCACCATCACGACTCTTACACTGTAGGGGGAAGGGACAGTCACTAAGTCAATAAACAAGTGAATTAAATGGTGTGTCATCTAATTGCGCTACAGCGATGGCAAGACAGCTAGGAAGAATCTAAAGCCAGCAAAGAAAAGGACAGAGAGAGAGAGGGGGAAAGAGTGTTTGGAGGTGGTGTGGGGGCTGCCATTTGAATCAAAATGGTTGAGAAAGGTCTTCCTGATAAGATAGCATTTGAGGAGAGAATGGAGATAAGTGAGACTGTCCAGAGGACACTGTGTTTATCTATACAGTAATATAGCTCTGATCATTCTTAAAATATTCAGAAATGAAAGACACCTCAGAAATCACTTCATCTCAACTGTTCTGATTGTATCCCCCATAGAATCACTGTGTTTATACTTCCATATACTGAGTGGAATGAAGACACACAGCATTTCAGGGTATGCACATATAACTAATGAAATGCATTGAAAGTAACATATGACAAGGTCCAGGGCTTATTGCCTGATACATAAACACATAGTGGAATATAAAGGTGTTGAACTTTGCTTTTGAGACACAGAAAGGTAAGTGCAGAAGATGCATTGTGGTTCTTTGGTTTCCTATTGCTTTCCCAGGTATAGGTATTTTCCTGGGAAATATACACTCTGAGTTCTACTATCATTGGATTTCTTATATTCAATAAATACACAGAAAGATATTAACAAACCAAAAACTAGCATGAAGATATTCTTTTTGAGTCTTAGTCTTGCCTTTAATCATTTCTGTGGACATTGGTTTCACTGGCCCTTACGTGAATCATTCCTTAGCAAAAAGAAATGAGCAATGCTATTGCCCCTGTTTTGTAAATAAGAAAGAGGGTGATAGGAAGGCTCAAAGAGCTGCCTCAGGCAATTCTAACTCTAAGGCTCTGGTAAAGCCTTTAGAAGAAGCTATTTGTCTTAAATGACAATTCTGAGTTTTAACCACTAGGGTTCAGAGTAAACTAAATCTGAAGCAGTATATAGTAATAGAAAGGTAACAGGACTGGGAACCGAGAGCTCTCAATTATACTTGCATCTGCACTACTAACTAACTCAGTGGCTCTTAGAATTGCATTTTTAAGTTGGAAGGCCATTGCATATTGTCATTTATTGAAAATCATTTATCAAGTCTTTTTTATACCAGGCATGGTGTGAAGTGCTGGTAAACTTATGCTCCATATCCTGAAAGAGCTCATGTCCTAGTGGAGCAAATTCACAAACAGAAAAATGACAGGGTAGAGTGCTCATGTAAGAGGCAGACACAGTGTGACAGGAAGAGGGACACTCAGTCAAACAAGGGAGTAGGGGAGCGGTGGCTCTCAGATACTTTACTGCAAAGTTACCAGCTGAAGTAAACTAGAGTTGGGGTTGACTGATGTTGATAGGTATCACAGACAGAGGGAACCAAAGTGCAAAGTCGCAGAGACAAGAAATAACAATTTTAGGTGTTTGATGGTTTCCGTATGGCTGGACAATGGATAATAAAGCTCAGTTTTCAAGGACAGGTCAAGAAGAAGTACCTGTTGACCACACAAAAGGGTTTTGCTTTGAACCTGAATGGAAAGGACATCTTGCTCTGCATTTAGGGACAACCTGTATTTGAAATTTACAGGGTTATGCTGGAGGCAGAGTGAAGGATTTATTTGAAATAGAGGAGCTATGAGGCTGTGACAAGACTCCAAGGGGGAAATTGTGAGGGGGTGACCTAAAATAGTGAACATAGAATAGATTACAAAGGTTGATCAAAGAGATATTTAGAAAGTGAAATCTATAGGATTCAATAGATAGCTGTATGCGAAGGAGGAAAGAATGGAAAATTCTGATAGCATAATTTTGAGTAGTGACGTAGGAAAGGTAAAAGTTTTTAGAATTAGCTGATATCAGAAGAGAACCTATTCTGGAGGCATCTGCAGTCTCTTCAGTGGCACATCATTGGGCAAAAGCATAGGTTAGTATCCATTTGGCCAAAGCACGCCAATTTTTACTTAAAGGTCAGGGTCTCTGGGAATAGTGTACCCAGGATCCAAAGACATTTCAGACTTACATTTCTTTTCAGCCTCTAAAATCTTCCTAAAGACTTCTTTCCTTCAGAGATATAAGATGGATATGACAGTTGTAAGAGCTACATTTGAAAGGAGCCATGACCAAAGGTACAAAGGAAAGTCTCTATTCTCTAATCCAGAGTCATCTCCTACTCTCCTTCCTCAGCACACCTCCCATACTGGGAAATCCTGGATCACATGCCTACCCTCAACTAATTAATATAATGAGATGATGATTTGTTTCAGCAAATTGTCATTTAGTGCTGAACAGAAGCTCGGTCTCTCCTGAGTCAAGTGTGAGAAGGTGGAAAAAGAATAATAATAATAATAATTTTAAAAATTCAGGGCTCTGCCCATAAAAGGAGGGGAATTAACATTATGACACAGCCCTATCTAGCATGGCTTAAGAATACCTACCTTGAATGTGTATAAAGAAATAAAGAGATGAGGCAAGATTTTACGTGTGTGTGATGGGGGAGCAGAGAGGAAGAAATGAGAATAAAAGATGAAAGACTAAATAAACATTTCAGAGTTTATTTAATGTAACTCAAATATACCTAGAGTTCATTCATTTTCCTCCCCCACTGAACATTCATTTAGAAGTGTTTGCAGGATTACAATTTTCTAAGTATATTGCTTTAAAATTCTTTGATTTTGTTCCTTTGTCATTTTCTTCATTATTTTCTTAAACCAGAAGGAAAGCGGTGTTTCTGGTTTTTATTCTTAACAACACGAAGAGATCTCTAAGTGTGAAGCAGATCCAAGGGAAAACTACCCCTCTTAGATATAGACGTTATTGCCATTAAATTACTGCCTTAAGTAGATGTACAGAGAGGAGATACAGTTAATTTTGCACGAAGATGGGAAGGACCACTAAGGTAATGAACTTTATTGAGAGAGCTTTTAATCCCATTATGCACGTTTGAGAAACTTTCTAAGCAGGGAAGACCACTGAGTTGATAAAAGAAGTATTTAGTTACCAAATGCCTTTGTGCTTCCCTGCTCGCTGGTATATTTGCTTTAGAAATGAATGTTTCTCACGTGTTTAAATACAAACATGCTTCTCCAAGCGACTTGCCTCAGAAATGAAGTGGTGTGTGTGTGCTGGGGGGAGATCAGTGTCATGGAGTAACTAAGGAATACATTAAGCAAGTTTGCATGGATATGTGGATTGCATCATTTAAAACAATCCTGGGGCATCTGTAAATTATGCATAAGTTTTATTTTCTTATTTTACATTTTAGAGGGGAGAAAGAAACTTGACTCTTCAATTTCCGTACCTTTAGTGTTATCTAAATCGCTCTCGTTTTGAATACTGAGTATCCATAAGGAACCATACCATCTTCTGTTTAGACTATTTTCCTAAGGTCCTTTTTGAGGGCTCTTTTTTTCCTCAAACTCTGCTGCCTTTTGAAGGGGAATTAGCTCCCCAGCATGTATAGAACAATTCCATTAGACATCAGTCAGCAGTGATTTGGAAAATGTTTTAATAATTGGTTTCTTTGCAGTATTTATATACTGTGTTGTTCAAAACTATATGAAGATAGGATGAAATAGTTACAGTATTATAGCACGTGGGTTATATAGATCCTAAATTTTCCTTCTTTTCTAATGTTTTAGTATGATTGACGCCTTCTGTGTTTATACATGTCTGTTCTAGGCCACAAGCTATATGTTTTTCAAAGCTAGCACTCTAAGACCTCCCTGCATTTTGGATCAGTATATAGCTAAACAACAACTCACTTTAACAACCAAACCAAACAAAGCCTGAGAATTTGGAGAAAAAATTCAATATAATGATTTTATTTTCTTCAGTCACTTTGTTTTATAAATCAACAATTAGAAACACTATAATTAGTTACCAGCATAGGACATTTTGTTTAGTCATTTGCTGTTTAAGGATGTGGCATGGTTTAAACATTACTTTTAAGTCACTTTTAATTACTACACTTGGAGACATGGGGTATATGTTTTAATTGTCTCCTTTTAAACAGAAGCCAAAATTTAACAAGATACTCCCTGGTCCTGCTATAGTCTTTATTTTCTAATGAGTGCTGCTTTGGCTGCACCACTAGGTGGCAGAAGAGTTTCGCAGTTTCTGGCTCTGCATCAGAGGCCACCAAGCACCCTCTCAGCTCCTTCCCGCAGCAGCTGAGCCTGTTGTAAATGCACAAACAAGCAGAAGCTGTATGTGACACACACCACCATTATTAAACCATAAAGCAACAACTCCAAGCCAAGTTCTTGGCTTCTGATCATTTGGTGAAGACAAGGCTTTGCTGATGGGCTGAAGTAGAGGAAGGAATCCTGAGAAAAATGACTGCTAAGGTTAGGCTCTGCGTTTCCCTACCATCTCTGAGTTTGTACCATTGTCCAGGACGAGCACATCAAAGGGAGGCAGTTGGCAACTCAGCTACCCACTGATGCTGGAAGGAATCCTGGTGCTTCCACCTGACTGCTGTGAGCATGATAGTTTGACTCCTGTTGGAAGAGGAGCGGTGAGGCAACCTAACAGGGAACAGTAGCTAAACATGTAAAAACGAGATTTGTTAGAGTGAAAGGCATGCAGCTTTGAGGCTTCTTAACAGTGGGAGATTAGTTATAGAGTTGGATAGGAGTAGAATCTGATAGTAAAACAATTTATTTATGTATAAAAAAGATTTGCCAAGTTGATAGGATATCACCCAGGAAATATATGAATTCTTGCAACATATGAAAGATTAACAGTAAATTCAGGGAGATACTTGGGTCACATGAAAAGACATAATTGCAATTCATAGACTACATGTTTATGGTTTTTGGAGAGAGGATTATTTTTGTTGTGGGGTTGTGTGTTTTTTTTGTGTTTTTTTTTTTAATGAGACCACTGTATACTAGAGTAAATAAAACCTTTCCACTTAGGAAAGCGCAAGAGGTGGTAAAAAGAAAGAAAAGAGCGTGTTGTTCTCACACAGGCAGGGGAGAGGCCCAGCGGCCGCGTTATTCTGCAAAGGCAATAATCTGTAGGTTGCACTCTCAGTTGATCTACCTGCATCTGCCATCGCAGCCGGCACCTGGTGCAGGGCGAATGACACACAATGCTCCCCAAGTGTCACTGTCCAGCCGCGTCCACCAATTAAAACTAATAAACCTTCCTCCCCATGTTGAAGATGCGCCGCCAGCCAGTGAGCAGCAGGGCAGGCGCCGGCGGAGCTTGATGGCAGCCAGAGCCCTGGGCGGCAGGTGCACTTGGCCGGGAGCGGGGAGGGCACAGCGTGGCGCTGGCATCGCCGGCTCGCGTATTATGCAGGCAGAGCTGAGTTGTTTACAAATTGATAGCAGAGGGGATTTGGTTGGAGACAGAGCTGAGCACACTGCATTCAGTGCTCAGAGAAACTCGAATGGGGTTCCCTGCCGGTTGGTGGGGTGCCATTCACTGCAGGGGAAAAAAAATTACTCCCCCTTCCCCCAACACACACCCCCGCCAGGTGGCAGAGGCCCAGTTCCATAGGCAGGCAAAAAAATCACCTGTGAAAACCCAAGGTTCCTCCATGTGGAGGGCCAGAAATTCTCTCTTTCTCACTAAGTGTCTCTCGTCCAGGCAGCGCAGATAGGCCAGGTCCCAGAAGACCTCGCACGGCCTGAGGGCTCAGTGAGAGCTGGGGCTTGGCACACCCTCCGTGCCGGGCTTCTCTGGGAAAGAGCTGGGGCACCCTGGGGGTGGGGCGAGCAGGGCTCCGGATGCCGAGCCGGGTGAGAGGCCTGGAGGGGCAGGGAGCCCCCGCAGCCCCGGTGAGAGGCCTGGAGGGGCAGGGAGCCCCCACAGCCCGGGTGAGAGGCCTGGAGGGACAGGGAGCCCCCACAGCCCGGGTGAGATGCCTGGAGGGACAGGGAGCCCCCACAGCCCGGGTGAGAGGCCTGGAGGGGCAGGGAGCCCCCACAGCCCGGGTGAGAGGCCTGGAGGGGCAGGGAGCCCCGCAGCCCGGGTGAGATGCCTGGGGGGGCAGGGAGCCCCGCAGCCCGGGTGAGAGGCCTGGAGGGGCAGGGAGCCCCCGCAGCCCCGGTGAGAGGCCTGGAGGGGCAGGGAGCCCCCACAGCCCGGGTGAGATGCCTGGAGGGGCAGGGAGCCCCCCAGCCCGGGTGAGAGGCCTGGAGGGGCAGGGAGCCCCCACAGCCTGGGTGAGAGGCCTGGAGGGACAGGGAGCCCCCACAGCCCGAGTGAGATGCCTGGGGGGGCAGGGAGCCCCGCAGCCCGGGTGAGAGGCCTGGAGGGACAGGGAGCCCCCACAGCCCGGGTGAGAGGCCTGGAGGGACAGGGAGCCCCCACAGCCCGGGTGAGAGGCCTGGAGGGACAGGGAGCCCCCACAGCCCGGGTGAGAGGCCTGGGGGGGCAGGGAGCCCCACAGCCTGGGTGAGATGCCTGGAGGGGCAGGGAGCCCCCGCAGCCCCGGTGAGAGGCCTGGAGGGGCAGGGAGCCCCCGCAGCCCCGGTGAGAGGCCTGGAGGGGCAGGGAGCCCCCACAGCCCGGGTGAGATGCCTGGAGGGGCAGGGAGCCCCCACAGCCCGGGTGAGATGCCTGGAGGGGCAGGGAGCCCCCACAGCCCGGGTGAGAGGCCTGGAGGGGCAGGGAGCCCCCGCAGCCCGGGTGAGATGCCTGGAGGGGCAGGGAGCCCCCACAGCCCGGGTGAGAGGCCTGGAGGGGCAGGGAGCCCCGCAGCCCGGGTGAGATGCCTGGGGGGGCAGGGAGCCCCGCAGCCCGGGTGAGAGGCCTGGAGGGGCAGGGAGCCCCCGCAGCCCCTGTGAGAGGCCTGGAGGGGCAGGGAGCCCCCACAGCCCGGGTGAGATGCCTGGAGGGGCAGGGAGCCCCCCAGCCCGGGTGAGAGGCCTGGAGGGGCAGGGAGCCCCTACAGCCTGGGTGAGAGGCCTGGAGGGACAGGGAGCCCCCACAGCCCGGGTGAGAGGCCTGGGGGGGCAGGGAGCCCCGCAGCCCGGGTGAGAGGCCTGGAGGGACAGGGAGCCCCCACAGCCCGGGTGAGAGGCCTGGAGGGACAGGGAGCCCCCACAGCCCGGGTGAGAGGCCTGGAGGGACAGGGAGCCCCCACAGCCCGGGTGAGAGGCCTGGAGGGACAGGGAGCCCCCACAGCCCGGGTGAGAGGCCTGGAGGGACAGGGAGCCCCGCAGCCCGGGTGAGAGGCCTGGGGGGGCAGGGAGCCCCGCAGCCCGGGTGAGAGGCCTGGAGGGACAGGGAGCCCCCACAGCCCGGGTGAGAGGCCTGGAGGGACAGGGAGCCCCCACAGCCCGGGTGAGAGGCCTGGAGGGACAGGGAGCCCCCACAGCCCGGGTGAGAGGCCTGGAGGGACAGGGAGCCCCCACAGCCCGGGTGAGAGGCCTGGAGGGACAGGGAGCCCCGCAGCCCGGGTGAGATGCCTGGGGGGGCAGGGAGCCCCGCAGCCCGGGTGAGAGGCCTGGAGGGACAGGGAGCCCCGCAGCCCGGGTGAGATGCCTGGGGGGGCAGGGAGCCCCGCAGCCCGGGTGAGAGGCCTGGGGGGGCAGGGAGCCCCCCAGCCCGGGTGAGAGGCCTGGAGGGGCAGGGAGCCCCCACAGCCTGGGTGAGAGGCCTGGAGGGACAGGGAGCCCCCACAGCCCGAGTGAGATGCCTGGAGGGACAGGGAGCCCCCACAGCCCGGGTGAGAGGCCTGGAGGGGCAGGGAGCCCCCCCAGCCCGGGTGAGAGGCCTGGAGGGGCAGGGAGCCCCCCCAGCCCGGGTGAGAGGCCTGGAGGGGCAGGGAGCCCCCCCAGCCCGGGTGAGAGGCCTGGAGGGGCAGGGAGCCCCCACAGCCCGGGTGAGAGGCCTGGAGGGGCAGGGAGCCCCCACAGCCCGGGTGAGAGGCCTGGAGGGGCAGGGAGCCCCCACAGCCCGGGTGAGAGGCCTGGAGGGGCAGGGAGCCCCCCCAGCCCGGGTGAGAGGCCTGGAGGGGCAGGGAGCCCCCCCAGCCCGGGTGAGAGGCCTGGAGGGGCAGGGAGCCCCCCCAGCCCGGGTGAGAGGCCTGGAGGGGCAGGGAGCCCCCCCAGCCCGGGTGAGAGGCCTGGAGGGGCAGGGAGCCCCCACAGCCCGGGTGAGAGGCCTGGAGGGGCAGGGAGCCCCCACAGCCCGGGTGAGAGGCCTGGAGGGGCAGGGAGCCCCCACAGCCCGGGTGAGAGGCCTGGAGGGGCAGGGAGCCCCCACAGCCCGGGTGAGATGCCTGGAGGGGCAGGGAGCCCCTGCAGCCTGGGTGAGATGCCTGGAGGGGCAGGGAGCCCCCCAGCCCGGGTGAGATGCCTGGGGGGGCAGGGAGCCCCGCAGCCCGGGTGAGATGCCTGGGGGGGCAGGGAGCCCCCCAGCCCGGGTGAGATGCCTGGGGGGGCAGGGAGCCCCTGCAGCCTGGGTGAGATGCCTGGGGGGGCAGGGAGCCCCCCAGCCCGGGTGAGATGCCTGGGGGGGCAGGGAGCCCCTGCAGCCTGGGTGAGATGCCTGGGGGGGCAGGGAGCCCCCCAGCCCGGGTGAGATGCCTGGAGGGGCAGGGAGCCCCCACAGCCCGGGTGAGAGGCCTGGAGGGGCAGGGAGCCCCGCAGCGAGCTTTCCGCCTGCAGGGGACCGTGGGCCACGCTCACACCGACGGCGAGGCGTCGCGGGTGAGCGTTCCCCCCTTTCAGTGCCGTTTCCACCCGAAGCAGGAGGAGCGAGGCCCTTTTCCACCCGTCAGCCGCGCCGCGGCCCACGGCAGCCTTGGTTCCACCTCTGCTGGTTCGCCTCGCTGCCTGGAGGCGTCAGCTCCGTCCGTGTAAAGTCGTGCCTCGCTCGGCTGTGCTGTTGTGATACAGGACACCTGAAGGTGTCATTTTCCTGCGGTTAATTAACCCCGAGACCAGCGGCGCCCCAGCACAGCCCCTTAATTGCATTCCTGTGCACCCTGCGAGCGGGGTGAGGAGGGGCCCCCGGCACGGCTGTCATCTCGCTGTCCCCGCCGCCTGACCCGCCAGCTGGGGTTGTTATACAGCACTGATCCCTGGCCTTGACGTGATTGCTCTGCATTCTGAGTTCAGATGGCGAAGCTCTGAGTGTCTGAGTGGAACCTTTTGACAGGTGTATGCAAACACTTGTAGTGAAGGATTTCTTTTACTATAAAAAAAAAAAAAATCAAAGCAGCCTCCTTTGCCTCGGCCTGCTGTGGTTGCTCCACGGAAAGCTGGACAAATAGACACGCTGGTTACGACTGTGGTAGTGGAAAGCTATGGGGAGTATATGTCTGCTACCACTGGTTTCATACCTCCTAAAATTGAGTCAGTTCCTTAGTTGATACCCCAGTCTCTCCTTTTTTACACTCTAAGTGAACCGAGCCAAAGCTTTTTTTTCAGTGTTAGCTGCCAACATTTGACTTCTGCATGCTGGGTCTTGTGCTGTAGGGACGAAGTCATTTGAGGCTGGGGATTGGGGTGGTGTGCAGGAGAAAGAGAGGAGAGTGACAGGTGGTTGGTTGATCAAGTCAATAAAAGTGGGAAAGGGGAGGCAGGAAGCAGATGATGAAGCCCAAGAAGTTCAAAATAACCCAGGACGTGAGCCAGGTCTAGTAAATTGAAGAGCAAGATCCAAGCTAAGGATTTGGATCACAAGAAGCCAGAAGCATGAGCCAAGAACATACACATTGTGGTTGGTTTTAACCCAGACAAGGGGGCTAAGAGGAAAGTGTAAAGTAGAAAGAATCAACAATAGAAACATATGAATCAAGGTGCATTGTCTTCTTTTGCTTTCCCTATTACACTTAAAGCAGGTTCATCATTCATTTATTTAAAAATGAGAGAAAAACTAATCATTTCATGCTTGCTGTATGTCTGGAAAATAGAAAAAAGTGGGGAAAAAGAAAGTCCACGTCATACAAACCAATCTGATTTTTTGCTTTCCCTCTATAACATTGCCACCAAATTATTTTTCATTTTCTGCTTAAATACATTGAGTGACGGGCTCCTTTCCAGTTATTGGTGGCTTCTAAATATTGATGGTTGTTTCTGTTGTTCATTCCAGCATGGCCTCTGCACAATTTCTACCCATAGGTTTCTGTTCTAATTCTGGAGCGAAATGAAGGTAGCCTATGTGTGGGGGAATGTCCGGCCCACCAACGAAATCATTTGGCCTGGCCCTGCCAAAGCAACTGCAAGCGGGACTAGAAATTCAATGAATCTAGGAGTTTTTTCTATAGCTAATTTTTAAATTGATAATTTTGTATGGCCTCCAAATGACATAAATATCCAAATAGCCCTTGGCAGAAAAAAGGTTCCCCACCCCTGTCAGGTAAAAGTATTTAAAATAACTGAAAAGATGGCTCATGGCCCATCATTTAACTCATTAAGTATTTCACAAATACCAAATACATTTCTAAACTCTGGAAATACAAGGATGACTATAATGAGACCTGGTTCTCACGGAACTTATTTTCTTGTGCTGGAGAAAGGGCTGCCTCTGCGTCACAGGGTGCAGTGTTATGAGAACCGCGGGTGAGTGGTCCACTCTAGGAGGCTAGGAAGACACAGAAGAAGGCAGGACAGCTTATTGCTCATATTCGGGAGAGTCACACTTTAGGGGATAAGCAAGGATTCAGTAGGCATCAATACGGAGAGTTTAAACATCCAGGCTTTGCAGAGAGAGAGGGAGAATGCCTCTCCTCTCGAGCAGGAACAGAAAAACAGTCTGGGATCTCTTCTTGAAGACATTAACATTCTGAGCAGCACCAGGATTTTCCCAGGGGAACTTGAGCTGACTCTCCACTTCTTTTGACTTTTGAAGTATATTTAACAAGTGGCAAAAGCCGCTGGTCGCCTGGCATAAAGTGGGGTTTACTAGTTACTAGGTCAGTAACATTAAGCTCTGCTTCAAGAGGAAGTGTGGGAAGAAGCCAGAGAGGCTTCTTATGAGTTTGTTGGTTTTGTTTATTCATGTCTCTAGTTTTATAGAGCTGAAATGAGAGAGTAGGGGAAATTCATAAAGATTTTTAGTCTATATATTTTGAGGATAGAGGCTGTATCTTAGCTATCTTTTGTTTCCTGTTTCACCTGAGAAATTCTCCACAAAATAGTCAACAGAAATATTTGAATGAATGCCTGTTTTAACAAATTATAATGGCATAGTAATATGATCATGTCTCTTTTATGAATTGAATTGGCTTTCCTTAAAACTGTGTTTTATTATATGAATTATTACTACAAAACACACACTCTGCTATCCCATGCCTCTGTGATTTAACCTTCGAATCTACCACTTTCTGTGTTGCAAATGGATCATGTAGAGTTAGTAATGCTGGTTAAAGAGTATAGAATGTTAAACTGCACGTGGTTTATCCCAAGGAATTTAGGAGGAGTCATAAATCACCATGGTAACATAGCACATTGTGCTCCTCAAGGGGATAAAAAACTGTAAACCGTTTCTAATAATTTACAAATCTCCCAAATGAACTGTCATATTGACACCACTTGGGCCACAGCAGGGAATAATCGTTTTCAACAGTTATGCATCCTAGAACAGAGGGGACATTTTGCAGTAAAATCCTGCCTCAGAGATCAAACCACACTCACTGTACCCTCTGCTCTTAGCTTGTTTATTAGTTTTAAAAGAGAAATACCATCCATACCCCCGGGGATTCTGACTAAAACAAGATTTCCTTTTAAAATGAGACTATACAGTTAACATTTTAAACAACCTAATAATTTGTGTTTTCATAACACTTCTAATTTGACGATCCTCAGGTTTTTAAACATTAAAATAGCGTTAAGTCTGGGTCCTCTGAAATTCAAAGATCCCTGAGCATCAAATCACAGTAGCTATATTTCAAATACAGCAAAGTTGAGTACGTTTGTCTTTGAAAATGCAGCTCTGTCTCTTCCATTTTCCTCCCAAATATACTTAAAAACTTTTCTTAACAGTGACTTTTTCTTCTTAGTTCTCCAGTGATAAAAACATAGAAATGGAAAGTTTTCAGTTTTTAGAGACTCAAAATTATAAAAACCAGCATATTATTGAAAAATTAGATTGTAGTTGAGGGAAAACCTTCTTTCATTATGTTAATTATTAAAATTAAAGACTTCTCTCTCTATCAGATACTGAACACTGTAAGGGCAAGCAGGTAGGTTCTTTCCCTGGAACATGCTGTAAACTTATAGAAATGGTCCTAAATGTTAATTTTAAAGAAAAGAGGTGAATGAATAATTATTTTATGCACCAAATTCTGCAGCCTCACGTAATCACAGTGGTCCACAAATACGGTTTCACTATAGCTGATATACAGCCGTTTCCTGGCATCCCTTGGAATTATTATATCCCTTTAATAGTGCAAGGTACTCTTGGTGGAACCGGACACAATGGGTCCGGGCTGCCTGTTGCTACTTCAGCCAATTAAGCGGAGACAAGGTTGAATCATTTGAGCATTTATTTCATTTTTGCCAGCAAATGGGAGAGCAGAGGGATTCGTCTGCATAAAATCTACTCTTTTACCCAGCCCCCCCGCAAACGAGCTTCTTATATTGGGTAGAAGGACAAAGATTACATGGGAAAGTAGGAATTTCAGGCATGGGGAAGTAGGCAAGGTGGACTGGGGGTTGCAAAGTGTGGACGCCTCAGGGATTCCATTTTTCAGGAGCAAGGCTGTTAATCTTTCCATGATGATAGGCAGTTCTCGGAAAAGGAGACTGGACCGCATTCCAAGCACAATCCCCATGTCCCTGGACGCACAGCTCCCGGCCAGGTTAGAAAGTGCTTTTTCTGATTTGAACAGAACAATCACAGAACATGATTACATTTCTTATAACTATAGCTAATAATCACGGTCAACAGAGCATGATCAACATCTCTGCCCCTAACATTGGGACCTAATTTCTGCCTTAAATAATTCATAATACATACTTTGTACTAAATAAATAGTTTTAATGAGTAACTTATATCTACTTGGGAAATAACTGTTGATTCGATGTCAATGTTATTTTGAATGAACTAGTATTGAACCAATAAGATTTTACTATATTGTCTTCTTATTTATATCTTAGCCTTATTTTTGAGTCATAACTACTTACCTTATATCATAATAAGTTGAGTGTCAGGAAATTAAGAGAATGACCTTTACAATAAACGGTGGAAAATTTCCAGGGGAGAATTATTAAAGAGAATAAGTAACATACCAACACATACTTCTTTAACTGGGTATCTTTTCAATTCTCTCTGACCTTGAGACAATTTTATATGAGTCCTAGTATTTGATATGGAAAAACGATGAAGTTCTCATAGCATTAACCCACTCTTCTTTGAACCATTTATTAGGCAAAGTTTTACATTTATTAAATTATTTGAATAATGACATTAATGCAGCACTGCAGTAGAAATTATAGCAGAGAATACCTAATACAGATTTATAAGCAATAGTAAAAATGTGTAATTAGCTGTAAAATTCATGGGAATAGAGATGTATGCTTTTGTGCAGTTAGCACCTAAAACAGTGATTCTTACATAGTTGGTGCCCAATAAGTAATTGTTACATGAATGGTGGGCAAAAATTAAAAAGTATCAAAGGAAGCTTTAATGTTATGATAAAACTATGATTACTAAATACTATCAAATGAAGAGTAACCATGTGCAGACACTGGTCAGTGTTTTGCATACATTAATGTATAATTTTTACCAAGGATACCAATAAAGTAGGTGCTATTGTTGTTTCCATTCTGTGGGAGAAGAGACTGAGGATTGAATGGCTGAAGTAAATTGCTTTAGTTCACATAGGACAGTTTGAATATAAACCTAGGCTCCCTAACTCTAAATGGCGTAACTCTCAACCATCGGACACACTGTCTGTTAAAGGCCTGTGGGACTTGGTATTCACACATTGCCTCCCATACAAATACTGGAAGGCGCAAACCTGCTTAGCACTCACTAGTTAAGGCTGGACATGTTCTGGGTGATGTGAATATAGACATTATTCTTTTTTAATATCACACCACTATTAAAATGCTCTTCTGCTTAGTTCTTGACTTTATAGTTTAAAGTATGAGTAGAACATGGAAACAACTAACTGAATTTTCTGTGGGTTATTAAGAACCTACACAATTAGATTCAGACAGCTACATTTTACTGAGATCTCACCGTTCTCTCAGTATTCATAGTATAAGGATCACACACAAAATATGAAGATGTTTGCATACTATTTGAAATAAAGAATGAAGCATGTGGAATAGATTTAAGAACATTTACAGAGCAACTTGCAGATGAGCTTCAGTCTCCTATCTGGTTTATGCTGATCAGGGGTTAAAATTGTCAAAGTTGGCAACTTAAATATAGAAAATAGAGGTTGAAAGTAGGTCTATATTAAATAGAAAAATATTTTAATTGCAAAAATGTAAACTAACATCTTAATTATTGGATGAAAAAATAATTATTTTGTATTATACATGTGTGTATGTATACATACAAATAAAGTATTCTTCAGATCCCTCAAACTCTTATTATTTCAACTGAATCTCTGATTCTTTTTACTGTAAATTAAATAAGAAAATATAATTTGGAAATAACATAGAATATATAGAGAGAAGGCCTGGGTTCCTGACCCAAGTCCCTTGATCTCTTCTGAATCACAATTAAAATAGAGTTTTTGTATAAATAAAATTATATAATACACAGAAACTCATATACATACGTACATTTATTTATAAACTATAAAGTAGTGTGCCTATCTTGCTATGATTATTAATAGTAAATATAAATAATGACTAATGTCATTTCTAGAATTTTGATTTAAATAGCAGTGTTACAGATTGCCTGTTCTTGTCTATTTTCAAGTCATAGCAAAGGGAAAAAACATCCCTCCTACTTCATTTCTCCTTTCAGAGCTAGCAGGAAATTAAAAAAAGAAAGGAGTTCTGTGTAGTATCTCTGACAGCAAATTTCTCAGAATCCAGAAATACTTCTCTTCACTGTAATAAGTTGCTGCAGATACAAGGGAGTACTTATGATTGATGACTATCTCCGTTTGCATGAGCGATAATTCCTGAACACACAGTTCTCGATTAAAATACAAATGCATTTTCAACTGCATATTTCTTTATGCTTTATTCTTACAGGATAAAATGTGAAACGAATCAAGTAAAGCTGGGCTCTAGAATATTGCAAAAGTGAAACTGAAGCTGAGGGGATTTTTAAGTAGGGAGGGATGTTCTTTTGCCATCCATTTGGTTCGTGAACATGTCATTCCCATATGAGTAATCAAGCATTTGCTCTTACACATAAGAGTCTTAGACTTTCTGACCCAATAAATCATTTTAAGAATATGTAAGCTCTTATGCTGTCATTTGAAAGTGGGAGACTACAACCCAGACCTCATGAGTGAATTGACAAGGTCTCCTTGCTGGTAAATGTCAGATTGACACTGGAAGAGGGATAGAGAAGATAGTGTGTGCCAGACATTGTTAGGCATTTCTACATTCACCATCTCACTTAATTTTTACCTAAACCTTTTGATATTGGTTGCTATTTCATAAGTGATAAACTGAGGCTTGCAGAAGTGAAATAGCTTAGTTGCAAAGCCAATGAGTGACAGACTTAGGAGGGGTCGAAGTCTGTTTGACCCTCTAGGTTATATTCTGCCCATTGCAACTTGCTGCCTTGCAGATCTACAGCCTTGGCTTAGTGGCTCTGCTCAAATATGGAATGTGTATTAAAGGTTATTCAAAACTAAGTAAAAAAATATCCAATTGATGAAAAAGATAGACAAATGAGAAGCTGTCCCCATTAAGGCAGCACTTACGAATTTCAGGTAAAGAAATAGCTTCTGTGCCCAGGGACAACAAAGAAAAAGAACAACCAGCTATAATTTGGGTATTTTAAACTCTGGGGTGACAGCCCTCATGTGGCAGAATGTCCCTAACTGTCTCCCGACATTGAGAAGGCCGTTTAGTTCACCTGCAGAGAGGTGCAGCTGCTTACATACTTTCTACTTGCACATGTGGAGTGTATGCTACCTGCTTGAAAACAAAATAGAGAAAAAATAAACAAAGATGAATTATCCTCTTATTTACATTTCAGTTCTGAAAGATAATTATTTGTTTAAGTAACAAGTTTTGCCTTGATTAGAGGACATTAATGATCATTAATTATTAAAAATATGTTTGTATTCTCAACTATGTTTGCATTTCACAAGTCTCATCAAGGGATAAAGCTCAACTAACCCTGTCTTTTGGTAATGCTTGCAATCAAATTTCACTTCCTTTTTAAGCATTTCATGAATAAATGTAAATCAGAATTCAGCAAAGTACAATGAGTAAACCTTTATTCTACATGTCTACATAAAACAGTACAGTATGGCAAAATAACAAATGATATATTAACATATTTTATACAATATTGGCAATATTTTAAACCTAGACTTTATGATAAAAAGCTTATGGCATATTTTTTTTATTTCTCCTTCCTTATTATATATTTTCTCATGGTGCTCTTCAGTCACTCATTCAGAAATTACTTATTGCTACTATATGCTATGAGTAGTTCCAAGCGCTAATCATAGCAAGTAAACAACACAACAGACTCCCTGTCCTCATTGAGCTTATACTCTATGTGGCAAAGACAGACAATAACCAAGTAAAAACAGGAAGATAGTAAATGTAATGGCAAAAATAAAACCTAGTGATAGACAATAACTTGGGATGAATTACTTATAATGCCAGGATATGTCCCTAGGAAGTTTTTTTTTTTTTTTAAACATATCTTTATTGATTTCATAGAGAGGAAGGAGAGGGAGAGAGAGAGAGAAACATCAGTGATGAGAGAGTTACTGACTGGCTGCCTCCCGCACACCCCCACCAGGGATGGAGCCCGCAACCCGGGCATGTCCCTGACTGGGAATCGAACCGCAATCTCCTGGATCCTAGGTCGACGCTCAACCGCTGAGCCAGGCCCGGCTGGGCAGGAAGTTATCTTTGAGAGGAGACCAACATGGGCAGAGGAGCCAGCCATGCAAAGATGTTGGAATGGTGAGAGCTACTTGACAAGAACAAGTTTCAAGTATTTAAAGAAGATAAAAAAGGCCAGTTTGGGTAGGGAAGTACTAGGTAGAGAGTGAGGCAGGGATCAGACCTCAAAAAGCAAGAAAGCCATAATAAAGAGTGTGGGTTTTAATGCAGTGCTGTATAGAGAGGGGAAAGTAGTGAGGTAGCAATGGATAGAGATGAGATCAAGGCAATCCAGGGCAGCGGTGAGAGCTCTGGGGGACTCCTAGCAGCAATGCAGATGGCACGACAGAGACTCAGGCTTCAGAGTTACAGTTGAAAGGACTTTAAGAATTTCATGGATAATAAAAGGGAGTGGAGTCAAGATTGACTTAGCATTTTGGCCAGGGAAATGTGGTAGAGGATGTCAGTTATGAAGATGGGGATGCTTCTTTCTACAGTTTAAAATTCTTTGACCATGACTAATATGCCCATATTTATTTTAGGTACAATAGGACTGAAGCATTAATTAAAAGCTTTTCAATGACCACAGTTGCCCTTATTCATTATCTTGAAGATTTTGCCATTGTAGCCAGTAATTGGCTTCCCTCTTTCGTAGAGCCTTGTGTGGGAGGTTCTTGGAATGCATATCTGTGAGAGATGATACTGGCAGTGAATCATATGGTATCTCTAGCTCTGCACAATAAGGTTATAAAGATATTCTCAAGTGTTCTTGCTTGGCTCCATAAATGGTAAAGAATTGATGAATAAACGGGGGAATAAATCAGAGATAAGAAATATGCAATTAGTAGCTTCAGACCTTGCTGCCATACAATAGGAGCCTGCCTCTGTTTAGAAGGACTGTCTGTGTCCTTCTGAATGTAGTGATGGTCAAGGACATTATAGGATACATTTATAAGAAAGCGTAAGACTATTACCACATAACTCTGTGAGGTAGAAAACCATCCTTCTGTAGAAAAACCTTCAGTACTTTGCAGCCACAATTGTGAGACTGGCAGCAGTCTCAGGCTGCTATCCAAGAACAGTTTTTACAGTTCCTCAAGGCTGCTTAATTGTAGCTGCCAGTGCCCTGGTTACTTGACTGTCCTACTCAAAATTCCTCAAGGACCCTTGACTTTTTGCCTTTTAAACTCTGCTCTATATTACAGATCTTTTTGAAATACAGTCCAGCATTTAAGATGAAATATTCAGGGTAAAGAAGACAGAGGTCAGAAAATGACCGTAACCCAATCTCAAGAAAAACAAAACATCTAGCTAAAAGAAGTTAGCTTATGTTCTAATCAGAAAGGATGGGTAAAGTTTTATTTTTCCTTGTGTTTTAAACCCAGTAAGGACTGCAAATCTTCCCCCGACTCTTGCTCTACCTATTGCCCACCTAGTATTTCAGTTGAGGACCCTTGCTCGTGTTCTGCCAAGGAGTTTCAGAGCTTGAACAAGAGAGGGATGGACAACCTTTAACACTGCACTTTATGGATCAGGGTTTTCTTTGACATCTGTGTGTTCCCTATTGTTCTGAAGGGCGATACCCAGCTACTCCTCCCAAAGCTACATTTTAAGCCCAGTGGGCTGAGCTAATCATGGAGGAAGGACAGGCAAGCGAGCACCGTACTCCACGATTCATGAATGGAAGCATGGCCATCGCAAGAAAAGGCAGGAAAGGGACGATGGAGGTGAGATTATGCCGATGCGCCCCCGGGCATAAGACGGTGTCAGGACTGCAAATAAGCATGTGTTGTTCGAAACTGAAATGTTCGTGGCACATTGCTGTTCTTTTTAAGTTTTGAGATGAGATATTGCGGCCGCAATGGCAGCATGACACAGTGAGGGGGCTGAGCTCGAGCTTCAGAGTCCCTGTTCTGATTCTACCACTAGCTGCATGAGTCACCTTGATAAAGTCGCTACAGTTCCTTCAGCTTCAATGTTCTCCTCTCTAAACTGCAGGTAGTAAGACTATCAAGCACCTAGGGATACAATAAAGCGTGTGAAAATACTTTTCAAGTGGAAAATGCTCCAAGAAGTGGCAGTTTACTCTTCGTCATTAGGAGAAATTGACTCCACACTGATATGTTACTGTAGACATGCATGATAACTTAAAAAATATAGGAGTAGGTGGTAACATTTACTGAGTGTTTACTTTGGGCCAGGAACATAAATCATCTTACTTAACTCTCACCGCAACCCCTTGGAGAAGTGCTATTGTCTATATTTGGCAGAGGAGATAACCAAGACTCAGAGAGATTAAGTGACTTGATCAAGGTCACATAGCGAGTTCATGGCTGAGCAAGCGCTTGGTTTCTGCATGTCCAATTTCAAAGCAAGGGTTTGAGCTCTGCATGCTGTTTACAATTGTAACTCCATGTATACTTTGAAGTAACTTTCAGAATGTAAAGCTGTCAAATCCTTCCAACAGTTTTAAAATAGCCTATAATAGCTCGATTAAAACATGGATTTTAATGCTCATAAAATGAGATTATAGTGCCAACGCTGTATTTTACCGCAGAATTTCATTAATATGATTACTTCCTCCACACAAACCATTTGACTTTATAGCAGTTGTTGAGTGTATGTACCGACTCACCTCAAAGTTGCCAGATTTTAATTTGAAACAGAAGTAGCCATGTCTGTGAGAACAGCACTGTTCCAACTTTATTTGGAAGGGGATTTTAAGTTGAGGTGAAGTATGCACTTTAGCATTAATCACTCTGCTGTCCCTATCATTAGTGGCTGGGAAGATAGCATTATTACTAATAAAAATCATCAGAATGACATAATTTTCAACATAGTTCATCTCCAAAGAATAGAAAGGGGAAGTTCCATGAGTGCTAAGCAACTAAATGGCTTTTGCAAGAAATGGGGAGCTGTTCTGAATCTAAAAGTTGTGAATGTTTTCTTAGCTGTCCACCTTTGTTCCTGAGACAGCATCATTTTTAGTGCCAATTTCAGCATCAATTTCAGCATCTGAAATTGATAAACTACTTGGATGGCATTTGGAATATAGAGCAGACTTGACTGTGTTTTTGTGGAGGTAGAACGATAATATAGCACATATGCAAACAATCTGGGGTTGAAGTTTAGAAATTGACATTTTTCTTATGTTTTTACATCTTGGGCTATTTTATCCTGTTCCTTTCAATCCACCTCCCCCTCCCCCCCACACACATACAACCCACCCAACATTCTGTTTCCTCACTCTCAGGAAAAAGTCCTCATTTCTTCTATTTCTTATGTGGAACTTGTTTCAGTTCGCTTTCACCCAACTTAGCATGGCCAATATGTGAAGGTTTGCATTTCCTCTAAAGGCCCAGCTAAGCTCTAGTACTCACTGGTCTCTTCTCAAAGGCAATGTCAAACTGTGTTTATATGATTTGTATAAAGCCTTTTTAAGATTACTATTTAAAGTAAACATTATACCAGAAAAAAAAAGTGCACACTTGTCTCTGCTCAGAGGCAATTTTGGTCCACTGATAACATAATCTGGTAGTTTCTGTATCAGTATATTGTCTATTATGCCAAAAAATACTGACTTAATTATAGAATGCTGTGATTTGTAATTTTTACTTTTAAGACTATACTAATACATTTTCTTTGGTGTGCTGCCATAATTATAATATTCATTGCCCCGACAAAATAACTTGCTTTGTAGATTTAAAATATGAGGAATAATAGAAGTAAAAATAATTTTGGTGATAGAGGCATAAGTTATTCATTCAAATGAGTTTTCCAGGATATTAAAAGAAAGGGAACCAGAAAAAAAAGTTTGTGCCTTTCTTCGCCAAATGTTTTATTATCCTTTACAAAAGTTATGCTTGGAAGAGAATTTGAGAGAACAGAAAAATTTATTATAGAAGATGATAAATATTTTTTTTCTCTTTTTATTATTTTCTTATTATTTTTATTAGAAATTATTGGGGGCAGAGAATGGAAGGATGAGTAGCAACATTAATACACATTTTTCTGCTTTTTTACTGAGAACCTACGCTTAAAAGTTTTAAAATATGCCTTCTAATAGTCACAAATTAACTAAATTGCAGTGTATTGGTTATCTATTGCTGCGTAACAAATCACCACAAAACTTAGTGGCTTAAAACAATACCAACCCTTTATTATCTCTCACAGTCCCTACTAATGTGGAATTCAAGAGGCTCTTGGTTTGGCTGAGGAGCTCTCGTGATAGCAGCTTTAAGACTTCTTCATTGCCCTGCTAAACTTCTTTAATCCTCTCGGTAGTGTTTCGGCCTATACTCCAGGCATCACCAAAACCTCTTTCTCACGAGAATCACACCAAAGGACATAAAACCGCCACCTCTAACCTCACAAAAGCAAGCCTTTGGAACAATCAGGTGACTTCACTTCTACCCCTCTGGCCTTCATGTGAGCCAGAGGCTTTATTTTATCGCCTTCCTGCCAGTTTGACCATGGGGAGTGAGGGTAATATTGTCTTTCTTAAATATGACTTGGTTGTGCCTTGAAATTTACATTAACAATACACACAACAGGCTCATGTAGAGGGATTATCTGATGTGTGCTTTGTGGCTTAATGAAGGACACGAAGGCTCCAGGGGGGAAACTGAAGTAAAAAGAGGACATAGGAGGGAACATGGGAGTCAGATAAGGAACAAAGAGAAGTTCGTTTTTAAGGGATGACAAATTCTACCTTACACAATGAGTCTTATTTTAATCTGAAGGAAATGATAAAGTCAGTACTTTCTGAAAATAGAACTTTTACGGGTAAATATTCTTGTGAAATTTGCCAAGCTATTTGTGTTTTATTTTAAAAGCTTTTGTACCTTCCCAAGCTAAACAAAGTACTTCAAAGATTATGTGGATATTTTAGAGCACTGTTCTTAAAAGTAGAAGAAAAATAGAAATCAAGAATGGATTCAAACAAATAAATAGTGAATTCAAATAACATTCAGATGTCATTTTTATCTGTGGCTTTCTGCTATATAGATCTTTATAGTCTAATAAAAATAATATGTTAGTGACTTCTACCTAAAAGTGAGTTTTGTAGTCTTGTTTTCACCCTAAAGTTCAGTTGAGTGCCCCTATGTTGGTAGTGACCTGGAAAACTAAATGGAAGACACTTATGAACTATAGAAATGTCTTACTAATTTATAGTTACTGATTTTTTATTCTACAACCAAGAGTAATGAAAACTTCAGAAAACTGCAGATTATTTGTTGAGAATTCAAACTGTGCAGAGTTAAATAACTTGTCATTGTTGGGAAAGGAGAATGATGTTACAGAATAGCCAACACCTTACCCTCTCTTGAGAACTTTACCATCAAACTGAGGCAACAGATAAAATTCCTGTCCCTAGACTTCAGAGTTTGATACAGCTGCATGACGTGTTATACATGACGTGTATAACCTTCTACCTAAAGCTAATGCCTTCAATTCCATTTTGAAAACTGGATGTGAGATACAGAACACAGTGGAAAAATATATATGGAACATGTGTGTCCTAGGTATTCTAGGAACTCACAGCCCTTCAAAAAATGTGCTGTTCCTCTTACAGATAACACACCAATATTTTATATTATTTTCTTGATTTTATTGATTTTGGAGAAAGGAAGGGAGAGGGAGAGAGAGATAGAAACATTAATGATGAGAGTCATTGATCGGCTGCCTCCTGCACGCCCCCGACTGGGGATCGAGCCCGCAACCCGGGCTTGTGCCCTGACTGGGAATCGAACCTCGATCTCCTGCATCATAGCTTGATGTTCAACAGCTGAGCCATGCTGGCCGGGCTATATATTATTTTCTTGAATGCATATTATTGTACTCTCAAATTTACAGTATTGCTTTTGAGACTAAGGCAATGTACCAGCTTATATGGAGCCTATACATCTGCCTTTATTTGCCAGTTCTGGTTGATACTGTATCTAGATTCTGAGAAGTCCCTTATCAGGTGAGCTGCATAAAGATAATGATATTTAGCATGTATATGAGTGTGTGCTATGTGAGCAATCCTGTCTAAGCACGTTCCTGGTAAAATGCCACATAGACCTGCAGGTAACCCTATGGAGTAGGTAGTATTATCTCTATGCTACTACTAATGCAGAAATGGTGGCACAGTGAAGTGAAGTATTTATCAAAGAGCATGAAACTAGTGGTAGAACCAGTATTTGAAACCATATATTTCAGGACTCATGCTCTTAATTCCTACTGTAAGCTGTATGTCAAATAATAAAGATGTAAGCAAACTCAAAATGGTGAGAAAAAAACAATTACTGATTATTATCAATATGTCAATAAGAGGTGAAAGCACTAAAGAATCTCTTTCACAAGGTCCACAATTGTCTTTCTTTCACTATATAATATGTTGCTCCTAGCTCAGGGCGTACTAGGTTTTATAGGTATTTCATAAGGTGCTTTTAAATAAAATGAATTGAGATAAATGGTGATGTGGTAATGTGGCTTTGCATAATGTTATTGACCGTAATTTTTCATTTTTTGATCTCTTTAGTGTTTGTTGATATATTAGAAACATGCTGAGTAATCTTAGTAGCTAAATTAATGTTGCCCAACATCACTAGGCATTTATAAAACTCATTTTTTAAACACTTTTAATTTTTTTTACTTTTAAGTTACAGATGTTGTACAATATTATTAGTTTCAGGTGTACAACCCCGTGATTAGACATTATATAACTTACCAAGTGATCACCCCGATAAATCTAGGACCCATCTGACACCATATGTAGGTATTACAATATTATTGACTATACTCTCTATGCTGTACTTTACATCCCTGTGACTATGCTGTAACTACCAATTTATAATTCTAAATCCCTTCACCTTAATCATCTATTCCCCAATGCCTCTCCCATCTGGCAACTATCAAAATGTTTTCTGTATCTATAAGTATGTTTCTATTCTGCATGTTTGTTTATTTTATTTTTTTACATTCTAAATATATGTGAAATCATCTGGCATTTGTCTTTCTCTGCCTGACTTATTTCACTTAGCATAACACCCTCTAGGTCCACCCATGCTGTTGCAGATGGCAAGATTTCCTTCTTTTTCTTTTTTAAAAATGATTTAATTATTTTTATTATTATTTTTATTTTTAAAAAATTAATTGAATTTATTGCAGTGACAATGGTTAATAAAATTATATAGGTTTCCCTTTTTTTGCCCCCCTCAACTTGGCTCCCCAAAGGGGGAAAATGGAGGATTATTTTTTAAATTTAATTTTTTGGAGGGATATTGGTTAATAAAATTGTACAGTTCTACTATACACCATCTGTATATTGCATTGTCTGTTCACCACCCCAAGTCAATCAAGTCTCTTTCTATCTTCATTTATCCTTCTTTTACCCTCTTCTACCTCCCCCCATCTCCCTTTCCCTTTGGGAATCTCCATAGTGTTCTCTACGTCTACGAGGATTTTTTTGTTTTGTTTTTTAATCCCTTCACCGGTTTCATCCATCCCCCAAGCTCCTTCCTCTCTGACAGCTGTCAGTCTGTTCTCTGTCTCTATGGGTTGTTTTCTATTTTATTTCTTAGTTTATTTTGTTCGTTAGATTCCCCATATAAGTAAAATCATATGGTACTTGTCTTTCTTTGACTGGCTTATTTCATTTAGCATAATACTCTCCAGGTTTATTTTATTCATGCTGTCACAAAGGGTAAGATTTCCTTCTTTTTTATGCCCAAGTCATGTTCCATTGTGTGAATGTCCCACAGCTTTTTTATCCACTCGTGTACTGATGGGCACTTCGGCTGCTTTTAAATCTTAGCCATTGTAAACAATGCTGCGGAGAACATAGGGGTGCAATTCCAGCTTTCTCTCTTCTACTTCTGGCACCCCCATGACGTGGATGTTGGTACATGAAGTTTTCCCAGAGACTCCTTACACTGTCCTCATTCTTTAGAATTCTTTTTTTTCTCTTTGTTGTTGTTTCCTTCTTTCTTTTATTCCAAATCATTGATTTAATTTTCTACTTTATCTACTTTATCTTCTCTACTGTTGATTCCTTGCAGTTTATTCTTCATTACAGATAGTGTATCTTTCATTTCTGACTTTTTAAAAAAAAATATGGTTTCCATGTCCTTTTTTATGCTGTTGAAGTTCTCACTAAGTTTCTTGAGTATCCCCATAACCATTGTTTCGAACATGGCATCTGGTAGATTGCTCGCCTCCGTTTCATTTAGTTCCTTTTCTGGGGATTTCTCCTTTTATTCATGACCTGTTTCTTTGTCGTCTCACTTTGGCAGCCTCCCTCTGTTTGTTTCTATGTATTAGGTAGATCTGCTACGTGTCTTAGACTTGGTAGAGTGGCCTTATGTGGTAGATGTCCTGCGGGGTCCAGTGGGAGTCGGGTGCTCCATGTGTGCCTGTGTGAGCTGTGAGCACTGCCTTCTTGTAGTTGTGCCTCGATTGCTGTTGGCATGGCACTGATCAGCTGTGAGGACCAGCTGCAACTACAGCTGAGGAGCTGCTATGCAGGGGCTGACCTCATGGAGCAGGACTCACTTAACTGGGGCTTTGATGCCTGCCAAGTCCGCCCCTGAGTGCATCACTGTGTAAGTTGCTGGGTTGTAATCTGGTGTGGCCTGAAGCTATCCACCAGATGCACTGGTTGTGGGGCTACCCAGGAGATGCAAGGTCAGCCTCTGCTGGTGCCCTGCCCAGGACCACCCAGCATGAGCTACAGAGTGATCTGCAGATGGTTGCTACTTGTCCTGGGTTTGGAGGTGCCCAGGAGAGGCCAAGCTAACTGAGGCTGGCTGCCACTAGTGTCAGGTCCGGGCCACTTAGCAAAAGGTATTGGGTAGGCACTGGCCAAATGCTGCACGGTAAAACTCATTTTTTAAGTGAATTGATTATAAAGTAAGTTTAGATGCTGCCTTTATATTTGTAGATAATTGAGAAGAGAGAGAACTATGACCATACAGATATTCCCTCCTTTTGGAAAATTTGCTTTACGCCACTTAGTTTTCATGAAAGATCTGTATTAGGTACCTGGTTTTGTTAAATGAAAGAAATCAAAAGAAGATTTTCACTTTTACAAAAAAAGTTGAAAAGCAGAAATAGCATTTGTTTTTCAATGAGCTGTTACAGAGACATCCTAAGCAGTGAGAGTGGCACTGCTTTTATTACGTCAGTGTTATTTTAGGTCTATATGTTATTTGCTATGATTTGGTAGGTTATTTTTTGGGTTTGGGAATGCTCAAAAAAATTCTGTATAAATAAATGGTAATTGCTTCTTCCCTTTACACCATTTAGGCCTGTGAATGTTTTGAGATAAGTGGGAGAATCCTGTAATGCATTAAGCACTTTGACAATTCAAAAATGTCCAATGTACTATGATAGAAATATGGCAAAAGTGTTCTTAAGCTTATAAAGAAACATTACTGAGCAATGATATCACAGATTTATGTGTGTGTGTGTGTAAATAGAAAATATGGTGATGGGTATAGAGGTTTATAATAGCTCAATCTTATTTATAACAACTACAGAAAACTTCAGACTTTGTTTCAGGAGGAAGTGTGGATGAAAAGGAATAGGAAGTAAAAACCAACATGGTAATGAGAATTATCCAGATATGAAGAAAATTTGCCTGACTCACATCCACTTAGTTTTCTTCTGAAGCCAACAGCTCAAATTACTCATGAGAAATCAATCCTCCTGTCCCAGTGGAATAAAATGTGAAGCTTCTGGGGCGATGATGTAGTAAATGTCTGACCATTTGTGATATGGAGAGAGCTAAATTGAGTATCAATGACATTGTTTTAACTCCTGGATCTTTTCTAGGACCATTATGCCCAAAACATTTCTTTTTTTCTTTTTTTTCTTTTTTTAAGATAGTCTCAGTTGCGCTTTTGTCACTTACAATGAGAAGAATCCTGAATATTCCATGAGGCTGGTGGGCTTTATTCCCAACGTTGCTTATGTAAAGCATTATGGGGAATATAGGACAATACAGACCTATACATTTGTAACATAAGATTTAGAGAGGTCTTGGAGTTTTCACTTTTGAAATATTATAATCCACATTATTACTTTTGAATTTTGCTTAAAGGTTTATACAATCAGAATTGAAGTCTCTTAAAAGAACTTTTTACACCCTTGGTGTTTGAGGCCTTGCTTACTACATTTTATGTCTTAGTTATAAACTTTTCAGTCAAACTTTGTAGCCTTTATGATTTTTAAAGCCTTGCATTCATGTAAAACGTTATATAATTAATGATGATGAGAATAACTGGAATTCTTAATTATTATTAATTAAATAGAATTAATTATATTAGGAAAAAGGAACTGGGAAATACTAACCAGCAAAGTTATTTCCTTGTCTTTGTAGATAAAGAGGTGACCTAGACATCATATTTAATTTAAATGTTATGCAACCAAGTAAATCTTTGTATCGTGTTTTACTAACAGACAGGAGGCCACTTGAAAACAGTTTCCTGTAATCTTGGTGTTTTCTTTATAGTTCAATACATGCAATAATTTATATGGCTAAGATTATAATCAATACCTGAAGAGGAGGGTATTAATATGTCTACATTAAAAATTTTCTTTACTTATAACTATTACTTTGTTATTTATTTCAACAGTTTGCTGTCATAAAATATATTTTTAAAAAGCAATATCTTAAAAATGAAGCAAAATTAGATATTTAAGTTGAATGTACACATTATTTATAATTTTAACTAAGAATCAAATCAAAGTAATACTTTTATGGTGTTAACTACATAAATCATTTTTCCAGAATCCAAAATCCTCAAAATGATTTAATCAATGTTTTCTTTTGTAAAGTATTTTCTGTTATTAATGAACAAAAACCAGCATGAGCCAATCAGAACTCAAGTATAAAGTGAAAAATATTTTTCAGTGTTTTCATTTTTATACTGATGGTTTCTAGTCCAGCTGTTCATCTAATTTTTCTTGTATATCAATTAACTACAGAATCTATCCAACCTTGTATTTTTCTGAGTTGTTGGTCTTATTCCTAATGAATTCAAGGTGATTTTTACATACTAAGAAAGCTGGATGTTTGCTTTGTCTTTTGACTTTGATTATGATGGATTTTCCAATGCAAAAGTGTTTTATTTATTTTTGTGTAGGATACATTATTAATCTTTAACATTATAACTTCTACATACTGCTTCATACTGATAGAAAACTGTTTTATTCAGCTTTTCTTCCAGAATTTTTTCTTGTGTGTTTCTATATTTCTTTATTTTATATGTTTATATCTTTGATCCATTTTAATTTATGTGTGTATGTGTGTACATGTGTAAGACATGAGGTTTCAATTCCAAGTTTATTTTATTCCAAATTGCCACCAAGGTTTTCTAGTGCCAATTGTTGAATAATCTATCTTTTTCCTACTTACTTGAGATGCTGTCTCTTCCATCCAAGAACATGCACACACACATATGAATACATGTCTCTTTTTTGAATTTTTAAAAAATTTATCTTTATTGTTGAAAGTATTATAGATAGATATTGCCCCCTTTTCTCCTCATTGATCTCCTACACCCCTCATCCACTCCCTACCACACTATTATCTGTGATCATGGGTTATGCATATATGTGTATAAGTTCTTTGATTAATCTCTCCCCATCTACTCCCCCACCCCCGCCTTCCCACTGAGATTCATCCATCTGTTCCATGCTTCTGTGTCTCTGGATCTATTTTGTTCCTCAATCTATTTTGTTTATTAGATTCCACATATGAGTGAGATCATGTAAAACTGAATCAAGAAGAATCAGAAAACCTGAATAGGCTAATAACAACTGATGAAACTGAAGCAGTAATAAAAAAATTCCCAGCAAACAAAAGCCCTGGTCCTGACAGCTTCACAGGGGAGCTTTCTAATTCTTTAAGTTGTAGGCTTAGTTTACTAAAATTTTTTCTTGCTTTTTGAGGTAGGCCTGTAGTGCTATGAACTTCCCTCTTAGGACTGCTTTTGCTGTGTCCCATAGATTTTGTTGTGTGTTCATTCCATTTGTTTCCAGGAAGTTTTTATTTATTTCTTGATCTTATTAATAACCCATTCATTGTTTAATAACATGTTATTTAGCCTCCACATGTTGGAAAGTTTTTGAGTGTTTTTACTGTAGTTGATTTCTAATTTCATGCCACTGTGATCTGAGATGCCTGATATGATTTCAATCTTCTTGAACTTGTAGAGGCTTGTTTTGTGTCCTAACATGTGGTCTGTCTTTGAGAATGACCCATGTGCACTTGAGAAGAATGTATATTCTGCAGCTTTAGGGTGAAATGTTTTGTACATATCTATTAAATCCATCTGATCTAGTGTGCTATTTAGAGTCACTGTTTTTGTGTTGACTTTTTGTCTGGAAGACCTATCCAGTGAAGTCAGTGGGGTGTTAAAGACCACAACTATAACTGTATTGCTATTGATCTGTCCTTTAAAGTCCTTAAGGTTATTTATTATTGATAGATCCTTATTTATCGCCATTTTAATTCTTTATGCCTATTTTTCTCTCTCTATTTCTTAAAATTACAGCAGTCCCATTAACATTTCCTGCAATGCTGGCTTGGTGGTGATAAACACCTTTAGCCTTTTTTTGTTCAGGAAGCTCTTTATTTCACCATCTCTTTTGAATGATAGCCTTGCTGGATAGAGTAGTCTTGGTTTCAGATCCTTGTTTTGCATGACCTTGAATACTTCAAGCCATTCCTTTTGTCCTGTAGAGTTTCTGATGAGAAGTTAGCTGACAGCCTTAGGGGAGCTCCTTTGTAAGTAACAGATTGCTTTTCTCTTGCTGCCTTTAAGATTCTCTCTTTGTCTTGAACTTTTGGCATTTTAATTATGATGTGTCTGGGCGTGGGCCTCTTTGGGTTCATCTTGCTTGGGACTCTCTGTGCCTCCTGAACTTGTGTGATTTTTTCCTTCACCAGGTTAGGGAAGTTTTCTGCCATAATTTCTTCAAACAGGTTCTCTAATCCTTTCAACCTCTTCTGACATTCCTATAATATGAATATTGTTACGTTTCATGTTGCCCCAGCTCCCTTAGACTGTCCTTCTGTTTTTTAATTGTTTTTCTTTTTGGGTGTCTGATTTTTTTCTACTCTGTCTTCTAATTCGCTGATCTGATCCTCAGCTTCCTCTAATCTACTGTTTATTCCTTCCAATGTATTCTTTATTTCTGCTATGTCATTCTTCATTTCCTTCATCGTTCCCATATTTTTTCATACTGTGGAGCATCATTACAATCAGTATTCTGAACTCTATATCTGATAGATTGCTTATCTCCATTTCATTTAGCTCTTTTTTTGGAGACTTCTCTTGTTCTTTCACTTGGAGCTTGTTTTTTTGTTTTCTCATTTTGTCTCCCTGTCTGGGTTTGTCTGTATTAGGTAGATCTGCTAGGACTCTCATTCTTTTTGGAGGATCTCTGGTACAAGCCAGTGTTAGATGCAGTTTGTGACTGCCCCTGAGTACCCTGTTTGGAGCTTCCAACAACCATCAGCTTGAGGTCTCCTCTGCTGGGGCTGGGTGCAGTAGACAGGACCAAGATGCACACCAAAGTCTGCTTTTCCAAGGCCTGGGTCAAGAAGCAGATCAAGCAAAGACTCAAAGCACTCTGAGGTCTGCCTCTGCCTGCAAGCTGATTAATCTGATTCTCTTAATGAGCCTCAGGCTGTAGAGACTCCACAGGGTGGGGCAACTTATTGATATCAGTCTCTTAAGGAGCCTCAGGCAGTAGAAACTCCTCTGGGTAGGGGGAGAGGTTTTCCAGTAGGGTGGGACAACTGCTTCCTGACCCCAGGCAAAAGCAATAAAATGTCTGCCTATGACAGATGTCCTCTGCAGTATGGGGGAGTGACTTGGCACAGGAATCCAGGGGTGCCTTCTGATCTCAATCTCCAGAGCACACAACTCCAGATTCTCCTCACACAGGTCCAGTCCACTCTGCCCTCCCTCTGTGGGAGCCCAAGGTGAGTGGCTGCATATGAAACTTTTTGCATTGGGTCTTTAAAAGCAAACACTGGGCCTGTATTTTCAGCCATCTCTCCCAGTCTCTTTGCAGTCTCCACTTTTCCTCCCTGGTTATGAGGGTTCTCTCCAGCTCATCTTCAGTTGCAGTTGGTTATTCAAAATGGTTTTTCTATATTTCAGTTGTAATTCCAGTTTCTTCCTGGGAGAGTCAGTGTAGCTTCCACTCAGTCTGCTGCCATCTTTAATCTCTCTTATATGTTTCTTTTTTTAATGCTCTATTACTACCACCCAGGACAGAGTAGTGTCTGTCTCACAGAAGATCCTTAATAAATATTTGTTGAATGAACATGTGCTGCTGTGCAGGGCACTGTATAACCTGATATATTCAATTTCTCAAACTCTTCCTATGTCCCAGAATATCTCCAAATGTAAATTTACATGAAAAGTATAAAAGTATAAAATGGAGTGAGTTGACTTTCTGGACCTCCAAATGATTGTTCTTAAGTTTACCTTTAGGTTTTCACTGTTTCACTTATTGCTGACATATTCTTGTCATGTTTTCCATAATTTTAAAACCTTTGAGGTTCAGAGGTTTGGAGGAGTGTTTTCAATTTCTTTTTTTAATCCAATGCCCACAGACAAATGATATTTATATCTATTGTGAGACACTCTCCCTTGGAGGAGACAGGTCTGTTGGCAGCTTCCAATGCAGTAGTTGTAACTCAACACTTTTCATTCCCATTTAAAATAGCATCTTGAATGAGACTTCTTTCCACCTTTGAGACTGTTCCAATTTGATATTAAGAATAAAATGAATTGCCTGGTTAGGCGTGGCTCAGTGGTTGAGCATCGGCCTAGGATCCAGGAGATTGTAGTTCAATTCCTGGTCAGGGCACATTCCGCATTGTGCTGAGCTCAATCCTCAATCGGGGGCGTGCAGGATGCAGCCAATCAATGACTCTCATCATTGATGTTCCTCTCTCTCCCTCTTCCTTCCTCTCTCTGAAATCAATAAAGATATATTTTTTAAAAAAAGAATAAAATTATTTGATTCCACATATAAGTGAAATTATATGATACTAGTCTTTCTCTTACTGTCTTACTTCACTTCACGTAATACTCTCTAGGTCCATCGATGCTGTAGCAAAAGGTAAGATTTCCTTCTCTTTTATGGCTGATTATTATTACTTGTGTAAATTTGTCACAGCCTTTTTTTATCCACTCTTCTATTGATGGGCACTTGGGCTGCTTCCAAATCTTGGCTATTGTAAATAATGCTAAAATGAACATGGGGAGCATATATTCTTTTGAATTTATGTTTTAATGAATTCCCAGAAGTGTAATTGCTGGGTCATAAAACAGTTCCATTTTAAATTTTTTGAGGTACCTCCCTACTGCTTACAAGTATTGAAGCAAATTGGACAAAACATACCTGACAACAAAATAAAAGACAATTGTAAGCACAATTATAGAAGAGATGAACCACTCTTTAATAGTGAGCCTAGCATCTCCACAGCTCTTAGCAGAGTCTGTGGAAGCTAAGGGGAATAGCTGTGCATTCTGATTATTTATTGACATCTCATTTAATTCCCACAACAATCCCCAGAAGTCAAGAAAGATTAAATTGCCTAAAGTCATTTATCTTGAAAGGGAGAGTGAAGAATTGTAAGAGGTTTATCTTACTGGAAGAGACCAAGCTCTGACTTACTGGGATATTCTGTAAGACTTTTTATGTATTGGGAATATTTCTAGTTTTCCTTTTCACCTCATAACATTGTTCTCTCATTGAGATAACAGCCAAAGCTCTGAGAAAGAGTGGCAGGGGCCAGAACATATTTTTTTTAAGTTGATTTAATGCATTATTAAAGTGGTATATCAAAGAGTAAATAATTTAAGCATTTTGTGACATAAACCTTAATTGTAGAACATGTCCTGTCTTCTAGACAGTGGTACTTATTTGTATTTCCTTGAAGAGTGCACATGGTTTAGGCCAGTGCAGAAAACTCAGTTCAGTTCTTCAACATGTCCTATTATTCTGGCAGAAAGATTCCAAAATGCAGGGCCCTTTCCTTGCATTGAGTGTGGCAAAGCTCCTTGGAGCCACAGCGCATGAGAATTGTGAAATTTCAGGTTCAACTGGCTGTGAGAAGAGAATATACAAAGGATTTAGAAGCAATGTAGAAGAGGGTAAAGGGGAGATAAATGGTGATGGAAGGAGACTTGACTTGGGGCGGTGAACACAAAATACAATATACAGGTGATGTATCGTAGAACTGTACACCTGAAACCTATATAATTTTAACTGATGTTACCCCAATAAATTCAATAAATTTAAAAAATGCTTACCAAAAGGAAAAAATTAAAGAAGTAATAATAAAGCAAGGATGGCAAATCAAATATCAATGTTTTTAAAACTATATGTATATCTGTATTAATCTCTTTGAGAATATACACGGGTGAGCAAAAGAGGTTTACAGTTGTGAGTATGCAAAACAGTTTATTCTTGTATCATTATTTATTAATTATTGTATTTTCCATATGAACAACTGTAAACTTCATTTGCCCACTCTTTATATGCTTTCTAAGGAAATTGTAATGAAAGGAAGCACACCTTAAAAAAAAAAAACACCTATTATAGAAACTGAAAGAAATCCACTATTTAATTTCTATTAGATATAACAGGATATTTATTATGTAATCTTTAGATTTCCACCTGAAGGAATTTTTAAAAATCAAAATCTTAAAAGGAATAGAAAGCATTTATTTAGCATCCGTAATGCCTTGAATAGCTATAATGTGCATTTATTGTTTGTTCTATACAATGTGCTTTATGTGCTATAATAAGAAGAGTTTTTTAAAAAGACTACTATAAATGACCCTTTATGATCACATTACTGAAACACCTCTTTTCAGACCTTTTGGAGTATGCGCATTATCTTTGGATATATCTATTCAAAGTCGATGAGAATACCTTTTCCATCTACTTCATTCTGTTTCTATGAAAACATTTCATCACTGAGCAGCACATTCACATTCATCAGTAATTACCTGTGCACTGTCCAATTTGTATCCTATGAAGGCTTGTGGGAGGATAATTGCTGCACTATGTCAAGAGAAGGATTTAGCCAATGCCAGCTTAAAAATCCAAATATCCTCCCACTCACAAATGACCCTGAAATCCTTATTGGCTTTAAAATGTCTAATTATATAACTGCCTTTCTATATAGATCATTTTGACTGCAAATTATTCATTTCTTTCATCCAGCCTCTCATAATTATTCCATTTTCATACCTGCCCTCACTTCATTCTTTCACTCACCTCTTATTTGCAGTCGCTGTGATATCTCTGGTAAATTGAAGAAAGCACTTAGGCCAGCCATTCAGAGCTTCATGAACAAAAGGAACTTCACTCCCTCTTCTGCTATTTTAGTCTCATTGAATTATGTTCTTATTGTGTTAAGGGAATATTATTCAAGCTCAGGAGTATAGTCACAATAAACTTTCTTTTTTTCTTTTGTGTGAAGCATCATTTAGATGCTTAATTACCTGAAAAAGCCATTTACTGCTTTATATATACCTTCCCTATGAGCATAATCCTTTAATTATTAATTGAAATCATAATTATGGACTTAAATATGGCTTTGTGTTGGGCTGCACCAAATGATATAGAGTACCTATTTCTTAGTCTCAAGTAATTATTATGAATTTATGTTGCTTTTAAAAATAATTTTGAAAACATATTAGCTTAACTAGTCAATGTTCTTTATGGATAATCGATTTATTTCTTCCTATATATTACTAAATTTATTTTATAGAGTTAAGTTGGTAATCTAAAGTTAAAATTTCTAATTTATATAAAAATACACCTTCCTTGCTACTATAGACTACAGGGTCAAATAAAGTGTCCCCTTTCTTGATGAACTTTTGAAAAAACAAGTCAGCAAATGAATTACCCAAATAGCACCTTAATTTCCAGCAAAGGTTAAATTGGAGAAGAGTAGGGAGAGTGCTACCATGAGCCTATGTTCACTCTCTATTTCTCCCACCATCCATATTGGCATAGAAAATTTGCATTTTCAGAGCAGCAACATCAGTCTGTGTCCTTGCCTCTTGTTTGGCTAAATAGAGTGGAAACCAAAAAAAGGAAATCTCTGTATTCAGGATTTTGGCAGGTTAACTTCTCCCAGAACAGAAATGTGGACCAATTGTCCCCTTACTCAACTTCCATTGGAGAATTAAGGTTTAGGGTTGGACACCAGGGATGGTTAAGGAACATCACATCTCAAAGGAAACAAAACAAGTTTATAAAGCATTTTACTCTAACAAAGACCTGATTTGGAAAGATTTTAGTGAATCAGTGTTGGGCACTTACATTATGAAATAAGGGAAGAATGTAAAATATTTCTCCTATATGGATGGATGTTTTCAATGGATTTTCTTTGAGGAAAGCTAATAAATTCTCTATAAATTTGGCTGTTGTGAAGTGAGGTTGTTTTTACCTAGAGTGAAACCATTGTTCTTAGTTTTTTTTCAAACTCTAGTGTTCCCAAGCTGGCAGCACAAAAATACTTTGTGCTGTACATATAAACAGGGCATCTGGCCTTTATCAGTCACAACTTGAATTTAATATTTTTTTTCAGGAATTTTTTTAAATAAATACAGTTTTATTGATTTCAGAGAGAGGAAGGGAAAATGAGAGATAGAAACAGGCTGCCTCCTGCACGCCCCCTGCTGGGGATCGAGCCCACAACTGGGGCATGTGCCCTGACTGGGAATCGAACCTCGATCTCCTGGATCATAGGTTGATGCTCAACCTCTGAGCTGCACCTGCCAGGCAGGAATATTTTGAAGCACATTAATTAGTCATTGATGGGCTTGAAAATTAAATCTCACATATTTCTAACATATGCTCATTATAATTAGGTAGTTTCAAGGACAAATGGACAAATCTCCCACAGCATTCACTTATAATCAGGGTTTGGAGACTGTCTGAAATTTCACTAACAATTAAAAATTACCTGTTTCTTGGGAAAAAAGGAGTAGAGGGTGACCTGAACTTCTTGGGGAATCCTGGAGCTTCCAGGTATCGTGAAGATCTGGATGAAATCTGGAGTGACAGAGACCTCAGATGCTCTCTCTTCCTCTCATTCCCCTCTTGCTTCCCTTGTCTCTCTCTGTCTCTGTCTCTGTCTCTCTCTCTCTCTCTCTCACACACACACACACACACACAAGACACCATGTCATCTGTATTGCGTAGTTCCTTTTTTATAAAACTTGGCTTCTAAAGATTGTTGATCTTGCCCAGCATTGCTTCTTTCTTTGTATTATTGAAAAGCATAGATACTCTTTTGCCTTTAAGAGCTTGACCTTTAATTTCCATGAAGAAAAAGTAAGCAATACAAAGAATAAATATAGCCAACTTGCAAAACTTCATAAATCTTTCAAATTTGTATACTAGTCTTTATCAGTAGACTTTCTTAGATTATTTTAGTCTTATTTCTTTAATTAGTCTTAATTCTTTAATTTATCAAACCAGATCCTACCTGTGGTGCTTCGCCAAGTAACATAGGCTCTTCCTTCATGAAATTCTTTGTCTATAAGACATATGTGTAAAGATACCATTGAGCCCGGCCGGGTGTGGCTCAGCGGTTGAGCGTGGATCCAGGTGATCGGGGTTCGATTCCCGGTCAGGGCACATGCCCGGGTTGCGGGCTCAATCCTCAGTCGGGGGCATGCAGGAGGCAGCCAATCAATGACTCTGTCATCATTGATGTTTCTATCTCTCTCTCCCTCTCCCTTCGCTCTCTGAAATCAATAAAGATATATTTAAAGTATAAAAAAATAAATGACTTAGGAAAAGAGTGCTTCTTTTAAGCCAACAACAGTTAATTCCAAGGCAGAGAATGATGTTGGCCATGCTGTAGTAAGACTGGAAGTAGGAAGTTAGAAACTGAAGCTATGTCTTTCCTGTCTTTATTGTTTCATAGAGCCACACAGCCAAGTGTTTTGCTTCTTTATTTTCTTGTTTCCCCCCTCCTACCTCTCTGAAGTTAGATTTTCCCCCTTCCCTAGAATTTCAGCTTGTACCTGGCATTGGCTTACCACAACTCTACCTTTGGCTATGACTACACAACCTTTTAGTTAGGGATGCGCCATTTTCTAACAATTTTTTAGCATCCTAATTCCAAATTTTGGGGAAAGAGAATCTGCCTGTAATGTTTTGAGTTTGATCACAGGTCCACACTAATCAGCTTGGTCACTTGATACCTAGGCTTTTATTTCAGCAGATTTGGATGATAACCTTTCCCACAACAGGGTGTGGTTTGGAAGGTTAATAAACATGTCTACCACAGAATAGACACAGGTATGGCACCTTTTTCAGCCGACTTCACCCTCTCCAAGACTGACTCAACTGATTTGCCTGGCCAGGCAATTCGCTTCCTTCTTTCTCCACCATTTCATACTGAGTGCAGTGTGAATACTCATGAATACCTTGCATTTTATAGTAATAAAAATATTAAAAAATTGCTCTTCAGCCAACTTATCTTTTTGTAGTACTTGAGACTTTCAGATTTCTTCAAATTGATTACTTAATTTTATTCATACAGACAAACCCTCCAAGAATCAATGACCAATACACTAAAATTTAGATGGAGGGAAAGATGAGAAAAGAGTTGATTTTTCTTCTTTGCTCTTCTTGTGGAGTCCGTCATGATTCTAGGAGAACATTATCTAGTAAATAGTGCCTTTTTATAATACAGGAACCTCCGATAATCCTCTTTATTTCTTCTTTTGTCTTCACATTAATTATGTACATGTCTGTCTTTTACAGAAATAAAAATAAATGAACTTAAGTCTAGTATTTTTAACAGGAAATTCTGTAGTACTGAGCAAAAGATGGAAGATATGAGCAAAGATTTATGACTGTCGTTTGACCACTATCATAAGCTCATATGAAAGAGGTTTCCTTCATATGTTATATTTCACAGATAGATATTGAGTACATGGTGCTTGTATGGCAACAAGTGCTTGGACCATGGTGCCTGTTCTCCCCTAGAGGCTGTGGATATTACAATGAAGTAGGTTTTAAGATAGTTAATGCCTAATAGTTGTCTTTTGCCTTCAGAAATTTTTGGTTTTTAACAGACTCTTAGGACCTGGGTGCAGGATTTCTTGGCATTTCCATGCACTGTGAAGATCTCACTTTGAAAGGAAACAACTTAAAATTCTCACCGAATTTAATCTTCTGCATTGTTTTCTGCTTGACTACATTCTGGCAGTTTGACAAAGACATATCTTATATGTTCCATTTGGAGAATGAATCCATCAAGTGGTTAGACCAAAGAAAGGAATGAACCCAATCATCATCATGGGAAAACTGAAGATGCAGAAACTAAAGAAAATCAGTTAGATCTCACACCCAGGGAAAGAGTAACAGTGCATAGTTAACTTAATGCTGGCATTCATAAAAATATCCTATTAAGGTTATTTATTATTTCCCTGTACTTGCATACATGAAAATGCACTCACAGTCACTGGCAAATAGGTTCGTATTTTGGAACACTCATTGAGTTGCCTTTTCCCCTGAACCTATAAAAATGCCTTCACTATAAAAATAATTTTAACTTTTTTAGTGCAATCTATAAATGTGGCCTTTGGGCCCAGTGTTTATGGCAGATGGAATGGTTCTATTTGGACCAGCTAGGAAGACAGCAGTGTTCTGTAGGTATTGACATAGCAGCCATAAGCTTCCATCTGGCTTTATGCCTGCACAGCAAGGATGAGTTAGCATAAAATTTGAAAATATGTCTTAATGTGTAGTTGCATAATGATTTCCCCATTAATATGGCAGTTTGTTTATTACAAATCCTTGCTATATTTACATAATATGTAATATGTATATGTTTATGTACATATGTATAAAGTACTTGAGAATTGGTCTTAATGTGTTTTTTTTTATGTATTCTTATATGCTTTTAAAGTTGTATCATTACTTTTTCTTGATACCTTATGTCTTTAAGTGAATTTCATATTCAACCTTAAATAATCTTGTTTTAAAAACATTATTAATAAAGTGCTTTGTCTAATAGGATTTTTTCCTCAGTATTACAGCAGTTTCCTTAATAGTCAATAACGCACTGATATACAGACAAGTATATTTTCATTTTGTTATTTTTGTATTTAATTTATTGTACATATTGAGCATCATTCTGATTCTATTTAACCTAACTTCCCTTCCCAATATTATGAAACCTACCAGAATTTCACATCATTTACCTATGTAATAAATATAATTCTTCAAAGATGGGATTAGATAAGATTACTTTCAATGTATTTCTTAAACTGGCTTCATCTGAAGAAAATATTGCTCTATAACTAAATAGCTGTTCCTTTGGCCATTTGACTCAAATTAGTTTCTTAGACTACAAGTTATTAGTTGAGAAATATGGGGTAAAATTTAAACCCTTGTTTAATTGCCTCAGTTTCTTTATCTGTAAAAGCATTTATATCTATAGATGCAAAGAACTGTTAAAACATAAGAAAATGAATACCCCATGGACACAGACAATAGTGTGATGAAGGCCAAGGGAGGGGAGGTGGAGCCAGGTGGAGATGGGCAAAGGGGTTGGGGGGAATGAAGGACATCTGCAATAGTGTCAAGGTTAAAATTTTTTAATTAAGAAAAAACAAAACAAAATTCAAAATTAAATTGTCCTGGTGTTTGCTGATGGAAATAATTTACACATTAATATCCAGTTTTATAATAAAGAATTCCATGGTCTGCACTGGTTGATTTTTCCCCTATTGGCTAGATTTTTTGCTCACCCGTGTCCCACTTCCCCCAAATTGAAATTCTTCATAGCATATAACACAGTTTAGGCATCTTGACTAGTGTCAGAGAGATTCTACCTTTCTGGGAGAGGGCTAGAGTGGACTCGGGGACAGGCTTTCATTTCAGCCCCAGCAGAAGTATGAAGGGACAGTGATTGCCTTCCCAGTTAATTTCATCCTGCTGCTGCTGCTCCGGAGAGTGATGGGAGTTAATTTTCCCTTTTCAGTTCTTAACGTTTGATAGCGACTGACTTAAAACAAAGATTTTTTTTCAGTCCCCTTTTCTTTCCCTCCTGCAGTGTAAAAAGAGATTGTGTTTGTCAAAATAAACAGCACGGTACTGCAAACATTCCCTTGCTTGCAAACATTTTCTGAGGCTGAATTTAAACAGCTAAGACGTGCTGCAGTGCTGTGGGGATTTTCTGTGCTGAAGACCATCCTGGAAACTGTTTAGGAGACATTAATGAGTTCCACATAGGCCTTGAAAGAGGCTAAATATTCAGAAGAGTTTATAGTATAACTGAAATAAAAATGAACTTCCATCCAAACAGATCATGAGTTAATTTTTACTCTAAGTTACTTTATTAAAGTTGAATATTAATTCTACCCCTACCAACCACACCTCAGTTTCCATTTGCATGTGAGCTCATGTTGAGGAAAAGATATATGGTACTATTTTAAAATTTTTTTCATAATACAAATCATTTCACAAATTCTCAAAAATGTGAAGAGAATGGGATGGGAGAGTAAAGGGCAATGAATGGTATTTCAGGGAGAGAGGTAAAAAGAGAGGTTATCAGTTTGATGACCAAATTTTCATTTCAGGTCACTTACTAGGCTACTGGGCTTTGTGGTAATTTGTTCATTCTTGTTTCATTAAATTGTAATTACTTCTGATATCTCTAGCTTTATCCCTTTGGCTGGCTCCTGTATTAATTAAGCCTTAGGATCCTTCAGGAGATGAATCATTTCTACTGGACAGTGTTAAGTTCAAGTCAAGAGGTGATAAAAGAAAATTAGGAGTAAAGTCAGAAGTTATTACTTAAAATAGTTTAAGATGTAAAAATGAGAAAGGACAATGTGCGTTTCCTCCTTCCATCATTCCTGTTCTCATCATTTTCAGGCTTCCTATTCTCGTCCTGTGGGAATACCCAGATTAGCTTCTAACAAGTATTGTTTGTGTTTTGTGCATATTGTGATATCTAGTTTCTTCTCAGAGTCAGATAAATTGCCTCAGTGCATTAACTTGGAACATATTTGCTATCTAACTACTAAGACCTTTCAGGAGATGGAATTTCAACAGTCAAATAAGTGCTATGGCAGATATAGATCGGGTGCCAAGCTTTAAGGATTAAATGATGCTCTACATGAATGAAAGTTGATTTTCCTTGGAAACATGTAATGATTTCTGATGACTGTTCATTTCATTTATTTTATGTTATTTATTATAGAGCTTGGGAGATTGAAGATTATCTTAAAGGGATCATTTCATCCATTTTCATGTTCTTGGTTTATTTCAATTTATAAAATTTCAAACCTTGAAAGGCTCTTGGTAATGATCTCATTCAACTATTTTATTTTAGAAGAGAAGAAATAAAACCATGGTGTTTGAGTGGCTTTGCCTAGTTATCAGCAATCTGAAAGGTCATGATTAACAAATAATAATAACAACAACAATGTAATATTTAAGATGCTTAACTCTTGGATAATTTAATGATCTTTCCATCCTGACTTTCAGAAGAAAGATATGACAGTCATATTAAGTTCTAAGATTTGAAGCAAATTATAAGTGCAAAGGAATTCCCTTCAAAGAATTTCTGACTCATGTAATCTAAAACATTTTGAATATGCACAGGTGTTTTCACACAAAGTGAGTTGTGTTTGGAGAATTAGGTGAGTACTAAATTAAGTGCTCTTCTCTGAAGAGGTTTCTTTACTAGTTACCTTTGTTCAGACCATCTTTTATCACCTGGTTGATATGTTCTCCTACTGTATAGACTAAGACTGTGAGATCTTAAGTAGAGGTAATTTTCTTAGAGTCTATTCTTTAATTCCTTACTGCTTCCATCAACATGTGTATCACATCCACAACATTACTCTCAAATCCCTCTGCAAATGTCCATCTTCCTAATTCTCCAGGCTCAGTTGAAGATATTTTAAGATATTCTCATGTCCTCCACACTCCTTGTGTACTTGCCTTGTTTTAGTTTCTCAGATATTTAATTTATTCTTTCCCCTAGGAACCTTTGCACAAGCTATTTCTTTTGCATCAAATACTTTTCTCACCATTTGCACAGGCACTCTAGCTAACATGTGCTTTCCTCTGGAAGAATTTATCTTAATCCCCAGGCTAGGTAAACAGTTTGTGTAATGTTTTTGTCACACTCACTAGGATAGTTATGATGACAGTTCACAGGAACAGGTGAATTAAATATTTATTAGGAGATAGTCTGTAAAGCATTGTGATCAATTTGCTGTACCTAGTGAGTAAAAATTAGTCAAGAATAATTCTGGGTTTTTACTTCAGTGACTGGGTGGGCTTGAGTGTCATTCAGTTTCAAAGAGAAATAATATGGAAAAAACAAATTATATGGGAAGAAAATGAGTTCAGAGAGAGGAAGGGAGAGGGAGAGAGATAGAAAACATCAGTGATGAGAGTCATTGATCAGCTGCTCCCTGCATTCCCTCTGCTGGGGATCAAGCCCAAAACCGGGGCATGTGCCCTGACCAAGAATTGAACCCCCATCTCCTGGATCTTAAGTCAGTGTTCAACCGCTGAGCCATGCCAGCTGGGCAAGAGGTATCTTTTAAATAGTTGAAAGTATGAGGCCTAAGAAAATATATTTGTAAAAGAGATACAGATTAGGGAATCACCAGCATAAAAGTAATAATATAGGCTAAGATTGAAAATAAGAAGGTGTCCGGGATGTTTGAAGAATGTTTGAAGAATTTGAAAACAGGAGTATCCAAATTGGAACTCTGGAGGAAAAAACACCACTCCAAACATAGAGAAGGTGGGCAGGATGCCTTCTGTTAACCCTTTCAAATCCACTTCCTACCCACTCCTCTTCACCCTGAGAAGTTGACCTGTTTGAACCACCTACCATGATTCCCTTGTCCTCTAGCTTTAGGTGTTGTTCACCCAACTGAGGAGGAGGCCCTTACAAAAAAATTAGAAAGGAGCAGAGTGAGTTCAGAGCTTTATTTCCCTACATCCATTCTATTGGGTTCCCAAAGCATTGACATGCTCCATGTCTGCAGGTCACATTGCCTGTAGGGATCAACACAATTCTCTTTGTCTCCAGGTTCTGGTAACCCCTTCCTTCAATTACACTTTGTGCCTAGGACTAGTGACTCCTCAATATTAAGCCTAGGGAGCTGCACTATCCTACCCATCTCCCTTGCTCACATTTTTGTAAATAGTCCCTGTATTAAAATCTCAAATGATCGTATTTTAGTGCACCATCTGTTTCCTGACATGGCCCTGCCTGGCACATAAGCAGAGATGCAGAAAGGAGAAATGTGTCATAAAAGGCAAATGTGAAAGAATTTCCAAAAATTAGAAATAGTCAACAGTGTCAAATACTGAAGAAAGGTCAAATTGGGCCGGACAATAAGGTGGTTTGTGATGAGCTCAGGAAGGAAGTTCCTAACTGAGTAGTACAGTAGAATTATGAATTAATTATGCTATGAATTAAGAGTCAATAAAACATTGAAGGACAGACAAAAAGTACTAAGCATGGTTTTGATAGAGGCACTTATAATGTCCAATAAAATTGTAGAACACATATCCTTATGTAAGCAGGGATTTAAGGTTTTTTTTCTTAGGCTTCTTTCTCCTAGGCCTTTGCACCCTACACTACCCCTTGATCCCAGACTGAAGCAATTAAGGAGGTGGTGCAGCTGTGAACAGTGGGTTAAGATGTCACCTCTTCAAGAAATCCCCAGGCAACCAAGATCAAAAGAATGACTTCCAGGCAGCTGCCTTCCATTCCCAGCCCCAGTTTGCCCCATATAACCCGATCCCTCAGGCCACTCCTTGAGACAGGTTTTGGATGCTCGCATGCTCCCTGTCTTTTTGGTTGGCCGGCCTCCTCAATAAACACCTTGCATGATTCAACCCTGCCTCCGTTGAATTGGATACAGCGACAGGCAGCCCAGATCCCCACTGGGGTTTCCAGCAACAGATTTAGTGCCCTTGACTGTGAAGAGATGGAGAGGGAGAGATAGAGGGTCAAAAATGATATATTGGAAGAAACTGGAAAGTTTTCATAAACTAAAGGAAGGCAGCCAATTGGGAAAAGAGGTTAAATACAGTAAGTAGGTGAGCAGGATGTTCTATGAGGAGCCCACTACAATGGGCCAAGATAGACACTTAGACTGAGCAGAAGGCAGGAACAACTAAGTGAAGTGAAATGAATCAAGTTATGCTTTAAAAATAGATTTAGAAAGCAGGAAAATGTTGATGACAATTTCTGCACACTTCTGAACAATTACTATAAAATTAACCCCCTCATATATTGTTAATTTTAATGGGCAGTAATTTACTTAATCTTGGACCTAACCAAGAATATTTTAATTTCAAAGTTTTCAAAAAGTTAGACTTATGTTTAATTTTCTTTATTTTTATGTGCTTGAGTTATCTATAGATTAAGAGTTGTTAAAAGTCCTTTATATTTATGTTTACATGTTTTTAATTTCTTGGACATTTCTGCAGATCTATTCTCATCTTCTTTCATGAAAAGTACACATAAACATACCATATACACCTCTAAAACATCAAACTGTACTTATATAATATTTATATAATGTAATAGCTTTTCAGTAGACCTCCTATAAAACTACATTAAATAAATATAACTGCATGAAATAAATTCTCATGTGTTTTCTCTCATTTCTTTAGACAGCAAACCCTTAACAATTCTCATTTTACTAATCTAAGAGAACAAACTGTACAGTAATGGATGCAAAGTGTTAGCTGGAACTGAATAGCCCCACGTTAAAGCAAAATCTCCATTTAAATGGACTACCCAGGTGACAAAATAAATTTAGGCTGCTGTTTCTCTCCCCTCAGGTTAAGCGTAGAAACTAGATGAGAATGAATCATGAATCCAGAAACTACAAACACCGCAAAAATGACAAAACAGTTTGAGAAATCCTGGAAAAACTGAAGGCTTTCCTGAATTGTCAATGACTCTCAAGAGAAAGTCAGGCTGGGGGATTCTTCACAGAATGTCAACTCTGCCTCTTCAGAGTTTAATGAGTCGAGGGAAATAAAATCCAAATTTTGTAAGCCACTGATGATATAAGCACCTTTGATCAACAAGTAATGAAGACTTTAAGTTAAAGATGACTTTAAGTTAAAAAAGGAATCAGAGATCATTTTTCTCCATATTACTTAGGTTGAAATAAGCATTTTTTACTTGGCAAAATTATAAGATAGTAACTGCAAAAATAATTTAGTATTTGACAGTGCTCAGAATATACATTTTTTCTAAAGCATGTGTCAATCTAGCTTTTTAAAAAGTTCCTACCAATCTTTGTTCAATATTCATTCTACTATGGAGACATTTGAAAGTGGACTACTCATTTTTAAAATATAATGTAATAAAATATTTCTATAAAGATTACCTAGCCATAATAAAAGTAAGCTCTATTTAACAAGAAAAATACATGAGATACACAGTTGTGCCATTTATAGAAAAACTTTTCTTTAGCTCTTTCTGTTCTTTTTCTATGTGTATCACCACACAGTTCTAATCATGTATCTCATGCTTGTTTATATGGAGCAAAACCTGTTTTGCAAACTTGATTATTTTAGTTAACTAACCCTAATATATTTGACAACTGATACATTGATGTTATCTTGACATTCAGTTATTGGATACTTTAAAGTTTTATCCAAAATTGCTAACATTATCTGTGAAAAGATAAAGCCATCACTGGTCCCTTGGGAGCCATTGTGATCTCCCTAAGGTGGGCACTTCTTCCCTGGTTCACTCTTCTAAAGGCCATCAGACACTAGAGTGCAGGCTTTTGACTATTTAAATGGCTAAAAATTCAGGAAACATGTACAGGGATAAAGGAGAGTTAAATGTGCCACTATCATATGATCTATATCAGGTATAAAGCATGAGAGACTATGTCCTTATTTAGTAGAAATCTGATGAATTAATTACATATGTAAATAAATGGCATACAAAATAAGTTAAATTACAAAAATAAGATGATAGAGTGGAAAGGATGCATTCTGAAGCATTAATGGCCTAACTCCTACCTCCATGGTTTCTGTACCCCCTAAAAAACTCAAGAATGGGCTTTAAGTTGTACTTTTAGCCTATTTGAAAATAATGAACAAAATTAACTGATGAACAATATAGATCTAGAGACATAGATGCATGGAACAGACTGATGAATCTCAGAGGAAAGGCAGGGGTGGGGGAGTGGGTGGGGAGAGGTTAATCAAAGAACTTATATGCTTATATGCATAACCCATGGACACAGACAATAGTGTGGGGAAGGCCTGGGGGTAGGGCCTTCCCCATACTATTGTGGGGTGGAGGGGATCAATGGAAGGGGAAAAGGGGGACATCTGTAATACTTTTTAAAAAAAATATATATTTTTATTAGTTTCAGAGAGAGAGGAAGGGAGAGGGAGAGAGATAGAAACATCAGTGATGAGAAGGAGTCATTGATCGGCTGCCTCCTGCACTCCCCTTGCTGGGGACCAAACCCAATACTTGGGCATGTGCCCTGACCAGGAACCGAACCTTGATCTCCTGGATCATAGGTCAATGCTCAACTGCTGAACCACACTGGCCGGGCTGTAATACTTTCAACAATAAAGATAAATTTTTTAAAAAATTAGTAAACTATGCTAGTCAAACTAAAGAAATTTAAGTAGGTAGCATTAAGAAGGTGTTATTACATAATAACACTTAGAATTACTGAAGTTATTACCTAATAGGCTGAGTTAGTTCAAGCATGGAGTTTCCTCATAATCTTAAATGCAAATTGTGATATTACACTCAAATTGCTATTTTTTTCTATTTGTGTTATGAATGAGGACTGAGGAGTTTATTTAAGTCGCTTTATTGCACAGAATATTTCACATAATTGCCATTAACTATAGCAATCTCTTCTCTATAATATGGCTAATTCTTTTCTCAATTATTAATCAATTTCAGTATTCATTTCCTAATAAGAAATGCTTAATAGAGCCCTGCTCCCCTTTCTTGACATCTTCCCCTTTCATATCACTGATGATTGGGAATCACACTACAGGCCACTTACTGATTAGCTGAAAATTTCTAATCATGTCATTTTGGAGTGAGAGTAATTTGTGCAATGGGATAATAAATTCTCCATAGTAGAATGAATATTGAACAATGATTGGTAGGAAATTTTTTCAAAAAGCTATATTTAGAAGCAAAACAAAGGATGAGATTTTTTAAAATTGTATTAATTACCTGAAAACTTTGCATTTTGTCTTGTGCTTTTATTTCAGTGGTATTTAGTAGAAGTCCCTAGAAACATGTATAAAGAATAAAGAGCTCTTTATGTCTGAATGACCCGTGTGTAGGATGGCAGGATAGGGAGGCAGAACAAAGAAATTAGTCATGCCTTTTATTTGCCTATATTTTAGCCTGCCAAATAAGGGCAGCGACAATCTCTATATTATTCCTGCCATGTTCCTCGATGTGTTCCTAACTGTCTAGCAGATAGTAGGCAATGAGCAATTATTTATGAGTGAATGAATGAGTCAATCAATAGCTACATTGGATTAAATTTTAGCGTGAGGTGTTTTCCTCTCAATTCAAAGGCCACTTAAGTTTCTTCGAGTCCAATTTTTAGATTAATAAGCATGCTAAACAAAGTTAAACTATTCAGGGGGCTCTGATATCAGGTCTGGGAAGTTTCCATACATTTTAGAAGTTAATTTTAACCCAAAGGGGTTAAAATAAATATACCTCAGTACTTATTTATCTAAAAGACTAGTTCTGAATAATTTAAACCGATGTCTCTATTTGACTGGCTTTTTTGGTATTTAATCACATTTTATTGTTGTGGAAATAGAGTTAAGGAAATTGACCCTGAAAGCGACCGAGCAGTCCAGCAGTTTCTGGGGCAGTGGTGAAATGCACTCGTCTTTCACAAGTGTATCCTTGTACCTTCTTAGCACATAGTACATCTAAAGAATGATGTAGGTACTGGTAAAATTCAGCTAAGCAAAAATATTTTTCCCCCAAAGTCTTTAAGATAGTATTCATTCTCTAACTTCAGAGGAAACTGAGGCAGTAAGATGCATATTTCTTCCACACTAGTCATTGAGCTGCAACACTTGTGTTATCAGGTGGTATAGTAAATACTATCTGGTAACAAGAAAATTTCTCTTCCTTTGAATTCATAACTCTCAGGTTTTCACGGTGACCATATATTATTACAGTTCTGTTATCCAAACCTACATATTTTAAGAATAAAAGGGAGTGCTTTTCATAATTATGCCAGGACAGAAAACCTAAATCAGGACCTTTCTACAGAGACCTACCCCCATCCTATGTTTGTAGGGATAAGGAACTTCCGTGTAATTTAATAATTATCCCACTGGAGTAAGTGTCCAGGAACTAGACATAAAATCTGTCTTGAAATGTCTATCCTAGCTGATTCCTTTCTCCATTTTTGCTACTGTAGCTCAGCCTTCCCAGGACATCTGTAATCTGAGAGGGAGGCCGGGTTACTGAATAGAAGAGCAAATATCCTACAGTAGTTCCGTTTGGTTTAGCCTAAGAAATACCTTAAACTGGCTTTCATCACACTGAAATGACAATTGCTTCTCTTACTCAGCTCTGCAGTACAGGGAGGTTTGGAAATATTCAACTTCATAATTAAAATGCATTCTCCTTACAGCAATGCAAGCCTTTTAAATCGTTTAAGAAGCTCCCAATAGAGCAGAGGGGGGAAAAAAAACAACCCAAAAACAAACCCAGCCATTTGTCACAAGTCTTTTTCCTTTATTTTCCCTCTCATATTTTGTATTCCAGGGTTTTCTTTTAATCCCCCTTTGTTTTATTTGGCTGCCGAAGCCAGAGAGCCTTGCCTTGGGCAATAAAAGTTTATGAGCAAACACTCTCTGCGCCTTGGGAAGCAGACGCGTGGCCCCAGCCTGCACACCCAGCTGGGCCCCTCTCCCCAGGCCCATTCCCAAACTGGAGCCCGAGATGTGCCAGCGCTGCGGCTGCCAGGCGGGCTCTGCAGGCCGCTCTGCATCGATTCGAGCCGCTTCCCGTGTTTCCTGCCGCCCAGAGATCCCGTCGCCAGCTTTGATTCCTCATTATCTCCATTGCAAATTCCACGAGCGCATCCTGCGGCCGCCGGCGCGCCCAGGATGGAAACCGACGATCGCGGATCAATGTCTCGGGGGCGCGTCCCTGAATTTCAATAATCCAATTAAATTCCTTGAGTGAGAGATTTCTCCAGATTGTCGATTCTGCATTTCCCGCACGCTCCGCAGGAGAAGCGGCCCTCACGGAGAGGCTGAGCACAGCGCTCCCGTCGGCGCGCAACGAAGGAAAGGGACTTGATCCTGAACCTGAGCGAAAGAATCAAATGTGGAACCTGCTGGGCCTGTTAGATGAGACTGTTAACAAGGCTTGCTCGAGTCACCGGGGAAATGCTGCCTGGCATGAAGAGTGGGGTTCGGCTCTGAAACGCGTAGGCAGGGCCGGGCGGGATGGGGGAGCTCCGAGCTGTTGCCGAAGCTGCGCGGCGAGCCTGCCCGGGATTTGCGCTTCCCCCGGGAGCCTGCGGCGCTCCATGCACTGGGGCCGGTTAGGCTCAACCCTGAGAAACACGCTGATGGAGCAAGTGTCCTGGAAGAATAGCACGTTTCAGTTCTAATTTTCACCAAGACGAAACAAAATAACAAAGTAGCAAAGCCAGAACAATTACGTCCCAGCGTTTTGTTTGTTTCTGTTTGTTTGTTTGGGTAATTTTCCAGGGTGGCCTAGGGAGAAAGAGAGGCCTGAAGCCATAGTTATTCGGAACAGGGGCTGCTTAGCCTTGATGGACTAGGAATCTGGGAGACTCAAGTAACAAAGTGCTCGTTTCAGTAGACTTGACTTTCAATTTACTTACACACTTAAGACAATGGGAACTTTATAAACCTGCATCCTTCCTTTACCAGGCAGAACTCAATATGCTTTGCTTTCATTTCGCTGGCTATCCCCCCTGGAGCGCCTTCTGTCCCTACCGGTGACCTCGCTGAAGGATATTAATGAATACAGTCAACTTCCTGCATCTGGTGTGAGGCGACTGAGCCCCTGGGACTGATAACGCGTTTGCATTTGCAGTCCTGGAGTCATTATCAATTTTTATTTGAGATAGTGCACCATTGAAACCTGAGCGCGTGTTAAAGTTCCTCTCTCTACCTCTGAATTTCCTACTTCAAGAAACCTTGGCCATTCAAATTTGACATCCAAAGTCATTTGAAGTATACACTTAGCAATAAACTGTAAAATGACCTATCATTGAAACACGCTAACATTTTATTTAGGCTAGGAGGCTGTGTGTAACAATTACTATTGAGGGCCGTGATCTTTTCAAATAACACTATATATGTTAATTATACATATTTAAATTCTCAATTTACATAGATCATAGAGAAATGCATTTTAATATTATGCTACACTTTCTTGAAATGGCCCAGATTTAATGAATATATATAATCCTTACAGGGGAAAACTATTTTTTAAACATTAGTTCTTGATTATTATTTATTCATACTCAGGCATTTTGCTGTGTGTGTGTGTGTGTGTGTGTGTGTGTGTGTGTGTGTGTCTGCTGAACAATGCATAGAACTTAGGAAGAGAAAACTTGGCTCAAAATTCAGTGATGGCACTTATATTCTACACGATACTGAGAAATACACTCTAACCTTTTATTGCCTCAGTAACCACATCTACAGAATGGAAACAACAATCATTTCTGCCCTCCCCCTCTCAGGTTGTATGAATTAAATAAGGTATTTCCATGAAAGCACCTTACACATTTTAAAGCACTACAAAAATATTAGTTTCAAAATTTACATTTAATTTTCTCAGTTTCAAGTTAGACTTTGCATCTCTTTCAAAGACTTTTTTTCCCCATTTTTTTTTTTTTTCTTGACTGACGAACTGCACTGTTCTGTCTTTGTACCTAATGAGTTCAAAGCACCTGGTTAAACAGGTTTCCCTGATACCCAGACCTTCCTTTTCTGTAACTTATGTCTACCCATGAGTTCTGCCCAAACCAAAGTTCTACCACTTTGATTCTTCTTAAAGAATTCTCAATTTTCAATCCAGATTTTAGCCCAGAATTTTTAATCTCACATAACCAACTGTGTAAGTAAATTTTCATAGCTGTTGCACAGTTTTTTGAGTTTTAGATACCAAAGGTTGAGATTACCTTTCCACTACGCCTCCCAACACACTTTCTGCTATGTTCAATCTCCTAAGATATCAATGTTTCCCCATTTTTTAAGCCAAAAGAAATTTAGCTATAACCCTTGACTTGTCCCCATCTTCATGATTTCATAGCTCCTTGATGCTGTATCCAATTACTTTCTAACCATTTTCTACAATCAGTCCGTTTCTCCATTCCATGGATAATATTCGATGGCAAACCATCAAATTCCTTTTCCTGGAGCATTATAACAACCTCCTACTTGGACTCTGTCTCTGTGCATTGTCTTATATTAACTCTTCCACTCCAACATGAGTTATCTTCCTAAACACAGATCTTGTTAAGCCCATTTTCTAGCTTAAAGTCTTTCAAAGATTTACCTCCGGCCTTAGCATAAAGTCCAAGACATAATACACAATGCTAAGACAACTACCCTTTTCTCAGACCTTATCTGTACATTTATATGTTTTCATCAGGCTTCATACTTCTGTTATGGTTTGTTTGTCCTAAATAATTGAAATATTTCAAATATCTATTTGAATTGGGATTTTAGAAGCTCCTTTGTATTCTTTTCTTTCTTTTTTTTCTTTCTTTTTCTTTTCTTTTTGTTTTGATGGGGCAATGAATGAATGAATGTCTGTATGAGTAGATATTTATAATTAAAGCTATTTGAATTTAGAAAAGTAGAAAACTAAATAAACACTTATTTTGGCTTGGAAAATAAGAGTTTTGCAATATGAAATAGCCTAACTCTATACCATCTCTTTTCCTTTTTTTTTTTTTCCTTACCTACACCAGGGTCTCTCAACTTTAGCACCACTGACAATTTGGGTCAGGTAATTTTTGTTGTTGGGAGCTGTTCTGAGTAAGATGTTTAGTTGCATCTCTGGTCTCTACCCATCAGCACACCCCTGGTAGAGATAATTAAAAATGTCTCCAGACATTGCCAAATACTCCCTGTGGGGCCAGCTTACCCCCAGGTGAGAACAGACACTTATGTGCTTGGCTCTTGATTTATTTTTCAAAGGGGGAAGTTAATAGAAGGAGGCATTATATTGCTATACCTGACTATCTGATTATCGATGATTATCCACAATGATGCCCTGGCTATCAAAATAGTCATTTAGAGGACTAAAATAAACCTCCCAAATCAGAGTGGGTAAGGCACTGTGAACGCTTTGCCATTTTTAAGTCTTCTTTAAATCGTTATGAAGTTTGGATTTCAGAAGCTATCTAGGACCAAATACTTAAAACATATCTAATTTAGATTCAGAATCTATATTAGTATTTTAAGCAAAAGGCCTGAGTATACCACCTTCATATGATATTAGAAAAGTAGTTAGATGCTTTATATTTTACAAACTACACAAAAAGACAAAAAAATCACATTACTTTGTTTAATTAAAATGGGCAATCTCCTCCAGAGTCTGCTGTCTACTAAAATACTGTCTACCCTGTCCAAAGTGTCTGTCTCTAGTAGGAATTATAATGGATGATCATGAATACATAATAAAAACAAACAAAAAGCTCTTATTGAAATAACTCATTCTTAAAAAAACTGAATCAATTATAAGACAAATATTTTTGAAGTCTCTATGGTTACAAAATATTCATGAATCTTTGAGAGGGATACATACACATTAGAAATTATATTAGTGGTGGTCCTTTAACTGACCTACTAAGATGTTGCATGTTTCTTACCATGGAAGAAGTTTACTTTTTCATATCTATGCTCAGTGAGTGCTCATCATATCAAGACGAGTTATATTGCAAATAATCATGATCTGGACTGCTTTCGTCTGTGGCTGAAGCTGAAGCCATCCAATTAATATATGGTGTTCAGAGAAAATAGCTCATTTTAAAACAGGGTCCTAGACAAAAGAAAGGACAGCCTTTTATTAACTTTGTCCCTTGTCTGTAGACATATTTATTGCATTCTTCTAGAACAGAAATAATAGAAGCTCACGCATAAGGCCATGTGTGGAAAAACACCACAAAAAACAATCTCCAGCTGCCTTGAATGTAAATGACTCTGTCATTTGATGGGAAACACGATGGCTTTAAAATTTTAAAATGACTCATGAGATTGAGAAATCTCTCCTATAAAATACAGACATTTGATGATTAAAAGGAAGATTATGTGCAAATGATGATTACGTCTCATTTTTGTCCTTGCATTCAGCTGCATATTTGAGTTTGGTTTATGTCTTTATTGCTAACCAACATGGTCAGTAAATTTTTTTTCTTTAATTTTTCTGTCTATAAAATTAAAAAATATTACTCTGTCACTATAAATTTGAATAAAAGTTTAATATATTTATCTGTCCCAAGTTCACAGTTATCTATACTCCAATTTCAGTTTATATATTTGGTGTCTATTTTTTGTAATAGGTAGATCTTTATCCACTGTAAGTTATTATATCAGCTACTCTCATCGATTTTGTGTTTTTCCCATATGTGTCAAAATTTTTCAAAGATGTCTCAATATGGGACTCTGGGAAAAAGTTATAAAGTGCAATTTCAGTTCATGTCAAAAACATTAACTGAGAGATGTAATGTCGTTAACACGTCTCAGGCAAAGTTCTATCCAGAGAGCTTGGTATTGGGTGCAGAAACCTGAGCCAAAAGTTGTAGAACTAAAGGCAAACCATCCAAGAGGCAGCATGTTGGGGAAACATTTTAAACCATACCAAGCAGAGTGGCAGGCCATGCTTTAAATCTGAATATGTTCTGTAGCTTAAGCAATCCTCAATCTCCCGAGTATGGTTGCTCTGACAGAAGTCCTAGACCTGGCCCCACTGGACAGAAATAAGTTATGTGTTCATAATGAGATAATTATCACAGGGGTGGAAGGGTTTATGTCTGTCTGGAAGCTGTGAGTGAGGATTCTCTGGCCCAAACAATATGGCTTGAATGGAATTGATCCTGGGTGATTAAAAACAAACAAAACTAAACAAAAAAATAAAGTAATGGACTTGAGAACATAGGAAATATTTTTATCTTTTTCCTTTTCAGTACCACAAATTTCAAAAGGAAGTCTAAGAGACATTTGAATCATTGCCTCTTTACTTATACCTTTTCTTAACAAAGGATTTATTATATTTCTGAGAAGGAGGTACCTAATCTGTTTGGTTTTAGCTATTTTATAGTTTAAAAGACTCAATAAAAACTAGAAAATGTTAGCAGAGGTTAATTGTGGAAAGTAAAGGAAGGGATCTTTTACATTTTCACTATTTATCCATCCATACTGGTTGAATTTTTATAATAATTTTAAGAATTTCATAATGTAAAAAGGAATAAAATATAAAAACAAAACAAATAGAAAAAAATGTCTGTAAGAGTCTCCTGGTTCATTGACTTTGATTGGAAAAATGAAGAAAACTTGAAAATAACATTAGTAAAAAATTTCTGTTTACTTTTAAAACATAGAGAATAGTGACATTTTCAGTATCCTGCATAAGGACACATTTTCAGTATGAAATAAAAAGTTTACGCATCCTATTTACTTACTTGTTCCATCAGTATGATTTTTATTTTATTTTATTATGTTAGGAGGCATATGGAATTTTTAAAAAATTTTTAAATGGATTTGAGAGAGAGAGAGAGAGAAAGGGAGGGAGAAAAAAACATCATTGTGAAAGAGAAACATCAATAGGATGCCTCCTGCATGCCCCCTACTGGGGATTGAACCCAAAACTCAGGCATGTGCCCTCACTGGGAATCGAACCGGCAACCTTCTGGTGCATGTGATGATGCTCAACCAACTGAGCCACACCGGCCAGGGCTGGAACTTATTTTATGATGAAGTTGTGCATCATGGACTTTTTTTCTTTCTTTTTATTAAATTTGTTGGGGTGACATTGGTTAATAAGATCACTTAGGTTTCAGGTGTACATTTCTATGATACATGATCTTCATATTGTACTGTGTGCCCACCACCCAAAGTCAAATCATCTTCCATCACAATATATTTGGCCCCTTTGGCCCTTTACTACTCCCTACTCCCCTTCTCTCTGGTAACCACAATACTGTTGTCTGTGTCTATGAGTTTTTGTTTGTTTGTTTTTCTTGTTTATTTGTTGCTTTCAGCATTTTTTGGGTGGTGGTGGTTTGTTTTTGTTAATCCTTACCCAAGGATATTTCTTCCATTGCTTTTCAGAGAGAGTGGAAGAAAGAGAGAGAGAAAAGCATTGATGTGAGAGAGACACATCGATTGGTTGCTTCCCACACACGCCCGGACCGGGACTGGGGACTGAGTCCACAACCGAGGTACATGCCCCTGGCCAAAATCAAACCCAGGACCCTTCAGTCTGCAGGCCAACGCTCTAGCCACTGAGCCAATTGGCCTAGGGCTGCTTTCAGTTTTATATCCCACATATGAGCGAAATCATACGGTTCTTAACTTTTTCTGTCTGACTTATTTCGCTTAGCGTGATATTCTCAAGGCCCATCCATGTTGTCAAAAATGGCAGTGTTTCATCTTTCCTTATGACTGAACAGTATTCCATTGTATATGCACCACATCCCTCGTTATCCAATCATCTATCAAAGGACACTTCAGTTGTTTCCATGTTTTGGCCACTGAATAATGCTGCAATGAACATAGGGGTGCATATATCTTAACAAATAAATGTTTTCATATTTATCAGGTAGATATCCTGAAGAGGTATTGCTGGGTCATATGGTAACTCTATTCTTAATTTTTTGAATAACCTCCAGAATGTTTTCCATAGTGGCTGTACCAGTTTACATTCCTACCAGCAGTGAATGAGGTTTTCTTTTTCTCCACAAACTTTCTAAGACAAGTCATGATATTTTTTTTCTAATGTGATGTTAGTCTGATATTTCAGGCTTTAGGGATGGGTCATAAGTTTAGGATCATATGGCGGTTACAAGTAGATTCAGGCATATTGGGTACCAAACCTTAGCTCCATCACTTAATAATCTTATTAAGTTATATAAAGGACAAATTACTTACTCTTTTTATACTTCTGTAAACAGACTTGATTCCTAACTCCCAGGATTGTGGGGACTAACTGAGTTAGTAGAGTATATAAGTGGTTAGTGTTGTGCCCGGCAAATAGTAAACAATCAGTGAGTTTGGCTGGCGACAACTTCAAGCTGGAGGGGAATTTGGATAACATGAAATAAAACATTAGAAAAAATAAATAGCAGGCTCCATTCATAGCCACACATTCTTCTCATAATTACACACTGCATTGTACGGTACTAAATCATGATGTTGCTATGTTAAGTCAAATCACTCTTTATGCTGTCTCTACCTAGCTCTCTTTAACTTGTACATTTTTGCCATAATGATATCAAATAATACTATCTATTTACTCTCAAATAATAAATATGGGAATGGCTGCTGATTTCTTTCTTTCTTTTTTTTTTAAAATATATTTTTATTGGTCTCAGAGAGAGGAAGGGAGAAGGAGAGAGAGAGAGAGAAACATCAATGATGAGAGAGTCATTGATCGAGCCCGCAGCCCGGGCATGTGCCCTGACTGGGAATCGAACCCTGATCGCCTGGATCCTAGGTCGATGCTCAACCGCTGAGCCACGCCCGGCTGGGCTGATTTCTTTCTTTTTAAAAAAAATATATTTATTGATTTTAGAAAGAACAAGGAAAGGAGAGGGAGAGAAACACCAATGTGAGAGAGAAGCATTGATCATATGCACCCCAACCAGGGATCAAACCCTCAACCCAGGTATGTTCCCTGGGAATCAAACCCAGAGAGACCTTTTGGGGCACAGAATGGCACTCAACAGACTAAGCCATACCAGCCAGGGTGGATGCTGAATTTTTAAGTAATTACTCAAAATATTTTCTAAGATTTAGGAAGAATTAATTCATATTCTATCTTTGTCAAGTGAATGTTTGCCAAATAACACTTAGAATGTTGTTGGAGTTGCTGCAACTCCAATTTAAACAAACATTTCAAGATAGCATGCATTGTAAAACAGAATAAATGACTGAATAACTTGAAAGATTTAAGAAACCAATCATAAAGGGTTAGAAATTACAACTTTGTACATTTATGTATAATTTTTTTCAGTTATGATAATCATTATATTATAAAAACCATACATCGGGGACATTTTAAAAGATAGATATTAAACTTAATATTTTCCTGATTATTTTCAAGTTAATTTCAATCGGTCTATCTTGTTATGTAGGTCAGACAATTTGTTTCACACAAGTGAAATTTTTAATATTATATAAATACTTCTTCAAGAATATCCTGCAGTTAGATATTTGGAAATATATATAATTATAAATATTAAGATCTTCAAAATTGGAGCAAAAACATAAATAATTAAATTCATCTTAAAGGGAATCATATTTTCATAAATATAAATAGCAGGATCACATAGGCTAAACAAATATAAAACTCAACCTGTTAAAAACATGCGAGTAAAAAAAATGCTGTATTATTTTTTTCAATTTTATGTTTTTCATTGATCAAATTAAAGGTTAAGAACATGCAATTAGCAAAAATAACACCATGCACCAGAACCCTTAAATATATAAAGGACTGCTAAGTAGTGAGGAAGAGTTGTTCTGCTGCTGCAAACAGCTAATGATTTAAGTAGCTAAGTTATTATGTAAAAAATGTCAGAAGTTCACTCATTTTTAGACAAAGAAGGTAAAAATTATATTAGAAATTAAATATACTTGAGAAGTACTATGGCAGCTAGATGTGACCTCCTAATGACTATTTGTTTTAATTTGTACAATCTGAAAAGTGAGATTATAAAAGCAAAACAAACAAGAATAAAATTTCAAAACCTTCACAGAAATGCTGGAAGAATTTTTTTTATTAGTGAGTAGTATAGTAACATAATATATAATATTAAATATACATTTGATATATGTATATATGTATTTGAAGATATGGATGTTATTTATTTTTATTTTTATTTTTATTTGTAATGGTAGAATTGACAACTTACAGTTTAATAAAATATACTTCATTACATCATAACACATTTTTAACTTCTCTCCTTTTATGCCATCAACAAACAGTACCATTCACATTCTGTGTGTGCACCCACATTCCTTTTGGTTTAGAAGTTTTGGAACCATTTTCTAAATTACTGTGTGTAATAGCAAATACAATATTAAACTTCCCATTAGTACTTCAGATTTGATCTTCATTTGCAATTGTTTTTATGTGCTTCAAATATATAATATTAAATATACATTTGATATATGAATATATGTATTTGAAGATATGGATGTTATATACAGAGGACCAAATATAAGAATGACAGATTTCTTGTTGAAACAGTGCAAGGGAGAAGCAAGTGGAGCAATATTTTAAATTACTGAAGGAAAAATATGCCAAACTAAATTTTTATAACCAGAAAAATAAATTTCAAAGATAAAGACAAAATGAAGACATCTCAGAAATAGAAACACTGAAATAATTAAAGTAAGTCATTTAAGAAGAGAAATGATGATGGAATGTAATCTAGGTATATGCAAGTTAAAGAGTTCTGACAATGGTAACTATGTAGGTAAATATAAAATATTATTTATCTTTAAATAACTAAAATGCAAATATAAGAATAAAGAAAATAAGTATATTATGGAATTTACAATATATGTAAATATAAAACATATGACATTAGGAGCACAAAGATCTGGAATGGAGAAATGGAGATATTGTAAAGTTCCTGTGTTATATGTCAAGTGGTACATTATAAGTTGAAGATAGATTGTGCTAAGTTAAAAATATAAACTATAAATACTGCCCGGCCTGGAGTGGCTCAGCGGTTGAGCGTTGACCTAGGATCCAGGCGATCGGGGTTCGATTACCAGTCAGGGCACATGCCCGGGTTGCGGGCTTGATCAATGACTCTCTCATCACTGATGTTTCTATCTCTCTCTCACCCTCTCCTTTCCTCTCTCTGAAGTCAATAAAGATATATTTTAAAAAAATCATAATAATAAAATAAATACTAAAGCTACAACTAACATGACAAAACAAAGGTTAAGTATACTAAAAAAACAAGGGAGATAAAATTTAAAACATACTCAATTTAAATGAAGGTAGAGGGGAAGAAGGTAACAAAGATAAAAGACAAGAAAGGTCATAGTTGTTCCAGGTACTTGTCAACAGTTACTACATTGTAGTAAGTTTGTTTGCAATGATGTAGAACAACTGGAACTTTCATATACAGTAAACCCTGGATTTTTCAGACCTCAATTTACAGGACTTCAGATTTAACGGACAAAATTTCAGGTTTGTATGTCGTATGTGAAAATTAACACCCTGTTAATTTTAAAAGCTTTTAACCAACATTTGCTTATAATTAAATTATCAGGTCATTTTTTTTGTTATTAATCAGTTATTTTTAACAAATTTTAATGAATGGACCATATGTTGAAAAAAACACTATAGTAGTTTTGCCGATGTAAATAAATATATCTACAACTGTACATATTTAAGTCCAAGACTCACTGCTTGTAAACCATGTTCAGCAAATGATGACCCTGTGATCACACCACATTACTTGAGGTAATTAGTTCTGTTGTAGAGGCATAACTTTCTGCAGCAGTGTTAACATGTGCTGGCCCATGTTCCAAGTGCGCTAAGCCATGCCCCAGCCGTGTGCATTTGTTTACTCATGGTGACTGGAGAGTGAACCCTTTTACTAGACCTATTCAGTATAAATTTAAAATTACAGTAATATATATAGAAAAACTTTCCTGTGAAATTAAACTTTTCACACATATTTAATTTTAATTACACAAATGTATCCACATAAGTAAAAACAGGTAAACTAATTTTTAAATTTTTAAATATATGCATTTGGAAAACCTATTTTATTTATAACAGACTCTCCACTTTAACAGATACCCCTTGCCAGAATTAGTCCCTTATATGGAGGTTTTACTGTACTGCAGGAAAGAAGGTAAAATGGTACTATTACTTAGGAAAAGAGATGGACAGTTTCTTAAAATGTTATTTGTCCCAGCTCTTCTGCTTCTAGGTATTTACCCAAGAGTAATGAAACCCTATGTCCATACTAATATTTGAAAAGAAATTAATTTGCAGTAGCCAAAACTAGAAACAATTTAAATGTCCACAACAGGTGGACAGGTAAACAAATACTAGTATACCCATACAATGTAGTGTTACATAGTAACAAAACAAAACATAACACAATCAGCCTTGGCCAGTTTGGCTCAGTGGTTAGAGTGTTGGCCTGCGGACCAAAGGATTGTGGGTTTGATTCTTGGTCAAAGGAACATAACTTTGTGGGGGAGGCAAACAATTGATGTGTCTCTCTCACATCAATATTTTTTTCTCTCTCCCTTCTGCTCTCTCTAAAAATCAATGGACAAAATATCTTCAGGTGAGGGTTAAAGGGGAAAAAAAGCATAACAAAGCAACCTATCCACACAAGCAATTGCATAAGTGAATCTCAAAATAGTTTTGTGGAATGAAGCTGGACAAAGAGCATATGCTGTATGATTCCATGTAGATGTGTGTCTAGGACATGCAAACTAATCTATAGTGACAGAGCAGTGGTTGCTGGGGTAGTGTCATGGGGGAGCGATTACATAGGGACACTAAGAAACTTTGTGGGGAGTAGACATGTTCACGTCTTGATGGCAGTGATAGTTTCACAGGGCTTACCTATGTGAAATCTTATCTAATTGTATACTTTAAATATGTGCACTTTATTGTTATCTACATAGCTTTTAAAAAACCTTTTAACAAACTGCTACATCTGTGATGTATGGTTACATCAAGTGTTGGCAGGTCTATAACATAGGATATGGAAATATTTTATTGGGATTTGGTACAGGACATCCTTTCCAAAATCTGGAACAAACAATAAATGATGTCTTGTAAAATGAAATAAAATAAGTTAATTATACAGTATGTTTAAAATTAATAATTTTAGTTCTTTAATAAAATACTGCATTTTACACATGATTTCAATTTTTTCCTATCTTGGTTCTTAAACAGCCCTTGTTTAATCTTTCTTCTCCACTGCCACAAGTTAATTGACATACTTGCAACTAATTCATGACTGGATAACAGTTTGCTTGCATAAAAATATTTCATTACCATCATATTTTAATTAGAGGCTTCATAAAGCACTTTGGGATAATATATACATATTTAAATCACCAGTTATTGGAACTATAGTTTATGAAGAGATGTATATCAAATTAATTTGTGTTGTTTGTTTTATACTTGCTGCATTGCTATGAATGTTTAATAATATTCTTCTTAACTTCTCTGCTTACTACAAACCTTGGCCTAATAGTTTTATACATTGTATTTTTAGTTTCTATTGTTAAACTTATCTTTAATAAACTTTTCAGAACAAATTTTCATTGGTTTTATGTAATTATATCTACAATATATCTGTATGTGTGTTTTTATTATCTTTTCATAGCAGCAGTGGATTCATAAAAATAATCTGTTTTTCCTCATGATGTGTTTATTTTTATTTATTATTATTATTATTTTAAATTTATCTTTATTGTTGAGGGTATTACAGGTGTCCCATTTCCCCCCCCCAATTGACCCCCTCCACTTCGCTCCCACCCCCTCCCCAGGCCTTCACCCCATTATTAATTGTGTCCATGGGTTATGCATATATGCATATAACTTCTCTGGTTAATCTCTTCCCACCCTCCACCCCCCTTCCCTCTTTCCTCTGAAATATGATCGTCTGTTATATGCGTCAACATCTCTGGATCTATTTAGTTTATCAGATTCTTTTGCTCATTATCTTCTTCTTAAAGAAGACCCTACAACTTTTCCTGTAGTGCTGGTCTGGTGGTGATGAACTCCTTTAGCTTTTTCTTATCTGTGAAGCTCTTTATTTGACCTTCAATTCTAAATGATAACTTTGCTGGGTAGAGTAGTCTTGGTTGTAGTTCCAGGTTTTTCATGACTTGGAATATTTCTTGCCACTCCCTTCTCGCCTGCAAAGTTTCTGTTGAGAAATCAGCTGCCAGTCATATGGGTGCTCTCTTGTAGGTAACTAACTGCTTTTCTCTTGCTGCTTTTAAGATTCTCTCTTTGTCTTTAACCTTTGGCATTTTAATTATGATGTGTCCTGCTGTGGGCCTCTTTGGGTTCCTCTTGTTTGGGACTCTCTGTGCTTCCTGGACTTGTAAGTCTATTTCTTTTCCAGGTAGGGGAAGTTTTCTGTAATTATTTTTTCAAATAGGTTTTCAATTTCTTGGTCTCTTTTTTCCCCTTCTGGCATCCCAATAATATGAATGTTGGGCCTCTTGAAGTTGTCCCAGAGGCTCCTTATACTATCTTCATATTTCTGGATTCTTTTTTTCTTTTTGCTCTTCTGGTTGGGTGTTTTTTGTTTCCTTATGTTCCAAATTGCTGATCTGATTCTCAGCATCCTCTACTCTACTGTTGATTCCATATAAATTATTCTTCATTTCAGTTCCTGTAGCTTTCATTTCAAATTGGTACTTTATTATGTTATCGATTTTCCCAGTTATTTCCCTAATAGTCTGCTTAAACATCCTTATTAATAAAATTCTGAACTCTGTATCTGTTAGCTTGCTTGAATCTATTTCATTTAGTTCCTCTTCTAGAGATTTCTTCTGTTCTTTCCTTTGTGACATGTTTCTTTTCCTCCACATTTTGGCTGCTCCCAGGTGTTTGTTTCTATGTATTAGGTAGAGCTGCTATGTCTCCTGGAATTGGTGGAGTGGTTTTGTGTAGTAGGTGTCCTATAGAGTCCAGTGGCTCAGCCTCCCCATTTGCATGAGCTTGGCCTTCTGGGTGCTCCCCTATGTGGGCTGCGTACACTGTCCTGTTGTAGTTGAGCCTTGGTTGCTGTTGGCGTCCCTGGGAGGAACTGATCCCCAGGCCAATCAGCTGTGAGGACCAGCTGCATCTACAGCCAGGCAGCTGCTGTGCTGGAGACACCCCTATGGAGCAGGATTTACTTCAGTGGCGCTTTGGTGTTCACCAAGTGCACCCCTTGAGTGTGTCACTCGTGGATGTGGTAGGGTTGTAATCCAGCGTGGTAGAGTCTGACCACCAGATGCACTGTCTCTGGGGCCTCCCGGGAGGTGCAAAGTCAGCCTGTGCCAGTGCCTTGCCCAGGGCCACCCAGCATGAGCTACACAGCAAACCATAGTTGGCTACTACTTGTGCTGGGCTTGGAGGTGTCCAGGAGAGGCCAAGCTATGAGCCAATGCAGGCTGCCACTAGTGCCAGGCCTGGGGCCACTTATCAAGCTGTATGGGGCCCACTGCTGCTTGTTTGAGAGATTTTAGGAAAGTCTTAAGCATGAGGCTCAAGAGGCCACTTGCATAGAAAAGCCCCTGGAAATGGCCTGGATGAGCCTGCAGGTGGGGAGGGGCGGGGCCTCCGGGAATCACGGGGCGGGGCCAAAGGCGTGAGTCAGGTGCTGGCGATTCAAATATGGCACCTGCCTGCGGGCTGTGTGTGGGGAGGACTCGCCAAAGGAACAATGGCCTCTGCCAGCTGTTCTGCCTGGGAGGAAGCCGCCCTCCACCCCTTGCCCGGATTTTAGGCAGGTTAGTTCCTCCCCAAATGTCCCAGGTTCCTTTCAGGCTGCTGCCCGGCGCTGGGCGCAGAGGGAGCGTCCGAGTGAGTCCGTGCCGGGCCCTTTAGGAGGAGCTGCTGGGGCTCCCGCAGCCTCTGCGACCCTCAGGGACAGTCCCCGCTGGTTTCACAGCCTGGGGCTGTGGGGACGTCTCTTCCCGGCCTGGAGCCCTGGGCTGGGGGCCGGCTGTGGGACTGGGACCCCTCTCTCCTCCGGGAAAACTCCGCCGCCGAGATTCCCTTCTGGATTTACCCATCGGCACCAGGTGTGGGCCCGCGGCCCCAGCTCTGCCATTCAGCCCCGACCCGCCCGCGTCCCCGCCCCTCCTCCCGGTCTCGATGCTCCTTCAGCTCCCTGGTTGTGGGGCTTCTGTTCAGCCAGGTTTCAGGAGGCTCTGACAGTGGTTCTGTATTTTAGTTGTAATGTTGATGTGGTTGCGGGAGGCGGCGGGTGCAGCTGTTACCTACGCCACCCTCTTGTTTCTTCAATTTCCCCTCATAATGTTTAACATGACTTTATCATTCACTTTAGAGCAAAGGAAACTAAAGTGACAGTATCTTACTCCAGAAAGTTTTCTACCTGATAGTACACTTTTCTGTAATAATTCTTAAAATAGATTAAAACTCTGGAATTGTGACTGCCATGATACCAATATTTGTATTTCTGCAGCCCATTGCATGGAATGTCTATTGTGCTTTCACTGTCTTTTCTGATAGAGATAGAGATCAGAAAAGGGAGCCCTAATAACTGATCAGAAAAGAGAGCCCTAATAACTGATCAGAAAAGAGAGCCCTAATAACTGAACTGCTAATCATGCTTTAGAGATGAGGGGGGCATTAAGGTATCTTTCATGATTCGACTAATATTGCAAGAAAATTCAGTGGCATTTCATATTTTGTAAGTGAGATGTTGAGTCTTCTCTCAAAAGGGAACAAATATATAAAATTAGACATACTTTATGTTGGATAGAAAATAATGCTGCTATATTTTTATAGAATAATCTATAATCCTTTTGACTTTTCTTGAGAAGAGCAGTGATTGTCAAAATTAGATTTATCATCTGAGTAAAACTATATAGAAGAGGCAACTTGATCACCTATAGCACATGGAAAATAGTGACAAAAACTATGGATTATACACAGAATAAATCTTTCTTTTCTTCACAAAAAAATAGCTAGGGTGGGTCTGAGTATATATGTCAGCTAACATTTTGCAGTGGTTTTATGATCATAGCTACCAGAGCAAAAAACCACATGTACATAGTTATTCACGTGAATGCACAGATACACATGGACAATGAGAGTCACTGCACTCACAAGTTTCATATTCAGTTGTGGGTTCCATAAGATTTTGAAGATTTTCTGGCAGTATGTGTAGCAGCTTTCATTTCCCTATTTTGAAGAGAAACATAAGAAAATGCATCTACAATTATAGGCAGTCTGTTAGACAGATAGCATATAACCTATACATTCCATTTCATAAGCACGAGTCTTAGAGATTATACTATAACATAAATAAGGCAAGATGGTGAGAAAGAGACACCTCTTCTTGTCTCTTGTTGAAAGCAGTTCAGGAGCCTAAGGAATCCAGAAACAGACAATATATATATATTTGCTGAAGATATGAGAACACTGTATATTCTATTTATCTTAGTAGCTATGTTGAAATTTTGGCAGTTCCAGAACTGTATTATTTGCACACAAATGCACTTTATCTATAAGTAATAACTTTCATATAATTCCTTCTGTGCTAACTTAAATTTTATTAAAAAAAATATAGTATAATTCCTTTCTATTTAGTTATTTCTATATGCAGGTAAAATTGATATGCTGGCCTCCATTCCTAGATAGTCTAAATTCTATCTTGAGATTGGAATGTCCATATTCTTAGATGATATTTATCTTGTGTCCTGCAGAATTGCTATTGGAAGTGTGTTTGGTAATGCCATATTTTCAGCTTATATCAGGAAATACTACAGAAAATACATTGTTAATACATTTGTGGCAGAAATATTATTCAGGCCATTGCTTACTGTGTAATATCACACAGCACCCTGATATAAAATTTCACCCGAGGAATGTCCTGTTGAGTAAGTTGCTGAAATGAACTTTTCTTCTTCTTACAATTTCAGATGTTTTAATTTTTTACTCAGAAATATGAAGATGATTACTACTCCCTCTTATGCCTTGTTGGCACTACATTTTACAGTTTATTATTTAAAATATTGGCATTTATGGTGCCCAGCCAGGCGTGGCTCAGTGATTGAGCGTCGACCCGGTCAGGGCACATGCCCAGGTTGTGGGCTTGATCAATGACTCTCTCATCATTGATGTTTCTATCTCCCTCTCTCCCTCTCCTTTCCTCTCTCTGAAATCAATAAAGATATATTTAAAATAATAAAATATAAAATAAAATAAAATAAAATATTGGCATTTATGGCTAATTTATTGCTGTACTTGGAGCTTAATTTAATTTCTAATTTTTATCTATAGTTTGTTAGATTTTTTAACTATTTTTCAATGACAGCTTATGTAATACTACAATATTATATTAGTTTCAGGTGTACAACATAGTGATTAGACATTTATCTGACTTATGAAGTGATCATCGCGGTAAGTCTGCTAACCATCTAACATCATAGAGTTATTACAATATTATTGGCTATATTTCCTATGCTGTACTTTACATCCCTGTGACTACTTTTATAACTGGCAATTTGTATTTCTTAACCCCTTCACTTTTTTAACCCACCCATCCCCTCCCATCTGGGAACCACCAGTTTTTTCTATGTATCTATGTTTGTTCACTTACGTTTTTTTTTGGATTTTGACATAGTGAAACAGAAGTAGCTTTGTGCTACTTTATAAGAAGCCATTATTGTTTTCTGAATACTAAGGCTTATGTAAAATTGAATCCAGTAGAAACTTTTTTTATTAAAAATTTTTAATGTTGACATTATTGCAGGTGTCCCCCTTTGTCCATCTCCACCGACCCGCACCTCCCCCTTCCTTGGCCTTCACTACACTGTTGTCCATGTCCATGGAGTGCGCATATATGTTCTTTAGCCAAGCCCTTCACCTTCTCTATCTAGTCAGTCATTCTCATGTGAGGATATCTTTATATTGATTTTTAGAGAGATGAAGGGAGAGAGAGAGAAACATGGATGTAATTGGTTGCCTCCTGTATGCACCCCTACCAGAGATTAAGCCCACAACCTAGGTCTGTTTCCTGACTGTGAGTTGAACCTGCAACTTTTTGGTGTACGGAACAATGCTCCAACCAACTGAACCACCTGGCCAGGGCAGGATGGCTCTCTTATAACACAGAGATGTGTTTTTATCACTATTTCTTTACAAATTATATTTTATTGTCTTGAATTTTTTTCACCATCTTAATTTTTTGTTTTTAAATATGATGGTTATATAGAGAGTATTAAGGCAAGTGATCCTTTCCTCATTGGTAAAAATTGTTTATTGATCTGTTTTAAACAAATAATCAGACCTATCAGCTATTTTGTTTTTTATTTTATATTGAATGTACTTTGTTAAGGTATAATTAATTTATAATTCACACATAATAAAATGCTCAAATCTTAAATATACAAGATGGATTTTGGCATATATTTATACTTGTATCAAAACTCTGGTATCTCCTGTCTTTTCAATATCCTCTCCCAGAGGTGACCACTATTCTGATAGCCATTGCAAAAATTTTAATTCTACCTATTCTTGAACTTGATGTAAACAGAACAGTCTGTGTTCTTTTGTGTTTGGCTCCTTTTACTCAACATTATATTTTGAACTTTATCCACATTGTTGCACTGTCACTTGTTCCTTTGTATTTATGAGTAGTGAACTTTACATGTAAACTTCTTAAATCTACTATTGATGGATATTTGAATAGTTTACAATTTGGTAATATCATGAATACAGTGACTGAACATTCTTTTAAAAACTGTGGATATTCACACTTATTTCTATTGAATATATATACCTAGGATTGTGTATCAGGTATGTTTCAAACTTTGTTAGAAATTTATTTGTTCTGATTAATATAGCCACAGACTTAATGGATTATATAATACAAATTTACTATCTGCCAATTTCTATAGGTCAGATGTTCTCTGCTTTCGGCTTTACAAGAAATTGAAATATTAGCAGGACTGAGTTCTCATCTGGCAACTCTAGGGATAAAATAGTGTTCACACTTCTTGTTGGAAGAATTCACTTCCATGTTGTTGTAGGGCTTGAAGTTGCCATTTCCTTTCTGGATGTCAACTAGCTTCATCCTATTAGAGTATACCACAGTCCTTACCACATCAGCCCCTCTACAGGCTAGCAACCACATGCCAAATCCTTCTCATAGGATTTGTGAGGGCTTGTGTAATTTAGGTTTGCCTAAATAATGTCCCTAACTTAAAATTTATCTGATTAGTAACCTTAATTACATTGCTACATACTGCTGTGTAATATAACAATGTCATGGCAGTAACTTAGAGGATAGAGATCATGGGCCATCTTATAATACTGCCCAGTACAGAGAGGTTACTTCCCTTGTAGCTCATTGTGTTCAATACTGAACCAATCACTGTTGCCAGAGATGGGCTGATTGGCTTTGACTGGTTATAGCCCATCTCATCAGTATATCTGGGAATGTGAGAATTCTTTTAAGTCAGGTAAGGAGGAAATAGACACTGATAAGGCAACCAATAAATGTTCACTGCACTCAAGTTCTGATAATGGTGCTGCCACTTATCAACCATGTGAGTTTTGGCAAAATTCTGATTGTTTTCACATCTGTGAAATAGTAATGATTATCTAAGTGTAGCAGACAATGTTGATGCTTTGATAAATTCCCATCACATCTCATTTACCATCTTTGTATGGATGTTCTCAGGTTATATGTGCTTTGCTTCTAAAAGATGTACCTATTATTTTCATCATAAAACTGAACCTGGGCTACTGCATTTCAGAGGACAGAGAGCTGCACACTCCCAGTGTTCTTAGTGTTAAGAGAGAATCTCTCATCACTTTCATATCCCTACTGATAATGGACACTCTTTCACTTGCTTTAAAATAAAAATAACTTCATTTTTCAAACATAATTCCCAAGTAGACAGAATTTTCATTTGTAATTTACTCATCTTGGAAGATACACCAGGAAGATAGATTATTTTGTTAGAAAGTTCCATGTGGACTTGATTGACACAGGCACATTTTTTTTTAAATTTAAGATATGGTTGTATATTGATAATACTAACTTTTAAGAAACTTTTAGAGTGAAGTAACATTGAGGACACTTTGTCCTAGAACTTTTTCCATTGATTGTCCAATTACCAATTTCTCGGTGTAGACCTAGGTCTAATTTCTAAGGAAGAAAAATTTAAACTTTACCAAGTGTAATTCTCTAAAATGGTTAGTTAGCCATCCACTCAGGCATAAATCTTCATTAGACTCCTTATTTTAAATTGATTCTTCTCAATTGGTTGGAATGCATATGAATGTGCTTTGATCAGAAGAAGAGAAGTTTGCTTCTCTAGAGTCTTGCCAAATAATATAATCTTGAAATTCTTGCTGTCAGATTGCTATTAAGTTCCCATTGTAAGATATAATATATATGAAGAATTTCCCGAAAGGCCATGCAACGTATGCTCTTCTGGCTGTCCTGAATGTTATCTTTGGATCAAGTCCAACTATCATAGGTCTATTACACTGTGTTGGACAGTATTATTTTGACCCCTTTTAGGTTTACTTTTACTGAATTATGCTTTAGTGCTAGGTCATTGACCTACATTGAAGAACTTTATTTGAAATAGCTATGTGAAATGCATTATTATAGGAAGTGTAAGGAAGCACAAGAAACATCGAGCTCTTTATCACACAGAGTACTCTTTATGAGAAAACAAGGAAGAAATTTCCCTCAGGTTTACCAATCAAGAACAGCTCTGCTTCTACTGAAAAACTGACTTGATTTCATATTATGGCCCCTGTGAACCTGGTAACAGATCATGCTTTGGTCACTAGGAGCTATATTTGTGGACCCTCATGCCCCACTCTTCTATGACATGATATGGAATGCTTTCTTAGTGTGCTTATCTAACCCAAGATGTGATTATTTCCTCTCTGCAGTGATTCCCTTATCTATATATTCTATCTTTGGTATTGAGACATTTTTCTAAGATACTTCAAATCCTTTGTGAAGTAAGAAAGGGGATTTTAAGAACAAGTCTAATACAGTTGGTTTTTATTTTTTGCTTCTCTTGATTTTCTATTTCTTTTTAAAATTTTAAAATTATATGTGTTGCATATATTCACTATTTAAAATCAGCCATTCTATTAATTTATTCAAATGTTTTCATTTTATTTTATCTTATTTTATTTTTTTATCTTTATTGTTGAAAGTGTTTCAGATGTCCCCTTTTTATGGTGCCTCTGGCCATGCTTACTGTAGGCAACAAAGGGATGGATCATATAACTCTTGCCTGAAAATTTTAAAATTTTAGTGGTAGAGAAAAATAAACTGAAAATGATAATATGACAGGCTGTGAGAACAGAAAGAAGGAATACCTAACTCAGAAATGCATTTAGTCAGACAAGACTTCATAAAATATATTTGAGTTGAATTTTGAAGGATATCTTTTAGCTAGGCCAAAAGGTGGTAGGAATGGCGTGCGGGGGAGAGTTCCTGTCAGAGGAAACAGCCTATGGAAATTCACTGAGACATGAGAAGTGACTGTGGCTATTTTAAAATGGCTTGAGAATCAGCTACAAGAGCATTGTCAGTAGTGAGACTGGATCATGAAGGACCTTACTGTCAAACTAAGGAATCACTTTTTTTTCCTGAGGCACCTGGGAGCCACTGAAGAATCCCATGGAAAGTGATGAAGTCAAACAGATTTCTTGTATCTTCCCTAACAACTGGCATTGTGTCTTGAATATATTAAATATTCTATGAATGTTGATTAATAATCTGGGTACTCTGAGAAATATAACTGCATATTTCACTCAACCTTCTCAACATTGATTCCTTCATAAACTTTTTCATTCATGAACTTTGTTAGAAATGGAAAACTGTTTGGTTTCCCCATTTTGTCATTTTCCCTTTAAGTATTTTGTGGTGACGGTGAGCTCTAGAATCAGGTAACCAGAGTTTGAATCCTGGCTCTGCCACTGACATGATGTGCAGCCGGGGACAAACCACATAACCTCTTGGGGGCTTCCTCATAAGGCAATTGGGTGATTTAATGAGTAAAATGTTCACTGAAGCACATAACTAATGCTGGGCTTATAGTGAGCTTAGAGTTATAGCAGAGTTATTCTATTTTCTGTTGTTTTTTTCACATATTTTTCTTTTCCTCAAAGATGTATTTGTTTTGGTGAAGTGCAGTATCCTCCATATAATGTCTATGGAAAAGAAATTGTTTTATGCCACAAGCTTCTGAAAAATGTATATAATTGGTGACGTTTTTTAGCATGCATGGGCTTTATTTCACTGACATAAAGACAGCTTTTCCCTCAAATCTCTATGTTTGTCTGATTCTAAAATTTTTACATTACTGTTCATCATTTTAATTCTGAGAATCTTGAATTGTTACAAACTCTTTTCCAATTTTCATTTCTACTCAGTGCATTATAAATATTCCCTGACAGTAAGCTTCATGTGAAAGCAGTTGTTAACCTTAAACAAAGGAATCATGAAACTAAGCTTTTTTTTTAAGTGAGTCATACATCCACCTTCTTCCTGTCATAGAATATATATACATACATGTATAGATATATTTATACTTAACATATCATGCATTATATATATAAATCTCTATTTTCTCTAACTTAAAAAACCTAGGGAGTACCAGATTGGACAGCATTTAAAAATTTTATTATTAATTTATACTCTGCTGTTTCCCAAAAAGGGTTTCAGGTCATTTACAATAAAAAATGTATAATTACAATAAAACCAAAACCCATTAAAAACAGTGTAAAACAACAAGAACCCAGTAATAAAGGAGAAAGGAGAATATTGGAATCTATACAAAAACACCTTTTAAACATTTTCTTGGAACAAAGAATCTAGAGGGTTCAGTGAAATGTATTCTCTGAAAGACTTCTATTATCATCACCAACAGCTGGTTTGAAATTACCCCATACAAGGAGTTTGGGAAAAATGCTTTTGAAGATTTTGCTAAGTCATTATCTCATTGCCTCAGTTCTGTCCCTCCCAGCTCACAGAGGCTAGACCTTGTTTTCTCCCCCTCTGGCCCAGATTTCATTTCTCCCTGAAGGGGTCTCCTCCATGCTTATTTTATGAGCCATTTTCCTATCAGTCATTACTCACTCTTATATTTCCAGATCCAATTGGTGTTTCATCTCTAGTGCCAGCATCTAATTCCCTTGATGAGCTATTTTTGTTACAAAGTCTCTCTACCAGTGTTTTCCTTTTGTCTAGAAGGGAAATAGGTATGCATGCAAAACTCAGATGGGATCTAGATTTACCAGCTGCTCCCTTCTGGGGTGCGGCCCTTCTTTTTGTGCTGATCCCATATGTCCATGCAAGGTTTGTGCATTTCCTGTGCCCTCTTCTCTGATCTCAGACTTTTGGGCTTTTTTTTCTTCTTGGTCTCAAAATAGGGCTGGAAACTTGATTGGATAAAAGGGACAAAGGAGATACATATACAACTCATCATATGTAAATCTTCATTTTGCAGATGTAACGTAGTAATTAGCGATTCTAACACAGTAACAGATATGCAGAAGGTTTTCACAGATTCCTGTGCAGATCCCAGTGCCAAGACTGGATTGTCATTTTTATTCGTGCAGTCTATCACTCATAATGATTTTGTCCAATTCAGTACTTTTCACACTGTTCACTGCTCCCTGATCTTTCAGCACAAGCAAACAATCTTCTGAAAATACCTCTCTCAGTTTGAAGGACAATTAATGAGAAACATATCAGAAAGGTTATTATGCCTAGTTCCTGGCTAGAGCCCTTTGAATCAGCCAAAGGGAAGCTAAGTATTATTTTGACATTCATTATTGGCTGAACAACGACTATGTGTTTCTGAAGATAAAACTGGCAAACTGCTTCCACAGCCGGATCCACACAGCATGGCATGTGCTTGTGAAAGGGACTCATCTGGCCTAAGTTCTCCTGCCCTTATAGCACGCAGAGTTCAGCTGGAATCAGAAGCCTGAGTACTATTTCTTTCCAAAGGCGATTAGCTGTCCATGAGATCCCAAGTTTTCATGAGCTGTAATATTCCATTCATCCTAGATAATTCACTAATCATACGTCTAATTGCACAGTAACACAATAGAACACAACAGTTATTATTTCACTTGCTAACTCAGAGTTTTTTTAAGGCGAAGAACACTAAATTACCAGGTCATAATAAAGTGAAAGTTTTTTAAAAATAAAGAATGTTTCAAGAGAAAGATGAAGAAAAGCATTCAAATTAAAATTTGTTTCAGCCTTCAGGTTCTTTCTAGATGCCAACACTTGTTTTCCTTTCTTGCTTTTTTCCTAGGTTGCTAAACTGTTGTGACACTTTCTCTTCATATTTACCCTAATAACTCTCCTGCTTGCAGACCCCCAGCTCTCTCTAATGCTGGAATGTTTGGGATAAATCCTTCTGGCTTTCAGCAATTTGTCATGCCTCACCTCGTCATATGTTCATTTTGCAGAGACTTTCTCCCCACAGCAAATAACCCAAGAGGGTGGTTAGAACAGGTGTGAAACTTTAAGCTTTTTTCCTGTTCCATGGCCTGTTTCCATCATTTTCCTACTTTTTTCTTTTAAGCTGATGTTCAGCTCCATCATGCTGCTTTTATAGCTGCTGTTCAAACTTTAATGAGGACAATCAATGCTTGCTCTGCCTTTTTAAAAAACAGATTAGAACTCAGAAATTACAATGTCCAACAACGCCAATTGAGTAAACACAATTATATTAAAACTGTGAATTAAAAACAGTATCTTACAAATTTAATACCTTAAATTACAGAAAAGCAAGGACCAAATAAATGTCTCTGACTGTTGCGTATCTTAAATTGCTAGTCAGTTGTGGTGACATTGCTTTAGCAGGTAGCATCTGAACCCATTTATCCATTTTCACCCAGAGGAGTCCAGCAATCGTTTATCTCCAATAGGGATGATCAGAATCAAGGCGGCTTGCTTCATGTCTGTCATCATGAACCATTTGAAGCGAGATTCTGCCCATGTGTGCAGTATCCGGTACAACCACAGAAATCTACGGCATAGTGTTTTTTTCTTCCCCATATTTCCCAAACAAAAGGCATATAACATTAAGTTTAGTGCACTGATATTTGAGCTTACCAAATACCCATCTTAGCTGGTGAATGTATGTCAGTTATAGTTGCTATTAGTTTCTTTACTTCTATTCTATAGCCTGACTATAAACAAACTCAAGTATGGAGATTAAAATTAATTAGAAACTGTAGCAACAAATATACCTTTTCTGGGCTTTACTATATCACTGTTGTCCAGAGATGGCTTAAGTGAGGTCTGAGGGTTCAGTTCAGGTGAGGGTGTAGGCAGCTTACCCACCTTCAATGTGTGGACACTTGGGTATCCAGCCTTCATGTTGATATGAAACCCTCTTTTCTTTCCTGCAAATTGAGGTTGAAAGGATCTGAGTCATTGAACATAATGACTTTGTCTTTTTTTTTTTTAAGTTTCTTTATCTTTATTGTTGAAAACATTACAGATGTCCCCTTTTTACCCCCAGTGATCCCCTCCACCCCACATCCATCCCACCCCAGGCCTTCCCCAGATCAGTGTCTGTGTCCATGGGTTATGCATATAAACATGTAAGTTCGTTCTTTGATTAATCTTTCCCCACCCACTCCCCCCTACCCACCTTCCCTCTGAGATCCATCAGGCTGTTCCATGCTTCTATGTCTCTAGATCCATTTTGTTCATCAGTTTATTTTGTTTATTATATTCCATATATAAGTGCGATCATGTGGTACTTGACTTTCTCTGACTGGTTTATTTCACTTAGCATAATACTTTCCAGTTCCCTCCATGCTGTGCCAAATGAGAAAAGATCCTTTGTTTTTTGTGTTTTTTTTTAACAGTTGCATAGTACTCCATGGTGTGAATGTCCCACAGCTTTTTTATCCACTCATCTACTCATGGGCACTCATCTACTGTTTCCAGATCTTAGCTATTGTAAATTGCGCTGCTATGAACATAGGGGTAAATAAGTTCTTTGTGATTGGTGTTTGGGGGTCCTTAGGATATATTCCTAGAAGTGGGATCACTGGGTCAAATGGCAGACCAATTTTTAATCTTTTGAGGAAACTTCACACTGTTTTCCATAGTGGTTGCACCGGTCTGCATTCCCACCAGCAGTGTACTAGGGTGCCCTTTCTCCACACCCTCGCAAGCACATGTCGTTAGTTGATTTGTTGATGGAGCCATTCTGACAGGTGTGAAGTGATACCTCATTGTGGTTTTAATTTGCATCTCTCTGATGATTAGCAATATTGAGCATTTTTTCTTATGTCTCTCAGCCACCTGTATGTCCTCTTTGGAGAAATGTCTATTTAGGTCCTTTGCCCGTTTTTTAATTGGATTGTCTGTCTTCCTCTTGTTAAGTTGTATGAGTTCCATATATATTTTGGATATTAACCCTTTATCAGATGTGTCCATTGGCAAATATGTTCTCCCACACAGTGGGCTCCCTTTTCCTCTTGTTGATGGTTTCTAATGCTGTGCAGAAGCTTTTTAGTTTCATGCAGTCCCATTTGTTTTATTTTCTCCTTTGTTTCTCTTGCCCTAGGAGATATATCAGCAAACACATTGCTATGAGAGATGTCTGAGATTTTGCTGCCTATGTTTTCCTCTAGGACTTTTATGGTTTCATATCTTCCATTTAAGTCTTTTATCCATTTTGAATTGACTTGTGTATGGTGTAAGTTGGTGGTCCAGTTTCAGTTTTTTGCATGTACCTGTTCAATTTTCCCAACACCATTTATTGAAGAGACTGCCTTTACTCCATTGTATGCTCTTGCCTCCTTTGTCAGATATTAATTGACCATAATGAAGGGGGTCAATTTCTGGGTTCTCTGTTCTGTTCCACTGATCTATGCCTGTTCTTGTGCCAGTACCAGGCTGTTTTGATTACAGTGGCTTTGTGGTATAGCTTGATATCTGGTATTGTGATCTCTCCAACTTTACTCTTCTTTCTTAAGATTGCCATGGCTGCTCAGGGCCTTTTTTGGTTCCATATAAATTTTCAAAATGTTTGTTCTAGATCTATGAAATGTGCTATTGGTATTTTAATAGGGATTGTGTTGAATTTATAGATTGCTTTGAGTAGTATGGACATTTTAATGATGTTAATTCTTCCAATCCATGAACGTGGTATATTTTTCCATTTGTTTATATCTTCCTCTATTTCTTTTTTCAGTGTCCTGTAGTTTTCCTAGTAAAGGCCTTTTACATCTTTGGTTAAGTTTATTCCTATGTTTTTAGTTGCAAGGGTAAATGGGATTGTTTTTTTAGTTTCTCTTTCTGAGAGTTCATTATTGGTGTATAAAAATGCCATTGATTTCTGAATGTTAATTTTGTATCCTGATACCTTGTTGAATTCATTTATTAAATGTAGTATTTTTTTGTTGGAGTCTTTAGGATTCTCTATGTACAATATCATGTCACCTGAAAATAATGACAGTTTTGTTTCCTCCTTTCCAATTTGGATACCTTTTATGTTTTCTTCCTGTCTGATGGCAGTGGCAAGGACTTCCAGTACTATGTTGAATAATAAGAGTGGTGAAAGTGGACATCCTTGTCTTGTTCCTGTTTTTAAGGGAAATGGTTTTAGTTTTTGACCATTGAGTATGATATTGGCTGTAGGTTTGTCATATATGGCCTTTATTATGTTGAGGTATGATCCCTCTATTCCTACTTTGCTAAGAGTTTTTATCAAAAATGGGTGTTGGATTTTATCAAATGCTTTTTCTGCATCTATTGATATGATCATATGATTTTTATCTTTCAATTTGATTATGTGATGTATCACGTTTATTGATTTGCAAATATTGTACCAGCCTTGCGTCCCTGGAATAAATCCCACTTGGTCATGGTGTGTGATCTTTTAATATATTGCTGGATCCGATTTGCTAATATTTTGTTGAGGATTTTAACATCTATGTTATCAGGGATATTGGCCTGTAATTCTTTTTCTTTGTAGTGTCTTTATCTGGTTTTGGAATTAGGCTAATGCTGGCCTTGAAAAAAGAGTTTGGAAGTGTTTGTTCCTCTTGAATTTTTTGAAATAGTTTGAGGAGGATAGGTATTAATTCTTCTTTGAATGTTTGGTAAAACTCCTCTGTGAAGCCATCTGGGCCAGGGCTTTTGAGTGCTGGGAGCCCTTTGATTACTGCTTCAACTTCATCAGCAGTTATCTGCTTATTCAGGCTTTCTCACTCTTCGTGATTGAGTTTTGGAAGGTTGTATTTTTCTAGGAATTTATCCTTTTCATCCAGGTTGTATAGCTTGGTGGCATATAGTTGTTCATAGTATTTTCTTAAAATCCTTTGTATTTCTGTTGGGCCAGTTGTTACTTCACCTCTTCTGTTTCTGATTTTGTTTATTTGGGTCTTCTCTCCTTGTTTCTTGATGAGTCTGGAAAAAGGTTCATCAATCTTGTTTATCTTTTCAAAGAACCAGCTCTTGGTTTCACTGATCTTTCCTATTGTTTTTTAGTCTCTATGTCACTTATTTCTGCCCTGATCTTTATTATTTCTTTCCTTCTAATTACTTTGGGCTTTTCTTGTTCTCTTTCTAAGTTTTTAAGTTGTAGAGTTAGAGAGTCTTTTAGAAGGTTTTCTTGCCTTTTGAGGTAGACTTGTAGTGTTATGAACTTCCCTCTCAGGACTGGTTTCATTGTGTTCCATAAACTTGGAGTTGATTTGTGTTCATTTTCATTTGTTTCCAGGAAGTTTTTGATTTCTTTCTTGATCTCTTTGATAACTTATTCATTGTTTTAAAACATGCTTTTTAGCCTCCATGTGTTTGAATGTATTTAGTGTTTGTACTGTATTTGATTTCTAATTTCATGCCACTGTGGTCAGAGAAGATGCCTGATATGATTTTAAACTTCTTCAACTTGTAGAGACTTGTTTTGTGTCATAACATGTGGTCTATCTTTGAGAATGTCCCATGTGCACTTGAGAAGAATGTATATTCTGCAGCTTTGGGGTAGAATGTTTTATAAATGTCAATTAAATCCATCTGATCTAGTGTGTCATTTAGGGTCACTATTTCATTGTTGATTTTTTTGTCTGGAAGACCTATCCAGTGAAGTCAGTGGGGTGTTAAGTTCCCCTAGTATGACAGTATTACTCTCAACCTCTCCCTTGAAGTCCTCTAGAAATTTTTAATAAATTTAGGTGCTCCTATATTGGGTGCATATATGTTTATCAGGGTTATATCTTCTTGTTGGATTGATCTCTTTAGTATTATATAATGACCTTTCTTGTCTCTTGTTATGGTCTTCATTTTGAAGTCTATTTTGTCATATGAGTATTGCTACCCCAAGTTTTTTTTCATTTTCATGGAAAATTTTTTTCCACCCCTCTACTCTCATCCTGTATGGAATCTTTTGTTCTGAGGTGGGTCTCTTGTAGACAGCATATGTTTGGGTCATGTTTTCTTATCCATTCACCCACCCTAGATCTTTTTATTGGGGCATTTAATCCATTTACATTTAAGTTTATTATCAAAAGATACTTATCTACTGCCACTTTATTTCTTTGCTTATGTTTCTCATTTTCTTTATTTCTGCTTCTAATTATAGCAGTCCCTTTAACATTTCCTGTAATGCTGGTTTTGTAGTGATAAATTCCTTTAGACTTTTTTTTTTTGTTGGGGAAGCTCTTTATTTCACCCTTTGTCTTGAATGATAGTCTTGTTTGATAGAGTAGTCTTGGTTTCAAATCCATGTTTTGTATTACCTTGAATACTTCATGCCATTCCCTTTTGGCCTATAGAGTTTCTGATGAGAAGTCAGCTCACAGCCTTATGGGGGCTCCTTTGTAGATAACACATTGCTTGTCTCTTGCTGCCTTTAAGGTTCTCTCTTTGTCTTGGATTCTTGGCACTTTAATTATGATGTGTCTGGGCATAGGCCTCTTTGGATTTTTCTTGCTTGGGATTCTCTGTGTCTCCTGAACTTGTGTGACTTTTTCCTTGACCAGGTTAGGGAAGTTTTCTGCCATTATTTCTTCAAACAGGTTCTCTAACCTCTGCTTATTTTGACCTCCTCTGGCACTTCTATAATATGAATATTGTTACTTTTTATGCCATAGTTCCCTTAGACTGTCCTCCTGTTTTTAAATTTTTGTTTTGTTTTTGTGTCTCTGATTAAGTTATTTTTTCTACCTTGTCTTCTAATTCACTGATCCAATCCTCAGCTTCCTCTAATCTGCTGTTTATTCCTCCCAACGTATTCTTTATTTCTGCTATGTCATTCTTCATTTCTGACTGGTCATTTTTCATAGTTTCCATAACTTTTTTCATGCTGTTGAGCATCCTTACAATCAGTATTCTCAACTCTATATCAGAGAGATTGCTTATTTCCATTTCATTTAGCTCTTTTTCTGGAGACTTCTCTTGTTCTTTCATTTGGCGCTTGTTTTTTGGTCTCCCCATTTTGACTACTTTTGGGGGGTTGTTTCTAAGAATTAGATAGATCTGCTAGGACTTTCAGTCATTTTGGAGGGTCTCTGGTACTGGCTAATGTCAGATGCAGTTTGTGACTGGCCCTGAGTACCCTGTTTGGAGCTATCAACTACCCTAGGCTTGAGATCTTCACTGCTGGAGCTGGGTGGGTTTGGACAGGACCAAGATGCACACCAAAGTCTGCTTTTCTAAGGCCCAGGTCCCAAAGCAGAGCTGGCAAAGACTCAAAGCACCCTGAGATTTGCCTCTGCCTGCTAACTGATTAATCTGATTCTCTTAATGAGCCTCAAGCTGTAGAATCTCCACAAGGTGGGGAGGCTGGTTGTTATCAGTCTCTTAACAAGCCTCAGGCTGTAGAAACTCTTAGGGCAAGGTGAGAGGCTTTCCAGCAGGGTGGGACAATTGCTTCCCCCCTCAGGCAAAAGCCAAAAATTCGCAGCCCCAGAAAGATGTCCTGCACAGTCTGGAAGAATGACATGGCACAGTAATCCAGATAGGTGTCCCCTGATTTCACTCTCCAGAACCCACAACTCTAGACTCTCCCCACAGAGCTCCAGTCCACTCCACTCCCCTTCCATCAGAGCCCAAGGTGAGTGGCTGCACAGGAAACTTTGCACATTGGCCCTTTAAGAGGGTGCCCACAGTTCCAGCTGCCTCTCCCTGGCAGACAGAAACCCAGCTGCTTTTCACAGCCAAATGTGATGTGGGCACCTTTCTCAGTTCTGGTCCTCTGGGCTGGGAAGCCCAGCCTGGGGTTTAGGTCTCAGAGTCCTCAGTGGGAACCTCCCACAGCTGAGATATCCCTCTGGACCTTCAGATGCTGCCTGTGGGGGCCCAGCCAGCCCTCTTGGGTCTGCACTTCCTATCAGTGTCTATGCAGTCTCCACTTTTCCTTCTTGGTTATGAAGGTGCTCTCCAGCTCATCTTCAGGATGGTTTTTCTATGTTTTAGTTATAAATCCAGATTGGTCCCAGGAGAGTGTCAGTGTAGCTTCCACTCAGTCCGCTACTGTCTTGGATCTCTCAATGACTTTGTCTTCAGAAACAGCGATGGCAGACACTGATTGTAGAAGTTTGGAGAAGGCCACAGGTTTGTTATACATGTGAAGATTAAATACAAAACCAGGACCGAAATACACCACTCCAAAAAAACGCCTTTGTATCCTGCCTAATGCCTGCTTTATTTGCAGTGTGGAATACTTTACTGAAGCATAACTGGGCAGGCATTATACATATCAAACACAAATGCCACAAACTAATCCTTTGATGAAGGCTAGGGAATTATTCATGGTTCATTCTATGTGTGTATTTTTCTTGTCTTTCTGACTTATTCTGGCTCTTTTGTGTTTCCCTAATTTTTCACAATGTGTAAATAGGGACTCCTGCTTTCCTGGCCACCCTCAATGTAGTGATAAGAAGGGAAGGCAGTGAAACCCTGGGAGAAGAGAAAAAGACTATGTGACATTCCAGAATCATCTCCACCTTGTTAGGCAGCCGCCCATTCCCCTCTCTCCCACTAGGAATAGTGTTCTCAGAGTTTACTGGCTTTACTTATCTACACACAGACACACAGTAGCTAATTTCCACCTTTGGTTATATTTTTATTTGAAAATATAAGAGCTACTCCTCTTTTTTCAGTCTATTCAACTCTTTCCCATAATATAAGGTCCAGTCTTGGTACATATGCCCTGCCCACACTTAACTCCAACAAGGCCCAATCAGATTGTCCTTCACACCTCCCTACAGTCATTCTCCTGTCCTTCATGGGCACTGTAAGTCTTGCTAAGTTCCTGACAGGTGCCTCAGCATCCTGTTAGTGTCCTCCCAATCCCTTACCTATCTCACATGGTAGGAGGCAGAGCCTCTGCCATGGGTATCCCCTGTTACTTCCTTCTATTTCCCAGGTTCTCAGGCCAGTGATACACCTCTGGCTCCATTTTACGAGCTTAATATCTCAGAAGTAAGACTAGGAAATAGAGTTAAATTTTTCTGCTTATATTTTTGTATTGGTTATGGCTGTCTGTGTTGACATGGATTCAGAAAGTCTGAAAAAGACCCTTGATTGATTGGCGAGAGGGCCACAGGTCTGGACTAGAAGAGGCGACACTGGGGTCACCTAAGTGAGATTCTACCTTAAATCACAGATACAATCAACTTAAACATAAAACTTATATAGCCCTAAACTACATGATAATCATCTCATGCACACCCTTTGAATCATAACTAGCTTTTCCTCTCCTACCTCCCTGTACTTTTTCTCTTCTTAAGCAGAATTGAAGCACTGCCATTGCCTAAGCACACATTTTCTCACTTTGTCTCACCTCACACCTTTCCCTTTGCATTTTCCGTAAGCTGTTGGATTCTGTTACAACACTGGTTTAAATTTGACTCCTGCATGAAGCGTCGCACAGTAAACTTTTTCCCTGTTTCCCTGCTTTGTGGCCTGTCCACAATGCCCTTGTGCAGTTCTCTAGACGGTCTTCCTATGCTGTCCTCACCGTATATGCTGCCATGTCATAGAATCTTGGAACTGAAATCTTTCTATGCCAAGTCTATGCCAAATTGTGCTTTGCCTGGCATCACTTTATAGAGGAGAAAACTAAACCTCAGAGGAGCTGTGACATGCCCATGTGATAGCATTTGACAAGTCAGAACTAGAACCCAGATGCCTGACAGCAGCTCATCCCAGTTGTCATACTAAATTGTGAAAGCAGACCAATTCACAACAGTCAACAAGAAATGATTGCTTCATCAAGTTATCAATTCTTCAGATAATTGGGGTATTGTTCAGCTTTGTTTTCTGTGGGGATTTTTCAGTACAGCTTCTCTGAATATCAATTTCTCATGCATTAACATTTTAGAAGCTCTTATATCATTTTATATGAAAATAGATCTGTTTTTCTTTATGCACGGTATTCTTTTCTATTTGCATAACAATTCCTTGCCCACCCTTTTCCATTGTCCCTGTCTTTTCTTCTGTCCCCAAATCTTCTTGCTTATATTTTCTAGACCCTGGTCTCCTTGCTTACCACTGGGTCTGTCTCTGATCTTTCCTCACTCAATATCTTGACTGGTCTTCAGCTCTACCTCTGATGGTGAAATGGATTTATCAATGTCTTAATCTGTGTTATAAGTATTTATGAGATAGTGCTTATAATTTGTTTTGCAGTTAATTGTTTGGCTACTGCTTTTTCACTAAATTGAGTTGTAAACATTTGGAGGGCAGGGGAACTTCTTGATCATCTCTGAAAGACCCAAAATATCTAAGATAAATACTTATAAATAGTGTGCCCAATGAAGGTTTGTTGCAATAGGAAAAAAATAAGAGCTGAACTCCATAATCATGAGGTCTTTGACTGAAAGGAACACTAAAACAATGTATTGCTTCTTAATAAAAGAATATATAATATTTTTCTTTTATTTAGCATAGTACAAAAAGTACAAAAGTGTGATATGAATCTATTCTTATTTTGTTCACTGATTTATCTTTGCCAAAACAAACACACTAAAATTTGTAAATTAAGCTGGAAAATTTTGGGATTGTAAGGATAAGTGTTTCAGTGTTTTAAGTAACTCACATCCCCTTTCTCATTTGAAAAAAGAAGGATTTATTATAATTTCATAAATAATTAGTGAGAAAAAGAAATGTTCTGCTGATAACAGAATTTACTTGACCATAAGTCGTCTATGAATTACTGTTGATGATTGATTAGTCATGCTTCCAAACCTGTGTGCTACTGAATACACTATGTGTAATGGGGGAATATGTAACACCAAAAACCCTCAAAGCCTCAGCTCCGGTAAGCCTCCTTGGAGCAAGCAATCTCGTCAATGGCAGTTCCTACTTCTCTGGACAAAACATTAGCCACATTTTCCATTTATCTCCAATATTGCTACCAGGCAAAACTTTGGAACTACCTAAATTTAAATGTATAGCAAAGCAATAAACAAATTAATTAGTATAGACAGTATATATGTAGAATAGAATTCTAAACTGAATGCTCCGAGAAAACTTTCTCTTTCATTTGAAGGGAAACAAGTTCTTAATGTCATGTCCAAGTTAATTAATGTCATGTCCAATGTTAATATCAAATGAGCAGAGAAGAAAGGACACTGGTCATACTAAACTAAATCAATTTCCTTTCCTGTCCAATACTGGTTTTGGTTGAGACAGTTCCTTTGTGAACACAGGAAAATAGATTTGGAATCCTAGCTCTGCTACTTGCTGTCCAGGTCAGTGTTTCTCAAGCTCAGGGTGAACAGTGGAGAGGTTGTGAAAACTGCAGACTAAACACTTAACTGGAAACTTATGGGGATGGAACTATGGTACTTGGATTTTTTTTCATACCTCCACAAGTGATTCTACTGCACTCAGAAGTTTGAAAACTATTCATGTGTGTGATTTGAGACAAGTTTCCAAGCCTTTGAGAACCGTAGTTTTTTCGTGTGTTCCTGGAGAAAATGAGTACTGATCAGGTGGTTGGGAAGGCCACATAATTTAACATATGTAAATGGCTAGTGAATGTTGACGTGCTCTTTTCTGCTACCCCATAGTTTAAACATGACCTTGCAAGGTTCTATATATTCCCAGGTTGCACCAATGGTCATGTCCTGCCTTCTCAGGCTTTCTTATTTTTTGTAACCTGTTCTCTATTAACTTTGCCAATTCCCTTTTCAGGCATTAGTCTATTCTGGATTAATAGGAAAATAACTCCTTTTAATGGATAAAATCTTGCTGTATCTCTAAAGCTATTACATTGAAACACCTTTTCATTAGTGGAAATGTTCCTAGGAAAATATCAGCCAAAATCCCATCTGAGAGCAAAATCAGAAAGCAAAAATTTTAATCAAGGAACAAAAACTATGCAAGCTTTTAGAAGCAGTTTTTTCACTGATTTCTGCTTTAGTACTGTTAGTTTTGTTGATATCACTTGTGTTGAGGGCTCCTTAGTAAGAAAGTCTTGGTAAATGCATTCTGATTTGGATATGAAATAAGCAAAGATTTCCAAGCCATTTTTTCTTATCAATGTTATTACCTATTTTTCTATCATAGTATTACTTAAATAAGCATAAACTAAGGGAATTAACAAAGAAATCATGGTCATCATATCAGTTTTTAAAAGAACATAGAAAGGAACTAGGTTAATTACAGAGAAAATAAGTTCTTATTTTTCTTTCTAGTCTTTTCTTTAAAATATAAAAATTAGATAATATTGCCTAATTTAGTATCTAACTTTAAAATTATGAGATAGTATCATGAACACTTAATGACTGCACTTGCCAGGTTATTCAAAATAGAGCTAAATTGTGTAAAGCTCTCCATTTGATGCCAAACAATCTTAAATGTAGCTGAGCGGTGACCTTCTGCAACAGACCAGCAGATTTAAATTTAGAGTCTCTTTCTGTGTCAACAATGGTGTGATCATTACTGAGGCATGACTTAAAAACGTGAAGACCAAACCTTTATATATCCCTAAAATATAATGTTTTTAATACAGAAGTAGGGGTATTAGGAAATTGTTGTGTTTTGAATAGGTATGGATTTTGAAAGTACCAGTAATGCTTTGAGATTTCCTTGAATGCCCAGCCTTCAAGCAATCTGGCTATTTCTTTTCAAGATGGCTGTGTCCAGAGTTGTATCTAAACAGAGTTAGCAATGGTAGAGCCGCATGGTGAGTTAAGAGTGCAAAGCAGGCTTTGTTTTCTTTATGGGGAGAAAGGGAGCATACATGCCTCTGCAGGAAGCTTAGCTAGCACACATTCCAGAAGAGTAAGGAAGGACTTTGTCTTCTCTGTGCTAGGTTACATCTACTTCTGAGGAATTCAATTAGTCATTGCTCAGCTTCAATGCCAGCACTATGGTTTTGAGGACAGGACCTTGGCTTTCTCCGGGAGGGCAGCTGGTTGACTCTAATGATTATCTATCCTGAGTAGTTGCTAATAGGAATTGGGTTTTTCACCATCTACCAGACCGCACCCTCACAGTTCACAGTTTAACCTTTGATAGAGCAGCTTGCACAGTCAGTGTTCAGGTGCTCTGCATGTTGTATTCTAAGTATATAACATTTTTTTCCTATACTTTTAGCATGTCTTTTCTTTAATAATTTGTTATTTAAAGCTAAACATTTAGTCTAGGCAGTTACCTAATCTATCCACAAATTAACATTATATTGCTATTACAAAGAAAAGAAAAACAAAATAAATGTGTATTTATCTGAAAAAAAGAAGTGCGTATAGTAATTGTGGCCTCAAAATATAGATGTGACCCACTGAAAACAATGGGCTATAAAACACACATCCTACGTACCCTCTCAAATTTTCTCTGACTTCCTTAACTCCAGGCATTCAACCTCTTGCTTCCTTAGCAGCTACCCTGACCTCTCATCTCTGCAGGTTCACACAGTTTTTCTGCCTTAGGCCAACCAGACTCATTTCTTTGGCTCCTTAAAATACTGATAAACTTAAGTAAAACACCACAGATTTTAGGATCTGGCTTTCTAAGCAGTTACAGAACAGCCAAATGATACAACTACGTAGTTCTGGGGCATTAAATCCCCAAGCAGCTAATTTTGACCAATAGAAAACATGAAATAGGAGTGAGCTGAGTAGCTGATGTGCTCTCCTTTCTCCCTCTAATGGACTAATCCACAACAGGGTTTCCCCATTTGAACTTTCAAGAGATATTTCATGTGCCTGAGCAAAATCACCTCTGCAACAACCTCCTGGGTCTCTCAGCAGCTCACTGTGAAGTGATGGTTGGCATTGTAATGCATCACCTTACATTACTTCTCATAGGGTTTCCCCCCAAAATGTATAGACACACTTTGAATAATTATAAAGGCAGTGTTAATTAAAATACATTTCATTTTCAAAATTGAGCTATCAGCCCGGCCAGCATGGCTCAGCGGTTGAGCATTGACCTATGATCCAGGAGACTGCGGTTCGATTCCCAGTCAGGGCACACACCCAGGTTGTGGGCTCAACCCCCAGTAGGGGGTGCATAACAGGCAGCCGATTAATGACTCTCATCATTGATGTTTCTATCTCTCTCTCTCCCCCTCTCCCTTCCTCTCTCTGAAATCAATAAAAATCTATTTTTTTTAAAAATTGAGCTATCAGTTCTGAATGTGTGTATACATTTTTTGGGACACTCTGTATTTTCATCCACTTGATTCTTTCTTCATTCTTACTGAAGATTTAAACTTTCCAAGTAAAATATTGTCTCATTCTTTTACTAGACTCTGCTCTAGGAGATCCAGTCTAAGACACAGATCATCCCTAAGTCAATTGAATGTAACTGAAGTTGAAGAAAAACAATCCCCTTTTTAGGACCTAAACAACTACTTTGCATTATAGATAGCATCCATTCAAAAATTATGTATATGGTACCTACTATATGAAGGTACTGTTGTAGGTTCAGTGGGGGAACATTTGTCTTCATGGAGAGTATATATGAATGTGAGAAGATATTGAATAAATGAAGTAAGAAGGACATTGCATCATACTCATATATCAGAGATGACCATAGTGTTATGGTGAACAATAAATCAGGGAGGTGGGTAGAAAGTGAATTAGTACATAGTGTGTAATTTAAAACAGGGATGTTGAGAAAGATCATATTTAGAATGTGCCATTTATGGAAATATGAGATAAAGGTGAGGAGGAATCCAAGCATAAGTCTTAGGAAGAGTGTGCCAGGAAATGGGAAGAATATATGCAAAAAGTACTAAAATTGATTTATACCTTGTGCATTCAAAAAGTAGCCAGCAGGCCAAAAGTGCTGGAGAAATATGAAAGATAGGAAAACAGTAGTAAATGAAGTCAGTGAGAAGATGTGAGGTGCCTTCACCGAAACCATGTATCACCATCATGTGTGGGAGGGTGTTACAGTAGTTCTTAAATGCTTTGCCTCGAAGAGATAGACATCATTCCTTGGTAATGGCCAATCCAATAGGCCCACCTAAGTACAAGGGATCTGGGTAATGTGAGGAAGAACTTTGATATTTAATCAACAGTAAAAGTTCTCACTTATCTGTCATAAGGCTATAAATGATCTCTAAAGCCATGTGATTAACTCATTTAGGGAGAGAGTTTTTACAAAGGAGAGAAAATGCTCAAGGACTGTCTTGGGCCCTTTCTATACAACATTAAGAGCTCAGAGAGCAAATTAGGCACTAGCAAGTAGAATTAGAGGAAGTAACCAGGGAGGGAGGTATAAACCAGTTATTTGCAGATGTCCTGGATGCCAAGTGAAGGAAATATATGAAGAAAGAATGAATTATATGCCAAATGATTACAATAGGCCATGGAAGAGGAGGATGAGGATTGGATATTGGATTTAGGAAGGTAATTCATAACCTTGACATTAGCCCTTTCAGTTAATTGGTGTGAACTGAAAGCCTGATTGGAGTGAATTTAAAAGAGATTGGGAAGCAAGAATTACAGACAGAAAAAATAGAGAAGTATTTGAAGTAATTTTGCTATAAGAAAAATAAATAAAATGGGGTAACATATAAAAGGGCAATACAGTCAAAATACTGGTTTTGTTTTCCACTTTTAAATGACATGAAAAACTTTGTGTTCATATATTAATGGAAATTATTTGATAGAGAAAAACTTAATGCAAGTATGAGAGACTACAATGCAGTCACTGAGTAGAGTAAGTGGAGAAATATACTGGAAAAGTGGAAGGATGCCCTTAGTAGAAGCTTGAATAATACTCTGGAAGGTAATGAATTAACACTGCTAATGTCTAATTTTTTTTTTAATATATCTTTATTAATTTCAGAGAGAGGAAGGGAGAGGGAGAGAGAGAGTTGAAACATCAATGATGACAGTCATTGGTCGGCTGCCTCCTGCACGCCCCTGACTGGGAATCGAGCCCGCAACCCGGGCACGTGCCCTGACCAGGAATTGAACTGCGATCTCCTGGATCCTAGGTCGATGCTCAACCGCTGAACCATGCCCTGCTAGACAATGTCTAATCTTTTTGTTACAAAAAAAAAAATCTTACTTCTCAACATTTAGAGATCAATATTCTCTCTCTCTCTCTCTCTTTTAATATATCTTTATTGATTTCAGAGAGAGAAAAGGAGAGGGAGAGAGAGATAGAAACATCAGTAATGAGAGGGTCATTGACTGGCTGCCTCCTGTACACCCCCAACTGGGGATCGAGCCCGCAGCCCGGGCATGTGCCCTGACCAGGAACCAAACCACGATCTCCTGGATCCTAGGTTGATGCCCAACCACTGAGCCATTCCCAGCGGGGCCTCTTTTTTTCTTTTGAACAAAGTTAATTCCAACACATTCCCTTCTTCTGAAACATTTGTTGAAAAAAGCACCTCCAATTAGGTCAACAGCTCTCTGACTTTTAAACACAAATGTTTTAACCCTGGTAACACTTTATAATTAGTAAAACACTGTCTAGATTTCTTTTAATTACTATAATCCTAATATCATCCCCATGGTGCTGGGATGGCCAGATGTTCAGCTTATATTTTATAATAATTGTGTAACTGAATCTCTAAAGAAACTTTAAGTTATTTTTCTATGGAAAGTAGCTCTTTTTACAGTGAGCTATAAAATTTCAAGTGGAAACTACATATTCCCTCTTTAAATACTATTTAATTTTTCTAATAGTAAGGCTTAGCTAATGTATTTATTTCCAACCATAACTTTTCTTTTTACTCTAAATACAAAAACATATTTTTTAATAAAGAAAAAAGCAAAATTAAAAGCCACTGATAGTACAGGCCTGCGATTATACCTAATTTCTACCATATGGCAGTTGGTAGTGTTAGTGTGTGTGTGTTTTAATTGTGAATAACACAAAGGGTAGAATTTAGCAATCCTTTTTAGTTTGCATGTTAATTTTTCATTTTAAGAAGGCTTTTTTTTAGAGATACGATAGTTGACATGAATCCCATAAGTTTCATTACCTTTTTCCTTGCCCTTTAAGAAAAAACCAGCTTGCACATCTCCAGCAATGCATAAAATACCCATTTGTAATTATGCCTAACCTTTCCAAGCCTCTGGGTATAGTCTGCTCATTAATCTTTAACCTGACAAGCCTTGGGGGTTGTGAAATTAGTACTTCTATGTATTAGAGACATGGAGACTATAGACAAGTGAAAATAACTTGCACCAAATTGATCTAAAATAATGATTTACAAATATAATCATACAAAGTATAAATTGGCTATGCTTTTACAGAATGTTCTCCATATGCATTTCTTCATGTTGTTCTAAAGTGTAACAAAGGACATATTTTAGGTAAAACTAACACCATTTCCTGAAAAGTCACTCTTTGGTGATGAAGCATCATTTTTTTCTATGAACATGTTCATTATTTTTGTATTGGGTATTGATCAAGAGAACTTACATGAGTGAGGTGCAGATTTCTTCATATTATATTTTCCTACCTATAAAATTTTGCCTAGACATTGTTGTGTCAATTGTTGAAGTACACACAATTTTACGCGAATATCCATATATATTAAAATAGTGAATATGCCGAATAATGAGCCAAGGTTAAAAAAAATTGTGATAATTTTGTTTTATTCCTAACCAATATTATTCTTCAGAAAAGGGAGAATCGTTTTATGATTGAGTCTTTATAAATACCTACATCTAATGAGAAAGAAATGAGGAAATATCATTATGCCTTTATATTAAACATCAAATAGTGTGAGCTAATTTTGCGGTCACATCCTACTTGGATTTAGTGGTATTTAGAGTAACAGCTAAGTCACTATAATAGAGAGACTGTAAAATATAGTGAGTAAAATAAGTTAGAAATTGATTTCTGTCTCATATCACAGTCCAGAGGGTAATTGAGCAGGGAAGCTCTGTCAACTGAAACCAGCTGCTCCAGTGTTTGGCATTTCTCCCCCGGTGGTTAGGAAGGTTACAGAGAGTTCTGGGCAAGCTTCTTTCAGGCGAAGAAGTGGAACTCCCACTTATTGCTTCTACTTGTATCCCATTGGCCCAAATTTAAGTACATGGTTAAGTAAAACTATAATAGGGACTGAGAAATACTATATGTAGAGATCCAACTAAAACTAGAGGTGTCACGTTACTAAAAAGAAGATGATACTCTGTTCTTGAAGACAGTTATGTCTCAACCTCTTAGATTTAGACAGATGTTACATATTAATTGTATAGTGATATAATTAGTGGAAAAAAGAAAAATATACAAATGATTGTACATATAAAATTAAACATGGTTATGCATAGGAATATATTTATCATTGTTCTTTATAAAATACATTTGTACATATATTTTGAGATAATTCAGAATTTAGACTAGTTTTTTATGCTCTAATTTTTCACTGTCACCAACTATGTCTTGGAGCCTTTTCTCATTCATTCTGTGTCCTTTATTTTTGTTGATTTCTTCATTACATAAAATATAATTTTGAAGGTACCTTTAATTCATTAATCATTTTGATAAGTATTTAGTGAAGGAATATTCATTATATAACAGACATTATTTTGAGAACTTTGGATGTAGTAATAAATAAAACAGATAAAGATCCATGCCCTTTAAACTTATATTTTGCCATGGGATATAGACAATGAGTGGTAAATTTAACAAATAAGCAATTTATACATGAGAAAGAGTAGAACTGCAGTGGTTTAAATCACGCTGTTCCATGCCAAAGAAAGAGAGCCCAGAGGGTCCCAGCCAGGTGGTCAATTACTCTGGCCAGGAAGGAAACACTTCACTTCCATTCACAGGTCATTGGCAAGAGCTGGTTATGTGGTCCCATCCAGTAAGAGGGCTAGCCAGGAAGTATAGTCCTGCCAGTTGCTTCGTAGTGGGGAGAACAGGGTCCATTTGGTACACTTTACTAATGATTATCACAGCAGGTATATTGGATTCTAGAGTTCAGGTGTTATTTGCTGTGAACTAGGCATGCAAAGGTTTGCAAGAGGAGTCCTTGAGGCAGAGGGAGAAGCAAGGGCAAAGATCCGAAGGCCAGGCTGTACCTCTCTTGTTTGAGGACATTTAAAAACATTTAGGAGGCTAATGTGGCTGGAGCAGATTGAATGAGAGAAGGCTGGTGGAAATGAACTCAGTGACATACTGGGACCAGAACATGTTAGGTGCTATAGGCCATTGCAATGACTTTGCCTTTGCTACAAATAAAATTGAGCATTATTGTAGAGTTTAAAAAATTGTGTGAAAATAACTGATTTATATTTAAAGGAAATTGTTGGCTGTTGTATTGAAAATAGAATCATAGAAGAGCAAAGGTAAAAGCTGGGAACCAGTTGAGAGGCTATTTCAGTCATCCATATGTTGGAGAGATTGTTTTCCAAATTGTTTGCCTTTTCTTCTATACACTCAGCTAGACTACATTTCTCAGTGTTCCTTGCAGTTAATGTGGCTACGACTTGGGAGTAAAAGTAATATATATCCATATTGTGTCTGGCCCATAAAATAAAATGTGTAATGAATCACTTTCTTCCCCATCTGTCAGCTGAGTGGGGGGAATGCCAACATAAAACTACTAGATACACCCTGCCGGGCATGGCTCAGTGGTTGGTCATCGCCTATCATCCAGGAGACTGCTGTTCAATTCTCCGTCATGACCCATGCCTGGGTTGTGGGCTCGATCCCCTGCAGGGAGTGTGCAGGAAGCAGCAGATCAATGACTCTCTCATCACTGATGTTTTTTTCTCTCTCTCTCTCCCTCTCCCTTCCTCTCTCTGAAGTCAATAAAGATATATTTAAAAGAAAAAACAAAACTACTAGATACAAGGAGCCTGTATATCTTAGTGATCACATGGAGCTGATATTTTCCTTCCCCAAACTCACCTTACCACCACTTATAATTTATGTACGATATAAACTTCTATTGAACTTAGCCACTGAGATTTGGGGTTTATTTGGTACGACAGAATTACTCTAATACAGATATGTATACATTGAAGTGAAGTTCTGCTTAATGCATGGCATTGGCTTAGCAATTAGGAGACAAGTAAAATGGCAAAGAGACTATATCAGTGCCTGAGTAGTTTGTGGTTTATATCCTATAGTTGTGAAACATTTGGTAAAACTCTCTCATGAGTTTCTTGGAAAGCAAACTCTGTACCTCCCAGCCTATAGCTCCAGGAAGTGATTGGAGAAAGCCAAAGTGTTAGGACCCGTTGGCTATTATTGGCTGCCTTTTGTGTTACAAAAGATAAACTCAGGCAAGAAATGGGTGGTTTCAAGCAGAGATTGAGTAGATACCAAGGGCCTGAGGGATTGGCAAAGCTGTTGTTTCTGGACTTGAAAGTGTGAGAGAGAAGATTTAAAATGAATGATTCTGAGAGATAAACACACACTAAAATATTTCAGTTGAACCAAGATTCAACTTTGAAACAAAGCTGAATTAAGGATGCTGCCACCCTATCAATACCAACTGATTGCCAGATGATTTCAAGGTCTCAGGCATTAAGTTGAGAAAACAGAGGACATAATGGGAGAATGCTGGTTTGTGAACAAAGAAAGCAGATTTGAGAACTATGTCTGGGAAAGAAATTTGGGTGATTACTAACATATGAAAATTATAGGAATCAAATAGATAAGAAGTGTACTCGTTTTTTAGGTAACATATTGCTAAAAAGCTGAGCTTGCACTAAAATGTCTTGACTGTTTGAGATTTAAAAAAATAGGTGGAACTCCAAACTTACCCAGGAAAGAAATATTAAAGTGTCTATTTATATTCATTTTCCACCTAAAAATATGAAACAAATTAAGCCTTAGCAGTGTTTAATATATTGATTAGTCTTACTGTCCTCAAAGGTCCTTAGGTCAGACAATCAGTCATCTGTCACTTGCAGTAACACCTGAGAGAGCCTGTGGGAATTGGGGGAATTGTATAATACAGAGTGATTGACATTGCTACCCTTATTTATTTATTCATTTTCATTATACTGCTATCCATTGCAAATTACATGTGATCATTGAGTGAATTTATAGATTATATTATTTAATTTTAATAAGTTCACCTTACAAAATGAGAGAGTGGCTTCAAATTTTCCAGCAAAGAAAATTTCAAATTGAAATAATATTAATCATACAAGCATAAGGAACCAAAAAGAAATGGCAGAATTGACACTTCCTTTATTTTAGTATGAATTCTTTGTAAGTCACATTACAGAATATGTAAAATTATATGATTTAATTAGTTCCGGTAGAGGGCCAAATTTTGAAAATTAATATTATCAAGAATGCTTTAAAAAATAAATTGATTTTAAAAAGAATGCTTTTAAAAATGTGAATTTATATGCACTATCATTAAGTATGACTCTTATCCTATGTACCTATTACACCTTGAGATATTAGTTAATTATGGTAGTATAGGAATATAATTATGAATATATGTATATTATATATACATATATAATATGTATTGAGTATACATGTATATGCATATAAATAAATTATATCTATTAAGGTGAATGACCAAAATATTTGAAAACTACAGCTCTAGATAACATGTAGGATGTTAATTTTTAAAATTATCTTAAAAGAACACGTAAAAAATGTATTATCTTAGTCATTTTTAAGTATACAGTTAAGCAGTGTTAAGAAGTATGTTCACACTGCTGTGAAACAGATCACCAGAAATTTTTCATCTTGTAAACCTGAAACTCTATACTCATTAAACAACTCCCCTTTTCTACCTCCCCCCGGGCCCTGCATCCCTCATTTTGTTTTCTGTTTCTATGAATTTGACAAATTCAGATACCTCATAAAGTGGGATCCTACAAAAATTATTTTTATAACTGGTTTATTTCATTCATGTTGCAGCAAATGACAGGATTTTTTCCATTTTAAGGCTGAATACTATTCTATTGTATGTATGTAGCAGACTTTGTTTATCCACTCATGGATATGTGGACTGCTCCCACATTTTGGCCATTGTGATAGTACTTCTATGAACATATGTATAAAAATATCTCTTTAACACACTACTTTTAAATTTTTGGATATATATCCAGAATATGATTGCTGGATCATTATATAGTAGTGTCATTTTTAATTTTTGAAGGAACTTCCATACTGTTTTTTATAGTGGTAACACCATTTTACCACCCCATTGACAGTGCACAAGGGTCCCAATGTCTTCACATCCTTGTCAACACTTATTTTCTCTCTCTCTTTTTAAATGGGTATGAGTTAATATCTCATTATTGTTTGATTCACATTTCTCATGATTAATGTTGTTATCATCTTTTGATATGCTTGTTGGTCACTTGTATACCGTCTTTGGAGAAATATCTGTTCAAGTCCTTCGCTCATTTTTTAATTGGATTATTTGATCCTTTGTTGTAGGAGTTCTTTATATATTCTTGATATTGTCCCCTTATCAGATATATGATTTGCAAATTTTTTTTCCTTTCCATAAGTTGTCTTTTCACTGTATTGATTGTGTCCTTCAACACACAAAAGTTATGTTTGTTGTAGTCCCATTTGTCTATTTTCACATTTGTTGCCTGTGCTTTAGGTGTTATAGTCAATTATTTATAAAACAGTTATCTTTCCATTCCAAAATATGAAGCATTACGTGGATTGAGATGGGCGATGATAATAACCCAAACTACATACATTATGTAATAATGCTTATTTGGTGCAGTCACTTCATACAGGCAGTGTTCCTAAAGAGATAATTGTATGTTAGTAGTCAGTAAACAGACATTTACTTAGACACTGGTTGATAGTTAAAAGGTAGCTTTCCAAAGTAAATGGTTGTTCAACATTTAAAAATGGAAATACTTGCTTTTAGCATGGAAGGCAATACTGTTTGCTTATTTAGAGAAAGCTTGATTACACCTTCCCAGAGAATGGTTGTTATGCACATTATATTTGTTGTAAGCTTTCTTTCTTTCTTTCTTCCTTTTTTTTTTTTTTATAATGGTCTCTTACAAGGCTCCTAGATAATATTGTACAAAAGGTTAAAAACTAGTTGTATGGACCCTATGTCCTGGGTCTTAACAAAATTTCAAGTGTCAGTTAAGCTGGACATATGAAACAGCACTAACAGTATTCCTGCTTATTCTTACCTGCCCTAGTTGAAGATTAGGCATAACACTTTTTAGCTCACCTTGCACTACACTTAGTCTGGCATTTTGTGCAATTAGGCATATGAAGAATGCTTAGGATGAGGGTGGTGACAGTGATGATCTCCTATGATTATATATTGCCACTGACCTACGAGGCTTCCTTTAAATGCTCTTTGCGAATAACCATTGACTCCATATGACTCAGAGAAATGTACCCCCTTCACTCATTTGGATATATCATTTTTAACAGTCATATATTTTTACTCTGCTTATAGGTTTTTGAAATCATCTTTTATTTCATTGCTTTGTTTCATCAGACAATTCATCAAGATATCCTCTTTTACTTATGAAAATTGCTGAATCTTCATCCCATTGGGTTCTTATTATCAAATCTTATATTCAGGCCTTGCATTGTTTTCTCATAAAATTTTTATAGTCAGTGTGAACCACTTAACAAAAAGTACCCAAATGCTGTATCATCTATGATCTCAAAACTTCTAAACATTTATTTATTTTTTTAAAAATTTTAATTGATTTTTAGAGAGAGGGGAATGGAGAAGGGAAGAGAGAGAAAACCCATCTATGTGAGAGCAAAATATCAATGGTCAAGTCCAGTCAATCAGTGTGTCGCTCTCATATCAATGTCTCTCTCCCTTCTTCTCTCTGAGAGCAATAAAAAAGTGAAAAAAATTATTTTTAAGTAAAATATATTAATAAATACAAATGAAGATTGAATTTAAACATTAGTTATATGTCAGACAAAGTCAATTTTCATATGTAAAGGGCTGCTAATTGACTAAATCTATTTTCTTCTGTTTTTAACTGCGACTGTGCAGCTAAAAATGTACTTTTTCTTTGTAGTACTTTTTACAAATGTAATGAGATAGTTTTGTTATTATTTGTTTAGAAACTTTCTCCTGCATCAGATTATATGTTCATGAGCACAGGGTTTTGTCCTGTTCACTTTTTATCTCAATAATATACACTGAATAAATGAATAAATCATTAAATGAATCAATATAGGGCACAGATTTTATGATTCATATTTGGAATATAATTCTAACTTTTTACTACATTCCAGTGATACTTAACTGAAGGTGATTGCTCCTCAGGGAACACTTGGCAACATATGGAGACAGTTTTAGTTGTCACAACTGAGGCATGAACTACTTGCATCTAGTGGCCAGAAATGTTGCTTAACATCCTGCAATACAGGATGTTAACTGCACACAACAAAGACTTCTACTCAGTAAATAGCACCGAGCTTGAGAAACCCACAATGCCTGTTGGTCAGGTTTCCATATGCCTCCAGCCATGTCTCTGGCTTATTTCCTTTTTACTTTTACTTACTCCATTCAGTCCATCCTGAACTTCTAGCAGATGCTTGTCTACATTAAGCTTTTAGGGCATTTTCACATAGTGTTCTTATTATTAGAAATTTTTTCTCTTTATCTTTTGTATGAATAACTATTCATCTTTTAATTTTCAGCTTAACTTCCCACCAATCATGATTATAATTTCTGTCCTAAATTCTTGTATTTATTTCCTACACAGCAGTATTAAAACTCGTACTTGCATGTATGTGTATATGTATTGGTTCCAATTTCTATCAGGCTGTATATTCATGAGAATAGGAACTTTGTTTAGCATAATGATAGCACATAGTAAATGCTTAAAAATTTTTTAGGTAGCAGAAAGAAGAGGAATGTGGTTGAAATATATAGCAAGTTGTAATTAGGAGGCTTATACAGGTGAAATTAGATAAATAGGTTGGCAAGGACTTATAGGTCATGGAGTATCATTTCAAAGCTATCCTTAGTGTGGTAAGAAGCCATTATATTGTCTTCAAAGGAAAGTAATTAGATCTGATTTTTTAAAAGATTACTCTGGCTGCTATGGAGAGAATGAATTAGAATGCTAAAACATAGGAGCAGGATAACCAGTAAAGAAAATATGATAGTGGTCTTTATGGTAATGGTGGCATGGATCCTTATGCTAAAAGTGGAAATGGCAAGCAGTAATGAATTTTAGATATATTTGGAAATAAAAACGACGACATCTTTATGTATTGGACATTTAAGATTAAATAAATAGATTCTTCAAGGATAATTTCTCAGTGTTTTTAGCTTGAGCACCTGGTAAGAATTCATTCTTGTTCTTGTCTTGGAGAAAACTAAAGAAGGAAAGTGTTTTAAGAGATAACAAACAGTATCCTTTGAGCCATATCATGTTTGTGATGCTTTTGTATCAGTGGAGGTGGAATATAAGTTTATTGGATGTCTGGAGTCCAGAAGAGTAATATTATTTTGATATATGAGTTTGGCCCTTATCAGCATATAGCTGCTGTTAGAAACTTAAGCCCATATCAGATTTTTACAGAGTGAGTGAAGCTACAGAAATGTTATATACCAGGATCCAAAACCCAGATATACTAACATTTAGATGTGAAGTAAAATAAGTGATGCAAATATGAGAGACTGAAAAGAGCATCCAGTGAGGAGAACAGGAATTCATGGAAACCCACAAAGGAGATATTTCCAGGAGGCAAGGGTAGTCACCTGGGTTGAATGCACAAAGGTTGAGTCAGATGAGCACAGATCAGGACCCTTTGGCTATGGTAACACAGATGAGATTCAGTATTTATGGATTTGGGCTAAAATATGTGAGGGAAGTCCACATCTAAGTGGTTTTATATTAAAATGTTATTTGAGTGCAAATAGACTCTATGGAGAGCTCTTTTAGAATTTTTATTATAAAGGGGAGGGGCCAGCAATGCAGGACAGTAACTATAAAGAGGCATGTAGGTCCAGGAAGAAATTTATGGAAGATTCAAGAGTATGTGGGAATGCTGCTGGAATTATATCATGGACAGAAAGAAACTTAACATGCAAAAAAGGAAGAAAATGACATAATATTCTGGTTATAAATCTCTTATCTCTCAACTCCAAAACTATTCTTTGTTCTGCTCTGTGATCCTTGACCTGATGCTGCAAACATATTACTCATTTATCTGCTGGTTTTCTGTTAGATTCTACAAATTAGAGGCATTAAAGGGAGCCAGGAAATAGAAAAAAAATGGAAGAAGGGACTTTGTGTTTGTTTGCTGTTCCTGTCAGTGTCCTCCCAGCAATACCTGATTCCAATTTCTTGTGTCCTGCTATGTCCTCACAACCAGCCTCACTGAGTCCCTCAGAGCTGGAAGCTGACATCAAGCTCAGAGCTGGGAAGTGTCCCCTCCAAAGAGAGTCAGTCTAGTATCAAGCTCCACAGGGCTTTTGTTCTAGGTCTCATAACCCCAACCTCTCCTTTGTTCTTCAGCTCTAGAGAAGCTTCTTCATGTAATCTTTATCTAATTGTTCTCTTTTGGCTTTGTCGTTCCCCTGTTATGTGTGTAACTGATTCACTATATTAAATTATCTATGTTGAAGTAAACAGTATAGTTTTGGTTTTCCTGTAAAAGCACTGGTCTTTTTAGGAAGAGGAATTTTGTCACAAGTGCAACAGGAGAGAAGATGGATATAGTTGCAGGATGATGTACATGCAACAAGATCAGCTGAAAGTGCAAAAGGGAAGTGATGATGGAATGGTGTTCAGAAATTCGAGAGGAGAAAGGAAGGCTTGAGTTGGAAGGCCATCAGGAGAACTCTAAAAGATTGCCAGACAGTATTGAGTGCCCCTGGGCTTGGGATCATGATTTTAAAAAGAAATAGTCAATTCATTGTGACAGTTTTCTTTAGGGTCTTCTGCTAGTCTGTGATATGTTGGGGTCAAGCCATGAGGGACCATGGACTCCATGCTAAGGAATCTCAAGTATATATTGTACTCCATAGCCCAGCCACATGGTACACATATCACCATTCCCCAATATTGCTCATAGATTATTGTACCACAACCTGTTTAGCCTTATAACCCAGTACAATAGGCAGCCACAAACAAAATCAATCTCCATTGACATGTATATAAGTAAGCTCCCACTGCTAAAACAAAAATCCATAGATTGAGTGGCTTTAAAAAGAGAATTTTTTTTTATCACAGTTCTGGAGGCTATATATCCAAGATCAAAATCCTAACCAATTCTGTTCCTGGTGGGAGCTCTCTTCATGGCTTGCAGGCAGCCGCCTTCTTGCTTTGTCCTCACATGGCCTTTCCTCAGTGCATAGGCACAGAAAGAGAGAGAGAGAGAGAGAGAGAGAGAAAATATGTGTTTGCATGCACACTTTAATGGTGTTCTGATCTTTCTTCTTATAAGAACACACATCCTAGTGGAAAATAGCCCTACACTTATGAACTCATTTAACCTTAATTACTTCCCTATAGATAGGCCCCATCACTGAATATAAGCACCCTGGTGATTAGGGCTTTAGCGTATGAATTTGAGGGACACAAACATTCAGTTCATAATAGCATGTAAGCTGGAACCTTCTTACAATCTCTTAAATAGGCAATTTTCACTTGAGAGGTGACAATGGATTTTTTTCAGAAGAATATAATTTACAACAGTATAGAGCATGAGTTTAATGAAAAGATACAATAGAAACAGAGGGTGCTTGGGAGGCAAGAGTAGCAAGAAATCATGAATCCTGAATTAAGACACCATAAAGAAAAAATATGCTATCTTCATTTTCTTATGTTTTGTTCCTGCTTGTATTTCATCACTGACTTTACTTAGGAGGCAATAAGCCATTAAGTGATAAGATTTGCAGTGAGGACCCAACCAAGAGCTAGCACTGTCCTAGTGGATAAGAAGAGGAATGGGATTTCTATGAAAACAGGCTGTAGCATGCAGTATTTGCCACTCTTTTTGGAGAAGGGACTCCTACTTTTGTAGCATGCCATGACACTAGTATTTCACAGAACTGCACTTTGTGAAATATTGCTTTAGAGAACGTCTAACAGGATATGGCCTCTGACCTAATAGCCTTGATGGCCAACTCCTTCTCAAACCCAAGGATGAGCAGTCTCCAGGAAATGAAATATTATTAACAAAATACAGAGGGAGAAATAGCAACCAAATGCCCATTTATCTAGTCTCTCTTTCACAGACTAGAAATGTGACATTTCATGGCAATCATTTTATGCCATATATGTAGCTGGAAGCTCTATTAGCTACATATGAGAAGTTCATTCATTAATTTATTATGGGAACCACTGTCACAGGGGTCATATAAATTGCTTATCATTATAATAATTCATAGTTTTGAACATTTACTATATGCCAGTCATTCCTCTAAGTACATTATATCTACTTAATTCCCCCCCAAACTCTGAGGTAGCCACTATTATCAGGGCCAGTTTATAGATATGAAATTGAATGATGAAGCATTCCAGTAACTTACCCAAGTTGTAAACGTGGTAAGTGATGGAGCTAGGTTGAGTCTTGGTAGCTGCCTTCAAAGACAACACTTAATTTGTGTACTTTGCTGATTTTGATGTCCCTCACATTGTCTTAGAAAGAAAGTCATGCTTGGATGGCGTGGCTCAGTGGTTGAGCATCGACCTAGGATCCAGGAGATTGAGGTTCGATTCCCGGTCAGGGCACATGCCCAGGTTGCGGGCTCCATCCCCAGTGGGGACGTGCAGGAGGTAGCCGATCAATGACTCTCTCATTGTTGATGTTTCTATCTCTCTCTCTCCCTCTCCCTTCCTCTCTCTGAAATCAATAAAGACATATTTAAAAATTTTTTTTTTCAAAAAGAAAGTCATGAGCTGGAAGTTTGTGTAGAGATCAGGGATTCAGACTGAGGGAAGCTGAATGAATCACATATTCATAGCCACTGAACCCCTTGGCTTTTCTCCCTGGGAAGCAAGGTCACAGGCACTGACATTTTCCTCTGATATGTCTTTTCTAGGATTCCTTAGCAACCTAGAAAATGCATTCTTTAAAAATATATATTGATAAATTCAAAGACATTTTGGTCTGGTGAAAATCATTCACTGTCATTCATTGTATTTTCTAGATTTGTATCTCTAAGATTAATGCTTAGAAGTTAATATATTTTTCTTTATTCCAAATTTTGAATATCCCACCTCAAAACACTTAATACTTGTTATAGAACTGTCTATCTTTCTAGGCACGTTTTAGTTCTATTTCTTTAATAAAATATGCTATCATTACCCAGCCCATTCATGTTTACTCATTTTTTTAAAGCATTCTTTTAAAAAAAATCCTCACATGAGGATTTTATTATTATTATTATTTTCAGAGAGAGAGAGGAAGGGGGGAAATATGGGGTAAGAGGGAAACATTGATCAGTTGCCTCCCATACATCTGCAGCTTAGGTATGTGCCCTGACTGGGAGCTGAACCCACAAACTTTTGGTGTTGGGGCCGATGCTCCAACCAACTGAGTCACCCGGCCAGAGCTGTTTACTCTTTTCTTTAACTTTGTCTTTGCAGTTAGTTTCATATGTTTATCATATAGTTTAGTCTTCTAATAGGAAACCCTAAAATTTAGAGACATATTTTCAGAATCTGATAGCTCCTAAACCACTTAGCATAATGAACATGAATCTGTAGAGTAAATAAACTTACTTGGCAGTATCTCAGTAACTGATTGAAAAGTCTCTATTTTCAAAGGTTATTTTTGATAATACTACCATATGTAATGTTTTTATTTTTAGTCAAAAACTTTAATGAAAATTCACAAATTTAATATTGTTATACCCGTCTTACGAGAGACTAATTCACACAGAGACCAAATTGACAGTTTGGAAATTTATTAGCCTGTGACTGCGAGTGGAATCCTGCCCAAAACAAAACTCACAGCCCCCAACAGTCTTTGCAGGGAGAATATAAAGGCAAAAAAAGGGGGTAGGTGGGGGGACTAGCGAATCGGTATACAGAAGCTAAGATAAGTGTTAATTAACCTTCTTCAGTTAGCTATTCCCTGGAATTTTGTTGGGCAGAAATGTTTTACAAAGTGCCAGGGGAAGGGAAGAAAGTCATTGTTTCTACATAATACATTTTGTTGCTCTTGCTTATCTTCAAAGTAGCAATTGTAAGGGTTGAAAATGGGAGTGCTAAAATGGGAGTGCTATGCTTCAATATATTTGTTAATTCTTTCATTTAGATCTAATGGTCATTAAATATTCAGTTAGACATTTCTAATAATTATGCAAATTTTGACAACTACATAGTTTTACATTAAAATTAGGTCAGTATGTTTAATTTTCATTTCTGATCACTAAGGAAGTCAGTTTAAGAATTCTTAAGAAAGACTGTTTTCCAGCTTCCAGAGGAAAAATGATCAGGTTAGTGTAGGTGGATTTTGCTGATTTAAATTTGGTGATTCTATAGAGATATTCATAGAACAAACATATAGTTTATATTAAAATCATATTAGGTAGAGATGGTATACTTTTCTAAAATCTCCAGGCTGGAGCATAACCTCTGCATTTTTATACTATCAAACTCTTCAATGGTCCTGTTGTCAGGGTCCAATTGGTCACTTAGAGATTCATCTACAATTCCTGTAACCAGTCTCTCTATCTCCACTCAGGATACTTTTGTGTTTCAATGTGACATTTTCCTATCCAAATTGATCAGCTGTTTATAAAGAAAAAATTACCTGTGTCTGATATTTCGGGTTAGGTTAATAAATATTTCATGGCCACATATCCTCTGTATCAGTAAAATCCAGTCATCACTTTAATTTCTGACTGCAACGGGGAATCATTATAGTGGCCTTTCATCTTATGAGCAGATGTGTACTTGGTTTCTATTAGGAAATATATTTGTAATCTTCTATAAGTCCCAGCATCATAATTTTTGAAGTGAAACTATCCATAACAACATTTCCTTAAACAGAATTTACAAATGTGTCATAAATATTTATATGTATCAGTAAGCGTTCTGAATGTATATATGTGAAAAACTATAAACACACGCAAGCCCATATATATATATATATACAAATCCCTGATCAGCTAGTTTGTTACTTAAATCCAAAATCTAGCTATTTCAACAAATTGCTCAGAAAGCAGTGGCTATATATCATTTATTTTCATTTTTGTTGTTGTTATCCTAAGACTTAATGGAAATGGCAAGATTTTTTTGCCCTACCTTTCTCTCCTTCCTTTCATTTGTCCCTTTGTTAATTAATGAGTAAAGTTACCAAGTCTACAGGGCTTATAGCTAATCAGGGAGTTTCATTTATTGGTTTAGGTGAAAGCTTTCAGAATGTTAATGCATCACCCGAGGTGTGCCTGGGAGCATACTTTTGGCAGGAAATACTTCCAAAGAGAATAGTCTGGAAAGAACACGTAGCTCAAGCTTAGAATTTATCTCTCCAAGCAGCTCATAGCCTCTCTTGTCTCTCCCTATTAAATTATTCATTCATTTTATATATTTATATTTAGTTAAATGAATAATTTTAAGTAAGGTTAGTTTTTTAAAATTTTATTTATATTTGGTTGCTCAAACAATTATTTTTCCTTTCTTCAATCCTTTCCCTCGTCCCCCACAAACCAACCGTCAACCTTTTGATAATTTTATTCTCACTTTTGATACTTTCATTTGGCAAAATATTATATTCCAGGCAGAATTTTCTAATGCCCTTTTCACTGAGAGACCTTTACCTTGGCAGATGTCTCCATAACCTAAATATTTGCTCATGATCTCTCCAAATGTTCCAACAATGCTGGGCAAAGTGCAGTACTTTTCCTCAGCAGTGATATTAATATTTCTCTCTTTTGGCCATTTTGTTAAAGATCATCATAGAATCCACTTAGTAAGTCCCCAAAGGCATGGCAGATTATAAATTCAATCTGTGGCAAACTTTATTTCAAGTTTATTTTATCTCCCCCTCTTTCCCCAAAGGGGAGCAATGTGTAATGTGAACCCAGAAATGTTGCCACTCACTTGATTTGTTTCAAAACCTTCAGATTTTTGAGTTTTTAGATGTTATGTGCATTTATGCGACAGGCAGAGAAGTGCCAGGGAAAAGCACCGCAGGGCCTGGTATGTGGAGCTTGCAGGCAGGCTGCTGACACCTCTTTGATTTGGCAACTTTTTTTTTGTAAAAGTACTGAGATTTGCTGTTGGTACCATGCCCCACCTGTTGGCAATTCACCCCATGTGGCGTCCTTCCCACTGGGTTTACTGTTGAGGCTCACTGGCAAACCCCATGGCACTGTGGCTCTTGCAGAAAGCTGAAAACACGTAGAGGGGCCACCCACGGAGTCCTATGGCTTTTGAACTTTGGAAACAGCCCTGACTTGCAGAGCTCCGTAAGTGCAAAATTTTAAGAAAGTCTGTACGCCACAGTTAACTGGTTTGTAATCCAAGTACATAGCCGCACACTCACTCTAAAGACATCCAGGAAACCCGTGGCTTGTGGGTTTCTGGAGCAGTCAATGCTTTAATTTCAGGCATGTACTTCAACTTTTAGAGTAAAGGCAGTGTGATTTGTTACCTGCACAGATACAAGCTGTGTCTCCTCAGGGAGCGTGCCTCATAGAAAGCAACAATTTAAATAAAGTAACAAGTGTGGCACTTTGAAATTGATCTAAGTATTTCTAGAATTGTTTCCCGGGGTGATGGAAAGGGGCCTAAATAGGAGGTAGAGGCGTTTTGAGGCCTCTCGATGCAGGAGTAGCAGCACTTGTTTAAGAGCTTTGTTCCTCCATCCATTCCCTAATAGAAAGAGAGTAATAACACACATCTTACCTGCTTGAAGAAATCCACATAGAAAGATAAGAATATTTATTGTTATTAATACGTCTAATGCTCATTTAAGAAATTATACACAAATGCTGTCATTAACCAACCATGTGATCCACCGCCCTCGCCATACGTGACTGGGTCTTGGTGGGTGCCCGACCCAAGATCTTCAATCCAGATGTTTGCCACTTTTTCTGCTAAACAAAAGACCAAGTACATTGTGCTTTGGATTCGTGCAAATTCAAATTCCATGTCTCCTTTATTCATTTTCCAGAGCAATGTGCCAGCTTCGGCACTGTCTGGAATATTGATAGTTGCCTAATTGTCCTGTTTCTTTGATTTTTCCATTCCACAATTTAATTTCACGTCTCATATTTGCTGTTATGTTGATTTGCTAAAAGCCCCATCTCTATGAACCATCTCTGTAGGCTGTGACTTGTTACTACTCAAAGATCTAACTGCATGACTGTGTTTTATTTTAATTTATTCTAGACCTCTGCTGTCCAGTAGAGTAGCCACTATCCACAAAAAGGCTATTTAAATTTTAATTAATTTAAGTTAAATAATATTACATTTTAAGCTTTTAGGCAGTATCTAAAATAATAAAACACATAGAAACAGGGCAGAATGGTGATAGGGGCTAGGGGAGGGAGACACAAGAGTTGCTACTTCATAGGTACGAAGTTTTAGTTATGTAAGATGATAGGTTCTAGAGTTCTGCTGTTCATCTTTGTGATTCTAGCTAACAATCCTCTATTATACAAATAAAATTTTGCTAAGAGGGTAGATCTCTTACCTCATTCATAATAAAATAAATTCAGTTCATTAGGCACTGTAGCCGATTATCAAGTGCTCAACAGCCAAGTGTGGCTTTGGCTACTATATTGGACGGCACAGATATAGAACATTTCCATCATTATAGAAACTTCTATTATGCAGCACAAAACTCTGTTTATTTGTTTGAAACTTTGTTAACATCCCAAGAGAAGGCACATTCTTTGAATCAGATAAGGCCCATGGATAGTAAGTAATAGCCAACATAATTCAAAAAAGTTTATCAATAAAGGGAACATATTCAGTCATGAAACCGGAAGGCTTCAGAGTCAGTTTTATTCAACTGCATACAGACTTGTCAAAAGCTTTTTTTTTTTTTTTAAAGTATATCTTTCTATTCTGATTTGTGTCAGCTTTTGTCTAAGGGCTGTTTTCTCAACGTGGTCACAGGTGTTTGCCCATGATTCCTAGGAATACCTAGTTCTACAAATCTAATAGCATTACCAATTTTCAGAAGATAGGGGTGTTTTTTTCTCTAGGTGTTATCACAAACCTTTCCTGAAATTTGGCAGCTCACATTTCATCACTCTCCTGCCTCCAGGAAATCTGTGGTCAAAGAACAGGATTACATGGCTTAGTTTAGGCATCAAAGCAAGGATTGTGTGGGTGCATGAACAAAATTCAAGACAGCTAAAGGGAGGGAATGGCTGGTAGGAAGGTGCCTCAAATGTCTCTATATGAGTGACTTTCACAGAAGGGATTTTGCCCTGCAGGGAACACTTGGCTGTGTCTGAAGAAAATATTCATTTTCATGACTGGAGATGCCCTACTGACATCTAATGGGTAGAGGAAAGGGATTCTGCTAAACATCCTACAGTGCACAGGACAGTCAACAAAGATTTATCTGGGCTCACATCAACAGTGCTGAAGTTGGGAAATCCCATTTCATGAGATTGTGCCATATGGAATCTAGTTTAAATTTAAAAAGAAACTTTAATGACTTGCATAACTAAAAAATGGAGTGTTAAACCTGGTGTTAGGCATGATCTGATCCACAGATTTGCAAAGGCTTACATACTTCACCTGCACTTCCTTGCTGCGTTCTTGGCTTTTCTGTTATCTAGACTCTCAAATTCTTCCTGATGATAGCACCAGTGGTTGCCACACTCCCACACTGTTATATTTATGCAACAAGCTATCTAGTGAAGAGAGTTATTTTCCAGTAGCTTTCACAAAAGAGGGAAAGCTTTCTCTTCAGAACCTGCCAGCAAATAGCTTTTCTTTCTCCCAGTTAGCCAGAATTGTATCACATGTCTATTCCCAAACCAGTCTATAACTAAGAATGTGGTCACTTTAACCTAACTGTTAAAAAGCTGAGACGAGGAGGTGGGCTATTGTATGAAGAAAAACCTAAATACACTGGCTAGGAGTAGGAAAGGCTGATTTCTCATAGACAACTAATAAATATCGACTAGGGTTGCTGTATTGCCTCAGTATTAGCTCTAGGCAGCATCTGGCAGACTAGAATTGGTGTGTGACTCCAAAAGAACTTAGAGCCCTGGATGGTGTGGCTCAGTTGGTTGGGCTCTGCCCCGGGCACCCTGTACTGAAAGGTTGCTGGTTCGAATCCCAGTCAGGGCATGTGACCACAGCCAGGTCGTGGGCTCAGTCTCCAGTGAGAGGTGTGCCGATCGATATTCCACTCTCACATGGATGTTTCTCTCTCTCTCTAAAAAAATCAATAAAAATATGTATTTTTAAAAAAGAACATAGAAGTAAAACTGCAGAAATGGGCGTGGGGGTCACATACATTTGCGATAAGCTTGAAGCACATGCTGGATCAGAGGGCTGCTTTCCTGCTGGTTCCTTGTACTCTGATTCTTTAGAATCCTCTGCCACAACATTTTATACAATGTTGCATTTCAATAAAAGAGATGATATCTATGTTTTTACTCTCTCATGTGAAATTTTCAAGTTGGTTTATACCTTCACCTTTCATTAGTTGTACCCCTTGGAGAAATCACTGCATCTCTGAGTGATTTGGTTGCCTCATTTGAAAAATGGATATAACAATAGTATCTACTTCCTAGAGTTGCTTTCAGAATTAAATTTTTTAAATGAATAATAATTTTAAGGAGCAACTCTATGTTTGTAAATGCTCAATCCACATTAACTATGACTGTTATTACTCAATGGAATTCAAATATCCAAGACCGTATATCATTCCCATTTCGTTGTTTTTAATCTAAGAATTATTAGGCAGTACTTCCATGATGCTTTCTAAATTACAACTGTTGAATTCTAAAATACATTATTTTGGACTATTTCTAGGTATTCTACTACTGATTCAAAATTGTTTTCCTCATTCCTGTTTTCTAATAAAGGCTATTTTCTGGAATCTGGGATTCATTTGCTAAATAGACAAATCAATAGATATAATTACCTAGCATATTTTCCAAAGTCATAATCTTCAATTGAAAAAAGAGAAAAAAACATTAACCATACTTCCCCTGAGACTTAAAGATAGAAATGGATAGCAGGTATATGTACTGTTGTTGTTTTAAATTGTTCTTCTTTTATACATGGATAAGCAGAAAAAGAGAATTGAAAAGTTAGAAACAGTTTTAAATTTAACTTCTCCAGGAGTGGGAAAAAAGTTTGCTTTGTACAAGTGACAAAGGGTTAAAGGTAGTCTCCATATTCCTTACATGGAAAAGAAAGTAGCATTTCTTGGGCCCCTGCCTATTATGTCTCATGCGGATAATAGCTAATTAATAAGAGAGATGTTATCTTAATTTGGAGATGATAACATTAAATCTCTGAAAAGGTTAGTAACTTGCTGAGAGTGGAGATAGTAGAGAATCTGGGATTTGAACATGAATCTGATTGAATTCAAGTTCTTCTTTTTTTTTTCTCTCCCTACTCTCACCGGGCTGCCTCAGGGACTGTTCTCAAGCACCACTGCAATTTTATCCCATCCAGAGCTCAAACGATTCCTTGTGTTTTTTGCCTATCTTCATCTTTATTTTTTATTGTTATTACTATTTTTTACTGTGGAATGTAGAATGCTGCTTCTTTAGATTAGTATTCATATGTCTTCCCTGGGAGAAACTGCTTATCTCTTAGGAAGGCATTGGTTATGTTGAATTTCCTTTGTTTATGTTTACTTTCTATGTATGCCCTTTTATTTGCCAACACTCCTGAAGCCAGTTCTGAATCCCTCGTACCTTTCCCAATCTTTTATCATGGCCCATTGAAATATATTTTCTCTTTTGTCTAAAACTCCTTTAACCTCTAATTTATTGATTTTGCCCTTATATACCTGGAGTTGTGTGTTAGGGTCTGTGCTTGAGCAACCCAGCGCACCATTCTATTAACATTCTTTCTGAAAATGATGACCTGTTAGCTAATACATGACTGCAGGTAAACAGCCTGCTTGCCTAAGAATTCTAAGAACTGACTGCAGAAGAAGAGGACTCCGAACTTCAGGTATTACAGCCCCAGGATATTTGCTGACCTTCAACCAGGCATCTGAGCAGACTGTGTAGGCTTGCACGTAGTCTCCTCAATGGACAACTCTCAACCCTCTCCTTTTGATTTCTTCTGTGTTTTTCTTTTTCTTTCTTCTCCCTCCTTATGAAAACCCCTGCCTTTGTCCACTTATTAAGATGGTCTTTGTGACGAGAGTCCACCATCTTCTCAAGCCGCTGGCTCTTGAATAAACCTCCTTTCCATCACCAGCCCCTGCCTCTTGATTACTGGCTTTCAAGCAGCAGGCAGCCAAACCTGGGTTTGGTACCACTTGTAACTAAAGCACTCCTTAAGCTTACACTTACCTCCTAAAGTAAGAACTGCCAGCTTGAAGTTAGACATTCTGTTTTTCATTGATTATTTTTCTCTTCATGATTTCAAACTATTTTCTTCCTTGATTTCAGTTGTAAACTACAGCAAATTTTGATGTTCCTAATGTTTTATTATAACATATTGTCTCAGAAACATGGAGCCTGTTATTCCACTGTGAGAAATTTTATTACCATGAGTTCTTCACTCTTAACAAATTTATAACTTTATATTATTATGTAAATGTAGTATTTTAGATAAGTTTCTAAGATTTATAGTAGAGGATCTTTGTGTGATTTCAAAACACTTAAATTTGCCTAAGAAATGATCATTACTAACTTTATCTGAATACAACTTTAGAATGAAAAGAAAGAATACAATAAAGACTATCAATGATAAGGGTGGTACATAAGAGAGAAAAAACGATGTACGGTCATTAGATAAAGTTTATATTTATATTTAGTAGTGGAGATAAACAGACAACAGTAGGTTTCTAGCTGGTTGGTAAACATTTTGCAGTCTCTACAAACCCCTCAAATTATGACACATTTTTTTCTCTTTTAATTGATATATCTTTATGGATTTCAGAGAGAGGAAGGGAGAGCGAGAGAGATAGAAACATCAGTGATGAAAGAATCATTCATCAGCTGCCTCCTGCACGCCCCCCACCCAGGATCGAGCCTGCAATCCAGGCATGTGCCCTGATCGGTAATTGAACCACAATCTCCCAGATCATAGGTAGATGCTCAATTGCTGAGCCACGCAGGTAGGGCAACACATTTTTTTCTAATTCTGGTTTATCTATTGTTACATAATCAATCCCCCCAAAACTTAGAGCCTTGAAACATCAATAATTTTATTATATCTCCAGATTTTATGGCTCAAGAATTCAGTCAAGAGTCAGCTGGCACCTTTCTACTACCATGGCACCAACCAAGGTAACTTGATTGCATTCATCTGGTGGGTGGACTAGTTTGAAGAGTCTAAGGGGACTTTCTCACATATCTGACACATTGGCAGGAATAGATTGAAGGCTGGGCTCAGCTGGGACAGTCAACTGCAGATCTCACAAATTGCCTTTCTAGTGCTTTCTAAGTAACTTCTCACCTGGAATCTCAGGATTCCAGAGAGCCAGTTTTTTTTTTTTGTTTGTTTGTTTTTTTAAATATATCTTTATTGATTTCAGAGAGAGAAAGGGAGAGGGAGAGAGAGAGATAGAAACATCAATGATGAGAGAGTCATTGATCTGCTGCAGCCCACAACCGGGGCATGTGCCCTGACGGGGAATCGAACCCTGATCGCCTGGATCCTAGGCCGATGCTCAACCGCTAAGCCACGCCCGGCTGGGTGAGAGCCAGTTTTAAAAGACTTGGGAAGAAGCTCCAAGATTTCTTTTGACTCACCTTTGTAAGTCCCAGAACATCACTTCTGCAATGTTTTAATCGTTACAAATTCAAGCTCAGTTCTGGGGGATAGGGATTATACCCTACCTCTCAGTGAGCATAGTGTCAAAGTGTTTTTAGCTATGTTTACTCTATCACATTCATCTTTTGCTGTATGCAGTGTACCCTACATTAGGTCATGGGTTAATTTTTAGCAACAGTTTTTAGCCTTGATGGAGTTAGAGTTGTTGAGATACAACATATAATAAAGAGAAACACACACACACACACACACAAAGAGTAAATATATAAAAATCACCTAAGTGCTTATAGTTAACATCACTAAAAATGCCTGCATTATGGCCACAATGCAATTTCTAATACTCACATAGATTAAATCGACTAGAAATATGTTACCCTGAAAAGATAAGATGAAAACACTGGCGTTTCCACCTCAGAAGAGAAAGTTGCTTATAACTTATGTTTTCCCATACTTCAAATTTCTCAACCCTGCTGCTGATATAATTTACATATCCTATGCTTCTGTGCCAAGTTACAAATCAGTGGGCAGAACAGCCATTTTTAGGAATATGACTCCTTTTCAGAGAAGTGATACAAAAGGGTATATAATGAACAGTTCTTAACAGTTGATAAACTTTGACCTCAAGGCAAATTTCCCCAGGATGCCCAAATTAAATTTTATTTTTATTCTTGTCTCTGTAATGAAGTTACTGAAGGGTACACATCTCAGGTTTTTTCTCCAGATGTCATGGTTCCTGTCCATAAATTTTTCACATTTCTACTATTGGCTAAAGTGACACCTACTGCAAAAATTAAACCCAATTGACAGGAACCAAGATGAGATGAGTCCTCTTTGCTTTTTCTAGTAGAACATTTATTGGACCTTTCTATGGGGTTAAAATGCAACAGAAAATGAAATTCAGATGGCCTAATTTGTTTTGATAATTATTATAAAATGGTTATGATTGTATTTACATTTACAGAAGCACAAATATATTAAACTAGGAAATAGGAATTTTACAACTGGAGAAAATTGAAATAAAGCTGGAATACAATTAATTATCTAAATTACTATCAATATCTGTCATTGCAAAGTACCAATGACAGTGCAATTTTATCCTAAGCCTCTAAATACTCAACCAAAGAGCAAGACTACATATATTCTTACAACCCCCAGTGGAGGTGTTGAAATTACACATGCTTTTACTAATTTAAAGAGGGACTCTCATACTGGGATGCATTAAAAAGAGAACATTTAAATAATAAGCAATTTGCTTTGCCTGTAATTGAATTCCCCTTGCTGTTATTGCTAATTATTGATAATATTTGTGATTGACTAAGAAGCTTTTGCATTAAGAAACAAAATTATATTTCTAGGGATCTTAAGAGACAGTAACTGTCTTTTCAGTATCACAGACTGTTACCATGGAAATGATTGTGATTTGAGAAATGTGTCAGCAACATGCACAAAATTGCTCTGTACAGAGAATTCCCTTCCCTTCACTGCTCTGGGCATTGTACAGTCTTGCATAGTAAGTACATGATAATGACTTCTCCCATTTATATAATGTGCCTTTGTTTTACAAAATACTACACAAGAGATAGAGCATGGCATATGCAACCATAAAAGAAGGAGTAGATAAGTAAATTGAAGGCAATGAAATGGAATTATTCTATATTTTAGGACAAATTTATAATTAAACTAAAATATAACATGCTTTTAAGCTTCTTAACATTGAGAAGAAATTTGTAAATAGTAGTGAACTCAATAAAATATATCAATGCTTTATTTCAAAGCATATTTTCTATTTCTGGGTCTATTAGTCTATTTGTCTGGTAGGGCAATTGTCTTTGCCCAGACCATTAAAAGAGGCTCCCCTGTTTCCCATATGCTCTGTATTATTTGGCATAGATTTTTGAGAGATTGTAGAGAAAATCTACTTTATAGAGAATTTGGCCTGAGATGGCCTATTAGAAGACTAACACATACATATCTTGCTTGGAAAAAGAGAGAATGGATAAAATAAATAGAATACTATTTATTTAGGTCAAGTGAGAGAAACAGAGATTAGGTAGCCACAGAGCTTTGGTTTCTGACTTTCTGGTTTCTTGCTCCAACATCTAGAAGGTAGGACTGTCCAGCCCTTTTCAGTTGAATTCTGTAAGTGGATTTTTTTAAAGCATGGTAAGTAGAAAAGCTTTAACTCAAACTGAAATAGATATGAGTAATGGAATAGCAAGCCTCATGGAGACAAATAAAATGCAAAATTAGATATGGAGTAATGGTGGGGGCCCAAGAGGATTCTTCTGCTTGGGATTTAAGTCTGAGAGTCTGTGCTGTACAGAAGTGAGACAGCTCATTATAGCCTGTGGCTCTTAGAACTCAGACTGCATACCGGTTGGGCTACTCCACTTCCATGTTGTCAGACTGGAGGCAAACATGGGCAAAGACACAGTTTGTACATAGGCCCCTCAGGTAAGCCCTTTTGTACTCATGGTCAGTTTCTGTGCCTAATACAGATGTGCTGACATACCAGGTGTCTTTAAGTAGTACTTTTGCTTTTTTTGGCAAAACTAGATAATTAGAATGCCAGTATTGAGAGGAACAGGAAGAGTTGAAGAATTGCACGGCACTATCCAATGTATTGTTTACCCCAATCAACAACCATTTGCGAATAAATAAGGTGATCCCTTCTCATATGATGCAAGACTCGAGTTGCTTTTCAGTTCAATTTCCAAGGTAAAGTTTGGGAGGGAAAATACTTTATTGCAGGTTTGTAACATTGCATGATTCCAAGGGTGACATCATTTACAATGTAGCAGCAGCCTTTGTATTTGTCGAAGTTGTTTTCCAGCCCTATAAAAGTATTTTAAAAATGTATGATCCCCAAAACTCTGACTAGGGAGAAACTTACCTTTATAGGACATAGTTACAGAAACCAAATGCAGAGAGTATTTATAAAAAGCTAGATTAATAATAAAAGCTATTTGCAGATTGGAAAATGTAAAAAAGTAGGCAGAACCAGAAGAGGGTTTCATTAAAAACAAAAACAAACAAATTCAACTAGAAAGGATACGATCATGGCTTCCTGACTTCAGGGTAAGAGTGCTGGCCAAGCCCCATGGCTGTATTTATCAAAAGCAGCATTCACAAAAACTGGTAAGCTAAAGTTAAAAAGATCAAAGGGAGGGTGTAGTCCATCCCTGCCCATATCCGTGGTTGACTACCAAATTTTGCATGCACAAGGGAGACTGTGAAGGGCTCAGACTAAAATGGAAGCAGTTGGAAACCATAAGAATTGTGTTGAGATATCAGTAGCTACATACAGTGAAAGGGACACCATTTGAAGCTTAAACCAGACAAGCCCACTGCCTACTAGAAATTAAAAAAAAATCATCAGAAGAATACAACAGAATATAGAGTTGCTGAAATATTACTTATATGTTTACTATTCCATCAAAAGTTATAAGAAATTTAGAGATCTATTCTCAGGAAATATGCAGAGAGTAGAAACTTAAGAAGTCCTGGATATTGGATATAACAAAGATTTTAAAGTATCTTTTATAAATATGTTAACAAATTTGATGGAAAACATGCCATCAATGAATGAACAACTAGAATCAGCAAAGAGTATATTTCAATTGTGAATTTAGATGTAAAATATATTAGCTAATTAAATCTACTTAGCTAATAAAATAATACATCCTGATCAAATAAGGATTATCATGCATGCAAGATTGATTTAATTTTAGAAAAATTACCACTATAATTTATTAAACTAATGGCATAAAGGAGAACTGCAACATGATTATCTCAATAAAAGTGGAAAAACTTTTTATTAATTTTAAAATACACTCTATAATCTAAAAATAAAGGGGACATTTCTTAACTTATTAGATGCTACATACCCAAAACCTATAACTGAAATAATCAAGATACTTTAACACATTCTTATTTTAAATGGAATAAGTCCATGATGTCTGCAATTGTTACTTCTTTTTAAGATGGAATTGCAAATATGGTGAATGCTGTAAGGCCAGAAGAACACAACTGTAATCCTTGGAGGGGATCAATCTGTCATTTTTCAGATGCTATAACTGTCTACATAGAAAATCCAACAGACTCAAACTATTAAATTAATATATTTCAGTAAACTTATTGAATATAAAAAATAATAGCTTTCACCCAGAAAATACAATAGTACCAATAGTACCAAAGTAAAATAAATTACCATTTATGATTAAAAACAAAAAATGTTTTCTAAAAATTAGCCAAGAATGCACAAAAGTATACACAAAAAATAAACTTTTAAATCTATTACTGATCTTAGAGGAAGATTAAAATGAAAAGATACACAATAAATAGGGTGAATGTATTCCAACTGGCTTTTTAGGCTCTCCCAACAAAATCGTTCTAAAACTTTGGACTTAATAATGGTCCACGATTAGCTAGGGCATTTTTTTTAAGAACAAAGAGAGTAGGACTTTCCTTACCAGAATAGGACTTCCCTTACCAGATCTTAAGACACAGTACAAAGTCATTGCCATAAATATTAGTATTGTGTTGGCATAATAAGAGATGAACCAACCAATGTTACAGAATATAGACTTCAAAAATAGAACTGCATATATCCAAGAAGTGGAAATAGGGTGACATTATGAAGTAATGAAGGAAAGGTGACTTATTTAGTAGATGATATCTGGAAAAATGTATTACATTGAAAAAGCTGTGGCACATTTACACCATGGAATACTATGCAGCTGTAAAAAAGAAGGATCTCTTACCCTTTGGGACAGCATGGATTGAACTTGAGAGTATTATGCTAAGTGAAATAAGCCAGTCAGAGAAAGACAAGTATCAAATAATCTCCCTCATATGTGGAATCTAATGAACAAAATAAACTGATGAAAAAGATAGATCCAGGGACAGAGAAGCATGGAACAGACTGAGGAATCCCAGAGGGAAGGTGGGGGTGGGGGAGTGGGTGGGGAGAGATTAATCAAAGAATTTATGTGCTTATATGCATAACCCATGGACACAGACAATACAGTTAGCAGGTCATTATCTAGAATAAATTTTAATTTATTCTCTTTCTTAAGTTTTCTTTCTTTCTAATTCATTCATTTATTTCTTATAGCAGGTCATTATTTAGAATATATAGGGATCTCTGGCAAGACAGAGATACAGTAACTAGGATACCAGTAAAGCGTGAAAAAGGGATGTGAATAGAGATATGAATCCATAGATGGGTTGCTCAAAGACTAGTAATATATGAAAATATGCTCAAACTAGTGATTAGAGAAATGCAAATTAAACAATCATTTATATCTATCAGAGTTACAGAAATTAGAAAGAGAGGTCTTAGAACTTGTTTTTGAGGATTTAGAGGGAAAGAAGTTCATTGTTCCTCTGTGAATGTAAATAATATCCACATGCTCGTAAGTGATATGGCAATATTCACCGACATGAAGAATGTCTATCCTTATTTCCTGAAACTCTCTGTCCCGGATATGTGCACATAATTGTATATACACATCATCATTGTGTTTTATAATTTTTATAATTTATTATATATTTATGATTACATTTATCTTTGTCTTGTCTCTGAATGCTAGGAGCTAGGAACTAGAGATGTCTACCACTAAAGTATATACTAGTAAAATGTGGAATAATATGTGGCAGTTAAAAGCAAAAACTCAAGCTACTGTAATTTGAATAGCACTTAGAAATAGTGTTTAATGAAAATGTTATAAGAAATAAATGAATAAATTAGAAAGAAAGAGAACTTAAGAGAATAAATTAAAAACATGTAACAGCAATACATGCACAGTGTTTAAAGATGTACAGTGTTTAAAGATGCACAGTGTTTAAAGTAATAACTTTAAAGATGCACTGTGTTTAATAACTCAGATACATTAGATTGATCTTTGTCAAGGAGGAGAAGATGGGATGAACCTGGAAAATAACATAAAAGAAAAACCAGACATGGCACAACTAGTGCAAGCAGGTACTGTCAACTGAGAGTGTGGTTACCCAGGAATATACATTTATAAAATTTGAAAAAAATCACAATCAATGCAAATGATGACTTTTTTCAATTTCACAAGAATTGTTGTCATATAGATGTTAACTTTCCTAGGATATTATCATCTGGTGGCTGTTTTGTGTTACCCTGAGCATTCACAAAAATTAACATATTCACTCCCAGAATTCTTTAGGCAAAGATTTTGTGAGAATATCACTGTATGGGTCTTGTCTGCATTATCTCTCCTTATTATCATCTGTATTTTGAGTAATATAGAGACATTCAGTAGGTATGGGCCCAGTTTAGATTTAGTGTTTTGAATCTTATTATTTCTACTATGTGGTAAGTGCTGTCTGTGGTTTAAGAGGCATTTTTAAAGAAAATCATAAAAGGAGATTTCTGAGGTTAGAGAGTTCTATCAGGTTAGTCTCTGGAGAGGAGAAAGTAATACTTTTGTTTTATATGGGATATAAGAAGCAATTGGCTTTAATAGTGCAAGCTGCACATTAAGAAGCAGGAGACAATTAAGTGCTGGATGTTATATTTATGCAAAGCAATTTCTAAGGTGGTTCTTAAACTATTTTGTATGAGCTATTGCATACTTCAAATTTGCCTTTATTCCTTCACTGTTAGTGGCTGAATATAACATTAAGGAAAGAGAGAGAAAATGAGACTGGAACTTACAAACCTATAAATAAAACCTTAATATTTGTTCTCTTAGAAGCCGCACTCATGGGAAGAGATGAACAACTCATTATGGAAACCTTAAGCAGGAACCTTACATTTTCTGGAAAGGGCAAGATTTATATATTCACCTTTCCTTTGCTTTTTTCCCCTATTATTAAAGTAATATATGTTCTAAATATCTTTCAGAACATTTAGAATATTAAAAAAACAAACAGTAAAATGACCCATATTACTACCACCCAGAAAAAAACTATGGAGATGTAGATAGAAACTTGTGTAAAGCTGAGAGTAATCTAAATGACATTTTTGTCATCTTTTTTTCTGACATTTTAAACACTTTCTTACATCTCAATAGTAAGCTAAAAATAATATCCTATCAGATGGAAATGTCTTAAGCCATTTAACAAGGTCCTATGGATTTATTTAAATTGTCTAGAGAATTTTGCTATTGTCAATTACATGGTGATATGCATTCAAGCACATCACTTGTTTTGCAAGTTGGTCTTTCTTTGCTACTTTATTTTAGTTATTTATTTGTCAAGAGTAGATTGCTGAATTTAGAGTCCCCCTTGTTCTGCGAGTCAGTGTTTTTATTGTGGGTTTTAGAATTAATGTAGGATTATTGAGGAAATAGATATGCTTGTCCTCTAAGCTTGCTTTATGGTTTCTCTCATTTCCTATTTTTTTCCTTCTTTTAATCTATTGATTTAAGAAGTAAATACCCATTTTTTTTCCTACTCATAGTTGTCTTCAAATGTCTAGAAAACATATACATTTTTCTAATTATAAACAACAACATATTTATTTTCCTGTTTTAGATTTTAAATGTTTAATTTCTTCCAAATTTTTCTTCTCAATTTATAGGTTTTACTGACCTAATTTACATTTACACCCAGACAGCTATTAGGAAATTTTATAATTGTTACATATTATATATCTTGAGTTGGTTTTCTTTTTAATTAGAATTAATTTATTATCAAAATAGCAAAACTTTTAAAATGCACAATATTTCCAGGGTTTCTTTGTTGACTGTTATCATGGTCTTATGTCTGTACTTTCCTGTTTGTTTAAATTAATTGTTCAGTCTCTAAGTACATTTTGAATATGTATGTGTATGTGATGTTCTTTCTTTTCTGTATATATCTATGGCTATCTTCATCTAGTTATCACACATAATGACAACTTCCTAGAGAATTCTTGAGAAAAAATATTCTTCTTCTCCCCTAAAATCATAAACTTTTCTACATCTTCAGACATCTTGAAACATGCAAAGTAAATCTGTAATTTACAAAAATTGATGTATCTTTAAAGTTCTTTTCACCTTCAATTATTGTATGTTTTTCTTTTATCATTGAAATTCTCACTTTTATCTTGATACATATTGGCCTCTTTTTCAGTTTCCTTGACACCAATAAACCCATTCAATTCGTGCGCATATTCAGTTATTTCTTCAACTCTGGAAAGTGTGTGTATGTGTGTGTGTTTCTCTCCTGTATTTTCTTTACTTATATTTTGTTTGGGGCTTTTGTTTTTCTCTCTTTTTCTAGAATTCCACTGATCAGCATATTGGAAATCCCAGATCTGTCATGTCTGGTTATCTTCTTTTTCATGAGATCATATATCTCTCCAGGTTCTGGGTAAATTCCTTGAGTATTTTGTTCAGTTCTCTCAGGTCTGCAGTGATCCATGTGTTTCTCACTGTGTGTAACATAGTTGAATTCACTACCATGGTTTCCATCTTTAAGAGCCGCTTCCTTATTTTTGATCAATCCTCACTGTGATGTACAAGATTTTTGAAAAGCCAAAGCCAATATTTCCTGGAATGTTATGCAACACATGTATTTTAGATAGTGACATCTTTTATTGTTCTGGCTCTTCAGAGTGGCCCCTTCTACCTTGGAGCTTTTCACAGGTCTGATGATTTTTGCTACTTGCTCATTTCTCTGTTGCAATCACCCATGCTAGAAAAGCATTAGGACCCTGAAGACTTTCATGTAAGTGAAATGAACTTTGACAATGTAGACTTTTTGCTGCACCTCTGATTTGAAGGATGCTCTACTGAACTGGTATTCTGTCGCTTTAAGGAGAAGCTCTGATGTGTGGCTTTCTGTTCACATTTTGCAAGCTCCATACTAAGAAGTCTTAACATCATATTGGCATCCATAACTGGTTTGCTCTCTTTCTTTCAAGTGAAGAAGTAGCTGTGAGGCTTTATCAAATTTCCTCCTGCTTACTCTCTAAGCTCTTTAATGAAATGAGTTGGCTCTTTTATATTTGCTTTAGTTTGATCTGGACCTCATCTGGAAGAAATGCCTTCAGGTGCCTAGAATGAGCATGGTTGATAGATATCCTTCCAACAGTTCAGTGACACCTGTCCTCTCCCACTTTCATGTTTCATTGGTTGTACCTATCAGGGTTTGAGAAGCATGTAGAGTGGGTCAGAAAATGTTGCTTGCCTTTGGTCACATGACCACATTTTAGCCTAAATCTGCCATTGATTTGTAATTTCACAAATAAAGAGCAAATCCCTGTTATTGGATATCAAGCAGGTGTGATGAAAAATAAAATTAAGTTACAAAATTTCTAGCCTGCTAATATACATGGATATACTAAGTAAATACAGCTTTCTTTCCTGTCGTAATGATGAACTCATATCTTTTATTAGCAATGAGTTTTTCTGGTTTGCCTTATTTAGTGACTGCCAAAAGTTCCAGTCGATTTAGAAGAGACTGTCTGCATAGTATTCCATGGTGTACATGTCCCACAGCTTTTTTATCCAGTTATTACTGACGGGCACTTGGGCTGTTTCCAGATCTTAGCTATTGTAAACTGTGCTGCTATGAACATCGGGGTGCATATATTCTTTCTGATTAGTGTTTCAGGATTCTTAGGATATATTCCTAGAAGTGGGATCCCTGGGTCAAAGGACAGGGACAGTATGGAAGGACCTGGAAAATATTACGCTAAGTGAAATAAGCCAGGCAGAGAAAGACAAACATCATATGATCTCACTTATATGTGCAATCTAAAGAACTTAAGAAACTGATGACAAAATAGATTCAGTGACATGGAAGCATGGATCAGACTGACGAATCTCAGAGGGATGGAGGGGGGAGGGTGTGTGGGGAGAGATTAACCAAAGAATTTATATGCATATATGCATAACCCAAGGACACAGAAAATAGTGTGGTGAGGGACTGGGGAGAGGAGTGGGTTCAGGGTGGAAGGGGTCAGTGGGGAGAAAAGGGAACATCTGTAATATTTTGAACAATAAAAAAATAAATAAAAATAACATTTTTAATAGAAAAAAGAAAAAGACTGTCTGTGAATGGAGACCATGATATAGTCTTTGCAAATGAAGTCAAACTGAAATTCCTGGAATATCCCCAGAAGTGTACATTTCAACCCTCTCCTTTCTCCTGAGATTTGTTTGGTGGGCCTCAGTTTCACAGCCCTTTGAAGGCAAGCCCTGATATCACCAGTGACTAATGATCAGTGCTTGCATTGGGAGCTGAAGAAAGTACCCCAGATTCAGGCCTGCTTTTCCTAATTAAAAGTAGTTAATAGCTCTTCTATTGAAACTAGATTAAATTCTTATTTGGGAAACTTAATTTAAAGTATGACCTGTCAGCTACGTGGCACTTCTATCCAGTCTCATCTCCACGCAAATTGAAGGAGAGTGAATTGTGTTTTAATATTCTACAAAAGGACAGAGTGAGCAGAATTATAAAGTATAGAATAAAGAAAAAGGGTCACTTTCACTTTATTTGCAGAGAAATCATATAAAATGAAGCCAAGCAGTTTGGTTTTTTTGAATTTGTGTGGATAATGTTATTCTAAGAATGCTGTTTTGACACCCCTAGGCAGATTATTTTTTATCCTAAAAGTGCTGAATGAGCACCTCTCTCACACACCTGTTTTTAGCAGCACCCATATGGTTTGCCTCCCCTCCAGACTTATGAAAGGGTATCTCAGTGCACAGTCTGTGGTACTGATTCAGACTCCTGTCCTTCTAGGATAAATTTCAACTCTGTAACGGGCTCATTCAGCCTGGGGCAGTGTATGGCTAGGTTCCCAACACTCTCTGAGCCCCCGAGACTCCTGTGAGCTTGGCGCACAGGGTGGCCTCTGGGTGAGGGGCAGGGCACAGTTGCCAGGAGTCCACAGCAAGCCTGTCAGGGAGGCAGCCAGACAGCGCAGGGCTGTGTGACCTTAGAAACTTTGAGAACAGCAATAAATGATGCACCTAACCTTGTCTACACAAAACTGTTGAAGAAGCTTAAAATACCAGACCTCTTTCTATAGAAATGAGAAAATTAATGTAAAGAAGATAAGAAGAAGAAGAAAAAAAAAGTGGTCCAAGCCTTTGTTTGACCTCATGGATCAATGAGAGAACAATCCTGAAAATTGTTCCAATTTATTCTTTCCTATTTCTTCCTATTGTCCTTTCCTGTTAACTCGTTGCTAAAGCATTTTAAAATAGAACATTACAGTTTTTCAAATCTTTCACGGGAATTTTTAATGAACTGGTCGTATATTCTTATGGAAATATATTCTCAAAATGTGAGAAATTTTTTCCATTAAAATACGCATACAAATTGACACTAAAATTATATCCCTACATATTTCCCTTTTCTGTGGTTATTCTGTATTTCTATTATCCTGTCTCTAACTTCAAAAACACTTTCCTGGAATCCCTAATTTCTTTTATTTGGAGGTATGAGGACCCTAGTGTATGTATCACCGAAAGACTAGCACTGTTGGTTTTTTGCTTGACAAGTCACTTTTTTCTGTTATTACAATTTTCATTTTCTTTCTATAATTGATCTGAATGAGTGCTTAATTTTGTTTGGATCTTTCCATTAACTTATTTTCATGTAAGTTATCAGCCTATGGAATTCAATTAGACAATTATATTATTCAATCTACTTGATCACTTTTTAATATTAAATAAAACTTACATCTTTTCTACATTTACTGATTTTTCTGAAATTTGACTTTCTTTTCCCCTGTCCAGGTGGCTCAGTTGGATGGAGGATCATTTGCTGCACCAAAAAGGTAGCAGGTTTGATTCCTGGTCAGGGCACATACCTAGGTTGCAGGTTAAATCCCTAGTCCAGGCTCATATGCATATGGGAGGCAACTGATTGATGTTTCTCTCTCACACAGATGTTTCTCTCTCTTTCTCTCTCAAATCAATAAAACATGTCTTTGGGTGAGGGTTAAAAAAATGGACTTTCTTTTTAAATGTCCACACTTGTCCCTGGAAATTTTCATTCTCTAATGATGACTGTGTTTCTTGAATTATTTATTTGTCAGCACTCTATTCTCACTAAAATCAAGCAAGTTAGGATGGTAAAGAATGAGGTAAGACCTGACTTTGACAAGTAACTGTGTTTCTAATAGTTACCTTTTGTCTAGTCTCTCGGTACTGGTTTCTTAGACCTAAACATGCCCTTTAGAGTTTGGTTGAAACATTCTTCAATTATCTGACGTATTTGTTGCTTATGATAATTTTTAGTCATTCATTGATAACCATTATTTGTTTCTATATTATTCTAGAATTAATCTTCTTTTCCTAATTTATAATCATGAGTTAATACTTTTTGATTTTATAACTGCTCACAATTATGAAACTTGACAATGAGAATTTGTATCATTTATACTTACTTTGATGGCCTGCTCTCCTTGGGGGGGAGCATTTTTCTCTTCAGCGCTTGAAAATGTGTGTTGTACACTTGAATATGTGTGTATATCCCCTTAGTATAGGGCTTTCTTCCAAATTTGGGTGTCAGGCATGTACCACTTTGGAGGAAGAATATTTGAGAAAGCAACTTGAGGTCTTTATCCATACTGCTATTAAAACTCTTACAACTTTTCTCTTTCTCTCCTGCCCCTTTTTATAGTACTATTTTGTTCAATAACCTTTAAAAAATATTTCTGTATAGAATCACAAATGCCTAATGCCTAGCTTTATTTTCTCACTAAAATCTCCATCATATCACTGATAGTTTTATAAAGAGCAACCAACATTTTCAGAGTTTACCATGTGATATCATGTTTTACTTCATACTTAGTAGTGCCCCATTTTTTAGAACAAAGGGTTATATTTTTCCCCAAGTACTAGTTTATTTATGGGATTATGTATAAAATTAGCAAAGTAGAAATATTCTTAGAATTCGTGTATAAATATTTAATTGATATATGAAATGCATATCTGTCTCATTACTAGCATTTCTCATTGTAACATCCCAGCTAATGAAGTATTTCCTATTAAACAGCCATTTTTGAGTCCTTGTATATAGAATATGAATGACCACCTTCATTAGGAAACTTAGTTATTAAGTCTACACAGAAACCAGCAGTAAAAATATCAATAGCGATAATAACACCCAACTTTTTAATACATTAAATTAAAATAGTATTTTCCTGTACTTCTTCCATACAATGTTTTCTTATTCAGCTAATAGCCTAAAATGTAGAGTCATGGCAGCGTTGCTAGAATTGTTTCCAAGAATATATTTTAACGCTAGAATCATTTTCTTCCTGTGGGTTACTCAGACCCCTGGTATCAATATTTGATCTGGATTAAAGAGAACAAGTAACCTGCTACCATAACTGACCCTTTGCCTGTTTTAGCTAATGAATTATAAAAGAAAACAGCATTAACAAAGAACACGAGAAAAAAAAATGACAGTTGATAAATCTTTAGCTCTGCAACGCTGTCTTTCTATCCTGAGATGAATCTGCTCAATCTCTCACACACTCCATTAATAGGACCTATACCTTGACCTGCTTTTCCGGTGGGCAGTGATGGATATGCACTGCTCCATCAACACTCTTTCTCCCAGGTCCCACTGTAACTGACAGCAATTGTTTCACAGCTACTGATTTGGGTGAGGGGTGAAGTCTGTGGCCTTGGAATACAGCCAAAGTAAGTGGTCCACTCAGGACCCTAAAGCATGGCCTCATTATCACTACTCTAATAAACTGAGCTGCCAATTCGCTGAAGCACTCATGTCTCCAGAAATTGTTAGGGCTCTTTGATTTACTTTTTATGGTGTTCAAGACTTTTGAGTAACCTGAGTACTCCTTACTTGCTGTGACCTCATTTTTCCCCCCACTCAGGGCTGTCTTTTTCCTTATGTTGCCCATGTGAGTCAGACAAAACTTTTAAAAATTTGTACAGACTGATTCAAATAGCTTCAGGAAGAATTCTGCCTGTCTGTAGAACTGCGCTCAATAAAAACGCAAATCCGGTGCTGGTCTAGGAGGAATAGTCTACTCTGAGTTAAGATCTTGATTGGCATGGCTTTGGTTTGGGATTTATGTGTGACTATCAGAGGTGAACAGTTTTGGATAAGTAAATAAGCCCTACATTGGGACACTCATGGGATCTAGACTATTGCTTTTTCTGAAAATCAGGTGGGAGCAAAGTAAACTGGATGTCCATGCTGCACATAAGAAAACTACGTAAATTCATTAGCATTTGTAAATTCTAAGTAGAGAGATAAGTCACAGTTCAATAAGCCTATTAATCAGAATCCTATTACCTGCAAGGAATTATTACGTATGCAGTTGCCTTTTCAAAGGACAGAAACCAGCAAATAAAAAATCATCAGTGGGCTAGATGGGACATTTTCTTCTCATGGTTGCAGACAAAGCAAATGAAGGTAACACCTGCCCTTCCAGCACATTTCAGGTCCTTGCATGAGGCTTCTCTGTTCACATTCTGTTGACCAAAGCAAATCACAGCACCAAAATCAAAGTGAAAGGCTGTCATTATAATAATTTCTTTTATATTACCATGCTGGTATTTTGACCTTTATTTCCTGTAGTTTTCCCTAATACAATACTATTAAACAAATCCAGGATGTGATTTAAAATAATTTCAAGAAGAATCAACACATGAGTTTGTGTCTATTTTTGGTTTTGGTGAATTTTGCTGCTGGCTTCTTTGTTTTGTTTGTTTTTTAGATTTCATCTAAAAATGTGTCAGCGTTGTTATAAACCTTAGTGATATATAGAATTTTCTATCCTCAATGAGCTTATATTTTAATGGAGAGATAGAAAAATAACCAAACATTGTAAATTTCTGTTTTATAGGTGGTGACAGAAAGCTGTGCAGAAAGTGAGGGGAAGAAATCTCTTCTTACTTCAGAGAAGAGACAGTGCTTACTCTGAGTCTAAAAAAGATAAAGAGAAACTTCTGAAGGAGACCAAGCTAGATGCGGTGGAACATCGTTTGACAAGAAAGAAGCATAGACAAATGCATAGAGGAATGAGAGGATATGACAACATTGGGTTTAAAAGCTGAAAGCAGTAAAATGCTCAGGATGTGTCCACATTTTCATGGTACATCACGAAGCTGGGGAGATAGATATGTAAAAGCTCTTAGCACGCCATGCTATGGAGTGTTTATTTATTCCAAAGAGAGTATAGAAGTCATAAAAGCAAGAAGCACATAATCAAATTTACGTTATGGAAGGACTATTCTGGAAGAAGTGTGGAGATTAAAAAGACACCGGAAGAGTGAAATACCAGCTAGAATGATGGTTCAATAATCCAACTAGGACAAGAGAGAGTGGAGGCCTGGGTATGATACGTTGATGAAAGAAAGTACTGCACCTGTCATTGCTGAAATTCTAATAAGAAATGCACTGCGTGCACATGATAGTTGCTCAGTAAGATTTTGTTGACTGTATCTGTCATAGTTCAAGGTAGCAAATATAATTTTATCTTTCCCCATTTGTATGCAGTTTGCCCCAGTATGATTTATGGAATTGTTCTGAGTAATCTGCAAAGTCACCTGTGTCATATATTATTTTCCTTCGTGTCTAGGTTGGTCTGATTGTCATTCTCTTTCACTGGTCTCATTCTATCCTCTATGTCTTATCTTTTCAATAAAAAGATATATTTTCTATATTGTATCTCTCTCTGGTGAACTCTGAATTATCTCTAAAGGTTGATCCAGAGTTTAGTAGAGAGAGACACAAATATATGTATATATTTATATTTAACCTGCTCTAGTTGCATCTCTTTCCACCCCGCTAACTTTTGATCTCCATCTTCAATATTTTACTGAAGTAGCCTATAGCAATAAACTATTTTATTAGCTATATCCAATCTGCTGTTTAACCTGTCTATTTAATATTTTAATTTAATAACTTTATTTTCAGAGCCTTGTTTTATTTGTTTTCATCTTTGCCTACTCATTCTTGGAATTCTTTTGATGCTTGATCATTTGGTGAATCCATATTTTAATATTTATGCATTTAGATATAATCATAATAATTTTTATATTTTCTGAAAATATCTAAATTTCTTGAGAAACTTAATCAATTTTCTCCTCTTGATGCTCACTCATGGTGATTAGTATCCTGTATATTTTTTTGTTCTTTCACCTGAGCACATAGTGGGTACATCTTTCCCCTTGGAGATCTGAAGATCTAGATGTTGCTTCTGTTGAGATTTGCAGAATACGATGCACATGGGAGGCCACTTTAGTTACCTTCCAAAATTAAAACTTGCTGCTGTACTAAAGTTTAGTATTAAGCTGTGGTAGTGTTCATAATATGCATTTGTCCTCAGAACAATCCAAGGTCTAGGTTCAGCTAATTTTTTTGTTTCCATTTTTAACTCTGCCTTGACAATGCTTTCAGTACAGGCTATCTCATGACTGTCACTATATTTGTCTTTCTTTGACTTGACCTCTTGGCAGAATTTGTTAATTTGTTAATTCTGTAACTCCTTTCTCCACCTTTTTTCTCAAAACATTCTCTTCTGGTTGCTTCTATAACATTGTCCCCCTCCTTCTTAAAAAATATTCCTCATGTCTTTCTAGCCACTTCTTAGTCTCTTTTGGATCCCCCCCGATTCTTGGCACTTAAATATTGCTGTATTTAGGATTTCCCCTTCAATTTGTCATCTTTTTTTAAAAAAATATGTTTTTATTGGTTTTAGAGAAAGAAAGGGAGAGGGAGAGAGAGAAACATTGATGTAAGAGGGAAACATTGATTGGTTGCCTCCCTTATGCACCCTGACTGGGGATCGAACACACAACCTAGGTATGTGCCCTGACCAGGAATTGAACCTGTGACCTTTATGGTGAATGGAACGACACTTAACCAACTGAGCCACAGTGGCCAGGGCTATTTGTCTTCTTCTTATACACAACATCATAGCAAACTCATCCAGAAATTGATGCCAGTGATTCTCATTTCTATTTCTGGTTTAGATCTCTTTATTGAGGTCTGTATTAGTTATCTATTATTGCATGATAAATTACCCCCAAATGTAGCAACTTAAAGCAACAAGAATATATATTATTACACAGTAACCAAGTGTCAGAAATACGAGAGCAGCTTAACTGGATGTTATGACTCAATGTGCCATAAATGTGGGAAATCTGTTGATGGTGGCTTCACTTACATGAAGACATGACTGAGGCTGGGGAGGATCTGCTTCATGATGATTCACATAGCTGTTGTCAGAAGATATCAGTTCTTTGTCATGTGGTCCTGTACCCATTGCTGCCTGAATTTCCTTAAAACATGGCTGCTGATTTATTTTTGAGTAAACCAGGGCAGTGCTAGGAAGGAGGCCATGATGCTTTTTATGACCTAATTCTGAAGTGATGTAATAAGTTCTTCCATATGCTAGTGGTCACACAGACCAATACAATGTTGGAGGAGATTAAGGAAGGATATGAATACCCAGAAGCAGGAATCATTGTGGGCAATCCTGGAGCCTGGATAGCACAAGGTCTAATTTCAAGGATATGTTCACTATCTTATCTTACAGGTACCTCAAACTCAGTAAGTATAAACAAACCCATTATAATATTACTCAAACTCTTTATGTTGTGTCAAAACTACCCATCATTTATTGCTCCTCTGATATTTTCAACCTGAATGAATGAATGACACTATTATCCACCTAGTTACCTGAACCAGAAATCTGGTATTACCTTTAACTTGTTCTTCCCTCATTCTATTGCTATATTATCTAAATGTATTAAAAAATCGTTTGAATCTTTTTAACCCCGCTTTAATCTCTCTAGTTCAGGTCACAATCATCTGTCACCTCTAACACTGATTTGTCTTTCTTTCATTCCCATTCTTTCTTTCTCATTCATTCTCTCCTATTCATTCTTCTCCTAGTCCCATTCCACAATCCAGCAGAGTGATCATTATAAAATAGAAATTGAAACATTGCATTTCGTTACCTACAGCTAGAATTAAATTTATAAATATATTATAAATGAAAAGTACATTATTTTGGATTATGGTAGGGAATAAAAATGACAAATGTTGGCAGTGCAATAAGCTTCCAAATGAATCTAAAAGCCTACTATAGTGTTGACTGAAAATGAAGAGTTGAGTTAATTTTTTCTTCAGTTTGATTCTTGATATGACCCCTCAATAACCTTATAGTTGCAGCATCATTCTCAAACAGTGAATGATGACATTTCAACTGGTATAAATCAGAAACTTAAGAATGGTGCATAAAGAAAAACATAACAAATATTTATGGAGAGCATGCCATTCTTTCTGAAATATAAATTATTCAAGAGGGCAATAGCTGCCAGCAAAATTACATGATTTGCACTTCAAGCAAAAATAGATGAAAATGTAATAAATAATAAAATTACTTTTTATTTTTGACATCTTCATAAGGGACATCTTTATAAGCCAAAGCAATGGCCCTGCCCCAATTCTTTTCTACCTGCTCTGTTTCTTACCTGAATTTCCTTCAATATGTACAAAAACTACAAATATTAAAAAATAAGAAATATAAATACAGTAACCCTCCCATCTTCAGTTTTGCTTCCCATGGTTTCAGTTACCAGTGACCAAACATGGTTCAAAATATTAAATGAAAAATTCCAGAAATGAACAATTTATAAGTTTTAAATCGTGTGTCATTCTGTGTAGCATAATCTCACGCCTTTCCACTGTCCCACCCAGGATGTGACTCATCCATTTGTCCAGTATCTCCACCCAGTATATGCTCCCTGATCATTAGTAACTTAGTAGATGATCAGTATCAGATTGAATGTCAAGATACCACAGTGCTTGTGTTCGAGTAACCCTTATATTACTTAATAATGGCCTCAAAGCACAACAGTAGTGATGTTGGCAATTTGGATATGCCAAAGAAAAGCCATAAAGTATTTCCTTTAAGTGAAAAGATACAAAGTTCTTGACTTAATGTAAAAAAAAAAGTCATAGGCTAAAGCTGCTATCTTCTATATTAAGAATGAATCTTCTATCCCTGAAAGTGTGAAAAAAGAAAAACAAGTTTTTGCTGGTTGTGCTGTCATACCTCAAAGAGCAAAAGTTATGGCCACAGTACATGTAAGTACTTAGCTAAGATAGAAAAGGCATGAAATTTGTGGGTGGGAGACATGAGCAGAAAATATGTTCCAATTGACAGCAACATGTTGTGCCAGGAGGCTTTGAGCCTGTGCAAAGACTTCAGCAAAGTATCCCCTGAAATGAGTGACACACCAAGCCATTTACTGCAAGTAAGGACGGGTTAAACAGATTCAGGAATAGGTTTGGGGTGAAAAATATATAAATTACTAAAGAGGAAATGCCTGCCATAGAAGAAACTACTGCTACATTTCAAGCAGAGCTGAAAATGTTGATTAAGGTCTAGTACCATCCACAGTTTCAGGCATCCACTAAGGTAAGGGCAAACTATTATATCCATAATAAAAGCTTTTGTGCAACTGCTGCAGGTCAGAGCACTAAGTTATTTACATAAGCGGCCTAAATATTTAATATTAATGGCATTGCAAATATAATTTAATGAGCCAAGAGAACAGAGTAATTATGCAGTTTTAGTATTAGACATAGTCAACTCTCTTACATAAATGTCAAAGAATTAACCAACATTAGACCTGAAGAGACCCTAAGGTCACCCACGCCCAATGCCTCATTTCATAGGTGAGGAAACAGATTCAAGGGAAAAATCACATCATAATTTTAAATAAGAGATAATTGCAAACATTCAGGCAAAGTTAAGTTCAGAAATGTACTTAATACCAAAGAATCAAAGCCTAAGAGAAGTCTTTTCTATTATGTTAAAATAAATGAGAAAATTTAAAAGTATATCATATTTTATATGGATAACAAAACATAGCACTTATGAACAATATTCTAATCAAAATAGCAGGAGAGCTCAAAGAATGAGCTTTTCAGAGAGTGAGTTTGTGTTTCTAAGCATGCTTTCAGATCTCAGAATTAAAATCTCATTATGAGAGATCCGAGATGGCAGCAGAGTAGGTGAAAGCTGCACTAACCTCCTCCTGGGAAAAACTGGATTTACAACTAAATTATAGAAAAATCATCCTGAATAACTAACTGAAGATTCACTGAAGAGAAGCCTTATAACCAAGAATTTATAGAAGAAGTCACATCGAGACTGGTAAGAAGTGCAGAGGTGTGCAGGGCTGGCTGGGCTCCCACAAATGGCCACTGAATCTCCAGAGGAATATCTTAGCTGTGTGGGGTTCCCCTGAGAAGCATGGGCCTTAAACCCCAAGCCAGGCTCCCCAGCCCAGTGCACCAGTGGTAGGAAGAGGCTCCCACGTTACATCTGCCGATGAAAAGCAAAGGAATATCTCTTTCTGAGACAGATGGCTGTAGAAATAAGCAGTCTCTTAAAGGGCCAAAGCACAAAATTTTGTTTGCAGCCACTCACCCTCATCTCTAGCGGAGGGAGGGCAGAACAGACTAGAGCTGTGTGAAGAGAGTCTGGGATTTGTGGCTCTGGGGTGATTGCTTAAGGGTCAGCCAACAAGATCCCTGTGATGAGTCATACCCCTACACAGCAGAAGCCATCTTTCTTGGGTGGTACACTCCCCTATGTGGCATCAGTGTGGTGGAAAGCAATAGCTCCATCCTCTGGAATCCCTCTTGCCCCACCCACAGAGCATATGCATTGCTGAGGAGTACAGCCAGAGGCCCTTTCAGTGACTAAGTTTAACAGTCCCTTTCAGTGACTAAAGTCATCCAGTAGGAGACGACAGGTGAAGGTGGATCTTTGGATGCTTTGAGACTTTTGATGACCTGCCCCCTGGCCTGGTGTTGGTAAAAGTTTGCCTTTGTGCCCAGTTTGATGCTTTCCCCATGCACCCAGGCCCAGCAGAGGCAACCATGATTTGTGGATCACTGATAGCTTTAAACAGGTTGCCCAGGGTTAGTCACAGGCAGCGTCTAACTTTGGCCTGCACCAGAATCCTGCCCAAGAGGCCCAGAACCAACACACTTGGTGGCTAGCTTCAGACAACAGCACAGCAAGATACAATAAGCTTCAGAAGCAGCTTATCCAAAGGGAGATTTTGGCAGGCACCAAACCCTACTGAAGCAAATATGGCTTCATGTGGTCAGCACCTGCAGAGCAGCTCACACATCATAGTTGGGGTTGAGCATCACAGTCAGCTGGGCTGAGGGTTCATCCTATGCACAATTGGACCAATAGCAACCAAGAGTCAATTACAACAGTAAGGTCTGCATAACTTGCACAAGAGACATTCCTGGAGCACCTAGCTCAGGTGTTAAAGCAAACTGCACCACTGAGCCTCTCAGGACACTTACTCCATAAGGCTATCCTACCAAGACTGAGAGTCATAGCAAATCATCCTAATACCTAGAAACAAAAACAAAGAGGTAGAGAAAATGAGGAGACAAAGAAGTCCTAAATGAAAGAATAAGATAATTCTTCAGAAAAAGAGCTAAAGGAAATGGAGGCAAGCAATCTATCAGATACAGAATTAAAAGTAATTCTTATTATAAGAATGCTCAACAGCATGAAAAAGGACATAAAAACCATAAAATTGAACTAGTCAGAAATGAAGAATGCAATATCTGAAATGAAGAATGCAGTGGAAGAAATAAATAGTAGGTTGGATGAAGCAGAGGATCAAATAAATTATTTGGAAGACAAGGTAGAAAAAATAATATCCTCCTGGCTGGCAAGGCTCAGTAGTTGAGCATCAACCTATGATCCAGGAGATCACAGTTCAATTCCCAGTCAGGGCATATGTCCAGGTTGCGGACTTGATCCCCAGTTGGAGATGTTTAGGAGGCAGCCAATCAATGACTCTTTTATCATTGATGTTGCTATATCTCTCTCTCACTCTCCCTCTATCTGAAATAAAGATATATATGCTTTAAAAATACCCAATCAAAAAAAAAAAAATACCCAATCAAAGCAGCAAAAGAAAAAAGACATAAAAAAATGAGGATAGTTTAAGGGACTTTTGGGACAACATGAAATGTAACATTATCTGCATCATAAAGATACCAGAAGGAGAAGAGAGTGAGCAAGGGATTGAGAACCTAAACTGAAGAAATAATGACCAAAAACTTCTCTAACCTGGTGAATGGAAAGACACACAAGTCCAGAAAATGATGAGATTCCCAATCAAGATGGACCAAAAGAGGCCCACACAAAAGACACAATTAAAATGGCAAAGGTAAGAAAATCTTAAAAGCCACAAGAGAAAGGCAGTTAGTTACCTATGAGGGAGCTCACATAAAACCGTCAGCTGACTTCTCAACAGAAACATTTCAGGCCAGAAGGGATTGGTATTAAATATTCAAAGTAATGAAAAACAAGGACCTACAACCAAGGCAACTTTACCCAGCAAGGCTAGCATTTAAAATTGAAGGAGAAATAAAGAACTTCCCAGACAAGAAAAAATTAGAGGAGTTTGTTACTATCAAACTTGTATTACAAAAAAATGTTAAAGGGCATGCTAGAAGAGAAAGAAGATGAAGATGAAGAAGAAAAAGAAGAAGAAAGAGTAACATAGTTAATAAAATAGCAATAAATGTGTACCAATCACTAATCACTTTAAATGTAAATGGCTTAAATTCTCCAATCAAAACACATAGGGTTGTTGAATGGATAATAAAACAAGACTCATATATATGCTCTCTGTAAGAGACCCACCTCAGAATGAAAGACACTCAGACTAAAAGTAAAAGGAGGGAAAAAGATATTTCATGTAAATGGAGAAGAAAAAGAAGCTGCACTAGAGATACTTTTATCTGACAAAATAGACCTTAAAGGCTATATAGTAAGAGACAAAGAAAGACACTACATAACGATAAAGGGAGCAATCCAACAAGAAGATATAACTCCTGTAAATATTTATGCACCGAACATGGGAGCAGATAAATATGTAAAGCTAATAAGAGAAAAGATTGACAGTAGTACAGTCATAGTATGGGATATTAACACCCCAATGAAATCAATGACTAGATCTTCCAGACAGGAAATCAACAAGGAGACGTCAGCCTTAAATGACACGCAAGATCGGATGAATTGAATTGAAATTATCAGAGCATTTTACCCCAAAAAACAAAATATGCATTCTTTTCAAGTGCACATGGAACATTTTCTAGGATAGACCCCATGTTAGACACAAACAAGTCTCAATACATTTAAGAAGGCTGAGCCTGGTTTGCATAGCTCAGCACTTGAGCATCAACCTATGATCCAGGAGATCGAGATTTGATTCCCAGTCAGGGCATAAGCCTGGGTTGTAGGCTCAATCCTTATGTGGGGGTGTGCAGGAGGCAGCCGATCAATGACTCTATCATCACTGATGTCTCTATATATCGCTCTCCCTCTCCCTTCCTCTCTCTGAAATCAATAAAAATATATTTAAAAAAGAAGATTAAAATCATATCAAGCATCTTTTCTGAACATAATGATATGAAACTAGAAATCAATCACAAGAAAAACGACAAAAAGACACAAAGACATGGAGACTAAATAATATGTTACTAAATGATAAATGAGCGAACAATGAGATCAAAGAGGAAATCAAAAGATACCTTGAAACAAATGAAAATGAGAAGACGACAACCCCAAATCTATGGGACACAGGGTTAGCAGTCCTAAGAGGGAAATTCATAGCATTACAGTCCTATATCAAGAAATAAGAGCCCAGCAGGGCATGGCTCAGCGGTAGAGTATTGACCTAGGATCCAGGAGACCCCAGTTCGATTCCTGGTCAGAGCACATGCCTGGGTTTCGGGCTCGATCCCCAGCAGCGGGGGTGCAAGAGGTGGTCGATCAATGACGCTCTTATCATTGATGTTTCTGTAGCTCTTTCTCCCATCCTCTCTCTGATACCAATAAAGATATATATCTATATATATCAATATATATCTATATATATATAAAAAAATAAGAAAAAGCTCAAATAAATAATTTAACTCTACACTTAAAAGAACTTGAAAAGAAAAACAAAGAAAGCCCAAAGTGATTAGAAGAAAGAAAATAATTAAAATAGGAGCAGAAATAAACAAAATAGAGTCTAAAAGAGCAATACAAATGATCAATGAAATAAACAAGATTGACAAGTCTTTAACTAGACTCATCAAGAAAAAAAGAGAATACAAATAAAATCAGGTATGAAAAAGAAGTAACAACTGATTCCACAGATATACTAAGGATTATAAGAAAATATTTTGAACAAATATATGCCAACAAATTAAACAATTTGGAAGAAATGGATAAATTCATAGAAACATACAATAATTCAAAACTCAATTAGAAAAAAAAAATCAGAGAATCTGAGTAGCTAGATTATAACTAGTGAAACTGAAGCTATAATAAAAAAAACTCCCAACAAGCAAACGTCCTGACCAGATGGCTTCACAGGTGAATTTTACCAAACATTCAAAGAAAAACTAATACCTGTCCTTTTCAAACTATTCCAAAAAATCCAAGAGGAAGGAATACTTCCAAGTTCTTTTTACAAAGCCAGCATTAGTCTAATTCCAAAACCAAATAAAGATACTACAAAGAAAGTAAACTATAGGCCAATATCCCTGATGACCATAAATGCTAAAGTCCTCAACAAAATAATAGCAAATTGAAACCAGAAATACATTAAAAGGATTATACACCATAATTAAGTAAGATTTATTCTGGGGATGCAGGGTTGGCACAATATGTGCAAATCAATAAATATGAAACATTACAGAAACAAAATGAAGGATAAAAATCATATGATCATATCAATAGGTGCAGAAAACTCAGCAACAATTTATGATAAAAATTCTTAGCAAAGTGAAGGTAGGGGGAACATACCTCAAAGTAATAAAGGCCATATATGACAAATTCATAGCTAACATCATATGCAATAGGCAAAAACTAAACGCATTTCCCTTAAGATCATGAACAAGACAGTGAGGTCTGCTTTCACCACGCTTATTCAACATAGAACTGGAAGTCCTAGCCACATCAATGAGACAAGAAGAAGAAATAAAAGATATCCAAATTGGAAAAGAAGTATAACTGTCATTAATTGCAAATGACATGATACTATATAGAAAGAACCCTAAAGATTACACCAAAAACTACTAGAACTAATAAATGAATTCTGAAAAGTAGCAGGATACAGAAGACATATCTAGAAATCAGTTACATTTTTTTATGCCAATAATGAAATATCAGAAAAGGAAACTAAGAAAACAATCCTATTCACAATTGCTTCAAAAAGAATAAAATACCTAGGAATAAATTTAACGAAGATGTAGGAAACTTGTACTCTGAACATTATAAGACACTGAAGATAGAAATTGAAGAAGATACAAATCAGTGAAGAAGATACCATGTTCATGGATAGAAAGAATTAACATTATTAAAATGTTCTTAATACCCAAAGCAATCTATAGATTCAACGCAATTCATATCTAGATACCAATGGTGTATTTCACAGAACTAGAAAATTCCAAATATTCCAAAAATTTATGTGGAACCACAAAATACCCCAAATAACAACAGTGATCCTGAGAAAGAACAAAGTTGGAAGAACCTTACTAACTGATATCAAACTATCAAACAAAGCCATAGTAATCAAAACAGCATGGTAGTGGCATAAAAACAGACATATAGATCAATGGAACATAATGGATTCCAGAAATAAACCAACACCTTTATAGTTAATTAATATTTGACAAAGGAGGCAAAAACATACAATGGGCTAAAGATATTCTTTTCAGTAAGTGGTACTGGGAAGAAAAAAAAGAGCCTAGACCACCTTCTTACACCATACAGAAGAATAAACTCAAAGTGGATTAAATATTTAAAGGTTAGACTTGAAACCATAAAAATCCTAGAAAAAGACACAGGCAGCAAAATTCCAGACATTTTTCATAGCAGTATTTTTTTTTCTGATATATTTCCTCACACAAAAGAATCATAAGAAATAATAAACAAATGGAACTACTTCAAACTAAACGTTTTTGCACAGCAAAGGAAACCATCAACAAAATGAAAAGACAACCCACTGAATAGGAGAACATATTCACTGACACATCCAATAAGGACTTAGTATCCAAAATTTTTAAAGAACTCATGAAACTCAACACCAAAAAAATACAAATAATTCAATTAAAAATGGTCAAAGGACCTGAATAGACACTTCTCCAAAGAGGACATACAGATGACCAATAGACATATGAAAGGATGCTCATCAGCATTAATTATCAGAGAGACGCAAATTAAAACCACAATGAGATATCACCTGACAATGGCCTGAGTGGCTATCATCAGTAAATCAACAAACAGCAATGTGGAGATAAGGGAATCCTCCTGCACTGTTGGTGGAAATGCAGATTGTACAGTCACTGTGGAAAACAGTATGGAGTTACCTCAAAAAATTAAAAATGGAGCTGCCTTATGACCCAACAATTCCACTTCTGGGAACTTAACTGAAGAAACTGGAAACATTATTTTGAAAGAATATATGCATCTGTATGTTCATTGCAGTCTTATTTACAATAGCCAAGATCTGGAAGCAGCCCAAGTGCCCATCAGTAGATGAGTGGGTAAAACATCAGTGGTACACTTACACCACGGATTAGTACTTGGTTTTAAAAAGGAAGGAACTTTGATCCTTTGCAACAGTATGAATGGACCAGAGAACATTATCCTATGTGAAATAAGCCAGTCAGAGAAAGACAAGTACCATATGATCTCACTCTTATGTCCATCTAATTAACAAAATGAACTAACAAGCAAAATGGAGATGAACTCGTAGATAGAGAGCAGGCTGACAGTTGCTGGGAGGCGTTGCAGAGTGGAGGTGCGTAGGGATTGAGCAAAGAAGAAGAAAAGAGAGAAAGAAGTCGTGGATATGGACAGCAGTCTGGTGATTGCAGGGGTATGTTGTCTGTTGAGGAGGAAGAAGATATAGGGAGAATGGATAGTGATTGAAAAAATTTTAAAAATACATACAGCAGGAGAAAGAAGCCCTAGAGTATGTGTAGAAGGGGGAAACGATTCACAGTCATTATTATTGAAGATATTTCCAGTGCAGTAACAAACTAATAAAAAGTAAATATGAATTTATTTCATCAAATTACAGGATAAATTCAACTATTATTTTTAGAAAGTAAGTATTACTAATCTTGATAATCAACTAAGCTAAAAGAGTTAATTCATATTGTTATCTAGATAGAAAAATATAACTAAATGGTAGGACATTGCAATGTAGGAGTGAATTAGGAGACTGTAGACTTACCAGGGAAAATAATTCTATGAGGTGACATTTATCACAATATTTCTCTGCTTGGGAAATTATATGAAAGACAATATATACTTTTTTTATACATCACTAAATAAAAACTATGTTATATTATTCTTTTTTAAATCCTGATTATACGTATTATTGATTTTAGAGAAAGAGGAAGTAAGAGAGAGAAGAGAGAAAAAATAGAGATGTGAGAGAGAAACATTGATCAGTTGTCTCCTGTATGTGCCCTGACCAGGGATCGAACCTGCAACCTAGGTATGTGCCCTGACCAGATATCAAATCCTCGACCTTTTGGTGTATGGGGCAATGTTTCAACCAACCGAGCCACCTGGTCAGGGCTTATATTATTCGTAATAGTATTTATTATCATACTCTGTACATGGTACTGAAATAATATTAAATATCATAAAGAATACCATCATTCAATTAATACTCATTTCCTTCCTTAGACATGATCTGTAAGCCTTGTTTAAAACCAAACTCATCCACATCATCTCCAAAACAGCCTCTCCTCTAAACTTTCAAGCTCCTGAAGAATTAGCATTTTCTCAGGATATGCAGGCTCAGTCACTTGGAGCCAACTTTTAGCTACATCGTGTAAGTTTAGGAGATTCTATCCCCCAGTTTTTCTCTCATATGTATTCTTCCTCTTGATTCTTACACTGTTCAAGGCTCTGTTACTTATCTCTTATCTTGTATCAGATCCTCCTCATTCCCTATTCTCTCTCAGATAGATAGACCCAGAAAGTTCTTGTGGCTATATATTCTCACACAAAATGAAAAAGTCAACACATATCTATCGAATGCCTACTGAGTGCCATGCACACTGCTGGACTTCAATATATAAGGATGGGCCATAAAAATTGCTTTATCTTTACTCCTGTGCATCAGCATTAACATAACTCCAACACCCTCCTTTCATTGCCTTTTAGTGCATTTGCACTTCTGCTTAAAATGGTCACTTGCTTAATATGCTAATACCCTACTCACATTTTGGATTCCATTTCTTAAGATATTATCTAAATAGTTTTGTCAATATTTTCTCTACTTGCTCAGTGCTTTGCAGCAACCTCCCTCATAGCCCACTGCTCAGCATACGAAAGAGCTGCCCTTTTGTAAGATGACCACCGATTCAACCCCTTGTGAGAACAGGAGGAGGTTATGTGGCTAAGAAAATGGTCCTCTGTCCTTAATAAATTGCCCCAGCCTATTCCTTTAACTGGTTAGTTTCCTTCCGTGCAAAATGGTATGCTTAACAGGGAAACTGCTGTCTTAACAGGAAAACGGCAGTGCCATTTACAAAACCTGGGGAAGGAGCAAAGGCATGTTGATTTTGAAGTGCGTCAGGGGCATTTAAGATGAATAACCCATTATGTAGTGGGAAATGTGAATCTGGAGCTTTGAGGAGAGGTTTGGACATTGCAACTGAAAAAACACGTTCGAGAGTCATCACAATGTCAGTGATACTTGGGATTGAATGTAAAGGCTATTCATCCATGCAGCCACAGAGAATGTCTTGAATATTGGATCAATGATATAGCCCCGGGGAATATATAAAAAACAAACAAAACAGAATCAGAGAAGTACGAGAAAGGAAAACTTATATTTACTATGGACATCCTCAGTGTGAGCAAGTCTTCTGGAAGAGTTTTCAGTTTTTCTGTCTCCTTTTTTCTCTTTACATTTCCAATATATAGTCCAATGCTTTAGTCAATGAGACATCTATTACCCAATAATTTCTCTTGATTCTTGCAAACTGTACTTTTCTTGTGCCCATAATTCTCTTATTTCTTGCTCTACCTATTCATGTCAACTTTATCATGTATGACACAGCCCAGATCTGCTATCGGGACCTAATTTTTTTAGCTTACTTTACTTTCTTTTCCAAATGTTTTTTTATACTTTTCTTATCCCTTTACTAGGTTTTTACTTCTCTTGAGAATCCAGACAGTGTTTATTTGTTGTGTTTATATTGCTGATATTTAGTAGGTGTTCAAAATACATTTTTTTGGATTGACGACAGTATCATCCATTCTGCTTAAATCATCCTTTGCCTCTCCTACCTTTCCTCTCTGCTCTTACTTGCCTATCTCCTAGTAGGAAAATATCTTTGAAATGTAAACATATTACACCTTTCTCAGATAGAGTTAGAGAAAGAAAAAAAGGCACGTCTTCTTGGGCTGATGTTTGGCAGTAATCTGAGAGGTGATAATTCTGTTTTCTTATATAGATTAAGCTGCAGAAAGTTTTGGAACAAAAGTAAACACTTTCCATGCTCCTTTTAAATCTAGCGTTCCATTGTTATTGAAGCATATTTATCATCAGGATTCCTTTCCCCCCCAGATACAAATACAGAGTACATCCTAAAATCTAATGAAAAAATTAAAGTTAACATTTTGTACTATCTCACACTTGCACCATGGGCATGATCAAGAGTTGAAATTATTATAGTAACTTGTAATGAACTTTCTAACTCCTCCAAAAGTTTTATTTAGAGAATTATCTATGAGTTTAGTACATTTTTAGGACCTTATTGTTTTCTGCTTCTCTCTCTCTGTGTCTCTCTATCTCTGTCTCTGTTTCTCTCTTGTTAGTAATATTCTCTATTCCCCAACAATAGGCTGAAGGACAAGATAGTAATTAATTTTGACGTGTGGGTGTGTGTGGGTGAAAGAGAGAGTGCAAATAGCTAACCATATAAACTTTCCTTAACAACAGGCTCTCAGCTGTTACTATTTTATTTTCTGATATCTGCCTGGGCTGCATCATTTAATTTTGTTTTGTCTGCAATAACATATCTAATCTTTCACAGATTCTTCCAGTTCTTTCTTTCTGCTGCCAACATTCCCATCAATGAAGCTTTTCTCTTGAGCTGTCCCCCAATTTTCCTTTATCCATCTTCACTGCATAAAGAGTGAAATACGTGACGAGGTGAAAACCCTGTGTGTGTGTGTGTGTGTGTGTGTGTGTGCGTGTGTGTATCCTAGTTTTATTCCTTGTACTTAAACCAAGTTCTTTAATTTTCTTTCTTATGTTTTCTTATCTCAGCCTGACTTTCCCCAGCTTCTCATATTTAGTGGTGTTTCCTTTAATTCCAAGCAAGACAAAAAGCAAATTTCAGAGTACTTACAACCATAAATAAATGATCACATGTGCTTATCAGGCCGTTTATGATATTTCATCAATATATCCTAATGACCCTATGTGATAACCAATATTATTGTTCAGCACCAAGCACTTAAATAATCTTTTAAGAGTCATAAGCAATTTTAGTGCATGTGGTTCCTGTCCAAACAACTAAAGGTTAGCTGGATATCTCAGCTCCACAGCTCAGATTCCCTATCGCTTCTTTGTTACATATATTCTCACATGTATCTCAGCACAATCTCTATATGCCAGCAATTGCGAAATTCTACTTGTCAGTCTCTTCACGGCTTGATTAGAGTTGTTTCTGGCAGTCAGTATTCAAGCATCTTAAAGTTCACTGCCACATATCTTGATGTATTTTAATTATAGCCTGCACGTATAAAGAAGGACCACTTCATTTTTATGAGAAACAATTTATTGTCTGTATGAAAATGACCTTGTGCTGGAAAACAAAAAATAAAGGTAAGTATATAGAATACAAATAAACAACTTTTTATGGGCAAGACAATGTATATTTTTTTACTAAAGAGGCCAATTCGTGAAATGTTCTCTAAATATTTGTTGCTCGATTAAGTATGATGTTTCCTTTTTAAAGGCCTGGGTTCTATTTGTGAGCTTAACTAATAAAAATAGTTTGGGAGATGCCGTGTGTTTATCTCTCTGCCCAGTCATAAGGAACAACACAGGCAGAGGTGACCCTGAGCCAGACAGAGAACCAGGGCTTCCTTTTCACTTGCCCTGTAATCAAATCCCCAGGATAGCATTCCTGATGCCAATAAGATAACCTTCCTTCCTTCCTAAGACCTTCTAGAGCATTAAAGATGGTGCCCAAGGGAATTTGGTTAAAAGGGGTAAGAAAATCTTCCCTTTGTTTTCTTTTTCTTGTCTATTTTTGAGATTGCCTTGGTCATGTTTTGTTTCACCTCTTGCATTTTCTGCTTCTGTCATATCTTTGATATGGCCCTTGAGTCACATGGGAATCAGTACAATGGACTAAATGGCTTTAAAATTCCTGATGGTAAAGTGTGCCGTATAAATTCAACTTTTAAGAAAAAAAGGCTCTCCTTAAAATAGCAGAAAATAATTCTAATCTCATTCCTACACAGACTTGATGGTGCAAGTTTGTTTAAAGATGCTTGGAAAAGAGAGCACATTGGTTTTAGAGATTTGAGTAAAATTGCAGAATTTGTCCTTTGTCTTTCACAGTCATCCCTGTTTTAACAGTCTTGCAGTAGGATCTGGCATTCCACAGAGTAGATTATAGGCATCCATTAAGGGTTTTAAAGAAAATTTTCCAAATGAGGACAGAGTTTCAGAAGTAGCATGAATCTAAATGTACATTAGATGATTGATTTGTTAAAATTTTTGGTGTTTCTAAAGTGATACGAAGCAACCACATAGTGAAATCTTGTATCTTTTTTCTTCTTACTTGTATCATTAAAAATATTTGTATTTTCTGAATGTTAAGATTATCAGAAAGGAAAAAAGCGTTTTATTTTTCTTATCCTCCAAATAAAGACTTTCATTTTATGAAACCAGAAATTTAGACAGGTGATTGCCAACAATCACCGAACACCCTAGTCACCAAATAATTTTTTAAATTATTATTATTATTGCTATTCAAAGTGGTAAAAAAAACTTTGGGGAAACATGTTATACCTTTAGTTTGTGAAACATATACATTTTTCTGAAATATATTAAGAAGTAAAAGTTATCTATATCTAGGACCCAGAAATAACCATTCTACAATTTGGTTGCATATGCTTATAAATGCAATAGATAGAAAAAAATGTACATTTGCATATATTTGTTAATCCTGACCCAGGGATATTTTTTCTATTGACTTTTAGAGAGAGTGAAAGGGAGGGGGGGAAATAGGGTGGGGAGGGAGAGACAGAGAGAAACATTGATGTGAGAGAGACACATGGATTGGTTACCTCCCACATGCAACCAGGGATCGAACCCGCAACCCAGGTACAGGCTCTTGACCAGGAATGGACCCCACAGTCCTCTGGTGCATAGGGTGAAGCTCTAACCACTCAGCTATACCAACCAGGGCACATATATTATTTTTAACAAAACTGTGCTCATATTAGCCACTCTCTTTTTAGCTGATTTTTTAAATGTTAAGTCATTCTGAGTTACTCTTCGCAGATCTCCCCATCAGAAAAATGTAATGCCCTTGTTGCCCTGGCCCCTGCCCTCTTTCTCTGGGACCCCTCGCCTGGTTGTGAGCATCTGTGAAAATCTCTTCCCGGACCAGCTACTGTGAGACTGTAATCAGGCCTCAACACACACAAGCACTAGCTTAGATCACTGCTTCCCCGCTCATCAGAAGGACAATTCTGCTTCTCAGGGCTACATCCCAACATCTGGGAACCCACAGGCTTGCCTGTGGTGGCTGTTGTCATCCTGAATGGGGACAGAGGTGTTCGCTCTTGATACTACTGGGGAAAAGAGCAGTGCCATAGCCCAGGGCTCTGAGTCCAGCCTTTGCGGGTAGTGGCTGTGTCAGGTAGGCACTGGAAAGGGTGCTTCAGGAACAATTACTTCTACCTGTGAGGTTGTGAGTGGAGACATCCCTGGCTCCCTGTTAATAGCTAAACCGGAAGAGCTTTTGAATCACCTGGAATCCTTCCAATTAAAAAAGGGTTTGGGGGTAGAGTACCAAAGACTGCAGCAATTATATTATTAACCTGCCATAACCTCATAAGAGTTTGAGACAGAGTCTTGGGTACAGTTATCATTATTTTGAACATATTCATTGATTTTTCTTCCTACTTTTAGAGGAGCCTGGAAGAAAGAACTGTCACATTGTCAGGAATTATTAGGATGAATAGAGACCACGTTGGCAGATGGCTGAAATCATTTATCCATTTGCGCACTCACTTACTCAGCAAACATTTAGGGAGCCTGTACCTTGTTCCAGGCTCTTTACTAGGCACAGGTATAAAAGATGCTTTCTGTTGTCTGCTGGGTCTCTTGAAATTTGAAACAGCAGGTATGCTGTGTTATATACTGAAGTCAATTGCTAGTGAAGCCAAGAGTGTTAAATGTAAAGGAAATTTTAAGGAATATCTAGAAATAGCATTGCTGCAGTCTGCAAAACCCACTAAAACGAAATTCTCATTTAAGAACATGAATATTGGGAATCTGGGGCATATATAAAGAATTCACCTGATACATTTCAAAAAACTGCCTTCTGAACTATTTAATTAACAACCTATGAAAAATATACTCTTGGGGCCTAAGTGGATAATAGATGTCACCTTTGTTCTATAAAAATGCTTCACTACCCGTAAAACTTAATTTTAAAATGAACAGTCAGCATTTGCAACAAGCTGTCTCTCTAAAAGTTCCACCTAGCCTGGTTTGACACAAATAATGCAGAAGGGCAACATTTACCCTCATTGCTACGGCAGACAATTTTATTTATCACTGGATCATAAGGTATAGTGTTGTCTCCAGGGTATGAAGATTGACAGGGCAGATGGTCTTTATTGTTCCTAAAGGTCTCTTTAGTAAATGACACACTAATTCTTTAGTACTTTCATCTATCTACCCTCCCTATGCAATTAAAATTTGGTGACACATTTTTATGGTCACTAAACGAGCATAAATTAGCATTAATTAGAGGTATTGTAAGGTAATTCCCTAATCAAGAAGTTACATGCAGATGGGAGGAGCGCAGGACTACTAATAAAGTTCTTAAAATCACCTCTAACACTTTTTCAGCAAAGTGGTTATTCTCCTGTCCTCACAGGTTAGGCTCTGCAGGAAAAAAAAAGTTGAATTTTCATACTTATCTTATGTTTTCAGACATTTATGGTCTGTTTCCTCCCACTGCCCCCTAATACCTGAGCCTGAAATACACAGACCTTTGGTAAGGAACATAGACAGGCTCTTTGGATTAATTAATTCATTAGTTAATCAATAGAAGACATGCCTTCTAGGCTTGCATTCAGGGTGCCAGTGTCTACGGATCCTTATGCTGAGCATAATGGGTTCACTAAGCCATTAGGTGAAAACCACAATGAGGCATTTAAAAGGCTTTGCAATTAGATCAGAGGCTAGCTGTCAACCTAAGGGAAATTCCCTCCTCCCCATATCCAAGGTATCAATTTAAAATGCTGCTATCAGATGGGCAAGAATTATTTCTACATTTTAACCTTCTAGTGGTCTTATGAAATGAAAATGGCTGACCCCACCCCCCAAATACTCATGCCTTGATATTAGAAAAAGAAAATTAATATTAAATCAAATGCCATGTTCCCATATATAAACCAAGGGGTGAGATGTGGAAGACTTATTTATTTATTTATTTATTTATTTATTTATTTATTTATTTTTAAATATATCTTTATTGATTTCAGACAGAGGAAGGAAGAGGGAGAGAGAGAAACATCAATGATGAGAGAGTCATTGACTGGCTGCCTCCTGCACACCCCCGACTGGGGATCGAACCCGCAACCCTGGCATGTGCCCTGACCAGGAATCGAACCACGATCTCCTGGATCCTAGGTCGATGCTCAACTGCTGAGCCACGCCTGGCGGGGTGGAAGACTAATTTTAGAGAAAAAGAGAAAAGAGTGGGAGAGGTCTAGTAGGGTATGTTACCCCAGTGTGACCCAGCATTCACCCAATTACAATGTGACTCAGTTTCCAAGCCGATAAAGTAGAAATACCAGTGAATTATGCCACAGGGGGCAGTGATACAATTTTTAAACAAAGTATTACATTAACTTATTCATTCAACAAATATTTATTGATCACCTACAGTGTGCTGTAGGGGAGGAAGAATCATCCCTATAGTCTTTTAGTTTCTTCCAGTGGTCCAATATTTAAATCAACGTGAGACAGATTAACAAGGGAAAATAACCAAATTTAATTACAAATGTATAGATGGGAACCTACATACATGAGAGAGTCAGAGACCCCACATACATGAGAGGTTCAGAGACAAAGTTAAAAGGAGGTACGTATGGCATTCTGAGCTAAGGATGAGGTAAGGCGACTTGGGGCTTCACAGGGGAGGACTGTCATTCGCAGAACAATAAGCAGAACAGATGTTAAGTAATTAGAAGCTTGCCCTGCCATACAGATAGGTCATAAAAATTTCTGGTGACAACTCTTATTAATGGCAAGGCTCCAAATTTAAATTATTTAAGGGAGAGGTAAGATTTTCTCATGAGCCTGCAGGGTCTTGATTTCCTTCAGCTCAAAATAAGTCACATACCAAAGTGGCGCATCTTGGGGAAGCCTGTTCCGAACCCCTTCAGTTTCAAACGCCGTTTCTGACACGTTGAGTGAGAGCAGATGGGGCGAGAAAGAGGAGGACAGGTGCGTGTTCCAACAGGTTGCGTGTACAGTGTGCCCAGCACATGCAGCAAAGCTCTGTCCTCTTACCCTCTGTCTTCTGCCCCCGCCAGCATGCCCACACTTCCCCCTTAATGGAGAGGTAAGCAGTCAGCAGCATTTATGTACTGTTTTCTCAAATCCTATCCTTTCAAAGCTATGCAAATTACATAAATATAGAGGACAAGCTCTGGAAATGGAAGAGATGATAAAAGATGACCAGTGTGGTTGCCCAATTTGCCCAGTTCTCCTTTACAAAAATTCAGTGAAGTCTCATCCTTTCTTCATACATTATATATATATATATATATATATATATATATATATATATATATAATATAGTATTTACCTCTCTTCTATTACCTCAGCAAGTAGAAGAGAGATTAAATACTATTTCTTGGCTGCTACCTTCTTGAGTTTGAATAATAAGTTCATCTTTCAATTTCAGCAGTGAATGGAAATTATTTAATGTGTCTATTCTTTATACACTCTTAATCTTGTGCCATAAAATGTTTTGCATATCTAGTAGTCTTATGTAAATTCTAAATGCTGATTTCAAGGTTTGTCCCTCAAAATAAAGTTCTTATACATAAAAGGAGTCTGTGCTTTTAAATTTTTATTCTGTCCGCTTCTCAATTCACTTGGCTTAGTGGAACTCTTTGATATGATTTTCATCACTTGTAACCTTTATACATTTTAGAATTTTGTGCATGATGCTTAGTTCTTACCTTGTCAACAAGAAATAGCACTACTGGTTCCTGCTGCCAAATACTCCATATTAAAATTCACAATATTTAATGTTTTTTAGGAAAGAAATTGGCACAACATCTCTATGGTGCATCTGCTGGGTATGGCTGTCAGTTATTATAATAGGGTTTCTAGCAAATGACACAGCAGTGCCTTGACTTTCAAAGCCCTTATGTGGAATGTCAATCATTTACTCTCTGCCTGTTCAAATGAGCATTCTTCCAAGAGCACCTTTAAGGAGTGTGTCTGACCTGACTTTAAATCAAAAATTCTTTCTGTCTTTATTTCATCTTGTGGAAAATCCCCACTGTAATGAAAATGTGACAGGGCAAAAATGACCAATTTTGAGTTAAAAATGAAGCATTTTTTTTACAATAATATTTAGTATTTGTTATAAATTCTGAGCATGGTTGATTATCTGCTTTTCCTCAGCTGCCCCCTCCAACTTGTACTTCTTTCTAAATATTCTATAAACTGTGCATAATTGCTTACATTGAAAGCCTATGTTAAATTTGAGCACCTTTCACCTTTGAAGTTTGGAAACACATATATAAAGGACAGAAATAAACAGAAGTTATAATATAAGTACTTCTTACTTTGCAGCCCTGAAGAATTGTTGGCTCACCAGGATTCTGAAACACATGAGACAATGATCATTTCTAATCTATATTACATGGCATATGAATGATGATTAATGGAGTCTGAATAGAAATTTTGACTTCGATTGGGAAAGTAGGTGTTAATTTTAGAAAACGATTTCTAGAGATAAATCAAGCGGTTATATAAAATGGGAAGGATGCTATATTAAGAAAATAAAAAAAAATTCTCTCCATTAATTGATAAGCATTGAGAAACTCCATTTCATTTCAAATAATTAATACTTTACATACTAATTTTATGAGTCCTAAAAAATGTAAATAATTTTTGAAATCAAGGACAAACTGATTTTTTCCTCCCTTCCTTCCACAAACATTGACTCAATGCCTACTATGTGCTCAGTTTTAGAAATGCATGGACTATTGCCCTAAATCTTAGCAGAGACATAGATTTAAACAGAAATGATGCTAAGCACTGAACACTGTTGTTAATGGGTTTTCTTCTCTCTTTTTCTTGCCTGGAGTTGAATTATAGGTAGTTTGGAAAACTCAGACACAAAAATTAAATGCTCTACCTAGTAACACAGAGCGAACAATCATTTCTTGCAAATATAGCATCTCATCTTACTGTCCCCAAGAGGTGCACATCTGGGCTCGTGGGTCCTCTTTATTAACTATGTCATGGATTTCATTTATTTGGCGCACCAGGCAGTAAACCTGTTGACCTCATTGTCTTCAGATTGCCTGGTTCCCGGTAAATACTGGGTAATAAGCAGAAACAAGAAACTGAACCAATCTATTAATGAGGTTCAGGAAACACTACCCCAAAATATGGCACTTTGGCATATTTAATACCTTCGGATGAAAGAACTGAGAAAAAGACAGAAGCAAAAAGGTCACTCTGACCCCGCCACCTCTGCCTGCCCTCTTGCCCGGCTTCCCAAAAGCAGGAGATGAGCTTCCCACGAGGCTCCCTCCCTCCCCGAGGCACCTAAGGCGCCCTCAGTACTGAGAGGCAATTTCCAGCCCAGGAGGCTGCATAAACCACTCCTTCAGCTGCTCCTAGCCTCCTAGTTGCTTCCTTCACTACCCCTTGCCCACACTCTTTTGTTTTGTCAAACCTTCAGAAATGTATTATTTCTTTGTCTAAAAGGTACAAAAGCTTGCTGCCCTGGTTACTTCCTAAGATCTTCATCTCTTGTGAAAGGCCCCCCATACATGTAAAAATGCAGTGAAATCTCTATGCTTTTCTCCTGATAATCTGTCTTTTCAGTCAAATTATTAGACCCAACCAGGGACCCTAAGAGAACCAATGAAAACTTTTTCCTCCTTTACACTGCTCTATAATCACTAAATTTAACCTTTTAAAAAACTGATACTTCTGAATTTTCTGGATCTAAGATACAAATCAGGAGTCCCACAAGCAACTGTTTTTTACCTGCAAAAGTATTAACAACAAAATCTAAAGAAGAGACCTTCTGCCAAGCTTTATGGACTCGGGAGGTTTAAATACAATCTGGAAAACTCCTTTTTGCCTTTTATTTAAACCAACCTTATAAACCTCATGAGGTTTGGCTTTCGCTATGTTTATCCCTTTTCCTTGGTGACAGGCAGCAAGTACCTTCTCAGGATGCACTAAGTATGCTTTCAGCCTGCATTAAAAAATAACTGTTTATTTACAGATATTTCTGAGAGAGTGAGTGAGCAGAGAAGGGAATAGAAAAAATTGGGCATCTCTTGCCAGAATCTGACAGCTTCAACTTTTTAAAAACAAAACAAAACACATGTATCTATATATGGCTATAGATACCTTGGTTTATGATGTAAAAAAATATTTTCCATCCTTAAAAATCTGCCCCAGAAATGAATAAAATTCTCTTAATTTAACTGAGAGAAGGTAACTTAATTATGCAAATCAACAGGAGATTGACCCTGTGGTGAATTTTTAATAATATACTAATTACCTGATAAGGAAATCAAATTAGACTTTAGTGGTAAATTTTTGTCTGAGTGTGCTGGGAGTTACAGAATCAGCTCTGTTATACAGTATTGGCCCTAGAGCTGATATTTAGTTTGTCAGATGAAAATACCCTTCTCTCTTTTGGCATGTGTGCTCTTGATTAAGTATTAACTTTTAAAATTTCACTTAGTCCATCTCAGCTCTTTTCTAATGATCTCTAAAATGAATCCCAGTTGTCTCATCTGCATGTTTACAAGACCATACAACAGTGACAATTGGTTAACCATAAAAGCCTAGTGATTCTGACTCCTTCCCTTAAGCATTAATAAGTAAAAAATGTTCTTAAACAGTCAGATTGGCACTCAGAAAAAGGGGTCATTTGCCTGGTGGGTTTTTGTTACGGAAGAGCTACTTGGAACTTTGAATAACTTTTGTAAGTACAAAGCTCTTCTCAGTCATATTTCTGTAAAATATGATTTCTTTTCTCCTTTACCTCAAGCATTTTAGAGAACAGATTGAAATAATTTTAGATAGAAGAACACCTTGACTTTTTTAATGGCAAAAGGATTTTCTTTTGTCTCTCTGTGAAATCAAGACAATAAGTGGAGAGAAAAACTTAAACCTAGATTTATAACAGGCAAAACTTTCAAGAGACTTAATGTTACCATAACCCCAATGTTGTATTTTTGAGTCCACCTGCCTATATATTTTGACCCAAAGGAATGCACGAGCAGGAGTTTGTAGTACAGAAAGAAAAAATAGTTTACTATTGAATAGACCAATACCAAGACGGGAAGCTTATGCCCTAAAGACCCAACTCCTCAGTGGTGTGTAGGTTACAGATTATATAGGGCAAAATCCCAGACCTGGTGGGTTAGGGGTTCAAGGTCCTGTTGGGAGCTCATTGGCCAGAAGCAAGGTAAAGGTGATGAATTATTTCTTCAGGTCTTGAGGACAGCTCTGAGGTCTTCTCAGGCACCTATCTGTCTGGTCTCATGGGAAAGGAGCCAGGGGCTCCTTCCTAGGGCTCAGGAGCTGAAACATAACTGAGGTCAAGATGTTATCTTTAGCTTAACAGAAACCTATACCTTGTGATCCTTAGTCAAGGAAGGGCCATTGTTCTGGCTGCTTCAAGGGGTTTAATGACTATTAAGGGAAAAAGATAAAGCTTACAGGGCATGGTGTGAAGAAACTGAATGGAAGTTCTAGAGCTACAAATTAAGCCAAAATCATGCATTAAATCAGGACCATTGTTGCAATATTTGCTACATAAAGAGTAAGAAGGGAAGACATTCCAGTTTGAGGAAACAGCATATGTTAAAGCTTGGAGGTTGAAGCCAGCATAACATGCTGACGACACAGACAAGTTCTGCGTGGCTGGTGTACATAGTGCAAGAAGGAATGGCAAGATACGAAGCTAAGAGTCACTGGAGGAGCAAGGTCACACATGACCTTGTAGTGACAAAGTGTGTGTTTAAACATGGCTTGGTATAACTGAAAAAACAGTATTTCAAATTCAAAAAATGTCCTTAAGTATTCATATTGGAAATCATTTTGAATATAACATTGTAACATAAATTGTTCTTATTTTTCAAAACTACACTTTTTTCAGAATATTTGTTCAAAATAGAAAGGCTAGTGGTCTACTAAACTTTCAAAGTCGGTCAGTCCCATGTTCTTCTTTGACTTAGAATATTATGAGAAGACACCTGTCTTTCACAAATGATATGTTATTGAGTTCATCTAACTTTTAGAGGGAACTCTGAAAAGATTATTACTCTGGAAAACATGGAGTTAGGGGACAGAGTGTACTTTCTTTGAGGCTCAGTTAAAAAGAAATACAAAATACCTTCCTTTTAGAGTTCCTATGGGGTTTGCAGTAATTTAGGTAATGGCCAGCGCTTACTATATGGAAAATCCTGTTCCCAATGTTATTCATGCAATATTAACAAGTTTTATCCATACTACAACTATATGAGGTGGAAGTTACTAACTCCATATTTCAGCTGAGTAGACTGAATCAGGCCACGTACATTTCTGCATATCATACAGCTCGTAAATAACAGAGCTGGAGCTCGAGCCACATCACTGTTCTGCAATCGGCACCTGTTGGAATAATAATGACAAATTGTTTCTCATCCAAGATCTCCAATATCTATAAATTCAATTTGTGCATTTTTATTAAGGCTGATATATTTTATATAAACAATCTATGTGTTGTCTGATCGGGTATTTTGACATATTATTTATGTCTTATGGCCAGTTAGCGAAAGATTAACTACCAAATCCTTGAGTGGTAGGATGAGGTCAGAGCCATCTATTGTTTTGAAAGTCTAGGAGAGGGGACAAGGCCGACATTAAATATATGAGGATCAGGCCCCAACCTTCCCAAAGGCAGAAAGATTTTGAAACTTAGAATCAGATATAAAAAAGTGAAAAATACATGAGTTTATTAATTAGCTACTGGAAACCATCATTTTTATTAAATAGAAAGGACAAAGGACTGAAAACCCAGAGGTCTTATGGTTGCCATGAGGATCAGATGAATTAATTAATTAAATCTATAAAGCACTTTAGGACAGTGCCTACAATAAAGAGAATGTTTGATAATATTACCTGCCATTACCTTTCTTGGTACTGAATTTTATTTATCTCTTTTTGTAAACAAGACCTTTAATTATTGTGGGCACTAGAGCCATTGTATTCTGTTGCCTACCCTAATGGCCTATGCTCATGGAAAATCGAGAAACAATAAATGAAATTTTGCTGTGAGAAAATGGGTATCTAAGATGCCCAATCAAAGACTTGTCATAGAAAATGGACAATAATTGCATGAGAGAGGCATGCCCTGTACTAGGTAGAAGATTTGCAATTAATAAAAAAAGGAAAAGAATAAACTTCGATATTTTAAAAGGATCTTTTCAAAGGCTTAAATCAAGAAGGGCAGGAACAAAGGAGAGAAGCAATAATAACAACAAAACTCAAGAAGCTGGAAAGAAGTCAGCTGGTGTGGGCAATGGGGCAGGGGTTGGGGCGGAGGAGGCAGGGCAGATTCAGAAGCAAGCAGGTTCGCACTACAAGATGTCAGAAAGCAAAGGACTCAGAAGTGCGAATTATTTCAGAAAGTTAGGGTACAGAGGCTTATTCAAAAATTGACCTCAGAAGTACTTGATGTTTTTCAATGTATTTAGACAGAATCCATACCTATGTCTGAAAGTTTAGGGATGGATATAGAATTACAATTATGTGAGAAAGAACAATCGAGAAAAGCAAAAACTAAAAAAAGGTGAGGTAGAGGCAAGAGTGAATATTAATACTGATTATAAACAGCCATAACTATATTGAGGGATAGAGGGAGAGACAGAGACAGAGAGAACAGGAGGATGATAGGAGGGTAAAGTTCTCGATTCCCACAGTGAGACATCAATAGATAATATATAAAGTGGGAAGAAATGCAAAACTGCCCAAGAAGCATGCTATTTAGAAAAGTAGATAATCAGTGTGGGGGCAGGAGGAGAGGGAACAGCTACATTTTATTTTCAGCCTTGGAGAACCATTTGACTTCTGTAAAGCCATGCATGTATGTCTTTGACAGATATAAAAATTTCACTGAAAGAAGAAAAAGCACCCTCGTATAATAGGAATGGAAATTCTCACAACAAAGGAAAGTTAAAAGAGGTGTTAACGAGTACCCAGATTAAGGCAAAGTAAATAAGGCTTTGTAAATGGTGGGGTGCATGGGGAATGTAGGTATACGGCAGGGAGCAGGTAGGAGAAAACGAGGGAGAGAGGTCAAAGCATTTCACATACTTCTGCTTCTCCCATGCTTTGTGCAGCAGTGGCTTTAACATACTCTCCGCTCTTCACAGCCTGCTGATGCTGGGGAATGCAATAAAGTACTCTAGTCCAATGAGTCGGGCCATATATCACATTAAATCCCCTGGCATGTTGAGTTGGTTCCAGCTTGTGCAGTTTCTATTTCCTGTAAAATTATGGCAGTGATATATGTAGATATATTTTCAACCATGCCCCAGAGTAAATTCTTATTGTTTTATAAGACAGCTTATCATATAATCAGAGAATTGGAAGGGACATTAGAAGTTATCTGGTTCTACCCTTTGTTTGATTCTTGAATTTCCTGCGCAATATCCCTATTTAGTGAAGGATGATTTCACATATCTTGAAGATTTTCTTCCTAATGACTGTATAGGGACATGGTGGCAGGGTTATGGTCATGGCATGGTCCTTTTAGAAGAGTTTGATTATGAAATGATCAGCGTAAGTGGAAAGATGAACCATGAGTACTATCAGTAATCCAAAGCATGCCGGCTCATCTTTGATTATAGTGTGACACTCCTACTCCATAACTGCAGATATTTTGACATTATGAGATTGTCTTCCTTGACTAGGTATAATATGGCCACAAAGAGTTTCCATAGATGTCTCCATATAGATCCAGGTCTTGTGTTTCAGCAAATGAGAAGAAATGAGGATCTTAGTCAGATGTTAATGGCCTTGCAAACAGTGTCCAGACCTATTCGAATAGATGTACAGGATTTCATTCTTTGCTAGAAATCAAACAATGCTTAAACAGACTGAATGAAATATGGTGGTATTGTAAATGGCTGAGTTTACAACCCCCCCAGACCCCCATCACACCACTATCCATGTCCATGGGTTATGCATATACGCATACAAGTTCATTTTTAATGAGTATATTCCTTTAGATACTACTCAGGTCATGCCTTTATCATCTCTTATCAAGGCTACATAAATAGCCTTTTATGCATTTTTTTTTTTTTTTTTTGGTTAATCCTCATACAAAGATGTTCTTTCCATCAGACAGAATGGAAGGGAGGGAGCAGGAGGTGGAGTGCGGGAGAGAAACATTGATGTGAGAGAGACACATGGACTGGTTGCCTCCTGCACTCACCCCAATCGGGGGTGGGGAGTGAGCCCTCAATCCAGGTAGTGCCCCTGACCGGGGTAGAACCAACAGTCTCTAAGTGTGCAGGCAGACACTTTAACCACTGGGCCACACTGGCCAGGGCTTATCCATCCTCTTTGAACATGTTCTCCCTCTATTTCCCTTCCCTCCATAGATCTCCCTAGAATATAGATTGATAATTGACGTAAGAAAGAAATTTTTGCTTAAAATGCTCCTTTCCACTCCTCATTAGATTCCAAATTATGTAGACTGATATCCACATCTAACTTTTGCAGTGCAACATTACACACGTCCGTGCTTTTTCGTTTCTCTGTGTCTTCACATGTTTCAACATCCTGTGTCTAAATTGGCATTACCTCCCATCTGCTTTGGAAACCCCTATCAGTACCTCATGCCTTGACCAAAATCTCACCTCTCTGGAAGCCAACTTGGAGCAGTCCCATGCAGAACTGGATCATTCCTCCTTTAATGTAATACTTAAGTGTGAGCCATACATATACTTTTCACCCACACGGTGCTCCTTAGGTGCTGATAATATCTAACAAGGGTGCTGTTTAAAATCATAAACTGTCCAAACGCAGAACTTTTTAAATCATAATTTTTCAACATATTTTTCAGTTTTTACCATAAAAAATGTTTTATTCCACTTCCCTTAACTATGCTTGAATTACTTCTGTTGCCTGGAATGATCTTCCACCCCCTTAGGTGTTTCTTTGCTCAAATGTCATCTTCCCAGTGAGAGCATTTCTGATCACCCGCATTTACAACTGTACTCTCTCTTGCTCTTTCCTGCTGTTTTCTTTGTATGTCTCATCTC